>NC_065447.1:185323629-186656293 GCF_917563875.1 Diabrotica virgifera virgifera | reverse complement strand
GTGGATTTTGTTTTCTCTAAACTATTATTTATAGGAAAATAGTAAGATTTGTGCACGTTTTCTAGCAATTGTTTCTTATTGTTTTAGATGGATTTAACAAAAATAAATGCCGTTTCTTTGGTTGCAGACCGTAAACCAATAATTAAATTAAACGAACTACCAATAAACGAGCCACAAAAAGTAATAGACGCCAAGCTGGTGAAAAATAAATTTGGCCAAGTAGTTTTGCTGGAACTGGAGGAGAACGTTGTGTTCCTGCCAAATAGAGTCACAAACGTATATACTCCATTCATCTCTGACTTTGCAACTAAGAAGTATTCCATTATATTTCGAGGACTGATCGATACCGGATACCACCGCCCATCAGCAAAATTTGAGATAATAGACAACTAGCTATTAGAATAAAGGAAAAAGGGTAAGTGATCTTGTTCTTTCTTGTATCTTTTGTGTTTGAGTAGCCATGCAACATAAACAAGTGATCAAACAGTCTGATGATTTGCTTCACATTATTAAAACGCTTCGTAAAATAATGTTTGACAAATTCACTGATAGGGACCGTAAAGTGTGGACAAGACGTGTAAATAGTCAAATTTGGAGATGCAATAAAGTTATTAAAAACAATAAGCTACCCATTGGAACAGTTAGAAAATTGCAAACTAACATAGGTCATTTTAAGCATTTTAGACAAATTATTTTAAATTTCAATAATAAACATGTTGGGATGGGGTTTAGTTCAAAATTACGCAATAGAGTTAAATGGGAAAATGTTATGTCGTGTTTTGCCAGTCGAATTAAAACCGGTGTAATAGTAAATTTAACTCATAAGGACATTGGCCAATTTTTAGAGGATGCTTATACTGTTTTTAGCAACAAAATTAAAATTATTTTGAAAACACATAGAATACTTAAAGTCAATACTGCATTTTGCGGGGAGTTCATTAAAAAATCAAGTGATAGTGAAAGTGTAGATTTAAAATATTTTAATACGAAAAATGCTATTATAGATACATCGACCGATTTACATCTTTGGTTTCGTGAAAATGTTAAAGATAAAATTTATACAAAGCTGTCCGAATTTGCAGAAAAAGATTCAGGAGCCGCGCTGTCTAAAGTAATTTCATTAGAGGTTAATATTAATAGAGTGGACATAGGAAACGGTTCGTCCTTCATTGACTTGCCAAAAGAGATTAGTAATAAAAAGGCTTGTATCAATGTTCGTAATTTTGATCAAGCATGCTTTTATTGGTCAATAGTTAGTGCTTTGTATCCTGCTAACAAAGATGCTCAAAGAGTATCCAAATATCCACATTATTCTACTATTTTTCAAACGGACAAATTAGAAAGCCCAATGCCATTAAATCAAATTTCAAAATTCGAAAAACTAAACGCCATATCAGTCAATGTTTTCGTATTAGAATTAAATATAGTTAAGGACAAACAATTTTACGAAGTAGTACCTGCCAGACTGACACCAACAAAGTTGGAAAAGCATGTTAATTTGCTTCTTGTGCAAGATAAATATTTTCCAAAATTAAATGATTACGATGCTCCTCCAGAAGATGACGATCAGACGGAAATACGTTTTCATTATTGTTGGATTAAAGATTTGGGAAAATTAGTACAGTCACAAGTGAATAAGAGCAAAAGTAAAAAATATATTTGCGATCGTTGTTTAAACCACTTTAGCAGTGAAATCAAACTAGCAGAGCATGAAGAAATGTGTTCGGATATGAATAAATGCAAAATGACTGTTCCTAAATATGATCATGTGGGTTTTCGCAATTTTACGTACAAACAAACAACTCCGTTTATAGTTTATGCCGATTTTGAATGCCAATTACATAATTTTACGGATTCCAATGTCAAATTGAGTAAAACAGCAAAATATCAGAAACATGTACCTTTTAGTGCAGGTTATTATTTTAAATGTGCTTACGATGACAGTTTATCTTATTTTAAGAGCTATAGAGGTGAAAATTGCATGGAGTGGTTTGCAAAAGAAATGGCTGAAATTTCCAAATTTGTAAATTCCAAGTTGAAAACAATTATACCTATAGCCGAAAAGACTAATACAAATGGAGCGACTGTTTGTCATATTTGTGAGAAACGCTTTTTGGCTACAGATACAATTGTAGTAGATCACAACCATTTTACCGGAGAGGTACGTGGATTTGCACACCAAGCATGTAATTTGAACTTTAAAAAATTATTTGTTGTTCCCGTGGTTTTTCACAATTTTAGTGGTTACGATTCGCATTTTATGATTATTGATTTATGCAAACATGGGCACTTGAGTCTACTTCCAATTAATAAAGAAAAATATATTTCATTTACATTACACTCTGACGAACATCAAATTAAATTACGATTTATTGATTCACTAAGATTTATGGGAGCTTCACTCGACGAATTAGCATCAATTTTAGACACATCGGAAAAGAAGATTTTAAAACGAGAATTTAGTAATTTAGATGATGATACATTCAATTTGTTAACTTGTAAAGGAGTATTTTGTTACGATTATATCGATAGCGTGGAAAAATTAGATGAAACTTCTTTACCCAACATTAGGCATTTTTATAATAAGCTAAATAATGAATATATTAGTGAAGAGAAGTATGCTCATGCGCAGAATGTTTGGAATAAATTTAATTGTAAAAATTTGGGTGAATACAGCGATTTGTATTTGAAAACAGATATTCTGCTGCTGGCTGATGTGTTTGAGCAGTTTCGACAAAAATGTCGAGACACGTATAAACTAGATCCTGCTTGGTATTATACCATGCCAGGATACACGTGGGATTGTATGCTGAGATACACAAAATGTAAATTAGAATTGCTAAAAGATGTGGATATGATTTTGTTCATGGAAAAAGCCATAAGAGGCGGAATATCTGTTTGCAGCAACAGGTATTCGGAGGCCAACAACAAATACATGTCGACGTATGACCCCACACAACCCTCTAAATACATCATGTATTTAGACGTGAATAATCTGTATGGCTGGGCCATGAGTGAGGCTTTACCAATAGGAGGATTCAAATGGATTGAAGATGGTACCAAATTTGGTGTTGCATCAAAATCCACTAATCTTCCCGAAGGTCATATTGATATTATGTCAATACCAAATGATGCGAAAGAGGGCTATTTTTTCCAAGTTGACTTGGAGTATCCACGCGAATTGCATGATAAACACAAAGATTTTCCATTTGCTGCCGAACACCGCATTCCGCCCGGTTCAAAATTGCCAAAGTTAATACCAACCTTATATCACAAAACAAAATATATTATTCATTATAGAAATCTTAAACAGGCATTAGAGAACGGTTTAATTTTAACAAAGATACACAGAGTGTTGAAATTTAAACAATCTGCGTGGCTGCGACCATATATTGAGTTAAATACCAACTTACGAACAGCAGCCACAAGTAGCTTCGAAAAAAATCTCTTTAAATTAATGAATAATGCTGTGTTCGGTAAGACAATGGAGAACATAAGACGTCATCGTATCGTAAAATTATGTAAAAAATGGCATGGAAGGTACGGAGCTAAAAATTTGATTGCAAGTAGTCGATTTCATAGTCGAACGATCTTTCATGAGAATTTGGTGGCTATCGAACTGAAAAAATCAGAAGTATGCTTTAATAAACCCCTGTATATAGGCGCAGCAATCCTTGATATATCCAAATTATGTATGTACGATTTTCATTATAACTTTATGCTTCCAACGATGGGAGAAGAAAACTGTTCATTGCTGTACATGGACACAGACAGCTTTATTTATGAACTGCAATGTTCAGATGCATATAGAGAGGTTTTAAAAGCATATCCAAGCAAATTCGATACCTCCGACTACGCCGAAAATAACCCATATGACATAGAACGATTAAATAAAAAAATCCCTGGATTAATGAAGGATGAGGCAAATGGGAAAATAATTACACATTTTATTGGGCTAAGATCAAAAATGTACACATTTAAAATGCAAATAACAGACGTGGAGAGGGAAAAAGAAAGACAACGCCTGGAACGAAAACAACTAAACAAAGAGAGAATTGAAAGCGACGTAAGCAATTTGGGAATAACCAAAAAGGCAAAAGGAGTGAAATATAATGTCGTTCGAAATAAAATTACGTACGAAGACTATGAAAAATGTCTTAAAGAATTCAAAATTCAAAACGCAAGCCAAAGATGTATTCGGTCATATCAACATTCAGTATTTAGCATCGAACAATCCAAAACGGCTCTAAGTCCTTATGACGACAAGCGGTACTTAATACCAAAATCATTTAATACGCTTCCGTGGGGGCATTATAATACATAAAACGGCAGTGTCATCACTAAACATTTATTTGTTGTTGTTGTTGCAGAAATACAGCAAAAGAAAAGATGGTAACAACATTACGCACACAATCTATAAAAACTATTTGTGAAAATATCTTGAACATAACTGAATTTGTTGAGATGTCACCACTGCCGTGGAGCCTTACTGTAGAAATTTGTAATAATTATAGTATTTATCGCTTTCGAAAATTATATGAAACTGATTATTTGCATAAAATACAAATATGTGATCAAATAGATTTTGAACAAACAAAACGTGAAAACGAAGCAGAAAGAAATCATCTTTGTGAGTCAAATTATTATAAAGAGAAAGAACTTAATATGTATTGTGTTTGTTTTTCTGCATTTGTAGCAGATGCTATTGCTTTAAACTTTTGTTTTAGCTGTTTCAAACTTTTCCGAAACGTACTTAAATCAAAAAATAAATGTTATGGTTATGAACAGGTTCTTAATTGGAATGAATATCATGAATATGAAATAAAATATTTGTATGATTTAACAGATAATTGGTGTCAAAATTCGTTTGATCACGTCTTGTTTGATACAACTTGGTCCTTTCAATGTAGATGCTCAATGCATAAATAATTTTCTTCTTTTTGCGCAGTATATGGTTACTTAAAAAAAAAGAAAAGATCACTTATCGCAAAGTTTTTGTAAATTGTATATAAAAAATATTATCCATTGTATAATGTAATTTTTATTAATAAAATTGTTTAATCTTAATTTTTGTTTGTTTTATTTATATTAGGTAAAAATAAAAGACAACATATTTATTAATATTATTTATTCACAACTATCCAAATCATTTACAACTTTATTGCTATAATACCATACATATTCATTCAAAGCTTGACTTAACAAAGTATCTGGAGAAATTTCACAAAACGCAGTTAAAGCGTGAAGTCGACTATATAAACTGTTACTCTTATGACAATTTTGCTGAATAAAGTATACAACATTTCTATAATACGAAAAAAACTGTAAATTGTCCAATAACGACACTCGTTGAGACACTAAATCAATGTTTGCTCTCAGGATCTGGCTTACATCATCTTCACATAAATAATATTCGATTCCGTGTTTCTCGATAGTCAGGAACTTTACATTTTCCATTACCAATTGTCTTAGTTTGCAGAAATCACCACACTCAAATTCGATTGGATCATACTCATCGGCATAGGTCGGCAAAGGTGGTATGAAAAATTCTTCCATAATTTGTATAAACATCTCAATTAGGGTAGTCCACTCGAATGTGTTTAAACTGATTCTTGTAAATTTACCATGTTGGTACAGAATAATGGATGGAGAAAACTGTCGAGCTGGAGATAGGCCAATTTTTATGTGAAAACATCCTATTGGATAGGTAGTTTCCAATAAATAATATGGTTCATCTTTGGCAGCTTCTTCATATTTTTCCAGTACTCGATCTAATTCAGCGTCGTAGATAATTGTCTCTTCACTTTCGTATCCGCTATCTTGAGAAGTCATAGTACTGCTGTTGCAACTGAATACACAAGTCGGTTGGAGAAACTCAAACTGAATGTGACGGATGGTTGCTGAGAGAATTTATACTTTTTCAATCCCCCACTCTTTGCGTGTAATTGTCAGCATTTTCTAAAAAATGTATGTCTACGCGGCGTATCGAAATATAGATCCTTAAACTACATCTGAACTAGTAATCCAGCTGTTGTGTTTGCTATCCAATCCTAACCATTTAACATACATTTTATTGCCTTTTCGTCTAAGTACTTTTTCAACCAAGTAAATGTCGGGATTTTTTGTTTTCTGTAATTCTTCTTCGTAAAACCCGCCGCTAATCGGTGTACCTTGCATGTCTTCGAGCAAATACGTTATAGGATTCGTTATCTTAACTTGTACAATTCTAAATAATTCTGTAGTCCAACTGGGCGTGTAGGCCTTTTCAAAGAAATGTTTTGCCTTTGATATACGTACAATGTCGCCAACTTTAAATCTCCGTGGACCGGCAATCTTTAAATGACTATAATTTTTGTTTAAAATGGCTTTTTCATTGGATTTGTTGACATGAGATGGCTTGTATCCTGTTTTACTGTGCTTTGTATTGTTGTATTCCTCAGTGACTGTAGGTAGTGCATCTAGCCATTTGTATGATCCATGTAAACTAAAATACTTGTACAACTTTGCTTTCAACGTTCTAATAACTCTTTCACAAATGGCAGCCTTCTTAACCGTGTATGTGCTGTAATGATTAATTTCGTGTTTTTTCATTAAATTTTGAAATTTTCTGTTGTAAAATTCGGTTCCCTGATCAGATTGTAGGTTTTTCGGAACTCTTTGAGTACGGGCGAGAATATCCGAAAATGCGCGAGTAATTTCCTCACCTGTTTTGTTCTTTAGAGGACGTGTCCAAACAAATTTTGAAAAACAATCAATTACAACTAGTATTAGTTTGTAATTTTTATTTTGGTGCGCATAAGGACGCATTTCAGCCAAATCCATCTGCCACAAGTCATCGATTCCTTTGATTATTGTTCGTCGACGAGGATAGTTTTTTCGTGATGGTTTATGCAACTCATACACCACCTGTTCCTTTTCTTTAGACATTTTTATAAACGACTTTCAATTGCTGTTAGGCGGGTATCTATATTCATCGAATGAAGGTTGTCTACTACATCCTGTAATGCCGCGTTCATTTCTTTTATCTTCTTTTCCATCTTCATATCGTATATCGCATGATGTGCAATGGTTTCTGCAGCCGATTTTATATTCTTATCCGTATCCTTTTTTAGTGTATTCAAATCATCTTTGAATATTTTTTGCAACTTTTGCTCGAGAAGTGGAACTGTGGTTTTATGAAGCTCTTTTCTTACTTCGTTTAGTTCCATGGTTAAATTCTTTATATCATTAGTTTTTTGCTGCAACAACTTATTTACATTATTCTCCGTGTCCTTTTTTAGTGTATTCAAATCATTTTTCATTATTTTCTGCAACTTCTGCTCGAGAAGTGGAACTGTAGTTTTATGAAGCTCTTCTCTTACTTCATTTAGTCCGATGGCTAAACCTTCTATCTCCCCAGTTTTTTGCTGCAACAACTCACCATGTGTTTGAATTAATGGTGACTGTATGTTACGCAACTCATTTATTTGTGCATCGACGTATTTTTTCGTTGCAGCATCACCATTTTCTGATGGATCCTTGACATTGCAAATTTTCACATTTTCGGCATTAATATTTCCGTCAGAAGTATGTGGAAATGTAACTCGCGTCACCTTTTGAGCGCTACCACCACCACCACGAGAATGATGACCGAATTTGTCGACACTCATAATGGAAATGATATTGTCATTCCCAGTTACTCTATTATATTAGCTTCTTTTAGTTCATTGATGATGGCTACAATTTCGTTGTCGAGAGATGTGTTGCCGGCGTCTTTCGAAGCCACCAAGAGTTGAAGACGATCCACCAATTCATTTGGGTCGTCCCAGTAAATATATTCCCTAGGCAAATCATTGTATGTCAAATGCGTAGGTAATCCAGAACCGACATCTCCTCTACTAGTTTCTGTATGACGACGTTGAGGTATTAATGATGGAAGATTAGGTTTAATAATTTCCTTCCACTTGTAGCCGTGGGTTCCCTTTAGTGTACCATCCCGTCTTTTATGAGCGCCGGTTATATCCAACAATGAAATATAGTCTTTAACGTCTTCTTCTTTAAAATGATCAGGGTCTTTGTAAAATATTAACTCATATAGTCCACGTGTCCCTTTAACATATTTTCCTTTCGTTACAATCCTACCATCCCGAGTGAAATTAATATCAGTGGAACCAAGTGCCCATTTTGCCGTTTTGCTATCATAGGTTGGACCGTATACCTTATCTATTTGATCTGAAGATATCCCGTGATTTATCACGTAAGGTTGAATTAGAGAATGATATTGGTCTAGGTAATCTTGAAATACTTGTTCGGATACTTCATCTTGCGATTGGTTTGTTTCTATGTTATCTTCGTATTCTTCATCTTCTTTATCGTTGTTTTCAAACACATCTCCATCACTTATAAATGATAATGGTGGTGTAGGATTTTCCTCTCTATCTGGCTCTTTTTTTAGTCCTACTTGTTCCTTTTTCACCTCTTCTTCTTCTTTTTTAACTTGTCTAAACTTGTTATCGATAGCATGATGCAACGTTTTTGATGATTGCGCAATATTCTTGAGTGGTTTCGAGATTGGTTTAAAAAGTTTATTTAGTGACTCATCTTGTTCTGTCTTGCCTAATTTCAATGCCAAATATTTTTTGCGAATTGATCTAGCCAATTCGGCAACTTTCTTCTTGCGCATGGCAATGGCGACCGCATCATAAGACATTTTGTTGACAACTAAACAATACATCAACTTACAATTTTATATATTTATCAAATCCTTTGCGGTATCGGCCATTGTTAAGGGGAAAATCTTTCATAATGACCAAAGTACCATAGCGGTCTGTCGTCCAACATTCTGAACACATTTTTTTAAATTCATCAAACGACATGTCTGACGATACGTGTTCATCAAATATATGCTTCAAATTTATCTCGTCCTGCTTGAATAATACAATCATGTTACAATTGTCTCTTATTAGCTGCTTCGGTATTTTTGAATATGTTTGACATAAATAAGCGGCATCGATATTTTTATGTCTGCACATGGAATAATACTCGCGAATCTTCTGTTGGCCATCACATGCAACATCGTCAAATAAAAAAATTGAGTTTGGTTGTGCTTCATCTGGACTGATAATTTCTTCATTGTCTTTGAATGGAAAGTACCCAACACCTTTGACTTGGGCTATTACATCTTGCAGTAGTTGGTATTTCGGTTGAAAAAGGGATTTCGAATAAACATAGACATTTTTGAATTTGGCGCCATTCGGATTAAATAATAGTGATAGCATGACATTCGTTTTTCCGCACCCACTTGGACCGCAAATAATGGCTCTAAATGAGTTTGGTAGCAATTTACCATGTTTACTGACTGTCACTTTCTGGACAATGTCCAGATTATCAATTGGCAACGTCTGCTCTTGTTGAACGATCTTCATCGTGTGGCAAGTGTAGTACATAAGTACGGCAATATATTATAGATGTCATCACTTGCATGGCATCAGTCCAATGTTGGTCGTCGAAGGAGGAGGTCTCGTGAACTCTTTAATTAATAAACTGCCATTTGAGCTACATATTCCTGGCGGTTATCAGTACTGTGGACGTAAGTAACTTTGCGACAATTTTGTTGTGTTTTATAAGTAAAAAAAAATACGTTCTTTATAGCTGGAACAAAACTACAAAAACGTCTTGCACGTGGAGATCCAGGTATTAATCCATTAGACGCAGCTTGTAAACAACACGATATCGCTTACTCGCAGCATTCATCTCTCGAAGAACGTCACAAGGCCGATAAAGAATTGGAAAATAGAGCCTGGGAGCGATTCAAGTCGAAAGACGCTAGCTTTGGTGAAAAAACTGCTGCCTTACTTGTAACCGGTGGAATGAAGACGAAAAGAAAATTGGGAATGGGATGTCAGTTACGTCGTGGAAGAAAGGGGCGTTACTCTTTCAATCGCGATGTTGTCTCAAAAATTGCAAAGTCCATGAAGAGAGGAGCATCGTTACACGATACTGCTTTGACTGCTGTACGAATTGCAAAATCCATAATCAAAAGACTTGGCGGCCGAAAAGAAATTGATGTTCCTCGCGTACTACCACTAAAATCTGGAGGTTTCCTACCCCTCATACCTCTCTTTGCTGGTCTTTCGGCACTGGGGGCTTTAGCAGGAGGTGCTGCGGGGGTGGCAAAAACTGTGGTCGACGCAAAAAATGCCCAAAAGAAATTGGAGGAGGATATACGTCATAATAAGGCAATGGAACATATCGGTTCGGGTCTGTACCTACGTAAGAAACCCAGAGGCGGATTCGGCTTGTATTTGAAAAAAAACTTCCAATAAAGCTGCCCAATCGTCCGCTGTACGACTTGGACATTGCACATTACGCGAAAATACTTAACATACCACATTTTCGAGGAGTTTTCATGAATGACGCTCTGCCTAGAGACGGTCCTCGACAACGAGAATGTGCAATAGTTAACTTGGATGTGTCCGCGCATAACGGAACACATTGGGTAGCATATAGAAAGATAAACAACGACGTGGAATATTTCGATTCATTTGGTAATTTGAAGCCGACCAAAGAACTTGTGAAATATCTGGGTGCACGTGCCAGAATTTTCTACAATAATCACCAGTATCAAACTTACAATCAAATCGTTTGTGGGCATTTATGCTTAAAATTTTTATATAATGGACAGTAGTAGATTGCTTATGTCCCATATGTTTCGCGAAAAATGTTTTACGGAATATAGTGAAGAAGAACTAAAACACATACCGCTAGAGTATATTATACGGACTGTTAGACCTTCAGAATTGTTAAGTATATGGCATAAATTACCTGGGGAATATCGAGGAGAATTTAACTTGCAGATACTACTTCCGTGCTTCGTACATTACAACAGACCAGATTGGAGGACTCACTGGGATGGACCACCCGATTCTCAAGCATCTTGTCATTTATGTAAACTTGCTTTAGAACAAATAAAAAATATGTGAAAAAAAAAATTGGTGTTTATTCAACTATATATATAAACCTATTAATCTATCGACTTGAATCAGTCATCATGTCGCAGTTGTTGAGAGTAGTTAGCACCACTTATACATTTTCATTTCAACCACCCACACCAATCGTGTTGGATCCGAAAAAAGATTACGAAATAGCTCTTCGTGCCTTCCATTCCTACAACAGTATACCGAACATTGAAAATAACAAGTTTTATTACTGCAATGACAAAAACAAATGGCAAAACTTTGCTTTTCCCGATGGATGTTATGAAATTGCCGATATTGAAGAATACATACAAAAGAAACTGGGTGCTGACAATGAGCTTAAACCAGAATCGATATTTAGTCTAAAACCTAACCACAACACGTTGCAGTGTCAAATATTTAGCAAATATAGGATTTCGTTTAAGCAACCTGATAGCCTTGGTACAGTATTGGGATTTTCTCCGGCAATACTCAATCCTGGACGGATACATACTTCGAATCTACCTGTTAGGATTATTAAAGTATCTAGCATACGCTTTGAATGTAACATTAGTACTGGAGCCTTCGACGGTAACAGACCTGCTCATACGATCTACGAATTTGTCATACAATCAAATCCTGGGTACGCAATTGACGAAACTCCTCACAATTTGTTGTATTTACCCGTTGTGCCGCAGCGTGAACTTACCAATATCACTGTCTTGGCTCTCGATCAAGAAGGACGACCTGTAAACTTTAGAGGAGAAGAGAGCACATTGGTGCTGGAACTTAGATCAAGAGGGAAATGGGACTAGTAATAAGGTCATCTACTGCTCAAAGGACACCATTAGTTGTGCAGCCGTCCAAGCGACAACATCGTATTAAAAGAACACCATTAGTTGTGCAACCGTCCAAGCGACAATATCGTATTAAAAGAACACCATTAGTTGTGTCGAAGCGGAAACCTCTTACGTTCGCAAAAAAATTGTTTTTACAATCACTTGGTTTTAAACTAAAAAATGACAACAATGTATGGAAAACGAGCTCGTTCAAACGACAGCAGCGTAATGCCTCCAATATTCGATATTTATCGTAAGCCAATGTTTGATGAGTCGATTCGAAAGGCCGAATACCGAACTTATGCACCATTCATCAAATCATTCAACTGTAATGATATTGTAGAATTTAGCATTAATCAAGTTGACTCGTTTTTTGCAATGAGCGAAACCTTGTTGTGCATTAAAGGATCACTCGTCGATAAAGAAGGATCTGGCGTAGTCAAACTAGCCAACAATGTGGGTGCTTTTCTTTTCGATTCGTGTACGTACAGCGAAAGCGCACGGGAGATGGAAACAGTGCGGGATCCTGGTATCGTAAGTGCTGTACGTGCCATGACGTGTTACAATCAAGAAGATTCCCATTATATGGTTATGGCGGGTTGGAATTACCCTAATGATCCCATTCTACACGATGCAGATAATTCATTCAACATACAGATACCTCTTAAGCATATTTTTAACATTTTCAACGATTATCCAATGATTACGTGTGGTCGTCAAACAATAAGACTAGTTCGAGCTCGAAACGACAACGATTGTTTAATTATTACTGATGAAACTACAAAAGCAAAGATTAACATCACCAACATTGAACTCAGAGTGAAGCACATATTTCCAAATGACGAAATTAAACTAGAACTAATGAAGTCCATTCAACAAGATCAACCTATAGTTATTCCATTTAGAAAGTGGGAATTGCACGAATTGCCTACCATTACCAAAGGTGCTAGGCGTGAAGTTTGGGCCGTCAAAACTAGCACATCAGTTGAAAGACCACGTTATGTCATTGTTTTCTTTCAAACAGGCAAACGTAACACGATTACAGCTGATCCTACCTTATTTGACAATGTTAGCATCCAAAGTATTAGATTATCCTTAAATGGAGAATATTGGCCAAACGAGAGAATGCAGTTGGATTTCAGCAAAACTGACTACAACGAGGCCTATTTCAACTATACCGAATTTTATCCCAGCTACGTACATTCCCACCAAAAGCGACCTCTACTCGATTTCTCAGCTTTCAAGAATCGTGCATTGTTCGTCATCGACTGTTCAAAACAAGAAGAAAGCATGAAAGCATCCACTGTTGACGTAAAACTAGATATTGAAGCACATAATGGTTTTCCCGAAAATACCAAGGCCTACTGCATTATAATTCACGACTGCGTAATGGAGTACTACCCACTTACCGAAATTGTAAAAAGTCTAAATTAGACGCATAAAGTGTCAGTAGTACAAGAGCAGTCATCATGAGAGTAGCATTCGTAGATATTCAGGGATTCGCTGTGGACGGGTGGTTTGTTCCCAAAGAACTTACCATCGAAATAGGTTTTAAACGAAGTCATTACATCTTTTTACCTCCGAAACCATTCAATGCGCTAAGTAATGATGATAAGAAGACAGCATCATACGTGGAGAAAAAACTGCTTGGCATTCGATATTCTGATGGAGCAGTAGAATTGTCCAAAATAAATGAAATACTAGAAACCAAGTTGTTGTATGCAGCCGATTACATATACGTTCGAGGAGAACAAAAAGCAGAATTTTTAAGCAAGAAATGTCACATTTTTGGAGTTTTTCCCCTTATTATTGATGTTTGCAAGTTTGATGGCACGCCTCTTGCTACTGGAAACGTTGGTCCTGCTACAAACCCCTGTCACGCCGTTGGACTATTTTCGTGTACAGAAAGAAATGTGGATCGTCTACGTCACTGGTTTTCTTATACAATATTACCATTGTAATTTTTCTATGTATAAATAAATATTTTTAGAGAGAGATTTTTGCTTTTTTATTTAAACACCTTATTTACTGATCAAGTCTTATATTACATGAAGATTCAAATTTTCTCTTTACAATTTCAAACATAATTTTTAAAATTAAGATAAATATAGATGCTAATATTACACAAGACATTGCAAAGACATTGTCTATTTCACTTTTCACATACTCGCTGGTGTTGTTGCTGGCACCCATGGTGTAGGCTGAATACGTCTCAATGGATATGTAGCTTGTGGTAGTTTTCTAAAAGCGTAAAGACCTTGCTGCTGCTGCTGTAAATTCAACTCTTCAGGCTTCCACGTTTTGTCCTCAATATGCAAACTATCGAAATGTCTTTTAATTTGTTTTATATCCTCATATGATTTAATATCTTTATTTAACTGATTAAGTTTAGTTTGAAATTCCATAACCCTATGTATGTACTCGGTGGGATTCATATCAGTACTGAACATGCTCAGTGTCACAATGTCTCATAAATGCCACGTTCTGCGTCAAATGTCGGACGGAAAACTGAACAATGTCACATATCTACGTCAAATGTCACGTTCTGCGTCGAATGTCAGCGCTTTGCCACGTCACACATAAATGTCACGTCATACGTCAAATCTCACGTTCTGTTAGGCACTATACGGAAAAGAAGAAGAACTGACAGTTAATATTGAACGTTGACAGAAGAAGAATTGACAGTTGGCTTTTCCACGCAATCGTTGACATAAGATTTAACGGACGAAAAAAGAAGAAGAAGAATTGACAAACGAAAAGAAGAAGAAGAATTGACAGTTGGCTTCTGTGTCGCCACCGCTTTCATTTGACACCCCATACGTCAAAATCGGACCAATAGCAACGAAGATATGCTGTAATGCCCTTTTGACACTGCCGCCATCTTTTTTATGTGTTCGTTACCCCCTCCCCGTTCCGACGAGCCCTCTTACGTCAAAATCGGACCAATAGAAACGAAGATATGACGTAATGCCCTTTTGGCACTGCCGCCATCTTTTTTATGTGTTCGTTACCCCCTCCCCGTTCCGACGAGCCCTCTTACGTCACAATCGGACCAATAGAAAAGAAGATATGACGTAATGCCCTTTTGGCATATTCCGATGCGCACGCCACATACTGAGTTCAACCCCCTTTTTCATCCCCTTTCCAACGATACGTCACACGTCATCCTACGTTAAGCCGTTTGGCATTTATTAATATTTAAGGGTTGCGATTTAGGGGTTGCGCCAGAAACCGCTTTGCCTATCTACTTGTAAATCAAAAATGAATAACCATTTTCAATTTCGTTGCAACACGAAACTGCAGCCGCATCATTATTCCAGTTCAATCAGAGAGTGCAGCAAGCACCTCTATCGGTTTCTAAACATATTAGTCTCTCATAAGGGGGCACATATGCTGCTCTCCCTGACACCACTAGGATAAACCCCGGCGTGAAGTCACAGATTGCAACGAACAAAATGGCAGGGATGCCCTAACTAAACTTAGTTTTTTTTTGCTAGCAGTTGCCGCTAGGGCATTCCTGCCATTTCGTTCGTTGCAATCCGAGACTGCACTTTGGGGTTTGACCTAGTTGGTTCAGAGAGAGCAGCATATGTGCCTCCTGATGAGAGACTAATAAGTTTCGAAACCGGTAGAGGTGCATGCTGCATTCTCTGATTGAACTGGAATAATGATGCGGCTGTAGTTTCGTGTTGCAACGAAATTGAAAATGGTTATTCATTTTTATTTTAATTTCACTTATTTTTATTAAACAATCTAATTGTTTTAAGGTTGTACACTATTATTTTGTTCCCCTAATGGGGGACACAAATGCAGGGACGTCTTGGTTGACACAAATGATAGTAGATAGTAGTGAAAAATATCTGAAAAATAAATAATCCAAGCATGGCCACAAGAAACATGGACACTTTCTGTTTAATCATTTTTGAGTTCCTCGTTCAATTTGTGGCGCGCGGTTTTTATGCAAAAAATAAAATATCTTTACGCTTACAAAGTATTTTATATAAGTTTCTATATGAATTTAATGTATAAATAAACTTACATCAAATACTTTTCATGACAACGGCGCGTCCTATAAAAAATGGAAGATAGATTTTTATCACAAATTAAAAGAGGAATTAAAAAATTCGCGCCAATGGTGAATATAACATGCTTAACCGTATGTCCAAAAATGTACAATAACTATTCCTTAAAACCTACCAAATTTCATTTGCATATCTCAACTGGTTTTAGAGCAATAAATAAATCGTCAGTTTGTAAGAAAAAATTTGTATAAAAATTTCAAAAACGTTGAAACATTTGAATTTTGCGCCAAACATTTTGTGTAAAATAGCATGTTCTACATAGATAATATTTTTTTTTATTTGCTAAGTGCTACAATCTGGTCTTTGACCAATGAGTAACTTTTTATCTATCCTATCTTACTAACTACTTAATATCTAAGAGTCACCATTTGATGTCTTCTTAGTTGTCTTTATTATTATTGGCGCACTTTTTGATTGCGCACTATCACACAAAGCGCTGCTTTTCACTTTATCACGCACTACACCAACACGTTGCTTGCACACTAGTCGCGCAATGCTCCGCTATTAGCTTTGTCGCACACTATACCAACTCGTGAGGTTTGGTCCTCTTCAGTCTTCTTTTCTGGTTTGAGTTGTCCAGGAGCTGGATGGCCTCAATATTTTCGTGGAGAAGAAGTCTTTTTTCATGACTTTCTGCGTGTTTTCGGATTTCTTTGTCGACGGGCTCCATTCGTAGATCCTTGTGGATATCGTCATTACGGATGTACCAGGGTGCGTTAACTATGCCCCTTAATACTTTGTTTTGAAAAGTTTGTATTATTTTCAAGTTTGTCTTTTTTTTTCATCCCCACAGTTGGATACCATACGTCCATACTGGTTTTATAACTTGTTTGTAGATTAGCATCTTGTTATACGTTGACAACCCTGAGTATCTTCCCAGTAGCCAGTACAATTTTTTATATTTAATATTTATTTAATTCTTTCTTCTTTGTCTTTACATGGGCTTTCCAGCGAAGCTTCGTGTCTAGGGTTCAGCCCAGGTATTTGGCTGTGTTGGCATACGGAATGTCTTGTCCATTAATTTTTATTGGTGCGTACAGAATTTTTTTATTAGTGAAATCAACATGTACTGATTTGCTTTCATTCAATGTAATCTTCCACGTCTTAGTCCATTTTTGGAATTTGCTTATCGCATTTTGTAGTTTATTGGCTGTTTCTACGTTACCTTTACCTACTGCTAATATGGCGGTGTCGTCGGCAAAGGTAGCTAAACAGTAGTTATCGAATTCTGGTAGATCACATGTATAAAGGAGATATAGGACCGGGCTCAATACGCTACCCTGGGGGACTCCGGCTTTTATTTCTTTAAGTTCAGAATAAGCATCATCTTGCTTGATTCTGAAATAATAGATAATAATAAAGCTGCAAATTAAAAGAAAAAGAAGTTTTACGATGATTAGAACCGAAGATACAGTGAAACCTCCATAACTCGGATTAATCGGGACCGCGGCCGATCTGGGTTATCAAAAATACGGGTTAGCCGGAGAATATGGTAAAAATTAATAAAATACGGTATACTTACAGATAAACTCCGTTATAATTGAAATAACATGAAATATATGCACAGTACCTACACATCTAAATTACTAAAAGCACGCAAAACACAAACATAAGCAAACGGAAGCGAACAATACAAGCCTGTACTACACAGTGGACATTGAAAACATAAGACCATTGTTTAAAACAGAATTTTTTAAATAGTACTTTAGTCTTTTTTAAACAATGCTAAGACAGGTTGAAATAAATAAGGAATAACAGGTGCTTGTTGTTTCCGACAATAACATGGCTCTGCTGCCGGCGCCGTGTGCCATGAGTCATTTTTACTATCGTATAGTTCAAATTACACAAACACACATTATCTCTCAAATATTATATTACATACATTTTTATTGTTGAAATGTTTGTCTGACGAAAATCGATCCAGGTTAGCCGGACTTCCGGGTTATCGGGGTTCCACTGTATCTTCAAAAAACGTAAAAATACTTTTCGATTTTTTATGTTCAGGTCTAGGGGTCTAAAAATTTTTTGATTATTTTGGGTTGTGTTTAAAGGAAAACAAGGCAGATATTGATTGTAAAATTGAAAAGTGATTTTTTGATATTTTATGCATGATGCCCACCCTATAAAAATATGAAAAAAATCATGGAGATAACTTGACATCCAGCAAATAATATATTGTTTTTCGACATTTTGTTCGGCCCATTTTTTTTAAGTTCAAAATTTTCAAAAGCAAAAAAATGAATTTCGCGCCAAAAATGAAAAAAAAAGTTTATATGATCATCACGACCCAAGATATCGTCAAAAAACGTAAAAACACGTTTTAATTTTTCCGGGGGTTATCGGTGGGGCTAGGCGCTAAAAATTTTTTTGTCGAATACTTTTTGATGTAGAACAACCTAGTATTTTTGATATTGAAATATCGCTGGGGGCATTTTTCATTCTATTAACCGGCTAGATCATTTATTGTGAAAGTTATGATTTTTACTGTTTTGTCAGATCATCAATTAGCCAATCACGTCCACTGCTGGACATAGGTTTCCCTCAGTTTTTTCCAGTTTTCTCTACACTGGGCCGCTTGTAGCCACTTTCCCGCTACTCTTTTTATGTCGTCGGTCTATCTAGCCGGTGGTCGTTTGTCATAATATAATTCTTGTAAAATCCAATCAACTTTTAAACATAATTAGTGAATGTTTGATGTGAATAGTTTGATGAGCTAATTATGAGAAATCGATCATCCCCTTTTATGAGTATATAGTGTACCTATATGTCCATCAGTTCATCAATTATTTATCAGTTAAATATATATACCAAAAAAAGTAATTTGTACCGACGCGACGTTAGTTACAAAAAAAAAACGAAAATAAAGATAACTAAGCCTACCACCCGTTTATTTAATCAATCGTCCAGAAGACAAGGATAACAAGGTATTAGGATGCGCTTCGGGACACGTCTCTTAACATCAAAAAGCTTTCCTTAATAATTTTTGGCTGGCTAATGTTATTTTCGTCACCATTTAAGTTACGAAAACTTTTTCTTTAAAGTAAAAGATTAGGTTACTTTGATATTGTGATAAAAAGTTATTTGTCACCCGTTTCATCTTACTTGAGGAAATTGTACTTGTTCTGAGATAATGATTCTGTCAAATTTTCATCTCGATTAAAGCCATATATTTCGTCTTTTATTTATGTGTGCTACGAATGTATTACATGTTTATTTATATAAATTAAATAATTGTTATGTTCGTTACATAAAAATTAAATATGATTATTTCATTCATAGGAGATTCTGACCAATAGAAAGCTATAGAAATCTAAATTAGACTGATAATTTTTGATAATTTCCCGTCGTCAAGTATATTACTTCAGATGCCCTTCGTTGCTATGAAAAAATACATTCAGTGACATTAATGACAATTAATGTTTTAAAAATTATAAAAGTGATGACTTTCAACCGTAAAATATTAATAACTGTGTATTTAATTGTACTAATTTGTACTTACATAAATAAATTACAATAAAATTTTGGTTTTGAACAGTTTTATTCATGAAATAATCGCAACAAATTGCACTCAATCTCTAAAATTAATATAGAATTTTTGCCCTCGTGACACTTTGGCATAATTTCGCTCGCCTTCGGCTCGTGAAATTAAAACTGTCAAAGTGTCACTCGGGAAAAATTCAATAATTTTAGAGCTCTTGTGCAATTACTACTGATTATTTCATTCATAGGAGATTGTGACCAATAGAAATCTACAGAAATAAAAATCTAAGTGATAATTATTTTGATTATTTCATTCATAGGAGATTCTGACCAATAGAAAGCTACAGAAATCTGAATTAAATCGATAATTTTTGATAATCTCCCGTCGTTAAGTATATTACGTCAGATGCCCTTCGTTGCTACGAAAAAATACATTCAGTGACATTAATGACAATTAATGTTTTAAAAATTATAAAAGTGATGGCTTTCAATCGTCAAATATTTATAAAAACTGTGTGTTTAATGGTACTTAAGTAGAATAAGGGGCACTCAAACGAGACAGACGCACTGCGCATGCGCCGGCTCAGACCCAAACAATGTTGGTAAGCATTGCATTGACCAACCTTAGCATGGTTCAGAACCTTTTAGCGATGATCGAAACCATATGACGTCACACTACCTTGTACATTTCATCCCCTTTTTTTAATTTATACTAACCGCGCAGTCTCGCAATATTTTTAATAATTATTTTTTTTAAAAAGAAAAAGTCTTCCATAGGTAGGATTCGAACCTGCATCAAATATTTACCAGGCCAGCATACTACACCCAACACCACGGGGCGATCAACACTATGCGTTTCAAACGGTCTAGATGCTCCTCGCTTTGATTTAACAAATGGTGGTAAGAGACAGATAAACAGGTTTCGCGAAATAAAATTATAAACACAGTTATTTAGAAATACTACCGACAAATAATTAGTGCATCATTTATATTTTTATAATCAAAATATAAACGAACGTTATAAATTCTAATAAACATTGACTCGACAATATATGTGGCAAACAGGATTTTAAATCGAAATATCAGTTGAATATTTAATGAGATGATGCCGACATACACGAGAGGATCGAGGAATTCTACTTGGGGCTGACCTTCAACCAGCACAGTTCTTTATCTCGTACACTCCTCAATATATCAACTTGTCGTACTACCAACAATTCGAATGCTAATAATTTTTTTCCACACCATGGACTTTTATTTTTAATAGTCAGGAATAAAAGTTCTCCCTCTTACACTTTATTGGTGTAAAAACTTTTAAGTATTCGACATAACTTTCATTCAATCTCGAATGAAAAATAATTTTATGCATTTTCGACAACAGGACTTTCATTTATCTAACTTTTCTAACTATTGAACTTTTTAATTGTAACACACGATGAATATCAGCCTGTCAATAAGAACTTACTTTCTCCCTCTCAAACTTTATTGGTGTAAAAACTTATTCGACATTTCATATAGATTCATTCAATTTCGTAATGAAAAAATAATTTTTATGCATTTTCCACATTACGACTTCGTCAAACTTGTTTATCCATTGTCATTTTAAACGCAGCAAACACACACACACACACACACACAACGATTATTCTATTACTAAACCAATGAAAATCAATGACAATCAGAAAAGAGATGGTCAAAATAGGTGGATAAATCTAGCAAAAATCCTACGATGCCTTATAAATTTCATAGCAAAAAGAAGTGGGATCAAATGATGAACCGACCACACCCCATTAAAAAAAAATTATTCACAAAGGAACAAGTAAATTAAACTTCCAAAAGACGGATTCCGCAATTGATAATCACTCGTAAAAATGCATAGATTATAAAATTTGGTTGGCATTTTTGGATTTTAAGCATTTCATAGAAGAATTATTAGATAATGTCACAATAAAAAGCTCCTAGAAAAACAGGAAAGCATCATTAGTTAAAACAAGTGAAAACTTAATATTGCAATTTAATGAGGAGTCAGAAAAGGAAACACGATATCACCCACACCTGGAGGATATTTAAACAGGGGAACAAAAAAAGGTATTAACGCTACTTAAATTACGATGTGCATAAGGTCCTGATTAGCGCTTATGCACAGTAGTTAAAAATGTTGACTAAGGACTAAAATATTGAGAAAACTAACTAGTTGAAGAATTAGACTCTTTGACGAATGATTGAAGAATATCTATGGGGGCATAAAAAATCAAGTTGTAGAAATAACAAGAGGAACAGTAGGTATATTAAGCAGTGGGGAGACACAGCGACGCACAAGACCTTTTAGGAGTCCGGAGAAGAGCAGCCACAGACAAGGGTGGAAGCAAAATAGGATGTCAAGGCTCAATTTTGGCTGCGTAGAAGAAATTAAGCTTTATTATAAAAATCCCTAGTTAATTTAAAACGAAAAGGTTTTTGACACACATGACTTACTAACCAACCTCTCACTAAAGCTGTTAAAAAAACATAAATCACGTAGAGAAACGAAAATCCAAGAAGCACTATCGAAGAAAATCTAAATGTAGCAAGTAAGCAAATACGATAGGAAGACCACAAAGATGGATCTACATTAAAGAAACTGACAGCGTTCAAGAATATGTCCAGGACAGCTAGCCTGCTGCTCGTTCCAGTTAACTCCAGCTCTTTCAGTAAAAGAAACTGAAAAATATCAAGACGATAAAATTCACCGGTCATAGATTCCAAAAAGATATTTAAAAAATGGAAAATTATAACGAAAAAATTGCCCAGTCAGAGCACACAAGTTCTGAACACCTACTCAAACTGATTAGATGCTACAAGTCCTACGAACAAAAACTGATAAGAGACGGCAGACTTACATATTGGATCTTACTTTTTTTTTAACTTAAGAGGTTTAAGGTCTGGGTCAAATAAAAACACATAAAAAAATCTGTTTTATTTAAAAAGTAATTGGCATACAATTTTATTACCATAACACGTGCATAGTCTGGATACGGTCTAGCAATAAATTATTCAACTTTTTTTTCGTAGATATCCATACAATAGCGACAAGTAACCTAAAATCATTGCCTACAATGGAAATTAAATGTGGTAAAATAAGTAATGTGGTAAACTCAATTGGTAAGATAAGTTAAAGTCTGTCTTGGTAATAAACTTCTGGTTTAGTAACTTCAATCACATCGGTAGTGGTTCCTGCCTATTGACCCTAAAACAAAAATTAACGCAAAAAGGGGCTGAGCCCCAAGGACTTTTAATCAATTCGGTTCAAGCAAAATTTTAGTAAATTGAATTTTGTTATTTTCTGACTTTATTGTTCATAAAATTTTCAGCGACAATACTTTCTAAAAACTAAATTTTGCTTTTAACAGTAGTCGCCACGAGAAGGCTTGATTAAGTGACTACCGGGGAAGGGGAAATATTAGTATGGGACAAACAATTAGTATGAAGGTGAAGAAGCGCTTACCTGTAAAAAGTAGTTCCTATCCATTGAGTGCTAAATACTGCAAAACATTTAAGTAACCCCCTAGAACGCTGTGGTAAGGTCTAGTAAGCTATGTGAAATGTTAAATAAAATCCACAGCATACAAATATGAAATACATATATTACTTTAAAAAAAAAAGTGCTAATGTGAGAGCTCGTTCTTCATCTGAATAGTCACATTCACTCACGACAGAAAACAAACATACAATTATTATTATTCATATTTGGCGGTAAAAGGGGGTAATAGCAAGTGAAGAGTACACTGCAAAAAGGGGAATGTCAGTTTTTTCATTTTTCGTGTTAAGGTTGGTAACAGTTACTCTGAATATAGCAAATTAATGTCAACTGTCGTTCAAGGCTGAAACGGTAACAGTCACCTACAAAGAAGCATTTAAATATAGTCGGTTCGCTAAACTCAGACGCAGCTTTCTAGTGATTTTAGTAATTTTTTTTTTTTTTGGAAAGTTAGGTTGACAGACTCGACTGGAAATTACTACACGACCCAACGTACGTGCGCATAATCAACATTATTAATAGTAAACAGACATAAATAACATAAATCTTTATTACAAGCAATAATTATTTATTTACACCATTATAATGTATTGATAACAAATAAGAAAATTATTTATTGTACAAAATAAAAATATTTTGTAGAAATAAACTCCGCAAAATTTTATGAGATTAGTAGACACTCCCACTATTTCTCATAATTCTTCTTTTTTTAATGAAAGATTAAGTTACTTTCATCAGCTAATAGCGTGAGGTAGGAATTTTTGTGTTGTATGTTTCCTATTCCGAATATGTCAAAAAAAAAATCTTGTGAGAGCGAATGCAGTATATTTATGGTACCAAGCAAAAACGGGGATAGTCACAACGAACCAAGCAGAACTAGTACCTAGTTATTTACGAATAAATACTGCGTTAACACCGGTTTTTAATTTTACAGTAGGTACTTCAAAAAGGCTAGTAAAAAAAATAAATAATGTCAAAAACAAATAAAAATTATATATCTAATTAAATATATAATAAAAACTATATCTTTTAAAAACATTCTAACAATAAAAAAAATATATATAAGAGAAGTGGCCAAAAGTAACAGTCTGTTAAAATATGGTATTTTAAACCTTTAAACCCAATTTTCTCACAATTGTACTTGATTGCCATTCCCCCTTTTTTTTGCAGTGTACTCTTCAAGTTGTAAATGCTAATTGTTTACACTTTATTAATCCAGACAGCTCGGTGATGTCTACGGCGTTTGTAAAAAGTATATTTTCTTTGTGTATCCGAGAGAAAACATTCCATACTTCCATACTTGATCATTACTATCAAAGTATTCAACAATATTACCCGTTCTGCGACTATTTAGAGGTAAAAGAACCTTGCGAAGTAATTTATTTTAAAAACAAGGCCGACGACAACTATACAGGTTTGTATCACTCTCGTTTCTTCAGGCAGGTGTGTAGGGCAGGTCAGTTACTTTTTACTTCACTTTGTGCTTGAACTTGTGGCAGTACACATATTAAAATTCGTTGTTCTTCATAATTAAGAATTATTCTTATTAAGGTAATTATATACATATTTTTTTTTTTTAATTCTTAAGAAACTATTTAATTTCATTTTATACTGAATTTCTTTTTAAAACGTTTTTAATGTTCGATACTCATTGCTAAAAATCTAAGGTTTTTTTCTGCTATAAAAAGGCATATTTTTATTATTTTCCTGAGGTTAATCGTAAACAGATTATGTTATTAAATAGTTTATCTAATATCCGAAAGATATATTGTTTTTAAAAATTAGCATTTACGGGGTTTAAAAAAAAATTGTTGGATGTTTTATATAAACTAAGGATTTCCACAATTTTCACTGTATTCTTTCACTCAAGCGTTTTCTCTAGTATCTGTTTTTGCCTGTCGATTTTTTCTTTTCATTGCTTCATATCTGAAAGATCTTCGAGGGTTTGCCCCTCTTCCTTCTTCCTATCAGGCTGTTATTTTATTTATCCAACAATTTTGGTCAGCTCTTCTGACCGTACCAGGTTAATCTCTTCTGTTTGATGTAGTCTATTATATCTAAGTTCATTCCCATTCTTAATCTTTAAGTTATTTATACTATCTCTTCTCGTTACTCTGAAGCTCCTCCTTAGGAATTCCATGTCTTTTGCTCATATTTTGTTTTGGTTTTCTTATTTTTTGTCCAATTTTTACACCCCATAAGCGAGGATACGTCATGGTATTATATTTTTGTTTTTTATGCTAATGTTCTTATCCCACAGTACCGGATTCAATTTTTCGTATGCAGTCTCTTGTTTGTCCTAGTCTATTTTTTTTATATCTGCCTCCGTTATTCCTTTGTTTGATATTATGAAAGCTAAATACTTGTTCCTTTCGGTAAGTTTACCCTTGTCTATTTCCAGCTGTTTTACTTCTGTATTCTCCGTTATTTCGCTGTTTGTTGTTCCGCTGTTTTATTTCTGTATTCTTCGTATATTCCTGTTCCATCACAAAAACCGAGGTTATCTTAATCTTGTGCGATCATTATTTGGCCATCAGCTATATTAGATATTCGTTCCTTACTAGTATACCCATTCCTTCGCATCCCATGGTTTTAGGGTTTTTCCCAGGAATATTTTTGGCGGGGTAGGGGGATGTGCCCTTTTTGTCATCTTAAACGGACTGCATATTCTATTGCGCGTTTTTATATTCTTGTAGAGTGCTTTTACTCCTTTTATCAATATTCGTAAAACTTCGATGTCTTCCATTGCTTCCCCCCCCTTTTGCTTCCATATGCCTTCTTAAGGTCTACAAAAGTTAGGTGATTGTATCTATTTTTGGCCATTTTTTATTAGTTGTTGGACGGTGTAAATGTGATCTAAGCTGGCTTTCTTCTATGACCGACTTTATCCTTCTTTCAAACTTTTCCTTTATGGTCTTTCCATACAGTCTGCCTATAGACGATTTAATGCTGATTCCTCCATGGGATATTTTTCTACTAGGTATAAAATCACATTCTTTATATATTTTTTAGTAAGTTAGTCATAGTATAAACAGAATATCTTATTACATTTTTTTAATTATAAAATAAACGGACTCTGAAAACATCGTCGAATGACTTTTTCACTACTGCTACTGACTTTTTTGATAATTTTTCTTTTAAAGTACCACAGTCGTTCTACTTTACTGTCGTATTTTACAATATTTCAACATCTGTTTAAATTAAAACACAAGAACCAATATGAACTAGATGCTGATTATTACGTAGTTGCTTCGTCACAATTTTCAGATCCGGGGACTTATTTCTTAATTACACCTCAGAATAAGGTTAACTATCATCACGGCTTACTTAACGAGTTACAGTTATTGTCTTAAATTGGTTAATCAAGATGTCATCGGTCTATGCTTCTTCTGCCTAGTATAATAATATGCAGCAACACATATTTCTCACGCCTTATGGCAAATACTGAAATTTTGTTTTTTTTTAATTGTATTTAATCTACTTTTCCTTGTTTATTTTTTTTTAAAACGTCATTGTTGGTAATCTTAACGCGCCAACTTATTTTTAAAATTTTTCTAAGACCAACATCTCAAACGCTTCTATTTTGTTATATCCTTTTTAGCGTCCAAGCCTTAATTCCATAAGATATAACATGCATAAAACCTCAGTGTTCGTACTTTGAGTTGCAGATCATTGCTACAAAATACTTTTCTCGATATACGAGATTTTGATCTCCTGTTTTCAGTTACGATTGTTCCCAAGGATTTAAATCTGTCCATATTTTGAATGAGTTCATCAATAATCGTCTCTTGTTGTGTCTTTGCAAAGGTCATGAACTCTGGCATATTTAAAATAAGTCTGGTCTCCTCGCTCGAATCTTGTAATTTTTCAACCGACTCTACGACTTATCATCGACGTACCTAATGTTATTTATAGGTTCTCCTTAATCCAGAACTACCTTTCGGTGTGAGTTATTACGGAGTTAGGTTCTCCGTCGATTTCTTCCACATTTTCTTCCATTTCCTTGTATCCATGGCCAATGCATTTTTTCCTCCCACTGTATTCCTCTTTTTGTCGGCCGCTTCCCTCACTTCTTCTGTCCACGTCTTTCTTGGTTTTCCTCTCTTCTTTCTTCCCATATCTCTCGCTTCATAAATTTGTCTTATTATTTTTTACTTCTTCTCTTCTCAGTACATATCCAAGCCATCTAAGTTGTCCTTGTTCGATTGTTGTAACTGGGTGTATTTTCAGATTTTCTCTAAAGTTTGATTTCTAATTTTCATCTTTCCTTGTTTTCCCCTCTATTGTTCACAAAAAAAAATCTCATTTCTGTGCTGATTAGTCTATTCTTTTGCCTTTTTGTTAATGCCCAAGATTCACAGGCATTGGTTAGAGTGGGTTTTACAATCTTTTTTACTATTTCCGTTTTTATATTCTTAGGTATTTATTTCTGTTTTCAAAAAAGTTACTCTTAATAATATTGTACAGCTTACCGGTCTTTGAAATTTTTTCAGTTATCTCATCTTGTAATTTTCCATACCGGATTTTGATTACCCCCAAATACTTATATCTGTCTACCTGTTCAAGTTGCTTGCCATCTACTTCTATTTCATGTTTTCCTTTTTGTCTTCCAAATATCATTGTTTTTGAATTTTCTTTGTTCATTTTCATATTTCTGATTTTTTAGCTCTTCATACAACATGTTTATATTTTCTTGTAGTTGTTTTTTCTGACCCCCGAATAATCACAGGTCGTCTGCGTAACATAGTTCTGTTATTTGTATCACTCTCAACTTCCAATATCCTACATTAAATTTTCTCCATTTGTGTTTGCATTCTTTTATTACGTCGTCTAGTACTAAGTTAAAGAGTAGTGTGCTGAGGACACAACCCTGTTTTAATTCAATGTTGCTGTCGAATACTTTTGATTTTTCATTTCTTGTCCTTACGTAGCTTTTCGTTTTTCGTATAAACTCTGGATGCATCCTATTAGATCTTGTTCAATTTTTCTCTTCTCTAGTATTTTCTAAATATCTTCTCTTTTTAATTCTGTCGAAAGCTTTTTCCATATCTATGAAACATGCATATACTTCTTTTTCTGTTTTTTCTATTATTTGTCATATGAAAATCTGATCGTTCGTCCCTCTTTCTTTTCTGAAATGTATTTTGGTTTTGGTTTTTCTCATGATCTTAAGTGTGTTACAGAACAATTTCTGGTTTTCACCGAATGCTTCTGTTAATTTATTTCCAAATTCTACCAACGTTCTGAATTTGTTATTTTTAACCATCTGTTCAACTTCTGTTCTTTTTTTTGTACTTGTCATAGCTTTCTTACTTTCTGTCCGTTAAGTATTTTTGCAGAGTTGTTTCTTTTTTTGTAGTATTTTTTTTAAGTCTTGGGGTTATTTTACAGCTACTATTAGACTATGTTTATAATTAACCATTTTTCTTCTATATTCTGCTACTTATTTTCTCTTTTCTTATGTTCCTCTAGACACTTCTGGTATCTCTTCTTAACTTCTATTTCTTTCAGTTTGTAGCTTCTGATTTTTTTTCTTTCATTATTTTTCTCTTTTTTGTCATTTTGTATGTCTTTTATTATTCTTAAGCTCATTTTGACTAGATAATGGTTACTTCCAATCTCTGCGTTCCTATTTTGCTTAATATTTTTGATTGTTTTCCATTGATCTCTCGCCTCTACCCCTCTCTTCCCCTGTGTATTTGTGGACGTCTTTGTATGTAAACTTTGAATTCCCTATTATCAGCTCATTTTCGCTACATAAATTTGTAGTCCTTGTTTCTCGTCTCTTCTCCCTCTTTTCCTAGCCATTTTTCCCACTCTTCCATTCATGTCGCCCCATTATTATTAAATTGTTACTCTCTGTCTTATCTATTATTTCTTGAAGTTTTTTAAAATGATCATTTTTTTTTATTCTTGTTTGTATTATCAGTTGGTGTAAATGATATGATGTAACTATACTCTTCTTGTTTAATCTTTAGTTGAACTGTTAAAATCCTCTCTTTGTAAATTGGACATCAATGATGTTCTTCATGTAAGTCGGAGTTACAATTACTGCTACTCCTGCCTTCGCCGTGCTACTTTGGTCCACTCCTGACCACCATATATTTTATCCGTCTTTTATTTCTTTCATTTCTGTTTCTTTTTTTCTTTTGTTTCTGTGACTCCTAATATGTCAATTTTCAGTTTTTTAATTTCTTCGACTATTTCCTCTTCTTTAACATTTATTCCTCTTGGGTTTCAAATACCTATTTCTATCGTTTCGTTATTTATTAGTTCACGTCCTTGCTGTTTTTAGTTATTATTTTTTTTTTTATTTATAGGCTCACACTGCTTTTAATGATAATTTGCTAGACAACCAGCTGATATGATTTTTTTTTATTTCTTTAATTTTAATGTTATGTTTTTTCTTAATTTTTTTTTTCCTTTAATAATAATGTTTTAATTTCGTCATTCTCAGTATTTTATTCTCGTTTCCGTTGTGTATGTTATTAATCTTATAACGGCATCCTAATGTGTTTGTCTCTAGAATAGTTGAGGAAATTCTCTCGGTTTTTGTATATGATTTTTACTTCTGTCTTTATACCTCCATATTCGGCTTAATGCTGAATGGAGGGTCAGCTGAGTGATTTTTTTTTCTGGCGTGGTAAATTGTATGTGATTGGATCGCTCGTGTATTATTTTCATTCAAAAAAAAAATATGTTGCTATTTCTGGATAAAACTTACATTAGTTATACACTTTTAAATTATACTTACCGGTAAGCACACATAACTTAGAAACTGTTAAACAAATAATGATAATGGTGAGGAATAACAAGAGTTTGCTGTAAAACTAAATGAAGAGTTCATAGTTTTCTTTGTCTCCTTCTTTTGTATTGACATGACTCTGTTTTTTCAATGTGCCTCAAGTGATCGTTTTAGTGGTCTTCCTATTAGGAACGGTATCTCCTACTAGTCTATTTGTCATTCGGCTTATCTGCTCGTTCTGTTTTTACCCGGTTATCCAACTTGCATCTCCCTTGCATGTACTTCTAGCTCTGCCCTGTCATAGATTTTTCGAAGGGGTTTTGCCCTCTATGACGTATTTCTGCCTCGTATGTCAGTTGATGACTGTTTTCTTCGTTTTATTTCCGATATTTCTCCATATATTTCCAACTTGCGGCTTTGCTTTATTAACTTTTTGTTTCGAGCTTTCCATATCTAGTGTGAGAATCTATTATTCATCTGACCCTCCAGCCGCAATTTACATCTTTTTCATGCTAAATTTTCTGGCAGTTATATTATTAAATTGGTGCATACGTTGTAAATCATCTTTACTTTGCATTGTTTGCATAAAGTAATTTTGTGTTTCCCCTATTCGTATCCTTTTTTTTTAGTTCGTATGTTCATGATTAGGTTGGGACTCAGGGAACATTTAAATCATTAAAGATGTAGCAGGCTTTTTAGAATAAAACTATAACATTAAAACCGTTTAGATTTCCGTCCGACTAAAATTTACTATATAGCATCATCACAACTATTTTTTCTTCATTCCTTTCAGGTATTCCTAGTGATCGGACGTGCTTTGGTGAGCTTTTTATAATATTTGAAAGATTTTATTTTCGTGGATTAAGGTTTTTTTTTTTTAATTTTAATTTCTAAAAGATGGAAAATTTTTTAATCGTTAGAGATCAAGTTAAAAATATCCGTAAATTCGGAGTTCAGGGGAGAACTCTGGAATTTAAAATAAAAGCTGTTCCTGAGGGGTCAGACCCAGTTAAGTGGACCAAAATGGCAATAGAACAAATTGTGATGAAGGGAACAGAGAACATTGAACCGTATGATCAAGTTGGTTTCACGTTCTGTAGCAAAGACTTTTCAAGAGGGCAGGGATGGATGCGATTTAAACCAGCTGTCGATGTAACTGTGGACGATGTTTTTAACAAAATATCATCCATTTATCAGTCCAATTCTGCAGGTCTTAATACCGAGACATTTTGTCTCGGGATTACAATCGTTAAGATGCCTAAGGGTCGGGGAAGACCACGGAAGTTTAATACGTTTGATGAGGAGTGTACAAAAAGACAAAGTATATTGGTTATTAAAAATAAGGATAACTTTTGCCTTCCTCGAGCTTTGATTGTAGCTAAAGCCTACGTAGACAAAAATCCTAAACTTTCGAAAATTCGTCAAGATGTAAACAAATCGCAAGAGATAGAAGCTATAAAATTGACAAAGAATGCGGGTGTTGTTATTCCCATTGACGGCGCTGGCATTCCAGAATTACAACAATTTCAATCTTACCTTACTAATTACAAGATCGTTGTGTACAGCTATGGAAGTAAGGGTCGTGATGTAGTCTTTGAGGGTTCTGGTGATGGACCGAGATTGAATCTTCTGTTTCATGAAGGTCATTATAACGTTATAACTTCTCTGACTGCTGCTTTTACATGTGCATATTATTGTGAGGAGTGTCACAAACCATATAACAATAAAAATGAGCACAGGTGCGGTGGTACATGCTTTGCTTGTTGTCGTTCACCCGCTTGTTCTAAAGATACTCTGAAAATTCCCTGTAGTGAATGTGGGCGAAGCTTTTACGGTGAAGCTTGTTTCAATGCTCACCTAGGGTCTGTCTGTGCGAAAATTAAAAGATGTAGGGATTGTTTTAAGATCTACAATAAAAACCATGTGTGTGGCGAGATATTCTGCAAAATTTGCGGAAAAAATTGTCCAAGTGATCATTTTTGTTATATGCAGGTCGATTCTGCTACTCCTCTATCAAAAGATTATCTCTTCATTTTTTACGATCTGGAGACAACTCAGGAAACGGTAATGCCTGATGGTTCACTTCTTCAAGAACCTAACCTTTGTGTTTTTAAACAGTGCTGCGACAAATGTTTGGAATCCGATACCAGCATGTGTATAAAATGTGGTGTTCGTCTGCAAGTTTTAAAAAATAACCCTATTGAACGGTTTATGGAGTTTGTATTGAATCAACGTAAGTTATTCAAAAAAGTCGTTGTTATGGCCCATAACGGGGGAAAATTTGACCATCAGTTTGTGTTAAATTATATTCTAACAAAGACTGATCTTACTCCTGATCTGATTATGCGTGGTACAAAGTTGGTGTCTATGTGTGTTGGAAATGTTAGGTTTCTCGACAGTCTTAATTATTTTCCTATGGCATTGTCAGCTTTACCTAAAGCTTTCGGCTTAACACAATTGAAGAAAGGCTACTTTCCCCATCAATTCAATAAGGTAGAAAATCAAAATTATGTCGGAGTTATTCCTCCTCTACAGTACTACGATCCAGATAATTTGAAAGAAGATGCACGAGAAAAATTGATAAGCTGGCATGCTGAAAGGGTTAATGAAGGATATGTCTTTGATTTTAAAAAGGAAATCGTAGAATACTGTATATCCGATGTTGAAATATTAGCACAGGCTTCTCTAAGTTTTAGAAAACAACTGCTTGACACGTCAAATGTTTGCCCTTTTCTGGAAGCTACAACTGTAGCCTCGACTTGCAATAAGGTATATAGACGAAATTTCTTACAGCCTGACAGTATAAGTCTAATTCCAACCGGTGGCTATCGTTTTAAAGACAATCATTCTAAAATCGCTTTGCAGTGGCTACTGTGGGAAGAGAAGCAGCGCGGAATTAAAATACAACACGCTGCAAGGGGGTCAGAGGCTTTGATAGGAAATCTTAAGGTAGATGGCCTTCACGATAAGACCATCTTTGAATTTCAAGGCTGTTATTACCACGGATGTCCTATCTGTTACCCCGAAACTAGAACATCCCCTCTTCACGAAGACCCTTCCGATTGTATGGAGAATCGTTATGACAAGACAAATACTAAAAACCAATATTTGCAGTCTCAAGGGTATGAAGTAGTGGAAATGTGGGAATGCACTTTTAGAAAAATGATAACGCCAGAAATAAAATTATATACCGAAAACCATTATCTTATGATGACTTTACCTCTCAATCCTCGAGATGCATTGTATGGTGGTCGAACAGGTAATACCGTAGAGTATTTTACCTGTAGTAAAAATGAAAAGATCAAATATGTTGATGTTTGCTCACTATATCCCTGGGTATGTAAGTATGGAAAGTTCCCAATCGGACATCCAAAGAAAATATATGTTGGAGAGGAATGTAATGCTGTAGACATTACTGAGTTATCTGGATTAATAAAGTGTAAAGTGCTTCCTCCTACAAACCTCTACCACCCTGTGTTGCCTGTTAAAATGAACAGTAAGTGTATGTTTGTTTTATGCCGTAAATGCGGTGAGAACTTTGTGGAAGAAGAGTGTGAGCATTCTAATGACGAGAGAGCTCTAACAGGTATATGGGTGATAGAGGAGGTAGTGAAAGCTTTATCAAAGGGTTATAAAATGATTGAGACCTATGAGATATGGTCCTATGACACTTTAGAATTATCGAAATCTCAGAAAGGTCTTTTCTCCGATATGATGAATAGATTCATCAAACTGAAACAACAAGCTTCTGGTTGGCCTCGTGGATGTGAATCGGATGAGCAGAAAAATAATTACATTGAAGAGTTTTTTGAACGGGAAAATGTAAGATTAGACTTTTCTGAAATATCGGAAAATCCAGGGTTACGATCGTTGGCTAAGCTAATGCTCAACTCATTCTGGGGTAAGCTAGCACAACGTGAAAATCTCCCCAAAACCTCCATCGTAAAACATCCAAATGAATTTTATGCTATGTTAGTAAACCCTTCCATTTATGTCAATACCCTAGTTCATGTAAACGAAGAGACGATCGTTGTAACTTGGGAGTATGTTGAAGAAGCAGCTTCAATGTCTCCCACAGTAAATGTCGTTCTTGCCTCTTATGTGACAGCTTTGGCTCGTCTTAAATTATACTATTATTTAGATCTGGTGGGGGATAGGGCCTTTTATTATGACACTGATTCAATTGTATACATGACAAAGCCAGGCTTAAAGGACCTTCCTACCGGCCAGTGTATTGGTGATCTTACCGATGAGTTAGGTGGTGGATCTATCTCTGAATTCGTTTCTGGAGGACCAAAGAATTATGCCTATAAATATATTCTCCCCGATGGTCAGCAGCAAATTTGCTGTAAAGTTAAGGGAATATCACTTAACTATGCAGTATCTAAAACCATAAACTTCGATAAAATTAAAGAGATGGTTTTTGAAAAGGCTGATCCTGTTTCTATAGTCACTAGACAGATACAAAGGACGCAAGATCATTGTGTCATTACAAAAACAGTTGAAAAGATGTATAGACCTAACTCTACGAAGAGAAAATTTTCCGAAGATTTCACATCGGTACCTTACGGTTACAAAAAACTGAAAACTTAATATTAGTCTTCTAATTTACAATATTTTTATATAGAGTATAAGAGTTTTACTAACTTACGGTATTAATGTATTATTTCTTATTTTTCAGATTAAATAATTTCCTTATCCTTATGGACGCTTGTCTGTTTTTCTATTTTTTTAGAAATAGCTCAGTTTGCAAATCAAAACATAAAAAAAAATGGATTTCGCAAATTATTTTTGTAAGCTAAATGTATACTAAATCCAAAATCTAATAAAAAGATGTTCAACAGATCATAAAAGATGCTTACTGGCCCCAATATTTTGCCTAATTTGAAAAAAGATGGTCAGGACAAGCCACAAAAAGATATCTGTATGGACCAAATTATTTATGTTTTAAAATGTATCGAAAATCTAGTAAAAGATGTTCAACAGACTATAAAAAAGATGCTTACTGACCCATATTTTGTATGATTTAAAAAAGATGGTCAGGAAAAGCCACAAAAATAATAAGTTACGAACCATTCAAATTACTTTTGGAACCTAAAAATGTATACGAAATCTAAAAATTTCAACAGCTCATAAAAGATACTTACTGACCCCTTTTATTTTAATACTGATCTTTTCACTTACTAAAATGTGTATGGAATAACAGATAAGTATTTCTTCACCTTCATACTAATTGTTTGTCCCATACTAATATTTCCCCTTCCCGGTAGTCACTTAATCATGCCTTCTCGTGGCGACTACTGTTAAAAGCAAAATTTAGTTTTTAGAAAGTATTGTCGCTGAAAATTTTATGAACAATAGAGTCAGAAAATAACAAAATTCAATTCACTAAAATTTTGCTTGAACCGAATTGATTAAAAGTCCTAGGGGCTCAGCCCCTTTTTGCGTTAATTTTTGTTTTAGGGTCAATAGGCAGGAACCACTACTGATGTGATTGAACTTACTAAACCAGAAGTTTATTACCAAGACAGAATTTAACTTATCTTACCAATTGAGTTTACCACATTACTTATTTTACCACATTTAATTTCCATTGTAGGTAATGATTTTAGGTTACTTGTCGCTATTGTATGGATATCTACGAAAAAAGTTGAATACTTTATGGCTAGACCGTATCCAGACTATGCACGTGTTATGGTAATAAAATTGTATATCAATTACTTTTTAAATAAAACAGATTTTTTTATGTGTTTTTTATTTGACCCAGACCTTAAACCTCTTAAGTTAAAAAAGTAAGATCCAATATGTAAGTCTGCCGTCTCTTATCAGTTTTTGTTCGTAGGACTTGTAGCATCTAATCAGTTTGAGTAGGTGTTCAGAACTTGTGTGCTCTGACTGGGCAATTTTTTCGTTATAATTTTCCATTTTTTTTAAATATCTTTTTGGAATCTATGACCGGTGAATTTTATCGTCTTGATATTTTTACTGAAAGAGCTGGAGTTAACTGGAACGAGCAGCAGGCTAGCTGTCCTGGACATATTGTTGAGCGCTGTCAGTTTCTTTAATGTAGATCCATCTTTGTGGTCTTCCTATCGTATTTGCTTACTTGCTACATTTAGATTTTCTTCGATAGTGCTTCTTGGATTTTCGTTTCTCTACGTGATTTATGTTTTTTTAATAGCTTTAGTTTAGTCAAAAACCTTTTCGTTTTAAATTAACTAGGGATTTTTATAATAAAGCTTAATTTCTTCTACGCAGCCAAAATTGAGCCTTGACATCCTATTTTGCTTCCACCCTTGTCTGTGGCTGCTCTTCTCCGGACTCCTAAAAGGTCTTGTGCGTCGCTGTGTCTCCCCACTGCTTAATATACCTACTGTTCCTCTTGTTATTTCTACAACTTGATTTTTTATGCCCCCATAGATATTCTTCAATCATTCGTCAAAGAGTCTAATTCTTCAACTAGTTAGTTTTCTCAATATTTTAGTCCTTAGTCAACATTTTTAACTACTGTGCATAAGCGCTAATCAGGGCCTTATGCAAATCGTAATTTAAGTAGCGTTAATACCTTTTTTGTTCCCCTGTTTAAATATCCTCCAGGTGTGGGTGATATCGTGTCTCCTTTTCTGACACCTCATTAAATTGCAATATTAAGTTTTCACTTATTTTAACTAATGATGCTTTCCTGTTTTTCTAGGAGCTTTTTATTGTGACATTATCTAATAATTCTTCTATGAAATGCTTAAAATCCAAAAATGCCAACCAAATTTTATAATCTATGCATTTTTACGAGTGATTATCAATTGCGGGATCCGTCTTTTGGAAGTTTAATTTACTTGTTCCTTTGTGGATAATTTTTTAATTGGGTGTGGTCCGTTCGTCATTTGATCCCACTTCTTTTTGCTATGAAATTTATAAAGCATCGTAGGATTTTTGCTAGATTTATCCACCTATTTTGACCATCTCTTTTCTGATTGTCATTGATTTTCATTGGTTTAGTAATAGAATAATCGTTGTGTGTGTGTGTGTGTTTGCTGCGTTTAAAATTACAATGGATAAACAAGTTTGACGAAGTCGTAATGTGGAAAATGCATAAAAATTATTTTTTCATTACGAAATTGAATGAATCTATATGAAATGCCGAATAAGTTTTTACACCAATAAAATTTGAGAGGGAGAAAGTAAGTTCTTATTGACAGGCTGATATTCATCGTGTGTTACAATTAAAAAGTTCAATAGTTAGAAAAGTTAGACAAATGAAGGTCCTGTTGTCGAAAATGCATAAAATTACTTTTCATTCGAGATTGAATGAATGTTATGTCGAATAAGTTTTTACACCAATAAAGTGTAAGAGGGAGAACTTTTATTTCTGACTATTAAAAATAAAAGTCCTGTTGTGGAAAAAAAAAATTATTAGCATTCGAATTGTTGGTAGTACGACAAGTTGATATATTGAGGAGTGTACGAGATAAAGAACTGTGCTGGTTGAAGGTCAGCCCCAAGTAGAATTCCTCGATACTCTCGTGTATGTCGGCATCATCTCATTAAATAGTAAACTGATATTTCGATTTAAAATCCTGTTTGCCACATATTATCGAGTCAATGTTTATTACAATTCATAACGTTCGTTTATATTTTGATTATAAAAATAAAAGATGATGCACTAATTATTTGCCGGATTCTTCTAAATAACTTTTTGTGTTTAATAATTTTATTTCGCGAAACCTGTTTATCTGTCTCTCTTACCACCATTTGTTAATCAAAAAGCGAGGAGTATATTTTCCTAGACTGTTTGAAATGCATCTTTTTAATCGCCCCGTGGTGTTGGGTGTAGTATGCTGGTCTGGTAAATATTTGATGCGGGTTCGAATCCTACCTATGGAAGACTTTTTCTTAAAAAAAAAATAATTATTAAAAATATTGCGAGACTGCGCGGTTAGTACAAATTAAAAAAAGGGGTTGAAATGTACAAGGTAGTGTGACGTCATATGGTTTCGATCATCGCTAAAAGGTTCTGAACCATGCTAAGGTTGGTCAATGCAATGCTTACCAACATTGTTTGGGTCTGAGCCGGCGCATGCGCAGTGCGTCTGTCTCGTTTGAGTGCCCCTTATTCTACTTACTTACATAAATAAATTACAATAAAATTTTGGTTTTGAACAGTTTTATTCATGAAATAATCGCAACAAATTGCACTCGACCTCTGAAATTAATATAGAATTTTTGCTCTCGTGACACTTTGATATAATTTCACTCGCCTTCGGCTCGTGAAATTAAGACTGTCAAAGTGTCACTCGGGAAAAATTCAATAATTTCAGAGCTCTTGTGCAATTACTACTGATAATATGCCGTCGTCAAGTATATTACGTCAGATGCCCTTCGTTGCTACCAAAAATTACATTTAGTGACATTATTGACAATTAATGTTTTAAACATTATAAAAGTGATGACTTTCAAGCGTCAAATATTTGTAACAACTGCGTACTAATTTGTGCTTACATAAATATATTACAAAAAAATTTTGGTTTTAAACAGTTTAATTCATGAAATAATCGCAGCAAACTGCACTCGATCTCTGAAATGATTATCGAATTTTTGCCCTCGTGACACTTTGACATAATTTCACTCCCCTTCGGGTCGTGAAATTAAAACTATCAAAGTGTAATTCGGGAAAAATTCGATACGTTTAGAGCTTTTGTGCAATTACTAATAATTACAAAGTGATACGTTTTGAATAACAAAGTCTGTAAATCCGCTCTGACATAATATCTAAAATGGGATCCCCTCTGAGGTATAATGGAAAACAGGGCCGCCGCTAAAATGTTGGCGGCCCCCCTTCCAACACTTTAATCGTCTTAACATAAGTACCTAGTATTTGAAGAAATGTACAGGAGACCGTAACGCGTATATTAATAATAATAATTGCTCTGATCTCGACGTTACCTTTAGATCTGCATCCCGCGTACCAAAAAAAAAAAGTTATTATTATGTCAATAATAATATTATACACAAATGCAATATTGTACTAATACCTACATGTGTAAGTTTTATTTACAAGACTACTTACAACATTTGGCATGCTTAATTGTTTACTAATATATTTAAATATATGGGCCTGGATCCCGCGTACCAAAAAAAGTTGATTAATAACAAGCTGAAAATTTGTTAATAGCTTAACGGTGTCTAGTCGGACAAACTTTGAAGTATGGGAATACTTAAACAGGGGAAGTTTAAACTGTGGAACAGGTTAAAAATTTGGAACGTCAGACTACGAGATCGTTCCATGTATTTTGTCGGTCATATCTTCCAATGATTTGTTACCATTTCATTAAACTCTCATGCAAAAATCAGACTGGTGTTTATCACCAAATGGGCATTTTAATGAGTAGAACACGAAGAATGTTAAATGACAGGAATCAAGTTGGTTAGTAATAGCAGTCTGATTTTTGCACGAGAGTTTAATGAAAGGGTAACAAATCAATTGGATGTTCTGTCCGACAAAATATATGGGCCGTTTTCGTAATCTGACGTTCCAAATTTTTAAACGGTTCCACAATTAAATCTTCACCTGTTCCAGTGTTCCCGTACATCAAAGTTTGCCATACTAGATATCGTTAAGCTATTAACAAATTTTTAGCTTGCTATTAATCAACTTTTTTGGTACGCGAGATCCAGGCCTATTTGAAATACAGTAGTGTGCAAAAGAAACGGTCACACTACTATATATATTACAAACAAAATCGTTTATCAAAAGCGTGTCTAAAATCATCAAATTCCCAACTTAGACTGAACTATAACCCATCTATAACCATACAGACATAAGCATAAAGGAACAATATTATAGCTCGAGTAATAAAAAATATTTTTTTAAACCATCGAGTAATAAAAAATACTTTTTTATTACTCAATGAGAGCAACTTAACAAGCACTTATCGAAATTCTCGGAAAGTATCCTATTGTCGTATCGTACTCTCTTAACAAATCATAAATGTTCAGAATTTTGAAAAAATCGCATAAGGACCAACTGGATAAAAATATAAGTCCGAAAGCCGCCAGCCACTTTGAATTAAAAAGCATTCCCAGAACTACTTTATGACTACAGCTGCAAAAGGGCAGTTCATATAATAAATAACATTTTCTGGCATTTTTGTTTAGATTGTTTGAAATATTAGAGTTTATAGAAATATCTGAATCATTACTCAATTCAATTTTTTGAATTTATTTTCATTTGAAAAGAAGTATTATCATCAGTGACCTGCTTTTGGCCGCCCCTATAATCGGCCGCCCGTATGCGATGCACACTTTGCACACATGGTAGCGGCGGCTCTGATGGAAAATTTGGGAGTACCTATCCACCTAGTTAATCTAGTAAGAACTCTGTATGAAAAAACGCATCAAAAATTAAAGTAAAGGGAATAATATACTATATTATATTCAAATGGGTTTAAAACAAAAAGGGACTAAACGGAGCTGAATACTATCACCATTATTATACAACATAACATTTTGAATATATAAAGAGCAAAGTACTAGACGAATTGGATGAAGGAATCACTATAGGAGGTAGAAAAATAAATGACTTGCGGTACGCAGATGGTACACTTCTACTATAGAGCGTTTCACGTTAAGAATAGAACATTGCAGAGATAGCCCCATGTATTTCTTATGAAAGACATAAGCACGCCGATACCATGCCGTACACAAGAATCTACAGGTCGAGCAAGTCTCGTAAATTTCACGATTGCGAGCCACGCTTCACGCAACCGTGTTTGCGTACTTGTGTTTCGAGTTGCGTGGTCGTGCAGAGTTATATTTACCAATTCGCGCAATCGTACTTGAGACGCTGTGTCAGGTGAGGTGTTTGAAAATTTGTGTAACTTGATTGCTTGATTCTGTGGTGTGAAGGTGGTTAAACTTTTGTTTTATTTTTTTTTGTTTTGTTTGTTTTTGTTGTTGCGAATATATCGCAGAAAGTTTTTAGATGAAGTAATTGTATGATGAAGATAACACAGAAAATACAAGAGGGCAGCATACTTTGCAAAACAACTGTTACAATTTGAAATCAACAATTTGTTAAGTTGTTGTCTTGCAGAGGAATATTTATAATCAATGCTTGCAGGTAAAAAAAGTGACTTTTTAAAAAATTATATCTTGGAAACTAAAAATTATTTTTATTTATAATTGAAACATGTAAAAGTATAGTACTCTCAAAAAAATTTCAGCCAAAAATATTCATTTTTGTAGAGTTGACTGCAATTTTTCGACAACAGCCCTTTTTTGCCGTGAGCAGCATAACAAGTCCAGTCTCATCTGAAATCAAAGTTTCTTGTAGTTTATACCTCTGGCTAGTGAATCAACAAAGGATTTTTTATTAGATGAGGTCATTTTTGTTTTATAAAAAAAACTACTTTAAAAATGAGAAAAATTGGGGTCAAAAATGTGTTTAAACTTATGTAAAATCTTCAAATTTCATTTTTTTTTAATTCCTTCGTTCATATTCTAGCCAGAGGTATAAACTACAAGAAACTTTTTGATTTCAGATGAGACTGGACTTAGTTATGCTGCCAACGCAAAAAAACTTAAACTCTACAAAAATGAATATTTTTGGCTGAAACTTTTTTTGAGACTACCTTAAGTACTATACTTTTACATGTTCCAATTATAAATAAAAATAAATTTTAGTTTTCGAGATATAATTTTTTTAAAAAGTCACTTTTTTTACCCACAAGACCCCTTAAAAAAATGTTTGGAAGAATATGTTTGATGGCCAAGATGCATACATATATTTAGAAGGAAAGTTCCTGATTTCTGTAGTATAATACATAATACCGAAGAGGAAGTAGCCCTAAGCGCCGGACTCCACTTGCGATTTGTAGTTGTGAAGATTGAACACATTCTTTCAAATAGAAGTCAATCCATGATTATTTAGTCACAAATGGATTGACTTGTATTTGAAACAATGTGTTCAATTTTCCTGATTACAAATCGCAAGTGGAGTGCGGCGGTAATAACACCAAAATATTCCATATAGGTCCATAGAAGGTACACAGACATTGAAAAATTCCTGGAATATCCCCGAAAACATGTTCCCTGAGAACATCCCAGGAAAATCCTGTGTCAGCAAACATTACCTGAGTGTTTAAACATTACCTGAATGTCTTATTGGAACATTCCATGAATGTCCACGAATGTTCTCTGGACATTCAAAATATATTTTGTAGACATTCCCTGGATATACCAGAAATACAGTGATGAGCGCTCTAATAACCGGCAAAATAGCACAAAAGATGTATTAAGTAGTGAGATAAAAAGACATGAAACTAGTCGAGCTGGGAAATTTAGCGATATTAACTTATACATTTAGATTGTATTGATTGTGTACCACCTTCAGACGTATCAGAAGAGTTTGGAAACTACCACTGTCACAGTGACAGTTTTAGTTGACATACTCCTCCGATATGTGTAAAGGTGGGATCAATATAACGTAAATTTAAAGGTTAATTTCGCTAAATTTCCCAGCTCGACTAGTTTCATTTCTTTTTATCTCACAACTAAATATTTTGCCGGTTATTAGGGCACTCATCACTGTACATCCTTGCTGATGTGACAATACCTCCTATCTGTTTTTTCATGAGTTTTGTATGAGAGATGGAAAAACATGTTTTAAGATCACCTCCTGTGTTCATATGTAAGTTTTGACTTGTTTTGTAGTTCATAGATAGTTTAATTTACTACAAAACAAGTCAAAAAATATCATATGAAAACAGGAGGTGACCCTAAGACAAGTTTTTAGTCTCTCTTACAAAACTCATGAAAAAACAGATAGGATGTATTATTACATCACTGGCGATATGTGGCCATACCAAATAATACATCCTTGATAAATATAAACATTTTTATTGAACAAAATCTTTTCATACATTTTTTTAATGCAATTTACTGATATTCCTAAATATTTCAAAAAAATGTGTCACATTTGCTTTGTAAACCTTTCTTTTGCCTTTCGTAGCCACATATTCCGTTTCCTTCCTGGTTTTTTTGTAGACCACTTCTCTCAGCTGATTCTAAAAAAAAATAAAATAAATGGTAATTTTTCTATCCTTTACAATTAACAATCAGAAGAAATATTATTTACAGATAATGATATGTATAATAATAATAGGTTTGTTCTAGCATCAGTTTGAAACCATCAGCGAATAGTGGACCAGCGCGAGTAGAGGGGATCGCACTGGTGACTGTATTATGTTCTTTTACTGACCAACTGTTTGCTGATGGTTTTTGACTAGTTTGACCGTTTGCTAGAACAAACCTAATAATAATGAATATTTTGTATTTTGACAATGACATCTGATGTGGAAGTCAAAACATTAATAAAATTATTTTTTCAAGTTAACTTTCACATGCGCGTCTTAAAATTTAATACTTATATCATAAATAACTATTAAAACTATCTTAAGAGGAAACAGTATAGATCAACAGGTAGCGAAAATGTGTTCCAAGATTGCGGCTGTAATTTTGAATATTTTTTCAAGATATTTGGCACACATATTCGTAATATAATAAAGAATGGCGGTACAGAGCCCAATTTGAAAAATATATTAATATGTGGAAATTACTCTGTAATTAAATACAATATAAAAAAAAACGAGCTTGTACCGCCATTAAGAAGAACAAAAAAATACACTTTTTTCAAATACAACTTTTTTATCCGATTTTGTGTTATTTTGGAACTACTAAAATTTTTTATTTCATTAGTAGTTCCAAAATTACACAAAATCTAGGCATCGGATAAAAAAGTTTATTTGAAGAAAGTGTATTTTTTTGTTCTTCTTAATGGCGGTACAGGCTCATTTTTTAAATATTGTATAATTACAGAGTAATTTCCACATATTAATATATTTTTCAAATTGGGCTCTGTACCGCCATTCTTTATTATTTTACGAATACGTGTGCCAAATGCCTCGAAAAAATATTCAAAATTACAGTGACAATCTTGGAACACGTTTAGGCTACCTGTTTATCGCTACTGTATTACCTTAAAACATTGCAATTTGCTAAACCAGTATATTTTACTCTACTACTACTCTACTAGCTACCTCATTTTCCACTGTTTCTAAAGATTTGTTTACATGGGTAGAGTTTTGAGGAGAGTAGAGTAGTGGTAGTACTCTACCAAAAATGGCTTGATACCATTCACGTGAGGAGAGTACAAGTATAGTACTGATGCTAGTATAGTGAAACCGATTTTTGTATTTTTAAACACTCTTGATTATAAGTGCACCTTAAATTCTTAATTTTTTGCTTAAGCTTGTTTACTCCAAAGCCCCCTTTGCCATTCTTTCGACGATTTCATCCTCCGCAGCTTGCTGCAAACTTTTATTTCTGTAGTATACACTACCTAAATTCCATAAACACTGGTATTCGCCGTATTATAGCTCTACAAGTTTTAAAGTTTCATCTTCGGTGAACTTCATTTTCACTATTTACACAAAACACAATTCCAGCCAGAATGACAGCGCCCCCATGTACTCTCCTACCTACTCTATTCTGCCATAATTGAGCGTGTTCCATGGGTAGAGTGTGCAGCCGAGTAGACATTTTGGCAGTAGTGGTGGTCATAGAGTAGTTACTTTGCCATAGGTTGCTAGTCACTCTACTTTAACTCCAACTATACACTCTACCAGCTATTCTACTGTGCTGAGCATTTTTACAGGTAGAGTTACTCTACTCTATCAAGTACTTGCATCATTACTCTACCCGTGTAAACAAGTCTTAAATCTACTGAATGAAAATCTACTTAATCTTAATCTACTCTTAATGAAAAATGTCTAAAATCATTTACCCACCTAGTATTATTGTAGAATTTAAGACAGTCCAGTGCCTTATAAATAATTTCAATATGAATATTTTTCCCTTTAATTCTCCTTTGATACCACTCCATTTTAGATTTTGGGGAACTTATTTCATTGTGTTTATAGACCATATTTATTGAAGGAACCCAATTTGGAGATTGTTATTATCTATTAAGTCGGCTGGTTTTCCTATAAGATTAAAATGTTAACATCTTCAAAAATCGTTACTGTTGTAATTGTAACTTACCAGATATAAAATGATTACAGCAGACAGGACAGGAAAATTTTCATTTTGCTAGTAAAACCTGTACATTGTATTGCATTTAACCATTGTTGTCTCTCAGATACCTTATTTAGTTCAGTTTAAAAGTGAACTTTATCTTGACTTTATCACATTTCACACTTCAAAACACAACACCAATGAAGCATATTATCTTTCTAAATTAATACTTCCAGAGAAAATGTTAAATTAATCTTTGTACAACACAAAATTACAAAGAAATACAACTAAAATTATCTAAAACTCATTAAGAACAGATAGAATAAGATTTATCTTTTACACCCAGTAGCCATATTGACATATTGATTTAATTTTGAAAACGATTATATTTAAATTTGGTAAATATAACTCCGTACGACCACGCAACTTGAAACACAAGTACGCAAACACGGTTGCGTGAAGCGTGGCTCGCAATCGTGAAATTTACGAGACTTGCTCGACCTGTAGATTCTTGTATGCCGTACTGACTAGAATAAATCGTACCTATAACGGCAGTCGATTATCCACACGTGTGCGAGAGGTTTGGCAACACTGATATCCGTAAGCGTAACGTTCTTCTTAAGAGCATACAGTAGCTCGTCATCAATATAACTTCGGGAGATAGTATCATACCTTTTTTCGTAAGGTCTGCCAAACTTTGGCAACAGTGCTTCGGGATTGTTTGACATAACTTGAATGTGACATTAACTCATAGGTATGCTAAATGGAAGTAATAGAAAACAATTTTGTTATTAGTAAATATTTATAAAAATAAACCAAAATGGGTGAAAATTTTATGTTAGCATAGGTATTTGCACGAAATAATAATAATAATAAATAATCATTTCGTTGTGAAGCGAAACAAGAGCCGTCTTATTTTATTTAGTTTATAGAGCGCCAAAGGCACTCTTACTTTATACAGGGTGTCCAGATACTCTACCGACAAACGAAGAAAGAAGATTCTTCATATAATTTTAAGACATTTTAACCCAATTCGCTTAGTCCGAAAATGCTTCCTAAGGGAGCTAGAGCTCTTTGAAGATGGCGTTTTGTAATTAGTTTTTCTTAAATACCTCCAGAACGCTTCTATTTAGAAAAACAAAAATAGGTGCGCGTATTTATCTTCCAGAGGTAACTCTATTCCATGCATTGCGAATTTCTGGTACCGATCATAGGCGTCCGTTTTGGGTAGGGCAACGGTTATTTTATCGCCTAACTTTTTTGTCTTTAATTTTTAAGCATTTTTGATTCTGAATTATTAAATTGTGAGATATTCTAGTACTAAAAGGTACTCTTGCTTTAAGTCGATAGGATACACCGTTTTCTAGAAAAATCAATTTGAAATTTTTTCGTTTCTTGAATTTCAAAAAAAATTTTTCAAAAAAAAGCTATTTAGAAAGACGAAACCTGGTACATTTCTTTATATTCCAGAGATGAATCGATTTCATTAATTGCACATTTCCAGTATCGGTCAAAGGCGTCCGTTTTGGGTAGGTCAACAGTTATTTTATAGCATAACTTTTTTGTCTTTAATTTTTAAGCATTTTTGACACTAGATTTAATAAATTATAAGGTATTCGAGTACTAAAAGTTACTCTTGCTTTAAGTTGATAAAATACATAGTTTTTTTTAATTTTTAAATTTTTTTTTTCAAATTCCAAGAACAAAAAACTTTCAAATCGATTTTTCTGGAAAACGGTGTGTCCTACCGACTTAATGAAAGAGTATCTTTTAGTACTAAAATACCTCACAATTTAGTATCAAAAATGCTTAAAAGTTAAAGGCAAAAAAGTTATGCGATAAAATATTCGTTGCCCTACCCAAAACGGACGCCTATGACCGGTACTAGAAATTCGCAATGGATGGCATCGATTCATTTCGGGAAAGTAAATATGTATACCAATTTTTGTTTTTCTAAATAGAAGAATTCTGGAGATATTTAAGAAAAACTAAGTACATGACGCCATCTTCAAAGAGCTCTAGCTCCCTTAGAAAAGCATTTTCGGATTAGGTGAATTGGGTTAAATTATCTTAAAATTGTCTGAGGAATCTTCTGTCTTCGTTTGTCGGTAGAGTTTCTGGACACCCTGTATACTCTCATTAGAATTCGAAATATTTTAACGTAAAATATACTTACCTACCTACGTATAACTAAAACTCACAATTAACCATAATCTATTTTTTCAAATAGGCCAACAACTTAGTTCTATTACACAAAAATATAATAAATTAACTATAAACAAACACTACTTTCCTAATAGGATATTAAGTTACCTGCATTTGTAAAAAATGTACTAGTCTCAATAATTTCAAAAGGTTGCTTAAACAACATATCAAAAATTTATAGAGTACTTTTTTATATTGTCCCTATGAATATTAGGCTTTTGTATTTAAATAAAAATCTATTTTATACCAGACTAATCTGTAAAAAATCGTCTATTTTTGGATGTGAGAGGTGGCATTCGTATTTTTGCAGATAAAGTTAGGTGACATTTTCAGTAATAATAATTAACTTATGTTCCTTCTCAAATATGCCGGGAACATTAATAAAAAAATTAAAATATTTAAAAATTTCGAAAAACCTCGATTTTTTTCTGCTTTCTTTGCTTATAACTTTAAAACGATTCGTTTTGGAACAAAGCAGTAGAATAATAAAATAAAGATAATTGAATTATGTATGATATACGACTGGTCAAAAATGTCTTAAGGTATTACCTTTTCTGCAATATAGCAATAATTACAAAATAAGGGGGCAAAATACGCCTGTTGCTATTCAATGTTTCTTAACACCTTTGGTGGCACTTTGAATCTTAGTAATTCGCTTAGAAAATTCTTATAACTTACTTAAACGGTCTACCAAATTTCATTAAAATCGACTTAATAAATATTGCATAATAAATTTGCAATCTAAATGTTTTTAAAAAAGTTCAAATTTTTTAAAATCTTTCTGAACAAAAAGTAGACCATTTAGAAGTTGGCTAATTTTTTTACATATAAAGAGATGTACTTATCTAATACAATTTACAGAATTAAAATCGGATTACTTAAGTGGCCTCGGCAATGTTTTAAAATTATATACAATTTTTTGGTTTATAAACAAAGCTTTATTTAATAATAAAAAAAGTAAATTTTAGCAATGCAAATAATTAAAACCGGTATAATTTGACTTAAACTTTCAAATGCTTCAGCAGAATTGCTAATTTATTTTTTATTCAAAAGTTATTCGCGTTCAAAAATTGCAATTTTTCGATTTTTTGAAAGTTCCACCGCGTTTATCTCGAAAACTATGCATCCTACGAAAAAACTTGTAAGAACATTTTTTGCTTAGAATTGTCCAAGAAATACAAAAAATGTTTTATTTTGCGAAAAATCAATGTTATGTAATTCCTCAAGTTCTTTGTTTATATTAATCTTATCGACATCCGGATCAACTGTTACCCAAAAAATTCGTGTTCTACTGGTCAAAATACATAAAAAACTTGGGTAAGTCCATCTAAATAAAGGAGCCCGTAGCACTCCCTCCTGGCCACAGCACTAATTTGTTGATAAGCCAAACAATTGTTTATAACTTTAAAACATTGCTGAGGCTGCCTAAATATTCCTATTTCAATTCTGTAAAGTGCATTAGATAGGTGAAGTGCTTGTTTATATGTAAAAAAATTGACAAATCTTTGTATATTCTAGTTTTTGGTGTGCAAGATTTAAAAAATAATAATTTTTTAAAAAAAGTTTAGATTACAAAATTATTATGCAAAATCTAGTAAGTCAATTTTAATTAAATTTGGTAGACGGTTTTAGCACATTAAAAAAATTTTCTAAGCGAATTAGGAAGGTTCCAATTGTAGCCTAAGTGATGGAAAAACATTGAATAAAGACAGGCTTGTTTTGCACCCTTATTTTATATTTATTGCTATTTTGAGCAAGAGTGATAAATTCAGACATTTTTAACTAATCGTATTTGATAGAAAATTTAATTATCTTCGTTTTATTCCTGTACCAATTTGTTCCAAAATAAATCGTTTTAAAATTATAAGCAAAGAAAATAGAAAAAAAAACGAAATTTTTTGAAACTTTTAAATATTTTATTTTTTTTATTAATGTTCCGGGCATATTTAAGAAGGGGCATAAGTTAATTATTATTAACAAAGTTATCACCTAACTTTATCCGCAAAAATCCGAATGCCACCTCTCACATCCACCTAAAAACAGATCCTTCCTGGTCTATTTATCTATCTACAGTGCATAGATTCTAAAGGTGCTGGTGGGGGATGGCATCTATATGCTGTATTATAGTTGGTGTATGAGAGAAAACGTATTCGAAATAATGAAATAAAAAATAATGTACAATTTGTTATTTCATTATTTCGAATACTTTCTCTCTCATACACCGACAGTAATGCTGCGCATAGACGCCTTCCTAACTGGCACCTTTAGAATCTGTGCACTGTGTCTATCTACTCTAAGTATTAAGATATGATGAAAAGAAGATTAAAAGGCAATTTTAATATTATTTGTACAGTTGTACAACCTGTCAAAATAATTCATTTTGATATCAATTTTACGGCCATAGCACACTGACTTCCACGTCACCCGATAACCTTGTAACACGCAAATTTCACCTAGATGGATAACGGAAGCCGAATTGACAAGAGCTGTTAATATGTCAGAAAGGGGCGAAATTGTGCTACAATTGAATAAACAAAGACTCCGCTGCTCAGAATCGGTGGAGATATGGGGTGGTTCTTTGTGGGGTTGTTTCCTTACGTTTTCTTATTAGCTTAGATATAGGTGGTATATATCTCGGTACAGTCGCCAAAAAAATAACAAAAAAAAATAGTTGAAAGACTGATAAGTTTGTACACACTTGAATGAATAGAGGAAATAAAAAATGTAGTATATCAAAGTGTGTAAATAATTTATTCCTTTAGCTGAGCGCTTTCGACATAAACGTCATCATCGGAGCTAATGGTCAATTGTTAAATTGTAGCGGTACTTTTTTAACAATTGACCATTAGCTCCGATGATGACGTTTAGGTCGAAAACGCTCAGCTAAAGAAATAAATTATTTACACACTTTGCTATACTACATTTTTTATTTCCTCTAAAAAAATAACAAATCCTTTGAGGGCGGACTGCCTAACAAACAATCCAAGATAAAATTTGAACGTAAATATAAACATCTCCATTCACAAGAAACTGAACTCAGCTATGAAATGCGACCAAGTGTGAGAAAACCAACGGTTTTTAACGTATTTCCTCACGTATTCATCAAATATTGGAAGCGATATATTTGACACATACAAGGTGAGACGACAATGTTTTACATGAAAATAGAAATCATTGGTTTCTTGATGAGGTGGAATTGTCGTAACTTTGACACCGTTTCAGTCTTCTTCTTGTAGCCCATTTCTATCCAACTTTGGACATAGACCTTCCCCAAATCCTTCCATTTCCGTCTGCCCTTGGCTGCGCTTTTCCAGTTAGTTCCTCCAGCTTTTACAATATCGTCCTTCCATCGCATCTGAGGTCTTCCTCTTCCTCTTCTTCCTGTCCACGGTTTCCAGTTTTGTATTTCAATTTAAGCATTCCATCTTTTATCTTCCTGTCTCACGTTGTGGCCCGCAAATCTCCATTTAACCCTGTTATATGTTCAGTTACATTTTTTACTTTTGTTTTCTCTCTTATCCATTTATTTGTTTTTCTGTCTTGTAGTTTTATTCCCATCATGGATCTTTCCATTTTTCTCTGAGTTATTTCAATTTTGTTTATGTTGGCCTTTGTTAATGATCATGTTTCTGAACCATACGACAGAACATGAAGGATGCACTGGTCAAATACACGGGTCTTTAGTCAAGCATTTCAATCTTAGTCAAGCATTATTTAACGCGGTTAATTTTTGGATGAGTGACCGCTTAGGAACACCTCAGCTTGTTGCATTGCCTGTCTTTTTTTATTTTCGATATTGTTTTAATAAATTTTTTTGAAGGTAGTGAATATTAAGATTGGTTTAATATTTAAATAAAACACAAATAACCTGTTTAAAATATTTTTTCCGTTGAAATCATAATATAAAATAGAAGTATAACTTCTTACGTGCGTACAAAGTATACACAGATATACATTATCGCTCATGTACCAGAACAACGTGACATCACAAAAAGTTCAATTTTACAGGAGAGCACTTTTTATGTTTCAAAAAATCATAAACTGGTAATGACTAAATTAATTTGCTTGAAATTGTAATTGGAGTATAGATTAAATATTAGCTTTGAATAAAATTAGTCATTTTACCTCTAGATTTTATCATTATACTTATAGAATTAAGACATGCAAAGAAAATGAACATATATCACATTCTTTCTGAAAATATAGAAATAAAGTAATGCAATAAATTAACTTAACATTGTAGATCAGGGGTGGGCAAAAGCCGGCCCGCGGGCCGCATCCGGCCCTTTCGCTTACTTTATCCGGCCCGTTAAAAAAACATACAAGGATTTTTTTAATCTCTTTTATGAGATTTTGTTGAAATTACCGGTATTAGTGTGCGTAGTATTCATATATATAATGAAATATATAAATGTTGTTCTGAAGCTATTTCCTTGTGGCATTTTTATAATTAACTATTTAGATGGGAAATGAGCCACAATTAAAGTGAAAATATTATCAATATTATTATCGGATATAATATCACAAGAGAGTGAGAATAAACTGAAAATAATACGACCGTTTTTCGAAAATTTGTTGTCTGGTAATAGACACGAGAGCCCGCAGGGCTCGAGTGGCTATTTCCCAATGACAACAAATTTGAGTAAAAATGAAACATTATTTTCTTATTTATTCTTACTGTCGTGTGATATTCGTAAGATTATTTTTTAATACGTATATTATGGATATTTTCTTAAATGTGACAGTTGTCAAAACTAGGAAACTGGTTGTCATTAAACAGAAACAATCTACTTAAAAAAATTCTATCGGTAATTTTCTACAGTAGATAATTCTCAGTATAATTTTAATCTGATTGCGACAGAATTAAACACGTGATCAAATATCTTACTATACGATTGGAAGTTAAAATCATCAAAAAATAATCAATAAAATTATTTTTTTACTTTAATTGTGGCTTATTTCCCATCTAAATAGTTAATTATATAAATAATAGAGAGTATAATAATTTTGAACAGCTGTAACCATATCCCTACTTTTCTATATATAATTGAATGGGCACTACTCTCACTCTTCGAGGCAGTGATGTTTTGGTTTCAGCCAGCTTATTTGTCGTCTACCCTTTTTCCTTCGATTTTACCCTTTATAATCAGCTGCAACAGCTCATACTTATCATTTCTGTGCTAAAAATATGATATCTTTCTCCTTTTAAAGATAGTCAAAAATTCTCTGTCTCTTTTTATTCTGTGTAGCACCATTTCGTTTGTAATATGATCAGTCCATGGTATTTTCAAAATTCTCCTAAAAAGTCACATTTTAAAAGCTTCCAGCTTTCTTGTAAAGTCAACATTAACAGTCCAATCTTCGCACCATAAAGAATGATTTCCATGCGATATCGAATTTGCAGATTGAGTCTTTGGTTACTCAGAAATTTCATCTTCAAAAAGGCTGCTCTTGAATGCCGTATTCTTGATCGAATTCCTGATTTCGGATTTAACTCTTTACTCTTCCGCAATACAGAATCCGTTTGTCCACTTGTTCAATATCTTCATTTTGTATCTGAATCCTTGTTATGAATAATACAATGGACCATATTTCTTTAAAAATTACGTGACATATTTTACTCGGCACAAATTATTTGCATGTACATGTACACAATAGTAAGACAATGTATTATTACTATTATTATCTATTATTAACTAACAGTATTTCTTTGTTTTAAAATGATACTTATAGTATTTTTGTCAACGATCGAAAACATCTTCCAGAATAAAAATAAAAGGGGAAGGTGAACTAACTGACCCAACTGAAGCTGGCAATGGGATAAGACAGGAGGATTTCCCGAGTCCTTTAATGTTCAACCTGATCATGGATGAAATAATAAAAATAGTAAGAACTAAAAAGGGATACCAAATGGCAGAAAAATAACTTAAAATAATCTGCTATGCAAATAATACTAACCTCTCAGAGTGAAGATGATTTACAACAATATGCTGCACCAATTTAATGAAACCGCCAGAAAATTTAACATGTTAATTTCCCCAAAAAAGACTAAATGCATGGTTAAAACAGCAAATCAAATAAGAGGTAAATTAGAGCTGGAGGGTCAGATAATAGAACAAGTGATGACGTTTTAGGCATCATACTATCTAGCTACGGAAAGCTCGAAACAAAAGTGGAAGATAAAGTGAAAGAGCAAACAGAGCCGCAGGTTGCCTGAATGACACAATATGGAGAAATAAAAATATCGGAAAGAAATGAAAGGCAGAACTTACAAAACATTCATCAGACCAATAATGACATACGCGGTAAAAACACATGACACAGAGAGAACCAAAAGATTACTTGAAACAGTGGAGATGAAAACCCTTCGAAAAATCGATGGTAAGACACTATGGGACGGAGCTAGAAGTACAGAAATAGGACAAGATGCAAGGTGGAGAACATTAATAACTGGATAAGAAACAGAAGAGTAGAATGGAATGACCACGTAAGCCGAATTACAACAAATAGAGGACAGCGACAAACGGTTTCCCAATAGGAAGACGATCAGTGGGAAGACAATGAAAACAATGGAACGACAACTTACTGGAGGTACATTGAAAAAACAGAGTCCTGCTTATACAAAAAGACGAAGAAGAAGAATTTTTTTCAAAAAAATTTCTTGGTAGTGAAAAAATTCCACCAAAAACATTCGCGTGTACACAGCGCAGAGTGCGTACGTGATATATGGTCCTCCGGCCCGGGAAACAATTTGAAAATTTCATTTTGGCCCGCGCTTAAAAGTATTTGCCCACCCCTGTTGTAGATGATAAAATTTTCTGGTTTTAGGTAACTTAGATAAATAAAGCAAATGGTTCTTGTTCATATGTTTATTGAAAGTTATAAAATATTTTAAAATAAATTGTGATAACGATCTTTCATGAATATTCTGTAAACACCAGAAGTAAAAAAATGCTGTAAATGAACAATTAAGTAGATACCTAATAGTATTATGAGTATTAAGTAATTAAATCAACTTTCGGTATTGCTTTTATGAACTCTCGAACTCCATTCTTTATGTTTTCATCTAACTTCTATGATTTCCATGGCACAAACCTTCATAGAAGAAATATTAGTAATTTTATTCTTTTTTTTTCTAAAGCTGTTTCGATTGGACAGCTATTAATACTGAATGTGTTTTTAAAAAAGGTTTTGCATACTCTGGTTTTCACACCAGACACAGTTAAAAATAGGCATTATTATTTTTACGCTTTGGAACAACACATCCATGAGAATCAAGTTTGACATAACGATGTTTTGGGACAACTGTTTCGACGTTGTTCGCTAAGTATGGACAATAATAATTATTGTTTTTCAATATCCCCCAGTGCCCAGTATTGTGCTAAAAGTTGTTGCCGTTGACTCTCTGTGATTTACTACTTGACATTTAAACGTGCAGGTATCTTTGCATGGTGACTTTAAAGAGCGTTCCAGAAAAGTTTTACTGGATTTTGGAGATTGGTATGCTTTTCCACTATTTCTAGATATTTTCACAACATTTTTCTTCCATTCACTTTTCTGTTTTATTATCTTCTTTTCCTTTTTCGTTCCTGTTTCATCGATTTCTCTACATTAGTTGAATGTACATTTTTTAAGTTGTCCTGTAACATTTTATCTTGGCAAGTATCTTTGTCTGAAGTGTCAATAGTAATCGATATAGAAGAATGAATTTCTGTGTACTTTGTCGAATATAGAATGTTGTCACAGCAGTTTTCAATATCATCATCAAAACTTTCAGTCTTACGTTCTGGCTCTTCTAGTTCATAATTGGGATCATTGACAGAATCATCACTATGTACAAAAAAAAAATATGTAGACCAGTGAAAACAGTAACAAAAATCTACTTAATGCATATTGTTCTGCAATATAAAAAAACTAATAACAAACTATACTAAATTCACACTCAAGATGCACTAGAAATAAACAAACCAAGTCACGTTAACTGTTACAAGAAGCACTCCTTAATGATGATTTTCAATGTATATACATTGTAAATCGCAAATAATGATTTACAAAATGTATACATTGTAAATCGTGATTCGGGACTTCGGGAGTGCTCTTTGTACCAGTTAACGTGTCTTGGTTTGTTTATTTCTAGTACATCTTGATTGCCATTGTTGTATAACTTTACTAATAAAGTACTTACCTTCGTGGAATAACAGGATATTCTTTATAGAACTACTTAATGATCTACTTAATGAATTGCTGCTACTTGTCGATTCGCAGCGGTTATGTATTCTGGGATTAACGACATTAATTATTTACAAAGTATTTATATCAATAGCATAATAAAATTCTCATTTACCACAAACATTATCAAAATCAGAATTATTGTTTAGATTAACATCCTTATTATCTGACGATCCAGCAACAGCACTATTATGTATTTTCTAATACTAACTTGAGTATGTTGTTAGTCCGCGATCTCATCTGCAAAAATAACGCTCATTGTGAATTTTTATTAGTATGTATAACGTGATATAAAGACATAGTAGACTGTGAGATAATATAATTTTTCTGGAAAAAGTGCACAACAACAAATAATCAAAACAAAAATATCCAGTTTATCATCAACACTGGTTCTTTTTATGATATTACCTATGAAAAAGAAAAATTTTACAACAATAAAGTGATATCAATGATAAGACTACTTCACATGTTACTGATTTTTTTCTGGATTAACGGGTCAAATAACTTTGTTACATTTTAGAAATAAAATGAAACATTTGATTGTAGCTTACCTTTGCAATAACAGGGTGGTATAGTCGTGATGTCACGTTGTTTGTGAAAACAGAGAGCACTTTACCCTACGCCAAACAGATCACAACTACTAATATGTCACACTATCGAAAATAACGAGGTGTCCAAAAGAAACAACGCTACAAGATGAGTTGTCACATCATTTCTGTCTCTGTTCCTCCAAAGCTTACTTTACTTTAATGGTAAAGATACCACGTTTTTTCAGTATATAGAATGAAATACGGCGGATTTATTTAACGAATAATACAAAAATCAGATATTTGGAAATGTCACGTTGTTCTGGTAAATGAGCGATATATATTTTTTAATAAATTACGACCATTTTTCACGTGAGCGACCTCTTGAAGCTAATTCTAGAATATCACGACATGATAGTACGATTATGCAAAAAAAACCCCGGATGAAACTTTTCTTGATCAATCCGAGCTTTTTGCCTTGTCTTTATATTTTTAAATATTTATACTCTTCCCAAACCTATTAAAACCTTTTTTAATAGCCATAACTTCTCCCTCAATAGTGGCAATACTTTAACCATCAGACAAGAAAATATTTACGATTATTATATTTCCTGAGGTAGAAATACGATAGGGTCTCTGAGACTGAGGGTTCATAACGTCAATAAAGCTCTAGAAATCAACAAACAAGGGTAATAAAGTATTTTCGATGATTTACTGTCATTCTCTACCATCACGTTTCGGTATAATAACCAGTAGCATTCCGAAGTAGGGTTTTTGCAGGCAGACTTTTTTTTAATAACATTTGGAATTTTCAATTTAATGGTTGATATGAAAACGAGTTCGAGCAAAAAAGGTTAAATGGGATTGTGATGTGTAATTCAGTTAAAATAAAAGGACAGTAACAGTAGAGGGTAAAAAGTTACTACATTGTTAAAATTATTTGCGTAGTAAAAACTGATATACCGGGTGGTGAATTGGAAAACGGGCCATAGGAAACTCAATGTAAAATTCTAAACTGTTGAATTCCTGCGTCCCTAATTATTTTACATCAAAAGACATTAGAAACTATTTGAAACAAAGTGGATGAAAGATTGATATTTTATTTAAAAATAAAATAAAAAAATGATTTTCTCAATATATGTGTTAATGTGTATATCTGTGTCGATGCGTGTTTAATACCTATGATGAATAAATTAAAAATGTTTCCATTTAAACTTGCAGAATTTCCAAACGACGCTTTTGTTTGGTGAAAATTAAAAGGATAGAAAAAATTGCAGGTAGAATACTAATATTTCTTTAGGATCAATTAGAACGTACCGCAAAAGCCACAGAAAATGTAATAAAAAAGCTACATTGCAAGTAATAATAAAGGCTGGTAATTTTTAAACTGATGTAGGTACAAATTCTTCTCTCTTGGTGGCAGACCTCTTCTAGGTTTTGTTTTAATAAGGGCAACGGGAATTAAACTAATCCACCGAAAAAAGCATAATCTATACACCTTTTTTCCTCTGCGCCTTTGGATGTAATGAAATCGTATATTTTTTTCGTAGTCGCATTTTACGACTACCTATAAAAATGGCGTTAAATTCTGTGTAACAACGCGAGGATCTATATGAAAAAGATAAATTTGTTATAAAGCAGTCTCATGTGTGGCTGGTGAATTAAATTGGGAAGTTTTTATTGCAAACGATTTAGAAAGACAAAAAGTAAATTATTATGTCTAAGTGATAAGTAGAGTTATCTGCACTCCTGTCGGGACTAGTTTTTTAAAGATCAGATACGAGACGGTGTATTTACGACAGCCGAAATCTTGATTTATATCCTAAGAAAACTTTTACTAACATACATAGATTAACTGTCTTCGTTCGAATGGCACCTAAAACAAATTTTCGTATTTTTATACCTTTTTGTCAACTTTGAAACCAGCCAATGAACATTAAAACAAAATGTGACATAAAGATAATTAGTCCAGGCTGTATACTCGCCCTTGTTAGGTAAATTATTTCGATTCGTTCTTTTGCACAAACTTATTCGAAAAGAGGTCCTTTTCGAAAAGAACAAGAAATTCACAGGGTGCCAGAAGGTATCGCGGTCGGAAAACTTTAAACAATTTTTTTTAAACAAATTCAAAATATCAGTTTTTTCACTCCGGACATTTTTTTTAGATTCTTTGGTCAATATGAGCAAAAAATGTCTCGTGTGATTTTTCTCTAAAATTGATTGTTGTCGAGTTATGCGCGATTCAATACTTGAAAAACACGAAAATAGCCATTCTCAAGGCTCAATAACTCGGTTAAAAATTGTTATTATGAAAGTCAGAAAGTGACCGAATCAAAGTTTAAAACCCCCTACCCTGTAAGATCCTGAAGAAATGTTTGCCATTATTTTATTGCTAAGCAGTTATTTTTAATTATTAACAATGGGCGCTAAGTGCGTATTAGCCGGCCGTCAACGGTGAGTGCGAAGAGATGCACCATTTCGGCCGTCCAATGCTGCATCTCACTTGCACTACACCCCTAAGCTAAGGTTAGGATCACACCAAAATAGGGGATTCCAAGATTTGACGACTAAGTCAGTCGATCTAGACGGTCGGGTTAGGTGAGGCGCAGTCGATCGACAAGTTTAGCGGATTTTACGATCGCTGGTTCGAGCCTCAGCTAGGTCATTTGAAATTAATAAAAGGCCAACGCCGTAGTATAAAATTCAATAGAATCTACGACTTGGTCTGGAATAAACTGGCGTCTGATCGTCCTATGGAGGAGCGCCGGAGCGGTACGGCAAGGGATAAGGGCTTGCATCTTGGTGATACTCCTCCATAGATACCTACCGAAGGGCATTGACGCCTAAGAACGGTGTATATATACAGAGTGGGCCAAATAAAAGTGTCCACCTCGATATTTGGCAGTATTTATTAGATTTTAAGAAAATGACGCAACAGGTCGATTTTTGATCTAGGGGGGACACATTTTTACGGTATATACATCTGTCATTTGTCCTCCCCCTCCCTTCCACATCCCCACCCCTTATTTTTAAATAGGGAATAGGGGTTGTGTGCCAGCTTATTTGAAAGTTTATTAAATTCTCTATTCAGTAATATAAACATTATCATAATTTTTTATACAGGGTGTCCAAAAAAAATTTTTTTTAAATTAATTTAATTGACACAAAAAGAAGAATGTATGTAATGTATTTAATTCAAAATATATTCTACTGCTGTCACAAAACAGAAAAAAATATTTTTTGATAAATAAACACTGCTTTTTGCTTAATTTCAATGTTCAAGCTGCCACCCATCTGCCTCTTGGTAGGTTGAATATTGAATTTAAGCAACAAACAATATTTATCAAATAAACATTTTTTTCTGTTTTCTGTCAGCAGTAGAATGTATGTAATTTAGTAGAATGTATTTTGAGTTAAATAAATTACATACATTCTTCTTTTTGTGTCAATTAATTTAATTTTAAATAATTTTTCGTGGACACCCTGTACAAATAATTATGCCGATGTTAATATTACTGAATAGAGAATTGAACAACCTTTCAAATGAGCTAGCACACGACCCCAATTCCCTATTTAAAAATAAGGGGTGGGGTATGTGGAAGGGAGGGGGTTGACAAATGACAGATGTATGTACCGTAAAAATGTGTACCCCTTAGATCAAAAATCGACCTGTGGACACTTTTATTTGGCCCACTCTGTATATAATTAATTAATTTGATATCACTCCTATTACTTGTTATATTAAAATACACCTTAACATTAATCAATCTCCCAATTTGCCATAATAATAATATGATAGTGTTCATAAAATTGAATCCTAATATTGTTTATTATTTTCAGCTTGTTCAGTGTCAGTGGGAGTGTGGACATTGGTGGCGATTTCAGTGGAGAGATATTACGCCATTTGTCATCCTTTGAGATCATTAAGATGGCAAACCCTCAGCCATGCATATAAGCTCATTTTAGCGATTTGGATTGGAAGCATTATATGTATGATGCCAATTGCAGTTCTTAGTCAGTTACAACCAACACGACTGGGTAAGTATTAGCAAAATATTATATTATAGGAATTATAATAACGTGTGATCCAAAATTATTGTCACTATAGGTGGCTTTGAACGACAGAGATAGCTATACAGTGCATGTCTATTCTTAATTCAGATATACTTTCCAGTTTACGTCAACTTTGCAGTGTACGTCAAGTAAACAAGAAAAGTTAGGTTATGTAGTTTGTTTGATTTTATTTATTATTGTTACTTATAATTTTTTTAATTCTTTTTATTTCTGATTAAAATTCTGTGTTAGGCTTTGACTGATTTTTTATGTTTTATAATGTTAATCAAAATTAATTGATAAACCAAGGATATAAATTCAGATTAAAACAAGACATACGTAATTTTTTGCACGGCTAGCTTTGATCCCAATAATTGTGGATCGCTCGTTATGTATGGAACTATTAAATAAAATAATGGCATGGCCTAAATGCTACATTTATTTTCTCGTTCTCTGCATAAAAGTGCATAAAACAGTTGTTGATAAAACTCTGGTCCAGAGATGCACCTAAACATAATCATAAACTAAACATAGACCGTCATCCAATGTCTTATGTAATAAGTTGTAATAAAGAGTATTTTTGCCTCTCATCATTATTATGTCCTAAGTACTCAGGTTTTCGTTTTTTGATATAGCCCAGTCGTGATAGCATTTGACCTTGCATTACGAGATGGCCCAAATTATATTTTTCTATCTTTAGGAGGGTCAATAGTAGTGTAAATTTAAAATCTCAACTGAATTCCGCCGTTGAGTTAGCAGCCATTTTGATTTTAAACGAGAAATTTTTGCTCAATATCTCCTCCGTTTTCAACTTTTAGACAAAAATTATAAGAAATAAAATTGTTTAAAATATGATTTTCTATAATTTATTTTTTTACAATTTTTTTGTGCGGTCGATATTTTCCGAGTTATGGCAGAAGATAATGACCGTTAGAGCATAATTATTGAATTAACTCGTTTATTATTAGTTTTACGAGAAAAATGTACCTATACAAAAATAGAGAGAATTAAATTATACACATTTTTGATTTCTTTAGTTTTTTTGCTAAAATCAATATTTAAGGTAGTACGTATGCGGTAATGGCGCGAGCATAAGACCTGATTGATTTTATAGCAATTGTTTTTGTTCAATATCTACTCCATTTTCAACAAAAATTGTTCCAGATATGATTTCCTACAATTTCTTTTTAATAATTTTTTTCATGCGGTTGATATTTTCCGAGTTAAGTGGGAAAATAGTGAAAAGTGGTGGGGGGAGCATAATTATTGAATTGAATCTTGTTTCCGAGCTGCCCCAAATTTTATAATTCCGACCTTTAGGAGAGATAGATAGTAGTTTAAATTTAAAATATCGACTGAATTGCGCCGTTGCGTTAGCCGCCATCTTGATTTTAAACGACAACCGTCTTTTCTCAATATCTCCGCTACTTTCAACTTTTCGACAAAAATTATAATGTGACGAATTTCTAACTGAGGCCGGCCCTGCCCCTAGTAGTCAACAAACAACAGCGACACGTCATCGACGAGTAATGTCTCCGCTAATCCAGAAGTTTCCCCGATGATAGGCGTAGACCCGCCTCAGGCCTTCCAAATGTTCTCGAAGCAGAGCCGTGTCTATATAAGCGGATGATTTTTAAGCAGCAGTCAGTCAGTCAATGAACGAGCCGCCACGCGTGATATAATTGTATATATTAGTTATCGAAGTTATTATGTTTAGTTAATTAAATCATAAATTTGAGTTGTAAATAAATTAGATGTGTTAGTTGGTGTTATTTGTAATTATTAAAATAAATAAGTGATGTAAATAAAATAATATAAGTAAGTCTTCCTTTATTTAAATTAAACTTAGTGCCTAAAGATATAAATAAATAAAATAGTAGAGCCAATCGCGTAACAAAATGGTGCAGAAGTGAGGATACTTGAAATAAATCAATTCAACGTATATTTTCGGTTTCAATAGAGTGTGGAACCTTTAAAAATAAATAAAATATAAATCGTAATAAATAAAGTGTGTGATCATGCCTTCCTTGTGTAAGCTAACAATTGCAGACCTGAGACTTGAATTGGAAGAAAGGGACCTGAGTTCTACTGGCAAAAAGGCTGATCTAGTTGAACGTCTGAAGAACGCACTAAAAGAAGAGGGTCATGATCCAGAAACTTACGTGTTTGAAGACAAGCATGCTGCTTTAATTTCGTCAATAACATCGTTAGAGAGCAAAGTTTCTAGTGAAATCTCCCAGGTTTCGACAGACATTACATCGTTAGAGAGCAAAGTTTCTAGTGAAATCTCCCAAGTTTCGACAGACATTACATCGTTGGAGAACAAAGTTTCAACAGAGATCACATCGTTAGAGAAAAAGGTTTCTAGTGAAATTTCCCAAGTTTCCTCGGATGTTTTGAAAGTTTCGACAGACATTGCATCATTAGAGAAGAAAGTTTCGGGTGATATTTCATCCCTTGATAGCAAAATGACTAACGAATAATCTCTATTTAGATCTCTAAAGTCACTTCGGATTTTGACGACAAGATATCGTCCATAAAATCTACCTTTGAAGAAAAGATCAAGGAAATAGAAAAGAAACTGGAGGAAACGGAAAAAGTGGACAAAGTGGTGGAACCCATCTTAACAGATATTAAAGATGATGAAACCAAATACAAATTGGAGCCACGGTCGATAGTTGAAGGGAGTGTGAGTCTTGCTCGTGTTAAGGTGCCAAATTTCGACGGAAAGTCTTCCTGGAACAGTTATGTGAAACAGTTCGAAGCAGGTGCAAGAGCGAACGAGTGGTCTGAAAAAGACAAAGCTGTAAACCTGGTTATTGCTCTTCGAGGAGAGGCTTTAGATGTACTTGAGACCATAGCAGTAGAGGAAACTAATGATTATAAACAACTTATGAAGAGACTGAACATGCGCTATGGGCAGGAACATTTGGAGTATGTCTATCAGGCGCGGCTTAAAAATCGACGACAAAAGAAAGATGAAGCTCTTCAAGAATACGAGGTCGATATTGCCAGGTTGGTACGATATGCATATCCAACAGCTCCCGAAGACATGATGGAAAAGTTGGCTGTTCAAACATTCATTGATGGCCTTCGTGATCATGAAATGCAAAGAACACTGCGATTAGCTCGTCACAAGACGCTGGTCGATGTCTTGTCTGCCGCCCTCGAATACGAATCAGCTACCCAGGCCTCTGGCGGGTACAGTAAAGTTAGGACCGTGAAAGAGGAAGAGGATGGAGACAAACTTGACCAGCTGGTAAATATGGTGAAAGGCTTTACATCGAAGAAAACGAAGACCATGAATTGCTGCAATTGTGGTGAAAAGGGGTACGCACGGAGTTTAAGGAAGAACGCAAATCAAGAAACTCACCAGCAGGAAATAAGAGAACGCACAGACCCTAGGGGGGCAGCCTCGACTCAGAACTCCTCTAAAGACCATCTAATACTAATAGCTTCTTTGAAATGTCGTGAAGATAATGTATATGTAGATGGAGAAATAAATGGTAAAAAGTATACATTGTTGGTGGATACCGGAGCGACCAGGACCATTATACGACCGTCAGTTATAAACAGTCGTAAGAAACTCTTACCAACGAGGTTGCGACTGCGGACTGCCACAGGTGAAAATGCCAACATCCACGGAGAAATCCAGATACAATCCGTCCATACTGTCATAGTTGCAGACATCGAAGAAGATGTTATATTAGGAATGGACGTAATGAATTTGCGTGGATTTCAATTGGATTTTAAGAACAGGGTAATCAAAGTTGGCAACGAGGAGGTATTTCTTCGTCCACATGATGACAGCACTGTGCTAGCAGCCATTAAAGAAGATACAGTTGTGCCTGCGAGGAGTGAAACGATCATCGTAGCGCGGCTACAGGGAATTGTAGAAGAAGGAACGCCTGTTATGATGGAGCCATGGAACCACGACGAGGAGGTTGGCCGAGGGATCATAATTGGAAAGGAATTGGTTACTTCTGCTAAAGAAATTCCCGTGAGATTGATTAATGTCAATGACTACCCGGTGACCATCAACAAGGAGACAAAAGTAGGAACTTGTGTACCCGTGACGTCCATAATCCGTCAGACGACAACATCAGATAATTCCAACGACAAGTTCGACCAAATGGTTGCAGTTGCAGGCCAATCTCTAAATCAAATGGAAAAAAGGAAATTAAGGGAATTTCTTAGGCAATATCGTGACATATTCGTACCGAAAGGAGGAAAGACAGGAAGAACGACAGTTGTCAAACATAAAATTGACACTGGTACCGCTAGGCCAATTCGTCAATCAGCTCGACGATTACCACAGGCGAAGAGAGAGGAAGCTGAAAGGATTGTTCAAGAAATGAAGAAAGACGGGGTGATAGAAACTTCTACGAGCCCATGGGTCTCTCCGGTGGTCCTGGTCAAGAAGAAAGATGGAACTACGAGGTTCTGTGTGGACTACCGTTTGTTGAACAATGTTACCAAGAAAGATAGTTATCCTCTGCCTCGGATCGACGACACGTTGGACACATTGGCTGGAAGTAAATTGTTTTCTACGTTGGACTTGAAGTCTGGATATTGGCAGGTAGAAATGGATCCAGTGGACAAAGAGAAGACGGACTTTACGACAGGATCTGGATTATGGGAATTCAACGTTATGCCGTTTGGACTCTATAACGCTCCTGTGACATTTGAGAGGCTTATGGAAAATGTGTTGAGAGGGTTATCTTGGAAAACGTGCCTGGTGTATTTAGACGACATAATCGTTTTGGGAGAGACGTTTGAAGACCAGCTGAAGAATTTAGAAGACGTCTTTAATCGACTTAAAGCTGCCCAGTTAATGTTAAGTCCCAAGAAATGCCAGTTATTTTAAAGTAAAGTCAATTATTTAGGTCATATAGTCAGCAAAGAAGGAGTGGCCGTGGATAAAGGAAAAATCGATTCCATTAAGGAATGGCCTGAACCAACTGATAAACATCAAGTGAGAAGTTTTCTGGGACTATGTACATACTACCGGAGATTCATTAAGAAGTTTGCAGATATTGCTAAGCCATTAACGCGACTTACAGAGGAAGCAAGGGATTATTGCTGGGATGGAGACTGCCAAACGGCCTTTGAAACTTTGAAGAGGCATTTAATTACAGCGCCAATATTAGGGTATCCACTGCCAGAAGGAGAGTTCATCTTAGATACGGATGCAAGCAATGTGGGAATTGGAGGAGTGCTGTCGCAGATCCAAGGAGGACAGGAACGAGTCCTTGGATATTTTAGTAAAGTGCTTTCAAAACCTGAACGAAATTATTGCGTCACGAGAAGAGAACTTCTAGCAGTAGTAAAATCAGTGGAACACTTCTATCAATACCTCTACGGAAGGAAGTTTCTAATCCGAACCGACCATGCCGCCCTTAAATGGTTAATGCAGTTTAAGAATCCAGAGGGTCAGATAGCCAGATGGATTGAACGACTTCAAGAATATGATTTCAAGATCGAGCATCGGGCCGGAGTTAGCCACAGAAACGCTGATTCTCTATCTAGAAGACCGTGTCCAGCAGAATGTTCCCATTGCAACAAAACAGAGTCGAAGGAAGCAGTAGTACTAAGAACAACAGTGGTCAACGACGAATGGACGCCTACCAAGATCAAGGAAGAACAAGAAAAAGATCCAGTTTTACAGAAGATTCGAAAATGGAAAGAAGAAAATCGTCGACCATCTTGGCAAGAAATATCAAGCCTAGGCTCAGTAGTTAAGACGTATTGCCCAGTGGGACTCATTTATCTTGGAAGACAGCTTGCTTAAACGAGTAATAGAAAATGATGATGGTTCGGTGAGGAGAACACAGTTGGTGATTCCAAAGAGCAGAGTAGCCGAAGTACTTCGTCAGTTACACGACAGTCCATCAGGAGGGCATTTTGGTGTAAAGAAGACCCTTCAGAGAATTCGGGAACGATTTTATTGGATGAATAGTTCCGACGATGTGAAGGACTGGTGTAAGAAATGTACTACCTGTGCTACAAGTAACGGGCCCTACCGGAAAAGAAAGACTCCTATGAGACAGTACAATGTTGGAAGTCCGTTTGAAAGAATAGCTTTGGATATTGCCGGGCCATTTCCAGAAAGTGACAATGGATGCAAATACATGTTGGTGATAATGGATTACTTCACGAAGTGGGTGGAGATCTACGCAATTCCAGACCAGAAGGCCGCCACTATTGCAGATGTGTTAATCAAAGACTGCATCAGCCGATTTGGAGTACCTCTGGAGATCCATAGTGACCAAGGAAGAAACTTTGAGAGCGATCTATTTCAAGGAATCTGTGATAAACTAGGCATGAAGAAGACCAGAACCACGGCCTATCACCCGCAATCGGATGGAAGGGTGGAGCGTATGAATAGGACAGTCGGCAAGTATTTGACAAAGATGGTGTCCAATCATCAACGAGACTGGGACCAGTACCTTCCATTCTTCGCAATGGCCTATAGATCTGCTCTTAATGAATCAACTGGCCAAACACCAGCAAAAGTCCTATTTGGACGTGAGATGCGTCTACCCTGTGATCTAGAGTTTGGATGTCGACCTGGAGAAGATGTTGCTGGTGAGGATTACGTGAATGAATTACGAAGAAGAATGGACGATATACATGAGTTGGTCCGTTCTAATCTTCAGATCGCTAGCGACCGAATAAAGAAACGATACGATACCCAAGCCGAGAAGGGATGTTTTAAGGAGCACGACAAAGTCTGGCTTTATAATCCAAAGAAGCGAACAGGTTGTTCTCCCAAGTTGCAGCAGTTCTGGGAAGGTCCATACCTCATTGTCAAGAAAATCAATGACGTTATCTACCGAATAAGCAAGATTCCTAGGGGAAAGCCGATGATAGTCCACCATAACCGGTTGGCGCCGTACGAGGGAGACCACGACGTAGATGAAGAAGTGGAAGTCAACCAAATTCGAGGAATACCTGACCTTACCTTTGAAGAGTTCATGGGTGCCTACGGAGGTACCGGTAAAGCAAGACATGGTGTTACCACTGAAGAAAAGCGAGATCTTTTCGCACTTCCCGATGACTATTCGCTGGCCCATACCATCCCGGCCAGTATCAAAGACGCACGAGGGTTGGCATCCGCCTTCCGAAGGAAGTTTGGTCGAGTTGCAGAACTTCAATGCCAACTGCCAGCTCCTGGCAAAGCATTGAAACTCTAAGATGCATCACGTTACCTATTCTATCTGGTAACAAAAGACACTGTCCGTGACCAACCTACCTACCAAGATGTATGGGATGCATTAATTCAATTGAGAGAGCACGTGTTGGAGTCCGACGTGCAAAAGTTAGCCATACCAAAGTTAGAATGCAGCCAATTAGACTGGAGAGTTATCCGAAATATGGTAGAAGAAATTTTCCAAGACACCGAGGTCCAGGTGTTAGTCTGTTGCAATCCGCATAGTTACTGGTGCGGAGAGAAGACCGTCCCCTGTCACTTTTATACAACTGGGAGTTGTAAAAGAGGGTCCAGTTGCCGATACCAGCATCCAGTTCCAGTCCTGACAAGGTTCCAGGAGGAACCATCTTTTAAGGAGGGGGCAATGTGACGAATTTCTAACTGAGGCCGGCCCTGCCCCTAGTAGTCAACAAACAACAGCGACACGTCATCGACGAGTAATGTCTCCGCTAATCCAGAAGTTTCCCGATGATAGGCGTAGACCCGCCTCAGGCCTTCCAAATGTTCTCGAAGCAGAGCCGTATCTATATAAGCGGATGATTTTTAAGCAGCAGTCAGTCAGTCAATGAACGAGCCGCGACGCGTGATATAATTGTATTCGAGTCGGATTTAATGAAATGTATATATTAGTTATCGAAGTTATTATGTTTAGTTAATTAAATCATAAATTTGAGTTGTAAATAAATTAGATGTGCTAGTTGGTGTTATTTGTAATTATTAAAATAAATAAGTGATGCAAATAAAATAATATAAGTAAGTCTTCCTTTATTTAAATTAAACTTAGTGCCTAAAGATATAAATAAATAAAATAGTAGAGTCAATCGCGTAACAATAAGAACTAAATTGTTGAAAATATGATTTTTTTATAATTCCTTTTATTATAAGTTTTTTCGTGCGGTCGATATTTTCCGAGTTATGGCCAAAAATAGTGGAAGCGGAGGGGAAGCATAATTATTTGAATTGTCTCACTTATTATTAAATTTACGACATAATTGTACCGGGTGTCCCAATAAGAATGGCTCTCGGCCATATCTCAGGAACGGTTTATAGTAGAGCTTTGAAATAAAAAATTTTATACCAAAAGTTGCCTCAGGAAAAGCCTGGAAATTATTTTCATAATTGTGGGTCCACCGCTAGAGGGCGTAATTGAATATCAAAAATAAAAAAATCTAAATTTTACAAAATTTTCCTAATGAAGGGGCACTGGAAATCCGATTATTGTATTCTTCATCAAATTCTGCGCATATTTGATTTAACAAGTTTAACTCTACCTTTGTAAATAAGAGGTGGGGGTGAGTGGGAACCTTGTTATGAAAAAATGTCTGTAAGTACGGTTTTGCTAAATCAAATTTTGAAAACTGGGTCTTGTTGAAGACAGATCTTTTTCTTCAATGTAAGCGTGATAATTTTGAACCATCCTAATAAGTAATAAGCCAGCTGGGAGGCGTTATTTAATTTTTTTCAGAAATCTAGTTTACTTTGGAAAATATTAAATACAAGTATGCATTTTTAATCATACTTTATAAAATTAGATTAAATTAGCAATAGAATAGCGAAAACCGCATGTCGATACCTTTTGTCTATCTCAAGATATCTCGAGAAACGTGTAAATTTTATACATAACTGTTACTATCACCGGTAAACTAAGTTAATGAAAAGTAGTGTGCTGTGGAAAAAAACAAAATAACATTTTCCAGATGTCAACGTATAAAAATATAATTAATTAAAACAACAGTATAAAGAGAAACAATACTATTAAAATTAAATATAACACAGAACAAAAAGAACTACTTAGTGACGACCTAAATATTCAAATTGTTGCCCATCATACACTACTCTAGAATACATTATCCAGAGAATACGAAACGCCATTCAAAGCATATCGAGAGCAGAAATTGAGACTGCTGTTCAATCTACTCTTGAAAGAGTAAATGTTTGCAACGAAAATGATGGGCGAAAATTTGAACGTTTATGTCATCACTAAATAGTTGTTTTTATTTCTTTGTAATAGGGCTTTTCAACGCTTCTCACTTGTTTCGAGCCTCTGTCATATGCTGTATAATCCGTGTATAATATTAATATACGAGATATGAACGAGGCTCGAAACAAACGAGAAGCGTTGAAAAGACCTAATATACGTTGACAGCTGGAAAATGTTTCTTTGTTGTCTCCATAGCACACTACTTTTAATGAATTATTTCGTTTACCGGTGACAGTAACAGTTATGTTTTTAAATTTACACGTTTTGTAAGATATCTCGAGATAGAAAAAAGGTATTAACATGCGGTTTTCGCTATTCTGTTGCTAATTTTGTCTAATTTTGTAATATGGTATTAAAAATGCATGTTTGTATTTAATATTTTCCAAGGAACACTAGATTTCTGAAAAAAATTAAATAACGCCTTCTAGCTGGCATATTACTCAGTAAGTTGGTTCGAAATCATAACTTTTACATTGACGAAAAAGATCTGTCTTCAACAAGACCAAGTTTGCAAAATTTGATTAAGCAGAACCGGACTCACAGCCAGTTTTTCATAACAAGGTTCCCACTCACCCCCACCTCTTATTTCCAAAGGTAGACCTAAACTTGTCAAATCAAATATGCGTAAAATTTTATGAAGAATACGACGATCGGATTTCCAGTGCCCCTTTATTAGGAAAATTTTGTAAAATTTAGATTTTTTCATTTTTGATATTCAATTACGCCCTCTAGCGGTGGTCCCACAATTATGAAAATAATTTCCAGGCTTTTCCTGAGGCAACTTTTGTTACAAAATTTTTTATTTCAAAGCTCTACTATAAACGGTTCCTGAGATATGGCCGAGAGCCATTCTTATTGGGACACCCGGTACATAAACAAAAATAGATATAATTATATTTTATACAATTTTTGAAACTTTCAATGAAACACTAACCAAACTAAGTACATAAAAGACATAAATAATAACTTATATGCATTAAGTTCACTTAATTTTATTAACTAGCGGGTTTTCTTGGTTGAATTTGCCTGTCGATATTTTGTTTCACGTCAGCTAATATATTTTTATATTTCAACAATTTCTTTTTATTTTGGACCCTGTTGGGGGGAATTTCCCCATCCCCCTCGTAGATCCGCCACTGGTTCTCTATAAAAATGTAGTAAATCGTTATTGCAACAATTTCAGTCCTTACACTTTTGTCGAAAAGTTGAAAATGGCGGAAATATTGAACAAAAACAATTGCTATAAAACCAATCAGGTCGTACACTCGCACCTTTACCGCATACGTAGTACCTTAAATATTGATTTTATCAAAAAAATTAAAGAGACCAAAATTACACAAAATTAAATTCTCTTCATTTTTGTATAGGTGCATATTTGTTGTCAAACTATTAATAAACGAGATAAATCAATAATTTAATAATCATGCTCTGTCACTATTTTCCCCCAGTAACTCGGAAAATATCGACCACACGAAAAAATTGTAAAAAAAAGTATAGTAGAAAATACAATTTTAAACAATTTTAGGTGTTATACTTTTTGTCGAAAAGTTGAAAATGACGGAGGTATTGCGCAAAAACAGTTCTCGTTTAAAATCAAGGTGACGGTTAACGCAACGGCGGAATTCAGTCGAGATTCTAAATTTACACTACTATTGACCCCCTGTAAAGATTAGAAAAATAAAATTTGGGACATCTCGTAATGCAAGTTTAGGCCTGTTATTCGTCTAACCCGACTGGACTAATAGACACGGTGACGGACAGTGCCTCAAATGTATAAGCAAGTGTTCTGACACTATAATATATACACACATAGTTTCAAAAGTTATGCATCACCCCTCGTATTCATGATGTTCACGCTTTTATAAATCCGTATCTTTATCACATATTTAATGGGCTTTTTTTTATAAAAAATATACCGTTTTTGGTTTTTTATTTTACTTGATTCCCCATTTAATTGACCTGGTTTTGCCAAGGTGTAAATATTTGAAAAATTTATTCTGGTGAGATTTTTGAAAACGTGATTAAAAATGAATCGTACTTTAATATCTGAGTTGAACCGTATAAGAATTATCGATTTAGTTGAAGAAGGCCATTCACAGCGGTTCGTGGCGGAAAGAGTGGGTGTTTCTCAGAGTGATGTCTCACGGATATGGAATAGGTTCCTGGAGACAAACTCGCTACGGGATAGAGCTTGGTCTGGTAGACCCCGAGTTACCAATGATCGACAGAATAGATATATCAGAATTTCCACCTGTAGAAATTCTTCTATGTCTATACCAGCCCTCCAAAGAGAATTCAGGCATGCTACAGGAGTCAGAGTATCGTTGGCTTCAATAAGAAGAAGAATTTTAGACTCAGGTTTGAGGAGTCGCGGATCAATTAGAATTCCTCAGCTACAACCTAGACATGTTTTGGACCGCCTCCAGTGGGCTCAAGAACACATACAGCTCCCCCAACAGTTTTGGAATTTTGTCCTTTTTTCAGACGAGACCAGAATCTCTTTAAATAGTGATAACCAGCGAATTCGTGTGTGGCTAGTTGTGCAGCTCTTGTTGGCTGCGGCCACACACGAATTCGCCGGTTATTACTAATAAAACAGATTCTGGTCTCGTCCGAGAAAAGCACTATGTGTTCTTGAGCCTACTGGAGGCGGTCTAAAACATGTCTATATTGTAGCTGACGAATTCTTATTGGTCGACGACTCGTCAAACCTAAGTCTAAAATTCTTCTTCGTATTGTAGCCAACGATACTCTGACTCCTGTAGCATGCCTGAGTTCTCTTTGGAGAGCTAGTATAGACATAGAAAAATATCTACTGATGGAAATTCTGATATATCTATTCTGTCGATCATTGGTAACTCGAGGTCTACTAGAAAGAGCTCTATCCCGTATCGAGTTTGTCTCCATGAACCTATTCCATATCCGTGAGACATCACTCTGAGAAACACCCACTCTTTACGCCACGAACCGCTGTGAGTGGCCTTCTTCAACTAAATCGATAATTCTTATACGGTCCAACTCAGAAATTAAAGTACGATTCATTTTTAATCACGTTTTCAAAAATTTCACCAGAATAAATTTTTCAAATATTTAGACCTTGGCAAAACCAGGTCAATTAAATGGGTAATCAAGTAAAATAAAAAACCAAAAACGGTACATTTTTTATAAAAAAAAGCCCATTAAATATGTGATTAAGATACGGATTTATAAAAGCGTAAACATCGTGAATACGAGAGGTGATGCATAACTTTTGAAACTATGTGGATTTTGCAAAGTAGAATAGGGAAATTGCTGAATTTCTTTTAGCGCTTGTAGTTTATGGAAACAATGAGTTTTTTAACATTGTTGGTATGTGGACGACGACCCCGGACATCGTGTCCTATTTAGTTCCACGTTCGCCATTCTTTGAATCCAAAATATTCTTAGGATTCTTTTGTAACACCAAAATTCAAAGGCGGCTGACTTATTCAGATAGACTTGTTTTAATGTCTACGTTTCCAAGCCATAAAGAAGAGTAGCGAACGCGTAAAAATCCGAAGTATCCTTAGGCGTAGTTCTAACCTTATATCCCAACAACAAAGAAACTTTTTAAGTTTAATGAATGATGCACATGCTATTTAAATACGTGTTTTAATTTCTTTGGTTTGGTCTGCATTTCATGTTATCCATGTTCCTAAGTATTGGTAGTTACCCACACTCTAAATTACAGTATCTTCAATAGTCAATTGGGTTCGATTGAGTCATGATCACGCATTTAGTTTTATTTAAATTCATCTTCAGAACGTATTCAACTAATTCAACTCCGTAATTCAATTTCTCCATTCGTAGATATACATTGTATTGAATCTGAGAGGGCTTCTTGAAATATCGCTTCACTGACCTGACGGGCTCCTCTCTGCATTTTGATATTTTGAGTGTTCTGGTAGTCAACTCTTACTTTGGCGGTTTGACTCCAATATAGATTAGATATAATTTTCATAGGGAGCGCCAAACCTCTGGTCTTCTTTGATTACGGCTAAACTATGAGATATACAAAAAAATGTTTATAACAAAACTAATGTGTATCAAAGAGATCTATAATTTAAAATTATTTTCAATTATACAGGGTGAGTCAGAACGACGGTATGAACCAAAGTTTTATTTTTTTAAATGGAACACCCTGTATATTAAATCATTTTTGAATATATTATTTAAAAATACGAAAAATTTATATAAGGTCTTATAGGCCTAAAGTTAATAATTTTCGAAATATTTACATTTTTATTGAGAAAAATGGTAATATTTATAGGGTTGTGGATTATGTTTCCAAGGAAATAAAAATTTACGTGATAGGTCAAAGTTTTTAAAATATAGTGTTATTTTTAAATAATTTAATATTTTTTACTTTTAGCCATAAAATATACAGTGTGATCACTATTTGCAAATACAAAATTTTATCATTTTTTTTAATGGGACACCCTGTATATTAGTTTTGCGTTTTGTAGTAAATATTACAACCTTTCTTTTGGTATAAGGTTGTATGTACCTAGCATGTTTCGTTTTGTAGATATTTAAAAAAAACTATAGATTTTACGTGTTTGCGGATTTTTTATTTAAAATTTTTTTTACAAAAAAAAATAATTATAATCTGGTTTTAGAGACATACACTAAAATATAAAATATGAAAATAAAAACGTAATTAAAGATTAAAATAAATCGTATGCTAGTACAACTCAATTGAATTTAATAACTTTAAATTATTTTACAAAAAATATTTTACCATATTAATGAATGCATAAATTAGTTACTAAATTAAATAAACAACCAAATTTTAAATCAACCGTAGTAATTTTTCTACTACAGCAACTTTCCTGTACCAAATTAATTGTTAGTTAAATTGTATTTAGTTAAACTTTTAATTTACCTTTTAAATTTACTTACATACATCTTGAGAATATAAAAATTATTATAAAGTATGCTTTGAAACAAATGAATGTTAAATGTATCATCCAAATTATTGATTAATATAAATAGTATTTACTAGTATCACAAAAACTGGTAATACTTTTGTAGTTGAAATTTTTGTAACAATTTTTTATATTTTAAATTTTAATTTTTTAACCGAAAAATTTTTGGATATGACCTTTGTTTTGGGCGAAACCATTAGAAATTATTACCAGCTTTTGTGACACGAGTAGGTACATAGATACTATTTACTTCTTAATATACTTCCATAACGTTCATTTGTTTCAAAGCATACTTTATACGTTCTCAAGATGTAGGTAAATTAAAAAGTTATTAACTGATCTTACTCGTAAATACAATATAACTAACAATTAATTTGGTACAGGAAAGTTGCTGCGGTAGAAGAATTACTACGATTGATTTAAAATTTGGTTGTTTATTTAATTTAGTAACTAATTTATGTATTCATTAATAAGGTAAAATATTTTTTGTAAAATAATTTAAAGTTATTAAATTCAATTGAATTGTACTAGCATACGATTTATTTTAATCTTTAATTACGTTTTTATTTTCATATTTTATATTTTAGTGTATGTTTCTAAAACCAGATTATAATTATTTTTTTTTGCAAAAAAATTTTTAAATAAAAAATCCGCAAAAACGTAAAATCTATAGTTTTTTTAAAATATCTACAAAACGAAACACGCTAGGTACATACAACTTTATACCAAAAGAAAGGTTGTAATATTTACTACCAAACGCAAAACTAATATACAGCGTGTCCCATTTAAAAAAAAATGAGAAAATTTTGTATTTGCAAATAGTGATCACACTGTATATTTTATGGCTAAAAGTAAAAAATATTAAATTATTTAAAAATAACACCGTATTTTAAAAACTTTGACCTATCACCTAAATTTTTATTTCCTTGGAAACATAATCCACAACCCTATAAATATTACCATTTTTCTCAATAAAGATGTAAATATTTTGAAAATTATTAACTTTAGGCCTATAAGACCTTATACAAATTTTTCATATTTTTAAATAATATATTCAAAAATGATTTAATATACAGGGTGTTCCATTTAAAAAAATACAACTTTGGTTCATACCGTCGTTCTGACTCACCCTGTATAATTGAAAATAATTTTAAATTATAGACCTCTTTGATACACATTAGTTTTGTTATAAACATGTTTTTGTATATCTCATAGTTTAGCCGTAATCAAAGAAGACCAGAGGTTTGGCGCACCCTGTAATCACTGTAAATATTTTTGCTTTTTAATATATCTACGAGCTTTTTATGTTGGAGCTTACTAAATACCTTTTCAAAGTCTACAAAAGATAAGTACATATCCTGATTTTGTAACATGAAAATGGAATAGAATTTTGACAAGATGTTGTTATGTCATATTAGGGGATGTTACACATCTCAGAATCGGAAGAGATGTGGGGTGGACTTTTAAGGGATGTTGTTAGTATACTCTTATTGGCTTAGAAATGAAAAAACTTAGAAAAATCAAAATAAGGATGTCAAAGTTAAAAAATAAAATATTGGGAGCAACTGGTTACCTTAAGGGAACCAAAAATTATACAAAAAATAGAAATAAAGGAAAGATAGATAAATCAAAACAAAACAAAAACATAGTCAAATAAAAAATATCTAAAATACTTTTATATGAAAACAAATATGCTGTGAAAACAAATATATCGTGAAAACAAATATATCGTGATTTACCTCATCTACTCTATACTCAGCCAATTCTTTATTGTTCTTACGAGTTGGACGTATTCACAGCTAAGGACTGCTCTCATATGCGTCAGCAATTCTGCACGTGTACCTTATTTATGACGACATTTCAGCTCTAACATAAACATTTCCCAGTCTTTCTGTCTCAAAAAGTCATTAAATCCTTTTGATAGCTAGCCGAAGATAAACAAAACAATATCGGATTAGGGGTCGCCAACTTCTTGAAAATTTCAAGATCTTGTCTTGATTTCAAGAGAAGATCAAGACAAGAAATAATTTTAGATTTCAAGACAAGACAAGAAATTTTATGTCAATACCAAGATTTCTTGTCAAGATAACAAGAAATCTTGAAATATCTTGATTAATAATAAAAACTAGATTTTATTTTAAATAAATTTAGCACATTTTTAAATCGGAATTTATTGATAAGCCATGAATTAAGGCAGATAACACTTTTTATGGAGTCAACGCCTAGCCGATTTCTTGATTTGTTATTGTTAAAGTTGCTCTTGAAAATAGCATTTCCGCATGTACAGATGTTTCTGGCGTTCCGAGAAAATCCTTGGCTATTTTCGATAATGACGAGTAGATATTTTCGTGTCTTCTCCACCAATGAAGTATATATTCTAAGAATCTTCTGACCTAGACTCATTTAAGTATTTTTCAATGTCATACTTCCAAGATTTTAAGTTATCATTATCAGCTTTCTTAAATAGGTAAGTAAGTAATATCTAAATCAAATTCGTTATCTTCTCTTTTCAGACTAAGTACTAGCTGTGGTATTGGGTTCTGTAGATCATTCTGAGATTTATTAAAGTAGTTAGCTTTAAATATTTCTTCAAATTCTTGTACTGCCTCTGATTATAAAAGCTTTCCCCAAGATGAAGAGAAAAATACCTCTACTTTATGCCGAAGATTCAAAGTAAGAACTAAAAAGTATATCCAATTAGTTTTAATATAGTGTTTCAGTATTTTATCTCTCGCAGCTTGAATGCAGTAAAATCATCGGTAGCGTCTCTATCAATTTTATTATTAAGTTCATGACACCATATTTCCAGTTTGTCTAAAAGTAAAATTAGACAAACTGGATTACCAAATGGGAGTGGTATTTTACAGCTTGTTAGATACTGACAAAATTTACTGATCAGAACCATTCTGTATCTAACATTTTGCAATTACAGTAAAACCTCTGTTAACCGAAACCTTTTTAACCGAAACATCGTTTAACCAAAACACCTATATTATAAATATAGCTTCAAAACATCGTTGTCAAAGGAAAACACAAAAGAGTAATAAAAGATTTCTTTAAAAAATTGCTTTAGACATGTTCATTTTTATTAATTATATTTTTTAATTCTGTATTTATTTAAAGAAAATATTAAAAAATCACCTCAGAGTATTTTTTGATACCTTAATCAAAATCCTTTTCGATATCTAAACTGTTTCGATTTGGTTCAACAATTTTTATGAAATCCCGGACAGCTAAATTTTGAATATATACGAAACATACAAAATGCTTATGTATTTTAAGCATGCAACTACACAACAATTTTGAGTTCGTCAGGAAACAAATTAATGCAGATCGGGGACTACCCCAATGGCAGTGGAGGCTGTGTTAGCACGCAACGCAATAGAAAGGTCACCGGGGAATCACTGGACGGGGTAATCAAGAAACTTCAAGATCTTGATATTTCTTGAGTCAAGACAAGATATAAGATGCCAGGAAAACGTCAAGACAAGATTTTTTTAAATTCCTTGATTTTTTCTCAAGACAAGACAAGAAATTGTTGTCAAGACAGGAATTCTTGTCTTGTCGATCCCTATATCGGATGATCCAATTCACCGCTAAAAATCCTGAGAACCGTACGATCGACAAAACATTATGCGAGGAAATAAGAATTTATCGACTCAATCACTGTGAGAACGAAAAGAGCTCACAGATCCAATTCCACGCAAATCGCGGTCCCAACGATTATGACATATAGGGTGTAACGAAAGTGTTACAAATGTAAACTGGATCGAAATTTCAAATAACTTTGGTACCGTTACAATCTATGTCCATGCATCTCTGGACCAGCACATTTAAGCCGAATGAAGCATCTCTTGTGCTCATACCATTTCTAAAGTCAAATTGTGTGTCACTAGTTTCATATTCAGGAGTTTTAACAATTGTGATGTGTATTATTTTTAATGTTTTAAGTGTGCGCCTCATTAAAACGATTGTTCTGTGATCTGAGCAGGTTGTTGCACTTGACTTTTTGGGAATTGCTACAAAAGTCGGTTGCAGCCATTGTCTGGGGATTGTGGCAGTTTGATATAGATACTATTAGATTAAAGAGTTCAACCATTAATCGATAACATCTTTATCAATGAGTTTTAATAATTCGATGGGCATATTAGCTGGTCCAGTAGCTTTAACCTCTTTTGTGTTTGTGGTGACATCACTGGCGAAGCGTCCATGTAACCACTGTTTCCATTGGTAACAGTTAAAAATCTTGCAAATAAATATTTTATGACTACTGTGAAATAATTCCTTTTTATTTTTTTTTTTTTCAACAGAAATATGAGTGGTAATACTAATTCACTAAAAATCTAACTAGACGTACGAAAATATTGGCCAATTTATGCCACTCGGTTGCAGCTTGATGTTACCACTTTTAAATGTGGATGCAAATGAAGGTCCATCGGCTATCGGTCGGACGGTCGGAGACGGCTCGTGTATGAACATTTTGAAAGGCGAAGGCGTAAGCGCACTGTGGATATTAGTAGGCACGTTACCACTTTTTAGAATGGATACAATGGTTACTTACCTATTACAGTGTGCGTGCAATTAAACATGGATGAGTGTCGTTGACGACTTTTTTTTTAATATTTGACACTATGATTATCCAACTTAAAAATAGGTTTTCTAATTTAAAGCAAAACATTTTCAGATAGGGCCTGTCATCAATTTGTACATATGGACAAAAATTTGACACAGTAAAGGTAAAAAACAGAATTGACAGTTCTTTATAATGATCCAGATTATATTTAAAAAAAATGTACAAGAATTGTATCAATATTTAACGTCTTCAGAACTTGATAATGCATTCCAGGAACCCTTTAAATTGTCAAACCTATTTTTAATAATTCCGGCTACAATTGCTCCCGTTGAAAGAAGTTTTTCAGCAATGAAACGGATTAAAACATGCCAAAGAATATCCAATTGCAAGATCGAATGTTATTTTCTTTAATTTTCATTGAGTAGCGCTTTTTAAATGCATTAATAACAGAACCTCTTTCTACGATTCTGTTATTAACATATTTCCAGATAAAGTAAACAAAAACTTATATCAGTGGCGGATCTAGACATTTCCCTTGGGAGGGAAAATTTGCATTAGGGGGGGAGGTGAACTTCGAATGCAACACCAACCAAAACACATAATAAAGATAACTCAAAACAACATAAAAGACATAAATAATAACTTATATGCATTAAGTTCCCTTACTTTTCCTTACTAGCGTGTTTATTGGGTTGAATTTGTCTGTCCGTGGTTTAAGTTTCATGTCAGCTAATATATTTTTATGTTACAACAATTTTTTTCCTTAATTTTGGACCTTGTTAGGGGGGGAAATTTCCCCTTTTCACTCCCCGTAGATCCGCCACTGACTTATATTTACGAGGTTATTTTAAACAAGATTTTTTACATCTGGGTTTGGTAACACTTTAGAAAAAGCCACGCGTCGCCACTGGGTGACATAGATGACTTCTTCTCTTAAGGAGATGGGTTCTAACATTCGGCTTCAATGTTATTTAAATGAGATTCATTTCTTTCGAATCCTGAGAAAACTATTAAGTATTTTTGAAAAATTTAAACGCAGAATAAAAGATTACGTTATTACCGAGGGTCAAAAGTCCCTGAAAACTTCTATAAAGTGTATTTTAATAAGTTACTGGGGTGAAAACTAAGAGAAAATTTAGTGGAATTTTTATTTCAAATATCTCATTCAAAAAAACTTTTTACTCATGCTAAGGGACTTTCGGCCCTCGGTAATAAAATAATCTTTCATTCTGCATTTAAATTTTTCAAAAATACTTATTAGTCTTCTCAGGATTCGAAAAAATTATTACATTTAAAATACATTGAAAATTTTGACAGGCGTCAAAATTTTGGATTGTGTTCCTTTCCCCTTAATATTCGAAATTCCGGTAACCTCTGTGATTTCTAATGACAGTTCTTCTCTTTCATTATTAAATAGTTGTTGGATGTAATTGGTCAAGTGACGCAATCTCTTCTTCACATCAGTAATAATTTATCATTTTTATCATTTTTAAGATGTTCATCGCAGAATTCTAATTATAATTATTGAAGTGAATGGATGTTTTGGAGTTATTGAAGTGAATGGAAACGAGATACAACATAATACTAATTAGTCGAAGCAATAAAGCACTAAACCTCGATCAATAATATTGAAAAACTGCATACAAAAAATGCAGTCTTAAAGTGCATCTCAAACAGACAATAAAAAAAATTTAGAACTCGTCAATTATCGGCGGAAATGAGTTTAATTTTGTTACTCGGGGGGTTTTTGGGGTAGCTGAAAACAAATATGATGTGAAAAAGTATACTTTGTGCCCAGGGTACGTCCTGTGTACGTCGTCTTGTGGAGTTTTCGGCAATTTCATTAAAAATTAGTCAAAAATCATTAATCTGCGGTTTTTGGGACCGCTAACGACGAATATGAGATCGGAAGTAATTTCCGGAGTAACTGGTGCACAGGATACCTACAGTTTACCTCGTCTTGTGGAGTTTTCGAAAAAAAAAAATATTAAAAAATTAGTCAAAAATATTTACTCGGGTGTTTTTGGGGTCGCTAACGTGTGACGTTCCGCCCCTTTATAAATCAATTATTGATGGGAAGATATTATTTAATTATTGAAAATATTATTTAATTATCTTCAGAATTATTTTCTTTCAATGTTCATTAAAATACAACGTAAACCCATCACAGAACTTTTAAATGCTTGCTGACGTCACATTTAAACGTGGCAACATTGGTTTCCCCACTTTGACAGCTAGGGATATGGAGAATTGCAACGAGGTTCTTGGGCCGTTGAACGCGCCATTGTCTATTGAGGAGTGGTTTAGATAGTGCGCGGGGTAGATGAACTAAAATTTTCACCTATAATTCTAAGTTCCTGATTTATTAAAAAAATATTATATTGAAGTCATCCAGCATTAGTGAACAGAGTAAATAAATTTGAAGAATTTTACTGCATAGCTACATGGAGTTCCGCCCCGCCACTACTATGAAATCTTAAAATCACCTAATAACACCAAGGACAGACCACTCCTCGAGAAACGATCACTAGGTGACCAGCCTGAATTATTTTCAGCTTTGTTTTTTCCTCTTGAGTACCTCCAGCTGTTTCCACCAGCCTTCCTGTACCTCCAGCAGGACAGCTGCAAGCGAAAGTTAGCACCACTGGGTGCTCATTACATCAGCTCGAAGATTGTGTAAAAGGGGTTTGTTTGGGGACATTTGATGCGCTCTTAGTAAAGATAGACTGTTTTTTTTTATATTCAGGACATTTTTTTATAGTTTAATTGCACACAAATTTTTCCTGCTTCATAATTTTATAGTATTTTTTTTAACAACATAATATTTAATTGATAGCGTTCCCCAATACTGCGTAATCTCTAAGGTAAAGATCTCTGACCTCAGATATTTTCCCCTACAATAGTTATCGGTACTCTCATTTTGATTATTTTTATGTTGGTTTCCCTTTTTATATGACTATTTAAACTTATTTCATTATTTTAGTCTATTTTTAAATTAAATTCTTCAAATTAACTTCAAATATTATTCAAAATTTCAAGTATTTACTTTATTTAACTTTAAATTGGGCCTAGCCGGGTAAGATGGTGAAAAGTGCCCCCAACCCAATTTAAATTCCATATAGGCCACTTTTTAGCACATATAGAGGAACGCACTTTCTGAAATTTTTAGCCCCCTAGGTGGTCACGTGACCCCCCTAGAGCCTAATTAGGCTTTTTATGTTTTTATTTTTTCTCTCAGCCGCATCAAGAGCTAGCCAAAAACTTTATTTAAAAAAGTTGTAAGTTTCAAAAAGATCTATATGAAAAAAATTTTTTTTATTTTTTTGGCGGGAAATTCGAATTTTTAGAACAATTGTAAACTTTTAAATACCTCTGAAAAGAAAACTAAGACACTCGTTTTTACGAAAATTAATTATAATGTGTATTTTTGCACAATCTTTCACCCTTAATTTTTTCAGATTTTTAAAATTGGTGAAACGTACCTTTAAAAATTAAAAACCGCATTTTTTCGGTTTTTTTTTTTCGTTTTTTGATACAATTTTATACATATTTTTCAAAAAATGTAACACCGTCACTAGAATAGGTAAAAAACTGAAAAATAATTGGGGTTTGCTTAATAAAAATTTTTTGTAACGATATCCATTTTCAAGATACAGGGCGTTGAAGAAAACAAAATTTTACATATTTTTTACGATTTTGACGAAACTACTGGCAACATTGTAATAAAACTTGGCGGGTTTTAAGAGGTAGTTATTGTGCATGTTTTGACATACAACTAAGGATTTGATATTCATCATTGGCGCGCATAGGGGTAATGGTCTGAAATTTTCAAAGAAAAAAAGATAGTACGCCACTGACATATTTCAAATCAACAATCATTTTTGGATTCCTCATTTAATTTTCAATAAAAAATCTATCTTCTCATTTTTTCATACGACGCGCCGTTTTGCTGCAAAAAATAAAATATCTTAACGCTTCCAAAGTATTCGAATTAATTTTGATAATAATGGATGTATGAGTTTATTATGTAGATGTAGAAAGTATAGTCTGTTCGCTAAACTCAGACGCAACTTTCTAGATATTTTAGTCGGTAATTTTACCAATTTTAGGAAAATTGGCAAAAAATAATTACTAAATAGTTAATAATCACTAAATAGTTAGTAATTTTGCCAATTTTTGCAAAATTGGCAAAAAACAAAAAAATTATTGACTAAAATATCTAGCCAGTTGCGTCTGAGTTTAGCGAACCGACATACTAGAAGTTCGAATACTTTGTAAGGGTTAAGATCTTTTATTTTTTGAATAAAAATGGCGCGTCGGATGAAAAAATAAGAAGATACATTTTTTGTCACAAATTAAACGAGAAATTCAAAAACCATTGTTAATTTGAAATACGTCAGTGGCGTACTATCTTTATTCTTTAAAAAGTTCAGACCATTACCCCTATGCGCGCCAATGACGAATATCAAATCCTTAATTGTATGTCAAAACATGTACAATAACTACCTCTTAAATCCCGCCAAGTTTTATTACAATGTTGCCAGTAGTTTCAGCAAAATCGTAAAAAATGTGTAAAATTTTGTTTTCTTCAACGCCCTGTATCTTGAAAATCGATGGCGTTACAAAAAATTTTTATTAAGCAAACTCCAATTATTTTTCAGTTTTTACCTATTCTAGTGACAGTGTTACCTTTTTTGAAAAATATGTATAAAATTGTATCAAAAAACGAAAAAAAAAACGAAAAAATGCGGTTTTTTATTTTTAAAGGTACGTTTCACCAATTTTAAAAATCTGAAAAAATTAAGGGTGAAAGATTGTGTAAAAATACACATTATAATTAATTTTCGTAAAAACGAGTGTCTTAGTTTTTTTTTCAGAGGTATTTAAAAGTTTAAAATTGTTCTAAAAATTCGAATTTCCCGCCAAAAAAATAAAAAAAATTTTTTTCATATAGATCTTTTTTAACCTTACAACTTTTTTAAATAAAGTTTTTGGCTAGCTCTTGATGCGGCTGAGATAAAAAATAAAAACCTAAAATGCCTAATTAGGCTCTAGGGGGGTCACGTGACCACCTAGGGGGCTAAAAATTTCAGAAAGTGAGTTCCTCTATATGTGCTAAAAAGTGGCCTATATGGAATTTAAATCGAGCTGGGGGCACTTTTCACCATCTTACCCGGCTAGGCCCTTTTAAATTGAAATAAACTTCTGGGCTCTATTCCCTCAGGATAGAGTTTGGTTTCACTTGTTAAGTAATTATTAAAAACCACGAGTTATAAAAAGGATCTGTTGTATCCAACCGTAGGTTTATTTATTAGGTAAAGGCTTGTGCCTGCCCAACTCACATTGAGTTATTTTTTTATATTGTATTTATAGTATCAGGTAGTATTTAATTAAGGTGTACGTATAATAAACGTACAATTATTATTTGGTGAAGGTTCTATTAACCTAGGTGAGTTGTACTTTCTATATTAGAGGTACCCCTTTTTGATTTTCTAACCTCATTAAGATTATTCTTAGAGCATATTTGTACGGTAATTCTGTAAATGACTTTCGCTAGTAAATATCTATCATTTCTTGTCATGTTAGAGTCACATACTATTCACTTGTTTTAACTCAGAGATTGTGAAAATGTAGTAGTTATATTTAATAAATATACATTTATTGTGAATTTTTTTTTTCTTATTACTCCTTTATATTTATACAAAAATGAGGATGTACGGTAGGGTAGCCAGATATGGCGATAATTTAACCGAGTGATTGCCGGTATAAGCAATCTCCCACTTACCGACCAACGGCTTCGGGCGGATGAGTTAGTAAGTGGTAGGGCACTCTTTTGTCCTGGGGTTGAGAAATCGGCCTCGAAGGCGGATGAACAAAAAAAAACGGTCAACGGCATAAGGATGTAGAAGGCAAGGGGAAACCACTACATTAAAGATCATATACGGATATCCCTAGTACAATTGTCATGGCTGTACAAAAAAGTAACTCTGTTACTGATCATGGATATCGGAGACCAAGATCCGGCAGGGGAGGCAAATCACAGATAGACCACAGGGCCTCTCAGGTCGATATCAAACGAAATCCCTGTGAAATACCCATCAGTAACACATCGTCCAAAAAGAAGACTAAAATCGACAAAAAGTGCATGAAGGTAGGCACGTGGAATGTTAAGTCAATATACCAAGCAGGTAAAGTCCATAATGTCATTCAGGAAATGGAAAGACTTAACATAAAAATATTAGGATTAAGTGAGACCAGATGGCCCAATTCAGGTGACATATTAGTAGGCCAAACAAAGATATACTACTCTGGTAATGACAATGACCCAAATCACTGGAACGGAGTAGCGATATTAGTTGATAAAACCACCCAGAAATTTGTAACTGGCTTCTTACCCATCTCGGATAGAGTTATGATGGTAACACTCAAAACAGCCCAGTCTAGAGTCAATATAATTCAAGTATATGCTCCCACAGCAGATAAATCGGATGAAGAGCTCGAACAGTTTTATAACGAATTACAACAAGCTTTAGAAGTAACCAAGTCTAGAGACGTTACAATAGTAATGGGAGATCTAAATGCAAAAATCGGTAGAGGAAGTCAAGGTGATTTTATTGGAAACTTTGGACTGGGCACTCGTAACGAGAGAGGAGAAAGATTGGCTCAATTCTGCCAAGAGACCGATTTTATTGTCACGAATACTTATTATGATCTGCCGACCAGGAGACTCTATACATGGAAATCACCAGCAGACAACCAACATAACGTCATCAGAAACCAAATTGACTACCTTCTCATCTGCAAACGATACCGAAATTCCATAAAATCAGTAAAATCATACCCTGGAGCTGATGTGAGATCAGATCACAACCCAGTTGTAGGAAGGTTTAGAATTAATCTAAAGAAGCCTGTGGTTAAAACTAAAGTAGAGACGATACAAGTATCTCGTTTGAGAGATCCATCAACAAAAGAGCAAGTCACACTAAAAATTAAAGAAGAGCTCACCAAAATAGAAATTATTCCTACTGAAGATGCGAACAGGAAATGGCACATGTTAAAAGATGCTCTTATCCGCACATGTGAGACAACACTTACACCTAAACTAATTAAGAATAAAAATGAATGGATGACCGAGGAGATTCTAGATCTCATGGAAGCAAGGCGATCTTATAAAACCAAAGACAAAAACATGTATAATATTATACACACAGAAATAAGGAGAAAGATCAGAGAGGCAAAGGAAAGATGGTATAGTGACAGATGCGCAGAGATTGAACAGTTGGTAGAGAAACATGATAACTTAAACCTTCATAAGAAAATTAGTGAAATAACAGGCACTAATATTAAGAAAAAATCAAACATACTGCTGGATAAAAACGGAAAAATAATTATAGACGTCGGTGAAAGGCTTAAAAGATGGCAGGAATATATTCAAGAGCTATTTAAAGACGAACGGACTGAAACAGTACTAGAGCAGGAAAAGTTCGACAACGGCCCAGACATAACAGAAGATGAGGTACTAGAGGCGATAAAGCGAACAAAGAACAACAAGGCAACAGGTCCTGACCAAATACCTGTAGACATAATACGGTTAATAGAGGACCAGCAAATTGGAATATTGGTCGACTTATTTAATACAATATACAGTACAGGAATCATTCCCAGAGATTGGCTGCTGTCAACGTTCATAACACTGCCAAAAAAACCAAATGCAAAAGAATGCCAAGACCACCGGATAATAAGTTTAATGAGTCATACACTCAAAATATTTTTAAAAATTATACACCGGAGAATACATAACAAACTTGAGCAGGACATAAGCGACACGCAATTTGGATTTAGAAATGCAATGGGAACGAGGGAAGCCCTGTTCGCTGTAAATGTACTTGTGCAAAGGTGCATGGATGTTAATCAGCCAGTATATATGTGTTTCTTGGATTACAACAAAGCCTTCGATAAGGTCAGACATAACCGCCTTATCGAATTACTTGAAAAGAAAAACTTAGATATGAGGGACATCAGGATCATTAGTGCTATCTATTATAATCAGATCGCTGTGGTAAAAGAGAACAACGCCTTTTCAAATGAAATACGTATTGAGAGGGGCGTCAGACAGGGCTGTGTCCTGTCTCCTACTTTGTTCAATTTGTATTCAGAGGAAATAATCCAGGAAGCACTAGAAGACCTAACCACGGGAATAAAAGTAAATGGGCGACCAATCAATAATATACGGTTTGCCGACGACACTATTTTATTAGCCGAATGTCTTGAGGATTTACAACAAATGGTTGACAGAGTGGTAGAAGTCAGCCAAGAAAACGGACTGTCCCTAAACACAAAAAAGACACAATTTATGGTAATCACAAAAGTTCAACAGCGCCAAGAAAGCATAACAATACATGGAGAACAAATTAAAAAGGTTGAAAAATATAAATATTTGGGTACAATAATTAATGAAACTAATGAGTACACAGAAGAGATTAAAGCAAGAATAGGACAGGCAAGAAATGCTTTCAACAAACTAAAAAAAGTACTCTGTAGCAGGGACATTACAATTTCTTTAAAGATAAGACTTCTGAGATGCTACGTGTTCTCCGTATTATTCTATGGGTTGGAGGCTTGGACATTAAAGAAGGATGTTTCGGACAGATTAGAAGCCTTCGAGTTATGGGCCTACAGAAGAATATTAAGAATAAGTTGGGTGGATAGAGTCACGAATATCGAGGTGTTGAGAAGAATGGGAAAAGATAAAGAGATTTTAAATACAATTAAAGTCAGAAAACTGCAATATCTGGGACATGTTATGAGGGGCGAGCGTTATAACTTGTTACAATTGATAATGCAAGGAAGAATACAGGGTAGAAGGAGTCGCGGAAGAAGACGCATCTCCTGGTTAAACAATTTGAGAGCTTGGTTTAATTGCACTTCTGCTGATCTCTTTAGAGCAGCGGTATCGAAAGTGCGAATTGCCGTGATGGTTGCCAACCTTCTTAGAGGAGATGGCACATGAAGAAGAAGAAGAGGATGTACGACGCTATTCTGAAACCAATTTTAACGTATGGCTCCGAAGTGTGGCAAATGACAAAAAAATCCGAAAATAAGCTGCTTACCACTGAAATGGATTTTTTTAGAAGATCTGCCAGAATATCGAGATGGGACCATGTTCGAAATGAACAGATCAGAGAAAAAGTAGGTAAGCAGAAAACAATAGTGGACGAGGTACAACGAAACCAACTTACCTGGTATGGACACGTCCAACGAATGGGAGATGAAAGATTCCCAAAAATTACAATGAGATGGATACCGCCAGAAAAACGGAAAAGAGGAAGGCCACCGACCTCCTGGAAACAAGGAATTACAAAAGCCATGTCAGAAAGAAATCTTCAAGAAAATGACTGGCTAGATCGACAGGCTTGGCGATTGGGTACCGGAAGGCGTAGAACGCTATAGAACCGGTTATATATATATATATATATATATATATATATATATATATATATATATATATATATATATATATATATATATATATATATATATATATATATATATATATATATATATATATATATATTGCATTTGCGTCCCTCGTGGCTTCCGTATAGTTTTGACTCTTCGTGACTTCCGATCAATATACATCGTGTATATTAACAAGATTAATTTCATACAGTTAGCGCTCGCTTTGGCATCCGTTATACTGGCAACAATGTACTTATGGTATCAAGTAAAATATTTAACCTTGGTTGTGTTTACGTGAGAATTTAGTTGAAGAACCCAGACAAATTCTATTTATAACTTTTGCCAACTAGGTGGTTTGCTCGGATATACGATAAGGATTTGCTGTAAATTCTTTGTTTTCGTTTTTATACTCTTAAATCAGGTTAGAAAAACTTATTATTTCTTGGGTGTAGTTATGAATAATGTATTTTCTAGACTTTAAAATTTTGTATTTATTTTGATGGAAGAAGATTATGGATTTCGGAAGATTTCGATGGAATAAGTTATAATGTAATATACCTAACAATACCACTATATACCCTTGACAAATGTTTTTTTTTTGAGTTAATAATTGTTTGATGAGCCTTTCGATAGGTTAGGTTTATTCTTAAATTTTATTTTGATAAATTATCGGTGTTGTTTCTCTCTCTCTCTCTCTTTCTCTCTCTCTCTTTCTCTCTCTCCCTATCTTTCTCTCCCTGTAATACTTTCCCTTATTATGAAGTACTGGGCGCTCTTGCGTTTCTTAGCCAAAAATCAAAGATGGCTGATTCGCAGGATTAGCGCATCCTTTTCTGTTTTATTCTTTCGAAATTTGCTATACAAGTATTTTCCATTGCTCTCTGTTTGACTTCTCTCCATCTCAACGCCAATTCTTACATGATCTCTTGTTACAGTTCTTCTCCAGCTATTAATATTTTGATTTTGGTTAATTCTGATATATCGCGTGTGTTCCAGATTTTCCTTAAGAGGAAACAGTAGCGATCAACAGGTGGCGAAAACGCGTTCCAAGATTGCGGCTGTAATTTTGAATATTTTTTCGAAATATTTGGCACACGTATTCGTAATATAATAAAGAATGACGGTACAGAGCCAATTTGAAAAATATATTAATATGTGGAAATTACTCGGTTATTAAATACAATATTAAAAAAACGAGCCTGTACCGCCATTAAGAAGAACAAAAAATACACTTTCTTCAAATAAACTTTTTTATCCGATGCCTAGATTTTGTGTAATTTTGGAACTACTAAAATTTTTTATTTCGTTAGTAGTTCCTAAATGACACAAAATCTAGGCATTGGATAAAAAAGTTTATTTGAAGAAAGTGTATTTTTTTGTTCTTCTTAATGGCGGTACAGGCTCGTTTTTTTAATATTGTATTTAATTACAGAGTAATTTCCACATATTAATATATTTTTCAAATTGGGCTCTGTACCGCCATTCGCTATTATATTACGAATACGTGTGCCAAATATCTCGAAAAAATATTCAAAATTACAGCCGCAATCTTGGAACGCGTTTTGGCTACCTGTTGATCGCTACTGTATCACCTTAATGCATTATATGATTATATAATGAGTGCATATTGTGCCTTTACTATCTTTTTTTCTACATCTGCTCTACTAGCGCCTTTTTTTCCATAATCGATCCCAGATATGTAAAGTTAGCTATCTCCTGTATTTGTCTTCCTTGTATTTTAATTTTAGTTTCTTGGTTGCTGTTTTTTTTAAGTTTGGTTTTTTTGTCTTTATCTTCAGACCCATTATCTTGGAGTATTTTGCAAGCTTGTCGATCTTCTTTTGCTTATGGCTACTATGTTCAGTTAGGGGACAAATGTCATCTGCGAACTACAAATCGTCCAACTAGTTATGCAATTTCTATCTAATACCTGTTTTATTACCACTTATTTTCTGCATGATCCAGTCCGTTATTATTATAAATATTGTCGGTGTTACTGCTCGCCAATTCTCGCATTTATTGAAATCGCCCTTTTTTGGTATCTTAATAGTTAAACCCACGTTCCATTTCTGTGGGAGCTCCTGGTCGGCCTATATCTTGTTAAAGAGTTTGTGTAACATTTCTACTGATTCGTTTGCGTCCGCCTTTATTAAATCTATCGGTAGTTTGTCGCTTTCAGCGGCTTTGCCATTTTTTTAGTTGATTTAGTGTGTTTTGTATTTCTTCTTTCGTAATTTCAACTGTTCTAATGTTTATTTCCTGTATTACATTATCTCCGTCTATATCTGGTGTTTGGAGTATATTTCCTCGCTGTGTTCTTTTCATCTTTGTATTATTTTATGTTCTGATTTAATTATATAATTTCCTTGTTTATCTTTGATTTGTTTATTACTGTTTAGTGTTTTCCCTGTCAAATTTCGGATGATATTGTACTGTATTTTCAGGTCGTTTCCTTGCGCAACTTTTTCTGACATTTTTACCATATGATTTACGTAGTATCTTTTGTCTTTTCTGGCTTGCTTTTTAACCGCTATATTTTTCTTTGTATTTCCTTTCTACTGCTTTTCCTTCTTCGGTTGCTTCTTTTTGTAACATTTTTTCTTTAAGTTTCTTGACCGGATACTTGTCAGGATTTTTTGTCAGGATACTTGACCAGCCAGGTTGCAAATGGTTTTTTTGGAGTTATACCTATTACATTATAAATACAACAATGCCCGTCACAGTTCGGACGAGAGTTTTAATTATTAACAAATAAGGATCAAATATGTGAAATATGACAGTTTCTTCGTTTAAATGGCTACAGATAAAAATAACGTAATTAAATATCTTATTTAGATTATTCATGTTTTAGTAGATAAGCAAAGGTTTAAAATGGAAGTTTTTGGGTTTTGTTCTTATTATTTGTTACTTCGGAAATTGCAAAATAAAACTAAATTTCGAAAATAAAGAAATTACTATAACTTTTGCAAAAATGAACTTAAGACTTTGATATTGCATGAAATGTTGAGTCAAACAGTCCACATAATGCACAATAAATTGCAAGACGATTTGTCAATTAGTTTAAATTGCATTCGATTTGTTTATCACAAAGAGCTTTTTTTGCAATATTGTTGTTCAGAAAATAATAATTATACAGCAATTCTGTGGAAACCACAGGAAAGAAGAATACTTACATTTTCAACTTATTTAAAAAATCAATAAGAAGTCATTTTTACCATTCTGAAAACATTTTACGAAAGTAGAATCATTTTTGGCTTATAAACAATTTGAATAACCATATTAACATATTGAAAAGCTGATATTTTTACACGAATTTAAAAAAAACTTTTCGCCTAGGTTAATTACGAGCAAATTTAGCCACTTTTATTACTTATTTAATTTACAGTTACTTCTATATACATAAAATTCTCCTGTAACAGTGTTAGTTATCGTATTCCTCCGAAACGGCTTGACCGATTTTTATGAAATTTTACACATATATTCTGTAGGATTGAAAATAGATTGTAATCTATTATTTATACCCATAAGTTATAAGGGGGTTACCCTCTGCCACTTTTTTATTGTTTTAGAAAAAATTGTCTACCTTAATTTTATAGTATGTACCATTAAAAATATATATACAACCCTTAATTTTCACCTTTCTATCACCACGACCCTATTTTTTAATAGCCATCTATTTATTTACATCTATAAAATTCTCCTGTCGTAGTGTTAGTTGCCATAATCCTCCGATACCGCTTGAACGATTTTTATGAAATTATATATGTATACTCGAAGGTCTTAGAATCATAATTTTCGGCCCCATAATATTTTGTATTGTTAGGTAGGTATATGTGTACATAACATATTCTACAATAATACAAGAAGTATATATGAATTAAAAAAAATAATGATCAAAATCCATCAACTATCTCTGGAGATATAAAGAGCAACATATCTTTGAAAAATAAATTTCATTTTTTGAGTGCACGGATTTTAATAATTCTCCTCCACCTACCACGAGTCGATTTCGTTAGGACGTTATTTTTAAAGATATATTAACCACTCTGTTCAAGTTTACTCAAATTTTTACATATAAACTATATACATACCTTGAACTAGCTGTGAATTAAATAAAAAAAAGTGGCTAACTTTGACCGTAATTAACCAAGGTGAAAGTTTTTTTAACATTTATGTAAAAGTACACATCGAAAACAATGTGATAACTACATGGGTATTTCCTGTACACCAACAATCAGCAAAATATACGGAAGGATCTTAGAAAACCGAAAAGAAGACGAGTACAAGAAAATGGAAGCAGAAGAATAAGCAGGATGTAGAGCCGGAAGATCTACAATTGATCACCTTTTTGCAATCGCACAAGTCATGGAAAAGAAAACAGCGATTAACTAAGAGATTCATTTCGTATATTATATTGATCTTAAAAAGGCATACGACAGTGTACCTTCGGTAAAGTTATGGGAGGCAATGGATAATACAAATACAAACAGAAATGTGAAAAGTGAAAACTACCCCTAACTGTAAAAAATTATAAAACAACATTTTTAACTTTAATATTGTCAACATTTGGTTTTTATTAGGTACATAATGATTGTTTTATGCTTTAAGATATACTATCATAATATTTCAACCCTTAAAACCACCCTTGTTGGAGCTATATATAAAAAAATTACTTATCCTAAAAAAAATCATTTCGGCTTGCATCGATTTACATAAAAATTTGGGATTACGATCATATCACCCTGTACTTCATATTCTATATCATGCTTAAGGGCGTTGATTATTTTAGGGGTGTAACCTACCTCTTATTGACAAAAATATATAAAAACATTGTAAATTTTAATATGGGTAAAATTTGGTTTTGATTGGTTAAATAATGATTGTTTTATACTTTAGGATAAAATATCATATTTCAACCCTTAAAAACCACCCTTAATAACATCACAATTTTTATAAGTAGATAATTTAATAGATCTATACAGAAAAAAAGTAGAATTAAAGAATTACAAAAACATTTATTTACACAAAAATACGAATTTACAAATATGTACAAATACAAATATTTTTAGTCATCTTCTTGTAGATCAACCGGTTCTGTGGTATTATACATACATTGAAAATTATCCATAAGCAGCCTATTCGATATTTAAAAAAAAAATCGTTTTCTAAACATGGCTCCTTCATTTTTGACGATAAAAAGTTTTTTCAAAAATAATTCTGTAGGATTTTTGAAGAGTTTTAAGACCATGGAAACTAAATTCTGTAAGATCCCTTAGTTTTTAATTGGGGTGAATTTAAAAGACTCGAATAAGGGGGTGTTTGCTCGTAAATAGAGGTTTTAAATAGCCATAGTATCTCGCTAACTGTTCACTGTAATGAAAATCTACGCACAAGAGAATTTTACTTATTAAATAATAAGCTACAATTTAATAGTCCATAATTTTTTTCGTCTCTCCAGTATTTTCGGAGATATTTTGAAGTAAAAGGTGACAAATAGGAAATTGCAAAAAATCAACTTTTCTTTAAACTCCAATTTTTCTAAAATTAGGCCTTTTAAATAGGTCAAACTTCTTGGGTGTATTGATAATACGAATATAAAGGGAATTACAGAAAGATGAAGACCAATTTTTAATCAGTAGGGTAGTTAGGGGGTTGTTTTCACTGATTTTTTCATAGAGAATAGCAGGTACCGACCTTTTTTGATCATAAGTCGCTTAATTTTCATGAAAGGAGCTTCATATTATTATTTTTTGAAAGGTCTAACATTATACTTAAAAAGATTATTTAAGTTTAATTTAATTTGTGTTACTAAAAGATGCATTTTTGATATCTACAATTTTTTTGATTAAATCCATATTTTTCGAGGTATTCTCAAAAAACCATCTAAAAAAGTCGATTTTTTCGTCGAAAAACTGTTACTTTCAAGCGCGAATATCTTAAAAAATACTAGTTTTACGAAGAAAATGTAAAAGACATTTTTTTCTTAGACTTCATTTTTACATCAATTTACGTGGTTAAAATATAATAAAAAATTCCCGTCCCCGAGATGGGGTGGCAACCACCCCAAGCTTTTAGCGTACAGCGTCATGATATAGAAAATGATCCTTGGACTATTCCCTACCTTCTGTGAAAATTTCAAGTAAATCCATGCTTGACGAAAAAATTGCGAGCCAAAATGCTTCATTTTCTCGACTATAGAAGGAGGAGAAACAATCAGTAAATGTAACGAATATAAATACCTGGGTATGAAAATCACGAATGATGGAACACTGGACGGAGCCATTAAAGAACGAAATACTCAGGGCAGGAAAGCAATTAGGCTCCTAAACTCAGTACTCTGGGACAAGCAGATAAACAACCAAAACAAGAAAAAATCTATAACGCCGTAGTGAAAAGCATTATAACATACAGCTGCGAAGTATGGCATATGAAGGAAAAATCAAAACAAATGTTAGATGTCACTGAAATGGATTTTTGGAGAAGAGCTGCAAGAAGATCAAGAAGAGAACATGTCACCAATGAACGGATACGAGAAATAATGAAGGTCACACATACAATAAATGACGAAATCAACGAAATAAACTACGATGGCTGGGTCACGTACAAAGAATGCATGAAGACAGAATCACAAAACAAGTGCAAAACTAGAAACCGCAAGGTAGAAGAAGAAGAGGTAGACCGAGAAAAAGTTGGCAGGCAGGAATAAACAAAGCCATGGATGAAAGAGGTCTGCAAGTAGATCAATGTGCGGACAGAGAGGAATGGCGAACGGGTATCGGAAGACGGAGAAAGTTATAAACCGATTATACAATAATAATGTAAAAGTACCAACTTTTTAAATCCTAAAGTCTAGGGATGGTGCATGGCGGTTTTTGAACAAAAAACCGGGTTTCGGTTATACCGTTTTTTTACTTACGGTTTCACCTGGCGGTTATAACCGGTCAAATAACCGGTTGTTCCAAAAACCGGTTTTCGTTTTTTTAATCAAAAGCAAATACTCAATAGGTTATAATGTTACATTTATATTGCACTTTAGTTTGCTCAATTTTCCTCCCGAAAAATTCCCCAACCAATTCAACCTATAAAAATTTTCCTAGGCGCTCTCAAATTACCCTAAAAATGGGCGAAAGTACCCCAATCTCTGATTCGTCGCTCGTTGTAGACGGCTTCGGCGTATATTGCGTTGTCAATAATTGGGATATTCTCAAAAATGATGATCCTACCCGATCTACCGAAATGTCCCCTGGATCTATCAAGTTTAGAAAAATATCCAAATGACTTATATTTTACTTAAAAATAAATTCGATAAACCAATTCATTATTTACTTCTCTATTGCCATCAAAAAATTTCAGTAGGTTATATTTTTTAATACGTTTGTATAATACCTACCTTTTATTTCCTAATATTTAAAAATTACAGATTAGGAGATTCCTAATCGTATTTCGGTATTCACATTTCATACAAGAGTCTCAAGTCTCAAGTACTCAAGTATAAACAATTTTTAGATGATGGTTGGAATATCGAATTCAAGCAGATCACTTACTTTTTTATGTAAATATATTATCATCTAAAACTAAATAACTATTCATTCCCAAAATTGTTTCATAAAAGCTGATGTGACAATTTCGTCCAGTTCTCTATTAGTAAATAACAGTTGAATTATGGTTGTTTAGGTTAATTACTTCGCATATTATTTATAATACATATGATTGAGATCGAAGATAGATAGAAATTTCCTCATTTTTCTCTAAATTTTTTTTTTCACAGGTAACTTATTCGGTTTTTCACCGGTTATTACTTTAAAAAGAAAAAACCGGTTATAACCGGGACAAAAAAAACGGTAAAACCGATTATTTCGAATTAAAAAAACCGGTTTTAGGTTTTATAACCGGTAGGTTTTTCCCGTCCCTAAGTCGATTAATTTAGTTTGCAGTCAATACTAACAAAGTTATTCAAATTGTTTATAAGCCAAAAATGACTACTTTACTAAAATATTTTCGGAATGATAAAAATGACTTTTTATTATTTTTTTAAAAACTTTGAAAACATAAGTAGGTATTCTTTTTTCATGCGGTTTCCACAAAATTGCTATACCATTATTATTTTATGAAGAAAGCATGCTTCATCATTGCAAAGAAAAGCTTTTTTTATAAACAAATTGAATAAAATGTAAACTAATTGACGAATCGACTTGAAATTTTTTGTGTATTATCTGGACTGGACATGGACTGTTTGACCCAATTTTTCATGTAATATCAGTCTCAAGTTTATTTTTGCAAAACTTATAGCCAATTTTTTATTTTCGAAATTTAAGTTTTATTTTGCAACTTCCGAAGCAACAAATAATCGTACCAAAATTCAAAAACTGACATTTTTGACCCTTATTTGCTAATAACTAAAATTATCGTCCGAACTGTAACGGACATTTTTGTATTTATAATGTAATAGGTATATAGTATCCAAAAAATCCATTTGCAACCTGGCCGGTCAAGTGTTCCGAACGTATATTTTTGCCTTATTTCCCTGGAGTACAATGTGTCTCCACTCAAAAAAATTTAGTTCGTAATATTGATTAACAGTGATTACTGAATAGTATTTCGTTGTCACAACAATTTAATTTGTTGTTTCAACGAACTTTTAGACATTGACGAATGTATTTGGTTATTGTCACAATGATTGAATAATAATTGTGAGAATAACTAGAGTACATTAATCAATAACACTTAATTTATTCAGCCAATAACTTAGTTTCGTATATTTAATAAATACTGTTAATTCTGGCAGCAACTCACGTTCTTGATTTCGTAGATGACAAGCAATTACCTTGGTTTATCGTGACAACGTACATATTTCATTAAGACAATGTTCAAATGTTGTTAATATAGAGTAATATATGATTATTGAATAGATGTAAATTGATTGTTGTGACAACGAATGCATTAATCAATCTACTACTGCATTTAATACCCACAATCAATGCGTTTATTGTGACAATAATCGTAGTTGTTGAGACAATAAATGTTTTGCTTGACCATTTGAAAGTTAACGGCTTTTCCTTATCGTGATACCCCTAGCTTTTCTGTGTTACCGAAGTGCCGAATAATAATTGCATTTCGTTTTCAAGTGTAGTCCGTAGAAGAAGGAAGTTTTTGTGTGTCTATTATCGTGAAATTTCGGTCGAATTATTGTTAAATGTATTCATTTTTTTTCGAATCCTGAGAAAACTAATTATTATTTTTGAAAATTTAAATGCAAAATAAAATATTACAGTATTATCGAGGGTCTGAAGTCCCTGAGAACCTCTATAATGATTATTTTAATAAGTCACAGGGGTGAAAAAGGGAAAATTTAGTATGATTTTTAATTTCAAATAGGCATACCATTTAACAGAAACTTTTTGTTTATTCTAAGTGACTTTCTGCCCTCGGTAAAAATGTAATATTTTATTCTGCGTTTAAATTTTTCAAAAATACTTATTAGTTTTCTCAGAATTCCAAAAAAAATGAATGCGTTTAAAAAGAATTCGATCGAAATTTTGCACCTGCGCTCTCAAAAAGGATTAAAGTGTTATACATTTTTGGAATCACTATTTCAAACGCTTTTAAATAAGCTGTCACATGACGTACTTTCCCATTAAGAAAAAATCAAAGTTACGCCGCGCCTGTTACCTGAAGAGGGATGTGTAAAGTTCGAGACATTGATGTTATGATATACTTTGATTATTTTAAAAATCGACCTGTCCGAGCGTTTTGCTTATGTACTAAAAATAAATAAGTTAATAAGGGGGCGGGGGAGTGTAACACTTATTCCAGTACACTGTATAAGTGCAATCATATGAAAAATCATACAGTGCAAAATCCTTTAGGTTAAGGACAAAAAAGGAGGATTTAAAAAATTATTATTAATCAATTAATATCATACATTGGGCTATTGCATTCAGTAATTATTAATATAAAATACGTTCATAGTAGGAATGAACGAAACTGATTGTAAGAATGAATAGAATTGATTGTAAGAAAAACCGTATTTATTATGGGAATGAACGGAATTAATTGTAACAATAAACGGAAATAATTGTAGAAATAAACGAAATACGTTAGGAGAAATAACACTGTAATTGACACAACGAATAGTCTTCGTCGGTCAATTAACGACGTTGTTGTTTCAATAAATAGTGTTCGTTGACACAATGAACAGGGTTCGTAATATCAATAAATAGTGTTCGTTGACTCAGTGAACAGAGTCCGTAATACCAATAAAGTGATATTATGGTATACAGAATGAATGTTCATCCATTCAATAAACGTAATACATTGGCTCAACGAAAGAAAATAATGAATTGATGAACATCGTTTTGTTGTCCCAATAAAACCAAAAATTGGACAAATTTTAAGTATTGCGTTTGTTGTCTGAATTAACATTTTTATTGATATTACGTACCTTTTTCGTTGAGTGTCCGGTTATCCATTTCTTTTCTCTTTTTTTTTTCATCCCTATAATTTCGTTTGCAGTTTTTGCATAATGTCCTTGAAGTTCATATTTCTTCCACTGTTTCCTCATGTTGGGACACTGCTGTTCGGTTTAATTTCAATCTTTTGTGAATTCGATTCTTGTGTTTTTTGTTTAAGAGCTTCCACATTGTATCTTCTTCTTGTGTTTACTTTCCGGTTTTTGTCTTTGGCTAATTTCATCTTTATTTTGGCCCTTACTCGCATGTCTTTGATATGTTTAATTGCAGACCAAATATTTGACATTCGTTTTCAACCAGTCGTATAAGATCAATCAGCTCTGATTGACTATTTGCAAAAAGGGCTGTGTCATCTGCGAAACGTAGGTTGTCTATTTTATGATTATTTATTGAGATGCCTTGTTCCCATCCTTCAAGTGCTCTTCTCATAATATGCTCTTCATATATATTGAATAATCGTGGAGATAGTATACATCCCTGTCTGACACCCTGTTCTGGATGAAATTCGTTTGAAAGTGTATCAAGCACTTTAACTGATCCAGTAGTGTGTTCGTATAGTTCAGTTATAAGCGAAATAAGGTGTTGGGGTACGCCTACTTCTTTTAGTATTAGCCATAATTGTCTCCACTTGACCCTGTCGAACGCCTAACGATAATCTATAAAGCATATGTACAGTGGAATATTAAATTCCCTAGATTTTTCGATTATCTGTCTTATATTCAACAGGTGTTCTCGAGTACCTCTACCTTTGGTAAATCCAGTTTGCTCTTGTGGAATTTCTCTTTGAAGGAATGTTTTTAGTCTCTCATTGATTATATTTGGTATTATTTTACTGGCATGTGATATAAGAGAAATAGTTCTATAATTGTCGCATTTATGGAAGCTGCCTTTTTTATGAATTGTTGTTATTGTAGATTTTGTCCAGTCTTCAGGCCATTGTTTAGAATGCCATATTGGGTTACAGAGTAGATGAAGTAATTTTACGCCAGTTTCTTCTGTGGCTTTGAGTAATTTGAGTATTTCTGCTGTTATCATATCTGGACCTGGTGCTTTATTATATTTAAGCTTAATGATCACTAGTCTTACTTTTTCAAGTATATCAGGTTCTCCTTCTACCTCAGCAAAGAGTTGTTTAACGGGTTGTTGGGGTTAATCATCTTTATATATGTCCCTGCAATACGATCTCCATGTCTCTGCTATATCTTTTCTGATTGTTCTCAGAGTTCCAGTGTTGTCTTCAATGGCCCAAGTTCTGGCTTTGAAGTATCTTGTTAAGTAGCGTATTTTTCTAAATAGATCTCTGGGCTGATTATTCTGATCATGTCTCTCAATTTCTTTGCATACACTTTGATAGTACAGTTTTTTATCTGCCTTGCATCTTCGCTTTACTTTTTTATTGAGGTTTCTTAAACTAGCTTTTCCCTTTCACTATGCATACCACTTTGACAAAGATTTCTTCTATTCTCAATGATTTGAAAGGTTTCATCTGTTGTCCAGTGTTTCCGTTTCACAGGATTATTTATCTTTGGATGATCAGTTGGTGATGTTACACAATGTTTAAAAGTCTCCCATATTTCTTGTGATGTTCCGTTACGAATAGAGGGTATTATTTTATGTACTTCCTGGAGAAGTTCGTCCTGCTTTTTTAGTTATATCTAATGATCTATCTGATTCTATCTATGATACAGGTGGTGACATTATAATTGATATATTATAGTATGAGAATATAATATTGTAATAAAGAATTCTATCTATATATCTATAAGCGAGGTTCCTATAGCCTCTGCTACTTCTCGCATTTCGAACGCTATTTTTTTCTGTCCATCCATTCGTCTTCTTTGATGGCTTTATCTCTCATGATGTGCTGTACATGTTCTTCCCAGGTAACTGAAGGCCTTCCCCTTCTTCTTCTTTGGTGTGGTATGTAATTTAAAGCTTTCTTTGGCCATCTATCTTCATTAATTCGTTTGACGTGACCATACCACACTGGTTGTCTCGTTTCAATTCTATCTACACTGGAATATACAGTTTTTGTCCTCCTTCCTGATGCGATCTTTTATATACCACACGCTCTCCTTAGATAATCTATTTCTACTACCTACTTCTATTCTCTTTCTATCTTTTTTTGTGATCTGCCAGACTTCTGCTCCATAAGTCATAATAGGCTCTACCAAAGTACGATAGATTGTCGTTTTTTGTCCTATCTCTTTAGACCATAGTAGAGAGCTTAGAATGTTTACCGCTATTTTGCCCTGCTGTGTTCTGTTTTCGATGTCTCTTTTGCCTTATTTAGATAATATAGATTCGAGATATTTATATCCTTTAAATGTATTTGTTGTTCCAATTTCTAAATCTGGATCTCCTAATAAAGAATTAAGAATTAAATTCTAACACTTCTATAATATGTTACAATTGAGCAATTAGACCACCAGTTTCGGCAACTGGTTATGATAAATTCATCAATTTTAATGAACATACTTTTTAATTGTTTTTATTCTTGCAGTAAAAAAATACACTGTTAATTATACAAAGAGAATATCATTAATCTGTCACAACAATAATTGTTTAAAGTACTACAATAACCATTTATAAAAATATCCGAAGTCTAAATACCAACATTTGAGGTGGCAACAGCGTAGTAGAAGCCATGAGGACATAAACTGAAATATACGGATTCCGCGACAACCTTAAAATGAATAAATATATATTTGGACGTCATCAAAACCGCTAAAGTGATTTTAGATATACAGCAAGCGAACGTGGCGCGCCTGACGGCAACTGCCCCAAGTAATGTGTATATTATTATACAGATAACGTGTCTGAGGACATCCGGCCAATATTTTGTTCAAGCATTGTAGGAAGTGGTACCTTTCACCTGCGATAAATTTTAGAGAAAATCCTCGTGGCAACCGTATATCGGAGTCCACGAAGACCTGGACGCCACAAGAGACTACAGTTTAACATGGGGGGACGTCATGAGATGCTAAAAATAAATATATATATATATATATATATATATATATATATATATATATATATATATATATATATATATATATATTTATTTTTAGCATCTCATGACGTCCTCCCATGTTAAACCGTAGTCTCTCGTGGCTTCCAGGTCTTCGTGAACTCCGATATACGGTTGCCACGAGGACTTTCCCTAAAATGTATCGCAAATGAAAGATACCACTTCCTACAATGCTTACACAAAATATTGGCCGGACGTCCTCAGTCACGTTATCTGTATAATAATATACACATTACTTGGAGCAATTGCCGTCAGGCGCGCCATGTTCGCTTGCTGTATATCTAAAATCACTTTAACGGTTTTGATGGCATCCAAATATATATTTATTCAGTTTGCGGTTGTGGTGGTCTCCGTATATTTGAGTTTATGTCCTCATGGCTTCCACTGCGCTGTTGCCACCTCAAATGTTGGAATTTAGACTTCGGATATTTTTATAATTGATTATTGTAGTATGTTGAAAAAATTGTTGTTGTGATATATCAATGATATTTTTTTGTATAATTAACAATGTATTTTTTTTCACTGCAAAAATAAAAAATTAAAAAGTATGTTCATTAAAATTGATGAATTTATCATAGCCAGTTGCCGAATCTGCTGGTCTAATTGCTCAATTGTAACATATTATAGAAGTGTTAAAATTGAATTCTTAATTTTTTATTACAAAATTTTTACCTCGACAGCGTAGGGTACAAGAGGACGGCTTAAGTAAAGTACATAAGTACAACATTCTTAATAATATAATTTGTTCAACTAATACGTGCAAAATTGTCTGGAAAATAATAAAAATGTTTAAAATATTGCTTACTTATTTCATACACTCAATGTATTTTTTTATGTAAGGATATAGAAAATAATATTTTGAAAAATATTTAAAATATAGTAATAAATCTTAAATTTCACATTACATAAAGTAGTTAAGTCTGCTAGTCTACAAAATTAAAAACAAATAGAATACTTAAAAAAATTAAAGCACTCATGCCATACCAAACGAACTACATTCTTACATATTTTTAAAAGAAAAATCTTTAATTTTGCCCAACCCGACTAAACTATCGGCAGGTAAAAAGTCTTCATTATGCGGGGGCCTTACTGTTGAAATAAATTAGAAAATTAAAATAAACTTATCTACCATTATGAAATTCTAATTTGACACAAAAAACTGTATTCTGGATTAAGAACAAGTGTGTAGAATACTCTCGTGAATTAAGAAGCGTTTCTACTGTAGGGTGACCATATCATAAATTTGAAAAAACGGGACACATCCAAGCAGCAGTAGCGCACCTATAACTTTTTTCTGGGGAGAAGGGGGTTGGCTTGGGCGTCGAAATTTTTTTCTATATTTTGTGAAAGACAAGTTACATTTTCCTGCTATTATTTATATATTTTTCATATGCCCTGGGGGAAAGAGGGTTTAACTCCCAAATCCCCCCCTGGGTACGCTACTGCCAAGAAGGGTTTGGAGCGATACCCAAACAGAGATTGAAACGTCGTCTTTTAGCTAATTTGGAACCTATAAATCCTTTTCAATTTTAAATGTGTTATTTACGTACGATCAAGACTGCGAAACAGCAGAAAACTAAAAAACTACGCTAGAATGACGTGGATAAACAACCAATCCGTCAAAACAAAACAGGGAAAAATAAAAAATAGCGAGAAACACAGCAAAATCAACAAATAAAAAGAAGAAAAATGACGGGTTTCGCTGGAGGACATTAAAAAAGACAGAGAAAACCATCAAATACAACAATTTTACAAAAAAGTCAGATAAAAAAAAATATGTCCAGCATTAAAATAAGAGTACTAAAAAACAAAAAAAAAAAGAGAAACGCTGTTTGAAGACAAACAGATCAGCAGAATATGAGAAGAATATTACGAAAAAATGCTATTCGCTATGAAGGAAACAGATGAAGAAGAACAAGATAACAACGAAGTAGAAATTTTCACAGAAGAAGACGTACAAAAACAAATATTAAAAACATAGAAAACGGAAAAGCAGCAGAAGAAAATGAAATAACAGTGGAATAAAATACAGAGGAAGAGAATTACATAAGGAAATAAACCAGCTAATACAACAAAAAATATGATCAAAACAGACTACCAGCCGACTGGAACGCAGATATTATAGTAGGTACCTATATACAGTAAAACCCCGCAAATCCTAACTAATTGGGGGGACAGCCTGTTCGGATTCCGAAAAGTTCGGATTATCCGAAAGTTAGCCTAACTAATAATTGAAAGTTTACTTTGTCGTTGATTTTGAGTCGCTGTGCCTGTCTCTCTCCCTCTTCCACCCATCTCAGATTGATGTCACTGATGCAGAGCCAGTGTCATCATTTGTGCTTAGTCGTTAACTCCATGGCTTGATTTCTAATTTGAATAAGCTCCATTTTCCCCGTTCCCCTATACAAGATGGATGAGAAAACTAAGAAGAAAGTGTAATTACAGAATGGATTGAAGCTGACGACAAAGGGGGCGAAGAATTTACGGATGAATACATTGTAGACTTGGTTCAACCTCAAGGCAACCCTAATGACTAATGAAGATGAAGAAAGCGAGAAAGAAGTTTCCCTGTCATATTGGGTGTCACACGCAGATGCCACTAAAGCTCTGGGTGTGGCTCTACGTTACGTGGAGCATAACTCTGCTGCGTTACCAGTAGATGTAATGTTTATGTGTAAATAGTTTATCATCACTGCGTCAATTCGCTACACTTCCATGCGTCAGAACAAAGTTATGGAGTCAAAGACCTATTAAACGTAGATTGTTCAATTTTCTGGTTTTACTCTGTATAATAAACATGTTTTTAAGTTTTTGTCTTGAATTTTTTTCACTTGCCGTTGGTCCGGATTTGCCGAACGTTCGGATTAGCGGGGTTCTGATTTGCGGGGTTCTACTGTATATAAAAAGGAGATCGGAAGGAGTGCGAGAATTACAGAGCAAGCACTTTATTTAACACCACATATAACATTCTAGCAAACATACTAAACATAAGACTTGAATCATGCGCTAAACGAATATTAGAAGAATACCAGAACGGGTTCAGACCGGGAAGGTCGATGATTAGTTCCATACGGTACCCCGTCAAAATAGCCCCGTCAAAAAAGCCCCGTCAAAAAAGCCCCGACAAAATAGCCCCGACATAATATCCCGCACACAAAATAGCTCCGACAAAATAGCCTGCAGACAAAATAGCCGCGGAATAATAGCCCGCCGACAAAATAGCCCCGACAAAATAGCCCCGAAAAAAAGCTCCCTTCAGAATTCATCATGAAATAATTCCTTAAAAATACATTTTTTCGGAAATGGTAATTATTCTCTATTCAGATGTTTATCTTAACTGCATTAAATAAAAATTGTCTTTTCAGAGAACTCGAGTCCTGTCTTTCCTGCCTCTTGGAAGTTTGAACATTTAAGTTAAGCGAAAATCAATGTTAATTTATGATTTTCATTTTTTTTCTGTTTTGCAACAGTAAAATGCATTTTAAATTAAATAAATTAAATACATTCTTCCTTTTTGTCAAATAATTTAAATTAAAAAAAGTTTTTGGACACCTTGTATAAATAATTATGTAATTTTTTATAAGAGGCTGTTTTAGCCGGGGCTATTTTAGCCGTGGCTGTTTTGACCGGGGCTATTTTGTGTGCGATCTATTTTGTCGGGGCTATTTTGTTTGCGGGCTATTTTGTCGAGGCTATTTTGTGTTGGGGCTATTTTGACGGGGCTTTTTTGACGGGGCTGTTTTGACCGGGCTATTTTGACGGGTCACGGTTCCATACATACAGTGGAGCAAATAATTCAAAAATCGAGAGAATACAACAGAGAAATACACCTAATATTCATGGATTTCAAAAGCGCTTTGATACAATCAATCGGAAGAAAATGATGGGGGAGCTAGAGAATGTTGGAATCCCAGAAAAATTAAGACATATGCTAACAGTGAGCCTAAAGAACACCAGAGCAAGGATCAGTTTCAACGGAACAACTTCTAAGAAGATTAATGAAAACAAAGGTGTGAAACAAGGTGACTCTATCTCGCTACGACATGATTTAATCTTATATTGAAAGTAATCATGAGAAGGACAAACTGTGCAAAAAAAACATTACAGATCAACTTTAACTAGTAACATAATGCAGATGATGTAGTCATAATAGAGAAGGCAAAGATGACACTTTCAAAAGCACTTGGAAAATTACATAAGGAAGCGAAGAGAATAGGACTAGAGATAAACAAGCAAAAAACAAAATACATGACGGTAGGGAAGGATGACACAATAACTCAGAACTATCTAATAACACAGAATGAGAATAATACTGGGCCACAATGTAGCAAAAGAGAGAGAAATACGAATGAAAACAAATGCCGCAATTGAAGAAAAATTAAAGAGGTAAAATATGGTCAGTTACAAAAAATCAACCAAAAGCAAACATTTGGGACATTTAGGCGTCCCGAGAGACTTTTTCGGGACCCCGGGACAAATCGTTAAAAAACGGGACAATCCCATTTTTACGGAATGTTTGGTCACCCTATTCTACTGTTATAACGTCCTTCACTTAATCGTAATTGAAAAGTATTTGAAAAAGTTATTTAAAGTGGGTCCGTGTTTTGGTTCTTTATTTAAATTTGGTTCTATTCTTGTAATGTTTTCTAAATTTATAATGAGAAGTTTATAACTTTATTAGATAATACCAAATAATAAAATAAAGTGAAGGCTAATAATGTGATTCTATTAATACGAGGTTGTTACCTTTTCTTAACAAAAAAAAAATGATGACAAGTGAATAGATTTTGACTTTATGAACCTAATATCATCTTCAAATATTTTTTTCTCAAAATCATATTCGCACCGTTAACCATAAATCATCGTAGACTAAACAACTAAATTCTTAATTATGTCACCAACTCTGTGTCGGCATGTGTTAAAGATATAACTTCTCGATACTCAACGGTCCGACGTCGACGCCCTGGTCAAATTATTTATCTACAATCTACAATCTACAGACACGTCTTCAAATCAGTATTTGAATTGAAATTATTTATGATAATGAAAAGATTTTATATTTTTTCGTATATTTACTACTTAAATAATTAAACATTAATTATTATTTTTATATAATATTTTATGTATAGGTAAATGGAGACTAGTTGCAAAACTAAACAACATGACATAGTAGATAGAAACGCAGAAGCGATATACGAGGAGGTAAAGAAAGCCATTCATGGAGCAGCAGAAGAAGGGCTAGGAAAAAAGGAAAACATTAAAAGAGAATACCCAGAATAGTGGTCACAAGATCTAGAATCCTTGATAGAAAACAAAAAGAAAGTTTACCAGACATGGTTAGTTTCACAAGACGGTGAAGGTAGAAAGATATATTATGCCCGGTTAAACAGAGAAGTGAAAAGGAAAGTTGCAGAAAGAAAAAACGAAATGTGGGAAATTAAATGCGCTGAATTGAATAGATATATGGGAGGAACGAAAGTATCTGAAGTTTGGCAAACCCTTAGAAATTTAAGAACAGACGAAAAGCATAATACTAACGTACATTTAATTAAAATGGAATGGTGGAACAAATCAAATATGGAACAGAGAAATTAAGAAGAATGATATGCCGAATCATGGAAAGAGCAATAAATGGAGACGACATCCCTAAACAATGGTAAGAATCCTACTTAACATCAATATACAAAAAGGGAACAGAAAAGATTGCGAAAATTACAGGGGGATAAGCGTCATCACTACAATGGGAAGACTGTATGGCAGGATCCTCAGGAACAAAATAGATAAAAATATAGAACGTAAAATCGGAGAAGAACAAGCAGGTTTCACAGCAGGGAAATCATGTCTAGATCATATCCATACATATAATACAACAGCCAATAGAGAAAAAAAGAAGAGATAAGAACAAAGATTTACACATGGTGTTTATAGACCTTACGAAGGCATACGACCTGTGCCAAGGAAAGAACTGTACAAAGCAATGACTAAAATAGGGATACCACCTAACCTAACACAAGCATCAAGAACATGTAGAGTGGAAATGAAACAAATTTAAAAATAGAAAACAAGGCAGTTGCTATCTTCAAAACAACAATAGGATTACTACAGGGATGCCCAATGCCCAACGTCACTAACTGTATTTAAAATATTTTTAGAACACGCACTAACAACTTGGAAAACAAAATGTAGGGGTATGGGAATACCGATAAGAGACGATTACCTCTACACATTGTGTTTCGCAGACGATCAGGTGGTTATGTCTCAAGATGAAGAGGATACCATTTGCATGTTGCAGAGGATATCAGTTGCAGAAAACTAAAAGAGGAATACAAAAGGTGAGCCTGGAAATTTATATGAAGAAAACGGAATACAGTGGAACCTCGATTATTCGTCTCTCCACTAACCGTCACCTCTGTTAACCGTCAGGGTACATACAGACGTTGTATTGACTACATAAGCAAAAATTTTAATGTAAAAAAATAAAAAAAAGTTAATTTGATTTGTGATGAGGACAGAAAGGGCTAGCCATTGCTGACAGATAAAGAAATCGTTGAAATGGCAACAAAGGCGGACCAAACAGATTCAGAAGCTGACACAGACTTGGAATTTGACTGTAGATATGTTGATGAACCTATTGTAACTGATAAAGATTTGCCTAAATAATCTAGAGAAGCTGCATCGCACATGCAATAATTCATCAATGGTATTCTCAACAAGAAGAAGCCAATAAAGTAGATTGCATGATCTTACGCTGATTAATAAATTCAGCCGTCGCAAAATGTGAAGCAACAGTAAAACAAACAAAGACTTCAGAATATTTTAAATTGATTCGATCTTACGAATACAAATCCCTCTTATATTGTCAAACAAAACATACAAATGAAATTTGTGAGTTATACTATGAATTTTGAATTTTTTTTTAATGTTCTGTTAACCGTCTTTTCGATTATCCGTCATACCCTTGGTCCGGTGCCCTGACGGATAATCGAGGTTCTACTGTACTTAGCAATATCGGAAGAAGACGTCAAAAACTTAGAAATAGAAGAACAAGTAGAAATAAAAGGAACGAAGGATTTTAAATATTTGGGCTGTATAATGTCAAAAAACGGAACAACAGAAGCAGAAATAAAAAATAGATTGGGACAAACAAGATCTTGCTTCAGACAACTCCATAATGTAATCTGAAATAAGAACATTACGGGAAATAAAAAAAATGATATACCAAACAATAGTGAGAAGCATCATGACATATTTTCTTTTATGTAATTATGTTTATTTACAATCTACATCATTAAAAGAGTATTAAGTAAATTTTTTCCATGTTTTTGGCCATGAAGAAGAGACTTCCAATGATGTCTCATCTTATTCTATTTACGTTTAAAATTTTAAAATAGGTCCTGAGGCCAGGTTCTATCTAGTCTCCTTGTGACAGGGCCATTATGAAATAATTCCCTTACTAACTCGTTGTCATGGTGAATGGTACGCTCGTTTTGTGATTCCGAGGCTCGATGGATTTCTTCTCTGATGAAAGGTATATTTAAGTCTTCGTGAAGTGTTTGATTAGTTACATACCAGGGTGCACCCACTATTGATCTTGGAACTTTCGACTGAAATCTTTGAATGATATTCAGTGATGTTGACTTTGCACAGCCCCAGAGGTGTAGTCCGTAGTACCAAATAGGTTTGATTATTGCTTTGTACAGCAGAATTTTGTTTTGGATATTGAGTTTTGATCTGCGTCCAAGGAGCCAATACATTTGCCGAAACTTCCAGTCTAGTTGTCTTCTTTTAGTCTGTATATGTTTTTTCCAAGTAAGACGTTGGTCAAGATGGAGGCCAAGGTATTTAGCTTCTGTTACTGTTGGTATTCGTACATTTTCCTCTTACAGGTGGGCATGTGTTGTGGCGGTTTGTAAACGTTATTTGAGATGCTTTTGTTTTATTTACTTTAGTTCACCATTTTGTGTACCATTCACTGAGTATGTCCAGATGGTGTTGCAGTTCTTGTGAGACTTGTATGTGATCTTCATTTACTGCTAGTATTGCTACGTCATCAGCGAAGGAAGCGATCGTAGTATTAGGAGACTCCGGTATATCGGCTGTGTAGAGTGAGAAAAGCAGCGGTCCGAGAACACTACCTTGCGGAACTCCGGAGTTAATAGGATAGAGGCTGGATTGTTGGTCTTTGAATTTTACTGAGAAATATCTATTTGATAAGTAGGATTTGATTAGGAGGAAATAGTTACTAGATAGTGCTAATTTTACTTTGTAAAGCAGTCCTCTGTGCCAAACTTTGTCAAACGCTTCTGAGATATCTAGGAATACAGCGTTGCAGTATTTCTTTTCTTCGAGAGTTTTTGATATTTCATTTACTATTCGATGGGCTTGTAGGCCTTGGGCCCGCATATACAATTATTATTTATGACCACACCGTTGAAACTTTTTGTACTTGTTATTTGGGTGGAGTCGGACAAATTTTGAGCTTGGCGCATTATGGTAGTGGGGCGTTTATCTGTCAAGCGGTGACGAAGTTGTCAATTTTATGCAAGAAAAAAATTTATTACCACATTGGTCATTCTATTTTAATCAATGGATTTTGTTATATAAACAACGAAAACAATTTTGTCGGACAAAAATATTGGGGCATATGACGCGTCGGACACGCTAAATATGTCAAATTTATGAAAATAATAAATTTATTACCACATCGATAATTTTAGCGGTATCTATCATAAAACCTTTTTACAATAATGTGGTAACCTTGTCGGACAATTTTCACGGGGCATATGCGCAGTCGGACGCGCCGAAGATGTCAATTTCCTGAAAATTTTTTATTTATTACCACAGATGTCATTTTTATTTTGTACTGTTCTTTTACATGTATAATGCATATTGGATCACTTGTCGGACAAAAATAATGGGGCGTTTTGGTACAATTAAAATAAAAAGTAATTTTTATGTATACAGGGTGTTTGGTAAAGAATGGGCCATAGCTTAACCTCAGGTCCCTGAGGTTAAAATAGGCCGATTTAAGCTAACTTACCTTAGTACAAAGTTTATAATAGCCGAGATACAGGGTGTCAAAGTTAAACTTTTTTTTTATTTATTATTGAATATTTCCTGATAGGTATGAGATAACAACATGAAATTTTATATCTGGGGGTTTCTTAAGTCGAGAAATCTATATTCCTTACCAAAAATTATGCATTGCCCAGAGGGCGCCACATATGCCTTTCAGCACTCATTTATTACGTTCAATTTTTTTTATCCCTCACTCTGTATAATTTTGACATTAAAATTCTTATTTTCCTATTAGTTTTACTTAAAAAAGGTATACTTCTTTCATCTTCCTAAACTCAACCGTTTTCGAGATAAACGCATTTTAAATATGCGATACACCATCATTTTTAGCATAATATCATTGTAGTTACACCCGAAAAATAACTTAAAATTTATGAAAATAATAAATTTATTACCACATAGCTAATTTTAACGAAATCTACCATAAAACCTTTTTACAATAATGTGGTAACCTTGTCGGACAATATTCACGGGGCATATGCGCAGTCGGACGCGCTGAAAATGTCAATTTCCTGAAAATTTTTTATTTATTGCCACAGATGTTATTTTTATTTTGTACTGTTTTTTTACATGTGTAATGCATATTGGATCACTTGTCGGACAAAAATAATGGGGCGTTTTGGTACAATTTAAAAAAAAAATTAATTTTTATACATTTTTGACTTCATATTAAATTACGTATTTTTCGGCTCATATTACCCGTATGCGCGCCAATGGTGAATATTAAATCCTTAACTGTAGTTAAAAAATGTAGTTAATAATGTAACTGTAGTTAAAACCCAAAATTAATTTTGGGTACAACTCTAAGTCATCATCATCATCATCATCATTTGGCTCTACAACTCTATGTGAGTCTTGGCCGCGTTTACTATTTCCCTCCATTGTTGTCGGTCCTGAGCAGCTATTTCCTATTGCTGTACTCCCATTTTGCGTAGATCGCTGGCTACTGCGTCCTTCCATCTCTTTCTTGGGCGACCAACTGACCTTTTTCCATCAGGCCTTTCCCAGAATGTGGCGTTTAGAAGTCTTTCGTCACTTGATCTTAGTACGTGACCCGCCCATCGTATTCTGTTTGATTTAATGTAGCGTACTATGTTTTCATCTCCGTATATTGTCTGGAGTTCATCATTGTGTCTTCTTCTCCATTCTCCAAGTCATACCCTTTTAAATTTTTTACTTAATGTGTGTAACAATTTTCAGCTAAATCGATCTAAAAATAACCGAGAAAAACTGTTTTAAAATTTTTTTTGATAATACCTCCTCGTCGATAGCCTAAAATAATGAAGTTTTCTGTTCGTTTGCCCCAACATTTTTGTCAGACAGTTACATGTTTTGGTTAAGAATATAATTAGTTGTAACTTACTACTTTGTCGGAAAAATGGTTGTAAATATAGGGGATGCATGAACCCAGCATAATTTAAAAGTATAGTTTATTAATAAACATTAAATTTTTTGTCCGACTTTGGATTTGCCCCAATATTTTTGTCCAACACTTAGATTTTTTGATTTGGAATATAACTACTTATAACCCGATTTGTGTCGGAAATTTTTTTACTTCGAGAAAAAAAAACTACAGAACTATGTTTGTCGTTGTTCAAGGATTATGTACGCAAATATCAGATCACAATTTTTCTAAAATTTTCCCTCTTGTCGGAAATTTTTTTGGAAAAATTTTGAGTACAGCTCTGCGTCTACCATTTTAAATGTTTTACTTAGTGTGTGTACCAATTTTGAGCTAAATCGATTCAAAAATAACCAAGAAAACTGTTTTAAAAATTTTTTTGATAATACCTTCTCGTCGATAGCCTAAAAGAATTAAGTTTTCTGTTCGTTTGCCCCAAGATTTTTGTCAGACAATTACATTTTTTGTTTAAGAGTATAATTACTTGTAACTTACTACTTTCGTCGGAAAAATGGTGGTAAAGATAAGGGATACACGAACCCAGCATAATTTAAAAGTATAGTTTATCAATAAAAATTAAATTTTTTGTACGAATTTGGATTTGCCCCAATATTTTTGTCGGACACTTAGATTTTTTTATTTGTAATATAACTACTTATAACCTGATACTTGTGTCGGAAATTTTTTTTATTTCGAGAAAAAAAACTACAGAACCATGTTTGTCGTTGTTCAAAGAGTATGTACGCAAATATCATATCACAATTTTTCTAAAATTTTCCCTCTTGTCGGAAATTTTTTTGGGAAAATTTTGGGTACAGCTCTACGTCATACCCTTTTAAGTGTTTTACTTAGTGTTTGTACCAATTTTCAGCTAAATCGATTCAAAAATTACCGAGAAAACTGTTTTAAAATATTTTTGGATAATACCTCCTCGTCCATAGCCTAAAAGAATTAAGTTTCCTGTTCGTTTGCCCCAACATTTTGTCAGACAATTACATTTTTTGTTCAAGCGTATAATTACTTGTAACTTACTACTTTTGTCGGAAAAATGGTTGTAAAGATCAGGGATGCACGAACCCAGAATAGTTTAAAAGTATAGTTTATTAATAAAAATTAAATTTTTTGTCCGATTTTGGATTTGCCCCACTATTTATGTCGGACACTTAGATTTTTTGATTTTTTAATATAACTACTTAAAACCTGATACATGTGCTGAAATTTTTTCTTAATTCCAGAAAAAAATAGAGAACGATGTTTGTCGTTGTTCAAGGAGTATGTACACAAATTATCAGATCAAAATTTTTCTAAAATTTTCCCTCTTGGCGGAAATTTTTTTGGGAAAATTTTGGGTACAGCTCTACGTCATACCCTTTTAAATGTTTTACTTAGTGTGTGTACCAATTTTGAGCTAAATCGATTCAAAAATAACCGAGAAAACTGTTTTAAAAATTTTTTTGATAATACCTTCTCGTCCATAGCCCAAAAGAATTAAGTTTTCTGTTCGTTTGCCCCAAGATTTTTGTCAGACAATTACATTTTTTGTTTAAGAATATAATTACTTGTAACTTACTACCTTTGTCGGAAAAATGGTTGTAAAGATAAGGGATACACGAACCCAGCATAATTTAAAAGTATAGTTTATCAATAAAAATTAAATTTTTTGTCCGACTTTCGATTTGCCCCAATATTTTTGTCGGACACTTAGATTTTTTGATTTGGAATATAACTACTTATAACCTGATACTTGTGTCGGAAATTTTTTTAATTCGAGAAAAAAAAAACTACAGAACAATGTTTGTCGTTTTTCAAGGAGTATGTACACAAATTATCAGATCACAATTTTTCTAAAATTTTTCCTCTTGCCGGAAAATTTTTCAAGAAAATTTTGGGTTCCGACCTACGTCATACCCTTTTAAATGCTTTACTTAGTGTGTGTACCAATTTTCAGCTAAATCGATTCAAAAGTAACCGAGAAACACTGTTTTAAAATTTTTTTTTGATAATACCTCCTCGTCGATAGCCTAAAAGAATTAAGTTTTCTGTTCGTTTGCCCCAACATTTTTGTCAGACAATTACAATTTTTGTTTAAGAATATAATTATTTGTAACTTACTACCTTTGTCGGAAAAATGGTTGTAAAGATAAGGGATACACGAACCCAGGATACTTTAAAAGTATAGTTTATTAATAAAAATTAAATTTTTTGTCCTACTTTGGATGTGCCCCACTATTTATGTCGGGCACATAGATTTTTTGATTTGGAATATAACTACTTATAACCTGATACTTATATCGGAAATTTTTTTTTATTTCGAGAAAAAAAAACTACAGAACGATGTTTGTCGTTGTTCAAGGAGTATGTACGCAAATATCAGATAACAATTTTTCTAAAATTTTAACTCTTGTCCGAAATTTTTTTGGGAAAATTTTGGGTACAGCTCTACGCCATACCCTTTTAAATGTTTTACTTAGTGTGTGTACCAATTTTCAGCTAAGTCGATTCAAAAATAACCGAGAAAAACTGTTTTAAAATATTTTTGGATAATACCTCCTCGTCCATAGCCTAAAAGAATTAAGTTTCCTGTTCGTTTGCCCCAATATTTTTGTCAGACAATTACATTTTTTGTTTAAGAATATAATTACTTGTAACCTACTACTTTTGTCGGAAAAATGGTTGTAAAGATAAGGGATGCACGAACCCAGCATAATTTGAAAGTATAGTTTACTAATAAAAATTAAATTTTTTGTCCGACTGTCGAGTTGCCCCAATATTTTTGTCCGACACTTTGATTTTTTGATTAAGAATATAATTACTTATAACCTACTAATGTTGTCGGAAAAATGGCTGTAAAGATAAGGGATGCACGAACCCAGAATAGTTTAAAAGTATAGTTTTTTAATAAAAATTAAATTTTTTGTCCAACTTTGGATTTGACCCAATATTTTTGTCGGACACTTAGATTTTTTGATTTAGAATATAACTAGTTATAACCTGATACTTGTGTCGGAAATTTTTTTTAATTGGAAAAAAAAACTACAGAACGATGTTTGTCGTTGTTCAAGGAGTATGTAAGCAAATATCAGATCACAATTTCTCTAAAATTTTCCCTCTTGTCGGAAAGTTTTTTAAGAAAATTTTGGGTACATCTCTACGTCATACCCTTTTAAATGTTTTACTTAGTGTGTGTACCAATTTTGAGCTAAATCGATTCAAAAATAACCGGGAAAACTCTTTTAAAATTTTTTGATATTACTTTCTCGTCGATAGCCTAAAAGAATTAAGTTTTCTGTCCGTTTGCCCCAAAATTTTTGTCAAACAATTACATTTTTTGTTTAAGAATATAATTACTTGTAACTTACTACCTTTGTCGGAAAAATGGTTGTAAAGATAAGGGGTACACGAACCCAGCATAATTTAAAAGTATGTTTATCAATAAAAATTAAATTTTTTGTCCGACTTTGGATTTGCCCCAATATTTTTGACGGACACTTAAATTTTTTGATTTGGAATATAACTACTTATAACCTGATACTTGTGTCGGAATTTTTTTTTTTATTTCGAGAAAAAAAACTACAGAACGATGTTTGTCGTTGTTCGAGGAGTATGTACGCAAATATCAGATCACAATTTTTCTAAAATTTTCCCTCTTGTCCGAAATTTTTTTGGGAAAATTTTGGGTACAGCTCTACGTCATACCCTTTTAAATGTTTTACTTATTGTGTGTACCAATTTTCAGCTAAATCGATTCAAAAATAACCGAGAAAACTCTTTTAAAATTTTTTGATATTACTTTCTCGTCGATAGCCTAAAAAATTAAGTTTTCTGTTCGTTAGCCCCAAAATTTTTGTCAAACAATTACATTTTTTGTTTAAGAATCTAATTACTTGTAACTTACTACCTTTGTCGGAAAAATGGTTGTAAAGATAAGGGGTACACGAACCCAGCATAATTTAAAAGTATAGTTTATCAATAAAAATTAAATTTTTTGTCCGACTTTGGATTTGCCCCAATATTTTTGTCGGACACTTAGATTTTTTGATTTGGAATATAACTACTTATAACCTGATATTTGTGTCGGAAATTTTTTTTTATTTCGAGAAAAAAAACTACAGAGCGATGTTTGTCGTTGTTCAAGGAGTATGTACGCATATATCAGATCACAATTTTTCTAAAATTTTCCCTCTTGTCCGAAATTTTTTTGGGAAAACTTTGAGTACAGCTCTACGTCATACCCTTTTAAATGTTTTACTTAGTGTGTACCAATTTTCAGCTAAATCGATTCAAAAATAACCGAGAAAATCTGTTTTAAAATATTTTTGGATAATACCTCCTCGTCCATAGCCTAAAAGAATTAAGTTTCCTGTTCGTTTGCCCCAACATTTTTGTCAGACAATTACATTTTTTGTTTAAGAGTATAATTGCTTGTATCCTACTACTTTTGTCGGAAAAATGGTTGTAAAGATAAGGGATGCACGAACCCAGAATACTTTAAAAGTATAGTTTATTAATAAAAATTAAATTTTTTGTCCTACTTTGGATGTGCCCCACTATTTATGTCGGGCACATAGATTTTTTGATTTGGAATATAACTACTTATAACCTGATACTTATATCGGAAATTTTTTTTTATTTCGAGAAAAAAAACTACAGAACGATGTTTGTCGTTGTTCAAGGAGTATGTACGCAAATATCAGATCACAATTTTTCTAAAATTTTAACTCTTGTCCGAAATTTTTTTGGGAAAATTTTGGGTACAGCTCTACGCCATACCCTTTTAAATGTTTTACTTAGTGTGTGTACCAATTTTCAGCTAAGTCGATTCAAAAATAACCGAGAAAAACTGTTTTAAAATATTTTTGGATAACACCTCCTCGTCCATAGCCTAAAAGAATTAAGTTTCCTGTTCGTTTGCCCCAACATTTTTGTCAGACAATTACATTTTTTGTTTAAGAATATAATTGCTTGTAACCTACTACTTTTGTCGGAAAAATGGTTGTAAAGATAAGGGATGCACGAACCCAGCATAATTTGAAAGTATAGTTTACTAATAAAAATTAAATTTTTTGTCCGACTGTCGAGTTGCCCCAATATTTTTGTCCGACACTTTGATTTTTTGATTAAAAATATAATTACTTTTAACCTACTAATGTTGTCGGAAAATGGTTTTAAAGGCAAGGGTTGCACGAACCCAGTATTTTTTAAAAGAAGTCTACTAATAAAAATTAAATTTTTTGTCCAACTTTGGATTTGACCCAATATTTTTGTCGGACACTTAGATTTTTTGATTTAAAATATAACTACTTATAACCTTATACTTGTGTCGGAAATTTTTTTAATTGGAAAAAAAAATGCAGAACGATGTTTGTCCTTGTTCAAGGAGTATGTAAGCAAATATCAGATCACAATTTCTCTAAAATTTTCCCACTTGTCGGAAAGTTTTTTAAGAAAATTTTGGGTACATCTCTACGTCATACCCTTTTAAATGTTTTACTTAGTGTGTGTACCAATTTTGAGCTAAATCGATTCAAAAATAACCGGGAAAACTCTTTTAAAATTTTTTGATATTACTTTCTCGTCGATAGCCTAAAAGAATTAAGTTTTCTGTTCGTTTGCCCCAAGATTTTTGTCAAACAATTACATTTTTTTTTAAGAATATAATTACTTGTAACTTACTACCTTTGTCGGAAAAATGGTTTTAAAGATAAGGGGTACACGAACCCAGCATAATTTAAAAGTATAGTTTATCAATAAAAACTAAATTTTTTGTCCGACTTTGGATTTGCCCCAATATTTTTGTCGGACACTTAAATTTTTTGATTTGGAATATAACTAATTATAACCTGATACTTGTGTCGGAAAATTTTTTTTTATTTCGAGAAAAAAAACTACAGAACGATGTTTGTCGTTGTTCAAGGAGTATGTACGCAAATATCAGATCACAATTTTTCTAAAATTTTCCCTCTTGTCCGAAATTTTTTTGGGAAAATTTTGGGTACAGCTCTACGTCATACCCCTTTAAATGTTTTACTTATTGTGTGTACCAATTTTCAGCTAAATCGATTGAAAAATAACCGAGAAAAACTGTTTTAAAGTATTTTTGGATAATACCTCCTCGTCCATAGCCTAAAAGAGTTAAGTTTCCTGTTCGTTTGCCCCAACATTTTTGTCAGACAATTACATTTTTTGTTTAAGAGTATAATTGCTTGTATCCTACTACTTTTGTCGGAAAAATGGCTGTAAAGATAAGGGATGCACGAACCCAGAATAGTTTAAAAGTATAGTTTTTTAATAAAAATTAAATTTTTTGTCCGACTTTGGATGTGCCCCACTATTTATGTCGGGCGCTTAGATTTTTTGATTTGGAATATAACTACTTATAACCTGATACATGTGCTGAAAATTTTTTTTTAATTCGAGAAAAAAATACAGAACGATGTTTGTCGTTGTTCAAGGAGTATGTACACAAATTATCAGATCACAATTTTTCTAAAATTTTCCCTCTTGTCGGAAAATTTTTTAAGAAAATTTTGGGTTCCGACCTACGTCATACCCTTTTAAATGCTTTACTCAGTGTGTGTACCAATTTTCAGCTAAATCGATTCAAAAGTAACCGAGAAACTCTGTTTTAAAATTTGTTTTTGATAATACCTCCTCGTCGATAGCCTAAAAGAATTAAGTTTTCTGTTCGTTTGCCCCAACATTTTTGTCAGACAATTACATTTTTTGTTTAAGAATATAATTACTTGTAACCTACTACTTTTGTCGGAAAAATGGTTGTAAAATAAGGGATGCACGAACCCAGCATAATTGGAAAGTACAGTTTACTAATAAAAATTAAATTTTTTGTCCGACTGTCGAGTTGCCCCAATATTTTTGTCCGACACTTTGATTTTTTGATTAAGAATATAATTACTTATAACCTACTAATGTTGTCGGAAAAATGGTTGTAAATAAAAAAATTTCAGGAAATTGACATCTTCGGCGCGTCCGACTGCGCATATGCCCCGTGAAAATTGTCCGACAAAGTTACCACATTATTGTAAAAATGCTTTATGGTAGATACCGTTAAAATTATCCATGTGGTAATAAATTTATTATTTTCATAAATTTGACATATTTAGCGTGTCCGACGCGTCGTATGCCCCAATATTTTTGTCCGACAAAATTGTTTTCGTTGTTTACATGATAAAATCCATTGATTAAAATAGAATGATCAATGTGGTAATAAATTTTTTTCTTGCATAAAGTTGACAACTTCGTCACCGCTTGACAGACAAACGCCCCACTACCATAATGCGCCAAGCTCAAAATTTGTCCGACTCCACCCATATAACAAGTACAAAAAGTTTCAACGGTGTGGTCATAAATAATAATTGTATATGCGGGCCCAAGGCCTATTGTGCAGTAGAGTGATTTTCCCGAAAACCAAACTGATGTTCTGGTAGTAATGTTAGGAATTCATGATCTGCGTATATTCTTTATAGCAGCAATCTTTCAAAAACTTTGCTAACGATTGGGAGTAGGCTGATGGGTCGATAAGATGTTACTTCATTGGGAGCTTTGCCTGGCTTAAGGATCATTATAATTTCTGCAAATTTCCATAGTTTTGGAAAGTATGATAAACTTAGCATGCGATTAAATATTACTGTTAGCATAATAATGGCCTTACGAGGAAGCTGTTTTAGTACTTGTGCCGAGATTAAGATCATGACATATGCCGCAAAAATTTGGGTTATAAACAAAAAAGCCCGAAAGAGCATTCTGGCAACCGAAATGAAATACTGGAGAAGATGCTGTGGTCTCACCAGAAGAGACAGAATAAAAAATGAGGAGATAAGGAGAAGAATGCAAGTGGAAAAAGATGCCCTGCAATATATAGAAGAGAGAAGACTAAAATAGTACGGCCACGTAAAGTACGGCCACGTACGCAGAGTAGAAAATACTTGGATAAACAAGGTTGCAGAAGCTATTATAAGAAGACCTTAGGATAGAAGAAGATTTTTTGACCTTAAATACAGTCGGAAAAATGAAACAATACCCATGAACGATCACATCAATCACTTATTTTGTATTTGCTCTCTTTTTCTATAACTAACGTTTGTTATTTATAGAAAAAGACAGCAAATACAAAATAAGTGATTGAGGTGATCGCTCATGGGTATTCTTTCATTTTTCCGACTGTATTTAAGGTCAAAAAATATTCTTCTTCTTTTTTATCAAAATGTTATTTTATGCGATTTTACAGTGATTTGGTGTTTATTTAACCAAATTTGCATTTTCTATCGTAAAGTATAAATGGAAAACATTGGTAAAAAGAAATTGTAATATGTAATTGTAAATAGTTTCAATAGTAATTGTAAATAGTAAATAGTAAATAGTAAGTAGCAAATAGTAAATAGTAAATAGTAAATAGTAAATAGTAAATAGTAAATAGTAAATAGTAAATAGTAAATAGTAAATAGTAAATAGTAAATAGTAAATAGTAAATAGTAAATAGTAAATAGTAAATAGTAAATAGTAAATAGTAAATAGTAAATAGTAAATAGTAAATAGTAAATAGTAAATAGTAAATAGTAAATAGTAAATAGTAAATAGTAAATAGTAAATAGTAAATAGTAAATAGTAAATAGTAAATAGTAAATAGTAAATAGTAAATAGTAAATAGTAAATAGTAAATAGTAAATAGTAAATAGTAAATAGTAAATAGTAAATAGTAAAATAAATAGGAACAATTTCAGTTTCTACCATTTTTGTCGAAAAGTTAAAAATTGAGATATTGAGCAAAACAGGTTCTCCTTTAAAATCAAGATGGCGGCTAACGTAAAGAAGGAATTCATTCGTGATTTTAAATTTAGGCTACTATTGACTCCCCTAAAGGTTAGAAAAATAAAATTTTGGGCAGCTCGGCATGCAAGGTCAAATGCTATTCCGACTGTGACTGGAATAATATACTTTTGAGTCTGATATTACTGCATGTAACTTTTTTGGTATTGTAATATAATTCAAATCCTTCTAACTACTTAAAGTCCTATATTTTGGCTATCTGTGGGCAAATTTTTAGCCAAATCGATGATGATGTATTTTGGGAATGGAGAATAATGTAAAAAAACGGCATTTTAACGTTTTCTACACTATAAAATTTGATCAAAACCTTGTTCTGAATCAAAATAACTTGTGCCATATGCCATATGATGACATTTTTGAGTCCCCTCTATTAAAATATTATGTTTTTCATTGATACTTTGCCACAGAAAATTTGTTTAAATAAACACCAAATCACTGTAAAATCGCATAAAATAACATTTTGAGAAAAAAAGAAGAAGATTTTTTGACCTTAAATATCTTATTTTTACGTCACGCAGAAGCTATATACCAATTTTCAGACAAATCGGAGATCCAAAATTTTTTGCCTGAGTGATTTGACATGGAATGTACCTTACATAATCTTCTATTCTCCATATTATTTGTTTTAGTGTAACGTTGGCCATTACCATTAAAAATCTAATTATATTAAACCGTTTGATGATGCAAAGACAAACTTTGTGAAACCGGTCAAGCAAAATACAACTACCTAATTATAAAATTATAATTTTTCCTGTTAATTCTACATTCTACAGAGCAAGTGTTTAAAGAATAAATTTAGGATTCTAAAAGATTTTTATATATAAAACTGATTTTCTATGACAAAACGCCAAAATAGCAAAAGATATAAATATAATTTGTCTGGGTTCTTTAACTAAATTCTCACGTAAACACGACCAAAGGTTAAATATTTTACCGGATATAATAAGTACATTGTTGCCAGTATAACGGATGCCAAAACGAGCGCGAAGTGTATAGTATTATTATTTGTTTTCTGTCATCATGCATTCTTTGTACGTGACCAAACCATCGTAGTTGTATTTCGTTAATTTCGTCATTTATTTTATGTGTGACGTTCATTATTTCTCGTATCCGTTCATTGGTGACATGTTCTCTTCTTGATCTTCCTGCAGCCCTTCTCCAGAAATCCATTTCGGTGACCTCTAACATTCATTTTGATTTTTCCTTCATATGCCATACTTCGCAGCTGTATGTTATAATGCTTCTCACTACGGCGTTATAGATCTTTTTCTTGTTTTGGTTGTTTATCTGCTTGTCCCAGAGTACTGAGTTTAGGAGCCTAATTACTTTCCTGTCCTGAGTGTTTCGTTCTTTAACGGCTCCGTCCAGTGTTCCATCATTCGTGATTTTCATATTCATACCCAGGTATTTATATTCGTTACATTTACTGATTGTTTCTCCTCCTTCTATAATCGAGGAAATGAAGCATTTTGACTCGCAATTGTTTCGTCCAGCATGGATTTACTTGAAATTTTCACAGAAGGTAGGGAATAGTCCAAGGATCATTTTCTATATCATGCCGCTGTATAAAAAAATTTAATACATTCCTCACTTAAAGAACTAAACTAATGTTATATCAAAGTGAGTTATTGGCAATTTAATGTGTATTTTTTTCGACGAGTACTCAAATCTAAGTATTCAAGCTTAAATAACGGGAAAACGATGCAATATATAAAATATACCTGCTAAACATTTGTCAAATTACTTCAGAATACCTATCAAATGAGCTGCGAAGCAAGTTAAAAGCGTTAAAATTAAGCAAGTTATGATGAAAATAAAAGAACCCTTTGGAATTTTTTAAGAAAAAGTGAAAAATAAATCATACGCGATTTTCCATAAAAAATAAAATTTATAATAATCCTTATAGGAACTTCTTCATATTAGCATAAGTAATGATTTCGATAATTTTGACCGGTTTAAAATGCATATTTTTCAAAAAAAGATATAATTTAAAAAAAATTGTAATTTTTAAAATTATTGTAATTTTTATATTCTTTTGATAATAACTCCAAAAATACTCAATACACGTAAAAATAATATATAACCAAATTTTAGATTTTTTTGTGACAAATACTTTACCTGTTTAATTGTTTCTACACGGTAAAAAATAACCGAGATAGAAACGTTTAAATATTAAATTTTGCTGTGAGAACCATACAACCGGGGCCATTTAACCTTTTATTTTAAAAAAATAAGGGGTTTAAGAGATTAAGTTTAACTTGATGAAATAGCCCTTGAAATTAGCTTTTAAACGGTTTTTAGATGAACCTTACATCGTAAAAATGAACGGAGTTATTAAAAAAAACAGTAACATTTTTTGGAGACATTTTTAAAAGATAAATTTTGAAAACATTTTGGAGCATAAATTTTAATGCTATCAACATGTTCGGGGGCTCATTTGATAGATATTTTTAAGTACTTTGACAAATGTTTAATAAGTTTATGTTATAAAATGCATCATTTTCCCGTGATTTCAGTTTGAATACGTAGATTTTTTTACTCGCCGAAAAAAAATATACATTCAATTACCTATAACTCACTTTTAGTTAACACTAAAAGGTTTTTCTAGTAAGGAGTTTATTTCATTTTTTATTAGCTTCAATTTTAGTAATAATAACTTTTTTGTAAAAACTTATAGTTTTTGAGTTATTGATGAAGAATCGGTGTAAAACATGCATTTTTCTCAAGAAATATTAAACTCTTTGGTCTTTAATAACTCAAAAAGTTTTGATTTATTTTAATAACTTTATATAATAAATTTTGCTTAGAATTTGCTTCTCTATTGAATTATGGGGTTATTTTCAATAAAATAATTTTCACCCCCGAGAAGGGGTGGCATCCACCCCCAGGGTAAAAGCGCAAGTTGGCACCATGTCACCTTTGTTCCTTGAGATAGCCTCTAACCACTCACCAATTTTTATACAAATCGATGGAGGTTCAATGAAATCGGAGGTAATAGCTCATATCCACCTTCAGTGACTCCACTGTAGAGGGTTTTTTGAGAATACATCGAAAAATATGCATTTAATAAAAAACTTGTAGATATCAAAAATTAATCTTTTAGTAACACAAATTAAATTAAACTTAAACAATCTTTTTTCGAGTATACTGTTAGACCTTTCAAAAAATAATATGAAGCTGCTAGCATGAAAATTAAGAGACTTATGATCAAAAAAGGTCGGTACCTGCTATTCTCTATGAAAAAATCAGTGAAAACAGCCCCCCAACTACCCTTCTAATTAAAAATTGATCTTCACCTTTCTGTAAGTAGTTCCTTTTATATTCGTATTATCAATACGCCCAAGAAGTTTGACCTATTTAGAAGGCCCAATTTTAGAAAAAGTGGAGTTTAAAGAAAAATTGACTTTTTGCAATTTCCTATTTGTCACCTTTTACTTCAAAATATCTCCGAAAATACTGGAGATACGAAAAAACTTATGGACTACTAAATTGTAGCTTATTATTTAATAAGTAAAATTCCATTGTGCATAGATTTTCATTACAGTGAACAGTTAGCGGAATAAAGCTATTTAGTAGATCAGATGTAGAAAAAAGGATAGTAAAGGCAAAATATGCACTCATTATACGGGTGTTAGTAAATAAGTATGAAAAATTTTAAGGGCTAATTCTACATGAAAAATTAATACCAGTTTTCTCTATAAACATATGTCCGCAAATGCTTAGTTTCGGAGATACGGGGTGTTGAAATTTTTATTTCAAACTGCCACTTTATTTATTGCTCTAAGACCAGTTGAGCTATGAAAATGAAATTTGGTGAGTTTTAGGAGGTAGTTATTACAAATTTTTTGACATACAATTTAAAATTTTGTATTCATCATTGGCGCCCCTACGGGCAATGGTCTGAATTTTTTTAAAGAAAAAAATAGTACGCCACTGAGACATATCGAATTAAAAATTATTTTTAAATTCCACGTCTAATTTATGATAAAAAACCTTTCTTGCCTTTTTTCATATGATGCACCGTTTTTATGCAGAAAAATAAAACATCTTGACGCGTATTTTTCATTTCTTAATACATCATCAAGAACTATCCAATATAATAATACTAAACTAGAACAATAACTGAAAATATTACTAATAAGATTTCAATTAGGTATAAAGCTGCAAGAAATGTTTAAAATGATCTCCTTTACAGATAACAGAAGAATTTTATATTCATCATTGGCGCGCGTACGGGTAATGGTCTGAATCTTTTGAAGAAAACAATAGCACGCCACTGAGATATGTCAAACTAAAAATCATTTTTGAATTCCTCTTTCAATTTACGATAAAAAATCTTTCTTTCCTTTTTTTTCATATGAGGCGCCGTTTTTATACAAAAAAATAAAACATCTTAACGCTTACCAAGTATTTGAGGTAGTTTCCATATGCATAGAAAATTAGTTCAAATACTTTGTGAACGTTAAGATGTTTAATTTTTTTGCATAAAAACAGCACCGCATATGAAAAAAAGGCAAGAAAGATTTTTTGTCGTCAATTGAAGGAGGAATTCAAAAATGATTTTTAGTTTTACATATCTCAGTGGCGTACTATTTTTCTCTTAAAAAAATTCAGACCATTACCCGTACGCGCGCCAATGATGAATATAAAATTCTTCTGTTACCTGTAAAGGAGATCATTTTAAACATTTCTTGCAGCTTTGCACCTAGTTGAAATGGTATTAGTAATATTTTCTGTTATTGTTCTAGTTAAGTATTATTATATTGGATAGTTCTTGATGATGTATTAAGAAATGAAAAATATGCGCCAAGATGTTTTATTTTTCTGCATAAAAAAGGTGCATCATATGAAAAAAGGCAAGAAAGGTTTTTTATCATAAATTAGATGCGAAATTTAAAAATAATTTCTAATTCGAAATATCTCAGTGGCGTACTATTTTTTTTCTTTAAAATAATTCAGACCATTGCCCGTAGGCGCGCCAATGATGAATACAAAATTCTTAATTGTATGTCATAAAATTTGTAATAACTACCCCCTAAAACTCACCAAATTTCATTTTCATAGATCAACTGGTCTTAGAGCAATAAATAAATTGGAAGTTTGAAATAAAAATTTCAACACCCCGTATCTCCGAAAATAAGCATTTGCGGACATATGTTTATAGAGCAAACTGACATTAATTTTTCATGTAGAAATAGCTCTTAAAATTTTTCATACTTATTTACTAACACCCTGTATAATCATAATGCATTAAGGAAAAACTGGAACACACGCGATATATCAGAATTAACCAAAATCAAAATATTTACAGGAAGAGACAGGAAGAAACAACTAGCAAAAAATTACAAACCTTTATAAAAAATCGTTGAGAAAAATCCTAAAAATATACTGGCCAGATAAAATAAAAAACATAGATCTACGGAGAAGAACAAAATAAGAGAAAATAACAGTCACGATTAAAAATATGAAATGGAAATGGATTATACGGACTCTGGGGAAGGATCGAAATAATATAACCAAACAAGCACTCGAATACCAACCAGACGAAAGAAGAAGACGAGGAAGACCTGACAATAGCTGGAGAAGAACTGTAATAAGAGATCATGAAAGAATTGGCCTGAGATGGAGAGAAGTCCAACAGAGAGCGAGAAACAGAGAGCAATGGAAAATACTTGTATAGCAAATTTCGAAAGAATAAAACAGAAAAGGATGCGCTGGGAAGGGATTACAGGAAGAGATAGAGAGAGAGAGAGAGAGAGAGAGAGGAGAGAGAGAGAGAGAGAGAGAGAGAGAGAGAGAGAGAGAGAGAGAGAGAAAGAAACAATACCGATTATTTATCAAAATAAAATTTAATAATAAACCTAACCTAACCTATCGAAAGGCTCATCAAACAATTATTAACTTTAAAAAATAAACAGTTGTCAAGGGTATATAGTGGTATTGTTAAGTACATTACATTATCATACATAATATAACATTACATTATCATATATAATACATAATCTTCTTCCATCGAAATAAAATAGAAAATTTAAAAAATTAGAAAATACATCTTTCATAACTACACCCAAGAAATAAGTTTTTCTAACTTGATTTAAGAGTATAAAAAAACGAAAACAAACAATTTACAGCAAATCCTTATCGTATATCCGAGCAAAACCACCTAATTGGCAAAAGTTATAAATAGAATTGGTCTGGGTTCTACAACTAAATTTGCACATAAACACGACCAAGGTTAAATATTTTACTTGATACTATAAGTACATTGTTGCCAGTATAACGGATGCCAAAGCGAGCGCTAACTGTATGAAATTATTCTTGTTAATATACACGCTGTATATTGATCGGAAGTCACGAAGAGTCAAAACTATACAGAAGCCACGAGGGACGCAAATGCAATATATATATATATATATATATATATATATATATATATATATATATATATATATATATATATATATATATATATATATATATATATATATATATATATATATATATATATATTTATACATTTAATATACTTGTACTACAAATTTAATATACTCTATAGGAGCGTAGAATACCTGGAAGCGCGTTAACCTAGTTAGCCCCCTTCTGGCGCCCAAAATTTATTCTATTTTTATTATATTATTATATTTACTCTATCTCTTTTCTGGACATTATCTTAATATCTCCTTTTCTAGCCATCATTGTCATTTCCTTTAATTTACTGTCTTGCAAAATAGGCGTGCAAATTGGCCGAATCCTTCCTTGAGTGTCAAGTGGCCATTCTCTTGCATATTTAGCTAGCCATTCAAGTTACATCTATCTATTCATAATTTTTTCATCTCCAGTTCTATATCAATTCTATACTCTTTGTCTTTGCATCTTTCCATACAAGTACTACTGCAAATTAGTATTTTAGTTACTTCGGCTTCTTCAACCTAGAAGCCACACATTTTTGTTCCATTGGCTACATTAAGTAGATCTTCTTTTTCCTACGTCTGTTGGAGTTTATCACTCTCTTTGTATTAACTCCAACAGAAATTCTTCTTTTTCTTGTTACAAACGACGAATATGACATCAGAAGCGATCTCCGGAATACCTGGTGCTCAGGGTACTACTTTCTTGAGTTTTCGGCAAACTCATTCAAAAATTAGCCAAAAATCATTACTCGGAAGTGTTTTGGGTCGCTGACGACGAATATGACATCGGAAGTGCTCTACGGAGTACTTGTTATCCAGGGTATGGTCGAAGCGAAGATCGGTGGGATATGTGCATTTTATCAATGAAATTCGATATTTTGAAGATATTCCAGAAGCCGCTACAGATAAAATGTTTTAACAACGTATTAATCATTCAGAATTACTCGACGGATATTAGTACAACTAAAATAATTAAGACGATAACCGGACAATAATGATTTAATGAGTGAAATTTAGTTTTTTTTTATTTTAATGAAAACAAAAAGCAAGCCCATTAGCAGAACCCAATTAAAAATTATTTTGCACATCATATTTGAAACATTGTTTGGTTGAAAAATCTTATTTTTGTTGGCAAAAAAAACATATTCATTTGATTGGACTAAATTACAGTTGTGCTTATCTGTAAAAGTATATGTTACTATCAACTTGCACACAGTGTTGCCAAACTGAATTTTGTTATTTTGGGTGTAAATTTTTTCCACGGATCTCCGAGGGTACACTACCTACTGTTTACTTCGTTTTATGGAGTTTTTGGCAAATTCATTAAAAAATTAGTTAAAATTCATTACTTAGGGGTTTTTGGGGTCTCTGACAACGAATATGACATCGGACGTGATTTCTGGTGTACCTGGTGCCCAGAGCACCTACTGTTTATCTCGTAACTAAAGATGTTTGACTAATTTTCAATTAATTTGCCGAAAACTCCAGAAAACGAGGTAAACAGTAGGTACCATGGGTACCAGGTACTCCGTAGATCACTTTCGATGTCATATTCGTCATTAGCGACCCAATAACCCCCCAAGTAATGATTTTTGGCTAATTTTTTAATGAGTTTGCCAAAAACTCCATAAGAAGTAGGTACCTTGAGCACCAGGTATTCCGGAGATCGCTTCCGATGTCATATTCGTCGTTAGTGACCCCAAAAATCCCCGAGTAATTATTTTTGACTAATTTTTTAATAAATTTTTTGCCGAAAACTCCACAAGAGAGGTAAATAGTAGGTACCCTGGGCACAAAGTACTCCGAAAATCACTTCCGATGTCATATTCGTCGTTAGCGGTCCCAAAAACCCCACGAGTAATGATTTGTGACTAATTTTTTAATGAATTTTAATGACGAGGTAAAGAGTAGGTACCCTTGGCAACAGGTACTCCGGAGATCACTTTTGACGTTATATTCGTTTTCAGCGACCCCAAAAAACCCCCGAGTAACAAAATTGAACTCATTTCCGCCGATAATTGACGAGTTCGGAATTTTTTTTATTCTCTGTTTGAGGTGCACTTTAAGAATGCATTTTTTGTATGCAGTTTTTCAATATTATATCATAGCTCCGGTTCACAAAGTTTCCTGGCGCATTCACGAATCGAATGCAAAAAGAATTATTAAGATCCGTCTTGTGTTTTTTTTTCGGAGATAAGGCCGATTTTAGTGCTTTTTTGCTTCGTCTAAATACCCTGATTCATCTTTTCATTTGCTGCAAACTAGATAATAATTATTACTTTTACGGATACTATCTATTTGTAAAAATTTTGAGAGAATTTAAAGTTATCCGGAAATTCCTAAAACTAAAAAAATAATTCATCATGATTTCCAATTGGGAATTATATACGAAAATAAATAAACAAGGAAATAATCCCTGCCGCTTCGTTTATGAAAAATTCTACTTTCCGAAAAAGTTAAATATGTAGGTGGTATTGTCGGTAAACAAAGATGTTTAGAAATCAAGTTGATTCATGACAAGGGTTTGAACGATTGGAGTATTGAAAAATGGCAGTGAAAAAAAACGTTAAGTATTATTTATTGTGTGGGGGAGAATAACATCAAAATACATATTTACCATAAATATTTTGCTTAATTCTACTAAATATAAATGAGGAGAGTTTTAAATTTATATATAAATTTAAATGAGAATGCCGTCGTGTGATAGCTCATTTGAAAGGTTATTCAATTATCTGTTCAGTAGTACAAAGATTAACATAAATATTACCAGAGAACGACAGTTCTCGCCAGTGGCGCACACCAACACCCCCCTACACGCGACACTATATATACACGAAATTTTAGATTTTCTAAATCTGACTGATTTGAAAGATGGGCCAAGTTCCATCTTAAATTTCAGGAAAAGACTCACCCATTCATATGTCAACCATCTATTTTGGTCCAAGGGTGTGGATTTTACGGCCCTTTAAATTTAGGGTCTGTTTTTCGTTCTCGTCCCCAAAACTCCCAAAAACTTCAAAAATTTAAGTCCGACCTTTGCGGCTTCTAATAGTACTGATCATTACCTTTCCAACGCATGTCTAATTTTGAAAATCGGTTATAGCATTCAAAAGTTACCGAGCTCAGAAATATGACTCAATTTTTATTTAAAAAAGGGAAAATGTTTGTGAATATGTATGTATGTATGTATGTATGTGTGTTTGAAAGTTAAACCGATTTGAATTTTTTTTTCTGTGTTTAAAGAGGGGGTCAGGGTCGATTCAGAACCGGTGTAGCTTGTGACTTTTGACCACCCATAAGCCAGCTAGAGGACTTGGTAAGTACAAAACGGCATATTTTTTGGGGGTATATATCTTCGGATCAAGAAGAGACAGGAGAACGCCAAATCCACCAAATCAATAATGTTGAGTTAAGCTTTCAAATGGTGTTTAAGCCGTCAGGATCAGATATACACACGGCTCAGTATAGCCGAAAAACTGAAAAACTATACTTTGAAGATTTTGGTTTTTCGACAATTACTCAAAATTTCAACCTACGAATTGCGCCAATAACTGAGCGTTTGTAGAAGGACTCTAGACGAATCTAACGGTGTATACGTCATATCCGGAAAAATTCTAATTTTTAAGTTATAGGCTTCATAAGTATGATCAAATCTATTTCCTACGGGAAAAACGCTTTCTCAAGCTCATTAATTCCTGTAATAGCTTCAGTTATCATACTTGACCTTAGGTCCATCAGATACTACTGGTAAATACGTTTCAAACTCATGTTTACTGATCAAAATCGGTTAAGCCTTTTAGAAGTTATTAAGCTACAAAAGTATAATCCAATTAACGATTATTCCCGAAATGCTTTATGTAGTTGTATTGATTACGACGCTAAATTTGATCTGGCAACGGGCAATCCGACTTTATTTACCGGTCACCTCAATATTTTTTTTTCAATCTATTTCGAATAGAAAAAAAATGTAGTGTACATTCGATGGATACTAGATCATTTGGGAGATAATGCAACAAAGGTGACCATTTATAAAGCTTAACGAGTAATAGAGGAACATTGCATTCAACTTCATACATTTAATTTATAAATAACTTTGAAAAACTCCTGATACAAGAATAAAAAACCGCTAAACGCCTTAAAAATGAGTGGCGCATACAATATTCCAGCTAAAAAAGATCTGATATGAATATTACGTGGCGCGAAAATGTATTTTCATTTTTATGTAAAACAAAATTCTAGTTTATTTTATAAGATTTTTCCATAATATTTGCTAAATTTGAAGTAAACGCGCCACAAAAAAGTTTCAAAATTCAAACTGTATCAAAGTTACTCTTTTGTAGCGCGTTTACTTCAAATTTAGCAAATATTATGGAAAAATCTTTTAAAATAAAACTAGAATTTTGTTTTACATCAAAATGAAAATACATTTTCGCGCCACGTAATATTCATATCAGATCTTTTGTAGCTGGAATATTGTATGCGCCACTCATTTTTAAGGCATTTAGCGGTTTTTTATTCTTGTTTATTTATACAGGATGGCCAACAAGAAATAAGATTCTTTCGTCACATTTCGAATCTAAACATTAAATAGAATTTATTACTTTAGATTTCCACGTGCGTACACACGGAATCTCTGCAGCAGGATAAGCAACTTTTGTTGTAAACAATCAAAATATTGTTGAGTTTCGGGCAAGTCTAAAAACAAGCCGGTCTTAAATTGAACAGGTATCAAAACGACGGCGTCGTACCTCACAAAATCTGGACAAAAATCGGAACTTTGTGTGCCTTTTTCACATTCCAAATCAAAGAATATTGTATTAAGCCAGAACGCAAGCACAGACAACTTTCAAATTTTTAAGCTATTGTGACGAAACCATACCAAGAGAAAACATTCGCGGGCCCTGATCGGAGTTTGTTTAGTGACATATTTGGCTTTAAGCGAGACGGGTGATTTTCCAATCATTTATTAAACAGTGACATATGGTCGGTGGACGATCATAACAGAAGATTTCCGTTATGGGATTTGTTGGATTTGAAAGTTAGCAATTTAGGAGTTTTCTTGCGGTGGCCAACTTATTCTGATTACGTCATGCGTGTGATCGGTGCGAGTTAACCTTTAACTACCCGCGCATCAAGTTATAACATAACTACACGCGTGGCGTACTTTGTACGCCACAAGAAAATACACTTAAAAACAGCGGATTTGTTTAATTTTTTTTTTGAAAAAATACACTTAGTTGTTTGTTATAAACCTTATTCGGCATCAGTGGATACTTGGAGTTCCTTTTCAGTAAGCCAATTGGGATTTATAACTGGAATCATGGAATAACTGGATTCCATGATAAATAAAATTACTAATAAAATTTTTTTTAAATGTGATTTTTTACAGAAGAAAAAGTATTGTTTACAAAGAAAAATATATTTTTTGCCATAATGACTAAAAAACAATTAAAATATGTACTTATATTACGACTTATAGTAATATAATCCTGGGGTATATTGTCCACCACCGGAAACAAAAAATAATAAAATGTAAATTACGATCTTTCCAGAACGCCGATTATAACGAAACTAAAACCAAATTGTAAAGCACATTCCAGTGATAGGTTAGAAAAATAAGCAAGGTCAAAAATTAAATTTTTAAATATATTTCCAGTAAAATTCTCATATCTGGCGTACAAAGTACGCCAGCGCGTGTAGTTAAAGGTTAAGAGAGAATTAAATTTTATTAAATTAAAGAGTACACTTTATTTCTGATCGTTACACATGTACGCAGATTTCACAAGAAATCCAATAGATCTTTAAGCACAAATAGAGAATATGTCAGATTTTGCTACTAGTCTGAGCAGATTATCGGAGAATATGCCATTTTTGGGAAAAGTTATTTACCAGAAATTTTATTGCTTGAATCGAATCTTATGATTGTAAATATTAATAATATAGGTATGCAAAGTCCGCAGATGGTGTGCTACTTTTTTTTTAAACAAAATAGCGCCCAAAAATCGTGTTTTTCTAAATTTTTGCTCTATAACTCCAAAGATTAATACTTTACACCAAAAACACCCAAATAAAAATTCACCGTAATTAAATTCTGCATAGAGACGTGTTCTTTCCGATTTACTTCGACGAAAATTTTCCCCGGAAAATGCGGGTTTTTCCAACAAAATCTTTAATTTTCAACTAAAATTTTAGATAAGTAATTGTTTAACAATAATTAAATAACTTGATAATATAAAAGCCTTTTTGTAGAGATTATAATTTCCAAAGCCGATGGAAATTGAAAGAACAGTTTAGCAACATATGAATGGTTAATTAAAAATTTACGGTCGCTATAATAACCACAATAATTATAATAAATAAGAATAGCTATGATTTTTTTATAAAAACATTCTGTACCTATCTAATGTATTTTACAGAATTGAAATTGGACTATTTAAGCGGCCTCAGGGATATTTTAAAATTATAAACAATTTTTTTCTCTTATAAACAAATAGAATATCCCGAGATATATTAAATTAAATTAAATCATGAAAACGGTATTGGAAAAAAAGCGGCAGGACGCTTCTTTTCAAAGAAAAAACGTTTAATTGTGATGAGTGGTTCCTGAGATACAACCGGTCAAATTTGACTGTCATTTACGGTAAGGATACAAACAATAGAATCATAATTTTCGAAACATCACCTTTTTATTTTTGTTCTGTTTCTCCACACCAATTTTCATATCTTTAAAATATCCGTAACATATAATATTATAATAAAAACTATCGATATTACGAGTGAAAATTGCCAAAATTAGCAAAATTCCAATCAAAAATTAGGTTGGAGAAAATGTAATCTCAAAGTTCAAAATCGGTATACATTAAAAAATGCATTTTCTCGGCTTCACATGAAGCAATTTTCTTCTTTCTTTTTTTTTTTGTTTCCAAGTATCTCGAGTAGGGCCATCTAACTAATGCATTAGTAAATGTCAAACTTGCTTCTGTTTTGTTATAATAGATTAATTTACTTATAAGAAAAGAAAACTGCACATATTTTTTTCCAGTTGTAGAACGTTCAAAAGTTCAAAATCGGTAGACGTTAAAAAATGCATTTTCTCGGCTTCCCATGCAGCAATTCTTCATTCTTTTTTTGTTGCCAAGTAACTCGAGTAGAGCCATCTAACTAACGAATTATTAAATGTCAAAGTTGCTTTGGTTTTGTTATAATAGATTAATTTATTTATTATAACACATTTTTAATTTGTTTTAATAAAGATTGTTTAAATAATTATACAGCTTTCAAATGAGAATATTTGTGTTTTTATAACGTTAAAAGGTACACTTGTAGTAAGTTTATCTAAAAAAAGTCTACACCTGGAAAAAATATGTAGTTTTCTTTTCTTACAAATAAATTAATCTATTATAACAAAACAAAAGCAACTTTGACATTTAATAATGCGTTAGTAAGATGGCTCTACTCGAGTTACTTGGGAACAAAAAAATAATGAAGAAAATTACTCCATAGGAAGCCGAGAAAATGCATTTTTTTAACGTCTACCGATTTTGAACTTTGAGATTACATTTTCTCCAACCTAATTTTTGATTGGAATTTTGCTAATTTTGTCAATTTTCACTCGTAATATCGATAGTTTTTATTATAATAATAAATGTTACAGGTATTTTAAAGATATGAAAATTAGTGTTTAGAAAGAGAACAAAAATAAAAAGGTAATGTTTTGAATATTATGATCCTATTTTTTATATCTTTACCGTAAATGCCGGTCAAATTTGACCGGTTGTATCTCAGGAACCACTCATCACATTTAAACGTATTTTCTTTTAAAAGAAGAGCTCTGCCGCTTTTTTTCCAATACCGTTTTCATAATTTAATTTAATTTAATATTTCCCGAAATATTCTATTTGTTTATAAGCTAAAAAATTGTTTATAATTTTAAAATATTCCTGAGGCCGCATAAATACTCCAATTTCAATTCTGTAAAGTGCATTAGATAAGTACGGTGTCTTTTTATATAAAAGTCATAGATTTTTTATGTATCATAATTATTGTGGTTATTATAGCGACCGTAAATTTTTAATTAACAATTAAATTGTTGCTAAACTATTCACTAAATTTCCATCGGCTTTGGGAATTCAAATCTATACAAAAAGAGTTTTTATATTACCAATTTATTTAATTATTGGTAAACAATTACTTATCTAAAATTTTAGTTGAAAATTAAAGATTTTGTTGGAAAACCCGCATTTTCCGTAGAAAATTTTTGTCGAAGTAAATCGGGAAAAACACGACTCTGTACAGAATTTAATTACGGTGAATTTTTATTTGGGTATTTTTGGTGTAAAGTATAAATCTTTGGAGTTATAGAGCAAAAATTAAAAAAACACGATTGTCGCGCGCCATTTTGTTTATATAAAAAGTAGCACACGAGCTGCGGACTTTGCATACCTATATTATTAATATATACAATCATGAGATTTGATTCCAGCAATAAAATTGCTGGTAAATAACTTTTCCTTGTATTTTGCTAATTAGCTCAGAGTATGCTGCTTGTTTAATACATTTAATAATTGTGCCTAAATATTTAAGTTTTACTTGTAATATCTTCTACAACGAAGAATACATTCTAGAATAACTATAATTATTGGTTAATGAGTGATTTACTTGATTTCAGGTAATCAAAAATGTAGAGAAAATTGGTCGTCAGTGGATTGTGAGAAGGCATATAATTTATTTTTGGATGCAATTCTACTCGTCATACCACTCATGGTGATGGCAGTGACATACTCGCTAATTACAATAACACTTTGTAAGGGAATGAAGACTGAGAAAAGTACACGAGGGAATGGTAAGTGATAGTTCAATTTAAATTTAAATTTTGTGTACAAAATTTTATACACTATGGTACAATTGAGAGGAATAAATTCGTTATTTCGTAAACCTGCGACTTTAAGGAAAAATCCCAAAACGGGTCGATTTTTATTTTTAAATTATGATATTATGGCATAATATATTGCATACTAGTGACGTCATCCATCTGGGTGTGACGACGGAATCGATGATTTTTTTAAATGAGAATAGGATTCTTGTGCTAGCTCATTTGAAAGGCTATTCAATTATCTATTTAGTAATATAAACATTTACATAATTATTTATACAGGGTGTCAAACAAAATTTATTAAATTAAATTATTTGACAAAAAAAGAAGAATATATGTAATTTATTTAATTCAACATATATTTTACTGTTGTCAGAAATCGGAAAAAAATGGTTAGTTCACAAATAAACATTGCTTCTTACTTAAATTAAATGTTCAAATTTCCAAGAGGCAGGTGGCTGGCAGGAGCTAATTTGAACATTGAATTTAGTCCAAAAGCAATGTTTATTTGGCCTTAATTCAAGTTACTAAAAAACTAAATGACAATTTGCCTGTTTTCATCGAGACTTATGACCTATTAACTAAAAATGAAGGCAAACTGGACTATCTTACGAAAAAAATTGACGAGATCCACAAACTAAACAACCTGCTGAATCCTGAAAAGGTTTTAAAATCTGTAAGGCAGATGGAACACGACATTTTTAATATGTCGTCAGTTTTTTTCGGCTCTTCTTCAGATGAGACTATCAAGGTTGAAATCCAAGACACAAATTCAACTGAGATTAAGTTGGGATTAGAAAGGCTCTCTTCAAATATCGGTGAAATTTCAAATCAAATGAGCAGTCTTACAAAAAATCTATCTACTATACCAACTAAAAAAGAGATATTGAAGAAAAATACATCTTATGCCACCGCAAGTACCCAAACTGAAGAGCCCGACATCTCGAACCAAGTCCAGAGCAAAAGCCAAAAATTACAGAAGATAAATGTCACTTTGTAGTTATTAGTAACTTGACCCCAACGTACAAACCTATACAAGTTGTTCAATATATCAAAGAGAAGCTAGGCATTAAGGAATATATTAGATGTTACGCACTCCTTAAAGATGCCGACACAAGAACAGGCTCTTCGTTCAAAATAGGTATAAAATCTAGAACAGCTATTAACCTATTATTTAATAAGGAAATTAGGCCACCTAGTATTAACATCAAATGGTCTATAGAATCTTTCAATTCTGAACCAACGCTTTCATCTGAGTCACATAAGAATCCGAAGAATCTCAGAAGTCCTGTCACCTATGAAAATCCAATTACCCATTCTCGCAAGAACAAAGATGAAGTAGAAAACACAAACATACGTACAGACAAGCAGGCCATCGAAGTTTGTAAATCTAAGAATCCGTTCCATTCGCCTGTAAATTTCATTAAAAAGGATACTTTAGAACCTTCGATAAATCTGGATCCTTTGACCCCACCAAGAGTTAGATTAACCAATAACTCGAATAGTCGATATCTTCTAGCCAGATTAAGGGAACCGGATATCTTAAAAGCCATTAAACTTCATCTTGCTTATCTACACGACCAACCAGCTTCAGTGTTTTACGATGGATTTACCAATACAAGTGTTAAACTCTTTTTGGCTTCCGAGGGACTTCCCACTATGACTGAAGATCTACGACGAATTCTGCTGGAATTTAACAATGCCTATGGGATTGGTCCAGATGAGGTGGAAGCTGATCTTGACGCTTACAGATCCTTCCTCACTTCTGAAAGAATTATACACCTTCAAAAATCAAGGGAATGTCACCGAAATTACTTTTCCGCTGCCTCTCCAAAACGAAATTTTTAAACATCACGACGTGTTCTGAGGGACTAGAATCCTCAAATTGTTTTAGTGATAACAACTTTAGCATGGTTCTGATTAATATTCGTTCTATAAGATACAAAATTGATGAATTATTTTTGTTCCTAGAGGAATTAGGATTTCCCCCGGTAGTTGCGGTTACAGAGCACTGGCTTGAAGTCAACGAGCCTTTTTTTGTAGAAAAATACACCACAATTGCTAGGTATGATCGTCCAAGCTCAGCTTACGGAGGCACACTAATTCTATCTACTACCAATGATTTTTCTTCAGTAACAAAATATGACTTTCTGCTAAGTGAAGCCTTCTTTGAGTTCTCGTTAATTTACAATAAGAATCTTAATCTTTATATTATTTGCATTTATAGATCACCTAACTCTTCTGTGGAACTATTTTTTCATAAATTTTTCACCTAAATTTGTTAGATGACCTGCCCCATAAAAGTAGAAAAATTTTATGCGGGGACTTTAACATTGATTATGCTGCTGCTTGGTCAACATATTTGAATCGTATGGTCTAACAATGCACGTTGATTCTCCTACAAGGATTACAAAAACTTCATCTACAATAATTGATTATACTGTCTCATATTTTTCACCCCTTGATGTCCACTCTACAATTATTAATGCTGGACTATCTGACTATGAAGCAGTTTATACGAAGTTTAATATCTTGAGCAAACCCTCCTCGAAAACCCGACGTTTAGGCAGGATTTTTTCCACCCGGAACTTTCGTAATTTCCAATATTTATGCTTAACCTCAGAGTGGCGCTTTCCTGCTATGGACGTGGATAATGATGTCAGTGCTTTTTTGGATAAGCTTGTCTGTATCTTGTCAATAAAGCATTTCCTTTAATTGCAATTAAGCCAAAACATCGCAAACCCTGGACTACTAAAGGTATCCGAATATCTTACAAGAATATGCGTTCTCTTCTCTATATCAGGAAATTTACTACCAACGTCTCTATCACTGAATATATCACCAAGTACAGGACAACCTATCTTAAACTTATAAAATCAGCTAAAAAAGACTACTACCATAACCGTTTGGGAAGCTCAAAAAGTGTTGCAAAAGAAACTTGGTCCATAATAAACGATCTTCGAAATAAAACCCACACTGCCAAAACAATTTCCCTTCCAGACCCTGAAAATCTAAATGAATACTTTGTTATTGTGAGTAAAAATATTACATCAACTATTTTGCCACAACAAGATCCCATTGCTTATCTCCCTAATTCAAGAAAGGTCTCGAATTCATTCTTTATAAAACCAGTCGATAAATCTGAACTGATCCAAACAATCAATAGTATCAAAAGCAAATCCTCCTGTAGTACTGATGGTCTATCGATAAAAATTTTTTCTAATCTCCCAGAAAATGTGTTAGAAGTCCTCATCTCACTAATTAATGATTCCTTTGAGAAAGGTAAATTTCCAGAGTGCCTGAAGACAGCCATCATTATTCCTCTTCATAAGGGTGGTGAAATATCTAATACCTGCAATTATAGACCTATTGCACTACTACCGGTACTCTCCAAAATTATTGAGAGACTCATAAAAGCCCGACTTATGTCCTTTCTAGTTGAAAACAACATTTTATCACAAAATCGTTCGACTTTTTAAATAATAAATGCACCACTGATGCCATCTTTTCTGTACTACATGAGGTTTATCAAGCACTGAACAATAATCTTCACACTGCCACCGTTTTTTGTGACTACGCCAAAGCTTTTGATTGTGTAAATCATAACATTTTGATAAGAAAACTAAATTTCTACGGAATTCGAGGTATTTCCTTAGATTGGTTCCAATCTTACTTGGATGATAGGAAACAACTGGTTAGAGCAAATGATACAGACCCTAGTCTCAAAAACATTGTATGTGGAGTACCTCAAGGTTCAGTATTGGGTCCTCTACTTTTCCTTATCTTTATTAATGACATCACTAGTTTAAAAATCGATGGAAAAGTCTTTATTTTTGCTGATGATACCAGTATCACTTGGAGCAACTCAAATATTGCAACTCTTCATGCCACTATAACTTCTGATCTACTTACAATAAAAACCTGGTCTTACTCTAATTTACTCTCGTTTAACGTAGATAAAACAGTAGCATTGTCTTATAAAGGAGTCCTTCAACCTTTACCTCTTAATAACAGCCAGATAAGTACCGTTGATTCTGTAAAATTTCTTGGTATTTTTTTAGACAACAACGTTAAATGGTCCCACCATATCGATTTGTTAAGGAAGAAAGTATCCTCAGCTTGCTATGCTATAAGATCTGTTTCGAATGAACTCAATTTAGCATCTTCCAAAATAACATATTTTTCTTTGTTCGAGTCACATCTTCGTTATGGTCTTCCTTTTTGGGGTTCTGGTGCAGCTGCCCAATTCGATGTTATTTTCAAATTACAAAAAAGAGCAATTAGATATCTGTTTGGCCTCAGAAGAACAACACATTGCAGAAGTTACTTCAAAGATCACAGAATTTTAACCCTTCCATCTTTGTATATTTTAGAAACTGTTTGCTTAATTCGTAAACACCTACATGTCTTTCCACCAAGACCTAATCATGACTACTTCACGAGAAATTCTACGTTTGACGTCTATATGCCGACCCCGTCCTCTGAGTTAGTAAAGAAATCTATATTATATTCCGCAAAAAAACTTTACAATCATCTCCCTCTACAACTTAAATCTGCAGCATCTTTCCCCAAATTCCGTAAACTGACAAAAGCCTACCTATCTGAAAGACCATATTATCCAGTAGAATATTTTCTTAATCAATAACTAAGAAATTACAGTACCCTTTGCTCAAGTAGTATTTTTATTATCATTTTTTTGTCTATATTTGTGTGTCATATGCAGCAGCTTAACTTTTAAACTTATTAATTACTAGGTAGACTATGCATTTGCAATTTACTTAAATTTTGCAATTGATTACTTCTATTTAACTTAAAGCGGAAGTAAAGAAAGCCATCAAACAGAGCAAAAATGGGAAATCTCCAGGCCCTGACCAAATACCATCAGACTGGCTCAAACTTCTGGATGACGACAATGTCTCACAACTAACAAACGTTTATAACCATATATACGAGACTGGCATGATGCCACAGATATGGTTAGAGTCTACATTTATTCCACTCCCAAAAAAACCTAATACATCATCATGTAAAGACTTTAGACTAATTAGTCTCATGAGCCACTCTCTCAAGCTACTTCTTAAGATACTTCTTAATAGAATCAAGCAGAAATGTGAAGAGACAATGGGAAACAAACAATTCGGTTTCAGAGAAGGATTGGGAACAAGGGAAGCTTTGTTCCCAATGTTAACATTACTTCAACGATCATGGGAAGTACAGAAACCAATTTACGTCTGCTTTATAGATTTTGAGAAGGCGTTTGATAGAGTTCAACATAATAGGTTGTTTGAATATCTAAAAATGATTGGAATAGACGATAAAGATCTGAGACTTTTACAACATCTATATTGGTATCAAGAAGCTTCTATTCTGGTAGACGGCAAAGAAACAGACAAAATTTGCATTCAAAGAGGTGTCAGACAGGGTTGTGTGTTATCCCCAACTTTGTTTAACGTATACTCAGAAATAATTTTTAATGAAGCCTTGGAAGGACAATGTGGAGTTAGAATCGGGGGAGAAACTATTAACAACATCAGATATGCAGACGACACCGCAATCATGGCTGAAAATATCGAAGATCTTCAATTCCTTATAGATCGAGTCACTAGAGAATGCTCCAATAACGGACTTAACATAAATGCAACAAAGACAAAGTTACTTGTGGTTAGTAAACAAGACGTCGGCCCTATGCAACTAATTGTCAATGATGAATCAATAACAAAAGTTAACCATTTTAAATACCTAGGATGTTGGATAAACGAGACACTAAATCCGGATGAAGAAATTAAAACTCGTATAGAAATTGCAAGAGGAGCATTTATGAAACTTAGATCTATTCTGAGCAACTCTCAGCTGAACTTACAATTAAGAATCAAGTTCCTAAAATGTTATGTGTATCCTGTATTACTATGTGGATGTGAAACCTGGATCATGAAGGTTAACATGATGAACAAATTAGAAGCCTTTGAGATGTGGTCGTATCGTAGAATGCTCAGAATATCTTGGGTTCAACGCATTTCAAACAGAGAAGTCTTAAACAGAGTAGGTCAAGGCGAAGGTGACTTAATGAAGATGATAAAAAAGAGAAAACTTGAATATCTGGGGCATATAATGAGAGGTAGCAGATACAGGATGCTGCAGTTAATACTCAATGGAAAGATCGACGGAAAAGAGGAATTGGTCGAAAGAAATATTCATGGCTCCGAAACCTTCGTCAATGGACTGGCTTATCAGCAGATCAATTGTTACATGCCGCACAAGATCGAGAACGATATCGGCAAATTGTTATGGAAGCTACACACGCCTAAAAATTTGGGCACGGTACTTAAAGAAGAAGAAGATTTAACTTCATTATTATTGTTATTATTGTAAATATATTGACGATTTATGTAATTTTAGTAAATTGAATTGTTATTGTTTTGTTTTCTTGACTTTTTATAAGCTTTGTCGATTAAATTGTACAATTTTTCATGACAATAAAGCATATTTCTATTCTATTCTATTCTATTCTATTTGTGAAACAATTTTTTTTCTGTTTTCGGGGAACAGTAAAATGTATATTTAATTAAATAAATTACATACATTCTTCTTTTTTTTTGTTAAATAATTGAATTAAAAAAAATTTTTGGACACCCCCCTATAAATAATTATGTATACAGGGTGTAACGAAAATACAGGTCATAAATTAAATCACATATTCTGAGACCAAAAATAGTTCGAACAAACCTAATTTACCTTAGTCCAAATATGCACATACAAAAAGTTACAGCCCTTTGAAGTTACAAAATGAAAATAGATTTTTTCGAATATATCGAAAACTATTAGAGATTTTTTATTGAAAATAGACATGTGGCATTCTTATGGCAGGAACATCTTAAAAAATAATTATAGTGAAAAATGTGCACCCCATAAAAATTTTATGGGGGTTTTGTTCCCTGAAACCCCCCAAACTTTTGTGTACGTTCCAACTAAATTATTATTGTGGTAGCATTAGTTAAATTCAATATTTCTAAAACTTTTTTGCCTCTTAGTATTTTTTTGATAAGGCAGTTTTTATCGAGTTGTGGCTTCTTTTTTAATATGTTTACATAAAAATTTTATGGGGATTTGTTCCTTTAAACCCCCCAAATGTTTGTGTATGTTCCAATTAATCTTTTACTGCGGTACCATTAGTTAAACACAGTGTTTATAAAAATTTTTTGCCCCCTTGTATTTTTTCGAGAAGGCAGTTTTTATCGAGATATTACTTCTTTTTTAATATGGTTCAAAATATACCTAAAAAAGTAAATCTTAAATAAATTTTCATATTATTACCAAGTCTCCATAATCGTACTTAGCCATATACAAATATGTGGTGGATTTGACAAATATTCAAAATATCTCGATAAAAACTGACTTTTCGAAAAAGTACTAAGAGGCAAAAAAGTTTTTTAAATATTGTGTTTAACTAATGGTACTACAATAATAATTAAATTGGAACGTACACAAAAGTTTGGGGGGGTTTAAAGGAACAAAACCCCCATAAAATTTTTATGGGGTGTCCAAATTTCACTATAATTTTTTCTTAAGATACTACTACCATAGGAATGCCACATGTCTATTTTCAATAAAAGATCTCGAATAGTTTTCGATATATTGGAAAAAATCGATTTTCATTTTGTAACTTCAAAGGGCTGTAACTTTTTTTATGTGCACATTTGTACTAAGGTAAGTTAGGTTCAGTCGAACTATTTTTGGTCCCAGAATATGTGATTAAATTTATGACCTGTATTTTTTCTAACAATAAAAAACTGAAAACGTTTGTTTTCTATACTTCCACAAAATTTATTATATCTAAGTGACTACAGCTGTTTCGGCGGAGTGCCTTTCTCAATTAATATAGTTTACAATGTGTTTGCCTTTTTAATCTTCAACTGAAGAGGTTGAGGATTGGGGAGCTGTTTGTCTCGAGTTGGTCATTCAGAATTATATCTGTATTTTTCAGTTTATTAATTTCCATAGATTCTAAAAAAGATAGCTGAAGGCCTTTATTTTGAATATGTAGAATTTTAAACTCTTCATTGAAAGAATGATTATGATCTAGAAGGTGAAGTGCGTATGTAGAAGTGTCTGTTGTTCTATTGTTGAATGCCCTTTTGTGTTCTGCTATCCGTTTGTCAAAAGTTCTGCCAGTTTGACCGATGTACGTTTTCGGACAGTCACCACAAGTTAGTTTGTACACACCACTCTGTAGTTGCTTTCTCTTTCGGCTTTTATTGTTCTTAATATAGTTGCTTAAGTTGTTGTTAGTTCTGAAAGCTGGTGTTATTCCTTTCTTTTTTATGTATCTGGCTATTGTTGTTGTTATCTTGCCAGTATATGTGAGAGAGCAGAAGGTACTGGGTTCTTTCTGTGGTGGTGGATACACTAATTTCAGGGCTTTCTTATGGAGTTTTTGGTTTAAAGTTTTGTTAACTGTTTGTTCGTTATAGCCGTTGTTTACTGCTATTTGTTTAATGATGTTTAGTTCTATTTCGAAGTTATTTTTTGTCATGGGAATTTCTGTCAGTCTATGTATCATGCTATGGTAGGCTGCTAATTTGTGTTGTGTAGGATGGGATGATGAATTGTGTATAGTTGTGTCAGTATGGGTAGGTTTATGATATATGGAGAACTCATGTTTGTTGTGTAGTCTGGAAATCGTTACATCTAGAAAGTTTATAGAGTTATTCTGTTCTGTTTCTACTGTAAACTCAATATTATTATGAAGTGAATTAATATATGATAGAAATTGGTCAAGTTGTCTGTTAGTTCCTGTAAAGCATACTAGTATATCATTCACGTATCTCCACCAATATAAGAACTGTTTAAATACGGGATGTTTAGAAATTGTTGTTTCAAGTTGGTTCATAAATATATCTGATAGCAATGGGCTTAGAGGATTACCCATAATAAGTCCTGCACTGTTGTTTGTGTATATTTGATTATTGAATTCAAAATAGTCTTGATTTATGCAAATTTCAAGAAGGTGTAAAATTTCAGATGCAATGATCGGATTTGTACTATTATGGTCTAAAAGATTCTTAACTAAAACAAAAGTTTCTGTAGGAGGAACACTAGGAAAAAGATTTTTTACGTCAAATGAAATTAGTCTGGAGTTTTTGGGCAATTGAAAATGTTGTATTTTATTAACTAGTTCTAGTGTATTTTTTACGGTGAATTTAGGTGAAAATTTAGTGTATTCTGTAATAATATCTGACAGTTTTTTTGAAATTTTATATGACGGAGCTGTATAAAAAGAAACTACAGGTCTTATTGGGTGGTCAGGTTTGTGTAGTTTAATAAAAGAGTATAATTTAGGAGGTTGTGGGTTCATAATATTAAGGTATTTCTGTTCTGTTGGATTTAGTATTGATTTTGAATTTTCAATGGCTAGTTTAATTTGTTTTCGGTATTTTTCTGTGGGGTCTTTGTTTAGTTTTATACTGTTTTGGTTAGTTAAAAATTCTATTGTTTTGTTATTATTGTTTTTTAGAATCTATGGAAATTAATAAACTGAAAAATACAGATATAATTCTGAATGACCAACTCGAGACAAACAGCTCCCCACTCCTCAACCTCTTCAGTTGAAGATTAAAAAGGCAAACACATTGTAAACTATATTACTTGAGAAAGGCACTCCGCCGAAACAGCTGTAGTCACTTAGATATAATAAATTTTGTGGAAGTATAGAAAACAAACGTTTTCAGTTTTTTATTGTTAGATAAAATGAACTTCCATCAAGTAACGGTCGAATCCATCAATTATTTACCTGTATTTTTGTTACACCCTGTATATTTATATTACTGAATAGAGAATTGAATAACCTTTCAAATGAGCTGTGTGAAGTGATTGATGTGATCGTTCATGGGTATTCTCTCAATTTTCCGACTCTATCGAATTTTATTAATTTTAAACAAGGTATATAAAAAATATGAATTTCGATCAGGAGTAAAGTACCTTTATAGTTCACAACATTTAAATTAGAATGATAATTTCCTAAACAACTTTTCAAAATAGCAATTTTCCATATTATGAATTTAAATAAGTAAATAAACAAATGTTTTCGTTGTGATAATGCTCGCATTTTCAGCTTGTTTTTGTAATCATCTAGTACCTAAATTCAAGTTGAAAATTTCTTATCAGATTCTGATAAGAATTTTTACCATGTTTTATTCAAAAATATATTTTTTAATTGTTAATGATGAAGGTTCCTTATAGGATTGGACTGTATTAATAGCCAAAAAAGGAATATTTTATAATTAATTAAGTCCAAAATAATTATCAAGAACTGATAGAATAAGGTTTGAAATTGAATTTAGGTACTCAATAAGCTCAAAAATAATATTTTTTACTTGTGTTTTTGAACCTTGAAAGTCTTTCGTTCTTTTTTCAGTTTTAAATTGTTTATAACTCGAAAACGATCACTTTAAGACAAAATTACAAAATACCTTTTGTGCTTAGAATGATCCAAAAATATAATAAATATAATAAATCTGAAATAATACCTGCCTGGGACGAAAAAATGTTTTTTGCACGATTGATCATTTTTGACTGTTTACTGTGACAGATTTTACGTCAGTAGGTAACATTTACTAGCAACTCGACTGTAAGTAATCCAACTCGACGGTAAGTACTCCAACTCGACGGTAAGTAATTCACTTACCGTCGAGTTAAAAAATCTCTTAATTTTAATTTATTTTTTGAAAGAATAAAGAAAACTAACGAATTATTTATTAATATTGAAACTTATGGTACAATTTGGTAAATTATTTTATTTAATGAAATCCCACTTGTTTTGGCTGTGGTTTCACTTCTAACAGAAACTCATGCAGAATCGCATACATTAGTAGTATTACTAGTATTGCACAATATTTTTTCGGCAAAATCTATTTTATTTTGAAGAGAATTTTCTACATAGCTTTCTGCCACTCTCGATGAACGCCAACCTCCATGACGCTTTAATCCGAGGACATCAACACCTTTATTAGCCAAAAGCATTGCTGATGTCCTCCTGAACGAATGGCCAGTATAGTTCTCGGGATTAGGCAAATTTAAGAATTTGGCAATTTGAGAAGGCCAGCCCCCGATTGTCCCTTTCCCTATTACTTGAGCACAACATTTTCCTTTGGCGTATCTTAAGAACAAATGATTTGATTTTACTTGTAATCGACGAAGTTTTATATATTTTATAATGGTATCAATCGTGCAAAAAACATTATAAGCATGTCGAACGTTAAGGGTAACCGATCTCAGGCAATAATTGTCTTCGATCGGTATAAAACCCTTACCGTTCTCCATACTTAATATACTATTTAGAACTTATAAAAAAAAGTCATTTTTTAATTATTAATTAATCATAGTCAGAACAAAACTATATCGGTTACCAAACCATCGGTTTCTTATAATTGTTACCATACTAAATTACTTGTCCAATAGCAGATCGGTGCCGATCGACCTAATATCGTATACATATTGGACTATAAGAATCGAATGCAAAAATTCATTAAGATTAATCTGCCAAACTGCAAAAATTTGCTACATTTATTTCTTCATTTCCTCGGCTCTAGGCTATAATGTGAGTAATAACAACAATTAAAAAAATTACCAACAAAAAAGAGAAGGTAAAATAGCAACTAAATGTATTTAATCATATTATTCTAAAATAGGAAACAACATATCTGAACCCCTTTAAAAATAATATAAATCCAACCTTCGACCCTTTACAAACTTAACTGTTAAAACGGATGAGGTGAAAATCCATTGCCGATAAAACAAGTAAATCATTCTTTTGTCGTTTCGAGAGCTTATGTCGAATATTTATCTACTTCAATCTTCCTTGACGCAACTTTTTCTTTAAGCTCAATCGGATATCCTGACAGACAGCAAGGAATCTATCTCTTGTCTCGATAAAGTAGAAAAAAGACATTTACTTGTCGTCTCATGTACTTTCTACACATAAGAAAGAATGCGTTTTTATACGTTTCGAATACGAGAATGCGTTCGAGTGTATGTGAATTTTTTTAATTTCAAATTGGATTGGATTTTTAACTGTCAAATATAACACGTATTAGTTCCATTTCTGTTCTACTCTTGTTGTGAATGTTGTTTATTTATTTATTTATTTACGGGCGAACCCATTTTACAAATTTAGTACAATTTTAAAACAAGTATGATTAAAACAAAATAAAACATTTATAAGCTAAAAATTACAAGACAATTAAATATAAGTACACAGACATAATATAAATAATAAACATAAAAAGTAGTTACCTATATCTGATAATAAGCGTCGTCAAGTGATATTTGACAATACGGCCTTGAATCTGTTTAAGCTGTAGGAAAAGTCGAGTTCCTGAAATTGATTTGCAATTCTTTGGCTTCGAGATAAGAACGAATAATGAGCATAATTTGTTCTATGCATTGGTACAGAAAATGAAACCAATTGTCTTGTCTGGCGGTTGGGAACTGCAAAATCAATTTTGGCTAACATATCTGGGCAGTCGATTTGTGAGTTAACCAGCTTAAATAATAGAATTAAGTCGTGATCTAATCGACGGCTTTTTAAAGTAGTAATATTTAACATCTGTAAAATATCGTCATAATGCATATACTGGCCAAGTTTAAACGCAACATGTCTAAGGAACTTATGTTGCACACACTCAATTTTATCACTATACAACTGATAATATGGAGACCACACCGAAGAGCAATATTCCAGATGAGGTCTAACTAACGAACAATATAGAATCTTTAATGGTTGGATGGACGTAAAATCAGAAGTAACTCGTTTGATATATCCAAGAAGCCTCAAAGATTTGTTAATGATGGTTTTAAAGTGCTCATGGAAAGTTAGTGAGGTATCTAGCCATATTCCAAGATCTTTGATAACAGTTTGTGATGAAAGAACAGATGTATTAATACTGTAATCATATAGTAAAGGGTTATTGGTTCGATAAAAACGCATGACATGACACTTACTTGTATTCAGTTCCATACCATTATTGATGAACCAACTTTGAAGTTTAGTCAAATCGTCTTGCAATTTTTCAGCATCTTCACTTGACCTTATTACAGAAAATACCTTTAAATCATCAGCAAATAGGAGTACCACACCATGGTGAAAACTTTTAACTATATCATTAATAAACAGATTAAACAATAAAGGTCCCAAGTGGGATCCTTGTGGTACGCCAGAAGTTACAGAAATTTCATTGGATTTAATACTGTTAAAACGTACAATTTGTTTTCTATTGGAAATATAATCTGTAAACCATTTTAGTAACGATCCAGTGATACCAAAACTTTCAAGTTTAGTTAATAGGAGCTCATGATTAACTCTGTCAAATGCTTTTGATAAGTCTGTATAAATAGCATCAACTTGATGACCTGCCTATGTTGAGAAAACATGGAAATAATTTCGTGAGTACATTGTGATGTACGCTCCTAGACCGCCGAAGATTCCGACCCATTTATTGTAATTCGAATGGTATAAACAAACCTTTTTATGTTGTTCTGAAGCTACTTCCTTATGGCATTTTTATAATCAACTATTTTCAATGGGAAATAAGCCACAATTTTACCAAAAAAATTATTTTATTAATGTTTCGACGCCCAAGTCGGGTGTCGTTGTCAAAATACAAAATAATACTTTTTATTGCAAAAATTGAAGAAAAAGATCTTCTGTGTAAAAAGGTATATTTATTTAAAACCCCAATAAAGGGCTACATTAAGAAACAGAACGTTTTCGCTCTAAAGAGAGCATCATCAGTGTTCTAAGCCTAAAATAAGTATAACCATAATTAGTGAAGACAAGAGTAAAAAATTTAAAGGTTGACCAAGATAAAAAATTAGGTTATACTTACAAGCTCTACATATGCTAAGCCACCAAAAATACATGGGTTAAAACCCTTAAAATGCCGACCAAAAGTCTTACATTGGTGTGTTAATATTAAACCCGGGCGATAAGTGAAATTTAAACAAGATATATCTCAAATCATCATATGTCTATATACCACGAGCATGTGGGTGGTTGAGTTGATTTCTCTGTCTTTACAAAGAGAAAGGTGAAAGCCAACTGATTACAGGTGACAGGTGTGAAAGCGTTTCTGACTGATGACAGTACGAGACAGACGGTGTAACCTGAAATTTTGTGAACTGATATATAGTTAGGTACACTAGCCAATAGTTTTAAAAATTTGTTTGTGGTAAAATTCGATAATAACAACAAAAATCGTGTGTTTGGGGATTACAAGTATTCACTATTAAGCTAACAAGAATAATATACGGAGTGCAAATAACTTTATTTAAAACCAACTGTCAGCGGGGTTTAATAAATGTATTACTTAAAAATAGGCAACCAACCATACATGAGGTGAATTTTAAAATAAAATAAAGATTTTATTTTGTTTTAATAGTTGAAAAAGAATAATTTTCCCATATGATCAAATGCATTTAGGGCAGAGAAAATAAGTAGATTTTTTAAAACTATTAAACATGATGAGGGCAATGTCTAGGTTGAAGACAGAGAAATCAACTCTTTGTGAAGACAGAAAAAATCAACTCAACCACCCACATGCTCGTGGTATAGTCATATATGATGCTTTGAGGTATATCTTGTTTAAATTTCACCCATCGCCAGGGTTTAATATATAACACGCCAATGTAAGACTTTTGGTCGGCATTTTAAGGGTTTTAACCCATGTATTTATGGTGGCTTAGCATGTAGAGCTTGTGAGTATAAGCTAAATTTTTATCGTGGTCAACCTTTAAATTTTTTACTCTTGTCTTCACTCATTATGGTTATACTTATTTTAGGCTTAGAACACTGATAATGCTCTCTTTAGAGCGAGAACGTTTTGTTTTTTAATGTAGCCCTTTATTGGGGTTTTAAATAAATATACCTTTTACACAGAAGATCTTTTTCTTCAATTTTTGTAATTAATGGTATACATCCAGCTACAGGAGATTTTTCCTTATGGACTTTTTATTGCCTGTAAACATCCTTTTTAGACGCATCGGAGATTATTCATTACCTGTCTGTGTAAATATTATTTCTTGTATTCTAGAAAAAAATCTTCCGATTCTAGGTTTTCGAAATGTTCGATTTTCCTGTTTGATGTAAATAACTCTTAGCACGTAGATTTGACTAGAAAAAGGTTGGTTGTTTATGAATATTCGAGAAGTTTTTATTTTAGTATTTAATGAAGCGACGATGTATGTTTGGGACAGTCTGATAAAGCCGTGTTTTCGAACGTATATTTTGCCGCTATTTTTAAATAGATAATTTTGTAATATAAATTAGGTACTTATTGTCGTAATAAGTTAAGTGTTAAGCGGTTATTGTTTTTGTAAGTTAGTGCTGTAAATAGAATAATATAAAGTAAGTATTTTTATTTAAATTAATTTAAGTGTTCTTATTTAAAAATAAATAATGTCAATTCAAAATAAGTATTAGTGTCTAAAAATCAAATTAGTAAAGTCACTCACGCGTAACAATATGACCAAGATACTAGAGAACATAGTGTAACTAGTAACTTTTAGTGTAACTAATGTAACTATTAGGAAAGAAAAAAACAATAAAAAGAAATAATAGAGACTGGTACAGTCAAGACTGCGAAGCAGATAGAATAGTATAAAACTCATCCAAAATGGCATGGATCATCAACCCGTGAGAAAAAACAGAGAAAAATACAAAATAGCGAGAAACAAGGCCAGCACAACAGATAAGTAAAAGAAAAATGACTGGTTAAATGAAAAGCTACAGGACATTAAAAAAGGCAGAAAAATCATAAAATAGTAGTTATTTATGTACCAAGTCAGTAAAGTTACTCTTTATCGAACGTGTCTGATAGTATAAGCAGAGCCAGCGTAGCGAGCGAGGCGAATAAGAGACGAATTCGATAAATTGCCTTTACTGACGTGGTGTATAAAAAATTTTATCGCCAGCAATTTGATATTAGTTTTAACAATTATTTACAATTTACAACTTAATAATTTTTTAAATATTAGACGTCATAATAATTTCATGACAGTGATGACAGATAACTTTTGCAAGATGGCCGCTTTCGATTTTTAATCGATAGTTATCAATATTGAATAATTACTAAATTCTCCGTTTGACATAAATTAAATTGATAATATCGCCAATTGTGTACAAATTTTTAGTAATTAAAGTAAATAAATTTTTAGTTCACTCAAATACTCGGCATTCGATTACTGCCGTCGACTACTTACATTCAATCTCGGTTAATTTGATTAATCGCGGCAGGTAAAGTAAAACTCTTCTTTCAGTACAATAAAGTGTTACTTTACTGCCGCAAATGAGGGCAAATGAGTACAATAATAAATGACTTTAGTGACGGTTGGCGATAAAACAATTTTATAAAAAGTCAGAGCAATAAAAAATGTGACATATTAAAACGAAGGACTAAAGAACCAAACAGGAGAAGCCGTATTTGAAGATAAACAAATCAGCCGAATATAACGAAGAATATTACGAAACAATGCTATTGGAATGCTAAAATAATTACATAAAGAACAAGCTAATACTACAAAAAATATGGACGCAAAACACACTACCAAACGATTGGAACAGAGGTATTATAGTACCTATTAGTGATGTAACGAATGTCATTTTTTGAACATTCGCGAATACGAATGCGAATGCGAATATCTGCTGCTGACATTCGCGAATGCGGATGCGAATGCGAATATTCAGTTTTTTTTTAAATTTGTTTCTATAATGAAAAGTTAATTGATATTTAGTGTAAATCAATCTGAATCTTAAGCTTTATTACATAATACCAAATAATACAAAAAGTGAAGGCTGATAATGTGATTATACAGGGTTAAGTTATATCTATCTATTGCCCTTCATTTGTCCAAAGTTGAACGTAGGCCTCCCCCTTATTTTTCCACTCTTCTCGGTTCAGTGCTAATGCTGGTGCTCGATCTGGTCTCTACGTATCTTTTTAGGTCATCCGACCATCTCGTCTGTGGTCTGCCCCTTCCTCTTTTGTAGTCATAAGGACTCCAGTACTCCAATGAGTTATCGCTTCATTCCATCTTCCGTCTTTGCATATTTCCATTTGAGAGTAGCTGCATGTTACCTTTTCTTAATAAAAAAGATGAGAAGTGAATACATTTTGATTTAATCAACCTAATATTATCTCAAAATGATTTTTTTCTGGTTTTCATATTCGCAAAACATTCGCACAAATTTCGCGAATGCGGATGCGAATGCGAATATGCAAAAACCTGCGAATATTTGCGAATGCGAATGCGAATACGAATATTCGTTACATCACTAGTACCTATCTATAAAAAAAAGAGATAGGGAGGAGTGCAAATATTACAGAGCAATAATCTTATTAAACATCAGATATAAAATTATAGCAAACATACTAAATAAACATGAGACTTAAATCATGCGCTGAACGAATATTAGGAAAATAGCAGAACGAGTTCATATAGTGGAGCAAATAATTCCAAAATCGAGAGAATACAACATAGAAATTCGACTAATATTCTTTTTTCTTGAGCTGAAGCTACTATATTTCTGTCCAATTTCTTTCATTTAAGGGGAAAGGAACAAAATACAAAATTTTGACGCCTGTCAAAATTTTCAATGTATTTTAAATGTAATCATTTTTTGCGAATCCTGAGAAAACCAGTAAGTATTTTTGAAAAATTTAAACGCAGAACGGAAGACTACTTTATTACCGAGGGCCGACAGTCCCTTAGAATGAATAAAAAGTTTCTTTTGAATGAGATATTTGAAATTAAAAATCACACTAAATTTTATCTTAGTTTTTCACCCCTGTAACTTATTAAAATAAACATTATAGAAGCTTTTAGGGACTTTCGGCACTCAATTAACCACATGAGACAATAAAATCCCGTTAACGCTGCAGTTCCGTTTCGCTCTCTTATTTTGAAACTAATCAGTAATCTCAATTAGAGCATGTAATTTTTGAGAAAACTGAACGATTTGCTGCATTAGCCATTGATCAGATCACCAATAATATAAAGACTAATATAAAATCAACTTAGCACGCGCTTCTAAACCTTGCTTAAGGCTGACTGGAGGCAACAAGACATAAAACACGTCACACATAAACTATCAAAAACTAATTTTATTACAAATTACAATCGCTTATTTCCGACATTCACCGAAAATCTTTTGCGTTTGTCGACATACACCGATAATACCCCCAAACTATAACAGAGTTTATAAAATGTTCGGTCTTTCACCAAGACATTTGGTATGTATCGATATTCACCGGTGAATGTCGACACACACCAAGTTCTGACTCTCACAGTAACATACAGTGTGAAAAGCCAAATGGAATAAATTCATTATTTCGTGAATGAGTTTGGAAAGAAATCCCGAAACAGGTTGATTTTTGTTTAAATTATTATTTTTTGGCATATAGGTATATCATACTATATACCCTCAAAATATATTTTATTACTATTTCTTTCTTTTATCTGATTCAACAGTTTATTAATATTTCTTCACTGCTTATATCATTAAAACATAGTCTCAATTTACAATCAGTTACTTTGAACTGAATTTTAATTCCATTATTTTCTTTTCTCCTCTAATTCTCCACCCTTTAATTTATATCTCAGTTTTATGTCCTACATTGTTGTCTATCAATTCAAATTTATTAGTGTTTTCATTAAATAACAACTAATTTAATCTTTTAGCTACAATTTTTAAGCTTTCCTATTTGTCATCCCTTATACGCTGTGAGCTCGTACGTAGAGGGGATATTTACGAATTCGCGAGCGCCAGTAGTGGCAAGTCTGTAAATGTTTACCGGAAATTTGACATAAATGTCAAAGTGATTAATTTAAAATTAGAATTAAAAACATTAATTATAAAAAATATTAGTTGGTCAAAGTTGTGGTATATATTTTTACCTTAAATATACTTACGTTTTAAATACTGAATTTAAGTTTTTTTAATGTTCCGTAATATGTAATATTATCTTAATATATTAATCTTAGCGCCATCTACACGATAATTGTGGAAGTATCCGAAGTAAGAAATTCATATTTTATCAATAGAACGTCAAAATGATTAGCAAATCTTAAAAAAATCGATTACAATTTAATTACTTTTTTGCGTTGTAAATATTAAGCGATAACAATTAAATAATAAATTTAAAAATTACCGGTGAAAGTTGAATTAGTAGTCCGCTAGGAGCGACACCAGAGAAGCTCAGAGCGTATACGACCACTACTCCTCTCATTAAAACATCAAGGAGTACTGACCTTAGCAATTTAGGTTACAGCTGCATATCCACATCTAACATACATATTAAATATCGACACGTTTTGATCCAAACGTTGTCAATCTTACACTAACACATACACTAATAAATAGAAGTATTTTGATAAATATAAATATAAACAAAATTTTTTAATAAATAGAAATAAAAATCTTTAAAACCATCATATCACATTTTAAAAAATTGTATATATGACATTCACTGTAGTTTACTTCACAAACAAAATAACAGGCACATATTTGTTGGTTTTCTTTCACCAACTATCTCTTAACCCTCAAGAATTCCCAAATCCCATAAACTTGTTTACCTTTGCAACATTCTCCGTCTATTCCACCATATCCTGTTAACATAACTTAAGCAGAAATATCATGTTAATGAATACTGAGGTAGTAGCTCCTTGTACCCGAATGTAGGTACGACACGTTATAATTGCATGATTATAGACGGCATACATCTGCGTGTGTTTGTGAGCTTGGGGACGTTTGTTACCGCCCCCGATTTTACATGCATATGTATTTGTCTGCTATCTGCACTACTTTTATGTACGTTGTTCAATATTGACTTGATCTTATGGATCTTTAGCATCTTTTACAACCAGACATTCTTCTAACTCTAGTTTTTATTTGTAGCATTTAGTAACTTGTAACCGTTGACCTGAAGATGCTCTGCATACTTTAGAGAGCGAAACCGGTCGTCGGAAGTTACAATAAATGATTGAGAGTACGTCTGTCTTTTACTTCATTTATATCATACTATAGTTCACTCGCTTTCAAGATGACAAGATTTCAAGTTTCTGATGCCTGATTCGTGGGCAGTTCGTGTCGTCGCAGTTTGTCAGTACATTTTACCGCTTGCAAAAAACAAAAAACAGATAAGCATTTTTTTTCGATTATTTCTCAAATAAATATTTTATTTCTGTTTTCTGACAGCAGTAAAATGTATTTTGAATTAAATAAATTACGCACATTCTTTTTTTTTGTGTCCACTAATTTATTTTAATGTTTATACTACTGAATAGAGAATTAAATTACCTTTCAGCTGGGCTAGCATACGACCCATATTATCGGTTAAAAAAAGCATGGATTTCATCACGCCCAGACTAATGACGTCGCTAGTATGATCATCATCCAGCCTTCTGCATCCAAAGTTGAACGTAGGCCTCCCCTAATTTCTTCCAATTTTGTCGGTCTTGGGCTTTCTGCAACCAATTCCCAGCAATCCTTTTGACGTCGTCTGTCCATCGTGTAGGTGGTCTACCTCTACTTCTTCTGTCTTCTCTTGGTCTCCACACTGTAATTTTTTGGGTCCACCTCCCGTCCTTCATTCTGGCTACATGGCCCGCCCAATTCCACTTCAGCCATGCTACTCGCTCTATGACATCTGTGACGCCTGTCCTTCTTCTGATTTCTTCGTTTCTGACCCTGTCTCTGAGAGTCAGTCCAAGTAGTGACCGTTCCATTCTTCTTTGGGCCACTCTAAGTTTCGTTGCTGTGGCCTGGGTTAACGATAATATTTCAGCGCCGTAAGTCATGACTGGAAGCACATATTGGTTGAACGTCTTCCTTTTCAAATAATTTGGCAAGTTGCTCTTGAAGATGTCTGATAGAGCTCCATATGCGGCCCATGCTAAGGTAATCCTTCTCTGTAATTCAGCAGTTTGATGGTCCCTGGCAATTTGGATTTCATGCCACAAGTATTTATATTTATGGACCAATGCTATTTCGTTGACGTCGACTTTTGGATTTTCGCTTAGTACCAGGTTTGTCATGTATTGTGTCTTTCCAAAATTTACGTTTAAACCAACTTTTTTACAGGCGGCATCTAAGTATAAGTTGTCTGTTATAAGAACTATGTCGTCTGCGAATCGTAGGTGGGAGAGCCTTTCACCGTCGACATTTATTCCTTTGGCGTCCCACTCCAATTGTTTGAAAGCATGTTCAAGGACTGCCGTAAGGAGTTTGGGAGATACCGTATCTCCCTGTCTAATTCCTCTTTTGATTTTTATAGATTTGGTATCTTTGTGTAGTCGGACGGCCATGGTTGCATTATTGTATATGTTCGCTATCAGTTTGGAGTACCGATAATCTATACGACTTTCCTCCAATGATCTCATTATGCTGTTAATTTCAATCGTATCAAATGCTTTGCGAAGGTCTACGAAAGCCAGGACCAATGGTCGGTTGTATTCGATAGATTTTTCTATAATTCCTTTTATGCAGTGTAGGTGGTCGTTAGTGCCAAAGTTTTTCCTAAAACCCGCCTGTTCTGTAGGTTGGTAAAAATCCAATTTTGTTTCCAGTCTATTTGTTATTATTCTTGTGAATAACTTGTAGAGGTGGTCTAATAGGCTTATGGGCCGGTAATTTTCGAGGTCTGTTGGATCGCCCTTTTTGTGTAATAAGATGGTAAGTGCACTGTGCCATCTTGTAGGTGTTTCACTTTGGTGCAGGCATAAGTTGAACAATTCCTTTATGTTGTTTAATGGTACGCTAGTATGATGATATGTATTCCAGAAATCACAATTTAAAAATAAAAATTTAAGGCTATGGGTAAATAATTCGCAAATATTTTACGTGTATCCCTACTTTTTCTGTCTTTACACGGCAAATTACGTGTAGTAAAATTCACACTGGTATGGATATGTAAACATTACTAGAATGTCATTCTACTTGAAAATGTCATCATTAATTTAAAGAGATGGCTTTTGAATGTTCTTGGATAACTGTTATTTTTATAATTGCAAATTATTAATTCAGTTAATAAATGTGATAATTTTTTCATTAACTATGTATTCAGTGATTGTAATAATTTATTTGTACAACAAAAACTAATACTCAATCGAGAAAAGAGGAAAAGTGTTAAAGTGATTTTTGAAGATATTCTTCTTTAGCGGCGAATCGATTGAGGGTAAAATTTGATTGATCTCCGCGCATGCGCACACCGACAGTATGGTATTAGTGGTTATACGGGCTCTGATTGGGTGTTGAAATTTTGAAATGATCTGTCAATAATTGTTCAATATGGAGGTTATCGGTAAACAAAAATATTGTATAATATTAGTTTTTATTGATGTGTGGACAGAAATAAAATCAAATTTATAATTATAGTGACTTTTTAAATAGTTTTGAAAAGCCGCAGGTACGTAATTCTAAATGTTTCAGTTGGAAATACCTAATAGTTTTAATACCTATCTATTTGGAAAATGTAAATAAAATAATGTAGTTACCTATTAGTAGGCAATGCTTTAATTTACATAATCTGATTACGAACAAATCTTCATCTCATATATCGTTTTCTTACTCTATATTTTGTTGTATTTTTTTTTTCGACAAAAATCAAACTAATAATTTTATTAAATTCATATAAATTTATGGTGTGAACGTTTAGTTTGTGTATATTCCCACATGACGTATACGAGAGTTTGGTGCAGTTTGAAATGGCGTCAACTTTCGTACGGCGCGGTAGACGTGAAGTGGGTTCGAGCCCCAAGCAAGTTATTATTTTTTTATTTTTTTTATAGATTTTATGATTGTAAGTATATTATTATATAATTTTTGAAGATATTCTTCTTTTTTGAAAGTGGTAGATAAGAAAGTTAGTTTGATTTTTAAATAAAATAATTACAAATAACCTTTTAAGTATATTTACTTCGTTTAAATTACCTATTATATAATAGAAGAATATCTTCTTACGTGCGTACAAAGTACACAGACATTTTTTTTTAATAATATATTGGTATGGAACGCTTACGATTTTGAACATCTTTAACAACAAAATACTTGGATGACAGAATATATTATCCTGATGTATTCTTTGCTTGGATCTTCCACAAATAATACACAATAAATAACTTTTTATTAAGTTCACGCCTTAAATCAATTATTTATCAAATACACTATATATATATATATATATATATATATATATATTTAAAAACATAAGATGTAGATCTTTGAAACACACTCAGTGAACCAAAGATCCAAGGTTATTGGTTTAACGACCACTCGTACGAAATCAAATAGATGAAATAGAGAATGTGGAAAAATCCCCTTACGAACAATTCAATTTGATTATATATATATATATATATATATATATATATATATATATATATATATATATATATATATATATATATATATATATATATATATATATATGTCTTCATATCAAGGCGAGATCCGTTTGTATCATAAGCTATACAAGATGAGATCCGTTTTGCAAGGCGAGATCCGATTTTGGATCTCACCTTGTATTCACGTGTATATAGTGACATCTCGATGTAACAATGGTTAGGGTACAAGGAAATCGATTTTTGTCTGGACCTCATTTTGCACCCCTTTTGGTGAATTTTATATTGCAGTGGTTCCACTAAATCCGCTGTAGAGGGCAGCGCGCGCGATCCGTTGTGTATATGGTAAATATATATTTTGCAGACAACTCGAGATCCGGTAAATTTGGAAACATCGCAAATGAATTTCACGGTCAGCTCTCTCACTCGGCTTATGTCTAGCTTGAATAAGAATGTTTACATTATTTAAGGGCTCTGTCCAGAAAGGCGATTGTCAAATATCTCGAGAATTAGACGGCATATCGAAAAAACTTTGGAATGCTTTTTGAATGGTTTTTCAAAATCTATATACTTACGCAATAGCAGGGTTCTTATTCTGCCTGCGAAAGCGGTGGGTGTAGCAACTTTGAATTTTCAACTGAAACACTTTATTTTTAATTAAATAGTTGAAATTTAGAATTAAAAATACACAACTTTTGTTTGAATCGATAATAGCTTCTTTAATCCAGTCGGAAGAGCTTCAAAATCGTCGTTTTGATGACATTTTTAGGGTTTAGGGGTACCTCAGGTAGTTAGCTTAAAACGTAAGAAATAAATTTGAATAGTTAATGTTTATTGATAAACAAAGCTCCAATTCTATTTTACTTCAACTCATTTTAAGGCTATTTCAATAAACTAATCGGTTCTTTTTTCAGTTTTTTGGTAAAACATTGTAACTTATAGACGAAAATTCTTAAAATCGGCTATTTTTCATTTAAATTGTCAATAAATAATTAAATTGAGAAAAAATTGGTCAGATTTACATAAATTTTGTTACTCCGTCCATATAGAAACTAAAACAATTGTTACGTAGTTACACTGAGTGTCATAAAAACCGTGTATTTTTACTCATTTCTTTGAGCTATTTCACGTAATATCGAGATATAAGTTGTATTTTTTACATAAGTTATATTAACGTTAAACTGACTTAATTTATAGTTTTATAAGCAACAATTAAGTATAGCGAAATTTATAAAACCTTGTTTAAATTGTTTTACATGCTCTATAATGCGGTTATCTTAAATTTTGTTTTGAATGTTTTTCTTCTTACTGGTAGACAAAAAATGCAAAATGTGCATTTTTGACATCAAATTGTTGATAACCAACATAGTTACTACTCAAAATATTAAAAAAACTAACCGTCGGTATAACAGGTTGCCTGGAAACCAGATGCAGAACAGTACCATAAATGTTTTAGACTTTTTAGCACTTTCTTTAAGTGAAATTTAAAATCATTTACCACCCATGTACACTCATTACGGAATCTGTTACAAGAATTTCAGCGATTTCAGCCATTTTTTCAAAATTTATTTGGATTTTCTCTAGTTATCCTTCCAAAAGACAATACATAAATGGTGAATACCTTTTACACCAACTTCAAGGAGGGTAATTTATACAGGTACATACCTGGAATTATTATATGGACCGTTCACTCTTGTTAGAGTATAGTTCCCTCAAATATGAGCTCTTTTAATCCATTTCACGCGGTAAATTAGTCCGCTTTTCCTTTAGGTCTTAGTTCATAGGTTGTGATGTTTTTTTGCCCTCTCTACTATCTTCTTCCACTCTCTCCGGTCCTGAATCTTTTCTCTCCAGTTTGCAATTTCCATCTTTGATATATCGTCTAGCAGTTGATCTTCCCATCTAATTTTTGGTCTTCCTCTTGGTCTATTTTTTACTGGTTTCCAGTTCATTATCTTCCTGATCAGTTGTTCTACCCCTCTTCTTTGCGTGTGCCCAAACCATCTGAGGCTTTGTGCTTTAATGAATTTTACTATATCTTCTCCTTTATTTATTTTTATTATTTCATGGTTCATCAGCTTTCAATATTCCCCTGTTTCTGTCTTTACTAGGCCATGTATCCTTATAATTTTTCTCTCAATTATTTTTAACTTTTCTTCGTCTTTTTTCGTAAGGCACATTACTTTCTGCTCCATAGGCTATCACTGATCTGATTGCTGCTGTGTATATTTTTGATTTTGTTTTTTTTTGCTCAGGTTTTTGTCCTTGAGTAGTTGGTGATACTTCCAATATACTCTATTACCTGCTTTAATTCTGTCGTTTATCTCTATAGTCCTTCCGTTTTTGCCGTCCACCATCACCCCCAGGTATTTGAAGCAATCTACTCTCTGGAATGTATTTTCACCTATCTTTATTTCTGCTATTCTGTTTACATTGTCTCGTGTGCTTATAAGATATTTTGTTTTATTCTGATTGATTATTAGTCCTCTCGTCTTTGCTTCTCTTACCAGGGTTAAAAGTGCCTCTTCTAGTCTTTTTTTATCTCGTGCTACCAGTCCCAGTTCATCTGCATATCCTATGATCTGTGTTGAGCTTTGAATAATTGTCTTTTTCAGCCCTGTGTCCCTAATTACTCCTTCTAGAGCGATATTAAATAGTGTCGTTTGTTGTTGACAGACTGTCTCCTTGTCTTACTTCAAGTTCTATTTTGATGTCATTTGTATCGCCCTCATTTGTTTTAACTTTTGCTGTTGAGTCTTTTATTGTCATTCTAGTTAGTCTTATTAATTTTGCCGGTATCTCCATTTTTTTCATTTCTTTTAATAATTGTTGTCTGTATATGCTGTTGAAGGCCTGTTGGAAGTCGATGAATAGTATGTGTAGCTTTTTTCAATTGTTTGTGTCAGTACGTGTATTGCATCTATTGTTGATCTTCCTTTGATCTATTGTTCTAAAACCCTGTTGATATGGTGCTATAATTTTTTCTGTGTATTGATTTAGTCGGTTTCTTATAATTGTGGTCAATATCTTATACGTTGTATTTAGTAGCATAATTGGTCTGTAGTTGCAGTACTTAGTTGGATCCCCTTTCTTAAAGATTGGTGCGATGTGTCCGTTTTTCCATTCTATGGGCATGCTTTCGTCCTTCCAAATTGTAACCATTAACTTGTGCATTCGCTTCGTGAGCTCCTCTCCGCCGTTGATGATCAGTTCGTTGTTGATTTCATCTGGCCCTGGCGTTTTGTTTACTTTTAGTTGTTTTAATACCTCCATGAATTCCTAATAAGTAGGTGCTACTTCCTCTTCATCTCTGTTATCTCTTATATCCTCATCCTCTGAATATGCCTTATTGTCGTTTTTGTATAGGTCCGTGAAATGTTTTTCCCAATCTTTTTTGTTTATTTTTGTGACAGATTTTTTGGTACTGTGTTGTTGTTTTATCTATTCGAACAATTTCTTGTTGTCTTTATTATTCGTTTCTAATTCTTGCATTTGTTCAGAGATCCATGTGTTCTTCTTTCTTCTATAGAGTTTCAATGCTTCTTGTTTTTCTTTTATATATTGGTCCAGTTTGTTCCTGTTCGGCACTTTGTAGCCATTTGTTTCTTGCGAGGTGCTTCAGTTGACTTTTTTGGTGACATTCCTCATCAAACCATTCTTTCGATTCTTTGTTTTTTTGGAATCCTATTATTTGTTCTGCTGTCTCTATTATGCTGTTCTTTATGTTTTTCCATTATCCTTCTATTTCTATGTGCTCGTACTGACCCAATTTCTGTTCCAGTTGTTCTGTATATTGTTGCTTTGTTTCTTGCGTTTTCAGATTGGCTATATTCCATTTCCTCCTTTTTCCTTCCTTATGATTATTTGCTTTGATTATTTTCATCTTAAGTTTTGCTATCAACAATATGTGGTCAGTGCCTCCATTTGCCCCTCTATATGACCTTACGTCTTGTACTATTTGTGTACACTTTTTCGAAATTAGAGTATGATTTATTTGGTTTCCATCCATTCTTCCTGGTATCATCCATGGTATTTTGTTTTCTTTTTTATGTTTATGCCCAGTACTAACTATATATGTATTTGTTGCTGCTGCTAGGTTGCAGATTTCTCCTCCATTATCATTCGTAGTTTCATGAATGGTTTCTTTGCCAGCTACATTACGATTATAGTCCTCCTTTCCGATCTTTGCATTGAAATCACCCAATATTATTAATATGTCATTCCTCGGAATATTTTCACAGGTTTCTTCCAGGATGTCTTAGAATTCTGTTTTATCTTCTTGGTTTGCTTCTTCGGTGGGTGCATAGAAATTGACTATCGAGATGTGGGCTTGTTTATTTTCTTATGTAAGATATCCTTTCATTAACTGCTTTGAATTGTATCAGTTTTTCCCTCATTTTTTTGTTCACCATAAATGCCGTACCATTCGTTCCCTGTTTGTTTTCTCCCGAATAATACATGCTAAAGTTTTTCTTCTCAATTTTTCCTTCTTTCTTCCATCGTATTTCCTATACGGCTAGGATTTCTAGTTGGTATTTTTTCATTTCAAGAGCTATTTCTTGCATCTTACCTGCTGCCAGCATGGTTCTAATATTCCAAGAGCCCATTCTAATGGGTTTTGTTCTTTTCTTCTTATTAAGATTATTTCTTTATTTTGTGTGCGTTATTTTGTTTTCGTTAACCGTTTGCATTTCCGAGTCTTTTTTTGCCATGTCATTATCATATTTCAGCCGCTGTTCTTCGTTTATTAGTTTTTTGAATTTTCTATCAGCTGTTCTCTCTCTTCGTCCCATATCTAGATTTTGCCATTCACTATTAATTTCTTGTAGCCGATTTTCGTTTGCTTACCTTTGCTTCTTTCGTCCTTTGCTATTTTAGTTATTTCCTTTTGTATTTCTTTTTCTTTCGATGTCCAATCGTTGTTTATATAGATACGATCTCTATGCTGTTTTAGTTTAGGTTTCTTGTTTAGGATTTCCATTTTATCCGTGAGGGCTTCTGTTTCTATTGCGCATACTGTTTCTCCTATTTTTTTGCACTTCTTAGTTTTATTTGTATTTGCAACTCTTGGGCTCTGAAATTTTCCATTTCTTCTTTTAATTTCTTATAATCATTTGTTTCTACTTTCAACCCAGTTACGATCAAGCTTTTCTTTTTGCTAAATTTCTCCAGTTGCTCCATTCATTCATGTAGCCGTTTTACTTCTTTTTTTAGTTTTTGTTTCTCTGCTTTTACACCCATTAACTCTTTATTGGTTTGTTGTTATTCTTTCCTTATTTGTTTTATTTCCTGAAGCATTTCATCGTTTTTATTCATTAGCTCTTTCATTATTGTAATCATAACATTTTCCATGTCTTCCTTGTTTTCGTTGCCTGCTTTGCTTGGTGACCGTTTTTTAATTTTACTTCTATTAAAACAATCATCCAAGTTTTCTCTTTTGCGTTTCGTTTCATCATCGGTTTAATTTTTTGTGACATTTTTTCCATTTTCTAGGAGTGCAGCGCTAAATACCTGGAATACCGATATTAGATTATCAACAATACTTAAAAAATAAAAGTTACCAATTCACCGGTAGTTAATGCGTTATTTAAAAATTACCTGCGCACCAGAGTTGCCAGTTGGTCTGTAATTAGGATGGGGATTAAAATAGATACGAATTCACCGGGACCCGGAAATATGCACACCCTGATATTCTAGTTACGTAAGCTCGTCCGATTGGCGCATGACGTTAACAACAGAGTAAAGCATATTCCCGTCTATGCGTTCGTAATTCGTACGAACGCGAATGAAATTTGAGAATAGTACAAATGAATGAATTATCACTAAAAGAAACTAAGTGATTTTTATAGTTTAGAGGAAAATTATTAAACTATTTACTTTTATTTAAATTGATTTTCAGTTATTTGTAAAGTTCCCAGTTTCTTGATTATATTGGTATCCGGAAAATAAAAATATTCATATAATCGATATCTACTAAAATTATTATATTTCGTTAGTTGGCAAAAATTGATTAGTGGCCTACACATTAGTAAATATAATTTTTACCAAGGGGAAGAAAAGCCTCAAAATAAAACCATAAATTTAATGGATTGATAAAAAAACAAAATTTTTTACTTTTTAAATAATGTATTTCATCAGATTTAAGTAAGAGGCTTGGAAAAGACAAAAATAAGTTTTACAGTTTTCATGCCATGCACTTTATTTAAATTTTGTGCATGTGAAATAGACGTACATACAGCAACTATGTAGCAGTTTTCATAATTTTTCTTTTACGCAATGTCAGGTTGTTAAGAGACTTGTTTAATTCTTTAATTCGGAAGTACATCCGAGACCTAAAAAATAACTTGTTCGCTTTGTTAGAACAGTCTACAGTTGCACTTTTGGACATAAGGTTTTCTAAATAATTTTTAGTTACCAAAATGGAATCACCATTCATGTGGAAGGAAAAATTGTCTCCAGTTACTTAATATATGACAAGAGAGTGTCTGATGGTTTACATAAACCACACTTACTCAAATGATCAACCCACGTGTACGTTGAAACATCTTCAGATTGAATACTGGAGTCCTTCAATTTATGGCAGATATAACCAGACAAATTCTCCAAACCATCATACTCGAGGTCACTAATGTTTTTTCATTCTAACTCTCATTGAAAACTTGAAAATCCACAACTGTTTCGTTGTTAGAATCCAGCCTTTGGATCAATTGTCCAGAAATTGGTAAATCTGGGATGTCGTCTGTTTAAACGTTCGAAAATTCGTTCCGTTGTCTCTCCTACCCGTATATAACTTTTATAAAATAAAATAAAGCTTTTTGTTAACACTTTAAAAAAAATTTAATGGGTTTTCCCCGAAAAGAGCTTCATTTTATGGTACTATGTATCACGTTAAAATATTTGATTTGGAATTTGAAGGATAAGATCGTCTTTTTATGAGCTACAAATTTACTTTTACTGGTTCTATAGACTAAGAATATACCATTTTTTCGTTTTTTTTATATGCTACATTTTTTCCAAGAATATTTTTTCGATATAATACTTACTTTGTGAGTATTTGCAAAAAACCGCCGAAAAACGTGTTTTTTTTTTGTTGAAAAGTAAATATTTTTAGTCGCAAGTGACTCTAGTACCTACTACTAAATTAACCTAGTACCTAAGTTAAAAAAACTCTATAGAACAAAAGTTGCTTAAACTTAGTCAGATCTGTTTCCGGACTTATTTTAAACGTATATTTTTTCACCCTCCAAGTAAAAGCAATCAACGGCACAAATTCAACTTTGAAGTGGGGGATGGGTAGAATCTAAATCCAAATTTTCATGCAATTAGGAGTTGACCCTGAAAATTATGTGTGTTTCTTTTTATCTTTTAAATCATTTTACTTAAAATCATTTTTAACTATCAAATAATAATTACATATTGAGTTATTTTATTTTTTAAACTTTAATAATATTTATAAAAAATTTTACTTTCTTGTAATGTATTTTTAAAACAAGCAATCATTTAAATAATTATTTTGTAACAATTTGTATTATTTAAGACTAGTTAGGCCGTACTAAATGTATGTAATAATATAATTTTATAAAATACTATACTCTCATACACTATACTATACTATACTACGGCACTTTCGTTTAGAAATTTTTAACCAGAAATGATTTTCTAAGGCACGTCGAATAATATATCGCTTGTACTATTTTAGTGAGTTTAAAATGGTACTTCCATTTACTACTCAAAAACCATATTTTTGATGTCAAAATTCTCACGTTTTCCGTACAAATTCGCACCCCTAAACAAATACGAAAGTACGCCACTGACAGAGTCGAAATCGGCAAAAAAAATTGTAAAAAATTCAAAAAGCTCAAGGCCAAAAGCACAAACCTCATATTGCCCTCCCACGCCTATACAAAACTCGGACCTCTTAAAAATACGAAAATACGCCAATGACACGGTCGAAATCGGCAAAATCAAATCGCAAAAAATTCATAAAGATTAAGTCCAAAAGTGCAAACCTCATATTGCCCTCCCACGCGTATCCAAAACTCGCACCCTTTAAAAAATCCGAAACCACTTCACTTTCAGAGTTAAAATCGACACAAAAAAATCGCAAAAAATTCAAAAATTTCAAGGCCAAAAGTACATCATATTGCCATCCCCCCATCTATTCAAAACTCGCACCCCTTAAAAAATACGAATGTGCGCCTATGAAAGGGCTAAAATTGGCACAATAAATTCTCAAAAATTTTTAAAAGTTTAAGTCCAGAAGCACAAACCTCATATTGCTACTTACACACCTATACAAAACTCGCACCCCTTAAAAAATCCGAAACGACGTCACTGACAGGGTTAAAACGGGCACAAAAAATTCGCAAGAAAATTTAAAAAGTTTGTGCGAAAGCACAAATTTCACTTTTTTTTAATTTCACGCCTATGCAAAACTCGCACCCCTAAAAAAATCAGCAACCACACCACTGACAGAGTTAAAATCGACACGATAAATTCACAAAAAATTCAAAAATCTTAAGTCTAAAAGCACCAATCTCATTTTGAGGTTTTGTTGAAAATATCGCCATTTTCCCCTCTTTTTTCTACCCACGGATGCGCCACTCATTGAATCTTGGCTTTTCAGCACAAACCTCATATTACCCTCCCCATATCTATTCAAAACTCGCACCTCTTAAAAAACGAAAGTACGCCCATGACAGGGTTGAAATCGGCACAAAAAATTCTCAAAAATTTTTAAAAGCTTAATTCCAGAAACACTTTCGTCATATTGCTACTTACACACCTATACAAAATCCGCTCCCTTTAAAACATCCAAAAGGACGCCACTGTCAGGTTTAAAATCGACGCAAAAAATTCAAAAAGCTTAAGGCCAAAAGTACAAACCTCATATTGCCATCCCCACACCTATTCAAAACTCGCATCGCTTAAAAAATACGAAAGTACGCCCATTGCATGGCTAAAATCGGCACAAAAAATTCTCAAAAAATTTTAAAAGCTTAAGTCTAGAAGCACAAACCTCATATCGCTACTTACACACCTATACAAACTCGCATCCCTTAAAAAATCCGAAATTAAGCCACTGACAGGGTTAAAACGGGCAGGAAAAAATCGCAATAAATTCAAAAAGCTGTTCCAAAAGCACAAATCTCATTTTTTATTTTTTTTTAATTTCACGCCTGTGCAAAACTCGCACCCCTTAAAAAATCCGTGACCACGCCACTGACAGAGTTTAAATTGACACGAAAAATTCGCAAAAATTTCAAAAAGCTTAAGTCCAACAGCACAAACCTCATATTACCATCCTCATATCTATTTAAAATTCGCACCCCTTAAAAAAAACGAAAGTACGCCCATAACAAGGTTAAAATCGGCACAAAAAATTCTTAAAATTTTTTAAAAGCTTAATTCCAGTAGCACATACCTCATATTGCTAGTTACACACCTATACAAAAGACGCTCCCCTTTAAAAATCCGAAACGACGCCACTCACAGGGTAAAAACCGGCACGAAGAATTCGCAAAAAATTCAAAAAGCTTGTCCAAAAGCTTGTCTCATTTTGTGTGTGTGTGTGTGTTTTTAATTTCACGCGTATGCAAAATTCGCACCTTTAAAAAATTTAAAAAAATCCGCAACCACGCTACTGACAGATTTAAAATAACACTAAAAATTGGCAAAAAATTCAAAAATCTTAAGTCCAAAAGCACCCATTTCATTTTGAAGTTTTGTTGAAAATATCGCCATTCCCCCCCTTTTTTCCCCATGGATTCGCCACTGATTAAAACTTGGTTCTTCGAATCCGCCACATCAAACCATTTACAACAATAAAAGTTTGACCAAAATCGCAGTCATAGGGGCGGAGCTGTCATTTTTTGTTTTTTTTTTATTTTTTTTATTTTTAATTTTTTTTATACGTCTCATCAAAAATTAAAAATTTCAAAAAACGTATGTTTTTCGTCTCGTCGATGCGCAAATTTTTATGTCTCGCGAGATTCGATACGTTTCGCCGTAAGGGCGCTACTGGGGCGTGAAGTCAAAAAGTTGACCCCATTTTGGTAGCCACCCCCACCCTTACCGTAGAGGTACGAAAAAAATTGACGTTCTCGTAAGTATGGGAACTGGGAAATATCTGGAATATGGCGGAAATTTTACAAAAGTTCGAAAACTCTGGGTACACGAGGGACGACATCCTCATTTTTGGCCATTTCATCAAATTTTCACCTTTGCGAATTTTTTGTGCCGCCCATGTTCGATCTACCGGCTCCAGTCGAAAATCACATTTATTCCTAATGCTTAGCGTCAAAACGCGCTAAAATTTTACCGCGTTCGACCACCCCACCCCTCACCCCATGAAAACTCGCTCCCCTTAAAAAAAAGGAAAGTACACAACATTCCACTAAGAAATTGCAAAAAATTAAAAATGGTTAAGTCCAAAAGCACAACATTCTTCTTTTAAAAGCACCCGATTTACGTCCATCAGAAATTTTTTTTTAACTTTTTTGACCTTTTTGTAAATTTTTTCCTTCAACCCGCAAGTTCGCGATTTTTATGTGACGCCTCTGTTCGAGCTAGCATCCCCGGATCAAAAGTGACACTTATTCCTAATCCTTAGCTTTAAAACCCAATGAAATTTTTTCGCCTTCGACAATCGCACTCCCCACCTCTAAGCAAATCTCGTATCCCTTAAAAAAATCCGAAAGCACGCCCCTGACCGAATCGAAATCCCCACCAAAAATCATCAAAAAATTCAAAAAGCTTAACCCGAAAAGCACAAATCTCCAAGCCTCTTACTTCGGGAGCTACAAAAACGGCCCCCATTGGAATTATGTATATAAGGTGAGGCAAATAAAGGGCCTATTAGAAATATCTCGAGAACTAAAGTAAAGAAAATTATGAAAATTGGAATATAGGGGTTTTGAGGTGTGAACTATTTAATGAAAATATTTTGGTCTCTTTGCTACTTCCAGTTATACCGGAAGTTGGTTGTAACTTCGTTTTTTTAAATGGGACACCCTATATATTTTTACGTTTTTTGATTCTCCTCGATTTCTTCTTTCTTAAAATATAAGGTTTTGTAATATTATACAGGGTAGATTAAAAGACAATTACGTTATTTTATTAATTTCGTAGCAAAATTCACACCCTGTAGAATTGTAGTAGTTTTACATCAAAAACCGTTTATATGTTCAAATGATTTTTAATATGGTCTACTTATGTTACCAATTATTAGTATAGCTAAATTTTTAAGTTTTAGTATACAGGGTGGGTCGAAACTCGGAATGTGTATTTTCTGAGTTTTCTTAAATGGAACACACTATATTTTAGTACTGTAATAAAATGGTATTTTATGGTACATTTTAATTTCTTAAGCATTCCCCATACCCAACTGCTTTAATTTGTGCTTAATTGTTAATCGCACCAACAATCTTAACTACGTAGATATTTTGATAGCTCAACCATTATTGGCAATTTTAAGTAGTCTCGATTATTATGTATTTATTTCCGAAAAATTATTTGTGATTGAATATTTTTACGGCCAACCTAATAAAATTTCAGGTTTTTGTGTTGCAATTAATATTTGGCTTGAATCACCAATAACTCACAAATTGAAGCAGTTAGGTATAGGGATTGCTTAAGAAATTAAAAAGTATCCTAAAATAACATTTCATTACAATACTAAAATACAGGGTGTTCCATTTAAGAACACTCAGAAAACACTCATTCTGAATTTCTACCAACCCTGTATACAAAAAAGGAAAAATTTAACTATACCAATAATTCTTAACATAGACTATATTAAAAATCATTTGAATATAAACCGAGTTTATTATGTTAAAATACTACAATTCTACAGGGTGTGAATTTTGCTACGAAATTCATAAAAAACGTAATTATCTTTTAACCTACCCTATATAATATTACAAAAACTTATATTTTAAGAAAGAAGAAATCAAGGAGAATCCAAAAATGTAAAAATGTACAGGATGTCCCATTAAAAAAAACGAAGTTACAACCAACTTCCGGTATAACCGGAAGTAGCAAAGTGACCAAAATATTTTCATTAAATAGTTCACACCTCAAAACCCCTGTATTCCGAATTTCATAATTTTCTTACCTTGAGTTCTCGAGATATTTCTAATACGCCCTTTATCTGCCTCACCCTGTATAGAGATAGACATTAGGCAGTTTTAAATGCATGTAGTATACTCTACTATACCAAAATATTGCACTTTCGTTTAGAACTTTTTAACCAGAAATGATTTAAAAACCAACAGTATACATTTGTCCTCATCTTGCTATAGAACGTCGAATAATATATCGCTTATACTATTTCTGTGACTTTAAAAGTTACCTTTTAGGCGCGTCGAATAATATGTCGCCTGTACTATTTTGGCGACTTTAAACAGTACTTCCGGTTGTATTTCTAAATCCGTTACTCCGAGTTAAATTACATTTTTATAAAAACTGAAATAAATCAAAACACCCTGTATTTAGGTATAGGGAAACAAATCGCAAAAAATTCAAAAACTTAGGTCCAAAAGCTCAAATCTCATATTGCCCTCCCACACCTATAAAAACTCGCACCCCTTAAAAAATACTAATTTGCGCCCCTGACATGGTTAAAATCGGCACAAAATAATAGCAATAAATTTAAAAATCTTATTCCAAAAGTACAAATGTCATATTGCCACCCCCACACTTATACAAAACTCGCACCCCTTAAAAAATCCAAAACCACGCCCATGACAGGTTTGAAATCGGAACAAAAACAAATCGCCAAAAATTCAAAAAACTTAAATCCAAAAGCTTAGCCTCATATAGCCCTCCCACACCTATACAGAACTCGCTCCCCATAAAAAATACGAACGTACGCTCCTGACAGGGTTGAAATCGTCTCAAAAAATTCTCAAAAAATTTAAAAAGCTTATATCCAAAAGCACCATCCTCATATTGCCCCACACGCCTATTCAAAACTCGCACCCTTTAAAAAATACGAAAGTACGCCCCTGACAGAGTTGAAATCGGCAAAAAAAATCGCAAAAAATTTAAACAGCTAACATCAAAAGTACAAACCTTATATGGCCACTCTCACACCTATACAAAACTCGCACCCCTTAAAAAATACGAATGTACGCCCATGACAGGGATGAAATCGGCATAAGCAATTCTCAAAAAATTCAAAAAGTCTAAGTCCAGGAGCACAAACTTCATATTGCCGCCCTTAAACACCTATACAAAACTCGCAACCCTTAAAAAATACGAAAGTACGCCCCTGATAGGATTGGAATCGGCACGAAAAAATCGCAAAAAATTCAAAAAACTCAATCCCAAAAACAAAAACCTCATTTTGTGTTTCTTTTTAATATTTCAGCCCTATGCAAAACTTGTACCCCTTAAAAAATTCGAAATCACGCCACTGTCAGGGTTAAAATTGACACGAAAAATTTGCAAAAAATTCAAAAATCTTAAGTCCAAAAGCACAAACCTTATGTTTTGGTTTTGTTGAAAATATCCCTATTTTTGCCCCCTTTTTTCTTCCCATTGATACGCCTCTGATTCAAACTTAGTTTTTCGAATCCGCTAACATCAAACCACTTACAACGGTAAAAGTTTGGTCAAAATCGAAGCCGTAGGGACTGAGCTATGTCAGTTTTTCTGTTTTTTTCATTTTTTTTACTTTTTAATTTTTTTTCGAAATTTTTTATCTAAAATTGAAAATTTCGAAAAACCTATGATTTTCGTCTCGTCGATGCCCAAATTTTGATGCCTCGCGCGACTCACTATGTTACGGCTTAAGTACGCGACTGGGCCGCGAAATTAAAAAGTTGACCCCTTTTTGGTAGCATCCCCCACCCTTACTCTAGAGGTTGGAACGCGGTTTATGGTTGCTTTGCATGTAAAAACTGTGAAATATTTTGGCCATTTCGGAAATTTTGCAAACATTTAAAAACTCCGGGTACTTCGAGGGGTGAGTTTGTCATTTTTGGCCATTTCTTCAAATTTCCCCTTTGCGAAATTTTTGTGTCGCCCCTGTTCGAGCTATCCGTTCCAGTCGAAAATCACAATTATTCCTAACGCTTAGCGTCAAAACGCGCTAAAACTTTATCGCTTTCGACCAACCCACCCCGTACCGCTATGATAAACTCGCTCCCCTTAAAAAAAAAGAAAGTACGCCCCTGGAAGGGATAAACTTTGCACGAGAAAATTGCAAGAAATTTAGACAGCTTAAGTTCAAAAGCACAACATTCTTCTTTTAAAACCACCCGATTTACGTCCATCTGAATTTTTTTTTCAACTTTTTTGCCCTTTTTTTCAATTTTTTCCTTCAACCCGCAAGTTTGCGATTTTTTTGTGACGCCCCTGTTCGAGGTAGTATCCCCGGGTCAAAAGTGACATTCATTCCTAACCCTTAGCTTTAAAACGCAACGAAATTTTTTCGCCTTTGACAATCGCACCCCCCTCCCCTAAGTAAAACTCGTACCCCTTAAAAAATCTGAAAGCACGCCTCTGACCGAATCGAAATCCGCACCAAAAATCATCAAAAAATTCAAAAAGCTTAACCCGAAAAGCACAAATATCTCCGTCTCGTACTTCCGGAGCTACAAAAACGCCCCAATTGAAATTATGATATATGGAAATATAATAATTACATTTTGGTTTCGTAGTAAGTGTTTTTTAATAATATTAATGTATAGTTTTAAAATATTGTATTGCAAATAATTATCATTATTAAATGGTTATTATTTGTCAAGTATTCTTTTTCTTTTTTCACACCCTTATGTATGTAATAAAACTAAGGGACTTTCTGAAAGGTCAATCGTAGACTTTAAAGACACAAAAGAAGCGATACTTAAAAGTTACGCCCATTATATATCTTTATATCGTGGGAAATATACAATACAACACGAGCTCCAACCGCTCGACTAATACTCTTTAGAGCTGGCATCAGTGTGTGATCTCGCGTTGAACGGTAAATATCTAAAATTTCGTATATAAGTCCTCCCCTTTATTTTCAGCGACGGATCTCGTTTCGCTGTAAATTTATCAGAAAAATTTAAGTACAAAAATCTTTTCCCCTCTAAGTGTGCCATGATTAATATGTTAATTATAAAGATACTTATGAACAATATACTCCAATAATTAATTTCCTATTGGTGGATCTCGGGTTGTCCTCGATTTAGTCGGATCTCGCCTTGATATGAAGACGTATATATATATATATATATATATATATATATATATATATATATATATATATATTGTTTAAGGAGGAGAAAATAATTGGGTAACCAGCTGAATATGGACAAAGTGTACTCTTTTTACTTATTCCAATATATTTCGCCCATTTTCATGGGCATCATCAGGGAAAGCTACAATGTTGGTTATTAGGTAGGTACATAAGATGAATTAGCAGTATACTTACTAAGTGAGAATTGTTGTCACGATGTTTTAAAAGAAGCAAATATAAATAAAATGATAAAAAAATAAAATACAGAAATAACATATCACAAAAGTCCATAATTTAAAATATACATGATGATAGATAAAATTTATATATTGACACAATGAATTGAAAACAAGGTCTGACATTATTTATTTACTTTTATGTTAATTGTCAGTCAAATTTTTTTGGTCATTATCCTATTAAGTTAAACAGTTAAAATAGGTTATCAGCAATCAATATTATTAATTATTTAAGTGAGAGATATTAGCTAAACCTGTTAAATTTTGATTATTTTTATTTTTGTCTAAGAATAGTAAATAAGAGTATATTTCACTCAGGTGATTAATGTCTGATTTTTTGTTGATGTAATTATCACATTGTGCTATAAAAGCCATCTCCAAAAAGATTCTTTTAGTATAATTTTTTTTCTATATCTAAAATTTTAAATGAATTATAGTCCATGGTATGGTTATTGTCATTTACATGTGTAGCAAGACCATAATATTTACATAACCATACCATGGACTATAATTCATTTAAAATTTTAGATATAGAAAAAAATTATACTAAAAGAATCTTTTTGGAGATGGCTTTTATAGCACAATGTGATAATTGCATCAACAAAAAATCAGACATTAATCACCTGAGTGAAATATACTCTTATTTACTATTCTTAGACAAAAATAAAAATAATCAAAATTTAACAGGTTTAGCTAATATCTCTCACTTAAATAATTAATAATATTGATTGCTGATAACCTATTTTAACTGTTTAACTTAATAGGATAATGACCAAAAAAATTTGACTGACAATTAACATAAAAGTAAATAAATAATGTCAGACCTTGTTTTCAATTCATTGTGTCAATATATAAATTTTATCTATCATCATGTATATTTTAAATTATGGACTTTTGTGATATGTTATTTCTGTATTTTATTTTTTTATCATTTTATTTATATTTGCTTCTTTTAAAACATCGTGACAACAATTCTCACTTAGTAAGTATACTGCTAATTCATCTTATGTACCTACCTAATAACCAACATTGTAGCTTTCCCTGATGATGCCCATGAAAATGGGCGAAATATATTGGAATAAGTAAAAAGAGTACACTTTGTCCATATTCAGCTGGTTACCCAATTATTTTCTCCTCCTTAAACAATTTAAATTGAGTCAGCTATTATTAAACCAAGTTTTCTTCTATATATATATATATATATATATATATATATATATATATATATATACATCTTTATATCATACCTGAACCATCTGGAAAACCGTACAATCCTGAACCTCCTATATCTAGAGTATTTAGAGTTGCCCACGGTACGCTTATATTCATTAATTCTAGCGGGGAGTTCAAAAATGTATATATACAAAAGAAATGTTTAATATTTTTAAAGATATATAAATAGGGATTTTACATAGTATTGACATAATCCTGATCCCCTTGTTATTTCAGTCAATTCTGAACCCAAACATATGTGTATATATACAAACCTGAGCCTAATAGATGTTGCCAGTTTTTAGTGAAATGGGATTCTTAGGGAATTTTTCGTATGGCTTCAGTAAGTAGTCAAAATAAAAATTAACAAAAGAAATGCAAGAATTATCTTTTACATATGCATAAGTTTACACCTTTTTGGATAGTTACAATTTATCTAGTAAATTATTTGTATTGTTCATTAAGTGAACAAATAGACAAACCCCTCTGTTTATTTATTTTCCGGAGAAGAATGAATTGAATAAAACTTAGTCTCTTATAATGGTGGTCCCTGGGATTGGGATCTCAGATTAAAAGAACACTCGCCTGTGGAGTAATGACAGCAGTAATTTATTTAGTTAGTTTATTTTTCAAAATAATAAACATACAGGCTTTAAAAAATTGCAAATTATAAATATCTCAAAAAAACAAACTATTAAACTGATTGTAATAAAATATTATATATAAGAAATTAAAGCAACCTCTTTTATCAAACACAATGATAAACTCGTTGGCGTAAGTTTTGATTGTATCTCAACAACAACAAATGTTTAAAAATGCAAAAAAATTAAATACATATTGGATTGCACAGTAACGTTACATAGTATTTAAAAATAATACCTAATATAAAACTCATTAGTTAAAAAAGGGTTTTAAACAGTAACAAACTTGTCGGCGAAGGTATCACATTACTGCAAAAGATCCGTCCCACATAATGAATATCATAAAGAAGGCGAACCCATCATAATTATGCAAAACGATATTATGTCCCACCGAATTAACAGCGATGGCAGCATCATATTACTATAAACTATACGTTCCAGGTTCCAGTTCTTATAATGAAATGAATGTCAAAAATATGACGTACCTATGTTGACAGCAATTTATGCAGATTAACAAAAAAAGAATAAATCAGGAAAGTATTCGGTACAATAATTTATTATCAAAAGTAGGTACATTTGTACATTACTTGATTTTATTATTGATTATAGCTTAAGTAATGGCAATTTCAATTGCCTGCAAGCGTAAGAATAATGTGATACAGATCAAAAATAAAACAAAATGTCTTTCAAAATAGTGAAAAAAAAAATAAACATCAACTAAAAAATATTTGAAAAATAGTGTTTAATATTTAATGTTTTCCTTTATACATATATTATAAACGATAGCTTTGATACTTGTGCATTTTCTTTCTTTAAATACCTCGACACTCTAATAAGTTGATGTACTTCTACCTCAACGGGAAGCTTTCTGTTTTTAATATGGTCGGAACAATATTCTGCGATAATGCTTTTTTGTTGCTTTGTCCATGGTTGTCTCCTATCAATAAAGATTTTCTTTTTTAAGTGGCCCTTTTTTTTGGTGGTTCTTTATTATTATTTAAGTTAGCTGAAGTAGATGGAATCTGGTAATCGGCGTTTAGATTATCATCCAATATATATTTTCCATTTCTTCACCTTGCGCGTCAGAGAGAGGAGGTAAGTTAATGTCAATTTCGTCTAAAGTTTTACCTTTGTATTTTTCAGCTCCTTCCATCATTAAAAGTAAAAGTTTAGAAATTTTAGCAGTTTGATATATACTTTTTCAGACAAACGATAATAATTGCAATGCGTTTGTAATGTGTGTCCCTTGAATTTGCTTAATTGCTCCTTATGATTATTGTAAAATTGGAGAAGTTGAGTAATGGTGGCCAAATGCTTTCGAAGTTTTGTTGCCGTTATACTCGCAGGTCTCTCCAACTGACATTTCTTGGCATATTTATGAATAATTTTAGTTCCATCAACAAATCCTCTTCCAGTGGTGTGAAATACAAAGTCACTTTCAATTACAAAGTTATTTCTACAGTGTAAAATATAATCGAAATGCATTTTCATTGATAGTGATAACAACATGGTTACTTCTCTTCCACGCTTACCTCTTATAACTAAACGACTGTAAGTTTTTAATAAACATTTTTCAGCTTGAGTTAAACATTTTTCGAATTCGGAGCATTTTCACCCCCCAAATTAATACATTTAAACGTTTGGATCTTTAGATGAGCCATCTCTGCTGGTCTTCGTCTGTTAAGAAGAATGACTTGCGCATACAGTGTGTCTTTTAATGAATTATAAGTCTTAAAATCATACTCATCTGATTTCAATTTGTCAAATAATTCTTCTGCAGTTGTTTGCAAAAAAATGTTAAGTTTCTTGAGGTCGTTAGTAAGCGGCAGAAGTTCTTCCTTGTTCCATTTATTCTGATTGAAACTGGTACATGCTTGTGCAGAAATTTCATTGCACCATTGGGATTCTATAAGATTTTTTAATATTTTAAGGTCTTTTCTCTCATCGCTTGTGTCCTCAATCTGAACAAGATTAATATCTGCTAGGTCGCAAGATTTTTTTATAAGTGTCTCAAAATTTATGGCCAACGTTGGTGACTCATAATTTTCTGTTTCTGGATTATATTTTGCCAGTTTATTAACTCCAGAAATTATTAGTTGAAAATGCTTTAGGCGAAGAATACCTATAAGTTTCTTAATCTCTGGATTTTGTAGTCTTGCAAACTTTGCAATGCAAAGTGTAAGAGTTTTTCAAGTCTTCGCATATTCTTTCTTACCAAATCCATATTGCCTTTACTTTGACGGCCTTTTATGTACAAATATGTATACTGACAAATTAAGGGATTTTTTTTGGCAATAATATTTATGTCATCTGCGTGCATCCTGAAATTTTTTTTGATTTTAATAAATCGTCATGTTTAAGAAAATGGTGTAGAAACAAAGTAGTTTGTCCGTCGCTTTGGGACGTTTGTCTTCTATTATTATCCTTATCATAATTATTAGACGGACAAATTTTGGTATGCCTAAGTAAACATTTTTTATTATAGTATCCCAAACAATACTTGCACGGTAGATATTTATCTGCACTTGACGACTTATCCGTAAGGTTTTTCCTTTAACAGGTCTTAACGCGGCGTCTGCCCGATTTCTGATAAAATTTCCCTTCCTTAGTTTGATAAAGCCAATCGTCTCTCTTTCAAATTAACTTTATGACATAATATTTTAACTACCTCAATTTCTTCTGAGTGCCATTTAGAAATATGTCTAGCAAAATGAGATTGTACATCCTTTTCGCAATAGAAGCAAAAATCCCTTGGATCTTTGTAATTTTTCCTCAACGTTTTTTCAACAAGTGGCTAAAAAAATGTACAATGAATCGAACACGTTAAAAGAAATAGGAAAGATTTAAGTAAAGTAACATTAAAAAAATAATCATAATTGATTTTAACTTATTAGACACAAAATCTTGTGACCAAGTTATTTCGTCATTTACGACTTGTCAGATAGGCTTTTTATACATGCAGCTGAGTTTGGTTTGTTTTGTTGGACACAAAAAACCGTCTTACGAGCCGTAAACGACAAAACAAACTTACCAGGGTATGTCATGTCTAATGGATTAAAATCAATTCTGCTTCTTTCCTTACGTTATAGGCTTTCTCACAGATTGTTAGTTGACAATTATTGGAGTTTAGGAAAACGTAAAGTACCAAATTGTTTTGGACGCCATATTATACTGCTTATATCGTAATTTAAAGCCATGGAATGGAGCCTCAATGTTAGGCATTTCTCGTAGGAATCGAATTACGAACAGGGAGATAAAACGGAGAAGAGGAGTGACGGATGCCATACTAAAGTGGAACTGGGCTGGACACATAGCTAGAATGTCGGATAACAGATGGAGACAGCAAATAATACACTGGAGACCAATACAAGAAGCATATCGAAGTAGAGGTCGTCCGCCAACCAGATGGTCTGAAGAAATAAAACGGATCGACAAAAATTGGATGCAAACAGCACAAAACAGAAATGCATGGAAAATACTGAGGGAGACCTATATCCAGCAGTGGATAGATCCGGGTTGAATGATGATGATGATCGTAATTTAATTGAGGTATTACGTTCTCTTCTAAAACAAGAGATGATATCCTTTTAGCTACAGAACTGCTGCTTGTCTGTTGCCTCTTTTCACTTTCCTTCTCCACTTGATGTTCACTTTTTTGTTTACTATCAAAATTTAAGAGTTTCTGTATTATTAGAGATTCGTCCTTCTCGCGCTTCTCTCTTTCAACCGGTTTTTCAAATGATATTGAAGAAACGTTATTCCCGTGATCCGTTCTATCAACCACTTCTTCAAGTATTAACGAATCGTTCTCACGCTGCTTGCTGTCAACCAATTCTTCACATATATGTGGATGGCTCTTTCTTAGTAGAATATTTAAATTTGAGAACTGCAAGAATAGTCTGGGCAGATTATCGAAGAATAAGCAATTTTTGGGAAAAGTTATTTATTAGCAATTTTATTGCTGGAATCGAATCTTATGATCCTATATATTAATAATATAGGTACGCAAAGTCCACAGACAGTGTGCTACTTTTCTATAAACAAAATGGCGCCCGAAAATCGTGTTTTTCAATCTTTGCACTACAACTCCAAAGATTTTAACTTTACACCAAAAACACCCAAATAAAAATTCACCGTAATGAAATTCTGCATAGAGACAGATTTTTCTCGATTTACTTCGACGAAATTTTTTTTCGGAAAATGCGGGTTTTTTTCAACAAAATTTTTAATTTCAACTAAAATTTTAGGTTAGTAATAATTTATCAATAAATAGATCTATCTACCAAAAGAGCTTTTACAGTTTAGCAACAATTAAATTGTCAATTAAAAATTTAGGGTCACCATAATAACCACAATAATTATGATGCATAAGAATAACTATGATTTTTGTATAAAATGGCACTATACCTATCTAATGTACTTTACAGAATTGAAATTGGACTATTTGAGCGGCCTTAGGAATATTTTAAAATTATAAACCATTTTTTGCCTTATAAACAAATATAATATCTCGGAAAATATTAAATTAAATTAAATTATGAAAACGGTCTTGGAAATAAAGCGGCAGGGCGCTTCTTTTAAAAGAAAAACTGTTTAATTGCGATGATTGGTTCCTGAGATACAACCGGTCAAAGTTGAGTACGGCGAAGATATACATAATAGGATGGTAATTTTCGAACCTTTCTATTTCGGTTCTCTTTCTCCGCACAAATTTTCATATCGTCAAAAGACTCATAACATATATTATAATAATAAAAACTATCGGTATTACGAGTGAAAAATACCAAAAATACCAAAATTTCAATAAAACATCAGGTTGGAGAAAATGGAATGTCAACGTTCAAAATCGGTATACGTTAAAAAAAATTGTATTTTCTCGGCTTCCCATGGAGCAATTTTCTTTAATTTTTTTGTTCCCAATTTTGTTCCTTTGACATTAATAAATGTCAAAGTTCTTTTTGTTTTGTTAAATAAGATTTAAATTTTCTGTTATGTTTTGTCTAGAAATTTCAGGGCCGGCGATAACGGGCCTGCAACGGATGCACTGCAGGCGGGCGCCCCTGTTTGGGGGGGGGGGCGCCAGAATGAGCTTTTTTCTGCTTGTTGTGGTTTAAATTCGTCATATTACCCTAATCTGTGTTTGTTTATTTTTGCATATCACACATGTAAAACATACAAAAATATGCAATGCCGCATATAATTCTTACTATTAGGTAGTATTGGTCAAAGATATCATATTTCAACCAAACAACTTTGCTCTAATGAGAATGCTTTGTTTATTTTCTTCAAATTCCTTGCAGGTTGTTAGTTTTGTATCAGCAGTTATGAGAGGAAATGAATGATTTCTAGTAAAATAAACAAGGTTGCAATACTGTTTTTTGCTGCCTGTCTAATTTAATAAGTATTATGTACCTATTAATAGATACCAAGTTTAGTAATAATCCCATATAAAAACAATGTTTAAAATAAACATTTTACAAAAAATCTAGTTTAGAGCTCTTTAGATTTGGTATTATTTCATGTGATTATAATACAGAATAGTTTGTCAGTTGTACTCTGCAGTTAAAGAATCTAGTGTTGTAGGTATTCAATTAATATAAAATTATATTAATTTGTTAAGTACTCAGTGCTATTATTAAACTACGGGTTCACATTACTGCAGAAGCATAATCTTGAGGTTTTAAAGTTATTATTTTTATTTAGTTAAAAATAACAGTGAATTCAAAAAATATCTGGGGTACAAATCGAAAAAGAAAAGCCGAAAAAGAAGAAATGACAAAAAAATCTTAGTTCTCTTAGCCAATTTCTTAAAAAAGTTAAAGTGAAGTTGTTTTGTCAGATGATGGGCCCAATAAAACTGTAACCGAACTTTATTTTCCGTGGATATTTGCGGATAGCGGGACACCAACTTTAGTCGGTGCCTCGTTGCCCGGAACACACATTTTTAGAAGATAAGTCCAAAATCAAGCCATTAATGGGGAGAAAAGCTCTTCTAGCTACCCCTAAAATCAGGTGGTATAACCACATAAAGTAATACACAGGATGTCCCATTACCCAGGACATCCAAGGTAACGTTCAGTACAAAGCCTCCTCGTTCGTTATGTACTGCGATGGGGAGGGGTGGTGGTATAGCTTGGGGGTCAGATAGATGCCACTCCAGGTTATGGACGGTCAGATAGGTACCACTCCAGGTTACGCATTCTGACCGGTTTGATCTTCAGACATATGGGTCTCACTTCACTGTTCCATTAGAACACACATAATGTCCCTGAGGCTGTGGTTGTACGAGTATCTGTGTGTATGTGTGTGTGGAGCGCCAGTGTTAGTTTTGCAGGCGGGCACCTTATACCGTAGCGCCGACACTGAGAAATTTAATATACATTTAATCCTTAAACCCTTTTTCTCAAAGTGAGAATTTATTTTAATCCCTTCTGCATAACTTAACTTTACCTAACTTACAAATACGTATCAACCATCAATTTACAACGTCCTTTATTATTCATATTCACTTTTGCATCGAGCGCACACAGCGACGTTCCTGAACCAAAACAAACGAATCTTGCAAAGTTGCAAAACTAAAGTATATAATATATAGCTATTAACAAATCTGTCTGGCTAAAAATAGAATTCGCCGATTCTTTACACAAAATAACGACAAAGCAATGTTGCCACATGGTATGGATCAGGATGGTATTAATTGTGATATATACATAAAGATCATGTATATTCGAGAAATTGTTTCCAGCGCCAAAGTGGCAAATGTCTGAACTAAAAGATACAATGCTGAACCATACTACAAACAGGTTTCTCTCGGATTCCAAATGACATATTGAATTGAAAGTTAATCAGTTTTGTCCGCTGATGACACCACTAGTTTAAAAAAATTATTTATATTGTAAGTTTAAAAATATATGTCAGTTATAAAAGGAAAACAATCCTGAACCAATATACAGGTTCAGGATGGTTAACGTGGTTCAGGTTTGTGTTTAAGTTTTACTATCGAAGGCTCAGGATTGTACTATAAATGAATGTATATATATATATATATATATATATATATATATATATATATATATATATATATATATATATATCAATAATATTTAATCAATAACTCAAAATATTCCCGATGCAATGTCAAATATTTAAAATTGTCACTGATTGTCAGTGTCTGACTGACAATATATGCTGGCAATATTATATTCGGCTGAGTGCGTTGTAAGACAAAGATAGATTTGTAAAATATTACCACGGCATTGTGTTCATTTTTTTCGAATCCTGAAAAAACCAATAAATATTTTTGAAAAATTTAAACGCAGAATGAAAGATTGAATTATTACCGAGGGCCGAAAATCCCTTAGAATAAATAAAAAGTTTATTTTGAATGAGATATTTGAAATTAAAAATCACACTAAATTTTCTTAGTTTTTCACCCCTGTAACTTATTAAAATAAACATCATAGAAGTTCTCAGGGACTTTCGGCCCTCGCTAATAACGTAATCTTTCATTCTGCGTTTAAATTTTTCAAAAATACCTATTAGTTTTCTCAGAATTCGAAAAAAAATGAATCCCCATTTGAATAGTATTGCAGCCGAAAATAAGTAACGATCCTCTTAAGAGTTATTCTATTTGTTTATCCCAGAGACCTTTAGTTTGCAATAACATAAGAAAGAAAGTAATGAGTATAGGGCAATTCTGCGTATGCCAAATGAAAGTATAAAACTGATGCTATGAAAATTTACTAAAAAAAGTTAAAAGAAATATCTAATGTGGTTAAAAATCTAATGCCAAATTTTTGAAATTTTGTAGTAGAATAACTTTAAAAATATTGTCCGTAGAAAAATTCTTTTACATATTAAGAAGCTGGTATTTTACACGAATTTTTAAAAATGTAGTTCAATTGGTGACTTGTCGTGGTATGTGAAGGGGGAGCTGGGAGTTAGCAAATGCGTGAGTTCAAAAACTAAAAAAGGCAACTTAAAACTACTATCATTTTCTAAATCTCGGGATCATCTGAATATATCTTGATCGCTCTTTTTTTAATTCATATGTAATTTTTCTGTACAATACAACTGTGTTATTTGTCTAGACATTTATCAATTAACAAACAGTCTAATTTTTTAAACAATTTTTGAAAAAATAATTATTTCCCAAAAATCCATGAATTTGATAATTCTATCATTATTAATCATAGATAAAGTTAAGGTATACTTTGATAAATACATTATCTTTATTCAATAATTATCTAGTAAAAAGAATTTATTTATTAAAGTGTACTTTTATTCTTCTATGATGATTAATGCTACTAGGATTAAAAAAAATAGATTTTGTAAAGAAAATATTTTTTCAAGAATTTTTTAAACAAATTAGACTGTTTATTAATTAATACATTTATAAACAAGTTTCATATTTGTAATGTACGTAGAAATTATATACGAATTAAAAACAGAAAGATCAAAATCCATTGAGTTGATCCGGAGATACAGAAAATTGTATTAGTTGAACTATATTTTTAAAAAATCGTAGAGAGTGCTGTAAAGGAACAATGTTTGTGCAAATTTAAAAAAAAAATACAAATCCTATTCTTTAAAATTTCATTAATGAGTTTCCTTAATTATTATAAACAAATTAGCTGTGAATTAAAACAAAACACATGGCTAACTTTGTCCCAAAAGAACCCAGGCTTAAATATTTTTATTTGAAAATTCGTGTTAAAATCTTTTCGAATATATAAAAATATTGTTTCTACGAACAACATTTTTAAAGTTATTCTAAATGTTTATAAACTAAGTACAAATAAATTTCAAAAATTTGTCATTAGAATTTTTGACTATATTAATTAATTTTTTTATATTTTTTTAATTTATTTTTTTACTATCCCCCTTCTACTTTTATTTGGCAGACTAGGCAGACAGAATTGCCCTATTTTCATTATTTTCTGTCTTATGTTATTGTGTGTAAAGTGCACTGAGGATCATGCCACAGAGCAATGCACTAATAAAGAAAGAAATGCCAACGTCAAGTGTATACTCTGCGAGGGAGACCACCCAGCAAACTACAAAGGTTGCAGGGTATACAAGGAGCTACAAAAGAAAAGATTCCCAACGATTAGACCCAGGCCTAGCATGCCAATTAATGATGAACAACATGTCCAAGCAGGAGTTACCTACGCCCAAATCGTTAATAACTCACAACAAATAACGAATAGTAATACAAATCAAACAGAAGTAACTACTACCAATACTCCCTCCTCAAATGACACGGCTGAACTTAAGAATATGTTAAAAGTCCTGATGGAACAAATGGGTACACTGTTAACACTGTTAAATCTTCTCACCACCGTCGTCACTAAATTAACAAAATGATCAAATTCTTAAAAATAGCTATTTGGAATGCCAACGGGCTAACAAATCATGCTCAAGTGGTTAAAGCTTTTATACTAATACACAACATCCACATGTTAATATCTGAAACACACTCTACAAATAGAAGCTATCTGAGAATTCCCAACTATGCAATATATAACACCAAACATCCAGATGGCACTGCACATGGAGGAACTGCAATCGTAATTAAGTCATCGATAAAACACCACGAGTTAAATACGTTTAATAGAGACTATATACAAGCAGCAAGTATTAGCATAGAAGACTGGAACGGTCCCTTAACAGTAACTGCAATATAATATAGTCCACCACGACATACTATAGCCAAAAATCAATTCCAAGAATTCTTCAACACACTTGGAAACAGGTTTCTAGCAGGCGGCGATTATAACGCAAAACACACTCACTGGGGATCCAGGCTAATAATCCCGAAAGGTAGGCAATTATACATGGCAATGGAAACCAACAACCTTAAATACATATCTACTGGCGAACCCACATATTGGCCCACAGACACAAACAAAATTCCAGATTTGGTTGATTTCTGTGTGAAGAAAGGAATACCACTTGAATCCCAGACAGCACAATCTTGTTTTGATCTTTCAGCCGACCACTCTCCTGTCATGATGTCCACGAATATCCTCGAAACAGAACCTCCACCATATCTAAGTAGTAAATATACCAATTGGATTAAACTCCGGGCTATCCTTGATGAGAGACTGGATCTAAATATCCCACTAAAATCGGATGGCGAAATTGACGAAGCAGTAAATCAATTAAATAGGATAATTCAGGAAGCTGGCTGGCAGTCAACGCCTACACAACCAAGAACAATCATACACAAAGATTTACCCAACGAAATAGAAGAAAATATCGCAGAAAAAAGAAGACTAAGGAAAGTATGGCAAAGAACCCGCGCACCCCAGGATAAAAATAGATTAAACCAAGCTACAGCGAGACTAAAAACTTTGTTTAACAACAATAAAAACAACGACATAAAACGATATCTACAAAATCTATCTGCCACAGAAACCTCCGAATACTCGCTATGGAAGGCAACACGAAAGATTAACAGACCACAACTCTCTAATCCGCCTATCCGGGCCAGTAACGGACGATGGGCTAAAAGTAACAACGAAAAAGCTACAGTCTTTGCCAAATACCTGGAGGAAGTGTTCCAACCACATGCCCAAAACAACAACTCTGATGCAGAAGATAATATTCAATTGTATTTAGAATATCCATACCAACTAGAAGCACTGTTGGAGAAATTCACAGCCGAACAAGTTTTCAACAAAATACAAACAGATATGAATACGAAAAAGTCCCCAGGGTTCGACTTAATCACTGCAAGAATTTTAAAAGAACTTCCCAAGAAAGGAGTGCAATATTTGACACAGATTTTTAACGCAATCTTAAGAACTGGTTACTATGCCCTGTTGTGGAAAGTGGCACAAATCATCTTAATACCCAAACCAGGCAAGCTTGTAGAAGAAGTTAAGTCCAATAGACCTATCAGTCTACTTTCAGTGATGTCAAAGGTTTTTGAAAAACTCTTACTAGACAGATTACAGCCAATTCTCGTGGAAAAGCAGCTAATACCGAACCACCAGTTTGGATTTAGACAACAACATGCTACCACCGAGCAAATTCATAGAGTCTGCAATTCCATAAACAAAGCCTCAGAAGAGAAGCAATACTGCTCTGCAGCCTTTTTGGATGCCTCGCAGGCTTTTGATAAAGTCTGGCACACTGGACTGCTATACAAAATTAGAAAAGTCCTTCCTCTCAAGTACTTTCTAATCCTCAAGTCCTATCTCTCCGACCGCCATTTCCTTGTAAAAGTTAAAGATCAGTGCACTAACTTATATCCAATCAAAGCTGGAGTAACTCAGGGTAGTGTCCTTGAACCAGTTCTCTACCTACTCTACACAGCAGATCTTCCTACAAGCCAAAACATCATCACAGCCAGATATGCAGATGACACAGCAATCATTGCAGCTCACTCAAACCCGTACATCGCCTCGCAACTGCTCCAGACAAATCTCGACAGAATAAATATCTGGTTACAAACATGGCGAATTAAAATAAACGAAAGCAAGTCAGTACATATAACGTTCACTAATCGAAAAGATACGTGCCCAACCGTCTCATTAAATAATCAAGTACTACAACATAAGGATGATTGAAAATACCTAGGTATGCACTTGGACCGCAGATTAACGTGGAAGAAACAGATATTCACGAAAAGAAAACAGCTGGGTCTGAAACGCAATAAAATGTACTGGCTTATAGGAAAAAGGTCACAACTGAGTTTGTACAATAAAATTTTAGTATACAAGGCAGTGATTAAGCCAATATGAAGCTATGGTATCCAACTGTGGGGATCTGCGTCGAGATCCAATATCGACATCCTGGAGAGATTCCAATCGAAAACCTTGCGCATTATCACAAATGCACCGTGGTACATGCCCAATGAACACATCAATCGTGATCTCCAAATTAAGACTGTCAAAGAAGTAATTGCCAGTTACTCCCAAAAATACGACATCCGACTACAAAACCACCCCAACAGGCTAGCGAAGAACCTAATGAGACCCCATGCAAACAGAAGGCTAAAGCGCCACACTCCAAGCGATCTACGAACACGATTTTAAATTTTAAATTTTCAAAAATATTTTATTTATTAGAGTTTTATTTATAGGGTTTTATTTATTAGTCACAAATAATTTTGTTAAGTACTAAAATTATGATTTCATAGTAGTCCAGAAAGCCACTGCGCATCCGCTAGGAAAAATATTATGATTCGGATTTTTTGCACAATCTTACTCAAAGAGGACTCCTTTTATCAAATTTGCATGTTACCAGGACCAAAAGGTGGTCAAAAATTTTTTAAACGTTTTTTTTTTGTTTTTTTCCTAAAATTATTTTTTTTGCATGGAAAAATATAAATAATTATGTAAATGTTTATATTACTGAATAGAGAATTGAAGACTCTTTAAAATGAGCTAGCACACGACCCCTATTCTCATTTAAAAAAATCGATTACGTCATCACGTCCAGATGGATGACGTCACTAGTATACCATATATGCCACAATATCATAACTTAAAAATAAAAATCGAACTGTTTCGGGATTTTTCCTTAAAGTCGCCAGTTTACGAAATAACGAATGTATTCCTTTCATTTGCACCATACTGTCGGTGGAAAATAGTGTCGCGCACGCTTGATTAGCAATTAAAAAACAAAGGAGTTTTGAATACTGTATTGCAAAAAACTTTTTGGGATGTCATCAATAGATGTTTAAAGAATATCTACCTACCTTGGCAACATTCAAATTTTCAGTTTTTCACATAGTTTTTGAGGGTTAAAAATAGCCGATTTCGCAATTTTTCAATTTTTAATCGCTTATATGTCAAAAACTATCATTTTTAGAGAAAAGTCACTAAAGACCTTTTCTGTTTGGAATGATCCAAAAAACCTAAAAAAACTTTTTTCCATGCAAAAAAATATATTTTAGGAAAAAAAACAAAAAAAAAAACGTTTAAAAAATTTTTGACCACCCTTTGGTCCTGGCAACATGCAAATTTGTTTAAAGGAGTCCTTTTTGAGTAAGATTGTGCAAAAAATCCGAATCAGAATATTTTTCCTAGCGGATGCGCAGTGGCTTTCTGGATTATAGGTTATTGTCCCTGGACAGTCTCCTCCAAGTCTCTTTTAATTGTTAAACAATTTACTTATTGTAATCATTATTACAGATTGTAAATAAATGGGATGTTAAAAAAATGTAGGTCTCTGGGATAAATAAATAGAATAAATCTTAAACTAATTAATGAATCGGTCTCAAAATTTTTGTCTCGGTTTGTTAAGTACCCCAATACCCAACTTTGGATGAAACACTAAAGGTCTAAGGTAGTTTTAGTAAAAGTTATTAACAAATAACGATTTGCATTTATTTTGCAGTTTGCGTAGCAACAAATTAACTTTTTAACTTTCAAAAATCGGCATTTTGAAGGTTTTTCAATGTTCTAAAAAATTAAATTTTGTAGTTTTATCAACTATTGTAGTATAATCAATTATTTAGCTTTTGAATGGGGTTCAAAATATCGAAAAAAATCGGGATTTTTGCACTAAATTGTTAATAATTAAAAAATTGACGCAATCTCTGACCAGGAAACAGGTAGGTTTTCTTTCTATAGGTCTACAATAACTAAAAAAGTAGTCAGCTACCTGGATCTTTGAGTGTCCGGAGAAAATCCTTATTTCTCTGGATTAATTGTTTTATGCCAGATACTACAAACAGATCTATTGTCTTCAACGTTTTAATTAAGGTCATAACTCTTGCACGAGTTAGTAAATGCTCCATAATTTAAAAAGTTTTAACTGCTGAAATACTTTGTAATACGCGGGCAGCGAGTAATTATCGATCATACATCTAATTAATGCTCATCCATAAACAAAAACGACTCTCCTAATGAGTAGATATATCACTTTCTCGGAAAATCTAGCCAACGCTAGTTCTAAATGACCTAAATTCTTCTGTTTTTATTTTAAAAGGAATATATGATCCTGCTTTATGTCGTCCTTGTCCCATATACGCAGTGATTTTAAAGTCAAAAGCTGCTGAAAGATGTGCAATAATAAATTTTAAACTTCAGGTAAAGAATGCAGCTTACAAGAAGCGCATTATTAAGATCCTCTTAACAAGTAGTTGGTTCTAGTCGATAAGTCGCTTTGAGATATTTTGTCAGTATGTAGGCACTTTATATTTATAAAGACAGTTCAAGCTCCATCGCTATTTTTATATAACTTTATTTTTCATAAAACCTATGACCTATTTTGATGTCGACATTGAGTATCTCTCTTTAAATGCATATTTGCGTTATAAAGGTACAGCGGTAAATAATACAAAGGATATTGATATTACAGTATCTCTTATCCTAAATACGATGAACAAAGATAAACTTTATATGTAATTTTACATAATATAATCTTGAAAAGAGATTGGAACGACGAAGTCGATAGGAAAAAAAAGGCATAGTGGATTTTATTGCCTATAACCTAGTTGAGAACCAGAGTCAGGAATCTACAAACGCATAACAAAAGAAACTGGAACTAAGATCAAAATTTAGAGAAATGATGACAGAAATTCTCCTAAAAACAGATAAAAAGCAAAAAAGAAATATTATAATGTAGCAATAAACAAAACTAAAAATGAAACTATAGGAAAGATAATCAACCAAAATATAAGATCTAGAGATGACAAAGAGGAAAATAAAGGTAATTATTATGGAAAATAGAGTAGAATAAAAAACAAAAATAGTTGCTACCATAAAAATATGGAGAGCTTATTATAATACCTACACATTAATTTTATAAAAACAGATGATATTTAACAAAGACAATATTAAATAAAATAACTAGAAATGTTAAGGGCACTGAGAGAAGAAAATCCTTTAAGTATAGTCCCAATACATAAGGCTATTCAATACATAATTTGGCCCAAAGCATTGTTTCTTTAAGCCTTACAATAGCCTCTAAATATGCCATTCCTGATTATTCAAGGCTCTTGTTATATTTCTAAGCAATTATCTTTATAGGGTGGTGAGAAAAATCACACAATATTGCAAGGCTGTCTGATTCTACCAAAGTACTGAGCCATAAGTAACAGTTGATCATATCATTGATGTGTATAACCAACAGATTATCTTTGGTTTCCAGGTTGTACCTACAACTCATCTGATTCTACCAAAGTACTGAGCCATAAGTAACAGTTGATCATATCATTGATGTGTATAACCAACAGATTATCTTTGGTTTCCAGGTTGTACCTACAACTCACCTGTTAGTCATGTTTTTAATATGAGTGTTCAAGTGGAGTTTGGAATCTAGGTTTACCCTAGATACTTGAATTCATTTATTCTTTTTAGTTCCTCCCCAAATGATATTAGCTCACTCAGTTTAGTAAGCTGCTTCTTATTTGCTTAGTTTTGGAAGGGTTCATAGAGTCGTGCCCATTTTGTCATCAATTATCTATGCAATGAAGGTATATCGCATCTGATCAGCAAGAATACTGGAAAATTTTCCACTAGGCACTATTACAATGTCTTCTTCGAAAACCTGATCCCAGATTTCTTGGCTTATATGGGAATGTGTACCAGAACATGGCTAGCCTTAAATATTACGATTGGGCGACACATAATTATTATATCCTGTCCTGCCCTTCTTGAAGTACCTCGGAAATATTAGAGTCGATCTCGCGTTTTGTATGGTTTCAAAATTTCAAGAGCACATCTGACCTTGAGAGAACCAAAGATAATTTTAGAGGTTGTCTAGTCACTTCTGGTTGGCCGAAACTTTGCTTGATGATTATAGCCACTCTGAGGCCACTAAGAGTCTGATTTCTTCGTACTTGGGCGGCCGGAGTTTCAGGGTTCGGTTAGGACAAATCCTGTCCGAGTTCGGAAACCCGGAGGCTGGAGTGCCACAGGGAGCAGTCCCGTCACCACTGCTGTACATAATATACACCGCAGACGTACCAAGAACACCAGGTACCCTAATGAGTCTTTACGCCGACGTCACAGCTATAGCGGCTAAACACAGAAACGTAGATGTAGCAGTGACCAACCTGCAAACAGCGTTAGAAGACATCGAGGAATGGAGTATAAAGTGGAAGATGGCCATCAACTCCGAAAAGACGCAAGCGGTGCTATATAAGAAAGGAAGACATGAGCCACAAGAACAACTGACGGTGCAGAACAACCCCATCGAGTGGAAAGATGAAGCCAAATACCTGGAAGTCATCATGGACAAAGGTATAACCTTCCAAAAACATGTAGAAGCCACAGTCCAGAAGGCCAACATGACAAGAGCAACATTAAGAGGAATCACAGGCAGAAAAAGTAAATTAAGGTTATAAACGAGGTTAAGGTTAATAAACAGCATCATATTACCGGTACTAACATACGCATCTCTCGCATGGGGACAAGTATCCAAGACACACAAAAAGAAGAAGTTTTTACAAGCGTTTGACAACAGCAGCCTAAGAGAAGCAGCCAAAGTCCCGAGGTACGTCGCAGAAAGATTTCTGTTCAGAGAGCTACAACAGGTGAGAGTCACAGAAATGATGACAGACAAGGCAAGGGTTAAATTCGCGGATCTGGAGCACCACCCAAGCCCCATACTGCGAGAGATGCTAGGGTATGACGCTTTCCACCGATGGAAGCACAAACGTCCTAAACAGCAAATAGTGGAATAAAGAAAAGAAAATAAAGAGGAATAAATGAAGTAAATAAAGAGAGACATTTTTATTTATTTATTTATTGTTCATACATATGACCTGGCCTCTAGTGACTAATCCAGGTCGTTTTTTCCTGATGGGATTACAGATATTTTTTTTTATATTTTTATATTTTTTACTAAACTACTAAATCTATTTTTACAATTAATAATTTGCCATAATCCATTAATTACATTAAACAAATACATTTAACAAATTTAAAGAAACAATATATATTTGTTAAAATATTTTTGGTACTGTCAACTCCCTTCTAAGTTATAAAGACAGTCCCTCTATTTTCAGAAGAGAGTTGGTATTTTTTTTTATTTAATGAATTATTTATTGAATTATTATTTTTATTTATTTATTTTATATTGAATTATTATTATTATAATTGTAATCTATTTTGGAATTTATATTTTATTTTATTTATTTTAAATTTATCTTACTCAACTTCATCAGGGTTGGATTATTTGTTGTCTTCTTCTATTATTATAAATTTCTTGTTGTTTTTTAGATATTATTTCTGTTAGATTGTTTAATATTCCAAAATATTCTTCATTTTGTAATATATCTCTTATTTCAATTCTTTCTAATCTTCTTCTCATTTCTCTATGTTCTTCATTTTCTATAGTATTTTGACAATGTAACACTATATGTTCTGGTGTACCTAGTTCTCCACATTCACAATATGCATCATCTTTTAATTTAAATCTTTCCAAATATGTTGGGTACGGTCCATGTCCTGTTAAAAAGTGTACTAAACCTTGTTTTGGATTAAAATAATTTGGAATGTTTTCTAATATTGGTATAAAATTGTATAAACGTCTAGATTTTGTTGAATTTTCCCATTCATTTTGTCTTTTTCTATTTATTATTTCTTTTAATTTTCTTTTATTTCTTATATCTAATCCTATTATTTGTATTATTTTTTCATATTTTTCTTTTTTTAGCCAATAATTACATGCTCTTTTTTGTGTTTCTAAATGCATTGGCATTACTTCAGTTAAAACTGTGAGTGCCTGTCTTGCAGTTGTTCCAAATGCTCCCGTCATTCTTACAAGAAATCCTCTCTGAGCTCTATTTAATTTTTCTACATTTTTTTTTATTTATTAATCTATGCGCCCATACACTTGAACCGTACCCTACAATTGATGCAAGTATTGTACTTAGGTATATTCTCATCTGTCGGAACGAAATTCTATATTCCTTCTGTGCTAGACTAGCAATGCTATGCATGATGTTTGTTGCCTTTTCACAGACACAACTCATGTGTTTTGTAAATAATTTTTGTTCGTCTATTATAATACCTAAATATCTTGTTTCTTTTTTTCTTTTTATTGTTTTCCCTCTAATTTCTATAATTGGATCTCTTTCTAAATTTCCTTTTATTAAACTATATGTTGTTTTCGAATCTGATATTGTTAATTTTACTTTATTCATCCAATCATTTACTCTTATTAATACTTCATTTGATTTATTTTCTAATTCTCTTCTTGAGTTTGCATCTATGATCAACAACAATCCATCTGCCTATGCTATACTTCCAAGCACTTCAGGATCTATAGTCAATAAATAAAGAGAGACACAAAGAATAAAGTGGAAGTGAAAGTAAAGTGATGAAGAAGTAAAAATAAAAATAGTAGGTAGTTTGTAGCTCTAAACACCAAGTGTCGAAGAAACACGTAACCCAAGCGTAGGTCCAATACCACGACCATAATAAAATCAGCCTACAAAAAATATATAAAAAGGCGCAAGCCACTAAAAAAATAAAAAAAAAACAAAAAAAAATACTTGAGCACCAAGCCATTGGATCGAGTCCAGCAGGGCTTGGTACAATGACTTGGGGCCTAAGCAAGTAATTTTTAGTTCGCGGATAAGTAATTAGAAGATGAAGGCATAGAGCGCTTCACGCTGGCCTAGTTTTGAATTCGATTAGAGCACCACATTGGAATCTTATTACCCAGGATTCCATTGTGAAGAGCATTTGGCTACGATAGTTGCGCCCCTATCGCGCATCAGCGTGCTATAGGGGGGAAAGGGATAGCCTGGAGCATTGGAGTGAGGGGATGATCCCTGTTTTTACTCGGGTTAAAACACCTCGCCCCAATGAATTGTTACACCCGAATGTACTTTTTCGATAGGGTGGACATCTCTCACAGGTCGGGTTAAATCAAATTGTTTATAACCACGAGTCAATTGCGCCCACCCTGGGAAGTGAACACACAAAAGATGCACTACAGTCTACTTTTCTGTATCGGTATATTTACCATTGGGCAATTCAATTAACTTGGGTTAATTAATGTTATCTCTTGTGAGTATTCTGTTAAACCTAGCACTTTCAGGTACACTTTCAATATTTTCACATAATTGTCTACAGTCTACAGGATCTTTCCTTATCCTATAGGATTGTCTTATAAATAAACCATTATGAATTTAGAGAAATCAGTGCAGACCGAAAAAGGTAGAAGAAATGTATATGTTGAAAAATATAATCAATGACGCGAAAAAGATTAATTGTCGTTTATTTTCAAACTGTAAATTTGTATCTCAATTTTCACGCACTTTGTATAATACATTTTATGAATTTACGTGGCTAATACATACAGTACATTCGTAAAGTGTGGGAACGGTCTATTATCTCATGACTTAATTATTTTTAGAGTTAAAGCTCTGACAGTTCGATTTTTATTTTTAAATTATGATTTTTGACGTATAGTACATAATAGCGACGTCATCGATTTGGGCGTAATGACGTCATCGATGATTTTTTTGAATGGAAATAGGGGTCGTGTGGTAGCTCATTTGAAAGGTAACTCAATTCTCTTTTCAGTAATATATACATTAACATTATTATTTATACAGGGTGGCCAAAAAATAAGTTTTGAATTAAAATAATTGACACAAAAAGAAGAATGTATTTAATTTATTTAACGCAAAATACATTTTACTGATGCCACACATAAAAAAAGAATGTGTGTGTACTTTGTACGCACTTAAGAAGTTATACTTCTACTACATATTATGTGATTTTTAAGGAAATACCAAAAATTTAAAAAAATAAAAGAATAAAACGCACACAAACACATTGAAAAATGAAACAAAGAAAAAATGATTTCTGAACGATAATAATTGTTGGCAAAAATTTTAAATACGCATTTTCTGAAAAAAAATTATATAACAAATATATTTACAATCATAAAATGCATAAAAAATAAAGAAATAAAAACTTGCATCGGGAATCGAACCCGTGAATTTCGTGGCGCTTTGATTCGTAATCGAAGCCTAGACTCACTCATCCAATTCCACATTATTTGTCATGTGGAAAAATAGGGTAACTGAACGTTTTACTGTTTGACAGTTGTTTTGAATATAATTGAATTATGCAGTTTAAATTATGTGTTTAAAAGAAAATATTAAAATATAACAAAACAGTAAGAAAACAATATATTGGATGAAGATTGGTAGAACTTTTGTTGGTAATCAAATTAAGTATGTAAATCAAAGCATTGCCTACCTACTAGATAAATAAATCTACGCCAAAAAATCATAATTGAAAAATAAAAATCGGACCTAATTTGGGATTTCCGATTTTTATTTTTCAATTATGATTTTTTGGCGTAGATTTATTTATCTAGTAGGTAGGCAATGCTTTGATTTACATACTTAATTTGATTACCAACAAAAGTTCTACCAATCTTCATACAATATATTGTTTTCTTACTGTTTTGTTATATTTTAATATTTTCTTCCACAAAATTTAAACTGCATAATTCAATTATATTCAAAACAGCTGTCAAACAGTAAAACGTTCAGTTACCCTATTTTTCCACATGACAAATAATGTGGAATTGGACGAGTGAGTCTAGGCTTCGATTACGAATCAAAGCGCCACGAAATTCACGGGTTCGATTCCCGATGCAAGTTTTTATTTTTTTATTTTTTATGCATTTTATGATTGTAAATATATTTGTTATATAATTTTTGTTTCAGAAAATGCGTATTTAAAATTTTGCCAACAATTATTATCGTTCAGAAATCATTTTTTCTTTGTGGCATTTTTCAGTTTGTTTGTGTGCGTTTTATTCTTTTATTTTTTTAAATTTTTGGTATTGCCTTAAAAATCACATAATATGTAGTAGAAGTATAACTTGTTACGTGCGTACAAAGTACACACACATTCTTTTTTTTTTTCTCTTTTGTGACAGCAGTAAAATGTATTTTGAGTTAGATAAATTACAATGTATTCTTTTTTTGCGGCAATTAATTTAATTCAAAAATTATTTTTTTGGTCACCAGGTATAAATAATTATGTTAATGTTTATATTACTGAATAGATAATTAAATAACCTTTCAAATGACCTACCACATGACCCCTATTCCCATTTAAAAAAATCATGGATGACGTCATCACGCCCAAATAGATGACGTCACTATTATGGGATATACGTAAAAAATCATATTTAAAAATAAAAATCGACCTGTCAAAGCTTTAACTCTAAAAATAAAGTCATGAGATAATAGACCGTTTCCACAATTTACGAATGCACTGTATAATAGGATTGTGCAATTGTTAATTATTATTTTTAATGTTATGTTATTACTTTTAAGTTAAAGAATATAAAAGAGTAAAAACATTTTTATTTACAGGTGCTAATACTGTCAACGTGTACGTCAATCTAAAGGGGCGAAGTTCGACCCGATCTTCTTGTAGGAACTCATTTTGTCCATATTCCAGTAGACAGCAACTTCAACAAAACTGGTCCCAAGACTCTAACAGCCCCATCATAGGTTCAAGAAGACTGACTACAGGTTTAAGAAAGTCCAATGCAGAAAGAAGCCTACTTAACAAAAGAAGAGTGATCAAAATGTTATTCGCAGTGGTGCTAGAATTTTTTATCTGTTGGACTCCTCTATATGTTATTAACACTATAGCTCTGTTTGACTCGACAGTCGTTTATAAAAGCATTGGCTATACCGGGATAAGCTTCTTTCAATTACTAGCTTACACTTCTAGTTGTTGTAATCCAATCACGTACTGTTTTATGAACTTTGGTTTTAGGAAATCGTTTCTGAATATGTTTAAATGTTCAAAAAGGTTTAAAAGTTCAGGGATGACCGGAAGTGAAATTAACATGGAAACCAAGTGGACTAATAGGTTAAGCGAACCTGCCTGAAAAACGGCATCGGAGCAAATTTATGTGTAAATTTCCTAATTAACTTTAGTCTGGGCAGATTATCGGAGACTAAAGCCATTTTTGGGGAAAGTTATTTACCAGCAATTTTGTTGCTAGTATAAAACCTTATAAGTGTATATATTAATAATATAGGTATGCAAAGTCCGCAGATAGTGTGCTTTGCTGAGAAACAAATGAGCGCTCCGTATTTTTTTCAATTATTGCTCTGTAACTTCGTTTTTAACTTTACATCAAAAACACCCAAACAATAATTCACATTAATTTAATTCCGCTTAGAGATATTTTCCCGATCTGCTTCGACCAAAATTTTTCACGGAAAATTCGGGTATCTCCAACAAAATATTTTATTTTCAACTAAAATTTTAAATAAGCAATTATATATCAGTAATTAAGCAACTTGGTGACATAAAAGCCTTTATAGTATATAATGTATTTCCGGAAGCTGGTGGAAAGTGAGTGAATATTTTAGTAATATTTAAATTGTTAATTAACAATTTACGGTCGCAATAATAACCATAACAATTATGATAAACCAGAATAATAATGTTTTCGTATAAAAAGGAACTATACATATCTAACGTACTTGTTAGATTAGGCCACTTGAGCGGCCTCAGGATTGTTTTAAAGTTATAAACAATTTTTTGGCTTATAAACAAATAAAATATCTCGACAAAACTGAAATTTAATTGCGATGAGTTATTCCTGAGATACAACCGGCCATATTTGACCAACATTAGGGACGAAGTTATAAACAATAGGATCATAATTTTCAAACCGTTACCTTTTTACCACAGACACCATTAGATTTACCACACAGACGTTAATATGGTACAATAGCCTAAGTTAATATATGTATTTTTTACAGTAATTTAATATTAACCATATAGAGATGTGTGGCGCTGGTCACAATCTCTTGATGTCCCTATTTCACAGATAAAATGTGCCTATTGTTATATGTTGTAACAGATTGCCTAATAAACATTATAGGGAAGTGCATATAGATTTTCACTTCGGAAAAAATCAATCAAGATAGAACTTTTTGTAATTTCATTAAGAAATGTTTAATAAACAACATATCAAAAAGTTCTACTCGAGAAGTGGGTGCTTCAATTTTTATTAAACAAATGAACTACGAAGTTTGATGTTCTTTTAAATAACTCCGAAAATAAATTTTAAAACAAAACTGACTTGACCATTGAAAAATTCAGAAAATTTTACAAAAAAAAACCTTATATAAAGAATATATTTGTATTTTCTATAATTATTTATTTATAACGCTAAAGTTACACTTCTCACAAACATTGGCGCACTGTAAACTAGCGTACGGCGAAGTGCACGGTTGAGTTATTTTAACGTAATTCTTTAACTAATGAATCAAATGAAATTTTACAGATTGAACCTAAAAGAAGAATAATTAATCTATCTAATGGTTATAATAAAAGAAAATAAAATGAATGGGCATAAGTACGGTGGGAGCGGAAATTGAGCCTTGAACCTGAATTTTGTTTAAAAATTATTTAAAAATGTGTACTTAATACAATTTTTCTTATAAAACCCTCAATTTTGCACAACTTACCTTTCAAGCGTCGTACTAAATGATGTTTCATTCAAAAAAAATCTTAAAAATTGAATTCAAATGATATGACGTCTTAAAAAATGTAATTTTTGAAATCTTCGGAGTTTAATAGAATTACCACCAATTTAAGACGATATTACTCAAGTTTGAACAGATCTATTACAGTATAAGTACTTTTTTAAAGCTCAGGATACAATCTTTAAAATGCGCTAAATTATTTTACTTTAGAAATGAAATAGACTATTTCTTTTTGAGAAAATTAAGAAAGATAACAAAAATGTAATACAAAAACCAAAAATTATCAGCTAAAAAAATGTTTATATAAAGTGATCAAAACTTTTTTCTGGATAACTTACCTAAAATACATTTAATAATAAACTTCAACAATAATAAATATTCAGCAAAAAAATTTTTTTTAGCTCTTATACAGTATGTCTGCGTAACTTGGAACCTATTGATAACTTTTTTATTATTAGTTTTACGACAAAAAGTTATTCTTTATAAAATACTCTGCATCGTAATTTCACTCAGGAGTAAAGTATCGTTAAATTTCACAATATCGAAAATTGTTATTAAGAAAAGTTGTTTGGAATTAAAAAATTTGTGTTACTGTTCAATTACATCCTTCTAATTAAAATATTTTGAATAATAAAGGCACTTAACTCTTAAGAAAAATTCATATTTTATAAATACCTCGTATAAAATTAAAAAAGTTTAATATCTGATGGTTGTATCTTAGATTTTAGACCAGGGAGAGCATTTTATGTCGAATACCTTTTTTTAATAAAAGTGATAATAAAATAGTTATCATAATTGTAATAAAATGATGATGAGTAGGGAGCGGATTTTATGCTAAATGCATATTGCATGCATATTTCGCATATTTAAGAACTTTAACTAAATTTTGCATATTTTTAAAAAAACATGCATACGTTGTGCCTATTAAAAACATTTAAGTCCAAAAAAAAAATTTTAATTCGACACAAAATATTTCCCCACACAGGCTGTTCTATTCATTCGAGAACTACCTGAAGAGAGACGGCTCATTCACTGCCTTTTCATTTTTTCTTAGAAAATACCCGATCTTTACACAAAGTACTTACATTATTTATAGTACGCCGTTATAAAATGATTGTAGGATGTAAAATGATGAAGGATGGTTTACCCTGAAATCCGAATTTTATTTACTTTTATTATATTTAGCAGGTACCTACAATTCTGGTGATTCTTTTAAATCCCCTATTGTTAAGAGAATTTACACATTTAACCATGACCATAGTTTTACGATTTTCTAACTGGAATTGAAATATTCATGCTTTAGATCAGATCCCGTCTTTAAACGGCTTTAAAACTTTGGAGAACATATTTATGCGAAATCTTTAAGGAAAATTTTGAAATTGATTTTGTTGCAGAATATTAGGCTTTAACACAGTCATGTCAAAGATACGGCCCGCGGGCCGCATCCGGCCCCCGGGCCATACCAATACGGCTCGCGATCGCAATGTGTCACAGAAAGAAGAATCATGTTTTTTAGAGCTTTTAGACTTCACTCGATTGCTTGAATAAAATAAATTTTTTCTTAATGTATTTTTATTATCCTTAGAAACTACCAAGATTAAAAATTTTAACATAATTTGGCAAAATCCGATCATTTTAGCAGTGGCTTAATATAATTTCATATATAGTGACATCGGCAACACTGCGAACTTAACTTAACGAACACATCACAGTCATCACAACACCACTGATATGTACTACGCTTAAAATGGCGACTCTGTACTTTTCAACTTCAAAGGCGGCATCAGGGAGTGTCCTTGCTGTTCGTTTATTATGCTGTGGTCTAGACTAGAACCTTCCTTATCGATATAAAAGAAGTGCGTCGACGTGTCACGTGAGTCAGTTGCGAAGTAGTGGTTGAGAAGGTATTGTACATTTGTTTGTGTCGTGCGTGTGCGATATCCATAATTGTGTCGAGTTCCATATTTGTTACGATTTCGGCATAATGTCACAAAAACGTAAAGTTGATAGTGAACGTAGAGTTTTTCAGTCTAAATGGGAAAATGCATATTTTTTCATAGAATGGAAAGGTAAACCACTGTGTTTGATTTGCAATCAAACAGTTGCTGTTTGTAAGGAGTTTAACTTGAAGAGACACTATGATACGAATCATAAATCAAAATTCGATTGTTACACTGAAAAAATAAGAATGGACAGATTGTCATCTTTAAAATCTAAACTTCAAGGTCAACAATCGATGTTTACTAAAGCTAATACTGAGAGCGAAGATGCCCTGAAATCAAGTTTTATTATTGCATTAGAAATCGCGAAGAGATCAAAACCTTTCACTGATGGTGATTTTATTAAAGACTGTATGTTGAAAGTTGCCGATGTTTAATTTCCATTTCAAAAGTCAATAATTCAAAATATTTCGCTGTCAAGAAACACTGTTGCTTCAAGAATAAATGATTTATCTCAAAATTTGGTTCTTCAACTGAAGGAGAAAATTAAGGAATTTACAAACTTTTCACTGGCTGTTGATGAGAGCACTGATACTGTTGATACAGCTCAACTTGCTGTTTTTATACGAGGTATTAACAGTAACTTTGAAATAACTGAAGAACTATTAAAGTGCGTTCCATTGACAGGTACTACAACAGCAAATGATATTTATTCTGCATTGGAGCATTTGATGGCAGAATATGGACTCGATTGGAATATACTTAGCAGCACAACTACGGATGGCGCTCCTGCCATGGTTGGCCAACATTCGGGCGTTGTAACTAAATTAAAACAGAAAACATCAGGAAATTTTGTGGGATTTCACTGTATAATTCACCAGGAATCATTGGCATCCAAACATTTAAAAATGGACCATGTCATGCAACCTATAATTAAAATAGTAAATTTTATAAGGAGCAGAGGACTAAATCACCGACAGTTCAGGCAGTTTTTACAAGATTTGGACGAAAAGTTTTCTGATGTCCCTTATTTCACCGAAGTTCGTTGGCACAGTCGAGGAGTAGTTTTAGAAAGATTTTTTGCATTACGTGACCCTATTCAAGCTTTCATGTTAGAAAAAGGCAACCCAATTGATTATGACAATGACTGGTGGGTTGATTGTGCCTTTTTGGTAGATATGAATAAACACTTGACTGATCTGAATGTAAAGTTACAGGGTAAAAATCTGATTGTCACTCAAATGTACTCATGTATTCAAGCCTTTGAAACAAAGTTGAGGCTGTGGGAAAATCAGGTAAAAAATCAAACTTTGGATCATTTCCCTCATTTAAAATAATTTGGCACAGTGGATCAAAAAAAATTGGATCAATATTCTCAACTTCTGCAAAATCTTATCACGGAATTCAACAATCGTTTTGAAGACTTCCACAAAATGAATGAAATGGAATTCCCAATTTTCAACAATCCATTCAATTTTGAAGCTTCACAGGCACCAGTTCATTTGCAAATGGAGTTGATAGATCTTCAATCGGACAGTATTTTGAAAGAAAATTTTAAAGAGGTTAACGCACTTACATTTTATACACAATATTTCAAGAGTTTGGATAACTACCCGGAATTAAAAAAGCATGCAGCACGCATTCTGTGCATGTTTGGTAGCACCTATTTATGTGAGCAGATGTTTTCCGTCATGAAAATAAATAAGAACAAACATCGCACAAGACTTACAAATGAACATCTCCAATCAATTCTTAAAATAAATACAACGAATATGATACCTGACATCAATGAGCTTATCAAAAACAAGAGAAGTCAGGTATCTGGATCCTCGAGCTCAAAATAATTACCCTCTTTTATAACTTTGATATGATTTTTAACAACCGTATATTATAAGTATACTATTAAATAAAATGTTATAATAATTCAGTACATTTTTTTTTATTTGAATCTGGCCCGCCGACACATTCTGAATTTAATATATGGCCCTCTGCAAAATTGAGTTTGACACCCCTGCTTTAACAAGATATTTTAAATACGCCCCAATTACTACAATTGATGTTGAAAGGAGGTTTTCAAGTTATAAAAATATCAAAGAAAATGTTTCCTCGTAAAAAATTTGGAAAAACACATTGCAGCGAATTATAATGGAAAATATATATAGTGATATTGTTGTTTTATTTTAAATAGTAACTATTGGTATCAGTTTTTGTAAAAAATGTGAATAAATTGCATATATTTAAAATAATGATTTTATTTGAAAGATAATAAATAAGATTGCCGCCCCCTATAAAAAAACCCGCTAGAATAGAATAGAACAGAAAATTTGTGGTTTCTCGAAATGCGCATTTTTTGAATTTTTGTGCATATCTTGCGCATATTTCGTAATTTTTTACTGCATATATATGCGCATATTTCATCAAAATTGATCGCATATAAATCCGCTCCCTAATGATGAGTATCCGTAATTTGAGAAAAAATTGAAAACAAATTTTCGATTAGAATAATGTAATTGTATATTTAAACATAGTTTTTAATTTCAAACAACTTTTCATAATAACATTTTTTGATATTCTGAAATATAAAGGTACTTTACTCTTTAACGAAATTCATATTTTTGACATAACTCGTATAAAATTGATAAAATTTGATACCTGATGGTTGAGTTTTAGATTTTTGACTATCCAGAGCATTTTATGAAGAACAACTTTTTTTCGTAAAATTGATAATAAAAAAGATTTCCATGTGGTTTCTAGCTACGCAGACATATTGTATAAGAGCTTCTGTATAAGAATCTTCAAATTGCAATGCCATATTCAGATTCAGTATAATCAAAAACAAAATAGAAACATATTTGATCAAAGTAAAATGATGAATTTAACGATATTTTTAAAATTATTAATACAAAAAAATTGTTATTGTTTAAAAATTAATAAACAATTAGCGTCCAAATCAGCGAGTAGAACTTTTTACTTTAACATGTATATAAACTAACAAAAAAAGTTTTAGAAAAATATAGACTTGTTTGAATTTTTCCGAAACAATGCATGTTTTCGTTCTAATTGCACTCCCCTATTAAATAAAAAAAAAGTTACCTTTTTATTTCGGTCCTCTATCTACATACAAATTTTTTGGTATTTTTGAGGGGCTCATAACATATATTATAATAATTTTTTCAACATATTATTTGATTGGAATTTTGGTATTTTTGGTAGTTTTCACGCGTAATACAGATCGTATTTATTATTATAATAATATTATATTATGTTATCAGTCTCTTGAAGATATGAAAATTTGTATGCAGAAAGAGCACCAAAATGAAAAAGTAATGGTTTCAAAATTACCATCCTATTGTTTATAACTTTGTCGCAAATACCAGTCAACTTTAGCCCGTTGTATCTCAGAAACCTCCCATCGCAATTAAACTTTTTTCTTTTAAAGGAAGCTTCCTGTCGCTTCTTTTCGAATACCGTTTTCTTAATTTAATTTAATCCAATCGTTTCCGAAATGTTCTATTTGTTTATAAGCCAAATATTTTTTTATAATTTTAAAACATTCCTGAGGCAGCTCAGCTAGTCCAATTTCAATTCTAAAAAAAGGAAGTTAGATAGAATAGGAAGTTAATAGGCCTTTTTATCTCTTTCAGCGGCATATATGCGACAGCAAATTTTACCTTAAGTGGGCAGCATTAGCGAAAATCAATGTAAATACGGTAAGAAATGTGTACCACTGCCCATTTTAGCCAATATTTTGTGATTGTGGGTACGGTCGCCCCTGAAAGAGTTATATGAAAATCATAATTATTCTGATATATTACAATTCTTATGGTTATTCTTGCAACTGTTAATTGTTAATTAACAATTTAATTATGGCTAAACTATTCCTTTAACTTCCAGGAACTTCTGGAAATACAATATATACCAAAAAGACTTTCGTAGCACCAAATTATTTAATTATTGATAAATATTTACCTACTTACCTAAAATTTTCGTTGAAAATAAAAGATTTTAAAAAACCCCGGATTTTTCGAGGAGAATTTTCGTCGAAGCAGATCTGGAAAAAATATCTCTATGCAAAATTTAATGTTGGTGCAGTAGTGCGGCAGATTCGTGCAAATATTATAATAATTGTGCATTTAATGATAGAAGGATATAATTTGGACCACATATACTACACATATAAAAGTTCAAAATTAGATATAAGGCCACCTCAGATTTTACCTTTTGCAAAAATGGCGGGCATTCAAAATGTCGACAATACATATGTGACTAATAGCTCGATAACTTTTAAACGAAAAGTCTGACTTTAACCAAATTTGGTATACGGGTTATTTTTTTTATGTATAAGATCAAGCTTCTGAACGAGAAGAATCTTTTTACCAGAAATTGTGTTTTTCCTGATTTTTTTTATAAAAATATGTTGTTTTATATTCAATTTTTTCACCCTGTATATATTAATTCTTCAAAACGGTAATATCCCATTGAAAAGAGGGTAAAATTATTTTTTAGGAAATATCTTGAACTTTTTAGTTATGTTAATTATCATGATGTAATAAACGCATAACTTATCTTCACATGTGTACCAATGCGCGGCAGATTCGTGCAAATATTATAGGAATTATTGTGCGTTTAATGGTAGAAGCATATAATAATTTGGACCACATATTATACTACACATACAAAAGTTCAAATTTAGATATGGGGTAATCTCAGATTTTGCCTTTTACAAAATTGGCGGGCATTTGCTTACTCTTTCATTTGTTGATGTGTCTTTCCTTTTTCCTGTCCAATTTCTATAATCTGATCGATCCGTCTCTTCCTTGGTCTCCCTTTCCTTCTTTTACCATATCTTTTTGATTCCATCACCTGCTTTGGTAGTCTTCCTTGGTCCATTCTGTTAATGTGTCCATACCATTTTAATTTTCTTTTTTGGATCTTGGTTATTATCGATCCCTGTTTCAGTCTTTGTCTAATATTTTCATTTCTTATTCTGTCTAACTTCGTTTTTCCTGCTATTTTTCTCAGCTGCTTCATCTCCGCTGCGTTTATTGTACTGTCTCTTTTTGCATTGTTTACCCATGTCTCTCTTGCATATATTAAAATTGGTACAGATATGGCATTGTATACCTTCAGTTTTATTTCTTTATCTATTTCTTCCTTTCCAAATATTGTTTTATTTAGTGCATAGTAGATCTTATTTGCTTTTTTCGCCCTGTATGGGATTTCTTGATCTAGCTTTCTATCCTCAGATATTATTACTTCCAGGTATTCAAACGTCGAGACTGATTCTATTATTTCGTTTTTGCACCTAAATATCGTTTGGTTTATTTCATCCCTTTTCGTTTGGGCTACTTTCATGGTCTTCGTTTTCTTTACATTTACCTCCATTTTCAAATTTTCTATTTCTTCCACCCAGATATCGAAAAATTTTTGCATTTTCTCTTTATTTTCTGCTATTATTACTAGGTCATCTGCATATAGTAATCCCTCCATTCTCACTGGTACTAAATTCCTGTACCCTATTATTGACTGTAATTGCCTTGACCTTCTTTTAGCGCTCTTCATTACTCTATCCATTACTAATATAAACAAAACTGGGCCGAGACTGTCGCCTTGTTTTATTCCTCTCCTTAGGTTTATTATTGGCGATCTGTTTCCGTTTATTTGTACTTTAGCAAGTACGTTTCTATATGTACTTTTTACCACGCTTACTATCTTTTGCGGGATTTGCAGGTCTTCCATTACTGACCATACTACTTCTCTATTTATAGAATCAAAAGCAGCTTTAATATCTATAAACGTAATATATAAGTCTTCTTCCATTTCGTTTTTCCTTTCAATTATATTTCTCAGTAGGTATATATTGAATATATTATCTGTTGTTCCTCTTTCCTTCCTAAAACAGCTTGTTCTTCTTCTAGTTTTCCTTCCAGTTCTTTTCTGAGCTTTCTTTCTATTACCCCGGTGTAGACTTTATATGCCACTGATGATAAGCATATAGCCCTATAGTGATCACATTCCGCTTCATCTCCTTTCTTGTGTATTGGTATCAATAAATTTTCTTCCCAATCTTTCGGTATTTTTTCTGTTCTCCATGCTTCCCTCTTTATTTCCAGTAGCCAAAGGTTGCCTCGTTCTCCCACGTACTTCATCGTCTCCGGATCTATGTCATCTGCCCCTCCCGCTTTTCCAATCTTTATTCTTGCCAATCCTTCTTCAATATCTTTGATATGAATTTCGTCTGCTCGATTGTCCCTATCCTCTTCTCTTTCCTGTTGTCCTGTCTCCTCATTTTGTTGGTTGCTTGTCTCGAATTTTCCTTTATAGTACTTATTCCATATGGTTAGTATGTCCTGTATGTTTGTTTTCAATTCATTTCGCTCATTTCTAATTCCTCTTATTTGTTTACTTTTTGTTTCTTTCATGCTTCTTATTTTATTCCAAACTGTTTATTGTTATTCCCAAAACCTTCGTTTAATTCTTCACCGAATTCCTTCCAGCTCTTCTTCTTCGCATCTTTTACTGGTTCTTTCACTATATTTCTCTGTCTTCTGTTTCGTCTCTGTCTTGCTCTTCATTTGTGTTTATGTATCGCTTTCACATTTCTTTCTTCTTTTTTACTGCTCGCTTTATTTCCTTATTCCACTATCCAGTTCTTTTATTGTTCTTCCCATTCTTTCTTATTCCACATAGTTGTTTTGCAGTGTTCCATAACGTGTCTCTCAATTTTTTCCATCTCTCTTCCATATTCTAAATTTCCTAATTGTTTTCATGCTAGTCCAGTATTTTATCTGTCTCTATTTGGTATAACTTCCTCACTTCCATATTTTTCATCTTATGTATTGCTATTCTTGTATATTGAGAACTCTTTATTATTTCCTTTAGTTTCATGTTTCTCTCTGCTGTCACTAGTCTGTGTTGGGTACTGAGTTCGGCTTCGTTCTCTGTTTTTATATTTTGTATCGTTAGGTCTGCGTCTCGAGGATATACAATGTAGTCAATTATGCTTCTCGCATTTCTTTCTTCTGCTACGTATGTATATTTTTCGTTTCTTGGTTGATATCAGAAAGAATTACCTATTAACAAATCATTTATTTGGCAGAAATTTATCATTCTTCTACCATTCCTACTTTTAGTCTCTTCTCCATACCTTCCCAAGTAGCCTAATGCCATATTTTCATCATTTCCTATTCTTGCATTCCAGTCTCCAATAAAATGATGTTTTTGATTTCCTCTTGTATCTCATCAATAAGTTTTTGTACCTCATCATGGAATAGTTCTGTTTTTTCATGTTCTGTTCCTTCTACCGGTGCATATACCTGTATTATGTCAATCTAAATTTGAACCTTTATATATGTAGTATATGTGGTCCAAATTATATACTTCTATCATTAAATGCATAATTGTTTCACATATCGGCTGCACTACAATACATAGTAATAATTGAGAAAAACGGGATTTCGGAGCGCTATTTTGTTTATAAAAAAAATAGCACACTATCTGTGGACTTTGAATACCTATATTATTAATCTATACAATCATAAGATTTGATTCAAAGAATGAAATTACTGTTATTTAACGTTTTCTTGTTTTTTCCTAATTTGCCCAGAGAACTTAGCTTTCTTACCGAAAGACTTAATATTTCATTAATATAGTTACTTATAAATTCAGCTATTATCTATAAATAAAATTGGCGCATTGTAAAAAATGACTTGTTAGTACTATGTAAGTTTTAATCTATTGCAAATCTACACTTGAAAGCAAAAAAATCGATGAATTGTTCACAATATTTTACTTGTAAATTTATACAAGAATAAAAAACCGCTAAACGCCGTAAAAATGAGTGGCGCATAAAATATTCCAGCTACAAAAGATCTGATATGAATGTTACGTGGCGCGAAAATGGATTTTCATTTGATGCAAAACAAAATTCTAGTTTTATTTTAAAAGATTTTTCCATAATATTTGCTAAATTTGAAGTAAACGCGCCACAAAAGAGTAACTTTGATACAGTTTGAATTTTGAAACTCTTTTGTGGCGCGTTTACTTCAAATTTAGCAAATATTATGGAAAAATCTTTTAAAATAAAACTAGAATTTTGTTTTGCATCAAATGAAAATCCATTTTCGCGCCACGTAACATTCATATCAGATCTTTTGTAGCTGGAATATTTTATGCGCCACTCATTTTTACGGCGTTTAGCGGTTTTTTATTCTTGTATCAGGAGTTTTTTAAAGTTATTTATAAATTAAATGTATGAAGTTGAATGCAATGTTCCTCTATTACACGTCAAGCTTTATAAATGGTCACCTTTGTTGCATTATCTCCCAAATCATCTAGTGTCCATCGAATGTACACTAGATTTTTTTCTATTCGAAATAGATTGAAAAAAAAATATATTGAGATGGCCGGTAAATGAAGTCGGATTGCCCGTTGCCAGATCAAATTTAGCGTCGTAACCACTACAACTCATAAACCATTTGGGGAATAATCGTTAATTGGATTATACTTTTGTATCTTAATAACTTCTCTAAACGGCTTAACCGATTTTGATCAGTAAACATGAGTTTGAAACGTATTGACCAGTAGTATCTGATGGATCTAAGGTCAAGTATGATAACTGAAGCTATTAGGTACAGGAATTATTTAGCTTTCGAAACCGTTTTTCCCACAGAAAATAGATTTTATCATATTTATGAAGCCTATAACCTAAAAATTTGAATTTTCCCGGATATGAGGTATACATCGTTAGATTCGTCTTGAGTCCTTATACAAACGCTAAGTGAGTGGCACAATTCGTACGTTGAAATGTTGAGTAATTGTCGAAAAACCAAAATTTTCAAAGTTTAGTTTATCAGTTTTTCGGCTATACTGAGCCGTGTGTATGTCTGATCCTGACGGCTTGGACACCATTTGAAAGCTTAAGTCAACACTATTGATTTGATATATTTGCGGTTCTCATGCCTCTTCTTGATTCGAATATATATATATATATACCCCCAAAAAATATGCCGATTTGTACCTACAAAATCCTATAGCTGGCTTATGGGTGGTCAAAAGTCACAAACTACACCGGTTCTAAATCGGCCCTGACCCCCTCTTTAAATACAGAGAAAAAATATCAAATCGGTTTAACTTTCAAACACACATACATACATATCCACAAACATTTTCCCTTTTTTAAATAAAAATTGATTCACATTTCTAAGCTCTATAACTTTTGAATGGTATAACCGATTTTCAAAATTAGACATGCGTTGGAAAGGTAATGATCAGTTTTATTAGAAACCGCAAAGGTTAGACTTAAATTTTCGAAGTTTTTAGGAGTTTTGGGGACCAGAACGAAAAACAGACCCTAAATAGGAAGGGCCGTAAAATCGACACCCTTGGACCAAAATGGATGGTTGACATATGAATGGGTGAGTCTTTTTCTGAACTTGAAGGTATGAGTTGGCACAATTTTCAATTCAGTCAGATTTAGAAAATTGAAAATTTCGTTTATATAATAGTGTCGCGTGTAGGGGGGTGTATTTCTGCGCCACTGGCGAGAACTGCCGTTATCTGGTAATCTTTCCGATATAAAACTAACAGCTTCGATAACAAATAAATCGAAAACTATTAATTTTATCAAAAAAATGTATAATGAACATTTTTTGTTTATAATTAATATTTTTACCAGCATTTGCGGTCAAAATATAAAAAAAAAATCCACCCTCGAGATGAGGTGGCAACTACCCCCTTGGTAAAAGCGTCTTTCGGCATCATATAGATTTTGATCCTTGGACTATCCACTACTTATTGTCAAATTTTTAAACAAATCTATCCATTCTGTAAAAATTGCGAAGTGAAAAATTTCAGTTCCTGGACTAATTATACCTTTGAAGCTCTATAATTTCTGAACGGTTTACCTGATGTTGATCACTAAACATGAATTTGAAACGTATTGACAAGTAGTATCTGATGCATCCAAGATCGAGTATGATAACTGAACGTATTACAGGAATTATTGAGCTTGAAAACCCGTTTTTCCCATAAGAAATAGATTTGATCATACTTATGAACCCTATAACTTAAAAATTCGAATTTTCCCAGATATAAGGTATACACCGTTAGACGCGTCCTGAGTCCTTCTACAAACGCTCAGTTATTGGCGCAACTCGTAGGTTGAAATTTTGAGTAATTGTCGAAAAACCAAAATTTTCAAAATTTAATTTTTCAGTTTTTTGGCTATGGTGAGCAGTGCGTATGTCTCAGCTTGATCGCTTAAGGGCCATTTGAAAGCTTAACTCAACCCTATTAATTTGGTATATTTACGGTTTTCCTGTCTTTTCTTGAACCTAAGATATATACGCCCAAAAAATATGCTATTTTGTATCTACTTAATCCTCTAGCTAACTTACGGGTAGTCAGAAGTCAAAAATTAGACCGGTTCTGAATCGGCCCACACACCCTCTTGAAACACAGAAAAAAAAATTCAGATCGGTTTAACTTTTCCACATACATACATACATACATACAAACATACATATCCATAAACATTTTCCATTTTTTAAATAAAAATTGAGTCATATTTCTGAGCTCGATAACTTTTGGATGGTACAACCGATTTTCAAAATTAAACATGCGTTGGAAAGGTAATGATATATGCTATCAGAAGCCGCAAAGGTCGGGCTTAAATTTTTGTAATTTTTAGGAGTTTTGGGGACGAGAACGAAAAACAGGCTTTAAATGGGAAGGGCCGTAAATTCCACAACCTTGGACCAAAATGGAGAAGTAACATATGGATGGACGAGTCTTTTCGTAAATTTTAAGATGGAATGTGGCCCAATTTTCCATTCAGTCAGGTTTAGAAAATCGAAAATTTCGTGTATATATAGTGTCGCTTGTAGGGGTGTTGTGCGCCACTGGTGAGAACTGCCGTTCTCTGTGGATATTGTGTGGATAGACACTTGCCAAACAACTTAATCAAAAACTAACTTATTTTACTTTTGAGCCGATTATTTTGCTCTCAAAATTGTAGTTTAAAATCATGAAACCAGACACGAACATCCAAAAAGTAATATAATGTGTTATTTGCCTGAGTGGTCACAACATTCTGCCAAATTCTTCACCTATGTACAGTAAAATAAAATGGGCCATTTAACAAAAACGGTAATAAAATATCTATCAGCATTATAAATATTTCTAAAATATTTAATGCAGTGTAAATCAGCACAGCAGTATGCAATCATAGTCCAGGTGGCATCTGTTTTGAGATGGACGTTGAGATGTGACTCCTATTTTTTTTTGAGAAATTACTTGGAATTAAATCATATAATAATATTTAAGTTATCCTCCCACTCAAAAAGGTCCGGAACATTGTTTAAATATTCAAAATTTCAAAACATGAAGGACAAATTCGATTTTTTTCTTCGTTTTTTGATTATAACTTTAAAAATATTCACTTCCGAGAAAAGTTGCACTAATATAAAAGAGTTGCGCAATTAAATTTCCTACAATATAGGATTTGTTGAAAATTTTAAAAAGTGTCAACCTTGTTGCAAAATAGCAACAATTGCAAAAAAAATAAAAAACAAGTAGGTATTCGCATTTTACAATTTTCAACTATTTATGCTACACATAGGACCTTCATATTTTACCCAGAAAAACTTTATAATATAGTAAAACAATACTATAAATTTAATTAAGATCTGTTTAACAGATTTTGCAAAATACATTTTGCAATCCGGCTTCCCAAAAAAAAATCATTTTTTCAAAATGTTGTACGACTGAAAATAAAGCAGATAGCAAGTTGAAAAATTTTTTATATATAGAAGAATACTGTACCTCTCAATTTTTAATTTGCAAAATTAAAATCGGTTAATTACCACGGCGTCAGGATTTTTTTATATAAACATTAATTTTTGGTGCTACGCGCAGGACAGCGGTGTTCGATTCACAGAAGATGATTTCCACCATAATTTCTTCCAATCTTTGTCTAATATATTATTTTTAACTCTACATTTTGTTGTATTTTAATATTTTAATTCCACAAAAATTAAACTAATTTGATTACTGTTTGTGAAATATTGTTTAAACAATGCATATCTTTAAAAATAATAAACTTTTATTATCTAAGTTAAAATATATGAACAAAGAAAGTTTTTGCTAAAAAAAGTGTTATTTCAAAGGACAGAGTATGAGTTTTTATTTTGCAGTAAACAAATGTATTTATTGATATCGAAATGTACTAAAAATTATAATTTACCAATCATTATCAAAGGTCATTGGAATGCCCAATCAGAGCAAACGTACAGTATTTCTCATGATCATTTTTCAGTGCGTAACAAATGATAGGAAAAAGGGTAAGTCCGTGATAATACACATTTATGACATTTATTGCAACATGACATTTCAGTTAAATCTGACAGTTGTCACATTTTATTTTCAATTTGGAATAAAAACAAATCAAAAGTGTTTCTTGCATTTATAAAATGGTATTTTCTTTGATTTGTATAGTGTTCTAAATCATACAGATTATATTTGTAATATTACTATCTAATTAAAAAAAAAATTATTTTTTATTATGGCGCCATCTATCGACAACTAGAATAACTAGAATAAATGTTATAAAAATGTCACCGACGAAATGTAATCACCGACGTGCCTTTTTTTCTGTAACATACAATTTAATGCGTTAGAAAGAAATCGAAAAACTGTGACGCACTGAAAGATGATCATGAAAAATACTGTATCCGTTTTCCTGCGCGTAGCGCCAAAAATTAATGTTCATTTAAAAAAATTCGTGACGTCGTGGTAGTTAACCGATTTTAATTTTGCAAATTGCAAATGAAAGGTACAATATTCTTCTATGTGTAAAAAAATTCAAGTTGCTATCAAGTGCTATTTTCAGCCCTACAACATTTTGAAAAAATGAAATTTTTTGCGAAACCTGGATTGCAACATTTATTTTTCAGAATATATAAAACCGACCTTAACGAAATTTACAGTATTGTTTTAATATATCATAAATTTTGTCTGAGTGAAATAATGAAGGTCCTAAGTGTAGCACACACAGTTGAAAAACGTAAAATGCGGATACTTGTTTCTTTATGGTTTTTTCGCAATTATTGCTATTTTGCAACAATGGTGACAAATTTTAAAATTTTTATCTCACCCTATATTGTAGGAAATTTAATTACGCAACTTTTATGTCGGTACAACTTTTCTCGAAAATGGATACTTTTAAAGTTATAATCAAAAACCGAAGAAAAAACTTGAATTTTTGCTTCATTTTTTGACATTTTGATTATTTAAACAATGTTCCTGACCTTTTTGAGTAGGAGGATAACTCAAATATTATCATATATTTTTAAGCAATTTCTGCAAAAAAATATGAGTCACGTCTCAACATCCAAACGTACTAATATTTTTACAGATGCGCCCTGGTCTATCAAATCCTTAAGAATTTCGACATACTAGACCAGTCGTCAGACAAAAAAAAGTCACTAACTATCTAAAAATCATACGAACAAGCTGAATTCTGCTGAGAATGTCAATTTTGGGTCCCCAAAAAAGATGCAATAATAGTATATTATTCAACGAGCATGTAATGATGGCTATTATTCACGATGATGAAGTTTGCTACACGAGCCGTAGGCGAGTGTCGTAATTCATCAGAGTGAGTAATAGCTATTACATGCAAGTAGAATACTATACTTTTTCTACGACCTTTTTTATTTTGATTAGTAGAAAAATATAATTATCAACTACTAACATTATTTCAAATAGAAAGATTTTATTTTTCATAAGAAAACATATTTTATATAACTATGGCAACACTGCTAGAATTGCCCTCCTTAAGCTTATAAAACAATGAAACAGTTGTCATTACTGTCATGGAATGACGGTGGCTTTTAAAAATAAGACATATTTTAAGGCAATTACATGAAAACAAACGTGTGCTCTCAATAAAAATCTATTGTACAATCAACAGTAAGTAAAACAGAATTCATTGATACACTTCATATCCGTAAGTCCTTTTACGGAATTAATACCGATTGTTTATGTTTGTTTACCTTTTAATAACGTCAATCTTAATATCAAAAATGTTGAAATTTAAACGTAAAAATATACTAAATACTAACCCATTTTTACAGTTAAAAATCCTTTAAACATTATTCGAATTTAATTTTTGATATAAATTACAATGATTATTTTATTAAATAAACAAGTTTAAGTAATTTTGTTTTTTAATAGGTATATTAAAATTGCCATGCACCACTTGAATCTAACTTCAACCCGTGAGTAATGACCCGTGGGTAACTTCAGCCCGTGAGTAATGAGCTATTACTCACGGGTAAAGTAATGGGTGTTATTATCTTTCAATAATAGCGAATAATGAGCATATTATTAAACGGTCGTAGAAAAAAGTGTTTTTACATTCCTACTCCCGGGTTTTATCAGCACTTTTGTATAGAATGAACCGTTCTCTCAGAAACAACGTCTGAAGCCACCGGTAATTTTTTAAGTAAAATTTGTATCAACTCAACGATTAAATTCGATATCTTTTGATCGGAGTGTCATATCGACAAAAGTCAAAATTCGTTTTTTAACGGATTGAAGAGTGCAACTTTTGTATTAATATGCAAATGTTATATTTTGCCACAATTGAATTTCTTTTCTGTAAAGCTATTAAATAATTAAATGTTGCGCTATTTTTGTCATCTTTTAAGGTTCATAAAATCTGAGGTCAACAAAATTTTATCATTTCCATTACTATAAAATTTGCATTGTTGGAGTCCAGTTCTTACTTTACTTACTTTCCGTGTCCGGAACACCAACAACTTTAAATTCTGTATTTCCAATGGTTGGCCACATAGATGACCCTGTCATTTGCTATAATTAAGTCTTCTTCTGTGCAGGTCTCTCTCATCTCTGTGCATGATAGTAGATGCCGGCTGGTCTGAACCGCGACACAGTCGCAGGTGTCGTCCTCCTAGTATCCCCATTTTTTCAGGTTACTAGCACAACGTGAAACGCCGGTTCTTAGTCTGTTTAGCGCTTTCCAAGTCGGATACGGTAAATTGTGTCCAGCAGCCATTTCCTCTGAGGAAGGAAAATGTGTCGCGGTAGCTGACGCTTGCCATAGGTGTATTCGGCGCGTCTCTGGCGCTTCGGGGACGGATTTTGATGTTTTCAGGAAGTTTTTTCGAGGTCTTAGTCTGCTTGGCTGAGTTTGGTGGTCATATAAGGGGTGTCTCTGACGTGACCTTTCTCCTGATAGGTGGTGGGGCAATTCCAGCTATGGGGTATACCTCTTCGATAGGTGTCGGTTTCAGGAAACCCGATATTATACGAACCGTTTCATTTAGAGCCACGTCGACATTATTTGCGTGAGCATAGTTTGCCCATACTGGTGCTCCAAATTCCGCGGCCGAAAAACATAATGCCAAGGCAGAAGTGCGGACAGTGTGTGGTTGTGCTCCCAATTTTGTATTAGTTAGCTTGCGGATGATATTATTTCTGGCACTTACTTTCTTCTTGACATCTTGACAGTGGTATCGGTAAGACAGAGTTCTATCCAGACGGACGCCAAGGTATTTTGGCGTCTTGTTGTGTTCCAGCATCTGACCACGCCATTCCACCTCCAGCGGCCTTCGGTCATGCTTGTTTCTCAGGTGGAAATCACATACCTGGGTTTTTGTGGGATTGGGTTTCAGATGGTTTTTATCATAGTATAGGGCTAAGTCTCCCAGGGCATCTGTCAGTTTCACTTCGACTTCATTGAAGGTTCTTCCCTGAGCTGCCACAACTGTATCATCAGCGTAAATAAATTGCCTTGTTTGTTGGTGTATTGGCTGGTCGTTGGTGTATATGTTGTATAGAATCAGCGAGAGGACACTTCCCTGTGGCAGCCCATTTTTTTGGTCCCTCCACCGACATCGGAAATCCTTTGTAGTTTCGTAGAGTTTTGCGAGTAGCCGTTGATGGTTAACTGTATCATAGGCGGCAGTTAGGTCTATGAACGCTACTCTTGTTATTTTCTTCCGTTCAAAACCATCTTCAATATATTGGGTGAGATTAAGAATTTGACTGCAGCAGCACTTTCCGGGCCTGAATCCTACTTATTCTGGAATAATTTTATTTTCCATATATTCTGCGATCCGGTTCAGTATCATTCTTTTAAAGGCCTTGAAAAGGTGGCACAAGAGAGATACAGGTCTAAAATACGTTGTATCCGCCGGATCCTTCCCTGGTTTTGAGAGGGCTACCACTCTAGCTTTCCTCCAGATTTTGGGAATTTGTAATGTACAGATGCAGCAATTCATCATTTTTACGAGTCACTTTACCATAGTCCAGTTCTCAAAACCTATAAGATGAAATTTCAATATTGAGTTTTGGCAATAAATATGCATAAAACGTTGAATTTAAACTTTTTGATTTAAAATGATTTTACTTCACGTAGAATCCGTCCACGGTTTAGGGGGAAGCCCGTGGTAGGAATGGCAAACTTTTTGCATCTTTTCTGTGGTCCCAAAGTTGACAATCTCAGCAAAATTCAACTTGTTGAATGGGGCACATTGTAATATTTTCCGTTAGTAAAAAAATTACGATTTTTGGTTATTTATTTATAGTCCTGGCTTCCGCCTACCAAAAAAAGTTGATTAATAGCAAGCTGAAAATTTGTTAATAGCTTAACGGTGTCTAGTCGGAAAAACTTTGATGTATGGGAACACTGGAACAGGGAAAGTTTTAATTGTGGAACAGGTTGAAAATTTGGAACCCCAGACATGTATTTTGTCAGACAGAACTTCCAATTGATTTGTTGCCATTTCATTAAACTCTCATGCACAAATCACACTGGTGTTTATCACCAACATTTTAATGAGTGAAACACGAAGAACATGTCAAATGACAGGAATCGTGTTGATTAGTAATAGCAGTCTAATTTTTGCAATGAAAGGGTAACAAATCAATTGGATATTCTGTCCGACAAAATACATGGGACGTTTTCGTAATCTGACGATCCAAATTTTTAAACTGTTCCACAATTAAAAATTCCCCTGTTACAGTGTTCCCGCACATCAAAGTTTGTCCGACTAGACACCGTTAAGCTATTAAAAAAATTTCCAGGCCTATTATTTAAGCGTACTTCTGCATCGAAGTTAAGTTTTGTATATAAACAATGGAGACAATAGATTACGAGCAGTAAATATTAATAACTAATTTGCATAAACAAACATTGAGTTCACAAATATTATGTTCAATTGATTATTCGGTCGCAACTAGAAATCGGACGGATTACTACTGTGGGGATGTTTCAATCAACAGTGCATGAACCTTAGAAATACGCATGCCTAAACAAAAAATTATTTGTAAAAATATTTTCTTATTTTACCAACGCAGACGAATCCTATTAACGGTACCAATAGGAAATAGGAGCAGGAGTAGACAAAAACTGAGAAGAGGAGATGTTATGTCAATATGTACTGGAGCAGTAAATTGCAAGAGTTGGCGATAAACAGAACCGACTGGCGAAATAGACTGTAAAAGGTCGAGGCCACTGAGGATGATGATGACCTAAGTATTATATGGAAACACACAGACAGCTGAAAACAGCATATTTTGGTCATGTAATTAGACACAGTAGATACGACTTTCTTCAGCTCATAATAGAGGGTAATATCGACGGTATACGAAAATCAAGTCTGAAAGTGCGCCCGGATTTTAAATTCCAAAACACTCCACTCCAAGAAATGGAGTACATGAATCTGGAATAGGAGATAATTAGGGGTCGACAAGACAAGAATTCTTGTCTTTATTACAACTTCTTGTCTTGTCTTGAAAAAAAAATCAAGAAATTTAAAAAATCTTGTCTTGGCCTTTTCTTGACTTCTTATATCTTGTCTTGGCTCAAGAAAGTTCAAGATCTTGAAATTTCTTGATTGCCCGGTCTGGTGATTCCCCGGCGACCTTTTTATTGAGTTGCGTGCTAACACGGCCTCCACTGCCACTGGCTCTTGACTCCGGAGAGTCGCCGATCTGCATTTGTTTCCTGACGAACGCAAAATTGATGTGCAGTTGCTCTGCCTTAATTCATGACTTATTAATTCCGATTTAAAAATGTGCTAAATTTGTTATTTAAAATAAAATCTAGTTTGCAATTTTATTTTCAACAGGATAGGTAAAGCGTCGATTATACGGGGCTATAAAGTTTATAGTTTATAGTTATATAGCAGGGGTGGCCAATTTCCTTAATAGGCCGATCCATTTTCAAAATTTGAAATTTTTACGAGCCGCGATTAAACAATTATTTAAAAAGTGTAAAAATGATATTTTTTCCTCAGTGAGAAATTTTTTTTTCGGTGTTTGGATTTCACGAATTTTAAAGTGAAATAAAATGGTTTACATCGCTGTTTCAAATATGCAAATATTTCTAAAAGCAGCCTTTACTATTTCAGGATACCTCGATTCTTCATAATATTTCCATCTTTGTCTGGGACGGCCTACTGATCTTCTACCGTCTGGTCTATCAAAAACATTGTTTTTGACACTCTGTCTTCCTCTGACTTCACCACATGACCTGCCCATCTTATTATGTTAGCTTTTATATGTCTGACGATGTTTTCAATACCACACAGTAAAAAAATTCAGTTGTACGGCACCTTCTACACTCTCCTGTCAATTCATCACTTTGAGGGCCAAGTATCATTCTGAGACCTTTACTTTCAAAAACCAGCACCATATTTATTTCCTTCTGATGTAGATAGAATCCATGTTTCACTTCTGTATGTAATAATTGGGCGAATAACTGGCTTGCACAATCCAAATTGAGACTTTTACTACTTCGAAGTTGTGGTCATTAATAGTTACGTTCTGCCTAACTCTTGGTCTTGGATTTTGTAGTATGTCTTTCGTCTTCTCTTTAGTTATTGGAAGGCCCAGACTACCTGCTTCTTCCTTGAGTTTTAAAAACACCTCTCGCACATCTCTTGTAGAATGAGCAGCAGCTCTAAATCATCAGCAAAGGCCAACATAAGGTTTGATCCTCGATTCGAAAATCCTCCTCTCAGCTCAGATGATACTTTACTTTAACATATTCTAAGGCCAAATTGAATAGCAACGGTGATACGGGGTCTCCTTGTCCAAGTCCTAATGCTACATCTAGCCTTTTACATTTTTTGTCAATAATTTAAAACGTTTAACACAAAAATTAAAATAATTCAGCTATATTTATTAAGAGCCACAAATAATCCTTCAAAGAGCCACATGTGGCTAGCGAGCCACAATTTGGCCACCCCTGTTATATAGTCTTATAGTTTACAAGCTGCTAGTAGGCGAGTTTAAAAGCTAGCGAGTGTCGATGACAAACATAACTTTATACCTGCTCAGTAGCCACTAGCTACCAAAATGGAATCAAATTATCAAATGTTGAACTATTTGTCCTCAACATTATTTTTATAAGCCAAAGGGTCTTCTTCATCCAATTCTCTCAATAAATCTTAGGAAACACCATATTTATCGCGTTTTCCTATAAATGATCCTACCCGTTTTCTTTTCTGCTTTAAGTTTTTCTTTAGTTTCGTACATTCTTGACTGCATTAGCTAAAATAACTATGCCTGCGCGAACTAATTCCGTTGACATTTTTGCTGAAACTACAAACACGCAGACACTATATTGACAATCAGTTTACTAGCAGCAATGATGACACAAGGCTAGTTAACCAGCTTACAAGCTAACACGCCAGCGAATAGCGAAAAATTGACCTGTTTTTTATTTTGCTCGTAGATTTTTTACAATCGGATAGTCACTAGCATTTAGTAAAAAAATTCGATGACACAAGGCTACTTTATAAGCTAAATACAAGCCAGTTAGTTCGCTAGCAGCTTGCAAACTTGTCCCGTGTCATTTACGCTTAAGAATCATTTTTGTTTTTTAATTTACATTTTTGTAAATCGTTTTAGCAAAAAAAAGTGTTCAATAAATTAAAATATGTTGTGTTAAAATAAGTATCTTTTTCACAATAAACACGTTTTAGAGCTTTCAATATTAGTGAAGATATTTCAAGATTTCTTGTTTTCTTGACAAGAAATCTTGGTATTGACATACTATTTCTTGTCTTGTCTTGCAATCTAAAATTACTTCTTGTCTTGATCTTGTCTTGAAATCAAGACAAGATCTTGAAATTTTCAAGAACTTGGCGACCCCTAGAGATAATTGCAAGCTACAATGAATATGTATATCTGGAAATGACACTAGCGAGTACAGGACGAAACGGGGAAAATATTAAGGAGAGGATAGTAAAGGGAAGATAGGTGATAGGATCCCTGAATTAGGCAAAATAATATAAGACCAGAAAATAAAAACGAATTTACAACACAACATTTAACCAGTATTAACCTATGGAACGAATATTTGGTAATTAGTCAAGAAGTACAAAGCTAAATTACTAGCCATTGAGATAGATTTTTGGAGGACGTCAGCAAGAAGATAGGTCAGCAAGAAGATCTAGACTAAAACACATAAGAAACGACGACATTACACAACAAATGGGAGTAGAAAGAACAATCATAGATGACATCGAACGGACAACAGCTAGTATGGTACGGATAATGGTACGGACACGTAAGACAAAGGGAGGATAGAAAAATTCCAAAAAAAATCTTAGGATGGAGCCCCACAGAAAAACGAGAACGATGTAGACCAGCAACTACATGGATAAACGTTATCTCCAAGGCGATGTCGGATAGAAATTTAAGAGAAAAATACTGCCACAATAGAAAGGAGTGGCGATTAGAAACGGAAAGGCTATAACTGGTTTAAATATGCATCATCATCATCATCATCAACAGCTATTTCATCCATCGTCGTATGTAAGCCTCCCTTGGGTGTGTCCATTCATATCTGTTTGCTGTTTTTTGCATCCATTCGCTTGATATCATCAGTCCATCTTTCTTGAAGTCTGCCTCTACTTATTTTGCTTGCCCTGGTCCCCACTCGAGAATTCGCTTTGTCCAGCGGTTGTCTTCCATTCTTCCTAGGTGTCCTGCCCAGTTCCATTTTAACATGGCAACCTTCTGGATCACATCTGTTACTTTTGATCGCCTTCTTATCTCTTCATTGGAATTGCGATCACTGAGCTTAATGTTGGGCATTCTCCGTTCCATAGCTCTCTGAGTCACTTGAAGTTTGTGGACTATACTGTTGTTAAAAGACCAAGTTTCGGTTCCGTATGTCAGAACTGGCAACACGTACTAATCCAACGCTTTTGGTAAGTTTCATTTAAATATTGTTTGTAATCGACCAAATGCTGCCCATGCTAAGGAACATCTTCTATTTAAATCAGCCTTTAGGTTAAGCTTTGACAGTTCTATTTTCTGTCCCAACTATATATACGACTCAACTTTTCCTATATTATTGTTGTCCCGAGTTATTTTTCCATTTATATCTAGAGATTCGTTGGTTAGATATTTAGATTTTGGTTGATTTATTTTTAATCCTATTTCTTTTGAGATGGTATTTAGATCCAATAGCATTTCCTGCAATTCTTCTGTCTCTTGCTATTAGCGTAACGTCATCGGAAAATCTGACATGGTTAAGTTTTCGCCGTCTATCGTTACTCTAAATATGCATATATTTGATATAATAATGTATAAAAAAATGTATATACATTTTAAATCTCTTTTCAACCCTAAAATGCAGCAGCTGCATAATTCTCTGGTAAAATCGGAGAGTGCAGGAAGAATATATACCGGTTTCGGAGGTCTTTTCCCCCTCATCAGTAGTCCCATATCCTCTTCTCTCCGATTTCCTCCAGGTATCATACTTTGGGCCTTTCCGAATTGCAAAGAAAGAAATGTCACGGATGAACTAGAACCATCTAGTTCGAAGTAGCACAGAAAACGACAATAAATATCGTTCCCATACCACCAGATTGACAACAGGTGGATTACTTTCTTTGGTTACACCTCCTGAGATTTTCAAAATATATAAATCATACAGGATGCCGAGGAAATTAAGATGAGAGAATTTTAAATAATTCACAACTCATCTGCTCAGCGTGGTAAAAGTTCCAACAAGAAAGATTCCTTAATACTGCTACAAAAGAGTAAGTGAATTAAAAATGTATAAACATTTTCAATTTCTTTGCAACACGAAAATGCAACAGCTACATAATACTCTGGTTAAATCGGAGAGTGCAGGAATAGTATATACCGGTTTCGGAGGTATTTCGGAAGAGTCTATACCGGTTTCGGAGTCTATACCGACTCAGGAGGTGTAACCAAAGAAAGTATTCCACCTGTTGTCAATCTCGTGGTATGGGAACGATATTTATTTTCGTTTTGTGTGCTACTTCGATTGATAACTTACTTTGTTTTTCGGTAGATGGCTCTAGTTCATCCGTGACATTTCTTTCTTTGCAATTCGGAAAGGCACAAAGTATGATACCTGGAGGAAATTGAAGAGAAGAGGATATGGGACTACTGATGAGGGGGAAAAGACCTCCGAAACCGATATAGACTCTTCCTGTACTCTCCGATTTAACCAGAGTATTATGCAGCTGCTGCATTTTCGTGTTGCAAAGAATCAAGAAATCTCAGGAGGTGTAACCAAAGAAAGTATTCTACCTGTTGTCAATCTGGTGGTATTGGAACGATATTTATTGTTGTTTTCTGTGCTACTTTAGATTGATAACTTACTTTGTTAATAATGTATAGTTCACTTCGTTGTCAAAGTTAAAAATATGTTTGAGTCTGTTATTTATATAATTCTGCACCATTATTTCAACAACGATGCAGCATGTCGTATAATTAATAGATTTGCGCAAATCTCTTTTTGATCAACGAATTGCGAAAAACTGGCTGCCGTGATTGGTTTTGAAGCAACTATAGAAAATAGTGAATTTTGATATAAAAATACAGTAAAATGTCACGTAACCCAATTTTTGTTGACAGGATGGAAACAAATACTCAATAAGTGTTGAAACTGTCGATATTTGAATAATGTTTTTATTTGTAATTACTGTTCCACGAGTTCTATTTCAATGCAAATGATTTAAAGAATTAAAAGGAAATGAACCATGATTCACAATGTCAGTGAATAGATGAGTTCAAATAACTCAATAAGTATAAATCACGAGATATATTTGTTTTAGTAGGTACATAAATATTTTTCAAACATTGTTTAAAAATGTTTAGAGTTTAGATAGATAAACCCATCAATCTCTAGCAACCGCGAAAATTTGGTAACAATACGTTCGTAATGAAAGTCTGTACAAATATTCTAAGTAAAATATTTTGTTTGGAGTGAAGGAACATGTGAATAAATAAGAAAAACTCAAACATTTTGATTTTATAATTTTAATAAAAATTTTAATAAAAGGACTGCAAGGTCCAAAATTTAGGTTTGGATGTATTAAATGAAAAGAAGCGAGTGGTGTGTAATGTGACAAAAATTCCAATGAAGCTGAAGGGAAAATTCTATTAAAAAGCCATAAAACTGGTCATGATTTCCGGAACTGAATGTTGGCTAATTAAAAAGAAAGAGGAACAACGAACACTCCTTCTTCTTCTTCTTTTTGTATAGACATGACTCTGTCTGTTTTTTCAATGTGGCTCTAGTAAGTTGTCGATCCATGGTTTTCGTGGTCTTCACACTGATCGTCTTCCTATTGGGGAACCGTCTCTCGCTATCCTGACTACCCTATTTGTTGTCATTCGGCTTATGTGGTCATTCCATTCTATTCTTCTGTTTCTTACCCAGTTATTAATGTTATCCACCTTGCATCTCCGTCGTGTATCTGTACTTCTAGCTCTGTCCCATAGAGTCTTACCATAGATTTTTCGAAGAGTTGTCATCTCTACTGTTTCGAGCAATATTTTTTCCTCTATGTCGGGTCGTGTTTCTGCCGCGTATGTCATTATTGGTCTGATGACTGTTTTGTAAATTCTGCCTTTCATTTCTTTTCCGATATTTTTATTTCTCCATATTGTGTCCTTCTATCAATTGTATATTATCAAGCGTATAAGATTCTATCAATTATCTTACTAAAGAGACTCACTCCGTATTCGGAAGATATTCTAGGCGACTACCAATGCGGCTTTCGAAGTGGAAGGTCAACAATAGATCAAATAGTTACCATCCGACAAATATTAGAAAAAAACTGGGAATTCAACCGAGATGTACACCAAATCTTCGTAGATTTCCAGCAAGCATATGACTCGATAAAAAGAAGCAGACTATGGCTAGCAATGCTAGAAATGGGAATACCAAGAAAATTAGTGCAGCTCACTCAAATGTGCGTGGCAGACTCATATGCACAGGTAAAGATAGGAAACAGAACATCGATGCCATTTAGTATAACATCAGGCCTTAGACAAGGAGACCCTTTATTACCATTGCTATTCAATTTGGCTTTAGAATACGCAATAAGTAAAATATCGTCTGAACTAACAGGGGGATTCGCAAATCGAGGATCAAAACTGTTGTTGGCCTTTGCCGATGATCTAGATGCAGTCGCTCATTCTACAAGAGACGTAAGAGAGGTGTTTTCACAGCTCGAGGAGGAAACAGGTAACCTGGGCCTTCGAATAAATGAAGAGAAGACGAAATATATGCTGATGACCAAAAATCCAAGACCAAGAGTTAGACAGAACGTAACTATTAATGACCACAACTTTGAAGTAGTAAAAGAGTTTAAATATCTGGGAGCAGTAATCACAGAGGACAATCACATAGAAAAAGAGGTCTCAGCAAGAATAGCTGCGGGAAATAGAACATTATACTCCCTATCATCATTATTAAGATCTAAGCTGCTGAAAAGACAATCGAAATTAGGACTGTACATGTCAATTATTCACCCAGTTGTTACATATGGGAGTGAAACATGGACTCTACATCAGCGAGAAATAAATAAATTGCTGATATTTGAAAGGAAAGTCCTCAGAATGATATTTGGTCCTCAAAGAAATGAATTGACAGGAGAGTGGAGAAGGCGCCGCAATGCTGAATTGGTGACTCTATATGGTACTGAAAACATCGTCAGACATATAAAAGCTAATCGGATAAGATGGGCAGGTCATGTAGTAAGATCAGAGGAAGACAGAGTGCTAAAGACAGTGTTCTTCGAGAGACCTGACGGTAGAAGATCAGTGGGCCGTCCCAGAAAAAGATGGAAGGATGATGTTGAAACCGATCTATCTAGAATTGGGGTACAACAATGGCAAATCGAAGCGCAAGATCGCAGACGATGGAGGGCCATAGTGGATGCAGCGAAGACTCACCCCGAGTTGTAAAGCCAGTCAAGAAGAAGAAGATATTGTGTCCTTCAGGCAACCTGCGGCTCTATTTGCTCTATTCACTTGATCATTCACTTCTGTTTCGAGTCTTCCGTAGCTAGATAGTGTGATGCCTAGATATTTAAACTCCATCACTTGTTCTATTATCGGACCTTCTAGCTCCAATTTACATCTTATTGGATATGCTCTAATAACCATGAATTTTGTCTTTTGTGAGGAAATTAACGTTAGATTTTCTGGCGATTATGTTGAATTAGGGCAGCATCTGGTCTAAATCATCTTCACTTTGAGAGATTAGTATTGCATCGTCCGCATAGCAGAATATTTTAAGTTGTTTTTCTCCCATTTGGTATCCTTTTTTAGTTCTTACTTTTTTTATTATTTCGTCCATGATCATGTTGAACAATAAAGGACTCAAGGAATCCCACTGTCTTATCCCATTGCCTGCTTTAATTGGGTCAGTTAGTTCATCTTCCACTTTTACTTTTATTGTGTTGTTCTGGTAGATGTTTTCGATCGTTTTAATTATTCCTAGAGGTACCTCTCTCGAGTATAACAAATGGATAACGTCCTTTAATGTGACCCTGTCAAATGCTTTCTTAAGGTCCACGAAACATAAATATGGCGGTTTGTTTTATTCCAACGATTTCTCTTGAACTTGCCTCATTATAAATATAGCGTCAATGCATGACCTTCCCGACCTAAAACCTTGTTGTTCTTCTGCTAAAGTTATAATTTCATTCAATTTGTTTGTTATCACTTTGGTTGTTAATTTTAATGTTGTGTTTAATAAGTTAATTCCTCTGTAATTCTCCGGGTCCCATTTGTCTCCTTTTTTGAAGAGAGGTATTAGGATGCTTGATCTCCATTTCTGCAGTACTATGTTTTGTTCTATTATTTAACAACGAATACATGTAGCGGAAATGAGAGTACTTAGATGGATAAGTGAAATAATAAAAAAGAATAGGTAAAATTGGGAATCAGTATATTAGGGAAATCTAGAGATGGCTTCACTTTTCTCCTCTGCGTTGTATTACACTTTCCATGTGAGATCGTAAGGACCTTATTCAGTTTTCCACTCCATTCCACTCCTTATTGAATACAGTTTTTAACCCCTTCACTGTCGCTGTTGCTGTATTACGGACCCGTACCTTGCGTTTTAGCTCATCCCATAGGTGCTCGATGGGATTCATATCCGGACTCAATGGAGGCCAGTCGATTGTTGTTATATTGGTGTTGGCCAGGTAATATTTCGTAATCCGCGCTTTGTGACAACAACTGTTATCATGCATTCGTATGAAGCCGTCACATATATAGCTGGCGTAAGAAACAACATGGTATGGAGCATACCTGTAATGTAAATATCTGCTGTCAAACCCCTTCTGCAACCACCACAGTGCACGAACACAAGCTCTGTTTTTTCTTCTATAGATATACTACCTTACAACATACACAAACTACCTCCATAGCTCACTGTTTTGAAACTGCGGTACGGGACTAAGCGACTCTCATCAGAGAATAAAACTCAGCTCCATTGGCCAAGGTCACAAATGACGTGTTCTCGGACAAAATAAAGTCGAGCTTGTTTCTGTCATTCGTTCAATTTGGATTCTGTGTAAGCTTGTTTGGGAGTCAAATAGCCAGCCTTATGTCTTCTCCTAACTATCTACTGAGTGACGGTGACACCTAGAACATTTATTCTCGTGTATCGTACCGATTCCGTAAGGCACTAGGTCAACCCTCTCTGGCTTTACACGTCACGTCGCCGATCCGAACCTGGTAGACGACTATAGCTAACAGTCTCCTGATATCGACGGTAAGCTCTTGAGATTTCAGGCTACGTCATATGGAGGCGACGGGCGTCAGGTCTCTGACTATAGCGCTCTTGTAATTATGCAATTACCTGGGCCGCTTTCACTGATGAAGGATTCATTTATAAAATATTCACTTACTGCACTTCGCGTCAACGTTTGAAAAGCGACTGAGACGACCACCGGCAAGTTCTAGTCTGGGCAGAGTATCGGAGAATAGGCCATTTTTGGGAAAAGTTATTTACGAGCAATTTTATTGCTGGAATCGAGTCTTCTTTGAATTAAAACAACTAATGCAAAAAAGATTTCCTATTATAGAGCCTCCAAAAAATATTGTTTTATGCAAAGTGGCAACGTGTTATAAAAGTAAATTTCTGTATTGCATAGGGAATGCAGTAAACATTGTAACGGACATGTTATACGCAATTTAGACCTCTATGAATACTCTGGGCTAATTAGCAAAATACAAGGAAAAGTTATTTACCAGCAGTTTTATTGCTGGAATCGAATCTTATGAGTGTATATATTAATAATATAGGCATGCAAAGCCCGCAAATAGTGAGCTACTTTTTATAAACAAAATGGCGGCGGAAAATCGTGTTTTTTTTAAATTTTTGCTCTATAACTCCAAAGATTTTAACTTTACACCAAAAACACCAAAATAAAAATTCACCGTAATTAAATTTTGCATAGAGACGTGTTTTTCCCGATTTACTTCTATGAAATCTTTCCCCGGAAAATGCGGGTTTTTTCAACAAAATCTTTAATTTTCAACTAAAATTTTAGATAAGTAATCGCTTATCAATAATTAAATAACTTTAAGTAAGGTAGTGTAAAAGTTCTTTTCGTATTGATTATAATTACAGAAGCCTTTAGAAATTAAATAAACAGTTTAGCAACAATTGAATTGCCAATTAAAAATTTACGGTCGCTATAATAACCACAATAATTATGATACATAAGAATACTGTGATTTTTGTATAAAATAAATTTGTCCCTATCTAATGTACTTTACAGAATTGAAATTGGACTATTTAAGCGGCCTCAGGAATATTTTAAAATTAAAAACAATTTTTTGGCTTATAAACAAATAAAATATTTCGGGAAATATTAAATTAAATTAAATCATGAAAACGGTATTGATAAAAAAGCGGCAGGATGGTTATAAAAAACGTTTAATTCTGATGAGTGGTTCCTGAGATACAACCGGTCAAAGTTGAACGGCATTTACGGCAAAGATATAACACCAATTTTCATATCTTTAAAATACTGATGATAACATATATTATTATAATAAAAAATATCGATATTACGAGTGCAAATTGCCAAAAATAGCAAATTTCCAATCAAAAATTAGGTTGAAGAAAATGTAATCTCAAAGTTCCAAATCGGTATACGTTAAAAAATGCATTTTCTCGGCTTACCATGGAGCAATTTTCTTCATTCTTTTTTTTTTGTTCCCAAGTAACTCGAGTGGAGCCATATAACTACCGCATTATTACATGTCAAAGTTGCTTTTGTTTTGTTATAATAAATTAATTATTTATTATAACAAAAATTTTTAATTTGTTTAAATAATTATACTGCTTTCAAATGAGAATATTTGTGTTTTTACCGTTAAAAGGTAAACTTCTAGTAAATTTATCTAAAAAAAGTCTATAACTGGAAAAAATATGTAGTTATCTATTCTTATAAAGAAATTAATTTATTATAACAAAACAAAAGCAAGTTTGGCATTTAATAATGCGTTAGTTATATGGCTCTACTCGAGTTACTTGGGAACAAAAAAAGAATGAAGAAAATTGCTCCTTAGGAAGCCGAGAAAATTCATTTTTTTAACGTATACCGATTTTGAACCTTCAGATTACATTTTCTCCAACCTAATTTTTTATTGGAATTTTGCTATTTTTGGCAATTTTCCCTCGTAATATCTATAATTTTTATTATAATATTATATGTTATCATTATTTCAAAGATATGAAAATTTGTGTGAAGAAATAGTACAAAAATAAAAAGGTGATGGTTTGAAAATTATTATCCTATTGTTTAAATCTTTTCCGTAAATGCCGGTCAAGTTTGACCGATTGTATCTCAGGAACCGCTAATCAGAATTAAACGTTTTTTCTTTTAAAAGAAGCGTCCTGTCTCTTGTTTACCACTACCGGTTTCATAATTTAATATAATTTCATATTTCCCGAAATATTCTATTTGTTTATAAGCCAAAAAATTGTTTATAATTTTAAAATATTCCTGAGGCCGCTTAAATAGTCCAATTTCAATTCTGTAGTATAGGTTAGATAGGTACAGTGTCTTTTTATACAAAAATCATTGTGATTCTTATGTATCATAATCATTGTGGTTATTATAGCGACCGTAAATTTTTAATTAACAATTCAATTATTGCTAAACTGTTCATTTAATTTCCATTGGCTTCTGGAATCATAATCTATATGGAAAGAACTTTTACAATACCAAGTTACTTAATTATTGATAAACAATTACTTATTAAAAATTTTAGTTGAAAAATAAAGATTTTGTTGGAAAAACCCGCATTTTCCGGGGAAAGTTTTCATCAAAGTAAATCGAGAGAAACACATTTCTATGAAAAATTTAATTACGCTGAATTTTATTTGAGTGTTTTTGGTGTAAAGTTAAAATCTTTGGAGTTATAGAGCAAATATTGAAAAAAAAACACGATTTTCGGGCGCCATTTTGTTTATAAAAAAGAGAGCACACTATCTGCGGACTTTGCATAAAATTGTTGGTAAATAACTTTTCCTTGTATTTTGCTAATTAGTCCAGAGTATTCATAGAGGTCTAAATTGCGTATAACATGCTCGTTACAATGTTTGCTGCATTCCCTATGCCACACAGAAGTTTGGCTTTTATAACACGTTGCCACTTTGGATAAAACAATTATTTTTTGGAAGCTCTATAATAGAATATCTCTTTGCATTAGTTGTTTTAATTCAAAGAAGATAACATGAAATTACTAAGCATAAACTACAGTTTATCGGGTGAATCGATTTTTGTACTCGCAAGTGTACATCACGGCAGTCTAACTTCGAATCCATGCATTGACATAAATATATTACTTGTGCCGAATTCTTTTACGTGTAGAAAAATACTTTTGTAAATACTCCATCGCAGTATATTTGGGAAAATAAGATTTCTCTCGGGACTCTAACAAATCCAGCAATCTGATTTTTTTAGTTATTATAGGCCTATATAAATAAAGCCTATAAGTTTTCTACAGATATTTCGGCGTCTTTTTTAATGATTAACAAAAAATACAATTTTTTTTGCTTACCGCTAAATAGCTTGAGTTAAATTAAAAACTTTACGTTGAACACAAGCTTTAAAATGACAATTGCTCAAAGTTGTAAAATTAATAATTTGATACCTACTTCGAAAACTACAAAGTTAGACAAAATTGTTAATTGTTTGTAGTTCTTGTAAAAAATGTACCTATATATTTCTTATTCTGGCCAAAGTTGTGTATTGTATTCCGTATTCCTTAAAAAACTCTCAAAATTTCAGAGCGATTCATCAGTTAGTTTAAAAAATTACTCAAGTGGTTTATCTCAGAGACCTTTTTTGCAATAACATTAGTCAGAAAATATGGAATATAGGGTAAATCGATGTAACTGCAATAAGAATGACGTAACTGAAAATTTTGTCAATTCCTGTTTATTGCGTACTTACCTTCTAAAATACAGTGTACAGACGATACAAAAGCGACAGAACTGTAACTATGTGCTGAGCCACTACAGGGTAGTTGCGTCGTTATTGAAATACGCACCATTTTAGACCTTATTTCCGATGAATAATGACGCAACTGTAATAGGGTTGAAAATAGGGGGACTAAATTAAGATAATGAAATTCGGACCAATAGGGATGAAAATAAAAGTCATTGCTATAAGAATTAACGGGATATTACAAATTTAAAAATAGTTTTTTTGTACACAAAAATTTTAAGATCACGAATGACGCAACTGTATGGGTTGAAAATGGGGGGATTAAATTAACATAATAAAATTCGAACTAATAGGGCTGAAACTAAAAGCCATCATTGTAAGATTAATCGCTATACCGATGCTCCTCGACGATTACTCCTAAATTTTTATATAAAAAAGACGCAACTGTAAAAATGGTTGAAAATGGGGGATTAAATTAAGATAATGAAATTCGAGCCAATAGGGATAAAAATAAAAGCCATCATTGTAAGAATATACGCCATACCTATGCTCCTCGACGATTACTCCCTATTTAATCCCTCTTTTAAATATTTAAAAATCATTGTTTTGCTCTCCTGAGAAATTTGACTTTTTGCAGTTACGTCATTCTTATTCCGGACCGGCGAAATGAAAGTTAAGAGTTAAACTATTCATATAATATAAAAGTGGAAAAAAAACTTTTACAAGGCAACACCCTTCTGCAAAATTACGGTTACTTTTGATTTATAAACAAATAGAATAACTTTTGAACTTATTGCTTATCCCCTCTGTGGCTCAGTGGTAAGAGAACCTACCTTAAGAACTAAGTAAAAGTTGTGTGTAACTTAACTGGGTATAAGCTGGGTGGGAAATTTCTCTTTATTCAAAATTAATAAATAAAAATAATTTCTATCCTTGTGGGATCGATTCTGACCGGAGGGACCGCAGACGTTCAAATACAATGACCATCTCTTTGTAAAGACAATGAAGTCGACTTTACTAAGTAACAAGACATTTGCTCAACACACGCACACTACACATTCCACTATCTGATTAAAAAATCAACTGTACCATGCCAATGATCATTAGTTGTTGTCTAGATTTACTCAAAGGAAGAAATAGAAAGTTATTCTGGGACGATTACATAAATATTACGAATTCTTGTTTTCATTTCAAGCCGATTTGTTTCTAATAATTAAAAAAAGTAAAGAAATTAATTTTGTTTTAAAGATAAAGACTTAGGACCGGTTGTTCGAACGCTAATGAAGAAGTTGATTATAATCAAGTCCCCTTAACAACAATCAAATGACAAAATTCGTTGTTCGTACGCCAATCAGTTGATTGTAATCAATTATGTTATATATAATTATGATAATTAACATAATTGATTGATTAATTAATTATTAATTAACATAACAATTATTAACATAATTGATTAACTAATCAATTAATCTCATAATGGTAATCAATTATGTTTTCAGCAACCCAATCAAAGTTGACATTGGCAGTTGGTGACAGTAATTAAATAGGTATTTGATAATGATCAGTTGATTCCATTTTTGATTAGCGTTCGAACAACCGGCTCTTAGTGTTTTAATGAAAGACAGTTTATGTTTCTTTTCGATTCAGAGGTGGTCCACGATCCCCAGACAGCTGCTTCTGTCTCTCCAGACGTCTTCAATGGGGCTACATGAACACCGCAGTTTGGTTTCGTTTCGATTCAGAGGTGTTGGACCGCTGAATCGAAAAGAAACGCACTGTCTGCTGTCTTTAACTTTTATCTTTACTCAGATTTTGATTACTCGTAACTATTTTTCGGATCTTTTTCTAGATCAGTAAGGCGGAATGTGACTGTATAGTGTAGAGTCCTCTTCGCTTTCTTTATTTATCGTCTCTTGTCTTATAAATTGTAAAAGTCAGAGATTCAGGATGTTACCAGAGGATGGTTCCACGAATAATGAATTTTGCATTTGGGACTTTTCATCTCTACTTAGTGATTTATTATACCTACATTAGTAACTTCATTAGAGTAGAATAAAAAATTAGAATTTTGAAAACAAATATATTTTTAACTTGTTAAAAAATTACATTATTTGATTATTAATAATATTACTAAATCTTTACATAGTTGTGATATGCCCAAAAAGTACATAAAATTTTTTTATTTCTTATGCGTAGCATTACTAAGTCTTCATTATTTGCTGATTAATGTTATTGCAAAAAATGGTCTCCGGGATAAACAAAATAGAATAATTTTTAAATTTATTGATGTATCGATCTGAAATTTTGAGGGTTGGTTAGGTACCACAATAGCTAACTTTAATAGCTAGGCTATTAAATTAACTAGTCTATTAAATATTACAACAATCTTAAGAGGAAACAGTAGCGATCAACAGGTAGCGAAAATGCGTTCCAAGATTGCGGCTGTAATTTTGAATATTTTTTCGAGATATTTGGCACACGTATTCGTAATATAATATGGAATGGCAGTACAGAGCCCAATTTGAAAAATATATTAGTATGTGAAAATTACGCTGTAATTAAATACAAAATTAAAAAAAAGAGCCTGTACTGCCATTAAAAAGAACAAAAAAATACACTTTCTTCAAATAAAATTTTTTATCCGATGCCTAGATTTTGTGTCATTTTGGAACTACTAATGAAATAAAGAATTTTAGTTGTTCCAAAATGACACAAAATCTAGGCATCGGATAAAAAAGTTTATTTGAAGAAAGTGTATTTTTTTGTTCTTCTTAATGGCGGTACAGGCTCGATTTTTTAATATTGTATTTAATTACAGAGTAATTTCCACATATTAATATATTTTTCAAATTGGGCTCTGTACCGCCATTCTTTATTATATTACGAATACGTGTGCCAAATATCTCGAAAAAATATTCAAAATTACAGCCGCAATCTTGGAACGCGTTTTTGCTACCTGTTGATCGCCACTGTTTCCTCTTAAGGGGAACGGAGCAGAATGCAAAATTTTGACGCATGTCAAAATTTTCAATGTGTTTTAAACGCATTCATGTTTTTCTAATTTTGAGAAAACTAATAAGTATTTTTGAAAAATTTAAACTCATAATGAAAGACTACTTTATTACCGAGGGCCGAAAGTCCCTTAGAATAAATAAAAAGTTTCTTTTGAATGCAATATTTGCAATTAAAAATAAGATTAAATTTTCTCTTTTATTTTCACCCCTGTAACTTACTTAAATAAACATTATAGAAGTTTTCAGGGATTTTCGGCTCTCGGTAATAATGTTAATTCTGCGTTTCAATTTTTCAAAAATACTTATTAGTTTTATTAGCATTCGAAAAAAATTAATACATTAAAAACACATTAAAAATTTTGACAATCGCCAAAATTTTCATTTTGCTCCGTTCCCCTTAACGAAAGTCGTAATTCGTATTATAGAGTTTCGCTAGACAGAATACGAAATTTGTAAGTTATGTTTAAAGGGTCGAAAAAATCAAAAGAGGAACTCAATTTTTTGCACTTTTTTCTACTTTATTTCTAGCTATTTAAATAGTATGTAAAATTGAAAAACGAAACTTTAATCTTCTATAATTTTTGTTTTGTTGGAACAATATCTTTCGAGTTATGGGAGAAAATATGTGCGCAAACAGCAAACATTTTTATTTGTCACATTTCGTTGAATATAAAAAACTAAGCACAAGGTTAGTGATGCAAACTGTCTATTACGTTCCGCTTTTCGAGAGATCCCATCTGGAATAAACTTAAATTTATAAACTTTTTGGGTATTTGAACTAGAACCTATGACTAGGACATCTGATTATGAGATTTTGGTGACGACAAAATATTGCCAAACTATTTAAAAAAGTTTTTTTAAATTTACTGATCTCTTAAATTTTTAATAACTATCTCTCGTAATACGAGAGAAGTAGTAAACTTTGTATCTGGGGCTTTTCGTTGTTTTCCTCGTAATACGAGAGATGTCGCTGATTTGCGTCTCAAAAGGTGGGTTCATTGCATCGCGATGTTTTGCCTTAAAAGAGGCAGAATGTTTATATTCCCTTCAGAGTTGTGACTGCATAATCTTCACTGATGATGCATAAGGATGCTGAAATAGTTGCTATATGGAGATGGTAGTCCAACTCTGAATCGAATATAAACAAAACCTGCCTTGAACCATTTTTAATCTTTAACTATCTGTTTATTTATTTGGTTAATAACTTAATGAGTTATTTCTTCTTTCACTACGTAAACTATGAATAATGTCTAGAGTAAGTTGAAAAAAAATTCGCATTTTTTTAAAACATGGATTGACTTTTAACACGTGATATTTCTAAAATATAATATTACAGAATGTAAAGGCTACTTTATAAGATATGTAAAAATATGTTGTTAATATTATTGTGTATATTGTTAAGAATTGTAAAATTAAGAGAGAGTTAATTTTGTATTTAAATTTAACTAAAACTTGATGTTTGTATTTCCAATAAACGTTTTGCCAATTTATTTTTTTATTTCATAGTTGTAAAATTTTTTCCGAAAAAGTCAAATTAGTAAATTATTATACAGTATGGTGTATGATGAAAATCTATGGAGTAAATTCATTAATTCAGAAACATACGACGTTAAACAAAAGTGAAATACCATCAAATTATACCTAAATAATGTGCAAATTGACGACCTTAAACGGTATGAGATGCCATATCAAAGACGGTTAGTAAATTATTTACTAACGTTTTTGATGACTTCAGGAGTTATTTGTAGTTTTTCTCTTCAGATATTCCCATAAAAAAGTCTAACGGAGTCAAATCTGGAGACTTTGGTGGATATTCGAGATAACCCCTCCTACCTATCAACCTACCTGTAAAAAGATAACTTTTTAAGTAATTTCGTACCTCAGCGCCGTAGTATGGGAAACCCCAGTCTGTTTTTTCTTAAAGCATATTCAGTCGCGACATCCAGATATATATATATACTCACAAATCGTTAATTCTGTAAGAAAACGGGCGTGTGGAAAACACATTTTATATGGATATGACCTTTAATACAAAAGATTATGTATAATGATACACGCCTAGTTAGAACTGAGGTTCGTAAACTAAGCATAAAGGCTCAAACGGATACCTAAACCCAGAAAAATTAGAAGAAGAATCGAAGTCCGTCAAACTGAGAGAGCAATATTAACTACAGAAAAAAATGAGGGTGGAATACATTCTTAAAATACAAGAGATAATAGTGGATGAATTTTCCGGCAGAGAACACATTATTATTAAGCAATATATTTCGTACTGTTATTTGGGGATATTGTATTTCTCTAATGTAATATGGTCATTCATGACCAGATTATATCATCTTCTTCAAACTGAGAGAGCAATATTTACTACAGAAAAAATGAGGGTGGAATACATTCTTAAAATACAAGAGATAATAGTGGATGAATTTTCCGGCAGAGAAAGAACACATTATTATTAAGCAATATATTTCGTAGTGTTATTTGGGAATATTATATTTCTCTAATATAATCTGGTCATTCATGGGTTTATAGCCAGGGTCAGGACGACGGATATGATATCCTGGACTAAACGGATCACCTGGTAATCTTACAAGTTCATGGCAGGCAAATTGAATTTAAGAGTCAGAATACAACAGGCTCTGGCTGCAGTTACAATCATGTACTTTACAAGAAGGAGGAACTTAAAGAGATGATCTTTTCTAAACCTGTATGGTACAATTCTAAATGAGATTTAATACCAAACCTCCATGCGAGGCATAAGTTAGGAATATAGCTAAAATTATGCTTATTTTTATAGTTGATTTTTTTGTGAACAGATTAAGGAATTCCGCTAAATTTTTTTATTATTTTAAATTGTTCCTGGATATTTACATAGTTCTGCAAATATTCACTCAAACTTTTTTTAACGTATACCAGGTGGAAGAAAAAATATTTTCTTATGTTGAGTTTAAGTCACCCTATAGGGAAGACGAGGTCCAAGTGTGGGTATATTATCGACATCGTATTGTAATCTTATGTTTTTTGAACATTTCGCTTTTTTTACGTCCCCGATATCTTTAGAAACAAATACGCCAAATAATGGGAGCAAGAATGGGTTATTACCTCCGAATTCTATCCTACTGCATGGATTTTAATGAAATTTTGGGCCTAGCCTCTACCTATCTCCTAATTCAAAGTCTACCCTATGCCGATGTGTGCTTTTATCTTGGGGGTGGTTCCCACCCCTTCTAGGGGTGGAAAATTTTTTGGCTAAAATTACCACGGAATGCGCTAGAAAACTTAATTCTAAGCAAGAACTGTTCTATATTTTTTTTTTGAAAACTCAATACTTTTTGAGATATTCGTGGTTGAAAATTGGCCATTTTCATTGAAACATAATACCTTTTCAAACGGTTTCTTGCGAATACCGTAGAAACTATGCATCTAATTAAAAAAACTATATTAAACATTTCTGTAGGTCATAAAAAAATTAAGAGACACTTGCCCTCATAAATCTTCTAGTTATAATCCTAAAAGAGATATGGTTGGTGAAAATAGTTTGTTTTTTTGGTACATTCTCAAATTGGTGTATTCAACTTGAAATAACAGAGAAAGGGTCAATTTTAGGTGTATAATGATACTAATACCTTTTATAGTGCTTGAAAATACCTTTAAAATGAACAATATTAAAGGTAAATTACATTTTAATATTTTTTATATTTTTTTTATATTTTCTACATGACCTTTTCTGACTGATTTCAATACGCAATTACGCAGCAGGCCGTGCGGAGTAACGGAGATACCTACATCAAGTAATTGATTTCAATTTTAATAAAAAATAAAATTTATACATCTGCCTAATACTTTTTATAAAAAAAGGATTTGGTAATATATTTTCTAGATTACCTACCGCATCTCAGGTACCTAAAATATTCATCATTATTCAAAAATATAAATAGTACAATAATTGTCTAATTTTTTTTAATAACCGATTATACAACGTATGATCATTCGAAGAACAAAACAAACACAAATCGTAAAATAAAATCTTATTGAAAGACTTATTTGCATAGAAATTACTTTTGTATAAATGTATAATTTTGTAATATTGATTATAACTCTACACCCATTGATCTTAAAATAACATAAAAAGAAAAATATGTAATTAAAATATAAATACACACTGTATCTAATATCTGGAATATTTATTAAACCAAAATTATTGCTTAGTCAACCTACAGTTGCATAAAATAAAACAATAAATTCTGCTTACATATATTTTGTAAAATATAAGAAAAGTTTAAATTAAGTTGACTCTAGTAAAAGATTTTTTCCGTTTGTTTCGGATTTTTCCGGTTGTGCAGCATCTTCCTTGGTCGGTTTCCGAACCGGGCCCCAATACCATAATTGAGTCTTCATTGAGTCGTCCAGTTTAGGTATGTAAGAACGTGGTATAAGAAATGAAGATAGGTTAAAGAGATCTATAAAAACTTTATACCGATCACTGAAATAAAAAAATGATATTATTTACAAGAAATTATAACGGTTAGGTATTTATAAATCGTAAATCTTAATAAAATGCAACTTTTAAATAAAGTGTTAGCTGGTATGGACAGCCATAATTTTTTTAATCCTTTCAAGCTCATAGTAGCAACACAGGTGTTGCTCCAAAATTGTTACGATCAGAGGAAGGACGTGTTCCTGTGCTTTTTAGATTACGAGAAAGCGTTTGATTTACGCTTTTGTCGTGTCCAACATCACAAGTTAACGCAGATCCTCAAGAAGCTTGATATAGACCAAAAAGACATAATAAGAAAAAGGCAGCACAATTAAAAATAGATAATTCTATATCCAAACCCATACATATAAGAATGGGTATTTGGCAGGGATGTGTGCTTTCCCCTCTTTTATTGAACATTTATTCGGAAGCCATATTTCAGGAGCCTTTGGAAGATGCAGAGATGGGAATCAAAGTGAATGGGGTATTGATCAAAAACATACGATATGCTGATGATGCTGTCTTAATTTGTGACAACATAGCAGATCTTCAAAAACTTGTCACTATAATCGAAGAATACAGTAAGCGCATGGGATTAGAGATTAATACCAAAAAGACCAAATTCATGATCATATTTAGAAACTTGGATGCATTTAAAAATTCCACCATAACACTGAATACTAAGTCCATTGAAAGAGTGAGCAAATTTAAATACCTGGGAACGTGGACTTTTGAAGACTGGGCATCGGACAGGGAAGTAAAATGTCGCATTGAGCAAGCTTGACAAGCTTTCGTAAAATTCAGTAAGGTACTGACTTGTTTAGAGTTCGATCTTACACTGAGACTAAGGTTTACTAAATGCTATGTGTGGTCGGTACTGCTATATGACATAGAGTGCTGGACACTCAAAACGAGGGATAAAAACAGATTAGAAACCTTCGAAATTTGGCGCTTTATCGCCGTATCGGTGTCGGAAACACTTTGTCGATGGAAAATTAGTCGACAACATTTGGTCGACAAACAGTTGATCGAATGCACAATTCGTCGAATGTACAATTCGTCGACAAACATTTGATCGAATGGATTTTTGGGAATGGAAAAGGAATAATACATGACATAAACACGCCAATATATAAAGTTAGTTTCTTTGTACCATATTAAAAAAAAATATTTTATAGATTTCCAGACCTAAGCCTTGGATATAGTGTCGAGGGAAGTTTATTTTCACGATTTCTTTATTTTTTTATTGATATTGACTAATTATTTCAGTCAAAAACATTGTACGGATATGCACCGATTCCCTAACAATTTATTTACCTCAGCATCTCGCATATTTCGTCTTGTCCGCAAGTGCCCCCAAATTTGACTTGTCCGGAAATGCTCCGTTGCAGACACCAAAAAGAAGAACGGTACAACATCACTCATTAAAATATTGCTGTCTACTCTCCCACCGCAGCCAATTTTTTCATTAAATTTAAAAATAATTAAGATTTAGAACAAAAAAATTAACAAAACCCCACAAAAAATAAATTCAGGTATGTATAATACAATATTCCAGTTAACAAAATAAAAACCAATAATCCGTCATTTGTCAACATTAATCCCTTTATCCTAAAGATAAATAACAGTTTGTCGACGAAAAATCCATTCGAACAAATGTTCGTCGACGAATTGTACATTCGACGAATTGTGCATTCGATCAACTGTTTGTCGACCAAATGTTGTCGACTAATTTTCCATCGGCGAAGTGTTCTCGACCAACTTTCCTAGACCCTCGCCGTATCCTAAAGATACCATGGATAGCGAAAGTCACAAATATAGATGTCCTTAAAAGAATCGATCAAGAACGCCAGCTTTTCGAAAACATCAAGAAAAGAAAAACGGCGTATTTGGGTCACATCATGCGAAACGAAAAATACCAGTTCCTTCAACTTATAATCCAGGGTAAAATTGAAGGCAAGAGAGGAATAGGACGCAAGAAACTGTCTTGGCTTCGAAACATAAGGCCATGGACAGAGATTAACGACATACAATATCTGATACACATTGCAAGAAACAGATAGTTAATGGAAAATGTGATCGCTAACATCCATTAGTGGATTTGCATCTGAAGAAGAAGAAGAAGAAGCTCATATATTTATGATTAAAACTAAATAAATATGACAAACTTTATATTACTTTGGTTGCTACTTATGTATGTTAAAGATAAGGGTGATTCCATTTCAAATCACTCAATTTTGGATCAAAAAACTTTTTCATCTCCGATTTCTCTGAAAATTGGTATATAGTAGTGTTGCCCAAAATCGGTCTTGATCTTGTAGTTTTGGTCTTGTTCTTGCGTTTTCGCAAGACGAAGACCTAACCTTTAAGTCCTTTTACTCTTATGTATAATCCTATGTTTCTGCTTCCTTACTTTTATATTTTTTAATAATTTTGGTCGTGTGAGCCAAAAATTTTAACTTTTTAAAAATGAAATGCATAAACGAAACTTTGTGTTAAGAAGCCACACATTGGTAGGTAATAATTATAATTAATCGTATCCATTTACAAAACAATTAAATTGTATTAAGAGTTGACCTACCTATTTTTGGCTTCTACCTATTTAAAAAAAAAAGGCAAAATTTTTGGACTCGCGACCAAAATTATTAAAAAATATAAAATTAAGAAAACAAAAAGATAGACCTATATATAAAGGAAAAAGGACTTAAAGATTAAAAAAAAAAAGAAGAAGAAAGCAAAAAAAAAAACAAAAAACGGCGGTTCTTGTGTAAAAGAAAACTGTAAATTTACTGGATCGGCTGCTTCATATTTTTTTCTTACTTTATTAACTGACCATAACATTAAAGTCTCTTAATGTAGAAATTCTCCAGCATGTTACAGTTTTTTAAAATGAAGAATTCCGCTAAGTTTGCAACTTGTTGCAGATGATTTTTTGAGGAATATTTTTATACATATTGAGTTATTTATTAAGCAAAAAATCTTTGCTTAATCCTGTCGCCAGGGGGGGTACAACGGCCTTCTTAATTCAGATGGACTTACCCAAGTTTTTTTATGTATTTTGACCCGTAGAACACGAATTTTTTGGGTAACAGTTGATCCGGATGTCAATAAGATTGTTATAAACAAAGAAGTTGAGGAATTACATAACAGCGATTTCTCGCAAAACAAAACATTTTTTTGTATTTTTTGGGTCATTCTAACCAAAAAATGTTCCTACAAGTTTTTTCGTAGGATGCATAGTTTGGAGATAAACGCGGTTGAACTTTCAAAAAATCGAAAAATTGCAATTTTTGAACCCGAATAACGTTTGAATAAAAAATAAAATAGCAATTCTGCTTACCGCCTTTAAAAGTTTAAGTCAAATTATATCTGTTTTGAATATTTGCATTGCTAAAAGTATATTTTTTGATTGTTAAAAAAAGCTATAAACACATAGTGTTTCCCGTGCCTAATACATGCGTTTTAATGCATGCTACTTAGAAATAGCCCCGCTTGCACTTTTACATTCTCTACGTACTCGTTCGATTTTAAATGAGAAATCATTGAAACATCACTCAAGCACTAGGTGTTTATAGCTTTGTTTTAACAATAAAATAATACATTTTTAGCAATACAAATAATTCAAACCGATATAATTTGACTTGAACTTTCAAATGCGGTAAGCAGAATTGCTATTTTATTTTTTAATCAAAAGTTTTTCGGCTTCAAAAATTCGAATTTTTCGTTTTTTTGAAAGTTCAACCGCGTTTATCTCGAAAACTATGCATCCTACGAAAAAATTTGTAGGAACATTTTTTGGTTAGAGTGGCCCAAAAAATACAAAAAAATGTTTTGTTTTGCGAGAAATCGCTGTTATGTGATTCCTCAACTTCTTGGTTTATAACAATCTTATCGACATCCGGATCAACTGTTACCCAAAAAATTCGTGTTCTACAGGTCAAAATACATAAAAAAAACTTAAGTAAGTCCATCTGAATACAGGAGGCCGTTGTACCCCCCCTGGCGACAGGACTAGCTGACCAAAGCTGACTTTTTTACTTTTCCCATTTTAAAACTTGGTTAACAGAAAACGATTGAACATTCTTGCCATCATTTTGTAAATATGTTGTAAATATAGTGTATGTTAGGAAAAAGAATCTCAAAAGTATATTGAAATACTCCACTTATCTCCAGAAATAGCATCCACTATAAAATAACAAAATAATACACGTCTATAATTTTAAACGAAAACCTAACAATGCCTCAATTGTATAACACACTTTAATTTTATTCGGTCCGCTTTCGTTCAATCCCAACTTTACACTAATAAAAATATGTGATATGCTTGTATTGTTCAACCCTCAATAGCCGTTTATGATCCTCAGAAACCTACCGAGCAAGATTCATATACAATTTATCGGAATATATAAACTTAAATTTTTGCATTTTGGCCAGGTTTTCGGCAAAATTCACCACTGTGCGGCGCCCAGATACAAGCCTGAAGTACCCCTCCAAGTGGACATTTGCCCACGAGAGGAATGGGGCATAGACCCAACTCAGACTGCAGGATTATACCTGATATGTATTTTTCTTGTGGTGCTGTCTCCTTTAGTGGAGGTTAGTCACTACACTGGCAAATCTGTCTCTGTCCAATGGGCCGTTAAACAAAGATATTAAATCAAGGCCGGTCCAGTCGCTTATATTTCTAACCCATGAAATTTTGTGCCTACCGGGACAATGTTTCCCTTCAATCTTACACTGGATGATAAGTTGCGCGAAGCGGGACTTTTCGTTTCACATTATGTGTCCAAGGTAGTTAACTTTTTTAACTTTGATAATATAATCCTAAGGCAAGCCGCACACCAACGAAACATGAATTGAAAAACATGAAACATGAAACGTAAAACACGTTTCATGAAAATTAAACACGGCTAAACAAATCTTGAAATCCGCCTACCAATGAAAAGAGTGTGATTCATGCTCATAACACATTTTTATTTTCGGAAAGTTTCATAAATGGCCGGACGTCTATTTGTTTAGCAGTGTTTTATTTCCATGAAACGTGATTTACGTTTCATGTTTCTTTGATGTGGCCTTAGGTATGTTCCAACTCGTCGAGAAACCGTACAGTGTACAGTAGTAACGGTTCTGCGCAATAGATAAAATGCGTTCCAACTGAAAGTGGTCCGTTCATCGTACCTTCCCTTTGTAGTTCCAACTCAACTTGGAATCGTCCGATGCGATGTACGGTTTCGGAATCGTCATTTCAGTACCCCGTCAAAAGCTATTACTGTTTGGACTGATCTGCGCATTATGCAGTACCTCCAAAAATTCTAATTTTAGTTCAGGTTCAGGTGGTCCTTTTATTTTGATTTCAAAGTGCTTTCAGCCGTACTTTTATACCATGTATTATTAACATTGTATTATTATTAAATTATTAATTTTTTTTGTTCAATTAGATTATTTTTGGATCAATTTAATTGTTTCTTCTTTTAATTTGTTGAAGTTTTTTTCTTACTTGGTCAGTCGTTCATTATAATAATTCACACAATTCTAATTTTTTCTATTAAAAAAAATATTTTAGTTGTCTTGTTTTGACAGGTGTATTTGGTGTTGATATACCTACTTAGAATTTCTTTGTTCTGTTTCATTAGCATTTAAATATTGGGATATTTGGGATAAAGTACCAAGTTCATTTGTATTTTATAAGTATATAAATCTCATAGATATAATAATTTGGAATCGTTTTCGTTCCATTTATAATCGAACTTGGTGTTTGTGTTTTGTGAAGATGGCTCTGGCATGGATGGATAAACAATTACGTATTCTTATAAACATGCAATTTTCAGATGCACAATATTGTTTTAACTAGGTAACTAATATACATTTTTTTAATTATTTAAGAAAAATAAATTACTATCTCTGGTTAAAATACAGAAAGAGGAGACAAGTGACAAACAAACAAATGCCAAAAAACCAATTGTTGTTCTTTATATATTTTTTGGCCTGTTTTAAACAAATGGACAGAAATCAAACCTTCAAACAAATAGCCAGTACTTAGGATACTGTCAAAATCCGTTCCAACACGTCTCACCTTCGCCACAACCTTTGTACCGTAAGCGAACGATGCTATGTCAAAGCATGCGCATAAAATCGATTCCAAACAGTTTCGTGATCGTTTTAAAACCGTACAAAAGTGGCAGTTGAAACAAACCTTTAAGCAACTCCCTATCTGTACCTATTATCCTCTGAATATTTTCGTTGTTGGTGTGGGTACCTGGTATATCTACTGGCCTAAAACAGAAGGGTTGGGTGGAGGAATATTTGGTAGTGAAGGAAATTTAAAATTTTCTATTTCATTACGAGAATATGAGTCTGTATTTCAGGCAGAAATTTTTGTAATCTCGCACATTATGCAAGCATAATTAACATTCTGGAAACCGGGCATGTAAGAAGGAAGAAAAAAGAACATTGGGAAGCATTTTCGAAAGAGATTGAGCACGAGTTTTATGGGATGCAAAAGAAAATGTGGAAAATGATAAGAGGTCAAAGAGCAGAGATGAAGGAATTGATAGAAGTAAAACATATTGATACAAATACATGGACAACTTACCTAAAAAAACCTATATCAAACAGCTAATCACAAAGAACTGGAAGCACCAGGATTAGAATCGGATGAGAAAACCGAAATTAAAGAGGAAGATATATAAAAAACGCCTTAAAAAAGATGAAAAATCGAAAAGCTGGAATAGCTAATGAACTTGTAAAATACGGAGGAGATAGACTTCACAAAGAACTGAATATCCTTATAAGTAAAATAATAAATACAGGAAGAATTCCAGAAGAATGAAGAACCACTCAAATGATAGCGTTATTTAAGAAAGGTGATAGGGCAGACCCCAGTAACTATAGAGGGATAAATTTACTAAGCACTATACTGAAACTTACAACAAAAATACTCTTGGAGAAAATAATGGCGTGCATAAATATATCTGATGAACAATAAGGATTTAGAAGTGGAAGATCATGAAACGATGCAGTTTTTATGATAAGGTATAAATAGCAGAGAAATCATTAGAATATAACAAACCAGCCTTTTTCTGTTTCATAGACCTAGAGAAAGCGTTTGATAGAATCCAATTAAAAGATGTGGTACACCTATTATATGAGAAAAATTTACCACTGAAATAGAAATGAAAGTCAATGGAATAATAACAGAACCCATAGAAACAAACAGAGGAATCAGGCAAGAAGATTCACTAAGCCCTCTACTGTTTAACATAATATTGGACGCAATAATAAAACAAGTGAAGAAAAAAAGAGGGTAAAAAATGGGCAATAGAGAGATAAACATACTCTGTTACGCTGAAGACACCGGCGTGTTAGTAGCAGAGTGCGAAGACGACCTACAAAGATTATTGCGCGAGTTCAACATTAACGCAAAAGAAATGAATATGAAAATATCAGCCCAAAAAACAAAAAGCTTAGTAATTGCTAAAGAACCAATAAGATGCAAATTGGAGTTAGACAATCAAATTATACAACAAGTAATGACGTTCAAATATCTGGGAATTAATCTATCAGCCGACAACAATATCGAAGAAGAAGTAAAAGGCCAAATAATTGAAGCCAGTAGAACGGCCGGATGCCTAAACGACACAATTTGGAAAAACAAACACCTAAGATTGGAAACAAAGGCCCGAATATACAGTGAGCACGTAAAGGTTGGAGTAAATTCATTTTCTCGAGAATGGACGATTTGGGAAAAAAATCCCGAAAAAGGTCAATTTTTATTTTTAAATTACGATTTTTTTGGCATATATATCATACTAGTGACGTCACCCATCTGGGCGTGATGACGTCATCGATGATTTTTTTAAATAGGAATAGGGGTCCTCTGATAGCTCATTTGAAAGGTAATTTAATTCTCTATTCAGTAATGTAAACATTTACATAACTATTTATACAGGGTGTCTAGAAAAAAAATTTAAAGTAAATTTATTGACATAAAAAGAAGAATGCATGTAATTTTTATTTAGTCCAAAATACATTTTAATGTTCTTAGAAAACAGAAAAAAATGTTTATTTGAAAAGTAACCATTGCTTTTCCCTTAAAATAAATGTTCAAACTGTCAAAAGGAAGGTAAGTGGCGGCTTTAATATTGAATTTAAGCAAAAAACGATATTTATTTGTTAAATGAACATTATTTCCTGTTTTCTGATAGCAGTAAAATGTATTTTGAGTTAAATAAATTACACACATTATTCTTTTTATGTCGATAAATTTATTTTAAAAAAAAAATTTTTTGGACACCCTGTATAAAAAATTATGTTAATGTTTATATAACTGAATAGAGAATTAAATTACCTTTCAAATAAGCTATCACACGACCCCTATTCTCATTTAAAAAAATTATAGATGACGGCATCACGCCCAGATGGGTGACGTCACTAGTATGACACATATGTCAAAAAGTCGCAATTTAAAAATAAGAATTGACCTGTTTCGGGATTTTTTCCAAAATCGTCCATTCTCGAGAAAATGAATTTATTCCAACCTTTACGTGCTCACTGTATATGTCAGTTATTAGGCCAGTTATGACTTACACAGCCGAAACAAGACCAGATACAAGCAAAACACGAAGACATCTGGAAACCAACGAAATGAAGATCTTAAGAAGGATTGCTGGAAAAGAACTACAGGATAGGGTAAGAAGTGAGGAAATCAGACGCATATATGGGGTAGACAAATAAATACCTGGGTAAAGAACAGAAAAGAAGAGTGGAATGAGCACATAAGCAGGATGTCTGAATCAAGGATAGTAAGAATAGCCATGACAAGTCACCGTTAGGCAGGAGAAGTATAGGACGCCCAAGGAAAGATGGAATGACAACTTAGGGGTAGAATGAAAGGCACCGTTGAAGAAAAACAGGCAGTACTGCCTATATAAAAGAAGAAGAAGAAAGAAACCGGGCATGTTGAAAATCAACTGTTCTAAAACTAAATTTATGACTGATCTGATTCCTAGCGGACATCTGGTTATGCGTGAACAAGAAGTGAAACTAGTGAAAAAGTACATTTACTTGGGTCATAACTCTGAGAAGACACTCTGAGAGACATATTTAGCAGCAGTGTACCGATGGGTTTAAAAACACAAGTGTTTGATCAATGTGTGCTACCGGTAATGACATATAAAGCAGAGAGACTGACTTTAACTCAGGCAAAAGCGTCGAAAATGCGGGTTGTTCAAAGGCATATGGAAAGATCGATGCTAGGTGTAACCCTATGGGATAAAATAAGAAATAAAGACCTCAGACGAAGAACCGGTATCACAGATATCATAGAACGTGTCACCAGGCTCAAGTAGGACTGGTGGGCAAGATACGTCGCCAGGCTGAAAGATTTAAGTTGGACAAGAAATCAGATGGAATGAAGGCCAAAGAAGATAAACGCAGTAGTATAACGCCGCCTACACGATGGACAGATGATATCAGGCGGATTAGTAAAAACTGGCAACAATCAGCACAATACCGCGAAGTGTGTAACAATTGGGGGAGACCTATGTCCAGCAGTGGACGTAAATTGGTTGGATAATGATGATGAATTATCATCATAGCTTTAGAACTAAAGCAAATCAATATAAGTATACATAGCCAATCAGCCTTGGGGTCTCTCATATGCCCTAATGTGAATTTTAGGCTTGTGTGGGAATGCCGGTGAGAGCATCAGGGAATATATGGCTATGAAAGAGCTGATCTACTTGCCAGATTTGCTACAAAACACTTCGGTCCAGAGCCAGCGGTGGGAATACCAAAAAGCATTGTCGACCACCTAGAAAAAATCGTTTTATCTGAAGGCGCAACTCATACCGGAAAGCGGAAAATATACCCAGTCCAATATATGTATGCAAGAGGTAAATTGGATGACTAAATTACTGTGGAAAATAAGTATATAATAAGCTCAGCGTCATAACAGCCTTCTTTACTTGATATGCGCCAGTTTAGTGATGCCTGCACACTTTGAAGTAGAGAACCTGAAACAGTCAACCATATTTTGCTTGACTGGGTGGCATTGGATCGCAAGCGGCAAACTCTTTTTGGATACAACGAAGCGACTGAAAACATATATGGTACTTATCCACTGGATCAGCATAAACTAGTATGGGGTTCCAGAATACTGGAATGGATGAAGGAATGGAAGATGTACAATACACCAATTGGCTGCAATACGACCTGCTTCCAGGAGAATTATAGTAGATGTCTTCCAGGTGAAAAAAATCACATGCATAAAATAATATTCTTTTTTGGTATATCTCTGAGACTGTCATCTCCCTTAAACTCGGCTTTATAAATATAAAAAATACTACACATAGTTTCAAAAGTTATGCATCACCCTTCGTATTCACCATGTTTACGCTTTTATAAATCCGTATCTTTATCACATATTTAATGGGCCTTTTTTATCAAAAATATACCTTTTTTGGTTTTTTATTTTATTTGAATACCCATTTAATTGACCTGGTTTTGCCAAGGTGTAAACATTTGAAAAATTTATTCTGGTGAAATTTTTGAAAACGTGATTAAAAATGAATCGTACTTTAATTTCTAAGTTGGACCGTATAAGAATTATCGATTTAGTTGAAGAAGGCCATTCACAGCGGTTCGTGGTGGAAATAGCGGGTGTTTCTCAGAGTGATGTCTCACGGATATGCAATAGGTTCCTGGAGACAAACTCGATACGGAATAGAGCTCGTTCTGGTAGACCCCGAGTTACCAACGATTGACAGAATGGATATATCAGAATTTCCATCCGTAGAAATTGTTCTCTGTCTGTACCAGCCCTCCAAAGAGCATCCAGGCATGCTACAGGAGTCAGAGTATCGTTGGCTACAACAAAAAGAAGAATTTTAGACTCAGGTTTGAGGAGTCGTAGACCAATAAGAGTTCCTCAACTACAACCTAGACATGTTTTGGACCGCCTCCAGTGGGCTTAAGAACACATACAGCTCACCCAACAGTTTTGGAATTTTGTGCTTTTTTCAGACGAGACCAGAATCTGTTTAAATAGTGATAACCGGCGAATTCGTGTGTGGCTAGTTGTGCAGCTCTTGTTGACTCTCGCCACACTCGAGTTCGCCGGATATCACTATTTAAACAGATTCTGGCCTCGTCTGAAAAAAGCACAAAATTCCAAAACTGTAGGGAGGGGGAGCTGTATGTGTTATTAAGCCCACTGGAGACGGTCCAAATCATGTCTAGGTTGCAGCTGAGTAACTCTTATTGGTCGAGGACTCCTCAAACCTGAGTCTAAAATTCTTCTTCTTATTGTAGCCAACAATACCCTGACTCCTGTAGCATGCCTGAATTCTCTTTGGAGGGCTGGTACAGACATAGAACAATTTCTACGGATGGAAATTCTGATATATTCATTCTGTAGATCATTGGTAACTCGGTGTCTACCAGACCGAGGTCTATTCCGTATCGAGTTTGTCTTCAGGAACCTATTGCATATCTGTGAGACATCACTCTAAGAAACACCCGCTATTTTCACCACGAACCGCTGTGAATGGCCTTCTTCAACTAAATCGATAATTCTTATACGGTCCAACTCAGAAATTAAAGTACGATTCATTTCTAATCACGTTTTCAAAAATTTCACCAGAATAAATTTTTCAAATGTTTACACCTTGGCAAAACCAGGTGAATTAAATAGGTATTCAAATAAAATAAAAAACCAAAAAAGGTATATTTTTTTAAAAAAGGCCCATTAAATATGAATGTGATAAAGATACGGATTTATAAAAGCGTAAACATCGTGAATACGAGGGGTGATGTGAAACTACGTTTCACACTACACGTGAAACAACTTTTGAAACTATGTGTATTTCTTTTAATGTTTTATTAATTTGATTTCGGTAATTTATTTTTGTAATATTATCTCTTACCCTAGTGTTGATCGCAAATAATGATATCCCGAGGATCCGCCAGTCCCTAATTGAGATGTTCCTATCATTCGCTGAACCATTAGCATGTGATTATCTGAAAAAAAAACCTACATGAAATATAATATAACACAATTGTTAATAAATAATTGTTATCGATATGATAGTGTGTTGGAAAAACAATGGTGTGGGAAAATCTACATTTTACCATTATTTTTTATAAAAAATATTTAATTTAAATCTGCAACTGGATTATAAATTTAATAATTAATAATTAGATTAAATATGTGTTTTTCTACGACCGTTTCATGATATGCTCAATAGTCGCTATTTTTTAATAAATAATAGCACCCACTACTGTACCCGTGAGTAATACTTCATTACTCACGTGCTGAAGCTACTCACTCGCGTTCCGAAGTTAGATTCAAGTGGCGCATGCCACTTTTATATTTGAATCGTATTTATTTAAACTGCAAAATTTTAAAGGAATTTTGACTGTAACAATGTTAGTACAGTGGAACCCCGATAAGTCGGCCCCCGATAACCCGGAAGTCCGGCTAACCCGGACCGATTTTCATCAGACAAAAATTTAACAAATAAACAATTTAACAATTTTATCAAATAAAAATGTATGTAGGCCAAATAATATTTCAGAGATAATGTGTATTTGTGTAATTTGAACACATAAGTACAATAGTAAAAATGATTCATGCACACGGCGGCAGCCAGAGCGACCGTCTCAGCTTATCGGAAAGAACAGACACCTGTCTGTATTCCTTTTTCTTTATTTATGTCAAACTGTCTTAGCATTGTTTAAAAAAGACGTGACTATTTAAAAATTCTTGTATTGTGTGTAGTACAGCCTATTAATCACTTCCGTTCTGTAATGTAATCGTGCTTCAGATTGTGTTTGCTTTGTCTACGTAATGGTAACAAAACGTAAAAATGTTGCAGTGACAATGGAAAAGAAACTACGGTAGGATTGATAAAGACGAATCTTTAAAATAAATTTATTGCAGCATCATAATATGATATTATGCTACCATAGGTCTGGATCCCGCGTATGAAAAAAAAGTTGATTAATAGCAAGCTAAAAATTTATTAATAGCTTAAGGGTGTCTAGTCGGATAAACTTTGATATATGAGAACACTGGAACAGGGGCAGTTTTAATTGTGGAACAGGTCAAAAATTTGGAACGGTCAGAACACGAAAATGGCACATTTGTTTTGTCCGACAGAACAGACATAAACTCTCCGAACAGAGATTAAACTCTCATGCAAAAATCAGACTGCTATTTATCACCTGTCATAATTCCTGTCATTTGACATATTCTACATGTTCCACTCATTAAAACGCCAATTTGGTGATAAATAGCAGTCTGATTTTTGCATGAGAGTTTAATCTCTGTTCGGAGAGTTTAAGTCTGTTCTGTCGGAAAAAATACATGTGCCGTTTTCGTGGTCTGACCGTTCCAAATTTTTAACCTGTTCCACAGTTAAAACTTCCCCTGTTCCAGTGTTCCCATATATTAATGTTTGTCCGACTAGACACCCTTAAGCTAATAACAAATTTTCAGCTTGCTATTTATCAATTTTTTTTTGTACGCAGGATCCAGACCTACCATATTATGGTGTCGGTACATCTCTACAGTATGACTGAGTTTTTTACCAAGAAATGAACAAAACTCTACACTCTATACAACTATACGTAATTTAGATGTGTACTGTGCATATGTGTTTCATGTTTTTGTAATTGTAATGGAGGTTATTTATTAATTTTTACTATATTCTCCGGCTAACCCGGATTTTCGATAACCCGGATCGGCCGCGGTCCCGATTAATCCGAGTTATCGAGGTTCCACTGTATATTTTTTACGTTTATGTCTTGTTTAATAAAAATTTTAACGTTTATCATTTATTTTGGTGACAGTGGCATTGTGTTAAATATGTTATAACATATTATATTATATAGCTATATTATTATATGTATTATATATATAGTTGAACGTAAATATACATTATAACTATATGAAATACGTCCACCGACAGTAGGTACAAATTTATGCTTATAATTTTTCGGAAATGAATAGAACTTGGATTGACTATTTCTTGTTGTATTTTTAAAATAAATAAGAATTGGGTAATAGTAGGCAACCAATTATTCAGCCACGTACTAGGGGTAAACAGCATTTAGGTATTTTTATAAATTATTATAATTTAAATCTCGAGTAGTTGATAATTATATTTTTTACTAATTAAAATAAAAAAACAGGTCGTAGAAAAAGTATAGTATTCTACTCGCATGTAATGACTATTACTCACTCTGATGAATTACGACACGAGCCGTAGGCTCGTGTCGCAAACTTCATCATCGTGAGTAATAGCCATCATTACATGCTCGTTGAAAAATATACTATTATCGTCGATTGATAAATTATAGAGGAGTATTTATCAATCAACGCTATTATCTCAATTAAATAAGGAATTGATTATATCAATGGGTTGAGTAAAACTATTATTCCTTGATAAAGGTCAAGAGGCGAGATTAGCAGAAAATTTTTAATTATATTTTAGATTAAATATTATATATGTTTTGATCGGGTTAAGCCACTGTTGATTGTAATGAAAATTACATTTTTAACTAATATTTGACGTTCTATATTGGAATTTCATCCCTACAAAATATACTTGGTACAGGAAATTAATGAAGATGATCCGGACAGGCAACCACGATTTTGCGATGTTATGACTAAAGAAATAATTAGTTATCTCATTTGTTTCTCGGATTAATGTTTTTTCTAAATGGTACTTACTGCAAGTCGACACAAATAAAAGAAAATACCAGAGTAAATTTGCCAAAAAACTAGTAGAACAAAAACAACTGGCGACCGATGGATATGATACCGAAACGGCAAGGAAAAGGTATACGATTAGGGAAAACGGAATAAACCAAAAAATTAAAAGCACAAAACATATAGAGATATCAAGTAAGGAAACGAACATAAAGAACCTGGCAAATAAAATGGACAAGAATAAAAGAAGGAACAAAAGCGATAAGATATACCATATTATGTCCCTGTAAGTTGGGACCATACGGAAAACATTTTTACTCACAATCGGTTATAGTCTAGGCGCCAGAGGGGCCACCGTGTCCTTTTCACTTCTGATGGACAAACTTAACGGTTTCTTATGGATTTTTGGATGCTGATTACGAATTTCGAGGGTGGATTTCGATCCGGATGGTCAAAAAATTGTTATAAACAATTTAATTGCTTATAAATTGTTTATAAGGATCTGGCTCATAAACTAAAAGATATAAAAATGAATGTTTCAAATAAAATTTGTTCGCTAATAAAAAACGAAGAAAAAACGTTTACTAAACTTAAATCCAACAATTAGAACTCAAGATATTGTAAAATTAGTGCACAATGCAAATTGCAAATTGCAAAATAAGTATTTTTTGAAGCTTTATCGATCGTAACTCAGCTTCTACGTATGCAAATAAGCTCTAGAGGGTCTCTATTTTAAAGCTTCATTAATAGGATTCCAAACAAAGTTTGTTAAATTACTTTATATTTATTTGTTTTAAAGTTACACCCGTTTAAAGTTATAATTTTATTAAAAAAAGTGTACATCAATTTGTTTATAAGGGTTTCAAGTAAATTTGGGCTATAAACATTTATACTTTAATTAACAATAATGATGGAAAAACTCAAAAGGAACATTTTGAGCTTTTTGAAATGTTCGTAAGTTTATTTTTGGTTAAGATATCGATATTTTAATGGCGCGCTATGAGGCGCAAAAGCGGCTCACAGTCAAGTATGTAAGTATTTTTCGACGCTTTATCGATCGTAACTCGGCTTCTACGCATGAAAATGAGCCAATATGTGATATCGATATAAAAATGAATCGAGTTCTTTTACAGCATCATCATTGCATATAAGACGAGCATTTATGTTGTGGCGGCATACACACAATTGACGTGCCTTGATGGTGTTGCAAAAGAACTAGATCCACTTTATATGGATATCATCTAGATAATATAATTAGACTCTGAAGCCCCAGAAAGTTTTAGTTTTACTGCCCACAAGAACATACTTAGTATCACCATGTAACTGTAAAAATTGCTCTAAGAACTTATGCAGATGTAAAAAAGCTGAGATTCTCTTTATATCTCGATGCAGATGCATGAAAGATAATGTTTGTAAAAATAGTATTAATAAATAATATCAACTTACTTTTTAGTTATATTTCTAAAATATTAGTTTTTAATGTTTTTTTTTCTCATTTAGTACAAAAAATAGAAGACAAATAAATAGAATGAAAGGTGATACGAGGTACAGTATGATGATTTAATTATAAAAATTATATGATAAAATTTTATTAGGATCTTCAAAAATGAAAAATGAAGATATCGTATATAATATACATAGAAATTATAATTTGCATCAGGAAGTTAGGGCTTGTCCATATGTGGGCGGTTTGCCAACGTCGACTGCGCGGCTTACCTGTTTTCCCCCTGTTTTTCTTGGTATTAGGGTGAAACTTCAAAGGCGGCATTAGGGTGAGATCAAGTAAAACAGGTAAACCGCGCAGTCGACGTTAACAAACCGCCCACATATAAACAGGACCTTTGCTCGTGAACCTTTAGCCGGTGAGTCAATCTCGCGCCTCAGAGCGCGCTATTAAAATATCGATATCTTGGCCAAAAATTAACATACGAACATTTTCTTAAGCTCACAATGTTCCTTTTGAGTTCTCTATCATTATTTTTAATTAAAGTATAAATATTTATAGCTGAAATTTGCTTGAAACCCTTATAAACAAATTAATTACAATTTTTTTAAGAAAATTTTAACTTTAAGCGGATATAACTTAAAAAAAATGAAAACAAAGTAATTTAACAAACTTTGTTTGGAAGCCTATTAATGAAGCTTTAAAATGAGACCTCCAAGGTGTCATTTGCATCCTTAGAAGCCGAGTTACGATCGATAAAGCTTCGAAAAATACTTATTATGCAATTTTCAATTTGCATTGTGCACTAATTTTACAATATCTTGAGTTCTAATTGGTGGATTTAAGTTTAGTAAACGTTTTTTTCTTCGTTTTTTATTAACGAACAAATTTTATTTGAAACGTTCTTTTTATCTCTTTTAGTTTATGAGCCAGAGCCTTACAAACAATTTTTAAACAATTAAATTGTTTATAACAATTTTTTGACCACTAGGATCGAATTCCACCCTCGAAATTAGTAATCAGCAGCCAAGAATCCATAAGAAACCGTTGAGGTTGTCCATCAGAATTGAAAAGGACACGGTGACCTCTATTTGGCGCCTAGACTATTAGTAATTTATGGATTTCTAACCTTTGAAGTAAACAGGAAGCGACTTATTACTTACTTTACTTTCCCAGCTAGCCGGGAAAGTACTTTCCCGGCTAGCATCTTTCACTTTTCTACCTGCAAATGTCAATGTCATTTTTGATTAAGAGATGGTTTAGAAAGAATAGAATCCACTCAATATTTATTTAATTAAGAAACAACAACAACAACAACAACAAAAAGAAAACTATTTGGAATTATAAATATTAATAGTTACATTGGAATTATGACTACTTTAACGGTTAAAATAAGACCGTGTTGCTCAAAATTATGAGTTTCAGAAATAGATGATGACGCCGACGTTTCTGGATTAAATTAATTAATAATTAATTCTCACAGGTTACTTAAAATAATTCATCTTATCACATAATGAAAATGGATACAGATATTTAAAACGAAATTATTATTGGTAGATTGTGAGTATTAGAAATCCATAAACTACTAACCGATTGTGAGTAAAATAGTATACAAACCTCGCGGGAACTCATTCTAGCCTCGCGTCTGTAGTTTACCTCGGTGCTTCGCACCTTGCCGCTCGGCTGAAATAGAGTACTTTCCCGCTAGGTATGTAATATACTATTATTACTAATTTTATCAGAAAAAATATTTCCTCATATAAAGTTCTGCATGATCTAAAACCCAAAATGCAATCATCAGATTATCAAATTGTATCAATAGTACAGGGTGTAACAAAAATACAGGTCATAAATTAAACCACATATTCTAGGACCAAAAATAGTTCGACGAACCTAACTTACCTTAGTACAAATATGCGTATAAAAAAGTTACAGCCCTTTGAAATTACAAAATAAAAATCGATTTTTTCGAATATATCAAAAACTCTTAGAGATTTTTTATTGAAAATAGACATGTGGCATTCTTGTAGCAGGAGTATCTTAAAGAAAAATTATAGTGAAATTTGTGCACCCCATAAAAATTTTAAGAGGGTTTTGTTCCCTTAAACCCCCCCAAACTTTTGTGTACGTTCCAATTAAATTATTATTGTGATACCATTAGTTAAATTCAATATTTTTAAAACTTTTTTGGCTCTTGGTATTTTTTCGATAAGGCAGTTTTTATCGAGTTGCGGCTACTTTTTTAATATGTTTACATAAATATTTTAAGGGGGCGTTGTTCCTTTAAACCCCCCAAATGGTTGTGTCCGTTACGAGGGATGTCAAAAAATATGAAATTATCTCAACAGCAAAGTACCTTTATATTTCACAAGATTGAAAATTGTTATTATGAAAAGTTGTTTGGAATTAAAAATTATGTTGGAATATGCAATTACATTTTTCTAATTAAAAAAAAATTGAAAATGTTTCTCACATCACGGATGCCTAACATCATTTTATGATAACTCCGATATTATTAATTTTACCAAAAAGGTTATTCTATATAAATAGTTTTGCATGGTCTAGAAAATAAGATGCGACCATAATATGTCAAATTTGATCAGTTTTATATGAGGTATGTCAAAAAATATGAATTTCGCTCGAGAGTAAAATACCTTTATTTTTCACAATATTGAAAATTGGTATTATAAAAAAAGTTGTTGAGAATTAAAAAATATGCACGAATATGCAATTACATCCTTCTAATTAAAATATTGTGAACTATAAAGGTACTTTATTCTTGAGCTAAATTCAAATTTGTTTTACCCTCGTAAAACATTGATAAAATTTAATAAAGAATGGTTGCATCGTAGTTTTTAGACCATGCAAAACTTTTGTAAATAACGTTTTTTCGTAAAATGAACATCAGAAATAAAATATGAGTATTTGTAATTTGACAAAAATTTTTAATTTTTTTTTTTTCAATTAGAAGAATGAAATTGTATATTATAAGTAACATAATTTTTAATTCCAAACAACTTTTCCTAATAACAATTTTCAATATTGTGAACTATAAAGGTACTTCACTCTTGAGAGAAATTCATATTTATTGACATCCCTTGTATACTATTGATAAAATTTGATAATCTGATCATCATCTTAGGCTTTAGATCATGCAGAACTTTTTATGAAGAATAACTTTTTTACGTAAAATCAATAATAAAAAAGTTTTCCATATGGTTCCAACTTACAGGGACATACTGTATACAGTCGAACCCTCTTATTGGAATAGCCTTCGTGCTAAGCAAAACTATTCCTATAACTGGAATATTCTAATATTCATATCTATATATCTATATTTAATCCCTTAAACCGGGATAATCTTATATAACCGGTGTTTTAATAAGCGGGTTCAACTGTATAATACGGAACAGAAAAATGAAAAGGACATCATAAAAATGGCTACATGGAATGTGTGAGGCGTAAACGGTGAGATGTAAAGTTGTTACTTGAAGATTAAACATTCCATTTCAAGATTCTTACAAGTAATCGTGGTTTATTTCAATCTAGACCGTTGTTTTTATATAATAGATTTCTATGGCTGTCGCCGCCTCTCCATACCCAGCTTCCAATTTTTTCTATCGTAACACATATCTTCATCTAATTGCCTCGAATCCATTGCCTCCTGAATATTGTCCCTCCAGCTTCTCCGTGGTCGTCCTCTTTTTCTTCTCTCCGGTGGGACCCACTCTAATTCATTCTTTTAACGTGACCGAACCATGTCAGCTGTCTCTTTTCAATATCGCCTATTATAGTTTTTTCCACCTTTATATGTTCTTACAGACATGTTCTAATCTCGAAACCTGACAGCCTCTCCTCAAAAAGTCAATTTCTGTACTAAGTAGTTTTTTTTTATTTCTTGCACTTATGTCCCAAACTTCTGCACCGTAGATTGTAGCGCTCTTCATTATACTTTCATATATTCTTCTCTTTGTTCTCTAACGGAGACAGTAACAGCAATGGTCACCAGAATAACAAACGAGGAAGTGGCTCAAGCGCTTCAAAAAATAAAGAAAGGAAAAGCAGTCGGACCAGATGATATTCCTGGGGAAGTATGGAAAGCATTGGGAGAGATAGGAATAAGTTGGCTAGCAGGTCTATTTAATAGAATTATGGAAGTTGGACAAATGCCAGACGAATGGACAAGCAGTATATTAGTACCTATCTACAAAAACAAGGGAGACATACAACAATGCACAAACTACAGGGCTATAAAACTACTTAGCCACACCATGAAAATATGGGAGAGAGTAATTGATAGACGGATACGTGAAGAAACCGATATATCCGATAATCAATTTGGCTTTATGCAGGACAGATCAACAACAGATGCAATTTTCATTGTAAGGCAACTGATGGAAAAATACAGGAATAAAGAGAACAACGCTCATATGGTATTCATTGATCTTGAGAAAGCATATGATAGAGTTCCTCGAGAGATTCTGTGGTGGGCACTCAATAAGAAAGGAGTCCCTGGCGAATATGTAAAGATTGTGAGAGATATGTATGAGGGAGTAACGACTAGTGTTAGAACAGGTGTGGGAGAGACTGATAAATTTCAGGTGAAAGTAGGATGGCACCAAGGCTCTGTGCTTAGTCCTTATTTATTCCCTTTAGTTTTGGACCAGATAACAGCGAAACTACAGGGTAGTATTCCATGGTGCCTAATGTATGCTGATGATGTAGTGTTAATAGGAACTAGTGAAAGAGACTTAGAACAAAAACTGGAACAGTGGAGACAAGCTCTGGAGGAAAAAGGTTTAAAACTTAGTAGGACAAAAACAGAGTATTTGGAATGTTCATTTAAAGATGGAGTCACTACAAATAAAATGGTATCTTTGGATGGTGAAATGATTGTGAAAAGCAATAGTTTTAAGTACCTAGGATTAGGATCGGTATTACAGAGTAACGGAGAAATAGATGGAGATGCGTGCAGTAGAATTAGGGCTGGATGGATGAAGTGGAAAGAAGCGAGTGGCGTGTTGTGTGACAGAAAAATTCCAATGAAGCTGAAGGGAAAATTCTATAAAACAGCCATAAGACCGGCTATGATGCACGGAACTGAATGTTGGGCAGTGAAAAAGAAAGAGGAACAACGAATGCATGTGGCGGAAATGAGAATGCTTAGATGGATGAGTGGAATGACAAAGAAGGATAAAATTAGAAATGAGTATATTAGGGGAAGTCTAGGTGTGGCACCAATTGATGCCAAAATGAGAGAGCATAGGTTAAGATGGTTTGGTCATGTTCAACGTCGAGACGTTAATCACCCAATACGAAGAATAGCTGAAGTACAGATTCCTGGAAGGAGTAGGAGAGGAAGATCAAAAAAGACCTGGGGGAGGCGATAAGGCAGGATATGTTGGTAAAGGGGATTAACATTGATATGACCCAAGATAGAATTGTGTGGAGAAATGCAATTAGGGAAGCCGACCCCGCATAGGGATAAGGCAAAGAGAATGATGATATTCTTCTCTTTGTTTCCTTCCTGATATCTTTGTCCATAAAATTGAATTGAGGGATCTAGTGATGCTTCTACCTTTATTGATCCTATGTTGTATTTCATCTAGACCGTTGTTTTTGCCGCACTATATGCTCGACGTATTTAATTAGCATAATGGCAAGAATTAATTGAATAAATAAATATATAATTAATAAACTGTTAGTATTAAATTATAAAATTTTAATAACTGTAAAATATTTGTTGGGAATTTGGGATGTACACCGACAGAGGTGTACCATATAGTGCGACGCGCGGCGTCTTATCAGTCGAGTGGACGAGCATAATTAACAATTAAAAAACAACGGTCTACACTAAAATAAGTAACTTTTACGCTTCAGAATCTTAAAATTGAATGTTAAACTTCAGTTTGGGCACATGACAAAAAAAATTTAATTTTAATTTACATAAATATTATGTGTTTTCAAGCCTCGAATATGCGTATTTTCGCGTTTTTCAGATTTTCGCTTCTAACTCGAAAACTAACAACTTCTGAGCAAAATGACAAAAGACCTTTTTTGTTTAAAATGGCCCAAATATCCTAAAAAACAGCCACAACCGGGGAAAAAAGGTGATCCTTTGAATTTGTTTAAAAACATTTAGTGTGATACAATTGATCCAAAAGATGGCATAACCCAGACATCCAAAGTGGAAGTTATCGTCCAACACCAAATTGTTCTATATGGTCTACATATTGTTCAGAAAAAAGTCACCCCATTTTGAGGGTCGGGTTTGGGGGGAGAGGGGGAGAAATCGGTAAATTCATAGTTTTTTAAGTTTCTCGGCAATATTTCTAAAACTATGCGGTTTAGCTTAAACAACCTTTTATACAAAAATGTTCTGCATTAAATTTTAAATACATAAAGAAGGCTAAATAAAGAAGACTAATAATCTTTCTAAAATGTAGAATTCCAAAGTTACGGAGGTCCATAATTAGTCCAAAGGAAAGGCCTAACCCAGACATCCAAAATAAAAGTTTTCCTTCAACACCAAATTGTTCTATATGGTCCACATATTGTTCAGTAAAAAGTTACACCATTTTGAGCGTTCAGTTTGGGGGGGGAGATGGGGGAGATGGGGGAGAAGTAGGTAAATTAGTAGTTTTTTAAGTTTTTCGTCAATATTTTTAAAACTGTGCTTTAGCGTAAACAATATTCTATACAAGAATGTTCTACATAAAATTTAAAACAAAAACAGTCCTATACATATTTAGTATAAAACCAACGGTTCCAGAGTTACGGAGGGTGAAAAGTAGAGGTTTTCAATACTTTTTATATTTTTTGGACAATTGATGATGATTTTGGGTGGTAAGGTTGACGTTTCTTCAAGGGCTTATCACTAACATACCATCAGCCACTGAAATAGCAAAGTTTATTTACAAAACACAATCCTGTTAAAGAAAATTTCTTTCATCAGTAAAAATATTATAAATTTCCCAAAAAATATAAAAAGTATCGAAAACCTCCACTTTTCACCCTCCCTAACTCTGGAACTGTTGATACTATAACAATTATGAATAGGACCTTTTTTGTTTTGATTTTTGTGTAGAACATTTCTGTATAGAACATTGTTTACTCTAAAGCATATTTTTAGAAATATTGACGAAAAACTTAAAAAAACTACTAATTTGTTCACTTCTCCCCCATCTTCCCCACAAACCGGACGCTAAAAATGTAACTTTTTACTGAACAATATGTGGACCATATAGAACAATTTGGTGGTGTAGGAAAACTTTTAATTTGGATTAGGCCTTTTGGATTTGGTTAGGCCTTTTTTTGGACCAATTATACTATACTACCTCCGTAACTTTGTAACCGTTCATTTTAGATGGATTATGCATAGAACATTTTTTATTTCAAATTTAATGTAGAACATTTTTGTATAGAAGGTTGTTCATGCTATACAGCATAGTTTTAGAAATATTGACGAAAAACGTAAAAAACTACGAATTTACCGATTTCTCCCCCCTCCCCCCCCCCAAACCCGACGACACTTAATGTGGTGTGACTTTTTTGTGAACATTATGTGGACCATATAGAACAATTTGGCGTTGGAGGATAACTTTCACTTTGGATTTCTGGGTTTGGGTCTAGTTATACCATATTAATTGTTTAAACAATAATTAATACCCAAATATTTCGCCAGGTACTGTTATGATTTATTTAAATAGGACATTTTTAAACAGGAAAGCACAAAGAAACCGAATCAGAATTTTTTTTCATACGGTAACGCAGCGGTCTTACAGCACGGTCCAGTTGTTAAAAATTTTCTATTAACACGTTGACGGACAATGCGTCAAATGTATAAGCAAGTGTTGTGACCCTATTTATGTTGCAAAGTAGAATAGGGAAAATGCAACGTCTATAGACGTTGTGTCACATTAACTCAATCGAAATTAGACGTCTATAGACGTTCTGTCCGTCAACGTGTTAATGTTGTAAATTTCGATTTAATGTAGTTTATGGCATGACGGAAAAAAATTTTAATTAACATTAGCAAAGCATAGATGTTACGTTAAATATTTTTACAGGTGTTACACTCTTGTTTTTTAACGTGAATACAGTTAATATGAAAAAAAAATGAAAGATATCGGAATTCTTCAATAAAGTACCAGTCTAATGATAGACAGTCAAATGTTATACTAGTCAGATATTCACTAGTTAGAACTAAACGTTTGCGGTACTGGAAGTGAGGAGGTTGAACAATACAAGATATTTATATCGTTAAAACGTTGATGGACAGTGCGTCAAATGTATGAGCAAGTATTATGACACTATATTATGTATTTTGCAAAGTAGAATAGGAAAATTGCGGAATTTCTTTTAGCGCTTACAGTTTATGGAAACAATGGGTTTTTAACAGTTTTTGTAAACAAGTTGATGACGACCATGGACCACAACTCGTTATTTTAAAAATGTCGTCGATAGACGTTGTGTCACATTACATCAATATAAATGAGACGTCTATTATAGACGTTCTGTACGTCAACGTGTTAAGTTAAAAGATGTCCTCTTTGGAATAAAAATCGACCTTTTTCAACATTTTCACAAAATCTACTTAATATTTTCAAATATCACCCAAATAATATTAACTTTTTCTGGTGGCCAATCGTATATATACGGTATCCGCCAAAATAAACAGTACCGAAATTAAGAAGGCTGTGAAATTGCGCACGCAAGTTGCATTTGTCATATTTGCTATGATTGTCATTAGTTGCCAACTTGACATTACGTTACGGTTAAAATCTTTGTCATCATGGTTCTTTCTACCGAAGAAAATTTTTTTTAGTAGAGCATTATCTTTTACAACATTTTAACAAGGCGGTACAGACATAATATTGTGATACTTTTTGTCAGAGATTTAAAGACCTTTTGTCGTGCGCGTAATTTAAGAATCCGTAAGCCATGGTTTCAACAGGATAGCGCAACAAGTCATACAGCCGAGCGCTCCATAAATTTGCTTCGAAACATTTTTGTAACAGAATAATTTCTTCGAGTATCCACCTCATTCACCGGATTTAACACTACCTGATGCCTACACTTGGGGTATGATGAAAAATTTCATATTTCGCTCGGAAAATCCGCCAGAAACTGTTGGAGAACTACGTCAAAGAATAATAACTTATTTTCAAAATTTGCAGCAACCACGTTTCTTAAATATGTTTGATGATTTTCAGAAACGTTATAAAGCTTGTTTGCTATGCTTGTTTGCAACGCCATAATGCACATTTTGAACGTCATGATGCACCATGTATTATAAAAATGAATTCATAAATATATTTTCTTATATTCGGTACTGTTTATTTTGGCGGGTACTGTATTATACTGAAGTAATCAATATCGTTGATTAACCGTCTCAATTCCGTTTAAGTAAACACTTTGTGTGAATATCTGAGTCTTTGTTTTTGTAATAAATGAAAATTTGTCCTTTCAACTATTCTATAATGAAGCATCTTCAAAAAAACGTATATTATACGTTTTTTTTTAAATCACTTCCTTTATTATTTTTAAGTTCTTTTACTTACATCTCCATTTAGTAATCAATGAATCGATATCCATCAATAGGGTAAGAATCTGATGTGGCTGACTGAATCGGGGCTCGTCTCTATAAAATGTTATCATAATGGCTCCTTGAAGTGCTTTATATGACAATCTTCGTTCCCCTCTAGCTAACAGCGCTTTGTGAACTTCGGGCCTGAAAATCGACTCGTATACTTCTATTCGGTTTTCTAACTCGCTCAGTTTATAGTTTCTTAGACTTTCTACTTTTTCTTTCTAAAACAAAACATATACCTAAAGGGTGATTCATTTAGAGGTACCGTTTTCAAAAAAAAAACAATGAAATAAAAATACAAATATCTCACACATTCGTTAATGTTTGAGATATTTGTCCCATGCTTTTCTTTAACGAATGTGTTAGTTTTTTCAATTGTTTAACGAATCTGTGAGATTTTTGTATATTTAATTTGTCTAACAGTTTTTTTCGAAAAATCCTTTAAGTTTGATTTTTTTTATTTTGTGCTTTTTAGTTGATTTTTTTATATTTTTAATTTTAGTCATTCGTAACTAAAGAAAAGCGTTTCTTAATTTTTTTTCTTTCTTTTTTTCTTTCTTTCTCACCTTCCTTATACCCTTTTAGGTGTCGGATTTGGGTTTAGTTTCTTCAGTTATTTCTATTTCCCTTTCATTTAGAGAGGTCAGAGAGGTTTTCTGATCCTTGTCTGGTCTCTACTTCGTCTCTTCACTACCTCCACTACTCTTTCCTCATTATAGTTCCATCTCCGTTCCTTACCATCAACTGTAATTTTGTTGTATCCAATTTTCACTGTTTTTCCTTTATCTCTCATCTCCCTTGCTTTGTCTCTTATAGTTTTCATTTTTTCTCTCTCTCTTTTTGTAAGGTGCTCTGTTATACATATTTCCTTGGGTTCAACATTCTTTAGTTTGTTCCTATTTCCTAAAATGGCTGTTTTTTCTTCTCCGTTTCCTAGTTTTAGTTCCAATCTTACATGCTCTTTTAATAATAATATTTACTCCTAAATGCTTTCCAATCATATTTGTTGCTCTTTCTTTCAGTGCTGCTCAATCGTCAGTATCTATTTCTACCCCACTAATAATTAAATTATTTTTCCGATTGTCTTTATCTATTATTTCTATTGTTCACTGGAGTTCTTTTATATCTTCTGTTATCTTTTTATTTTCTTTTTTAAACAATTCATTTTCTTCTATCAAGTCTTGTCTTTCCTTAGTCCATTCAGTTTTCATTTTTTGAATTTCTAGGTTTATATTAGTTATTTCTTCATTATTTTGTTTTATCTCTTCTTTTAGTTCTTTTATATCACTTCTGGTCTCCTTATTTTCTTCCTTCATTTCTGTTTTTAAGTTATTTGTTTCTGTTTTTATCTCCTGCTTCAGTTCTGCTAATATTTCTTTCTTTCATCCATTTCTTGTTTTTCCTTGTCGTCTTTTTGGGGTGGTGTTCTTAGTGTTGACTTACTTTTCTTAAAGGCTTCCTCTTCGTCAAACGAATTATCATGCTCCAGTTTGCTCCTATTATACTTCATTCGAGTGGGATTATAATATGTACCGGTAACCTTATTTTATTTAAAGTTGGCGTCAGGCAGTGCCATCCACCACGACCCGCGACGATTCAGAGAAAACACTACCTACCAACTTTAATTTAATTTATCTTCCACCTGATTAAATTTTCCAAAGACGTCCCTGACTTTTATGTTTAATTTTGCTAATGGCTGGTCTTAACCTATTCTCGACAAGTTTTTTGTTCATGGTTTATTTTAATTAGTTTTTGATTATATGCTTAAATATTAGGTAGGTACTGGATTTTTGATTTTATGAATATTAATCTAGGCATGCATTAACTTACAGCTTGTTTACTGAAGGCTTTTGCGTTGCTTCTTACACTGCACTTTCCTTTAACTATTTATCTTATTTTTAATATTCTATTATTTGTTTATACCACTTAATATTTGATTTTTATGAGAGCTAAATTTTTCACGTTGTTCACTTTCGATTTCCAGGTCCGGACCGTCAATTTTTTTTCATATTTTTTTATTTTTTACTTTTTAGTCTTACACTTTAAAAACATTTAAATATATCGTACCTATGTATAAAAAACATATGATGTACAAACATGAAAAGTAGTCGGAATCGGCAAAAAATTTGAAACTTTATTGTTTATTTATGAAGCATAACCAGAGGCGTGCGGTCCATGGAAGCGGGGGAAGCGGTGCTTCCCTATACTTCCATATAAGAAAATACATATATTATTAATTAGTATTTAATTATCAACAACGTTTCCCTAATCTAAGTAATCTATTATGTAACTAATAGGCATTGAAACATTATTAAAATTTGATCGCATACGAACGGTCTCAAATAAGCACACAATTCAACGATTCAGTCCGGTCCTGACGGAAGCGCATCTCAAAATCGCTGCTTGTCATGCATTTGTCCCGTTAAAAAGTTGGTCAGGGTTTAATAACCTCACTCGCTAGTCATGTTCCTTTCACGCGAATTTTGATACGCCTGGAAGCGCTCGTCCGACCGCTTCCGATTCGAAAACTACTAGTTACTGCTGCTATAAGGGGTAGGTATTTAGGTACAAATGGCTGGATTTCAATTTTTTGCTTAATATTTTTACTAATATTTTATTTGAGATTTTGAGATTTTTCCTTTTACTGATATTTTATAGTACCTACGACATTTTACAGACGAAGTCAAGTGACATTGCATTTTGTATAAGAAAATTTGATGACTTATGTTGATTAAAAAAAGGAGCTGTTTAAAAATATTTGGGATAAAGCTGAAAATATGGGCTTCGAACCTAAAAGAAAAATAATGATGATTGATATTGTCGGCGAAAGAGAGACCTATCGACGATTATACATCGAAATTTTTGATAATATTCTACAACAAATGAATTATCACTTTGAAAATTTTAAAGAAATAAAAATATGTAGAATTATGTAATTTGTCTAATTATAATTCATTAAAATCTCCCACAGAGGTATGTATCTATTTAATTCAGTACGATTAAATTATGATTTTTTTTTTGATAATCTAGCTTTGCATTCTCAGTTAAATGTCATTTATAAAACACCTGAAATTAGTGATAAAGAAATACTTAGGAATCGGTTGAATTTTTTGAATACTACTGGTTTAAATCAGTCTCTGTGTGAAGTGGGCAAGTTGTGTGAATTAAGTAGTAGGTACTAACTATCTCAGCTACAAGTGCATCAGTTGAACGAAGTTTTGCAGTATTAAAACGCATCAAAAGTTTTACAATAAATTTTACAAGTGAAGACAGACTTTCCAAGTTAGCCCTATTATTCATTGAAAAAGAGTGCATTTATTAAACAGTTATCAGAAAATCCAAAATTTTACGACGACGTTATCGACAAAAAATTTGCATTGGTTGATAAGAGAATAGGACTCAAGTATAAGTAAATAAGTGTCATATTGTTGAAAGTTGTGTGTTATGGAAGGTGATTCGAAATCGGATTATAAAAACAATTTTGAATAGAACTCTTCTTTTTAAGTTTAAAGAAACCAAGCCTGGAGCAGGGACTCGACCCTGAGCAAGCAGTACAGATCGATGATAAGTCACTAGATATACGATATACTAAGTCACTAGAGTCACTAACCTGCATTGATCGGGGTAGGATTTCGTTTGTGAGTCCTTGTATCCAGGACTCCCACATAATAAGCACTTTGCTGGTAGAGAGCCCATATAGCGCATCAGAGTGCTATCGGAGGGGAAGTGGATAGTATGAAGCATTGGGGCGGGATGGAGTGACGCCCGCTTATAAGAGTAAATCCTCCTTGCCTCAATGAATTTGTATCACCCGAATCTCATTTTTAAGGCGTGTGCATGTCTCTCAGACTGGGTTAAACACTATACCTAATTTTTTGTAATTCTTGTTTTTAGTCGATATAAGTTAACAGGTAATACATTAGGTATACACCTATTAAGTAGGTATATGTTTTGATCTCGACTCTCGTGAGAAAATATTTGTTAAACCCTTATTGAATCGCTTCCTCTTCCGAAAATATCATCGCACGCCACTGAGCATAACGTAACCAATTAACGTAAAAAGTGAAATTATATAAGTATAGTTCATATAATTAGCCATAATCTGCAAAAGTTTCAAGTTTCTTTATTGTAAAAAACAAGAGAATTTAAGCATTTTCCATTAAAATCGTTTTTTTCTTTCATTTGAACAATTAATAAACATAAAAAAAAATTGTATTGACTATTTGTGTATTGTTACCGCGAATGCATTTGTCTGCAAATTTTCATTCATTTGCATTGAGAAAAGGCAGTCAAATTAACCTCAAAATATTTGACCCAAACCATTGGACTAAAGAAAAGGGTTTAAAAAATGAATTTTATTTGAAAACTTTTACTGTCATACCAAAGAATCACTCTTTACAATTACTTATTAAAGATAATTTCTTTCAAGTATTGACCGTGACTGCAGTTAAAGTGGTCCCTTCTGAAGCTCCAGTTCTCAATCACACGTTTGAACATTTCGATTGGTATTTGACCAATGGCATCCAATGCCTCAATAGTAGCCAGTTTATTCATTTTGGACTTTATGTAACCCCAAAGGAAAACGTTTAGAGGTATGATGTCACAGGATAGAGTCTGCCACTTCACTGTTCCATGACGTGAAATAAATTGCTCACCGAATCATTTTCGCAATTCATGCTTTCACGGACTACTTGGCATACCAATTGGCGCCATATTTTTGAATCCAAATGTCATTGAAAGCACGAGCTTCAATTTCTGGTACCAAATAGTCCATTATCATGGTGCGATAACGGTCTCCATTCAAAGACAGATCAAGAAAAAATTGATACAGCAAGTAGCAGAGGCGACAAAAGCTTATCAAAAATCACTCAAGGAATTAAAAGGAATGGCAGCAAGTAGAAAAGAATGGAAGAGATGGGTGAATGCAAATTAAAATAGCTAACCCAAATCCGACACCCTGGTATAATAAAAGAAATGGGAAAAGAAAGAAAAGAATGGATACAATATCATATAGTACGCGTATAGTATTTTCTGAGCCTTAAAAGTTAAATAAACTGCTCGTCAAAAGTTAGGGATATAGAAAATTATGCTGATTTTCATATTTGATTTTTTAGCGAACAGACGAATTCCGCTATTTTTTTATTTTAGCCTTTTCTTTAGTATTTACACAGTTGGGTAAAGGTTTACTCAAACTTATTTTTTGTACTTATACCGGGTGGAAGAAAAAAATATGTTTTTCTTGTGTTAAGTTTGAGACACCCTGTAGGGAGAACGAGGTATAAATGTGAGTATACATCAGAATAATATTGTAGTCTTATGTTTTGTGAACATGCTGTTGTTTTAATGTCCCTGATATCTTTAGTAACAAAAAAAATAGACGGTTTTTTAATTTAACATGTGTTTTAACCGAAACAAAAGTTTGAGACATCTTGTAGGGAGAAAAAGGCACAAAGGTGAGTATACTCCGATATTATGTTGTAGTTTCATATTTTTTGAATATTTTATTTTTTTTTTAATTCCTCTGATACCTTTAGTAACAAAGAAACTAGACGGTATTACTCTTTAATATGTTTTTCTATGTTTCACATGTGTGATGTAACGCATGTAGTCAGTTAAAACACATATTAAAGATAGTCCAGGGCGCATCTGTTTTGAGATGGACAATGAGAGGTGACCCAAATTTTTTTGCAGCAATTGCTTGAAAACAACTCAAATAATAATATTTGAGTTATCCTCCCACTCAAAATGGTCCGTAACATTGTTTAAATATTCAAAATGTCAAAATATGAAGGAAAATTCGATTTTTTTATTGGTTTTTTGATTATAACTTTAAAACTATTCATTTTTGAGAAAAGTTGTACTGACATAAAAGTTGCGTAATTAAATTTTGTACAATATAGAGTTGGTTAAAAATTTAAAAAATAGTCACCCTTGTTGCAAAATAGCAATAATTGCAAAAAAAATCATACAAAAACAAGTATTCGCATTTTACGTTTTTCCACCATTTATGCTAAACTTAGGACCTTCCTATTTTACCCAAAAAAACTTTATGATATAGTAAAATAACACTCTAAATTTCATTAAGATCGGTTTAATAGATTTTGCAAAATAAATTTTGCTTTCCAGCTTTTGCAAAAAAAATTCATTTTTTTTAAATGTTGCAGGATTGAAAATAAAGCAGATAGCAAGTTGAATTTTTTTTTTGCTTATAGAAATGTATTGTACCTTTTATTTGCAATTTGCAAAATTAAAATCGATTAATTACCACGGCGTCAGGAAATTTTTTAAATAAACATTAATTGTTGGTGCTATAGCGGTGTTCGATTTAGACTAAGAGCCGCTATAGGTGAAAATTTTTTATCATTTTAGGCACGACGGGACCCTATAACTTAAATAGTAGAACCTAAAAGAAAACGTGTGAGCACTGTGCCGTCACTTTTCAGTGGCACATGCGTCTACAGTGGCGCATCAAACTTTCCACTTATGGACGGGATACATAAATTAAAAAATACCCTCCCCCATTACCAGAATTTAATTTTTTTCATTTTTTTAAGTTTTATGTGATTAAGACATAAGATTCATCGTAATTTTAACCCACCACCCCCTTCTCCCTGCCCCCACTATCAAAAAATTTATTTTTCGATTTTACTTTTTTTTGGTGGGATGCAATCAATTTTAAAATTTCAAAAAATTTGCACGCATAGTTAAGGCTTTTATAAAACAAGTCTATTTTTAATAGATCTGTAGGTTGAATGTACATAACCTCAAAAAAATTTTAAAATTTTTTTTTTTAAAAAAAGTATATAACTTTTTTTTGGGGATAGCTGAAGATCTAAGCTTTTCTCAGCCTTGTGTATTTTATCAAACACTATATTTATAATTTTTTTCAGATTTTTCTGTAACGTTAGTCACCTTCAAAAATCCAAAAAACTGTTTTTTTAAAGGGGTTTTGTGGGGGGTTTGAACGTGTTTTTCTGATTTTTAAATATTCTAAAGAACTCAGTTACTTCAAGTTACATATAACCTATAAAAACAAAATTGATTTGATATATTATGAAGTCTATAAAATAGGGAAAATACCCCAAAACCCCTCAAAAAACAGTTTTTAGGATTTTTGAAGGTGGGGAGACTTACGGAAAAATCTGAAAAAAATTAAAAATATAGTGTTTGATAAAACACACAAGATTAAGAAAAAATTAGACCTGCAGCTATTCCTCAAAAAAAGTTATACGCTTTTTTGAAAAAAAAAAATTCTTTTAATTTTTTGAGGTTATGTACACTCTACCTATGGGTCTATAAAAAATAGGCATGTTTTATAAAAGCCTCAACTATGCGTGTGAATTTTCTTAAATTTTAAAATTGATTGCATCCCACCAAAAAAAAATAAAAACGAAAAATGAAGTTTTTGATGGTGGGGGCAGGGGTAAGGGGGTGGTGGGTTAAAATCACGATGAATCCTATGTGTTAATCACATAAAACTTAAAAAAATAAAAAAAATTTAGTTCTGTTAGTAAGTTCTGTTAACTTTTAATTTATTTATCCCGTCCATAAGTGGAAAGTTTGATGCGCCACTGTCGACGCATGTGCCACTGAAAAGTGACGGCACAGTATTCAAACGTTTTCTTTTAGGTTCTACTATTTAAGTTATAGGGTCCCATCGTGCCTAAAATGATTAAGAAATTTCACCTATAGCGGCTCTTAGTCTAATTCACACAAGTTGATTTCCAATAAAATTTCTTCCAATCTTTATCTAATATATTTTCTTACTTTATATTTTGTTGTATTTTAATATTTTAATTCCACAAAAATCAAACTTATTTTATTATTGTTTGGGAAATATTGTTTAAACAATTGCATATGTTTAAAAATAATAAACTTTTATTCTCTAAGTTAAAATATATAAACAAAGAAAGTTTTTGCTAAAAAAAGTGTTATTTCAAAGGATAGAGTATGTGTTTTTATTTGGCAATAAACAAATTTATTTATTTATATCGAAATGTAATAAAAATTAAAATGTATCAATCATTATCAAAGGTCATTGGAATGCCCAATCAGAGCAAACTATCCACTGTCCTGCGCATAGCACCAAAAATTAATGTTTATTTAAAAAAATTCCTGACGCCGTGGTAGTTAACCGATTTTAATTTTTCAAATTGCAAAAAAAAAGGTACAATACATTTCTATACGCAAAAAAAATTCAACTTGCTATCTGCTTTATTTTCAGTCCTGTAACATTGTGAAAAAATGAATTTTTTTGCGAAAGCTGGATTGCAAAATTTATTTTGCAAAATCTATTAAACCGATCTTAATGAAATTTGCAGTATTATTTTACTGTATCATGAAGTTTTTCTGAGTGAAATATTAAGGTCCTAAGTGTAGCATAAATGGTTTAAAAAAATAAAATGCGAATACTTGTTTTTGTATGGTTTTTTCGCAATTATTGCTATTTTTCAACAAGGGTGACTATTTTTTTAAATTTTTAACGAATTCTATATTGTAGGAAATTTAATTACGCAACTTTTACGTTAACACAACTTTTCTCGGAAATGAATATTTTTAATGTTTTAATCAAAGAACGAAGCAAAAAATCGAATTTTCCCTTCATTTTTTGACATTTTGTTTATTTAAACAATGTTCCGGACCTTTTTGAGAGGAAGGATAACTCAAATATTATTATTTGAGTTATTTTTAAGCAATTTCTGCAAAAAAAATTTGAGTCACCTCTCAACGTCCAAATTTACTAATATTTTTACAGATGCGCCCTGGTCTAAGAGTAATATCGTCAAATTTCTTTGTTATTAAAGATATCAGAGAAATTAAAAAATTAAAATATTCACAAAATATGACACTACAACAAAATATCGAGGTATACTCACCTTTATGCCTTTTTCTCCCTACAAGGTGTCTCAAACTTTTGTTTCGGTTAAAACACATGTTAAATTACAAAACCGTCTATTTTTTTTTATTTCTAAAGATATCAGGGACATTCAAAAAACAAAATGTTTACAAAACATAAGACTACAATACAATTTCGATATATACTCCCATTTGTACCTCATCTTCCCTAGAGGGCGTCTCAAATTTAACATAAGAAAAGTATTTCTTTTCTTCCACCAGGTATAAGTACAAAAAAAAAGTTTTAGTAAACCTTTGCATAACTGTGTAAATACTAAAGAAAAGTCTAAAATAATAAAAAAAAATTAGTGTAATCCGTTAATCTGTTCATGAAAAAATCTACTATAAAAATTCAGCAGAACTTTCTATATCCGTAACTTTTGACGAGTAGTTTATTTGAGTAAATAAACTAGGGCTTCTATAGAGTTTTTATAAGATTACAGTGACATAAAAGTTGCGCGGACCGGCACCATTTCGTAAAATTATAAATTTAGACACAAAACTTATTATATCTCCCTCTTTTTATCTTCCTCTTTACACCTCTTTCACCATGTAGCTTTACAGTCTAATAGATTTTACTAAAATAAAAAAATCGAAAAATGCTCAAAAAGATCACATTTTGTCAATTATTTACTAAAACTTAGATATAGTATCGATAGGCTATTGATTATATTCAAAATAAAATAGCTAAAAGGAACTACAACGTTAACGGGGTTTTATTATTTCATATGGTCAATGGACATCTATATATGAAAAAACCGTGGAGTGCTACCATCTAAAGGGGTGCGTTTTTGGGAAATGGGTGAATTAGTCCCTGGGCACAGGTTACGTTAGGGTGAGTTCTATGCACTTTTGGTACAAACATATCTACATAAAAATTGTTCCTGGTTAAATTTCCTATCTAAATATCACTTTTTAAAGTCAATGATACTTTTTTACAAAAATGTATTCAAAAGAAAAAGCACAAAGAAACCCAAAAGAAAGAAATTTTGTTTTCTGTCCCATAACTTTTGTCCACGAGGATATAGGTATAGACATTGCTTTACAGAAAAAAAGCCTGTATATTTCTTCTTTAAAATGTTGTTTAGTAGAGGTAATTAGGATTTATAGTTTTCGAAATATGATTTTTCAAAATTCGCCACTCACAGCAATTTTGGGCAATTTTCCTTGTAATTTCGCAAATATTGTTCGGTAACTTTACAATTACCTTTAAAATGGTCTGCTGTATAACGTTGTAGGACTTTTTTTTTAAAGAGATTATGGTTTTTTAAGATTTTATACTTTTAACGATTTTTTATAATATAATATAAAAATAAAATAATATTATTATAAAATATATTATATTATATTATAGTATATACAATATAATATTATATCATATATTATATATATATTATATAATATCTAATATAAAAAAATATTATTTTTTACATTTTTTACGATTATTTTTGAAATTTCTCATTATAACTTTTTTTTCTTGTACATGAATACATATATATTGTTCAATAAAGAAGGCTTACCTTCTGTTCTTTAAAATGGTGTATCATCTATATTTAAATATGTAATGGAAACCGAGTGATTATTTGATATTTTTTACCTCTAATATTTAAAATTATTTCTTTTACAAAAATTACATAAACATTAGTCTTAGAAAACATCACTTTAGTTAAAATTATTTAAACGTTGTCATTTAAAAAATTTTTTAAATCAAAGTCCGTCTCTTCGTTAGCATTAGCTTCAATATCTTCCTCTGACACCTCAGTTATCTTAGAGTTCCCACAATTAGTACCATTGCACATGCACCCTTTGCAGAATATTGAACAACTAATTCCTATCTTCCTACAACCGCAGTTTTTTGTACATCCATTGGTACATTTACATGCTATTTTTTCAAGCAAAGCTTGTGGTGCAGGAGCTTTGATAGTAAATATTGGAATTAATCCATATTTTGAAGTTTGCCCGGCAGAGTCAATTGGATCCATAGTATTACCTATAAAAAATAAGATTCAATCATAACACACAATCACATAAAAAAGTTATAATAAGGAATTTAAAAAATAATCCTAAAATCAAAAATCGTTGCAAGTAGTTATTATACATTTTGAAAAAGCATATCTTATTCAAAAATAATCCTAGAATTTTTTATAATATACCATTTTAAAGTAAACAGAATAAGCTTTCTTTTTATTATATAATATATACCTAATTGTAGAAAAAAAAGTTATAACGGGAAATCTAAAAAATAATCATAAAAAATATAAAAACTCGTTAAAAGTATAAAGTCTTGAAAAAGATAACCTCTTTAAAAGAAGTCGTACAACTTTATACAGTAGAACATTTTAAAGGTAATTGATTTCTATTCCTCTTACATGTACCATTGCATATGCCTAAAGTTACGTAGAAAAAAGTTACAGAACAATATTTGCGAAATAACAAGGAAAATTACCCAAAATTGCTCTGAGTGGCGAACTTTGAAAAATCATATTTCGAAAACTTTAAATCCTAATGACCTCTACCAAACATCATTCTAAAGAAAAAATATGTAAGTTTTTTTTCTGTGAAGCAATGTCTATATCTATATCCCCGTGGACAAAAGTTATGGGACAAAAACAACATTTCTTTCTTTTGGGTTCCTTTGTGCTTTTTCTGTTGAATATATTTTTGTAAAAAAAGTATCTTTGACTTTAAAAAGTTATATTTAGATCGGAAATTTAACCAGGAACAATTTTTATATAGACGTGTTTGTACCAAAAGTGCATAGAACTCACCCTAATGTAACCTATGCCCAGGGACTAATTCACCATTTCTCAAAAACGCACCCCTTTAAATGGTAGCACTCCGCAGTTTTTTCATACATAGAGATTCATTGACCATATGAAATAATAAAACCCCGTTAACGTTGTAGTTCCTTTCTATAGTACATAATCAATAGCCTACGACATGCCTGTATGTTATCTCATATGTAGTCATATGAGATAATATTTTATGCTAAAAGTTTGACTCAATAAGACCACTTAAAAAAACTATATACAAAAATATCGTTTTCTTGGTGTACTTACGTTAGCTTTCTCCTGCTCCTCGTTCAATATAGCTTCAACTGATTTGTGGTATTTTCCCCAAAAATTAAAACCCTCAATCTCCAATCCAGGTGTTCTTTCCAACCAGCTTTCCACTAAATCTTTGAGGGAGGGTTCCGCTTCTGATTGCTCGATTTTCTTAATGGCTTCCTAAATTATTTATAAATAGCGGAAGCAATAAGTATAAAGATTTATTATTTATGTTTATTTAGGATTTAGTAGCATTAAAACAAAAGAGACTTAGTTCCCTCGCGAATAAAGGATATGCCAATAAATAATTTATTATGTAGAAGTAGTTATCTAAAACAAGTTTATTTAAATACAGTTTTATACAACCTTTCAGAATAACCGAACCCACTGGTTAACTATACAGTGCGTCCATAAAGTAACGCATAAATTCATTATCAGCTAAATAGAAACATTATTAGAAATTACCGAGACAGGTCGCTTTTTATTTTTAAATTACGATTTTTTGGCATACCTGTCTATCGTACTAGTGACGTCATCCATCTGGGCGTGATGACGTAATCGATAATTTTTTTTAAATGAGAATAGGGATCATGTGATAACTCATTTGAAAGGGTATTCAATTCTCTATTCAGTAATATAAACATTAACATAATTAGTTATACAGGATGTCAAAAAAATGTTTTTTAAATTAAATTAAATGAGACAAAAATAAGAATTAATGGAATTTATTTAATTCAAAATACGTTTTACTGTTGTCAGAAAACAGGAAAAAACGTTTATTTGACAAATAAATATTGTTTTTCGCTAAAATTCAATGTTGAAGCTGTCACCCACTTGCCTCTTTGCAGTTTGAACATTATTTCATTAAAACGAAAATCAATGTTTATTTTTTAAATATTTTTTTCTTTTCTAAGAGTAGTAAAATGTATTTAGAATTAAATACATTACTTACATTCTTCTTTTTGTGTCAATTAACTTAATCTAAGAAATGGACACCCTGTATAAATATTTGTGTTAATGTTTATATTATTGAATTGAAAATTCAATGCCCTTTCAACTAAGCTATCACATGACCAAGATTCTTATTTAAAAAAAGAATGTGTGTACTTTGTACGCACGTAAGGTGTTATACTTCTATTATATGATTTCAACGAAACCAATATACTTTAAACAGTTTCTCTACTACTTTCCAAAAATTTGTATTAAAACAATACCAAAAATTAAAAAAATAAAAGAATAAAACACACACAAACACATTGAAAAATGCCAAAAATGATTTCTGAACAATAATTGTTGCCAAAATTTTAATTAAATACGTATTTTCTGAAAAAAATTATATAATAATATACTTACAATCATAAAATCTATAAAAAAAAATAAAAAAATGATATAACTTGCATTGGACTTGAACCTACTTCCCGTGTATCCCGCCGTACGAGAGTCGAAGCGATTTCAAACTGCACCACCTTCGCGTATACGTCATGTGGGAATATACACAAACTGAACAACTTTTTGACATTTTGTTTATATGAATTTTTATTAGTTTGATTTTTGTCGAATTAAAATACAACAATATATAGAGTAAGAAAACGATACATTAGATGAAAATTTGTAGAAAGTTTGTTCGTAATCAGATTATGTAAATTAAAGCATTGCCTACTAGGGGTATAGCATAGCAAGTACTAGGTAAGTACATTATTTTTTTTTACATTTTCCAAATAGGTATGAAGATAATTTTTTATTGGAATACAACTGAAACATTTAGAATTACGTACCTGTGGCTTTTCAAATCTATTTAAAAAGTCACTATAATTATAAATTTGATTTTATTTCTGCCCTCACAACAATAAAAGCTAATATATTATACAACATTTTTGTTTACCGATTACTTCCATATTGAACAATTATTGACAGATCATTTCAACACCCAATCAGAGCCCGTATAAAGACTAATACCAAACTGTCGGTGTGCGCATGCGCGCAGATCAATATAAATTCACCTCAATCTCAATCGCGCCTAAAGAAGTATAACTTCAAAAATCATCGAGTCATCACGGCCAGATGACGTAACTTGTGTGATATATATGCCAAAATATCGTAATTTATAAATAAAAATCGACTTGTTTGGAAAATTTCTAATAATGTTGTTTATTTAGCTAATAATGAATTTATGCGTTACCTTCTGGACGCACTGTATAGACCAGGCAGGGTTGGGTAAACTGGATATGATCCCATGTTTTTGCTTTAATCGCTTTGAAATATTATTAAAAAATCACTACGCGGACCCTTCAAAGGATTGGCGAAATTTTTGAAACAAATTATGAAAAAAAAAATTAAAAAATTATTTTTTTTTATTATGTCTTTGTGTAAAAAACTTCTAAATTACACAAACCTTGCTCAACAAAGATAATGCATAAGTGAGGGTAACCGGTCAATTGCTCGAATACAATTGCTCGAATGCAATTGCTCCAAAATCAATTGCTCGACATGAAAATTTTTCGAAATACAAATTGCTCGAATAAAAAAGAAAATTATCTATATATCTAAAATACTTATTCAAAATAATACAAAATATAGACATAAGAATTATTCTTGAATTAGGACAAATTATGTGATATGTCACATATATAATATTATATTAATTTATGCTGAAAAAGTATTTATTACAAATCTAAACTATCTTTGAACTTTTAAAATAATAAGAAAAATAACGGTTTTGATTTTCTCTCATTATGATAATTAGGTATTATAATAATTTCCAGGTATTAGGGAAAGATTAAAATCATTAAATACCCATTAACATGCTTACCCATTACCAATGTTTCTTTATTGGGTATGTATTGGATTTTTCATTTTGATTGTATTTATTGTATTTTATATCCCATTATGATAATAAGCCCTTTATCTTTAATCTTAATCTTTATCTGCCCATTAACATGTTAGTTATCAATGTTTCCTTATTGGGTATATATTAATTTGCTTTTTCGTTTTGATTTTATTCATTGTATTTTTTGTGTCAGTTTTATTTTATTCGAGCAATTTGTATTTCGAGCAATTTTCATGTCGAGCAATTGATTTTCGAGCAATTGCATTCGAGCAATTGCATTCGAGCAATTGACCTAGAACCATAAGTGAGAGGTTAACAACCAACTGTCAACACCAACACACCTATTGAAGTGGCTAGTTTCAAATATTTGTACACTGGACGTTCACACTGATGATGATCAAATTTGACCGAAAAGGTTTTGTACAATTGCCACTACCTTGTGGATACATTTTAAGGAATTTTTTAATAAATTCATATACCTAAATATAACAGAAGTGTTTACTTCATTCTACATTGACTTTAATACTTACTTCATCGTGTCCGAATACTTTGGCATAATTTTTGTTATATTTGACCCTATTTTCCTGAGTTACACCTAATTTGTTTTCAAGCAAGCGAAATTGCAAGCTCTGAAAACCGGATGCTGGTCTTAGATAATGTCGGAATTCCATAAAATCTACAGGTGTCATCGTTTCTAGTATCATAACTTGATCTACTAAAACCTTAAACAAAAATATACTTTTAGACAGCTACAGGAACATTTTCTTTACCAACGATAGCGGATAAAAAAATGTGAGACGTACGTCTATTATCGTACGCATTACATATGCAACACACAATACACAACATAATATAATAGGTTTGTTCTAGCAAACAGTCAAACTAGTCAGAAACCGTCAGCAAACAGTTGGTCAGTGAGAGAACATAATACAGTCACCAGTGCTATCCCCTCTACTCGCGCTGGTCCACTATTCGCTGTTGGTTTCAAACCGTTTGAAACTGATGCTACAACAAACCTAATATTTACCAGCATTTCCATGCACAGAACCGCAAAAACAGCATAATAATATTATACAGGGTGTTTGGTAAAGAATGGGCCATAGCTTACCCTTAGATTCCTGAGCTTAAAATAGGTCAATTTAAGCTAACTTACCTTACAAAAGTTGATAATAACCGAAATACAGGGTGTCAAGTTAAACTTTTATTTTATTTATTTTTCAATATTTCCTGACAGGCATGGGACAACAACACGAAATTTGGTAAGTGGTACTAGTATTGTACAATCTACTTAGTTATGTTAAACAGACGATGCTGGCTACTACCAGAGGCGTACGAGGGGGGAACGTGAATGGTTGACCCTTCCCAAATTCTACGCCATTGGTGGAATGGCTATTTTTGTGCAATTTTTTAATTCTTCAATACTTTCTATGTAAATAACATACTCTTCATTCGTAACGATAAAGCCATTAGTTTTCGAGATATTTGAAGCTAAAAACGAAGGAGCATAATACATTAATCAAAATAAGTGTGCCTTTTCATTTTTAACTTCAAATATCTGGAAAACTAGTGACTTTATCGTTACAAATAAAGAGTATATTATTTTCATAGAAAGTATTGGAGAATCTAAAAATAATGCTAAAATAGCAGTTTCGTCAGTGGTGTACATTTGGGAAGGGTCAACCATTCACTTTCCCCTGTCGTACGCCTCTGGTACTAGCCAGAAACGATTATTTAACATAATTTAGTAGAGTGTACAGTGTCCACACTTTCTACCAAGTATCAGATGGATATGTCAAATTATTTAAAAGTATTCTTTTTTTAATAATTGATTCTTTATTTAAAACTTAAAGAACTATGTGTGCCCGGTACTATAAAACTATTTGACATATCCTTATGGTACTTGGCAGAAAGTGTAGGTACTGTACACCCTACTAAATTATGTTAAATAATCGTTTGTGGTTAATACCAGAGGCGTACGACAGGGGAGAGTGAATGGTTGACCCTTCCCAAATTCTACGCCACTGATTAAACTACTATTTTAGCATAATTTTTAGATTCCCCAATATTTTCTATGCAAATAATATATACTCTTCATTCGTAACGATAAAGTCATTAGTAGTGTTCGCGCTGTACAACATAAACGTATTCAGAGTAAGTTCGGGATTAGTTTCCAATGCGCAGGCGTCAACGTAAGCTTATCCTGAAAATGCTCAGGATTTTTCGCTCCGCGAACACTTTTTGGATTCGTAATGTAATGACGAGTTGCATACATTAAGGTTAGAGAAGAAAGCCTTTTGTTGTCCCTTTCTTATTTCGAAATATTCGAAATCAATGTCAAAAAAAAATGCAAATGTAACGAATTTGTATGTCAACAAAGTGAAAGAGAATAAAAGCAACAGGCAAAGGATTAACTTTCTATTCAATAATTCAATGTCTTTCTTAGAAGTTAGAAATTTGATTAGTGTCTTTCTTCTTTCTTTATTATTTCGACAATATAATGTGGTATTTCCAAGCCGAAATCCGGCTTACATTTTTGTAGAGAGTAAAAGATTGTTGATATTTAGATATAAAAATTACCTTTACCTGCCTGGGGGTTGAACATTATCTGAAGGGAGGAATAATTTCCCATTGCAACCGAAGTGAAGGTATTAGGTGACTAGCGTCATCTGGCAATTGAAAGATGAAGTAGTTTTCAATCCTAGTAGCAAAATTAATAATATTGAGAATATTAAAAACATTACTAAAAGATTTTTAAATTGAAAACTTATTGGTACACTCTCCTGGTGACACCTCCAAGGCTTCTACAATTTGCAAGCACATGGATGCTGCAGTGAAGACAAAGGAAAGGAATTCTACACTATGCAATTCACATCCCCCGTCTGCAGCTTGGTAAAGTTCCAAGTTCCACGGGTGGGAAAGACTCTCGATGCTGGTCATTTAGGATATGGAGAACAGTGCCTACGTTCTCTCCGATGAGGCTCCAATAAGAGCCGAAAATCGCGATTCAGAGGACTGGACTGCGCTCCGTATTCTAATTGAAAAGTAAGATTGTTTTGCCTTCGCATTGCAACTGAATAAAAATGGTATATATTTTTATTTTATAGTCGTATTACTCCGTAGAGTAACCAGGTGCATTTTCCGTTGGAACTTTACCAAGCTGCAGATGGGGGATGTGAATTGCATAGTGTAGAATTCCTTCCCTTTGTCTTCACTGCATCATCCATGTGCTTGCAAGTTGTAGAAGCCTTGGAGGTGTCACCAGGAAAGTGTACCAATAAGTTTTTAATTTAAAAATCTTTTAGTAATGTTTTTAATATTTTCAATATTATTAATTTTGCTATTAGGATTGAAAACTACTTCATCTTTCATATTTATATTTCATTTATTAACATTAATATTAATAATACAACTTGCGCAATTTGAAAAAGGTAGTTTAAAAGGTTTTTTAAAATTTAATTTAAACTGTATTATTGCATTTTTAACACGTTTGTAGAAAAAAACTATTAAAATTTGTTAGAATATACAAAAATAAAAGTAGATGTTATTCTGATTTAAGTATTGACAATATAGGCAGTTTTGATGTAATGTCAAGAAAAATATAAAAATGGAATATCAGTCAAGTTCAAGTAAAAGTTTTTGTAGGTATTGTCCTGTAATTGAGAATGAGTAAATTATAATTATTGTTGATATATAAGACGTTTGTAGAAAAAATATCGTATAATATAGGTACTTACGTGTTAAAAAGTATATTTTTAAGGCACTTATGTGAATTGCAGAATGAACGAAGCGAATCTTTCACACGAAACTTTCACATACGTGCCTTAAAATTGTACTTTTAACATTTATATCATAAATAGGTAACTATTATTATAATCTTTGTGTATTTGGACTTGTCTACCTCGGGAATAAGATAATAAGTAATAATATTTAAAGTATTTTATAATTCACTTCGTCTGTTTGTCACTATGTCTGAGAAATCTTGTAGCCCGGATAAACAAAAAGGTATAGCTCAGTGGTAGAGCGTTGGACTGGAGATCAAGGGGACCCCGGTTCGAATCCTGGTGTTTTCTAATCTTTTTTTAATTTTTGGTATTGTTTTAATAAAAATTTTTGGAAAGTAGTAGGTAAAAATTAATTTAATCTTTAAATAAAATACAAATAAATTTTCCGAAAGTATATTTATTTCATTGAAATCATATTTAGAAGTATAACTTCTTACGTGCGTACAATGTACACACATTCTTTTTTTCTGTACTGCGCGAACACCGAATTAAAAATCCGAAGGATGTTCAGAGGGAAAGATTCGACGCTCCGCGAACGCTCAATTTTGTAATGCGCAGACATTCTCCCTCTGGGTATACCCAGGATGTCCTGCGCGATCAAAGCTATTAGTTTTCGAGATATTTGAAGTTAAAAATGAAAAGGCACACTTATTTTGATTAATGTATTATGCTCCTTCGTTTTTAGCTTCAAATATCTCGAAAACTAATAGCTTTATCGTTACGAATAGAGAGTATGTTTTTTACATAGAAAGTATTGGAGAATCAAAAAATTGTACTAAAATAGCAATTCTACCAGTGGCGTAGAATTTGGGAAGGGTCAACCATTCATGTTCCCCCGTCAAACGTTTATTTAACATAATTTAGTAGACTGTACAATACCAGCACCACTTACCAAATTTCGTGTTGTTGTCCCATGCCTGTCAGGAAATATCCAAAATAAATAAAATAAAAGTTTAACTTTGACACCCTGTATTGAGGTTATTATCAACTTTTTTACTAAGGTAAGTTAGCTTAAATCTACCTATTTTAACCTCAGGAATCTAAGGTTAAGCTATGGCCTATTCATTACCAAACACCCTGTATGGCCTATTCATTACCAAACACCCTGTATATACTACATACAAATAATCCAGAACCCTACAGAATCGTCAGAATTTGATATACCATAGCTGCCGTACAACGGAAAAACACCGTATGTTACCATTTTTCCAAAAATGAGTTTTTGGCACTTTCAGGTAAAAACGACCGTTGTCTTTTCATTATTTTCAAAATAACAACATTTTTTCAGAAAATTTTACAAAAAAAACTTGAATGAAATTTGCGGAATTGTACGCATTGACGAAAAACAGGTAAATTACATCGTATGAACACCGTAAGTATTAAAATATACCTCATTTGCCAAGTTTTTATAAAATTTACTAGATAAAAATGCCGTATGTTTAAAGAAATTCATCACATGCGTTGTTTATGCCTAGTAAAGGTCAATTAATATTAGGCATGCCCAATTTTGTCACCGTACGTTACTACTTACGGCGTTTTTGCCTAGTAACTAATGTGTGAAATAATCGATCCCGCGCATTTTCGCTGACGTATGTCTCAACATAAGGTAATAAGGTGTTCTTGCTCAGTAATCTTTCATTTATTATCCGTGGCGTTTGAAACGTGAAACAACAAGACGTGAGATTCTTTGTTTTTATGTATTCTGTTTTCTTGAGTTTAATATCATTTATTAGTTGGATTTCTAGTGTTTTTTTCTTGAATCTCGATGGAGTCGAGGGGTAAACGCATGGTTCTTCAGGTTTTGAATGACGTCCAGAATGACTCAAGAAGGATTTTGAACACCAGCATAGAAAAAGATTCCTCTCTAATAATACTTAATGAAAACAATGTTTCTGTTAGTGATATTATTTTATTGGACGAAAACATGCAACCCCTTACAACACAAAGTTTCATGGAAGAAAATTTCATGGATATAAGTTCAACAGAATTGTGTCAAATATTGCATGCTGAAGAAGCTTCGTCAAAGAATAATATAGGTAATGAATGAGTTATTAATTATTATTTTCTACTAACATTAATAAATACTAATAATGAAAATACCAACTTTTTTTTTTCAAAATAACTTAAATTTTATTTTTTCATATTCCAGAGCTTACAGAACATCAAAATAAGCTTAATAGTTATTTATGATATAAGTGTTAAAAGTACACGTTTAAGACACGCATGTGAAAGTTTGTAGAATGAGCGATAGCGAGTTCTGCAATTCACATGAGTGCCTTAAAAATGTACTTTTTAACACGCATATCATACAATATTTTTTCTACAAACGTAATTACAGGACAATATCTACAAAAACTTTTCCTTGAACTTGACTGACATTCCATTTTTATATTTTTTTGACATTACATCAAAATTGCCTATACGGTCAATACGAACTGCAGTGCCTTAAAATTTTTAAAGCACTAGTGCCTTAAAGTAGCATTTTTAACGCTCGTATGGAGTGCTAAAAATTGCATTTTTAACACGGTTGTAGAAAAATATTCTTTTATTTGCTTTAGAGTTTGACTTTCAAAATCTTAAAGACAAGTTATAATGGAATACCTATCATTCTATTTAATATTATGGATTAATAAAAAATCTAATCTGAGATTAATCATGTTTCAACTTATTTCTTACATTTCAGGATTTGCAGTTCAAAATCCCATTGCCGATGTACAGGATAAGATTGGAAAAGGTGTGTGGTTACAACTTTATATTTTAGTTTTGGTATTCTTTAACTAACCAACAAAACTATCACAAACTAAACTAAACTCTATTTTAGATAATATTGTAATAGAAAACGGAAATCCCAGTCAAGAAAACGAGTCAGCCGGTAGGCGATCAAAGGAGATTAACGAACGTATTTTTGCATTTCCTACATTTTGAACAATTACCTTTAGAAACCTTTCCGTGTTTTAGATTTTATGATAGAAGATAAAAGTCCCTATCAAGAAAACAACAAGTCAGACGAAATCAACATGCCAAAGAAAATTAGCGAAGGTATTTTTGTATTTTCTACAACTAAAAAATAATAAGTTAACAATTTTTTTTTATAAATCTGATGGAACTGGATACAGTATTTACCAAAAAAGGCGAATTAAGAAAAAGAAAGAAGCACTTGTTATCAAAAAAGCAGAGAACAAGTTTTTTGTGTCAAAAGAGAATAAAAAGTCACGAGGTAAAGCCTGTTTGTAATTGCCAAAAAAAAAATGTGGAGAACAATTTTGGGAAGAATGGCGCTTTGAAATTAATAAGAAATATTGGAGCAAAACATTTTTGGAGCAAAAGCAATTCCTTAGTCATTTTGTTGAGACGTCCGACATTAAAATCAGACGCTTGAACGTAGATACTTCTAAGAAAAACTCATCAAAAAGTTATCTTAAAAAAGCAGATGGAGTACGTGCCAAAGTTTGTAAGTTCTTTTTTTTTAACGACGTTAGGATATTCAAGTAACAATGATTCCATATTGAGAAATATAACCAGCCCGCCTAAGGATAGACGTGGCTCCTATCCAAGGAAGAAAATTGACCGGGAAACAATTATTAAGAGTCATATCAATAAATTCTCTCCATGCGTTTCGCATTACAGACGAGAGCATGTACCCCATAAATTATATCTGCCAAGTGATATTACCATAGTTAACATGTACTCTGATTTTCAAGAATGTCATCCTGAATTGAAAATTTCTTATGAGTTATATAGAAGCGTTGTCAAAGACATGAACATCTCCTTCGTCAAGTTAGGGAATGAAGAATGCGAAAAATGTGAGGCGTTTTTGTTACACGATAAAGGTCATACCAAAGTTAATGCCAACCAAAATACTGAATGTATTAATTGCTGCCAGTGGTTGCAACACATTAAAAAGGCAGGATTATCCAGAGAAGAATACAAAGCTGACAAAAAGAAAATTAACGAAGATACTTTGTATTATTCCTCGGATATGCAAAAAGTAATTATGATACCAAGAATCAATATGTCCAAGCAAGTAGTTTTTACTCCTAGAATTATGGACGGGGTCGAGTTCGCTCCCAATGGTAAGAATTTTACCTGAACTAAAAAAGGTAGAGTCCGAATTGGCTCCCATAGACAAAATTTATTTTACCTAAACATGTCGAAAATATCACCCAGCGTTGTCACTTCTTTCAAATTTTCTCTTTTTGTTAGAAACAGGTACCTTCCTAGAAATATCTATGGGAAAGGAGGAAGACCTAACCCTTCGGTCCTAACTTAACATTCGGGTATTAGAGTGTAGAGCGTAAACCGGCCGATTTCAGGTAAGAGCGCAAAACGGTCGAGCGCATACCGGCCGACACCGATAATTTGTGTTAAAATTGCCACATATGCCAATGTTGAACTAAAACAAACTCTAAAAGTATTTGTCTAAAAGTATAATTTTCCTATAAAAAGTCTATATCACTATGTAAATTTCCTAAGCAGTATAAATATTACACGATTTGGCAACAATGTCTAATGTTTCCGCGATTATATGAGAGCCTACCCGCATTCATGCGGGAGCCAATTCGTACCCTTCTAAAATATACCTGAACGAAGCGGAGCGAACTCGACTTCACCCAGAATTATAGCTTTTAATCAATCATTTGTACCTTTGGGTTCCTTTTCACAAACAAATAAGGCTGTAGCTATTATATGGCATGAAGCCATATCGGGCCGAAAAAAGGAGGACATAATTAGTACCTACTCTGCTTTTCCGACCGGTTTCGCCAGGGATAAAAAAAACATATGCTTATGAGCTGATAATGGCAGTGGCCATAACAAAAATTGGTCTCTTTAAAGCTTCTTAATCTATGTAATTAATTCTGATCATGTTGCGGCAGAAAAAATTACAATAAAATATTTCGAAATGGAACACACCTTTATGTCGGCTGATAGTTTCCATCATTTGGTCGAAAAAGGTATGAAAGAAAATCCAAAAATTTATGATTTTCAAGACTTTGCGCATGTTGTTCAAAACAGTTGCACAAAAAACAACATAACAAAAGAAATGCATTTTTCAGATTTTAAGAATTGGCTCAGCCTTACCACAAACTATCAAGTACAAAAGTTAAATAAAAATCGCCCATTTTTAAAGAACATTGTCCTTTTGGAAGCAAGGAGAGGCTTTAACAATTTATTTTATAAGACTTCGTTCGAGGAGAAAGACTATCAGGAATTAAACTTACTCTCAAAAAAGAAGATGGTATTCAAAGAACCTGAGAGTCATAAAAGCGATCGCGGTATATCTTCTGAGAGAAAAAACAAAATTCTCAGTAACCTGTCCTCCATAATTCCAAAACATAAATTGCTATTTTGGCAAAACCTACATGAAAGCAATGCATCACATCTTATTAGTACCATCGAAGATTATTGAATAACTATAGAGTATTGATTGTATAATTTTTATTAAATTTTGTTTATTTGTTCAGTTAGCTAGCTTATTGAATATTTGTCAATGTATCCACTACCTTTAGTAACTTTATTGTAAAATTTGTCATTATTCATTAATAATAATGGAAATAATAAAAATTCTTGCAGAAAACGTACTCGTTATTTTAACCGATTATAAATTATATAGATATCCTAAACAAAAATACCGTATGTTATTAAGTTTTATAACTTACGGTGATCATGCCTAATATTTTGGAACTTTTCTTTTCAATGGCTTAACCGTAAGTGATAATTTAGTACATATGGTCTTTATGCTTAGGAATAAAACATATCGTCACTAATAAGATTTAACGTATGTACCAAAAATTGGCAATTTTTTGCAGAATTACTTTTTATTGATGTGTAAATCCAGCATTACTTGAGTTATAACATATATCACTAATCCTTCACGCTCAAATTTCGCGAAAAGAAATACTTTCATTAGAAATATCAGGGTTTTTGTCCATTAAATTTTTAACCGCCATTTTCTTCAGAAGTAAAAATTCTAACATACTGTGTTTTTCCGTTGTACGGCAGAATAGGGCATAAAAATGCCTCAAATGATTCTTAAGAGGCCTAAGTGGTTAATACAGGGAAATTGTAGTGGGATTTAAACACAGGGGATGTTTAAATACAGGGAAGTGGAAATTTAAACGTAAAATCTTGTTAGGTAAAAATATAATTGTCATTACAATGAACTTTGGTTAATCCCGTATAAATAATAATTAACTAAAGATTCTCAAAAAACTGCTTTAGAACCTTAGCAAAGTAGATTAAGTGATGAAGAATATATGCCAGGAATATGCAATCAAGTTCAGGGGTGAAGAATCAAATCAGTAATAACCTGTTCTACATTACTATTAGGTAATGTTAAGGTAATATATTGACAGGACAGAAATCATAAACAGACACAATAAACCATTTTAAATCATATTTTTTATGGAAGATGTTAAATTCTAATACTGGAACTTGTGTCGCCATCTATTATGAGCAATCTGAACAAAATTCTAAATGTAGAGCTATAGATTTTCATCTCAATGTTGGAATTGTTGTCAACAGACTGCGCCAGCGATTTGGTTTACTCGTATAAAAGTAAGCCATAATATGAACTGAAAAGACGAAATGTCTAGAATTTGGTAAACTACATATTATAAAATGTTTGTCTGAAAAATTTTATATCAATATTATTGTAAATATAAGCAACATCTTTATAAAATTGATGTCGTAATTAACAGCTTTTGTAAAGTTTTTTTTCGTAGCTACTCTACTTCATATGCAAAATGTAACACAGATCCATTTAACATTCTAGCAGGCAATAGAAGGATGATTATGGTTCTAGGTAAATTGCTCGAATGCAATTGCTCGAATGCAATTGCTCGAAAATCAATTGCTCGAAATACAAATTGCTCGGATAAAATAAAATAAAATAAAATAAAATAAAATAAAAAAGAGAAGTATATATCTAAAATATTTATTCACAATAATCCACAAAATATCCACTACATACCCAATAAAGAAACATTGGTAATGGGTAAGCATGTTAATGGGTATTTAATGATTTTCATCTTTCCCTAATAGGCCTTGGGCCCGCATATACAATTATTATTTATGACCACACCGTTGAAACTTTTTGTACTTGTTATTTGGGTGGAGTCGGACAAATTTTGAGCTTGGCGCATTATGGTAGTGGGGCGTTTGTCTGTCAAGCGGTGACGAAGTTGTCAATTTTATGCAAGAAAAAAATTTATTACCACATTGGTCATTCTATTTTAATCAATGGATTTTATCATATAAACAACGAAAACAATTTTGTCGGACAAAAATATTGGGGCATATGACGCGTCGGACACGCTAAATATGTCAAATTTATGAAAATAATAAATTTATTACCACATCGATAATTTTAACGGTATCTATCATAAAACCTTTTTACAATAATGTGGTAACCTTGTCGGACAATTTTCACAGGGCATATGCGCAGTCGGACGCGCCGAATATGTCAATTTCCTGAAAATTTTTTATTTATTACCACATATGTCATTTTTATTTTGTACTGTTCTTTTACATGTGTAACGCATATTGGATCACTTGTCGGACAAAAATAATGGGGCGTTTTGGTACAATTAAAAGAAAAAGTAATTTTTATGCATACAGGGTGTTTGGTAAAGAATGGGCCATAGCTTAACCTCAGGTTCCTGAGGTTAAAATAGGCCGATTTAAGCTAACTTACCTTAGTACAAAGTTTATAATAGCCGAGATACAGGGTGTCAAAATCAAACTTTTTTTTTATTTATTATTGAATATTTCCTGATAGGTATGAGATAACAACATGAAATTTTATATCTGGGGGTTTCTTGAGTCGAGAAATCTAAATTCCTTACCAAAAATTATGCATTGCCCAGAGGGCGCCACATATGCCTTTCAGCACTCATTTATTACGTTCAATTTTTTTTATCCCTCACTCTGTATAATTTTGACATTAAAATTTTTATTTTCCTATTAGTTTTACTTAAAAAAGGTATACTTCTTTCATCTTCCTAAACTCAACCGTTTTCGAGATAAACGCATTTTAAATATGCGATACACCATCATTTTTAGCATAATATCATTGTAGTTACACCCAAAAAATAACTTAAAATTTATGAAAATAATAAATTTATTACCACATGGATAATTTTAACGGTATCTACCATAAAACCTTTTTACAATAATGTGGTAACCTTGTCGGACAATTTTCACGGGGCATATGCGCAGTCGGACGCGCCGAAGATGTCAATTTCCTGAAATTTTTTTATTTATTACCACAGCTGTTATTTTTATTTTTAACAAAATAATGGGGCGTTTTGGTACAATTTAAAAAAAATTCATTTTTATACATTTTTGACCTCATATTAAATTACGTATTTTTCGGCTCATATTACCCGTATGCGCGCCAATGGTGAATATTAAATTCTTAACTGTAGTTAAAAAATGTGCAATAACTACCTCTTAAAACCCACCAAATTTCATTTGCATATCTCAACTGGTTTTAAAGCAATAAATAAATCGTCAATTTGTCAGAAAAACTTCAACACCCCCTATCTCGGAAACGATGCATTTGTGGACATACGTTTTTCTCGTAAAGCAAACTGACTTTATTTTGTCATGCACAATTACTCCTTATTGCCATACTTATTTAAAAACACACTTTGTCTATGAAAAACATGGCTAGTTTTTAAAGTCCTTAACTTTTTTATTATCCAACATAAACGAATGAATGAAAAAACTGAATGTTGAGAAGGAATGAGGCTATAGTTAGGTTTTAATTTTAGTATTTTGTAGATGCTAGAATATTCCACGGGGTGATGCGAACTTTGAGAAAAAACACAGTTTGATTCATACACTAGCTTTGCAATAAAAATTATGTGTGTACCGACAATATTACTACAGGGATATTGCTAAAGAACAAGGCGCTAATGTTACGAAAAAATCACTTAAATCGGACAAGAGGTTTATAAAATACAAACCATCAAAAATAACCCATTTTTAAGGTGGTTGATTAATTTTGGTCCAGAGTGTACATATACAGGGTGTTTGGTAAAGAATGGGTCATAGCTTAACCTTAGATTCCTGAGGTTAAAATAGGTCGATATAAGCTAACTTACCTTAGTACGAAAGTTGATAATAACCGAAATACAAGGTGATAAAGTTAAACTTTTATTTTATTTATTCTTGAATATTTCCTAACAGGCATGGGATAATAACACGAAATTCGGTAAGCAGGGGTTTTTCGGGACAATAAATCTAAATTTGCCACCAAAAATGATATATTATCCAGAGGGCGCCACATACGCCTTTCAGCGCTCATTTAATAGGATCAATTGTTTTATTTCTCACTCTACATACCTTTTGGATCAACACTTTTATTCTCTTAACATTTATACTTAAAAAAGGTTACTATATTCATCTCGTTAAACTCAACCGTTTTCTAGATAAACGCATTTTAAGTCTGCGAGGCAATATAATTTTTTGCAAAAATGTGATCGGATATTTGCTTACATACTCCTTGAACAACGACAAACATCGTTCTGTAGTTTTTTTTTCCAATTAAAAAAAAATTTCCGACACAAGTATCAGGTTATAAGTAGTTATATTCTAAATCAAAAAATCTAAGTGTCCGACAAAAATATTGGGTCAAATCCAAAGTCGGACAAAAAATTTAATTTTTATTAATAAACTGTCTTTTAAAAAATACTGGGTTCGTGCAACCCTTACCTTTAAAACCATTTTTCCGACAACATTAGTAGGTTATAAGTAATTATATTCTTAATCAAAAAATCAAAGTGTCGGACAAAAATATTGGGGCAACTCGACAGTCGGACAAAAAATTTAATTTTTATTAGTAAAGTATACTTTCAAATTATGCTGGGTTCGTGCATCCCTTATCTTTACAACCATTTTTCCGACAAATGTAGTAGGTTACAAGTAATTATATTCTTAAACAAAAAATGTAATTGTCTGACAAAAATGTTGGGGCAAATGAACAGAAAACTTAATTCTTTTAGGCTATCGACGAGGAGGTATTATCAAAAAAAAAATTTAAAACAGTGTTTCTCGGTTACTTTTGAATCGATTTAGCTGAAAATTGGTACACACGCTAAGTAAAGCATTTAAAAGGGTATGACGTAGATCGGAACCCAAAATTTTCTTAAAAAATTTTCCGACAAGAAGGAAAATTTTAGAAAAATTGTGATCTGATAATTTTTGTACATACTCCTTGAACAACGACAAACATCGTTCTGTATTTTTTTCTCGAATTAAAAAAAAAAATTTCAGCACATGTATCAGGTTATAAGTAGTTATATTCCAAATCAAAAAATGTAGTGCCCGACCTAAATAGTGGGGCACATCCAAAGTCGGACAAAAAATTTAATTTTTATTAATATAATTTTAAAATATTCCGGGTTCGTGCATCCCTTATCTTTACAACCATTTTTCCGACAAAAGTAGTAGGATACAAGTAATTATACTCTTAAACAAAAAATTTAATTGTCTGACAAAAATGTTGGGGCAAACGAACAGGAAACTTAATTCTTTTAGGCTATGGACGAGGAGGTATTATCCAAAAACATTTTAAAACAGTTTTTCTCGGTTATTTTTGAATCGATTTAGCTGAAAATTGGTACACACACTAAGTAAAACATTTAAAAGGGTATGACGTAGAGTTGTACCCAAAATTTTCCCAAAAAAATTTCGGACAAGAGGGAAAATTTTAGAAAAATTGTGATCTGATATTTGCGTACATACTCCTTGAACAACGACAAATATCGTTCTGTAGTTTTTTTTCTCGAAATAAAAAAAAATTTCCGACACAAGTATCAGGTTATAAGTAGTTATATTCCAAATCAAAAAATCTAAGTGTCCGACAAAAATATTGGGGCAAATCCAAAGTCGGACAAAAAATTTAATTTTTATTGATAAACCATACTTTTAAATTATGCTGGGTTCGTGTATCCCTTATCTTTACAACCATTTTTCCGACAAAGGTAGTACGTTACAAGCAATCATATTCTTAAACAAAAAATGTAATTGTTTGACAAAAATCTTGGGGCAAACGAACAGAAAACTTAATTCTTTTAGGCTATCGACGAGAAAGTAATATTAAAAAATTTTAAAAGAGTTTTCTCGGTTATTTTTGAATCGATTTAGCTCAAAATTAGTACACACATTAAGTAAAACATTTAAAAGGGTATTACGTAGAGCTGTACCCAAAATTTTCTTAAAAAATTTTCCGACAAGAGGGAAAATTTTAGAAAAATTTTGATCTGATATTTGCTTACATACTCCTTGAACAACGACAAACATCGTTCTGTAGTTTTTTTTCTTGAAAAAAAAAATTCCGACACAAGTATCAGGTTATAAGTAGTTATATTCCAAATCAAAAAATCTAAGTGTCCGACAAAAATATTGGGGCAAATCCAAAGTCGGATAAAAAATTTAATGTTTATTAATAAACTATAATAAATATTAATAACTATAATAAATGATTGTGAGTAAGTCTGTGTTTCATTACTACATTTAATAAACTATACTTTTAAATCATGCTGGGTTCGTGCATCGCTTATATATTTACAACCATTTTTCCGACAAAGTAGTAAGTTACAAAGTAGTAAGTTAGTAAGTTTTCTGTTCGTTTGCCCCAAGATTTTTGTCAACCAATTACATTTTTTGTTTAAGAATATAATTACTTGTAACTTACTACCTTTGTCGGAAAAATGGTTGTAAAGATAAGGGATACACGAACCCAGCATAATTTAAAAGTATAGTTTATCAATAAAAATTAAATTTTTTGTCTGACTTTGGATTTGCCCCAATATTTTTGTCGGACACTTAGATTTTTTGATTTGGAATATAACTACTTATAACCTAATACTTGTGTGGGAAATTTTTTTTTTATTTCGAGAAAAAAAACTACAGAACGATATTTGTCGTTGTTCAAGGAGTATGTACGCAAATATCAGATCACAATTTTTCTAAAATTTTCCCTCTTGTCCGAAATTTTTTTGGGAAAATTTTGGGTACAGCTCTACGGCATACCCTTTTAAATGTTTTACTTAGTGTGTGTACCAATTTTCAGCTAAATCGATTCAAAAATAACCGAGAAAAACTGTTTTAAAATATTTTTGGATAATACCTCCTCGTCCATAGCCTAAAAGAATTAAGGTTCCTGTTCGTTTGCCCCAACATTTTTGTCAGACAATTAAATTTTTTGTTTAAGAGTATAATTACTTGTATCCTACTACTTTTGTCGGAAAAATGGTTGTAAAGATAAGGGATGCACGAACCCAGAATAGTTTAAAAGTATAGTTTATTAATAAAAATTAAATTTTTTGTCCGACTTTGGATGTGCCCCACTATTTATGTCGGGCACTTAGATTTTTTGATTTGGAATATAACTACTTATAACCTGATACATGTGCTGACATTTTTTTTTAATTCGAGAAAAAAATACAGAACGATGTTTGTCGTTGTTCAAGGAGTATGTACTCAAATTATCAGATCACAATTTTTCTAAAATTTTCCCTCTTGTCGGAAAATTTTTTAAGAAAATTTTGGGTTCCGATCTACGTCATACCCTTTTAAATTCTTTACTTAGCGTGTGTACTAATTTTCAGCTAAATCGATTCAAAAGTAACCGAGAAACACTGTTTTAAATTTCTTTTTTGATAATACCTCCTCGTCGATAGCCTAAAAGAAATAAGTTTTCTGTTCGTTTGCCCCAACATTTTTGTCAGACAATTACATTTTTTGTTTAAGAATATAATTACTTGTAACCTACTACTTTTGTCGGAAAAATGGTTGTAAAGATAAGGGATGCACGAACCCAGCATAATTTGAAAGTATAGTTTACTAATAAAAATTAAATTTTTTGTCCGACTGTCGAGTTGCCCCAATATTTTTGTCCGACACTTTGATTTTTTGATTAAGAATATAATTACTTATAACCTACTAATGTTGTCGGAAAAATGGTTTTAAAGGTAAGGGTTGCACGAACCCAGTATTGTTTAAAAGACAGTTTATTAATAAAAATAAAATTTTTTGTCCGACTTTGGATTTGACCCAATATTTTTGTCGGACACTTAGATTTTTTGATTTGGAATATAACTACTTATAACCTGATACTTGTGTCGGCAATTTTTTTTAATTGAAAAAAAAACTACAGAACGATGTTTGTCGTTGTTCAATGAGTATGTAAGCAAATATCAGATCACAATTTTTCTAAAATTTTCCCTCTTGTCGGAAAATTTTTTAAGAAAATTTTGGGTACAGCTCTACGTCATACCCTTTTAAATATTTTACTTAGTGTGTGTACCAATTTTGAGCTAAATCGATTCAAAAATAACCGAGATAACTCTTTTAAAATTTTTTGATATTACTTTCTCGTCGAAAGCCTAAAAGAATTAAGTTTTCTGTTCGTTTGCCCCAAGATTTTTGTCAAACAATTACATTTTTTGTTTAAGAATATAATTACTTGTAGCTTACTACCTTTGTCGGAAAAATGGTTGTAAAAATAAGGGATACACGAACCCAGCATAATTTAAAAGTATAGTTTATCAATAAAAATTAAATTTTTTGTCTGACTTTGGATTTGCCCCAATATTTTTGTCGGACACTTAGATTTTTTGATTTGGAATATAACTACTTATAACCTGATACATGTGCTGAAAATTTTTTTTTAATTCGAGAAAAAAATACAGAACGATGTTTGTCGTTCTTCAAGGAGTATGTACACAAATTATCAGATCACAATTTTTCTAAAATTTTCCCTCTTGTCGGAAAATTTTTTAAGAAAATTTTGGGTTCCGATCTACGTCATACCCTTTTAAATGCTTTACTTAGCGTGTGTACCAATTTTCAGCTAAATCGATTCAAAAGTAACCGAGAAACACTGTTTTAAATTTTTTTTTTGATAATACCTCCTCGTTGATAGCCTAAAAGAATTAAGTTTTCTGTTCGTTTGCCCCAACATTTTTGTCAGACAATTACATTTTTTGTTTAAGAATATAATTACTTGTAACCTACTACTTTTGTCGGAAAAATGGTTGTAAAGATAAGGGATGCACGAACCCAGCATAATTTGAAAGTATACTTTACTAATAAAAATTAAATTTTTTGTCCGACTGTCGAGTTGCCCCAATATTTTTGTCCGACACTTTGATTTTTTGATTAAGAATATAATTACTTATAACCTACTAATGTTGTCGGAAAAATGGTTTTAAAGGTAAGGGTTGCACGAACCCAGTATTGTTTAAAAGACAGTTTATTAATATAAATTAAATTTTTTGTCCGACTTTGGATTTGACCCAATATTTTTGTCGGACACTTAGATTTTTTGATTTAGAATATAACTACTTATAACCTGATACTTGTGTCGGAAATTTTTTTTAATTGGAAAAAAAACTACAGAACGATGTTTGTCGTTGTTCAAGGAGTATGTACGCAAATATCAGATCACAATTTTTCTAAAATTTTCCCACTTGTCCGAAATTTTTTTGGAAAAATTTTGGGTACAGCTCTACGTCATACCCTTTTAAATGTTTTACTTAGTGTGTGTACCAATATTCAGCTAAATCGATTAAAAAATAACCGAGAAAAACTGTTTTAAAATATTTTTGGATAATACCTCCTCGTCCATAGCCTAAAAGAATTAAGTTTCCTGTTCGTTTGCCCCAACATTTTTGTCAGACAATTACATTTTTTGTTTAAGAGTATAATTACTTGTATCCTACTACTTTTGCCGCAAAAATGGTTGTAAAGATAAGGGATGCACGAACCCAGAATAATTTAAAAGTATAGTTTATTAATAAAAATTAAATTTTTTGTCCGACTTTGGATGTGCCCCACTATTTATGTCGGGCACTTAGATTTTTTTATTTGGAATATAACTACTTATAACCTGATACATGTGCTGAAAAAATTTTTTTTTAATTCGAGAAAAAATACAGAACGATGTTTGTCGTTGTTCAATGAGTATATACACAAATTATCAGATCACAATTTTTCTAAAATATTCCCTCTTGTCGGAAAATTTTTTAAGAAAATTTTGGGTTCCGATCTACGTCATACCCTTTTAAATGCTTTACTTAGTGTGTGTACCAATTTTCAGCTAAATCGATTCAAAAGTAACCGAGAAACACTGTTTTAAATTTTTTTTTGATAATACCTCCTCGTCGATAGCCTAAAAGAATTAAGTTTTCTGTTCGTTTGCCCCAACATTTTTGTCAGACAATTACATTTTTTGTTTAAGAATATAATTACTTGTAACCTACTACTTTTGTCGGAAAAATGGTTGTAAAGATAAGGGATGCACGAACCCAGCATAATTTGAAAGTATACTTTACTAATAAAAATTAAATTTTTTGTCCGACTGTCGAGTTGCCCCAATATTTTTGTCCGACACTTTGATTTTTTGATTAAGAATATAATTGCTTATAACCTACTAATGTTGTCGGAAAAATGGTTGTAAATAAAAAAATTTCAGGAAATTGACATCTTCGGCGCGTCCGACTGCGCATATGCCCCGTGAAAATTGTCCGACAAGGTTACCACATTATTGTAAAAATGTTTTATGGTAGATACCGTTAAAATTATCCATGTGGTAATAAATTTATTATTTTCATAAATTTGACATAGTTAGCGTGTCCGACGCGTCATATGCCCCAATATTTTTGTCCGACAAAATTGTTTTCGTTGTTTATATGATAAAATCCATTGATTAAAATAGAATGACCAATGTGGTAATAAATTTTTTTCTTGCATAAAATTGACAACTTCGTCACCGCTTGACAGACAAACGCCCCACTTCCATAATGCGCCATGCTCAAAATTTGTCCGACTCCACAAAAATAACAAGTACAAAAAGTTTCAACGGTGTGGTCATAAATAATAATTGTATATGCGGGCCCAAGGCCTATAATACCTGGAAATTATTATAATACCTAATTATCATAGTGAGAGAAAATCAAAACCGTTACTTTTCTCGGCGGGTGTAATTTCCTCACCAAAATAATCTTTTACCTGCGTTTATAAGGGTATGTCATAATCGCACAGGCCTCACCGGGCAGATTGCAATTGCGCGCAGCGGTCAGGGTTCTCAACAGGGTGTCTAAGTTTTATTTACTTCTTATTCGTTTTGAACGGAAATTTTGCTAATTTTAAAAAATTTATTAATTAAAAAATTAATATATTATATATTATACAGTACAATTTTTAAAGGAGGAAGACCTAACCCTTCGGTCCAAACCTAACTTTCGGGTATTAGAGTGTAGAGTACCCCAGGAGGTATTTGACCGCTGCGCGCAATCACAATATACCGGCCTCACCAAGACCAAAATGGTTATTTCGGTTATTTCTGGTAGATTTTACTAAAAGGCATTCAATTGAATTATTTATCTACTAATAAATTGCAGTAGATACCTATAATTATAATAATTAATTAATTAATTATAGTATTTTATTTTTAGTCACAATTGGAATTTTGACAAAAATGGCATGTTTAATAGAAAGTGATCGCGATAAACCTTATTACGCGGTATTGGTATTTGAAAATTTTTTTTTTTTAAGTGAAAGTTTTAAAAAGTGAAGAAGTATTCTGGAGGTAACTTGTAGTGCGAAATTTTTTACTATTGGTGCAACTTTTACAATATCTAGAAGTAGCCGAGAACATAATCATGAACCAGATTGTCAGAAGTTAGATCGAAAAATTGTTTCTAACTATTGTAAACGTAAAGCCGAAGAGAGTTGAAAAACCAGCAAAAATTATACGCCAAGCACTTGCAGCTAATTTGTCTGAAACAATTACTACGATTGTTGTCAGTTATATAAGAAAAAATATATAATTATCGACGAAAAATGATGCCTGGTCGACTTCCTTCCAATATTGATGAGGTTCAAGAATTTGTGACGGAGTGTGCTCAGAAAACAACCATGAGGGAATTTTTTTTTTTATATAAACTGTGTCAAAAGTAGGATAATTGTTTTTAGTTGTGAAACAAATATAAGACTTTTAGCCACATTGAATTTTATTATATGGATGGCACATTGCAATTATTCATTATTCATGGGCTAATTAATGGGCATTATATTTCTTTATTATACTGTTTACTGCTAAACAAAAAAACTGAAATTTACAGCAATATTTTTTATTTGTTAAAATCAGAAATTTTTAAAGCTCTCAAAATTGAGTTTAATGCTAGTAAAATTTTTGAAGATTTTGAAAAGGAATGCAATCATTGAAATGTGTCCGAATGCTGAAATACATGGTTGTAAATTTCACATACACTAAGTTTGGTACAGAAATGTCTTGGTCTCTTGATTTAATATCAGAATATAAAAATGATTCTGAAAGAGGCAAGTGGCTCAAACATACTTTTGGCCTTACATATAAAACCAGAAGACGTATCAGATTGTTTTGTGTTTGATTTAATGTCATGCAAACCAGGAAAGGGAGCGTTCAAGTATTACGTAACGCACCTTGGGGGAGGGGGGGTCTTGCATAACGTTAGCGTTACATGGGAGAGGGGGGAAAAATCTTCAAAAACTGCGTTACGTAATACTTGAACGCCCCCAAATAAAATTTAAGATAGATATGTTGATTATTTAGTTTAAACCTATATAGACGAAAATGCCATATTCTCCCCATATTTGTGGACAGAGGCAAATTCTTCTGTTATTCGTATTACGAATGCTTGCGAATCTTTTCATTCGCATTTTAATTTAACGTTTTGTAATACGCATCCATCCATATATATTTTCTTTGGAAAAATTAAAGAATTTCAGGTAGATACGTATGTTAAAATTTAAAGTTTGCATATTGCAAAATCTATCAAAGATAAACAAGTTAAACTGAAATTGAAAAATGTAGTAAATTTATTAATAAGATATCAGTCTAATCAAATAAGTACAATGGATTTTGTAAAGTGTCTGTCTTATTATAGTAAATATTAAATAATAATTTATACGTCTTGCATATGATCTATATTATAAACTATTATTATAATGTAAGGAAATTATGCCCGGTTGCACCAACAGATCTTATGCTTAAGTCGAGAATATCATAAGAATTAATATATTATAATTATAATATATTACAATAAGAATACCATAATATAATAATAGATATAATTGATAATAAGATAAGAATCTAAAATTATGGTGCAACGTAAGTTATACTCAAGGAGGCCCTATCTATAAGTAGAGCTTAGCTAAGCTGGAGCTTAAGATCTGTTGGTCCAACCAGGCATTAATGTCTTGTATTCGGATTTCGGATGCTTTCATAATAGACGTTCTTAAATTAAACCTATATTTTTTTTTACCTGAGGGAGTTGGTGAGGAAAATACCTTCCGGATTAATAGGAACCTTTAAATTTGGTGAGGAAAATACCTGTCGGATTATATGTTTTTACTGGTTGGTGAGGAATTTACCCCCGCCCATTTTTCTTATTATTTTAAAAGTTCAAAGATAGTTTAGATTTGTAATAAATACTTTTTCAGCATAAATTAATATAGTATTAGGTATATATGTGACATATCACATAATTTGTCCTAATTCAAGAATCTTTCTTATGTCTATATTTTGTATTATTTTGAATAAATACTTTAGATATATAATTTTCTTTTTTATTCGAGCAAGTTGTATTTCGAGCAATTTTCATGTCGAGCAATTGATTTATTTCGAGCAATTGTATTCGAGCAATTGCATTCGAGCAATAGGGATGTTCACAAAAAAATTAAAAAGTCATTTCAAACATGTAAAACAATTAAGAAACACCCTAGGAATAATTGTCCAAAATTTCAACAAAATTGAAAAAGCCTTTCTATAAAAATCTTTATTAGAAATCTAGCATTATTTTAAATTTCAAGAACGCTTCTCTATTGGCCTGACGTCACTATAGTTGCATACCCCAAGCGCGCGCCATTCTCATAGTGTTACTGTTTAAGCAAGAAACCCATTATGAACAGCCAGCACGGCACAGCCCGGCACAGCCCGGCACGGCACAGGACAGTCCAAATTCATTTGTATAGTTTTAAATGCAACGTAACCCATTATGAGCGGCCGGCTCGGCCCGGCACAGGCCAGCACGCAAACGGAACGGCCGAAATTCTCCGAGTAGAATAAAATCCGTTGGAGTCGAACGGCCAGGAACGGCCAGTCGGCGCCAGTGTGTCATAATTGTTATAAAATATTATATTGTTGATTTTTTAATTGAAAGCGCGTTGTTTCTTTTGAAATAATACGGACGAACTTTTAATTGAGAGTGTCAGAGAATACCCATTTTTGTATGATGCATCGGACCCAGGTTATCACGATAGCAAGAAAAAGGACAATGCATAGGTACAAATATCCGAACATTCTGATCAATGGACAGGTACGTACATTATCTTTTAACCATGAATTCGTTTTTTTAACATGATATATTCATTAAAATTGTGTAGTTTATGTCTTTTAAAAACTTTTATTTTACGATAGTTTTTAAAATATATCATAGATGACATGATGCGTTTCTAAAATAAAATTAAAACAATACATAACATTTTTCTCCTATATATTATAGAGATGGGCTAAATTATGGAATAAATTCATTTTCTCTAAAATGGACGGCTTTGGAGAAAAATCCCGAAACACGTCGATTTTTATTTTTAAATTACAATTTTTTGGCATATATTTCATACTAGTGACGTTATCCATCTGAGCGTGATGACGTAATCTATGATTATTTTAAATGGGAATATGGGTCGTGTGGCATCTCATTTGTGGCCAAAAAATACTTTTTTAATTAAATTAATTGACGAAAAAAGAAGAATGTATGCAATTTATTTAACTCAAAATACTTTCTAATGATGTCAGAAAATAGAAAAAAATATTTATTTGGCAAAAAACATTGCTTTTCGCTTAAATTAAATGTTCAAACTGTCAAGAGGTAGGTGGGAGGCTGTTTGTGATTTAATTTAAGTGAAACGAAATGTTTATTTGTGAAATAAACATTTTTTTCTATTTACTGACAGCAGTACAATGTATTTTGAGTTAAATAAATTACATACATTCTTCTTTTTGCGTCAATTAATGTAATTTAAAAATTATTGTTTTGGCCACCCTGTATAAATAATGATATTATTGTTTATATTACTGAATAGAGGATTGAACACCCTTTCAAATGAGATGCCACACAACCCCTATTCCCATTTAAAAAAATCATCGATTACATCATTAAGCTCAGATGAATGACGTCTCTAGTATGAAATACAGTGGAACCTCGATTATCCGTCAGGGCACCGGACCAAGGGTATGACGGATAATCGAGAAGACGGTTAACAGAACATTAAAAAAATAAAAATCATACTGTTATGGTGACACACAGATATTAACTAATAATTTGTGTGATGTACATTTTTATTTTCGGCTTGCGATTCTAAAAATAGAACTCTAAAAGTATGGTATCATTTATCATTACCTATTTAAATTGAAATTTAATCTAGAGCCCTGAATAAGAACAAAAATTATTTACATAAAAAAATGCGGTGTTGGCATAACTGCACGTGTACATTTCAATGAATTTCGTTTGGCTTATCGCAATGCTCAAACAAAATGAATTGATGACTCAATTTTTACTTGTGTATACAATATAACTTAATGGACCCTGACGGTTAACAGAGGTGACGGATAATCGAGGTTCCACTGTATATGCCAAAAAATTGTAATTTAAAAGTAAAAATAGACCTGTTTTGGTATTTTCTTCCAAAGCCGTCCATTTTAGAGAAAATGAATTTATTCGATAATTTAGCCCCTCTCTGTATATATTTTATTAATAAAAATACATTATCATTTATGGCAAATGATCATTTTTCCGGTGCCGTGCCGCGCTGGCCGTTACAAATGGGTTTTTGGACGGGCCGGCCTGTGCTGTGCCGTGCCGGGCTGTGCCGTGCTGGCCGTTCATAATGGGTTTCTTGCTTTACCTGTTTGACGTTTCAGGTCATTTTATTTTGTTCTCTTCTTGTTTTATCAGGGTTAAAGTGGAGTTTTATAGTGAATTTGTTTAGTTTAAAGTGGATAGACTGTTTGTAAGGATATATTTTGGGTTTTACAAAAATAAACAAATAAAATGGAAGAAGGTTTTCAGAAAGCCGATTCGTATAAACTACCGACTGTAGTGTAGATGTAACAATGGTGTATGATTTATTGGCATCTTGTAAAAAAATAAATCTACCACAGCTTTACTGAGTGTATATTCCATATAATTTTCCATGTCTTCTTTAAGCTAAAAAAATAAATGCTTAATACTCCACAAAAAAAAATAGAGAAAGTTGCATGCATGCATTGTATGCATGCATATTGTATACATACATTGGCTGGTTATTACTTTACCTTGGTTAGGTGTATTAAAAATATTTTAATTCTTCTTCATGTGCCTTGTCCGTTGTGGACGTTGGCTATCATCACGGCAATTTTAATTTCATTTGATGCGTTTCTGAATAACTCGATCGATTTTTGTCCAAATCATTGGCGTAAGTTTTTAAGTCATGAGTGTCTTTTCTTCCGGGTCCGCGTTTGCTCTCTATTTTACCTTGCGCCCAAATAGCACACAATGTCCGATGGACGTCCATATAACGTACATTTAAAGTCCAAACGTCCATGGACCAAAACTGGACGTATTATGTACGTCCATTACGCGATGTCCATTGGACGTTTGATTTCAACGTACATTTGACATCCATTTGTGGTCCATGGAGATTTTACACAAAAGGCGACTATTATTATGAGTAATTATATATAGCTTCTTGTTTTAATCAAAGCAATATTATTAGTAGAATACAAGAAGCTTCTAATAAATGTAGTCACATATTTTTTCATCATCGAATTAAAACACTGAACCACTAAAATTATTTTAATTAAACCTATATAATATTAGATGATGATAAAACGATGGTAAATTTTTTCAGAATAACGGAGCTACATCGCGCATCGGTAATTATAGAACATACAATAATTATACACTATTACCCATTTAAATCTTAAATGTGCATTTTGTAACTTGTTAAATTGTTAAATTTCCCGCCAAACTAAATGAGAATCTTCTTGACAACGTTTTCGCTCTTCACGCTATCGGTCGTAAAAGGTAGTACTAGGCAGGTACTTTTAGGGGATTATCGCTGTTAATTGTTGTGGAATACTGAAGGAGGATTTATTTATGATAATTCACAGAATGGCAAACCCGCTTGCAATATACAACCCTACTTTCTAAGAAATGTTTGGAAGGAATAGAACAGAAATAAACCTCTTTTAATGTGCATGCATCATAGGGCGTCATTATCTGAATTTTGTCTTTATTAAATTATTACATACAATATAATACACCCTGTGATATCTTTGTGTTTATTGTTTATCGTGCAAGTGCAGTCGTGCATTAATAAAATTCCTATAATAAAGTATACATAATAAAGTTATAACAAAGAGAAATAAAAAAGGTATTTTGTGTAATATGTTAAAGTATAAGTTTAGTATTATAGGAACTATTTCCTATACCTAAAGGCTTTTTGCTATGTATGTATTCAAAAAATTATGGACACTAGATTGCTTTCTGAAAAGTGCCCTACAAAAATGTCCATAAGACGTACATTGAATGTACATAAAATGTACATTGAAAGCTTCAACAACGTACACTGTACGTTTGTAGCGGACGTTCTATGGACGTCCAATTTTGTGAACTCTGGACGTTCGTTGGACGTCCATCGGATGTCCATTGTACCTTAGTGGGACGTCCATTGGACGTTCCAATATACACAGATGTACGTCCATTGGATGTCCATAAAACTTACTTGTGCTATCTGGGCGTTATCAGTTGGAGTATACGATATTTATCATGCCTCATGATATGACCGAAATATTTAAGATTTCGTTTCTTAATTGTAAAAGAGATTTCTTTTTGTTTTCCCATTCGACGCAATACCTGTACGTTGGTGTGGTTCGCCCAGGATATTTTGAGGATACGTGGGTACACCCACATCTCGAATGCCTCTAGCTTTTCCATTAATGTTTCCATTATTGTCCAGGCCTCTGCGCCATATAGCAAGACCGGAAATAATAAAATTTTAGCAGCCGCATTTTTAGTGGGAGAGCTATTATGTCGCGATGGGTGAAAATATTTCTCATGCATGTTGTTAAATGTTGCTATGTCCTTTTCAACTCTAGATCTTATTTCGGTTGTTTCGTATTTCGAGTTGACAACTATTCCAAGGTAAAAAATATTTTGAACTTGGGTATTATACATTTTCATTTCAACCAATCTTTTCACTAAATTATTAATGATTTTAATATAATATAAAGTCATACCTACATCCACATGTAGTTATTTCAAGGTTTACTTTTACTGTATGTATTATTAGAATCCCGTTTTTAGGAATATCCCAGGTCCCGAAACTTTTTCATTTACTCTTTAAAGGGGTAGGTGCAAAATCTTGGTCCAATGCTATTTAAATTCATTCATTTTTTTCGAATCCTGAGAAAACTAATAAGTATTTTTGAAAAATGTAAATGCAGAAAGAACAATTACATTATTATCAAGGGCCGAAAGTCTCTGGAAAACTTCTATAATGTTTATTTTATTAAGTTAGTTCTTTAAGTTAGTTATTTTAAGTTCTAGCTGCAACAAACCATTTCTTTTTCTGTTTTAAATTGGCTGGAACGGTAATAAAAATTTTATCAGAACTGTTTTTTGATGTATTTACACACCCAGGAACAAAACACCACTTATTTGGCTTTATTTTTAATAATTAAATACGTAAAAAACTGCGCACATTCAAATACACTGAGTAAATAAGTATACAAAACTAGTCGTCGATCAAAGACGTTACCACTGCTGACGTCACAGACCGTAGCCTCGCTGCACGGTACCGTTTTTCTAGTCTCCAAGAAAATCAACATTATGAACTCATTTATCTTAAAAAATATACATTTTTAAACAGTTTTATGATTGTTACGTTCTTACATACCTTGTAATCTATTGAATTTAACTATATTTAAAAATTAGTGAACATCCCTATTGACTGGTTACCATTATAAATACGTAATTTCTAAAACAAAAAAAGCACAAGCTTGAATTTAAAGCTGGGAGAAGTGTCTTCAACTAAGAAACCTCAGAGACCAAAGACTTTAATCGTGTTGCCTCATTTTCTTTCTGTTCAGCGCTAGTTTTTTCCAATTTTGCATTTTAATGATCTTAGATTCACGGGCTCATCCATTTTTTTACGTGGTCTCCTACTTCCTACTTTTTTCTTTAGCTTAGTCTCTGTCTGTTATCAATGGTCGTTCTTACTGGTTGTCCATAACTTTTTTCTTCTTAATTATTTGTTTATCTTTGTCTTAGTTAGTTGGGTATATTACATCCAATTATTATTGATGAACGAGAAATACTTGAAACATGGAGTAAAAATTATTCCAAGATAACAGCCCAATTTATACAGACCAATGTAAGTCAATGCAGGCAGGCAGCTCCCAATACGTCGGCCTAAAAATGAACATGAAGAAAACAAAAATAATCACAAACACAGATGACCCCAGACGCATAACTATAAATGGCAGTGAGATAGAAAAAGTCCAGGAATATATCTACCTAGGCCAAATCCTGAAACTTGACAAAGAAAACCAAAGTGCGGAAATTAATAGGAGAGCAAGACTAGCATGGGCAGGATTTGGAAAACTTGGTTGGATACTTAAGAACCGCAAAATACCTCAATATTTGAGGACCAAAGTGTTCAACCAGTGCATCCTTCCTATCATGACATATGGGTGTCAAACCTGGACCCTAACCAAGGCAAATATGAATAAACTAGCTACAACAGAAAGAGCTATGGAAAGAGCAATGTTAGGTATACGACTGTCAGATAAAAAGAGGAGCGACTGGGTAAGATCAAAAACAAAAGTCGAGGACATAACAACAAAAGTTGCCAAACTTAAATGGAGCTTTGCAGGCCACACTGTTAGACAAAAAGACCAACGTTGGAATGCCACGATACAACATTGGAGACCTTACCAAAGTAAACGACCGAGAGGAAGACCACAGATGAGATGGGTTGATGGTATTAAAAGAGTAGCCGGAACGAATTGGAAATATGTTGCTCAGGATAGAGACCGATGGAAGGAGTTGGGGAGGCCTATGTCCAAACGTGGACGATAGAAGGCTAAGAACAAGAAGAAGAATGTAAGTCAAGGAGCAGGACCTGAAATTTTAAAATCTGAAGTTCTTCATGCCATTATAGCAGCTAAAACCAAGGCACTGTACCAGACTACATTAACTCTTTAAAATTATGTAAGAAGACCACATGAATGATCTATTTTTATATGCGTTCTTTACTTGATACTCTTTCACAGCAAAAGATTTTGTAACCACAGCAAGAATTATCAAATACTATAATTCAGTCAGTGTTGTTGGCACTGAGGCCTGGATTCTGAAGCTGATACGATCAATCGCCCAAAGGCGTTTGAGATGTGGTTGCCGAAAGGGGTAGCGAAAGAAAAAGAATAGTACCTGCAATTTGGCTGCTTTCTTTTCTTATTTCAGTTGTCTACTATTATTTCCGGATATCTAAGCTGCCTCTTATTATGGCCAAATCTTTGTACATTTGTAGTATTTGTAGAATTTTTAATGTAGGTACCTACTTAAATTATTTACAATTAGAATAAAATAAATATTTACCTTTAATATAAGTACAACCCTATTCAGCCTTCGAAGAATTTCTAACGTTTTGGATTCTTCTAATATTGAACTAAAAATATGCCTAATCGAATCCAATTCCCATATAACTTGTTTGAACCAGAGTTCATAAGCTAAAAAATGTAAAATTACTTAAGAACATGCTTACAAATGAAAAGGGCTTTATAAGAATGTTATTATAAGAATGTTAGTTGCCACTATAGTTGTGCTATATTTTTATTTATTAAATAAATTCGCTGAAATAGAGACACACATGCCATAGTTTGGCCAGATCACAAACTTTAGATCTGGAAGGTATTAATGCGTATGAGATATTATTTAATAGGCTTTGTTTAAAATTAATGGTATTCAAATTATTGTTGATACCGTGCGTTCAGTTTTCGATTAGATATACGGACTTTGGCAACACTGCCGGCTTTCCACATTGAAGAAGCTATGCGTTATTATAGTAGGGAGTAAAGTATGCTAAATTTGCAGTCACTCGAGCGTTATGGGGACCAATTGGGTTGTGATTATTAGGTCCTAAAAAAGTTAAGTAAAATTTTCAATTTTAGCGGGCGTTTGTCATTTTTTAATTTAATTTTCCATTTCCAACAATCGTTTTTTCCGATTATAGCGCCATCTGTTCATAATTCGAAAAAATGTCTCGAATAAAAGTTGCTTATTTTTACGTAAAGAATCCAAATCTGCAATAAAAATTTGGGGGTCATATTTAAGATTTTAAAGTAACCCCCCACCCCGCCCCCGTGGGGGGTCGTGTTTGGTACCATTAGATAAATTTTTCAAAAACATTTAGAATGTATTTTGCAGTTTTTCGGTCTGATGTTCATTTTGCGAAATATCGCGGGGTTTGTATTTAAAATTTTAAATTTACCCCCCACCCCTCACCGTGGGGTCATGTTTAGTACCATTCGATAGATTTTTGAAAAATATTGAAGACGTATTTTTTAGTTTTTTGATCTGACGTTCATTTCGCGAAATATTCGCTTTTCTTTTGTGAAATTTTTTGACTCACCCATTTCCTTACGCCCCGCTGAAATGGTCAGATTTTTGAAATATACCCTCTCTTGCATGTACTTAATTTACCTTATCTTAATCTGACAATTTTAAGTATTTTTAACCACAGATATTTTTTTCGGGCCCCCCTTAACGAACCTCCTTGTGTTAAGAGCCAATATATAGTAGAGGTACATCTACAGGGTACCAAGTTTCGCCCATATGATAATCTGACGCGCTCAAGTAACTGCAAAAATCCCCACTTGGGCTCTCCTACCATTATTATAATTTATAGATATGTAAAAATGTAAATATTAAGAGTATAGGCGGCATAGGCATAGAGTATCAATTTCGTCGTCAAAATAGATAAAACCAAACATCCGGGATGTACATCTCCTCCGTTATTGTTAAGTATGTACTAAATGCCTTCCTCACTTCCTCTGGCTGAGCGGTGACGTTATTCAATGCCTAAGCGTACGTTCAGAGTGGAGCGAAGAAAGAGTGCGAGCAAAGAGCAAAGAGCAAAGAGCAAAAAGTGCACGTTCAGAGTGGAGCGAAGAAAGAGTACGAGCAAAGAGCAAAGAAGTAGTGTTGCCCAAATGCAAGACCAAGACGAGACTTGGACAGTCTTGGTCTTGGTCTTGCACCAGTACACCTGGTCTTGGTATTGGTCTTGGTATTGCACTCCCAGTCTTGGTCTTGGTCTTGGTCTTGCAGCAAGAGTCTTGCAAGTCTCGCAGTTACCCACTAGCATATTGCTATTTATTAATAAACAACTCACATTAGGTGGGTTTGAACCCACGATCTAAACTATCCCTGCCTATACTCTAACTAACTGGGCTATCTACCATGTCCCACGGGAGTCAGTCTGTTTCTTAATAAACGTTTGCATATTTAATAACCTGATATGTGCTAAAACATGGTGAAAACACAAAAAATCAAATAAATGACATAAACTTATCTAGACTGTATTTTAAAGAACATTATCTGTCTAGAAAGGGATTGATGGACTCTCACATTAGGTATATGAAATGAAATGGAATAAAAGAGTTCTACAATTTGCCATTTATTCAAATAAAAAATAAAAAAAATACAAATTAAATTACAGCACAGTACGCAATAGCTTTGACACTATTATTAGTTGAAAATTTTTGTTTGCTATTAGTTGAAAATTTTAAGATTGACTTTTTTTTAACAAGAATTAATACAAAGTAATACACGCAGTTTAATTATATAACATTTATATAGAGTGAGTTTTATGTATGGAACGTCTCAAATATCTCGGAAACGACTTGAACGATTTTTATAGAATTTGGTGAGTAAAGGTCTTCTAATGCGGCCGATATTATAGTGGTAATTACAGATTGTTACCAGATCTTGCGTTTTTTTGAAAATATAATGAACTTTAGTATTTCGAATAGAACACCCTGTATATTTTTGCATTTTGAACCATAATAACTACTAATTAATTTTCATGTAATATTTCCTATACCGAAATGCCGTAATTTCTGAGTTATTTCTATATTTATTTTAAAAAAAAATTAAACAAATTATAAAAATCAATTGTTTCAGCCCTGGCACACTTATTTTAGGTTCTTTGGATCATATGGAACAAAAAAGGTCTTTTGTAGTTTTTGTCTAAAGTTATTCGTTTCCGAGTTATAAACAATTTAAAACTGAAAAAAATCGAAAAATGACGATGTTTAAGGCTCAAAAACACAAGTAATAGCTATTTGTATAACAAGGGAGGAAAGTGCTATTTTTCCTCCCGAGAATGAAGTTTACTGCCCTACGCGTAGCGTAGGAAAAGGCACTTTACTCCCATGTTATACATATGGTTTTTCCACCTTCCTCAAATAACAAGTCATTTTTTCATTTTTACTTAATTTATTTTATCTAACTAACCAATAAAATTTATTAGAACTAAATCTAACAAGTAGGTACAATATAACTGTCAACTGTCAAATATAAGTCAAGTTATTAATGTAAACATTGTTAAATCAAAATAACAATTTACTGTTTTTACCATTCTGCAAAATACACAGTGTTTTATAAATAAATGTTAAAATGTATAGATACTTACGTAATAGAAAATAGATATTATACAGGGCGTCAATAAGTTATATTTCATGAATGACATACCATGACGTTACTATTACTTTTCCTCCCTAGGAAGGAAAAGTACAACTTTGCTCCCTACAATCAGGTCCGGAAAAGTATACTTTCGGTAGAGGTAGGTGGAAAAAAATATTATTTTCGAAATCTCGAAGTGCCTAAACTGAAGTTTAAACTTTATTTATCAGTTGTCGATAAGTAATTTGTTTATTTCATTTTAAAAAACATTGTTTTTTAGTTTTTAATGCAGCCCGATCACCCATCCTCTCATAAGTTCTTCATTAACAATAAAAAAACAATGGCAAAATCACACATCGGCCAATATCTCTTTTTATATAATAATAAATATCTCTTTTTTTGAAATTTGAAGGTTTTATAGCATTTTACCGTGCGCGAATGGACTATACATGGTAGTCAGGCATCATCTTATCTACTGCTTTTTCAGCAAAAAATTTTGTTTGGCCGATTGATCTAATATCTAATTGCACACCCTGCAAAAAGTAGGACGTTTCGTCTTTACGATATGGATAAGGAAAAACAATTGAGTGGTTGTCCGTAACAGTGAATATGGTATTCGTATTATATTTTTATCACCTTATAGGCGACATACTTCTTTAAAAGTTTCAATGCGATATTGTTATACACACAACACAAGAAGATTATTTTATGAAAGGTTGCTATTCTCGAAATCTAGACAATTGCTCAATTGTAATTAATTTCGGAGCGAAGGCGTCGTCTGATATTAGGAAAGAATGAAATATTTTATTTTTACATTGTATAATAATTTATTATGACCACTGAGTACGTATCCAATAAATAAGTGTTCATATTTTTAATTCGGTATGTATGTTCATCGTATTGTTCATAATGCGGATAAATCCATTTTTCCAAATTTTTGTTACATATTTTTTTGTATCTCATAGTCTCTAAGCATATACCCGAACTAATATACAGGGTGTTACAAAAATACAGGTCATAAATTAAATCACCTATTCTAGGACCAAAAATAGTTCTAATGAACCTAACTTACCTTAGTACAAATATGCATATAAAAAAAGTTACAGCCCTTTGAAGTTACAAAATGAAAATCGATTTTTTCCAATATATCGAAAACTATTAGAGATTTTTTATTGAAAATGGACATGTGGCATTTTTATGGCAGGAATATCTTAAAGAAAAATTATAGTGAAATTTGTGCACCCCATAAAAGTGTTATGGGGGTTTTATTCTTTTAAACCCACCCAAACTTTTGTGTACGTTCCAATTAAATTATTATTGTGATACTATTAGTTAAATTCAATATTTTTAAAACTTTTTTGGTTCTTAGTATTTTTTCGACAAGGCAGTTTTTATCGAGTTGCGGCTTCTTTTCTAATATGTATGTTTACGTAGAGATTTTATGGGGGTTTTGTTCCTTTAAACCTCCCAAATGGTTGTGTACGTTCCAATTAAACTATTACTGCGATACCATTAGTTAAACACAGTGTTTTTAAAACTTTTTTGCTTCTGTGTATTTTTTCGATAAGGCACATTTTATCGAGATGTGACTTCTTTTTTAATATGGTTTAAAATATACCTAAATATGTAAATCATAAATAAATTTTCCTATTATTATCAAGTCTCCATAATCGTACTTAGCCATATCACAGATGTACATATAGGTCTGGATCCCGCGTATGAAAAAAAAGTTGATTAATATCAAGCTGAAAATTTGTTAATAGCTTTAAGCTGTCTAGTCGGATAAACTTTGATATATGGGAACACTGGAACAGGGGCAGTTTTAATTGTGGAACAGGTTAAAAATTTGGAACGGTCAGACCACGAAAACGGCACATTTATTTTGTCCGACAGAACAGACTTAAACTCTCTGAACAGAGATTAAACTCTCATGTAAAAATCAGACTGCTATTTATCACCAAATGGGCGTTTTAATGAGTGGAACATGTAGAATATGTCAAATGATAGGAATTATGACAGGTGATAAATAGCAGTCTGATTTTTGCATAAGATTTTAATCTCTGTTCGGAGAGTTTAGGTCTGTTCTGTCGGACAAAATAAATGTGCCGTTTTCGTGGTCTGACCGTTCCAAATTTTTAACCTGTTCCACAATTAAAACTGCCCCTGTTCCAGTGTTCCCATATATCAAAAGGTTTATCCGACTAGACACCCTTAAGCTATTGACAAATTTTCAGCTTGCTATTAATCAACTTTTTTTTCATACGCGGGATCCAGACCTAATAACATATAATGTGGCCATATACAAATATGTGGTGGATTTGACAAATAATATGCAAAATATTTCGACAAATACTGACTTTTCGAAAAAGTACCAAGAGGCAAAGAAGTTTTTAAAGCATTGTGTTTAACTAATGGTACTACAATTATAATCAAATTGAAACGTACACAAAAGTTTGGGGGGGTTTAAAGGAACCAAAACCCCATAACATTTTTATGGGGTGTCTAAATTTCACTATAATTTTTTTTTAAGATACTACTGCCTTAAGAATGTCACATGTTCATTTTCAATAAAAAATCTCCAATAGTTTTCGATATATTGGAAAAAATCGATTTTCATTTTGTAACTTCAAAGGGCTGTAACTTTTTTTATGTGCACATTTGTACTAAGGTAAGTTAGGTTCAATCGAACTATTTTTGATCCCAAAATATGTGATTAAATTTATGACCTGTATTTTTGTTACACCCTGTATTATTCCATAAAACGACACTCAAACTGCAAGACGCAAGAGTCTCGCAGGCTTGGTCTTGTTCTTGCTCAAGTCTTGCACAGTCAGTCTTGGTCTTGGTCTTGCTAAAATAAGGCGGTCTTGGTCTTGGTCTTGGTCTTGCTAAAACGCAAGAACAAGACCAAGACTGCAAGACCAAGACCGATTTTGGGCAACACTACAAAGAAGTGCTAAACCAGAGTAGGAGCTGGTAGTTACGCGAGACGAGTGTTTAGTTCTTTCCCACTCGGCAGTCATGGAAAGTTATTTTCTTTTTTTTTTCGAAAACTCCTCATTGAAAACGTGGTACTTCCTAACTCGCGGAAAATGTTAGAGAATTCATCGTAAAGGCAGGTATACATATGCGCTCTGCTCGGTGTGCGAGCCGCTCGCGCGCAGCATGTGCGTGAGATTAGTACGTGTTTTCAAGTGGCGCACAAACGGCACGCACACGGCGCACCACAATCTAACTTCTGTCGGTTTTTCAACAAAAGCTTTGATGGTTCGCAATACGTATTTGGACGGGTTTGCGAGTGGTTTGTTGTTTTTGGCGCGCCTGAGCTGAAAATATAAAAAAAAACATTCATAAATTAAAAGGTTAACTTTGTTTCTGGTGAAGCAACACAGTTAGAAAAAGCAGATATAATATGTATTATAATTGTCACCGGAAAAGCGAAAAAGGTAACGCACAACTTAAAAGAACCTATAGATTTCTAGCTTCGTTTCTGGTGAAGCAACGCAGTTAGAACAAGCAGATATATTATAATTGTGTCACCGGAAAGCGAAAAAGGTAACTCACAACGTGGAAGAACCTATAGTTTTCTAACTTCGCTTCTGGTGAAGCAACGGAGTTGGAACAAGCAGATATATTATAATTGTGTCACCGGGAAGCAAAAAAGGTAACGCACAACTTGGAAGCACCTATAGTTTTCTAACTTCGCTTCTGGTGAAGCAACGGAGTTGGAACAAGCAGATATATTATAATTGTGTCACCAGGAAGTAAAAAAGGTAAGGCACAACTTGGAAGAACCTATAGTTTTCTAAATTCGCTTCTGGTGAAGCAACGGAGTTGGAACAAGGAGATATATTATAATTGTGTCACCGGGAAGCAAAAAAGGTAACGCACAACTTGGTAGCCCCTATAGTTTTCTAACTTCGCTTCTGGTGAAGCAACGGAGTTGGATCAAGCAGATATATTATAATTGTGTCACCAGGAAGCAAAAAAGGTAACGCACAACTTGGAAGCACCTATAGTTTTCTAACTTCGCTTCTGGTGAAGCAACGGAGTTGGAACAAGCAGATATATTATAATTGTGTCACCAGGAAGCAAAAAAGGTAACGCACAACTTGGAAGAACCTATAGTTTTCTAACTTCGCTTCTGGTGAAGCAACGGAGTTGGAACAAGCAGATATATTATAATTGTGTCACCGGGAAGCAAAAAAGGTAACGCACAACTTGGAAGCGCCTATAGCTTTCTAACTTCGCTTCTGGTGAAGCAACGGAGTTGGATCAAGCAGATATATTATAATTGTGTCACCAGGAAGCAAAAAAGGTAACGCACAACTTGGAAGAACCTATAGTTTATTAATTTTGCTTGTGGTGAAGCAACGGAGTTGGAACAAGCAGATATATTATAATTGTGTCACCGGTAAGCGAAAAAGGTAACGCACAACTTGGAACAACCTATAGTTTTCAGGGACTACCTATTTCGCTTTCCGGTGACACAATTATAATATATCTGCTTGTTCCAACTGCGTTACTTCACCAGAAACCAAGTTGGAAATCTATAGGTTCTTCCAAGTTGTGCGTTACCTTTTTCGCTTTCCGGTGACCCAATTATAATATATCTGCTTGTTTCAACTCCGTTGCTTCACCAGAAACGAAGTTAGAAAACTATAGGGGCTACCAAGTTGTGCGTTACCTTTTTTGCTTCCCGGTGACACAATTATAATATATCTGCTTGTTCCAACTGCGTTGCTTCACCAGAAATGAAGTTAGAAATCTATAAGTTCTTTCAAGTTGTGCGTTACCTTTTTCGCTTTCCGGTGACAATTATTATAATAGTCTGCTTGCTCCAACTGCGTTGCTTCACCAGAAACAAAGTTAAATTTTTAATTTATGAATTTTTTTTTATATTGATAACGATTTCCGAAGTGAAAGTCGAAACGTCAAGTAAACTTGATTTCAAACTCGAATTATGGCTTATGCCCAAATAAAATAGTAAATCTTATTTTGTATTTCTCACGCCGGTAAGAAGACAACAATGAAATGACCTTTTTTACATTGGTCCGCATGTATATTTTTTATTTCAGCTTCGAGATGGATGACGTCACTAGTATGTAAATGCCAAAAAATCATAATTTAAAAATAAAAATCGACCTGTTTCCGGATTTTTTAGTCGTCGGTTTACGAAATAATGAATTTATTCCATTTGATTTTGCCACACTGCAGAACTAATAATAATTATTAAGTTACATAATATTTATTTAAATATAAAATTGCATAAAATTATATATTTAAAAAGTCATCGTCGTCATCTGAATAGGGAATCTTTCTGATCCAATAACAGCTTTCTTTGAAACACTTCAGCTATCAGGACATCGAGATTCATTTTTCAGAGAAATAACAAAGAGTGCGAGCGGAGAAATCAAACTTGTTTGGTTTCGCCGCTTTGGCTATCTACGCTCCACTCTGAACGTACGCTAAGTTAAAGTGTCGAACGATACTAAAGCGGAATAATAAGCAGTGTTGCCGATTTTAGCGCTTCCTTCACTGTGGCCTATCTAATTATAAAGTAATCGTTCTGTATAATAGGTATTACACGTTTTGTAAAGTTGCAAGTGTTGTATATAGACAGTAGCTAACTGCAACCAGTTGTTAAAAGCGTTGCAAGAAGTTACAGTCCCTATATTATTGAAATTGTAAAAAATAAATTATGGTCTAGTTACAATTTACCATCCAAAATTGTTGGCTTTAAAAAATCTTCACTATTAGGCCAATGTAATTAAAACCTCAAAACTAACTCCTTACTAGACAAACTATGTTTATGAAGTTCTACAGTTGTAAAGTGCTGGAATATCCATCCCATTCTCCAGATTTGTTTAATTAGGTTTTCTAACTTCCTTCAAAACTAAATATTGCGTAGTAGTTCACGGCGCATCTGTTTTGAGATGAACGTTGAGAGGTGACTCATATTTTTTTACAAAAATTGCTTAGAATTAACCCATATAATAATAATTGAGTTATCTTCCCACTCAAAAAGGCCCGGAACATTGTTTAAATATTCAAAATGTCAAAAAATGAAGGAAAAATTCGATTTTTTCTTCATTTTTTGATTATAACTTTAAAAGTGTTCACTCCCGAGAAAAGTTGTTTTAACATAAAAGTTGCGCAATTAAATTTCCTACGATGTAGGAGTAGTTATAATTTTTATAAATTGTCACTTTTGTTGCAAAGTAGCAATAATTGCGAAAAAAAACCATAAAAAACAAGTATTTGCATTTTACGTTTTCTAACCATTTATGCTACACTTAGAACCTTCATGTTTTACCCAGAAAAATTTTATGATATAATAGGACAATACTGTAGATTTTATTAAGACCGGTTCAATAGATTTTGCAAAATAAATTTTGCAATCCAGCTTTCGAAAAAAAAATTCAGTTTTTTCAAAATGTTGCAGGACTGAAAATAAAACAGATAGCAAGTTTAAATTATTTTTACGTATAGAAGAATACTGTACCTTTCATTTGCATTTTGCAATATTAAAATCGGTTAACTACCACAGCGTCAGGATTTTTTTTAAATAAACATTAATTTTTGGTGCTACGCGCAGGGCAGCGGTGTTCGATTCACACAAGTTGATTTCCACCAAAATTTCTTCCAATCTTTATCTAATATATTATTTTCTTGCTCTATATTTTGTTGTATTTTAATATTTTAATTCCACAACAATTAAATTAATTTGATTATTGTTTGTGAAATATTGTTTAAACAATTGCATGTGTTTAAAAATAATAAACTTTTATTCTCTAAGTTAAGATATATGAACAAAGGAAGTTTTTGCTAAAAAAAGTGTTATTTCAAAGGACAGATTATGTGTTTTTATTTTGCAATAAACAAATTTATTTATTTATTTCGAAGTGTACTAACAATAAAAATTTATCAATCATTATCAAAGGTCATTGGAATGCCCAATCAGAGCAAACGTATCCGCTGTCCTGCGCGTAGCACCAAAAATTAATGCTTATTTAAAAAAAATTCTTGACGTCGTGGTAGTTAACCGATTTTAATTTTTGCAAATTGCAAATGAAAGGTACAGTATTCTTCTACATATAAAAAAAAATTCGTCTGCTTTTTTTTTCAGTCCTGCAACATTTTGAAAAACTGATTTTTGTTTGCGAAAGCTGGATTGCAAAAGTTATTTTGCAAAATCTATTCAACCGGTCTTAATGAAATTTACAGTATTGTTTTATTATATCATACAGTTTTTCTGGGTGAAATATGAAGGTCCTAATGTAGCATAATTGGTTGAAACACGTAAAATGCCAATACTTGTTTTTTTATGGTTTTCTTATATTATGGTGACAATTTTTAAAATTTTTAACTGATACTATATTGTAGGAAATTTAATTACGCAACTTTTATGTCAGTGCAACTTTTCTCGGAAATGAATACTTTTAAAGTTATAATCATAAAACGAAAAAAAAACGTCAAACTGATAGTTATAAATTTAATCTGCTCTCAAAAAAAATTAACTTTTTTAATAATAAAAGTGTGTCAGTATATAAAAAAATTAGTGAATTTGACGAAGAAAATCGTGGCTTTAAACTGATGAACTAACGTGCTAAATATAAACTAATTTAACTATTTTATTTGTGTTTATAAGTGACGAACAAAAAAAAAACAAGAACAACAGTGTTAAGTGCTAAACAACAGGACAGAAAGGGGCTCTTGGCCCACGAAAGAGCCTTCCAGACACCGGATGACGACTAAGCTAAGTACCTTAGATGATTTTATAGACAATAATATTTTTGAAAGCTTGCCTGAATTGACAGATGACGAATTAGCTAATGATTTAGAAAATTCAAAATTAAATAAGACAAATAAAGTAAATTCAAATCATACCAATAAACTAAAAACAAAATTAGGTCCATCAGACAATTTAAAAATAATAAATAATTCACAAACAAATAAAAAGAAAATAGATATTGCAAACATTGAATTCCTAAATAAAGCTAATTCTACATATTCTGTAGGTAGCATAGTAACAGTAGTTACTGATTCCATGTCTAGTAATAGTAATATATCCACATGTATTTCCCATAATAATTCTAGCGAGGGTGAAATAAGTGAAAGGGAAGATGAAATCAGTGAAAATAGTACAAATATAAGCAACGTACAAAAAGAGAAAAGAAAAGGACTCAATTCCTTAGGAAGCGGCTCAGACAAAGGAGAAATTAAACGTGCCAAAGAAATGGACACATACCACAAAGAACTAGTTCGATCATTAGACACATTAACTGAACAGATGAAAAAAATGGAGGCGGAAAATAAGCGCCTAATGAATCAAATCCATCAAATGCAAGAAGAAAACAAGTTCCAAATGGTCAAACTAGAAGAGAAAATAACCGGCAAAGATCAAGAAATACAGAAACTAACTCAAAAGCTACTTGAGATGATAGACAAACATGCGGAAAAGGAAAAGCTGATTTTAAAATCGAACGAAAAACCAACGCAAGCTGAAAAACAAACGCAGAAGAAAACGACGGTAGAAGAACCAACAAATATGCATGAAAAGGAAAGACGTAGAACTTCTGCTAATAGTCCAAATAAAGAAAACTTAATTGAAATGGAAAACAACAATGCTGAATGGACAACCCAGCAGCACCAGAAGAAAAAACAAAACAAAAAAACCAAAATAACAGAAAAAAACGTCACAGAAGAAGAACCGAAAAATATTAGCGCTGCTGAAAAGCAGACATTAATAATACAAAAGAGAAATGAAGAAGCATGCGTAGCCAGAGGAATGCTAAGAAAGAAATATGAACAAGAGAAAGATCAACACACTGAAATAGAAATGGAGACTGAAAACGAAAATGAAAAAGAAAAATCGAAAAACAGTATTCCCAAATTACCAGCGCAAAAACAAAATACCGTAACAACAACAGAAAAAGAACAGCCAACGAAGGCTGCACCTAGACCACCGGCGATTATCCTCAAATCGATAGGAAAAAGCCAAGAGATATTACAAAAAGCCGCAGAAAGGGGAATCGGATCCGCTAATAAATTCGCTAAATCTGGAAGGTCAATCGTGATCCAGACAAATAATAGAGAAGGGTACCTAGCAATGATCAAGATACTTGAAGAACAAAATACAAAGAACCCTGAAAGCCCTATTGAATACATCGCATATCCAATAGATTCAGAACGCACCACAAGATTAGTAATCAGAGGATTACATGAAACAACAGAAACAAGCAATATACAAAAAGAACTTAACAAAAACGGAATCATGGCCATTAAAGTAACAAATATGATCTCCAAGAAGGAAGACAAGAAAAAATTGCCACTTTTCTTAATTACAATAAACGAAGAAGATAAAGAAAAAATGAAAAGCTTGACAACTCTCTGTTACATGAAAATATATATCGAAGAAGAAATAAGAAAAAATACAGAAGTTATGCAGTGCTATAACTGCCAAGGATTCTACCATGGATCCAAAGCCTGTCACTGTGGAACTAAATGCGTTAAGTGTGGCGGATCACACATTAGCAGCGAATGCACAAAGGACAGGAACACCGAACCAAAGTGCGCAAACTGTGGCGAAGCCCACACAGCTAATTACAGAGGATGCTCCAAAGCACCAAAAAGAAAAACATACACCGCACAGGCACAAACAAGAAACAGAACAGAAGAACACACACCTACAGACAGAAGTACCAACAAAAGCTACGCACAAATAACTAGAGACTGGAAAATATGCACTAAAAAATGTCTAAAATATGCATGCAATATGCATTTTAAAACAAGCTGAATATGCACAATTAACATGCAAATATGCATTTATATATGCACTTATTTTTATATGAATAATTTTATGGTTTACGTTAAATACATAAATAAATAAAAAATAATAAAAATAAATAAATAGGTTTGAATTTAAACCAAATTGTATTATTATTTCTTAATATATTTTTTTAACTTCAGGTTTTGTGACAAATAAAACGGCAAAATATTTTATTTTGACCACAAGATAAATAAGAGTACAATAAAATAAATGTACATATTTTTATTGTTACAATATTGATTCATATTTTCTAAACTAATATTATAAAAAGAGTACAATAAAACAAATTTACATATTTTTATTGTTACAATAAATAATCATATATTGATTCATATTTTCTAAACTAATATTATGTCTTCTATCTGTTAATATTTGTTTATAGGCAGAAAAAGATCTCTCAACGTCACAAGATGTAATTGGGGCATATTTAAACTTTGCTATTAGAGACGGATCCATATTAATATTTTCATCGAAGTTTCCAAAATTGATTATATTATTTATTGAACGCAATAAAGTGAAACCCTCATTTTTGTTTAAAACGTCATCAAGTTTATCTTTAATTTTTACTCCAATTTCCCCATTCAGATTTGTTATTTTCTGTTTAACCGAATCAACAATAGACATACTATTGTGAAGACATAAATTTTGAGCCTCTAATTTTGTAATTGAACTTTCAATGATATCGAAATTCGATTTTATATACAACAATTGATTTTTAATAGACTTTTCTTTAAAAATATTTTGACAGTTATCAATAGCGGTACAAGTCGGATCAAAACTTGAAATAACGCTTTTGATGTCGTCGTAGTGTTCAGATAAAAATATAGCACTTTTAAGCCAAGTTCCCCATCTGGTTAATACTGGTTCTGGTGGTAAAGGAATATCGGGAAGCATCTCCCTATATACCTGTACACGTAGTGGTGCTTTCAGAAATACTTTTTTTACATTATTTATTAAGGTGTTTACATTGGGAAATTCAATTCTAACTTTCTCTGCAACTCTGTTTAGGCCGTGCGCCAAACATGTACAGTGAATTAAATTAGGGAAAAAGATTTTAAGATTGGATGCAGCTTTCATCATATATGAGGCGGCATCACTAAGCATTAATAATATTTTTTCAAATGGTACTTGATCAGGTAAAAAAAAATTTGTTAGGGATTCGTTAACAAATCTAGCTATTGTAGCATAGTTTGTTTTTTCCAAACATTTTACACTAATTAAGTATGAGTTTTTAAAATCGCCAGAGTCGTTAAGAACTCCAACAATTAGATTCGCAATTTGTCGACCCTTTGTATCCGTTGTTTCGTCGACGGAAATCCAAAGATAATCGGCTTTTAACTGATTTTTAATACTCGTCATCACATCTTTGTAACATGCACTGACATATTTTTTCCGAAGAGTTGAAGAACTTGGTATTTGAGCTGGTTTATCTTTAATCTTGCAATAAGTTTTTAAAAAGTTTTGACACGATTTATGTTCTAACTTGTGCAGAGGTATATTTCAGTTCAAAAAAAAATGGCATAAATCCTTTGCAAAGGTTTCTTGCCCAACTGACGTATTCTGAATCTGCAAACTGTTCTGTAGAATCTGCTGGCGAGGTTTATTATCATTTTTTGATAGCTTAGTTTGGTGAAGTGAAGTTTTTATGTGTTGAACTACTTGGAATTTCTTTTGACATGGAATCTGGAATATAATGATAATGATGTTTTAGATGTTTTCGTAAATAGATACCTACATTAAAATGATCAAACTTTTTAAACCTCCCCCAATTTTTTTTTATTTCTCAAAGTGAAATTGAAATCGTCAAACAATAAAGTACAGTCAGTGTACCGTAGTATACAGGGTGGGCCACTCTCAACACCTCGCTCTGTATAAGCCAAACCGTTGCGAACTTTAAAAAACAGTTTTTGAAGAAATGGGACGGTTTGTCATTTTAGAATAGACAGACACATAGATGTGCAAAGAAGTTTGATAAGTTTAAAAATCTATTGAAGTGGAGAACTTACCTTTTTATCACAAATGGTGCAAAACATACTTTCACTGTCGATAACTTTTAGATGATTGTTACTTCCAATCCAACTTCTGAGAAGACTTGATTTTTCCCTTGCTACTTTAGGCATTTTCACAATAATAATAAAATGATTTTTTTACACAGTATAGTCAATAACTTGCAATCACAAAAGTTGAATAATCGGCGATTGATTTAAGACTAACCATTCATAAAATAAAATAATCTATCCTACCCTTAAAACAGTGTTGCCAACTCGACCAATATAGTATTTGCCAAACCTCACAAGAATGATGGAATGATCAGTTCAACAGTAGGTATTCCATTATCAACTAATAAAAAATCCCTATAGCAAGCATAACCCAGTACAGATAAATTATTTGTTTTAAAAAATGCTGAAACATGATCCTGTAGTTAATAGTAATCTCATGGTCCACAGACATAAGTACTAATATAAACATTATTGAAGGCGAAGGGATTTGCTGATGTAGGTGTGTATGTGTGAATGGTTAAACATTTTTTGTTAGGAATCAGATTTGACTCACTGATATCAGTTTCAAGTTCCTGTGAGAGAGTTCCTAAGTTGTTTTAGTAATTGTAAGGCCAACATAAAAATTTGTTCTGAATTAGAAGATTTTCGATTTTTACTAAATAATTTTTATATTATTTAATATGCTAGAAAATATGCTATATGCTAAACAAGAAATAAATAAGCTAAACAACACAAAAATATGCCAAATCTAGCATAAAATAAGCTAAATTGGCAACGCTGCCTTAAAATTTCGTTTTGGTTGGTTTTCCCAGAATAATTCATAGTTGGCCGACACCAGCAGAAAGTACAGGTAATATTTGTAATGTTATTCAAAATATAATCGGTATTTACTTAGGTAATTTGTAAATTCTGAGAAGTCTATAAATCTTAAATATCCGGATAATGATACCTGCAGCTATAAATAACGCCCATTATGTTTATGGGTACAACAACAAAGGAGCTTAACAGCAAAATATTTACTTTCACATTTTATTTTAATGGATGTTGATGTTACTAATATATACCTTATTTTTAAATGGGGTAGAGTAAATTCCCATCAAAATATGCATTTATATGCTCTTAAATCTCCAAATATGCAAGGCATATGCATTTATGAAAAACATGAGAAATATGCAGCATATATATGCATATGCATTTTGCATATAATCCAGTCTTTACAAATAACAAAGACGACAGATGAATCTAAACAAAACAACGAAACGGCAAATCTCATGGCAATTGTAAATGAACAGATGAAAAACTTCATGTTCATGTTCGAGAGGATGACCAATGTAGTGAGTGCTATGGGCAATATTGGTGTAAACAGAACTAACTAATCAGTTGGGCGATCTGCGTATAGGGTCATGGAATCCAAATGGGCTAAAACAGAAAATTAACACCTTGGACGAGTTTTCCAACAGACTCGAACTAGACATCATAGCCTTACAAGAAACTAAGATAACGGAAAAAACAAAAACAAAATTTCCAGGTTATGATGTCTATAGAAATGACTACACAGCCACATCAGGAGGCACGGCGATCTTGGTGAAAAAAGGAATCAAACACCAAGTAATTCCTACACCAGACGGACTCATCACTATGGAAGCCACCATAGTGAGGATCAAGACAGGAAGAGATATGCTGAAAATTGTTTCAGCATATGTTAGACCAAATGATCCAATCTTCAAGGAAGACTTAAATGTCATATTAGACACAGTAGAGCCCTCTATCATTATAGGAGATCTGAACGCAAGATCTCCGAACTGGTTCGATAGAACCACAAACCGCAACGGGAGAATATTGTGTGGCTATCTCGAAGAACGACCAAACACGATGGTGGCGGGACCCATAGAACCCACATGCTTCCATGGTGGAAACAGACTTCCCACATTCCTAGACATAGCAATTCTACAAAATGTGGGTCAACAATACGAAATATATTCAATGAATGAGGGTGACTCAGATCACAACCCAATTGTACTGACCCTGGGAGCAGTAGAAACAAACAACTTGCAAACCTATAAGAAAAAACGAACAAATTGGCCAAACTACAAAAGAATAGTAAGTGAAACTATTGGTGCAATACCAACAATAAATACAAAAGAAGAACTAGAGGAATGCGTTAAACATCTAGAAAAAACGATACAAAACGCTATCGAGGCCAGCACCACAGAAGAAAAAACTCCAACAACAAAAGGAAGATTCAGGGAAATCAGCAATGAGCTGAAAGAACTGATAAACGAGAAAAACAGGAAAAGAAGAAGAGCCAACAGAACAAGAAACCCAGAGGACAAAAGAATTGCTAATGAACTGAATAGGGAAGTCAAAAAACAATTAGACGATCATCGAAATGAAAACTGGGACAACTATATCCAGCAACTAAACCCAAATAAATCCGCGTTCTGGAAGCTATCTAAAATACTAAGAAAAGATAAAAAACCAATCCCTCCTTTACACGGTGAAAATGGAATTGTGTACACAGAAGAAGACAAAGCGGAAGTAATGAAAAACACGCTAGAAAGAGAATGTAGGGAAAACTATCATCCCGATGAAGATCTAGACTTCACAGAAGAAGTCGAACGAAGATGTAGAATTCTAAAAAGAAGAAAGGGCATTATAGGTATTACACACACCTCCCCTGAAGAGGTCAGACAGCTGATCAAGCGTACTAATGCTAAAAAAGCTCCAGGACCGGACAAGATTACAAACAGAGCTCTGAAAAATCTGCCAGGAAAAGCAATAGTGTACTTAACAAATTTAATAAACAACATCTTAAGACTAAGACATTTTCCTGACAGATGGAAAGAGGCTCACGTAATCATGATTGAAAAACCAGGAAAAAATGGTACATTTCCACAGAATTATCGACCGATAAGCTTATTATCAGCATTAAGCAAAATCGCAGAGCGGGTCATATTAGTTAGGCTAAAAGAAGAATCTGAAGCAATCGGAACAATACCTGAAGCACAGTTCGGATTCAGATCCGAGCACTCGTGTGAACTTCAAGTGCTGAGGTTAACAGAATATATCACGAAAGGGTTCAACGAAAAGAAATATACAGCGGCCGCCTTTCTAGACGTCAGTAAAGCATTTGACAGGGTATGGCACGACGGCCTGCTGTATAAAATGAACCAATATGGTTATAGTGAGGCGATGACGTGTCTTCTCTCGTCATACCTAGCCAACAGGAGGTTCAGAGTTCGGATAGGGCCAACCCTGTCCGAAGTTGGGACCATGGAGGCTGGTGTGCCACAGGGGGCAGTGTTGTCGCCATATCTATATACCATATATACGGCAGACACCCCAACTGAACCCAGATCGTTGCTAAGTCTATACGCAGATGATACAGCGATAGCTTTTAGCAGTACCCACCCAGATTTTGCAACAAGACATCTACAAAGAGCTCTTGACGAACTACAAGAATGGTGTGTGCAGTGGAAAATAGCTGTCAATCCTGACAAAACACAGGCCGTTATGTACCAAAAAAGAAGAGGCAGACCAAATGAGGTACTATCCCTATTTGATACCCAAATTGAATGGTCAAATCAAGCCAAATACCTAGGCGTAATGTTGGACAAAAGGCTGACCTTTACAGAACACGTAAAACAAACGGTCAACAAAGCTAAAGCCCTTAGGAGTCAACTGTCATCGCTAATAGGTCGAAAGAGTAAACTGAGATTTAAGACAAAGATTAGGATGGCAAATTGTATAATTTTGCCAACTCTAACATACGCCTCAGCCGCATGGGGGCACACGTGTAAAACCAATAAGAAAAAAATACAAACCATCCAAAACCACATGATCAGGGAAGCTCTGAATATACCTACATATGTCCCATTAAGATATGTATTTGGACATACGCAACAAAAGAAAGTCCTGAGAATGATAGACGAAAGAGCACATGAAATATTTAACAATATCAGACACCATCCTAGCAGATTATTAAGAGAATTGACTAACTACGACGAAAACCAAAGAACGGTACATAGACGGCCTAGACAGCAGTTAGCTGGATATAGAGGAAACCCTTAATGAAAAATTGAGATAACCACAGAATATCGAAACACAAATGTCGCCCTTCAGGCACTAAGTACCCTTCAGGTAGGTCAAATGGACCATAGCCGCGGAATGTGAGCATCAAGGTCACGTACCGACAGACGTGGGCTTGATGGCCACACCTTTCGGGCGCTCAGCCGTCGAGGAGAACAAAATTTATTTTGCCAATTCGCCGGCTGAGTGACCGAGCACACACGGTCTGGACAGCAAGACACCGATTTAGATTGGTGCCTTGATGTCCGGAACACATTTTTTTAGGACTCAAGTCCAAAGTAAAGTAAAAAATTAACTTAGTCATTAATAGGGAGAAAAGCTCTTCTAGCTACCCCTAAAACCAGGTGGCTTAACCACATGAAGTAATACAAAGGATGTCCCATTACCCAGGGCATCCAAAGTAACATTAAGATCAACGCCTCCCCATTCGGTATGTCCTTCGATGGGGAGGGGTGGAGGTATAGCTTGGGGGTCAGATAGGTACCACTCCATTACGGGGTGTGACCGGTTTGATCTTCGGACATGTGGGTTCCACTTTTCCATTGGAACACACATGTTCCCCGGGGCTGGGGTTGATACGAGCATGTGTGTGTGTGTGTCATAAAACGAAGAAAAAAACGAATTTTTCCTTCATTTTTTGACATTTTGATTATTTAAACAATGTTCCGGACCTTTTTGAGTGGTAGGACAACTCAAATACTATTTACTATATGAGTTATTTTCAAGTAATTTCTGCAAAAAATATGAGTCACCTCTCAACATCCAAATGTACTAATATTTTTGCAGATGCGCCCTGGTCTATTGGGATTGAGAATTTTGTAGACAACTAATTTTCAAACTAACACTACTTACACATGATCAACTGATGATTAAATTAATCAGTACAGTTTACTAGATTGAGTTTAGTGATTGATAAAAATATATTGATATTCGAAGAGATTATGTTAGAAAATACCTTTTTTTTTTAAATATATATATATTGTCCTCTTTTATATTTAAAGTAACTTTTTTCTTATAGACAATTATTTTTAAGTAGTTTATAATTCAATTATATTTTAAGTCTTCTTTAGAATGGAGACTTACAAAAATAACCACGGTCTTCATATTGAAGTTTAAAAGAAATCGCTCTACTTTAATCACTGCACAAATATTTTAATATCTATTATTCTTACCTTGGTGGGTTATGATGAACAAGTGCTCATCGTGCACCAAATCACTGTTAGTTTCTGATAAGGGTCTTTGGGCTCCCAGTATTTTGTCAAGCATCAGGTATTCTCCATATAGCATACCAGCTTCGTCACCAAGTTGATCTCCATCTTGAGAGTAATCACTAAAAAAAATAATTAAAATTAAAGAAGGGGCAAAACAAAACCTTTATAAAATTAGAGAAACTATAGATATGATAAGTATACTAGAAAGTAATATCAACAATTAGGAATAATTCAAAACGCATTTAATGAAGAATTTTTGAATTTTTTCTTTTAATCATTTTGTAATAATTTTCTAAACTAAAATACAGTAAAACCTGTGTTAACGGCCACCTATCCAAACCGGCCACCAGTCAAAACCGGCCACCTGAACTAGCCGGCCAGTTTCAAAGTTCCCCAAACCAAAATTTGTGGACTACACAACCTGGTATTAGCGGCCACCTTTTTATATCGGCCAATAGTTCTGTCATTTTTAGTGACCGTTATTGACAGGTTTAACTGTAAAATTATAAACCATAATATTTATCTTAGAGAACGGCAGTTTTCGCTAGTGGCGGACAACCCCCCAAAACGCGACACTATATAATATATTCACGAAATTTTTGATTTTCTAAATTTGACTGAATTGAAAATTGGGCCAAATCCCATTTTAAACTTTAGGAAAAGACTCTCGCCCATCTATATGTCAACTATTCATTTTGGTCCAAGGGTGTGGATTTTACGGCTCTTCCAATTTAGTCTGTTTTTTGTTCTCGTCCCCAAAATTCCAAAAGATTTCAAAAATTTAAGTCCAACCTTTATGGCTTCTGATAGTACTGATCATTACCTTTCCAACGCATGTTTAATTTTAAAAATCGGTTATACCATTCAAAAGTTACCGAACTCAGAGGTATAATCTATTTAACCTTCCGATGACCAACCTTTTTTTGTTGCATGGATGACCAAGGGGGGGAAAAATGACCCCATGTCAAAATGTCAAAAATGACAACTAACAAAATAGAAAGTTTTTTTTTTTAATTTTAATTTTTTTTTTGTTATGGTCTTTATGTCATTCAGCCAGTCACAACATAAGTATTAGTGTCATGTGTAGTGTGTATGTTGAGTAAGTGTCTTGTTACTTTGCAAAGTCGACGTCATTAGCGTAAAACTACTTGTAATTACACATAATAGACGCTATTTTACTAAACATCAACTTCAGAATATATTTTTTATTCGTAAAATATAGGGAATTTTTTTTATTTCAAAATATGAGGATCTCTAGAATGATATTAAAGTTAAATAAAAAAAAACTGAGTTAAAAATTAAAAATACTTTTGAATTTATTAAAGAAAAACATACGCTGGGGTCACAATTTCCCCCGCTTGGTCATCCGAAGGTTAAAAAGGGGAAAATAATTGTATGTATGTATGTGGAAAAGTTGCACCGATCTCAATTTTTGCTTCTGTGTTTTATTCAAGACGGGATCTGAGCCGATTCAGAACCGATGTAGTTTGTGATTTTTGACCACCCATAAGCCAACTATAGGACTTGGTAAGTACAAAACGGCATATTTTGTGGGGTATATAATATATTCATTTCAAGAAGAGGCAGGAAAACTGTAAATACACCATATCATTAGCGTTAAGTTAAGCTTTTAAATGGTGCCTAAGCAGTCAGGATCAGGCATACACACGGCTCAGTATAGTCGAAAAACGGAAAAACTAAACTTTAAAAATTTTGGTTTTTCGACAATTACTCAAAATTTCAACCTACGAATTGGTCCAATAACTGAGTGCTTATAGAAGGACTCTAGACTCATCTAACTGTGTATACCTCATATCCGAGAAAATTCGAATTTTCAAGTGATATGCTTAATGAGTATGATCAAATCTATTTCCTATGGGAAAAACAGTTTTTCAAGCTCAATAATTCATGTCATACCTTCAGTTATCATACTTGTCATTGGATGAATTAGATACTACTTGTCAATACATTTCAAACTCGTGTTTAGTGGTCAAAATCGGTTAAGCCGTTTAGAAGTTATCAAGCTACAAAAGTATAATACAGTTAACCATTATCCGCGAAATTGTTTATGTAGTTGTACTGGTTACGACGCTAAATTTGATCGAGCAACGGGCAATTCGAGTTTATTTACCGGCCATCCCGATATTTTTTTTTTCAACCTGTTTCGAATAGAAAAAAATCTCGTGTACATTCGATGGACACTAGATCATTTGTTAGATAATGCGACAAAGGCGACCATTTATAAAGCTTAACGTGTAATCGAGAAACACTACATTCAACTTCATATATTTAATTTATAAATAACGTTAAAAAACTGCTGATAGAAGAATAAAAAACTGCTAAACGCCGTAAAAATTAGTGGCGCATTCAATATCCCAGCTACTAAAGATCTGATATGATTTTGTTGTTTTTACATTTATTTTAATTCATTTAATTGGTTCCGTGGAAAATAAGGTTATCATTATCACACACGCAACTCAACCACCACGGAACATATCTGTGCGAGTTTCCGAAAAAAAAAAGAACTTTGTACTATATATAAATTAAAGTATTATACTCGTATCCATCTAATAAATATTTTTCATCTTACTGTATGTAATACCTAGATTTAATTACACATACATTACTGACATAAATAAAGATATAAATCGATTGGTTTTTTCAATAAATTAATGCTGAAATATGAATACTGTATGTGGAGAGGTCAGTAATCCGAACGAAGCCTTACAAATATGCAAAACAAACACTTATCTACTCACGAGTATCGAAGGTATCGTATTAAATTTACACTTTCTCTATTCAAAAGAAATTAGTTCAAAAGTATAATAGTGGGAACATGTTGTTTTAGTGTTTATTCATAATAAAACTTTTACAGTATAGGTGGAATCATTGATTTTGACATGACCTGAATCCTTAAACCATACGTACCACGCTCAAACGAAAGAAGATGAAAATAAAATTCACGGAGAACTGATTGTTAAACTTTATTTTTGATTGAAGACCGAAAAGCAACCAAATACTTACAAGCACTAAAACTTAAATACAAATAGCCTAGCCGGGTAAGATGATGAAAAATGCCCCCAACTCGATTAGAATTCCATATAGATCACTGTTTAGCACCCATATATAGAGAAACTTACTTTCTGAAATGTTTAGCCCCCTAGGTGGTCACGTGACCCACCTAGAGTCTAATTAGGCTTTTTGTGTTTTTATTTTTTATCTCAGCAAAATCGACAGCTAGCGAAAAACTTTAAATAAAAAAGTTGTAGATTTTAAAAAGTTCTGTCCGAAATCAATTATTTTTTTTTTATTTTTGGCGGCAATTTAAATTTTAGAACGATTTTAAAATTTTAAATGAGTATGAAAAATAACTAAGACAGTCGCTCTCACGGAAAAAATATATACCGTGTATTTTTGCATAATATTTCACCCTGAATTTTTTCAGATTTTTAAAATTCGTGAAACGTACTTAAAAAAACCGCATTTTTTTGGTTTTTCGCTTTTTAATACAATTTTATAAGGGCTGTTTCAAAAAAGGTAACACCGTCACTAGGATAGGTAAAAAACTGAAAAATAATTGGGGTCTCCGTATTAAAAAATTTTTGTAATGCCATCCATTTTCAAGATACAGGGCGTTGAAGAAAACAAAATTTTACACATCTTTTACGATTTGCCGAAACTGCTAGCAACATTGTAATAAAATTTGGCTGGTTTTAAGAGGTAGTTATTGTGCATTGTTTGATATAAGATTAAGAATTCGTCCGCACATTGCCCGAATCCGCGCCATTCATCATTGTCGCGCATTCGGGCAATGGTCTGAAATTGTTAAAGAAAAAAAGATAGTACGCCACTGACATATTTCAAGTTATCAATCATTTTTGAATTCCTCGTCCAATTTCTGACAAAAATCTATGTTCCCTTTTTTTTTCATACGACACGCACCGTTTTCATGCAAAAATTAAAATATCTTAACGCTTCGAACGCGTAAGTATTCGAATTAAGTTTTTATATAGATGTACGAGTTGATGAGTACATTTAGATGTACTTATGTATAGATACTTACATAGAAGTTCGAATACTTTTTAGGGGTTAATAGTGCAGTCACTGAAGGTTTTCGCCTCCGATTTCGTTGAACCTCCATTGATTTTCATGAAAATTGGTGAGTAGTTAGAGAATACCTCAAGGAACAAAGGTGACATAATGCCAACTTGCGCTTTTTTCCTGGGGGTCTATTCCACCCCTTCTCGGCGGTGAAAATTATTTTATTAAAAATAATACCATAAGTCGACACAGGGTCAAATTCTAAGCAAAATTTGTTATATAAAGTTGTTAAAATAAATCAAAACTTTTTGAGTTATTAACCTTTAGCTACCCGCGCATCAATTTATAACATAACTACACGCGTGGCGTACTTTATACGCCACAGGAAAATACACTTAAAAACAGCGCATTGGTTTTTTTTTTAATACACTTAGCTGTTTGTTATAAACCTTATTCGGCATCAGTAAATACTTGCGAGTTCCTTCTCAGTAAGCCAATTGGGATTTATAACTGGAATCATGGAATAACTGAATTCAATGATAAATAAAATTATAAAAAAGAATTCTTTGAAATGTGAATTTTTACAGGAGAAAAAGTATTGTTTATAAAGAAAAATATATTTTGTGCCATAATAACTAAAAAACAGTTGAAATATGTACTTATATTACGACTTATATTAATATAATCGTGGCATATATTGTCCACTACCAGAAACAACAAATAATATACTGTAAATCACGATCTTCCCACAACACCGATTTTAATGAAACTATAACCAAATTGTAAAGCACATTCCAGTGATAGGTTAGAGAGATAAACAAGGTCAAAAATTAAATTTTTAAATATATTTGCAGTAGAATTCTTATATCTGGCGTACAAAATACGCCAGCGCGTGTAGTTAAAGGTTAAACATCAAAAATTTTAATTTTTCGTGAGAAAAATCCATGTGTTTAACCGATTTTTCGTAAATAACCCAAAAACTATAAGTTTTTACAAAAAAGTTCTAATTACCAAATTGAAGCTAATAAAAAAAATAAACTACTCGCTTAAAAAACTAAACTAATGTTAATTGAAAGTGAGTTAGGGGTAATTGAATGTATATTTTTTTAGACGAGTACTCAAATCCAAGTATTCAAGCTTAAATAACGGGAAAACGATGCATTTTATAAAATATACGTGCAATGCCCTTATCAAAGTACTTCGGAATACCTATCAAATGAGCTCCAGTAGAAGTTAATAGCACCAAAATTAAGCAAGTTATGATGAAAATAAAAGAGCCCTTTCGATTTTTTTAGGAAAATGTGAAAAATAAAACATACGCCATTTCCACAAAAATTAAAATTTATAGTAATCCTTACTTGAATTTCTTTATATTAGTATAAGTAATGATTTTAATAATTTTGACCGGTTTAGAATGCATATTTCTGAAAAAAAAAGATATAATTTAAGAAAATCAGAATTTTTAAAATTATTGTAATTTTCATTTTCTCTTGATCATAACTCCAAAAATACTTAATAAACGTAAAAAATGATATATAACCAAATTTTAGTCTTTTCTGTACCAAATATTCTACCGTTTTTACTATTTTCCTAGGGTAAAAAATAACCGAGATAGAAACGTTTTAAACTTAAATTTTGCTGCGACAACCATGTAACCGGAACTATTTTAACCTTTTATTTTTAAAATAGTAAAAGTTTTAAAAGGATAAATTCCACTTGGTTTATTATCCCTTGAAATTGGCTTTCAAACGGTTTTTAGCTGAACCTAATATCGTAAAAATTGACCGAGTTATTAAAAAAAACAACACCATTTTTTGGAAAAAATTTTAAAGGATACATTTTGAAAAATTTTTGGTGCATAAACTTTTAACGCTATCAACTTGTTCGGGGATTCATTTGATAGATATTTTTAAGTACTTTGACAAATGTTTAATACTTTATGTTATAAATTGCATAATTTTCCCGTTATTTAAAATTGAATATTTGGATTTGGGTACTCGCCGAAAAAAATATACATTCAATTACCTATAACTCACTTTAAATTAACATTAAAATATTTTTTTCGTAACGAGTTTATTTAATTTTTTTTAGCTTCAATTTTGGTAATAATAACTTATTTCTAAAAACTTACAGTTTTTGAGTTATTTATGAAAAATCGGTTAAAAACATGTTTTTCTCACGAAAAATTAAAATCTTTGATGATTAATAACTCAAAAAGCTTTGATTTATTTTAATAACTTTATATAACAAATTTTACTTAGAATTTGTCCCTCTATCGATTTATGGTATTAATTTTAATTAAATAATTTTCACCACCGAGAAGGTTTGGCAACCACCCCCAGGGTAAAAGCGCAAATTGGCATCATGTCACCTTTGTTACTTGAGGTATTCTCTAACTACTCACCAATTTTCGTGAAAATCGATGGAGGTTCAACGAAATCGGAGGTAATAGCTCATATCCACCTTCAGTGACTCCACTATAAGATGATTTATTTATTGTTTGCATAAAAATGGCACGTTGTGTGAAAAAATGGGAAGATATATTTTTATCTCAAATTGAACGGGGAATTAAAAAATGATTGTTAATTTGAAATATGTCAGTGGCGTACTATCTTTTCTCTTTAAAATGTTCAGACCATTACCTGTATGCGCGCCAATGATGAATATAAAATTCTCAATTGTATATCAAAAAATGCAAAATAACTACCCCTTAAAACTTACCATATTTTATTACAATGTTTTTAGCAGTTTCGGCAAAATCGTAAAAAATTTTGTTTTCTTCAATGCCTTGTATCTTGAAAATGGATGGCATTACAAACATTTTGTATTAAGCAAACCTCAATTATTTTTCAGTTTTTTGCCTATCCTAGTAACGGTGTTACCTTTCTTGAAACACCCTGTATAAAAATGTATCAAAAAGCGAAAAAAAAAGCGAAAAAATTCGGTTTTTTATTTTTAAAAGTGCGTTTTACCAATTTTATAAATTTGAAAAAATTCAGGGTGAAGTATTATACAAAAATATACGTTATATATTTTTTTCGTGAGAACGAATGTCTTGGTTATTTTTTTATACTCAATTAAAATTTTAAAATAGTTCTAAAATATAAATTTCCCGCCAAAAATAAAAATAAATGTCGGGCAGAGCTTTTTAAAACCTACAACTTTTTTATTTAAAGTTTTTCGCTGGGTCTCGATGGGGCTGAGATAAAAAATAAAAACATAAAAAGTCTAATTAGGCTTTAGGTGGAGGCTAAAAATTTCAAACAGTAAATTTCTCTATAGGTGCTAAACAGTGACCTATATGGAATTCCAATAGAGTTGGTGTCATTTTTCATCATCTTACTCGGCTAGGTCCTTTAAAGATCATACCATACTTTTCGTTAAATGACATGGTAGGTTAATACAAATTATGGATAAATTTCAGATAAAGTATATTTTAAGAATTCGCGACTATTTTAAATTATCGCTATAAACACTCTAGCAGTCAATAGTCCCCTCTACTGTACAGCATAAGAAGTATGAAAGTAATTTGCTTTAGTAATGAGAATATGAAACAAATAATTTTACGTACTCAGCACAGCGGACCGTTTAAGGCAAAAATTTTATCCCTATTTAATATCCCAAAATAGTCCCAAATTCGTGAAATAATATACTATAGGAAAACAATCTTAACACGTTAGTTGCCATGATGTTAGAAAAGTGTTAAGGAATATATTCAAACTATGAAACATTTTCAATTGTCTTAAATGAAAAATACAATTAGTGCAGTCACTGAAGGTTTTCACCTCCGATTTCCATGAACCTCCATCGATTTTCATGAAAATTGGTGAGCAGTTAGAGGATACCTTAAGGAACAAAGGTGACATAATTCCAACTTACGCTTTTACCCTGGGGTGGATGCCACCCCTTTTCTGGGGTGAAATTTATTTTATTAAAAATAATACCATAAATCGATAGAGGGACAAATTCTAAGCAAAATTTGTTATATTAAGTTATTAACATAAATCAATACTTTTTGAGTTATTAAAGATCAAAGATTTTATTTTTTCGTAAAAAAATGCACGTTTTAAAGCTGTTTTTCACGTATAACTTAAAAACTATAAGCTTTTACAAAAAAAGTTATTCCTACCAAAAGTAAAGACAATAAAAAATTGAATACACTATTTACACAAAATACTAAACAAATTATAATTCAAAGTGAGTTATGGGTAATTGAATGTATATTTTTTTCGGTGAGTACTCAAATCTAAGTATTCAAGCTTAAATAACGGGAAAACGATGCATTTTAGAAATAGTTATTTTCCTAACAAGTGCAGAAAGTCATTCTTTTCCGCACGCGACTGCAGTTTGCCGAACGACGCGAAGCGGGAGTTCGGCAAGCAGTCTAGTGCGGAAAAGAGACTTTCTGCAAGAGTTAGGAACAATATTTTTTCTAAGAGTCTTTAAAAAATTACCAAATTTTAATCAATTAATTTAATTAATATGAAAATACATACACAAATTAATTCTTTGACAAGGTTGTCAAAAACAAACTTTCAATATAATTAGTTAGCATGACGACGATCTTGGTTTCCATGGAGATGATTCAAAACAACTGTTATTGTCTACCGATTTGACTTTCGAATATTATGTCAAAATAATTTTATTTCATCGAATTGTTGCGTTAATTTCATTAAAACAGGAACACAATAAGATATATTTGAAATAAATTAGTAAATAATATCTAAATATTAGTTTATTGCAGGTATTATAATTACTTTAAGGCCATATTAACATATCTAAATTAACACGTGTGCGAAAAAGTAAAAACCACGTGCGGAAAAGTAACACGCGTGCGGAAAAGTAACACACGTGCGGAAAAGTAACACACGTGCGGAAAAGTGAAACTTTCTAAACTAAAATGCGTGCGCGAAAGTAGACATTTTTGCACGCTCGTAGAAAAATATACTTGCTAAACACTTATCAAAGTACTTCAGAATACCTAACAAACGAGCTCCAGAAGAAGTTAATAGCATCAAAATTAAACAAGTTATGATGAAACAAAGAGAACCTTTCCGAATTTAAAAAAAAAAGTGAAAAATAAAACATACGCCATTCCCACAAAAATTAAAATTTATAGTAATCCTTACAAAAATTTCTTTGTATTAGGATAAGTGATGATTTTACCAATTTTCAACGGTTTAGAATGTATATTTTTGAAGAAAACGATATAATTTAAAAAAATCAGAATTTTTAAAATTATCGTCAATTTCATTTTCTTTTGATAATAACTATAAAAATACTTAATATACGTAAAAAATGGTAAATAACCAAATTTTAGTTTTTCTATATCAAATATTATACCTTTTTTACCATTTCTGTAGGATGATAATATCCGAGATAGAAACGTTTAAAGCTTAAATTTTGCTGTGAGACCATTGTAACCGTGGCCATTTAATCTTTGATTTTTAAAAAAGTAAGGGGTCTAAAAGATTAAATTCAACGCGTTTTAATAGGCTTTGGAATTACCTTTCAAACCGTTTTAAGTTGAATCTGATATCGTAAAAATTAATGGAGTTATTAATAAAAAACGATAACATTTTTGGAAAATTTTTTAAAAGATAATGTTTGAAAAATTTTTGGAGCATAAATTTTAATGCTATTAACTTATCCGGCTCTATCTAATTTGATAGATATTTCTAAGTACTTTCACAAATGTTTAATAAGTTTATGTTATAAAATGCATAATTTTCCCGTAATTTAAACTTGAATACTTAGATTTGGGTACTCACCGAAAAAAATAGGCATTCAATTACTTATAACTCACTTTTAGTTAATACAAGAATAAAAAACCGCTAAACGCCGTAAAAATGAGTGGCGCATAAAATATTCCAGCTACAAAAGATCTGATATGAATATTACGTGGCGCGAAAATGGATTTTCATTTGATGCAAAACAAAATTCTAGTTTTATTTTAAAAGATTTTTCCATAATATTTGCTAAATTTGAAGTAAACGCGCCACAAAAGAGTAACTTTGATACAGTTTGAATTTTGAAACTCTTTTGTGGCGCGTTTACTTCAAATTTAGCAAATATTATGGAAAAATCTTTTAAAATAAAACTGGAATTTTGTTTTGCATCAAATGAAAATCCATTTTCGCGCCACGTAATATTCATATCAGATCTTTTGTAGCTGGAATATTTTATGCGCCACTCATTTTTACGGCGTTTAGCGGTTTTTTATTCTTGTATCAGGAGTTTTTCAAAGTTATTTATAAATTAAATGTATGAAGTTGAATACAATGTTCCTCTATTACACGTCAAGCTTTATAAATGGTCACCTTTGTTGCATTATCTCCCAAATGATCTAGTGTCCATCGAATGTACACTAGATTTTTTTTATTCGAAATAGATTGAAAAAAAAATATTCAGATGGCCGGTAAATGAAGTCGGATTGCCCGTTGCCAGATCAAATTTAGCGTCGTAACCACTACAACTACATAAACCATTTCGGGAATAATCGTTAATTGGATTATACTTTTGTAGCTTAATAACTTCTAAACGGCTTAACCGATTTTGATTAGTAAATATGAGTTTGAAACGTATTGACCAGTAGTGTCTCATGGATCTAAGGTCAAGTATGATAACTGAAGCTATTACAGGAATTATTGAGCTTGAGAAACCGTTTTTCCCACAGGAAATAGATTTTATCATACTTATGAAGCCTATAACCTAAAAAATTCAAATTTTCCGGGATATGAGGTATACACCGTTAAATTAGTCTTGAGTCCTTCTACAAACGCTAAGTTATTGGCGCAATTCGTAGGTTGAAATGTTGAGTAATTGTCGAAAAACCAAAATTTTCAAAGTTTAGTTTTTCAGTTTTTCGGCTATACTGAGCCGTGTGTATGTCTGATCCTGACGGCTTAGACACCATTTGAAAGCTTAAGTCAACACTATTAATTTGATGTATTTGCGGTTCTCCTGGCTCTTTTTGATCCGAATAAACATCCGGATATACCCCCAAAACATATGCCGTTTTGTACCTACCAAGTCCTATAGCTGGCTTATGGGTGGTCAAAAGTCACAAACTACACCGGTTCTAAATCGGCCCTGACCCCCTCTTCAAACACAGAGGAAATATATCAAATCGGTTTAACTTTCAAACACACATACATACAACCACAAACATTTTCCCTTTTTTAAATAAAAATTAAGTCACATTTCTAAGCTCTATAACTTTTGAATGGTATAACCGATTTTCAAAATTAGTCATGCGCTGGAAAGGTAATGATCAGTTTTATTAGAAGCCGCAAAGGTTGGACTTAAATTTTTAAAGTTTTTGGGAGTTGTGGGGACGAGAACGAAAAACAGACCCTAAATAGGAAGGGCCGTAAAATCTACACTCTTGGACCAAAATCGATGGTTGACATATAAATGGGTGACTTTTTTTTCTGAACTTTAAGATGGGACTTGGCCCAATTTTCAATTCAGTCAGATTTAGAAAATCGAAAATTTCGTGTATATATAGTGTTACGTGTAGGGGGGTGTGGGTGTGCGCTACTGGCGAGAACTGCCGTTCTCTGGTAATGTTCAAAATTAGACATGCGTTGGAAAGGTAATGATCAGTACTGTTAGAAGCCGCAAAGGTCGGACTTAAATTTTCGAAGTTTTTGGGAGTTTTGGGGACCAGAACCAAAAACAGACCCTAAATAGGAAGGGCCTTAAAATCGACACCCTTGGACCAAAATGGATGGTTGACATATGAATGGGTGAGTCTTTTTCTGAACTTGAAGATGGGAGTTGGCACAATTTTCAATTCAGTCAGATTTAGAAAATTGAAAATTTCGTGTATATAATAGTGTCACGTGTAGGGGGGTGTATTTCTGCGCCACTGGCGAGAACTGTCGTTCTCTGGTAATTTTTTCGATATAAAACTAACAGCTTCGATAACCAATAAATCGAAAACTATTAATTTTATCAAAAAAATGTATAATGAACATTTTTTGTTTATAATTAATATTTTTACCAGCATTTGCGGTCAAAATATAATAAAAAATTTCCACTCTCGAGATGAGGTGGCAACCACCCCATGGTAAAAGCGTCTTTCGGCATCATATAGATTTTAATCCTTGGACTATCCACTACTTGTTTCATTTGTCAAATTTTCAAGCAAATCTATCCATTCTGTAAAAATTGCGAAGTGAAAAATTTCAGTTCCTGGACTAATTATACTTTTGGAGCTCTATAACTTCTGAACGGTTTACCTGATGTTGATCACTAAACACGAATTTGAAACGTATTGACAAGTAGTATCTGACGCATCCAAGATCGAGTATGATAACTGAACGTATTACAGGAATTATTGAGCTTGAAAAACCGTTTTTCCCATAAGAAATAGATTTGATTATAATTATGAAGCCTATAACTTAAAAATTCGAATTTTCCCAGATATGAGGTATACACCGTTAGACGCGTCCTGAGTCCTTCTACAAACGCTCAGTTATTGGCGCAATTCGTAGGTTGAAATTTTGAGTAATTGTCGAAAAGCCAAAATTTTCAAAGTTTAATTTTTCAGTTTTTTGGCTCTGGTGAGCAGTATGTATGTCTCAGATTGATCGCTTAAACGCCATTTGAAAGCTTAACTCAACCCTATTGATTTGGTGTATTTGCGGTTTTCCTGTCTTTCCTTGAACCTAAGATATATACGCCCAAAAAATATGCTATTTTGTATCTACCTAGTCCTCTAGCTGGGTTACGGGTAGTCAGAAGTCAAAAATTAGACCGGTTCTGAATCGGCCCTCACACCTTCTTGAAACACAGAAAAAAAAAATTCAGATCGGTGTAACTTTTCCACACACATACATACATACATACATACATACATACATACATATCCACAAACATTTTCCATTTTTTAAATAAAAATTGAGTCATATTTCTGAGCTCGATAACTTTTGAATGGTATAACCGATTTTCAAAATTAAACATGCGTTGGAAAGGTAATGATCTGTGCTATCAGAAGCCGCAAAGGTCGGGCTTAAATTTTTGAAATTTTTGGGAGTTTTGGGTACGAGAACGAAAAACAGGCTTTAAATGGGAAGGGCCGTAAAATCCACACCCTTTGACCAAAATGGAGAGGTAACATATGGATGGACGAGTCTTTTCCTAAACTTTAAGATGGGATTTGGCCCAATTTTCAATTCAGTCAGGTTTAGAAAATCGAAAATTTCGTGTATATATAGTGTCGCTTGTAGGGGTGTTGTGCGCCACTGGTGAGAACTGTCGTTCTCTGTGGATTAATAGGTTTGTTAGTAAAGAGTTTATTTAATTTTTTATTAGCTTCAATTTTGGTAATAAAAACTTTTTTGTAATAACTTTATAGTTTTTGGGTTATCCATGAAAAATCGGTTAAAAACATGCATTTTACTTACGAAAAATAAAAATGTTTTATCTTTAATAACTCGAAAGGTTTTGATTTATTTTAATAACTTTATATAACAAATTTTGCTCAAAATTTGTCCCCCTATCTAATTATGGGGTTATTTTTAATAAAATAATTTTCACTCCGAGAAGGGGTGGCATCCATCCCCAGGGTAAAAGCGCAAGTTGCCACCATGTCAGCTTTGTTTGTTGAGATATCCTCTAACCACTCACCAATTTTCATGCAAATCGATGGAGGTTGAACAAAATCGGAGGTAATGGCTCATATCCACCTTCAGTGACTCCACTAAATATCATTTATTGTTGTTTGTTATTTTAAGTTTTTACTCATATTTTTTTGTAAGATAATATTATGAAAATTTAGTTAAGCAATAGACATTTATGTTATAGCTATATATTTATGAGAAGTGCTAAAAAGTTGTTAATGGAAAAGTAAAATATTTAATTCTGTCTGCAGAATTTATGTAAAACACCAAACTATTAGTAATCGATCCATTCTTCACTTGCATTTTATTTGTTTATTTTACCTTGGATATGGTTACCATAAACACACTTGTTATATCCTAACATTGAAAATACAATTTATCTACTCTATCTCATATTATGTATAAGTTTTTAGTTTGTGAAAACTGTCTTTATAGATAGCAGTGCGTGAACGATTTAAAGTGTGCGTGAAGTAACAAAGTATTTTAGATGGGATTTACTTTTTCGCACTGTTTTTGGCACTTCTTCTTCTTCGTAGGGTGCAGGGTGCCTGTCCGTTCCGAACGTTGGCGATCATTCTGGCTATGATGACTCTGTTTGTTGCTATACGGAATAGTTGTATTGAGGTCTTTCTATACCATGCTCTCAGGTTAGCAAGCCAGGATATTCTTCGTCCTGGAGCCACTTTTTCTTCAATTTTACCTTGTAAAATTCACTGGAGTAGCTCGTATCTGCGTTGATTTCTCATTATATTTCCCAAATACTGCAGCTTACGGCCCTTCACGATATTGACTAAACCTGCGGTTGTGTTCATCCTCCGTAGTACTTCTTCAATTGTGACTTTGTTTGTCCATGGTATCTTCAGGATCCTCCTGTACAACCATAGCTCAAAAGCCTGAAGTTTCGATAGAGTTTCCGCCTTCACTGAAGCCTTCCGAAGCCTGAAGCTTCGATAGAGTTTTTGGCACACTTTCATATATTTAATTAAATATCCTTAACTTTCGCGTTGTGATGGTGATTACATTGTTAGCAATAAATTACGACAAACGTTTTGACAGTTTTGTGGTTTGAAAAAGTTAGAATTTTTAAATGTCAAAGTTCTAAAAATCGTAGAATAGAAATGAATTCCAGTGACGAAGAATTACAGTTTTTTTTAATTGTTTACCGTAGATAAAATATTGTATGAAACTGTGCGTGAAGTACTTTTTGCGAAGTTACGCCATCGCTTATGTCGCCCGTGCTCTAAACATCGCGAGCGTTCGCAAAAAGCATACTTCACGAACTGTTTCATAAATAACTATTATCTACTCTATATCATATTATGTATAAGTTTTTAGTTTGTGAAAACTGTCATTATAGATAGCAGTGTGTGAAGGGTTTAAAGTGTGCGTGAAGTAAGAACGTATTTTAAATGGGATTTACTTTTTCGCACACTTTCAATGAGTTTTTTGGCACACTTTCATATAATCAAATATCCGTAAGTTTCGCGTTGTCATAGTGATGAAAATATGAGCAATGACTTATAACAAAACTTTTGTTTATGACAAAACTTATGACAAAACATCGACCATAAACAAACTATATGATTTGTATGTGCAATCATGTATTGAACAAAAACTTGAAAAATAGTTAGTGGCTAAAGAATGGCTATACAGAGAGATCTTTAATGCAGAACTTAATTTATCTTTTAAGCCACCAAACGTCGGCACGTGCGGTGAGTAGGGATGGGAAAAACCTACCGGTTTTAACCGATAACCGTTTTTTTTTACTTCGTAATAACCGGTTTTACCGGTTGTTTTTTTGTCCCGGTTATAACCGGTTCTTTCTTTTTAAAGTAAAAACCGGTTATTAGGTTTTTACGGTTGATTTTATTATTTATAATTAGGTTTTATTATTTTGGATTCCAATCATAATTATTATTCTCAAGTAATTATTCCAAACAAAACCATAATTCAAATTTTATTTTATGAATACAGAAGCAAACTGAAAGTGTAAACTCACATCAGCCAGAAACAATTAAATTTTATTATAATATTTCGTTGAAAAGGTATTTGTAATCATAATATTTACATAAGAAGTGATCTGGTTGAAGTAGACGCAAACATCATCTATTTTTCACACTTGACTCTTGACATTGAAAGTGGGTGAATGACTTTTTTTCTGATTACCAAAAATATTGTTCTGACTATGAATATCGAATTACCGATTACGAATACGAATATCCAAGGATTTCCCTACCTTTTCAAAACGATACACCCATACAGGAAGTATTAAATGAGTTAAATATACGTATTATACAAAAATATACAAACGTGTTAAAAGAAATACATGATAATTTTTTTTATTGTAGTAAAATTAAAAGATAAATTGCATTATCCAATTTATTTTTAGGTAAATTATTTATGTTGATAGAGTTGAAAGAGTTGAAAGAGTCTGGAAAATTTTTTATAAGTTTAAATGGTTGGGTTAAATTGTATATTATTGCAATATGTATAATCTTACCCTATATTATATTTAATAATAATAAATATATAATAATAATAAAATGATAAATAAATATAATAATTAATAGAATAAAATGGTTTTATTAAAAATTGTGTTTTATTTATATTGATATTGATGTTAAAAACAAGATATTTATGTTCTTTCGATAGTACTAATTTTGATCATATTGATATCGAGTATCGAGTTGAGTGGAGAGTATCGTAAACTAAAGTACATTGTAAACGTAACATTGTAACCTATTGGATTAAAAAAACTGAAAACCGGTTTTTGGAAAAACCGTTTTTTTTTTGCCGGTTATAACCGCCAGGTTAAACCGTAAGCAACAAAAAACCGGTATAACCGAAAACCGGTGTTTTGTCGAAAACCGCCATCCCTAGCGGTGAGTGTGACACTTTTCACGCTAAACTGAAAAGTGGCATGTCTGCTCAAGACGAACTTATTGTTAAAGCCAATTTTCGTTTCCAGACTGATGAGTCTACAAAGACATATGCGATGAAAAATGCTGATAGTGATGCTTGTAAATTCAGTAATACAAGCACTGTTTTAACTATGGATTTACAGAAGTGTCTTCCAACACCCTTACTGTCATGTGGTTTATCATTTTACAAGAGAAAACTATGGACCCTTAACTTCACTATCCGCAATGCTTCTGATGGTATCGTCTCCTGTATGATGTGGGATGAAAGTAAGGGTGGCCGTGGGGGGAACGAATTGGCGTCTGCGCTTGTTAAGTGGATCTGCAATAATATTGGCAATACTGAAGAAATTATCATATGGTGTGATAACTGTTACGACCAGAACAAGAATATGGCGCTTATCATGGCTTTCTACTGGATACTATGGAAATTTCCCAATATCAAAATAATAAATCAAAAGTTCTTATTGAAGGGTCATACTCACATGGAAGTAGACACCTGTCATGCTCTAATTGAACAAAAACGTAAACATCTAGGTTGTTTGGAATTATGACACCTTGGGACTGGCAACAGTTCATTAGACAGTGCTCAAATAAATATCAGGTATAAAACATGGAGGTTTCAAATATGTTTAATTTTGAGATTCACTACGATAACCCCTCTGCACCGTTTGTTAAACGGAAACTTAATACAGACAAAGAACCGTTTCTAATTTCTCAAGCAGTTCATTTTCAAGTCAGGCAAGGCGAAGTTGGTACATTATATTACAAGCAAAACTTTGAGGAAGATTTTCGAGGTGTTGATCATAAACGAAAGAAAAGAAGTACATTAAAATTGCCTGATTTTTTACCAGCTATACGTGGTACACACAAACCCATTAACGTAAATAAATATAAAGATATTATATTACTGATACCTTTCCTTCCGTCATATTGTCATGATTTTTACAAAAATTTAAGTTATGTTGATAACACTGTACACGAGTACCCCCCGTCAGACGCAGATATTGAGGTCGACATTATGGAACCAAATTAATAGTTCTAAGGTTTATTGTTCGTATTTCCAGATACTAGTAATGCGTTTTATTATATGTACGTTTATAATACTTTATATTCTTATAAATAACAATAAAAATTGGACATAACGTTTTTTATTTTTTACAACAAAATTATTTTTTTGGAGTTATAAAACACCATGTCCCTTCAAACTTTTACAAAAAAAAATTAAACCGAAACTACTCTCTGGTATAGTAGAACTATTTAGTACAACATTAACTACCTTACTAATAAAACACTAAATAATTTTCAAAACTTGGAAAATATAAAAACAAGCGTGACAAAATCGTTTTTTGCTCTTTACCAACATTTTCATTTATGTGACATGGCGTGTTATGGTTCCGATGTACAGAAATGAAAATCGATTTTTTCCAATATAAATATCGAAAACTATTAGAGATTTTTTATTGAAAATGGACATGTGGTATTCTTATGGCAGGAACTTCTGAAATCAAAATTATTGTAAAATTTGTCCACCCCATAAAATTTTATGGGGGTTTTGTTCCCTTAAACCCCCCCCCCAAAGTTTTGTGTACCTTCCATTACCAAAAGGTGAACCAAAAGGTGAACCAAAAGGTACCATTAGTTAAACACAACGTTTTTAAAACTTTTTTAAGCCAGTTTTTATCGAGATGCGGCTTCTTCTTTAATATATTTACATAAAAATTTTATGGGGGTTCTGTTCCTTTAAACCTCCCAAATGTTTGTGTACGTTCCAATTAAATTATTATTGTGGTACCATTAGTTAAACACAGTGTTTCTAAAACTTTTTTCGTCTTAGTCTTTTTTTGATAAGTCACCTGTTATCTAGATGTGGCTTGTTTTTCAAAATATACCTAAAAATGTAAGTTATAAATAAATTTTCAGATTATTAACAGGTGTCTATAATCATACTTAATTAACCATATCCAAATATGTGGTGGATTCGACAAATATTCAAAATATCTCGATAAACACTGGCTTATCAAAAAAGTACTAAGAGGCAAAAAAGTTTTAAAAACATTGTGTTTAACTAATGTTGCCACAATTGGGAAGGGGGGGCTTAAGGGAACAAACATTTTTATGGGGTGCACAAATTTTACTTTAATTTTTTTAAGATGTTGCTGCCATAAACGTTCCACATGTCCATTTTCAATAAAAAATCTCTAAAAGAGTTTGCGATATATGAAAGAAATCGATTTTCATTTTGTAACTTCATAGGGCTGTAACTTTTTTTGTGTGCACTATTGTATATAGGTAAGTGAGGTTCAATCAACGTATTTTTGACCCAAGAATCTGTGGTATAATTTATTTATGACCAATATTTTTGGGACACCCTGTATAAGTATTACATGTAGTTGCGTTGGCTAATTTTTTTTGTGACACGGTGACAGGAAAATACAGCGTGTTTTATAGGTTCGTTCATGGCTATATTATAAGTGTAGCTATATTATAAAGGTCGCTGCATATTATCATGACGTAGCGTTTCCAGCACGTAGCGTTTAGTTTCCGAAAATATGATTAAATTGTTTTAAATATGAACAACTCACACTGTCTGGAACGTATCGTATCAGACACCTTTGAATGAAATCAGGTTTTTCGGAGACTACGCTACGTGCTGGAAACTCTACGTGCATGATAATATATCAGCGATCTGATCCTAAACAAACTGACATCAGACAAAAATATTAAGTATCAAGCAAGTCCGTCAAATCGTGTTGTTGTCTGTGAAATAAACCTTGTATGAATAGTGTTTTCCCGAAATTTCGTACATATTATATATACCCTTTTTAACTACAAAAATATGCTTACTTCATTCAAGATTTCTGACGTCAGAGGGTTGCCAAAACATTAGAATATGAAATCCAGGAGGAAAATAAACTTCCTGTAGCTGGCTGTATACCATAAATCACAAAAATACCAAGTTTCTTGTAAAAGGTATATATTAAAATACCCTAAATAAGGGTCACAATACAAAACGTTTTCGGATTAAGAAATCCATCATGAGTGTTTAAAAGCCCTAAAATTAAGTATAACCTAATTAAATGAGATAAAAGTTGAAATTGACAGAGGTTTTCAAGAACAAGAGGTCATACTTACAAAATTTGCATGCCTGAGCCACCAAAATGTATCGGGTAAAAACCCTTTAAATGTAAATAATAAGGATGTTTTACATATTTATATAAAATTCATTGGATGGTATAGATAAACCTGGATGTTACCCAGGGCAACACAGGACTCTCCCCACGTGGTTGGAACTTTTTTTGGAGAAAACCTCACATATTGGATTTCAATGGCCAACTGACAAGTGAATTCAAGAGCAACCCAAAATGACATCAAGAACTGTCAATGTAACCTAGTTGTAACATTACTTCAGCCACAACATTAAAGATTAATTTAAATGTTTTAAGATAAAAAACAGTATCAAATTTACAAATAGTAAAAATAAAAGATGTTCACAAAATATGAAAGATATTTTATTCTAAAAATAATGCATTAATTAAGTATTCAAAATAGGGTATTAAGTATTCAAAAATTAAATATCCCTATTTTGAATACTTAATTAATGCATTATTTTTAGAATAAAATATCTTTCATATTTTGTGAACATCTTTTATTTTTACTATTTGTAAATTTGATACTGTTTTTTATCTTAAAACATTTAAATTAATCTTTAATGTTGTGGCTGAAGTAATGTTACAACTAGGTTACATTGACAGTTCTTGATGTCATTTTGGGTTGCTCTTGAATTCACTTGTCAGTTGGCCATTGAAATCCAATATGTGAGGTTTTCTCCAAAAAAAGTTCCAACCACGTGGGGAGAGTCCTGTGTTGCCCTGGGTAACATCCAGGTTTATCTATACCATCCAATGAATTTTATATAAATATGTAAAACATCCTTATTATTTACATTTAAAGGGTTTTTACCCGATACATTTTGGTGGCTCAGGCATGCAAATTTTGTAAGTATGACCTCTTGTTCTTGAAAACATCTGTCAATTTTAACTTTTATCTCATTTAATTAGGTTATAATTAATTTTAGGGCTTTTAAACACTGATGATGGATTCCTTAATCCGAAAACGTTTTGTATTGTGACCCTTAGTTAGGGTATTTTAATATATACCTTTTACAAAAAACTTGGTATTTTTTTATTAGAATATGACTTTCCATCATGGTCAGTTTATTGTACATACAATGAGAAGCTATGCATCATTACTTGCCAGAGATATTTTTTCTTTGCTTTTATTTACTGTACAAATAATATCGATAATTCTTTATCTAATAATAATTAATGGTGTCAATCTGTTTTAACTACTTATCGAAACATATTGATTAACAACAATATTATCATAGCGGATAATCAATAAAATCGATAAATAAAGATACAAAGTACCAATATGCTCAACTTATAGTGAAAGGAAAGATCGAGGTAAAGAGAGAACTAGGAAGAAAAAGACTATCGTGGCTAAGAAATATCCGACAATGGACAGGGCTAAATTTTGCAGCTAATAAGAACAGCTGAAGACAAATATGAGTTTGGAATTATAATTTTAGTAGCCAACCTCCATTGAAGAGAACGCATTTTATAAAAAAGTCTATTAATTTCATGTTTGTTGCTCCAAAAATATATAACGACATTTGGTAAAATAAATAGATACTTTTATTTTATCAGTTTTTTGGGTTGAATCGATAATTTTTTAGAAGATAACGGAGGTATATGATCCCATTTAAAATTATCTCGCAAAGTTACAAAATAAGTACCTAAATTATAAACAGTTACTTTATTTCTGATCTTATGAGTTAGAAAATATTGAGGGATGCGACTTATTCTCTGACTTGCAAATTTAAGATAATGGTGTAATATGCTGTTAAGGATCCAATTAACAAACTCCAAATTGTCGTTCTCCAACCTCGTTTTTTAAAAGGATTTTGAGAAATATTAGTCCAGGCTGCATCTCGCGAAAAGCAGACAGACCATAATGGACATTTTACATATGAGTCCATTTTTTTACTGGAATCACTTCAACGTGTACCTTCTTCTTCTCTCCTTCTTCTTCTTATACTTAGTGTAGATCTGTCGATCTGTGAATTCCGACGTTGAAGTATCTCTTGAGAGGTAGACTGCCAGCTATCTCTCCATCTTTTTGGTGGTCTCCCCGGTGGACGCTTGCCTGCTGGTTTTCCTTATAGTGCAATTCTTGGTAGTCTGTGCTCATCCATTCTTTTTAAATGCTTGAACCACTCTCTTCGTCTAACTACATCTTGCACACCACATTGTTCCCTGATGATGTTGTTTCTTATTTTATCCCTCCTTGTCTTCCCTGCAATCGCTCTTAGTGTCTTCATTTCGGCTGTTCGTAGCATGCTTTTGGTTTTATTGGTATCTCCTCTTGATTCAATACCATAGGTCATAACAGGTCTGATGCAAGTTTTATAAATTTTAACTTTGCTTTCCATTCTCGTATATGGGTTATTCCAGACCACATCTCTCAAACATCCGGACATGACTGCGGCCTTGTTTATTTGTGCTCTTAGGTCTCTGGCTGGATCAGGGTAACTTGATAAATCCAGACCTAGATATTTGAACTGGTTTAGCTGCTCTGTGGGTTTCCACTCTACCACGAGCTTGCATCTAATTGGATCTCTGGCAATGGTAATGCATTTTGTTTTCTGCGTGGATATGTTCATGTTGAGTCGTCGACATGCTTGGTAGAATCGATAAAGTTGCCTTTGTAGGCCATCCTCGTCCTCTGCAATCAGGGCTGCATCATCCGCATAGCACACTATACTGATTCTGCTGTGACCGGGTCTGTATCCTAGTTGTAGCGATTCCACTTCTATTATTTCATCCATTAGCATGTTGAACAGAAATGAACTGAAGATGTCTCCCTGCCTGATTCCCCCTGGTGTTGGTATGTCGGCCGTGGTGGTGTCATTTGTTTTATGACTTCCACAATGTATGTCGGTATCGTTTTTTGCATCATTTTCTGTAATATATCGCTAAGTCTGACTCTCTCAAATGCTTTCGTTAGGTCTACGAAGCAAATACATGCGGGTTTGTTATATTCTATCGACTTCTCTTTCACTTGTTTCATGACAAATATTGCGTCCGTCGTCGACCTGTATTTTCTGAATCCTAGCTGTTCTTTATCTTTGATTCCAATTTATCCTTGAGTATGCCTGTGAATAACGTCATTGTCGTATTTAAGAGGGTTATTCCTCTATAGAGGACGGACACGTCCAGAGGATGGATAACTCAAGACTCCCTAAAATAATTATGCAATGGGTACCACCAAACCGCAGAAAGAGAGGAAGACCCAAGAAATCTTGGAGAGAGGGAGTAACGAAGGCGATGAGCGCAAGAGATCTTAGAGAGGGCCAATGGGATGATAGAGTGTCATGGAAATTAGGCATCGGACAACGTCGCAAGACGTTTTAAAACCGATTGATAGATAGATTCCTCTATAGTTGTCCAGACATGATCTTTGTCCTTTCTTAAAAATCGGTATGTGATACTGGTGTGAAAATCTTGTGGTATCTCTGCTTTGTCTAAGATTTTGTTAAACAATGTTGTAAGACAATTAGTGAGTATCTGACCGCCGTATTTCAGCAGTTCGCTCGGTATTCCATCAGTACCTAGCGATCGTCTATTTTTTAAGTTATTCATTCTCGCTTTTACTTCAGTTCCTTTAGTGATATACCTACCTGTCTGCTGTTTTGTAATCTTGTTCGTCATTGGCTTCTTCACCTTTATAGAGTTCTCTGAAATATTTTCCAAGTCTCAGTCGGTATCTCCTTTGTCTATACAAATTCATTTACTGTTTTTTTTCTGGTTTTAAGCATTTTCCAAACTTTGCTCTCTTTGTATTGCTTTTATTCGCGAATTTATTCTGTTTCTGGTTTCTATATAGATGGCGCGTTGTTCTTGTATTTCGGTGCTTTTGTAACACAGATAGCATTTTCTCTTTTCTTCTGCGAGTTCCTTGACTTCTTGACAAAACCACGGTTTGTTGTTTCTTATTGCGCTGGTGTTTGTTTTCCTTTTGCTAATCGACCCTTCCGCAGCTTGCTGGATGCAGTTTTTGATTTTATTCCAGAATTCTTCTACTTCACAATTGTGTATGTTAATGTGTTCCACTTTTCTTGCCAGCCTGCTTTCATACAATCTTTTTGTGCTTTCTGAGGTCATTGATTATATTGTATCTCTCGATGTATGTAGAAGATTTTTTGATTTTACTTGGTCGTTCTATCTGTATTTTACATAAAACCAAGTTATGATCTGTTCCAGTGTTAACTGAGGTTAGGTTTCTAACATCTAGTATCTGTCATGGGGTGAAAGCTCTGTTAGTAATTATGTAGTCTATGATTGATTTTTGGCCTCTACTGTTGCAAAACGTGTATTTGTGTTGTTTTTTATGTGGGAAGTACGCATTGTTAATCCTCATCCCGTTTCTGACTCAAAAATCAATCAGGAATTCTCCGTGCTCGTTGATGGTGTCTTCGTTGAATATTTGTTTTACGTCTGGCAGGATATCATTACCTATCCTGGCATTGAGGTCGCCGAAAATGACTAATTTTTAAAAAATACCAAGTTAGCGATTCCACTTATTCCACTACTAAATAAGGGTCACAATACAAAACGTTTTCGGATTAAGGAATCCATCATCAGTGTTTAAAAGCCCTAAAATTAAGTATAACCTAATTAAATGAGATAAAAGTTAAAATTGACAGAGGTTTTCAAGAACAAGAGGTCATACTTACAAAATTTGCATGCCTGAGCCACCAAAATGTATAGGGTAAAAACCCTTTAAATGTAAATAATAAAGATATTTTACATATTTATATAAAATTCATCGGATGTTATAGATAAACCTGGATGTTACCCAGGGCAACACAGGACTCTCCCCACGTGGTTGGAACTTTTTTTGGAGAAAACCTCACATATTGGATTTCAATGGCCAACTGACAAGTGAATTCAAGAGCAACCCGAAACGACATCAAGAACTGTCAATGTAACCTAGTTGTAATATAACTTCAGCCACAACGTTAAAGATTAATTTAAATGTTTTAAGATAAAAAACAGTATCAAATTTACAAATAGTAAAAATAAGTCAAAAACACCATTCAACTAGTAAACAATCTCCAACAAATAAACCTTCGTCCCAACATTACTATGCTTTCACTTGATGTTAGCAACCTTTTTACTTCTGTCCCTAAACTTGAAACTATTAATCTGGTACATTCTCTTTTAAGAGCCAACTCTATTACTATGTCTACTACTAATTCCATCATCCAATTACTACAATTTTGTCTAGCTCAAGACTTCTTTGTATTTAATAATAAATTTTATAGACAACCTGATGGCCTAGCCATGGGTAGTTGTTTATCCCCTCTCCTAGCTGATATTTTCATGGATCATTTAGAATCCACTCATATCATGAGAAATCCGGAAATACTCCATTGGTTTAGATATGTAGATGATATTTTGCTTTTCATTTCCGGTAATTCTAATTCAGCTGACCTATTGCTCTCTAAAGTCAATCAAATCCACCCTAACATCAAGTTCACTATGGAACTAGAATCTTCCCAATCAATTAACTTTCTTGATCTCACTATTACCAGATTAGATGACCATTTCGATTTCAGTATCTATAGGAAACCAACACAGACTGATCATGTCATACCTTTATCTTCTAACCACCCTATGTCACATAAATATGCAGCTTTCCATAGTTACATCCATAGACTTGAAACTATTCCTTTATCACCATCAAACTATGATAAAGAACTTAATATTCTTCGTCAAATAGCGTTCAACAACGGTTACGATCCTAATATTGTCTACAAACTTATTCAAAAGAGACACCTTAGAGTCTTGAGAGAGACTGCTTTCCCTAGAGACTTGACCTTCAAACCCTCATATGCTTCCTTACCATATCTTCATGAACGTCTTTCTGGAGACATTAGATATATTCTTAAAAGAGCAGTTGATAATACTCATATTTCTTTCAAAGTGCCCAACAATCTGGGACAGTGTCTTACCAATTCCAAAGACCCTATCAACTACATGGATCGTAGTGGTGTGTATAGATTACAATGTTCTAATTGTGACGCTACATATATAGGTAGGACCTGTAGATCCTTATCTTCACGCTCCTTAGAGCACACCAAAAGAGAAAACACTTCTACTTTCTCTCAACATCTTGTAAAAAACAAACATACCCTTAATATCCCAGAAGATGTCTCGTTATTACATAATATTTCACAAAAAACTTCCTAAAATTGGACCTGTATGAAGACATAGAAATAGTTAAAGAGAAGCAGAGAAGTCCTAATTGTGTCAATCGCCATGTGTCATTTAACCGAGATTTTCAACCCCTACACCGTCAACTTTTTTCATAAACCACATCAGATACAATTTCCTCTTCTCTGCTACACCATTCATGACTACCACATACATCTATTTCACTCCCAATTGTCGATAAGCAACATCTTACTTTAACTCTTTAATATTCATTTGTACCTCATCCTCTCACATCCTCATTATTTCACACCAGCTTTAATTTTCCAAAATTTAGCTCCTACATCACATCCTGTCCTCTTAGCCACCTGTCTTCTTAGCCTCATCTCATAGCTTATAGATTAGATAACTCTTTTTTCATAACAACACACTACACATCTTCCATGGTCTAATATCACAACATACTCTGTCAGACTTCTCATACTGTCTTACTCCCCCCCATATTTTACAACCATTTCATTTTTAACCAATTTGATGTCAGGTCTCTGGAGGACTCAGTTTCATCAAGTTACTTTAGTCTCATTTTCAGATAAATATCAGATAAAAACAAAACAGTATTTTTACAATTATCATATCACTTTTTCTATCATTATACAATTTATGTTGGGTCGACTACCAAGAAAGTTATCAGTCATTAAACAATTATCATTTTATCAATACTCTTTAAATCGTACACATATGTACACATTACATACTATTTTGTGTTCCTAGTATAAGGCCTTTACCATTATTTGTCTAATCGTATTGACAATTTCATACCACTAATACAACACCTATTGGTATTGTTGACTGCATAACTTCCTGTAACGTAAACATTTCATTTCCCTATTTTGAATACTTAATTAATGCATTATTTCTAGAAAAAAAATCTTTCATATTTTGTGAACATCTTTTATTTATTTTTACTATTTGTAAATTTGATACTGTTTTTTATCTTAAAACATTTAAATTAATCTTTAACGTTGTGGCTGAAGTTATATTACAACTAGGTTACATTGACAGTTCTTGATGTCGTTTCGGGTTGCTCTTGAATTCACTTGTCAGTTGGCCATTGAAATCCAATATGTGAGGTTTTCTCCAAAAAAAGTTCCAACCACGTGGGGAGAGTCCTGTGTTGCCCTGGGTAACATCCAGGTTTATCTATAACATCCGATGAATTTTATATAAATATGTAAAATATCTTTATTATTTACATTTAAAGGGTTTTTACCCTATACATTTTGGTGGCTCAGGCATGCAAATTTTGTAAGTATGACCTCTTGTTCTTGAAAACCTCTGTCAATTTTAACTTTTATCTCATTTAATTAGGTTATACTTAAATTTAGGGCTTTTAAACACTGATGATGGATTCCTTAATCCGAAAACGTTTTGTATTGTGACCCTTATTTAGGGTATTTTAATATATACATTTTACAAGAAACTTGGTATTTTTGTGATTTATGGTATACAGCCAGCTACAGGAAGTTTATTTTCCTCGTGGATTTTGACTAATTTTTAGTTTCCATTAATCTTGTAGATAGTTTCTTGTAGTGTATTTTAAAGCATTTCTGTTTCTTCGATGGGTTTAGAGATTTATGGGGCGTTGGCGCTTATTAGGTTCAGGTTAGTATGTAGTAAGATTAAGCTTTAGTGATAGGTATAGAATTCTGTCACTAACGTATTCTATTTGTTCAATACTCTTCATGTATTTCTCATGTGGTAGAATGCTTACGCCTAAGTGTGCTCTCTCGTGTTTAGGTTTACCGCTATATATTAAGATGTATTGTGCATAGCGAGTTGTTCCCTGGCCTTTCTTTTTGGTCTCTGAGAGAGCGCATATGTCGATTTTATGTTTACTTAATTCAATAATTGTTTCTTGGTCCCTTCCGTTCCAAAATAGTACGTTTTAGCATGCTAGTCTGGTTACATTTAATCGTTTTTTTCCATTTTCGTTTATCCTTTGTCATTGCCTTGTTCGTCATAAGTTTAATCAGTCCTGGTTCCGAGGCAGTTTCGATTCTATGAGCCAAAAATATGTGTTCCTCCAGGCAGGGGGCTAACTTAATCTGGAGACCTATCCTCTTTTATCAGGGCTTGGGACCGGCAACATGACACTGGGCTGCTCAATTCATCCAGTATCATGTAGGCAGTGTTCAACGTGTACCTTCCATTAATTATCACGATATGCTCCAATTGCAAACTTTGTGCTTAATTTTTTATGTAACAAAATCTGAAAAAAATCGAAAATTTTTGCTTTTTGTGTCCATATTTTCGCCTATAACTCGAGAGCTATTGCTCCAACAAAAGAAATATGAAAGGTAAAAGTTTTGTTTTTCAATGTTACATAATCTCTGTCTCATTTTAGTTGGCTAATTTAAATTTATAAGTTCTTCTCCTTCTTCTTCTTTTATATAGGCAGTACTGCCCGTTTTTCTTCAACGGTTCCTTTCATTCTGCCCCTAAGTTGTCATTCCATCTTTTCCTTGGGCGTCCTGTACTTATTCTGCCTAAAGATTACTTGTCCCTAGCTATCCTTACTATCCTTGATTCAGACATCCTGCTGATGTGTTCATTCCTCTCTTCTTTTCTGTCCTTTACCCAGGTATTTATATTGTCTACCCCAAATATGCCTCTGATTTCCTCAGTTCTTAGCCTATCCTGTAGTTATCTTCCAACAATCTTTGTTAAGATCTTCATTTCGTTGGTATCCACATTAGGGATGGCGGCTTTTGAAAAAAACACCGGTTTTCGGTTATACCGGTTTTTTTTGCTTACGGTTTAACCTGGCGGTTATAACCGGCTTTCCCAAAAAGCGGTTTTCGGTTTTTTAATCCAGTAGGTTAAAATGTTACATTTAGAATGCACTTTAGTTTACAGTACTCCACTCGACTCGATACTCGATATCAATATGATCAAAATTAGTACTATCGAAAGGACATCAATGTCAATATAAATAAAACACAATTTTTAATAAAACCATTTGATTCTATTAATTATTATATTTATTTATTATTATTAAATTTAATATAGCGTAAGATTAATATATACATATTGCAATAACATACAATTTAACCCAACCATTTCAGCTTATAAAAAATTTCCCAGACTCTTTCAAATGGGATTAAAAAAAAATAATATCAACATAAATATTTTACTTAAAAATAAATTGGATTATGCAATTTATCTTTTAATTTTACTACCATTAATTAAAATTCATCATGTGTTTCTTTTAACACGTTTGTATATTTGTATAATAGGTATATTTTAACTCATTTAATACTTCCTGTATGGGTGTATTGTTTTGAAAACGTAGGGAAATCCTTGGAGATTCGTATTCCTAATCGGTAATTCGATATTCGTAGTCAGAACATTATTTTTGGTAATCAGAAAAAGTCATTTACCCACTTTCAATGTCAAGAGTCAAGTGTGAAAAATAGATGATGTTTGCATCTACTTCAACCAGATCACTTCATATGTAAATATTATGATAACAAATACCTTTTTAACGAAATATTATAATAAAACTTAATTGTTTCTGGCTGATGTGAGTTTTCACTTTCAGTTTGCTTCTGTATTTATAAAATAAAATTTGAATTATGGTTTTGTTTGGAATCATTACTTGAGAATAATAATTATGATTCGGATCCAAAATAATACTTAACCTAATCCTAATCACCGTAAAAACCTAATAACCGGTTTTTACTTTAAAAAGAAAAAGCCGATTATAACCGGGACTAAAAACAACTGGTAAAACCGGTTATTGCGAAGTAAAAAAACCAGATTTAGGTTAAAATCGGTAGGTTTTTCCCATCCCCACTCCAGATGTTTTCGTGTTTTGCTTGTATCTGGTCTTGTTTCGGCCGTGTAAGTCATAACTGGCCTAATAACTGATATTTGGGCTTTTGTTTCCAATCTTAGGTGGTTGCTTTTCCAAATTATGTTGTTCAGGCATCCAAATGTTCTACTGGCTTTAATTATTTGGTCCTTTACCTCTTCTTCGATATTGTTGTCGGCTGATAGATTAATTCCCAGGTATTTGAAAGTCATTACTTGTTGTATAATTTGATTGTCTCTCCAGTTTGCATCTTATTGGTTCTTTGGCTATTACTAAGCTTTTTGTTTTTTGGGCTGATATTTTCATATTCATTTCTTTTGCGTTAATGTTGAATTCGTGCAGTAATCTTTGTAGGTCGTCTTCGTACTCTGCTACTAACACGGTGTCATCAGCGTATAAGAGTATTTTTACCTCTCCATCGCCAATTTAGCACCCTCTTTTATTCTTCACATGTTTTATTATTGCACCCAATATTATGTTAAACAGTAGAGGACTTAGTGAATCTCCTTGCCTGATTCCTGTGTTCGTTTCTATGGGTTCTGTTATTAGGCAATTGACTTTCATTTCTATTTTGTTTCTTACATACATAGTCCAGAGAAATAAAGATTTTCTCGGGACACTCAAAAATCCAGGTAGCTGAATACTTTTTCAGTTATTGTAGACCTATAGAAAGAAAACCTACCTGTTTCCTGCATAGAGTTCGCGTCCGTTTTTTAATTATTAACAATTTAGTGCAAAAATCGCGATTTTTTAGATTTTTTGCACCCCATGCAAAAGCTAAATAGTTGAAATCAAATTACAAAATTTAATTTTTTACAACATAAAAAACCTTCAAAATGCCGATTTTTGAAAGTTAAAGTGAAAGTGAAAGTTTTGAAAAGGTAATTTTTTGCTACGCAAACTGCAAAATAAGTGAAAATCGTTATTTCTTAATAAATTTTACTAAAACTACCTTAGAACTTTAGTATTTTACCCAAATTGGATATTTAGGTAATTAACAAACTCCCAAACTTTGACACCGATCCATTAATTAGTTTAAGAGTTATTCTATTTGTTTATCCCAGCGACCTTTATTTTGAAATAACATAAGACAGAAAATAATGAAGATAGGGCAATTCTGAGTATGCCAAATTAAAGTAGAAGAGTGATAGTATCAAAATGAATTGAAAAAATAAAAAAAATTACTATAGTCAAAAATCCTAATGCAAAATTTTTTATATTTTGTAGTTTATAAACCTTTAGAATAACTTAAATGTTGTGTGTCAAAACAATCTTTCTATACATTCGAAAATCTAGTATTTTAACACAAATTTTCAAATAAAAAAAATTACCCTGGGTTTATTTTAAACAAAGTTAGCCATTTGTTTTTTTTTTAATTCACTTCTAATTTGTTTATAATAATTAAGGAATCTCTTTCATGACATTTTAAAAAATGAGATTTGTATTATTTCTTAAAAAAATTGCACAAAATTGTACCTTCACAGCACCCTCTAGGATTTATCAAAAATGTAGTTCAAACGATTACTAGGAAGAACCTACAAATCCACCGAGTTAAAAAAACGAAAAAGCAATTTCAAACTAATACAATTTTCTGTATCTCCGGATCGACTTAATGGAGTTTGATCTTTCTTTTTTTAATTTGTATCTATGTATATTCTACGTACATAACAAATGTGCCATTTGTTTATGAATTTATTAATTAATAAACAGTATAATTTTTTTAAACAATTCTTGAAAAAATATTTTTTTACAAAAATCTATTTTTTTTAATCATAGTATCATTAATGATCACAGAAAAAGTTAAAGTACACTTCATTACATAGACCTTAACTTTTTCTATGACTAGATAGATAGATAGATAGATAGAATTTTATTGTTTATAAAAACTTTACAGTTTCATAACAAGAAATTTAGTTCGCTACATGTACATAAATAACTTAGATATAAACAGTATTAAAAAAAGTATAAAAATGCAAGTAAGTTCTAGAATACAAACTTATACATATATAGACATACCTATATTACATATTATATAAACATACACACCTATACCCACCTACCCGCATACACATACATATACATAATTACATATCTAGGAAGAACAAGATAAATAAATATATAATGAGATTAAGGGAACACGTAACTGCAATATTACTTATATTATAAATTTTAAAATAAATAAATAAATAAATAAAAAAGAAACAAACTTGTGAGTTATTCGGATACTTTTTTTGTAAGTGCTACTAATAATCTTTTAAGGTACGCTAATAATACATTGAGAAATTAGAGCTTGCGTTATTAATTTTTTTTTATTCGTTAATTACGAAAGCTCGTAGCTTCAGAATATTCCATATATGATTTGAAATTGTTTTCGCGGTAGAGGGTGTAATATTATTCAGGGTGTTTGCTAAATGTTCTGGATTTAACAGATTGGTAATATTCTGTGGTCTCATTGCTGTGTAAATAGGACATTCGAACAGAAGGTGACGCAGAGTTTCCAGCTCACGTTTGTTGCATATTGTACATAACTGCTTTGGATCAATCTTATATGTTAGTCCTTGAAAAGTGAACCGAATACAAAACTCATTCGACAGTCTAAGTTGTGCTATTGTTCTGGTGAATTGTAAAGGCATTCGAATATGAAGATACTGTTGTGGTTGATCGCTCAGGTCTAAAGCCCTATAAAAAGTGAGAAATGATGAGTCATTCAGTTGTCGTAAATCATTTTGGTTTACCTTTGGTTTAAATGTGTCTATTAAGTCATTTTTGTTTGCTTTTAGGAACGCTACATTGATATCTCTCCATGATCTTTGACAGTTTGCAAATTCTAACAGATTTTTAACTTGCGATGCCCAATTATATTTATTCTCTATCCTTGCGATTTCCAGTTGACGTAGAAAGCACATTTTAGGTAGTCGATTTTCTTCCATCTCATAAAGTTTAATGAGCCAGTTTAGCGTGTGTTTAAATATCACAAGTGAAAATTTAGCTGTACTTGTTTCAAGTCGAACAGCAAAATCTGGCGTATTGATAGGAACCAAAAGGATACGTTTTAAAAATGTTAATTGCACCCGTTCTAGTATGTCGGCGTATCGTAACCCCCAAATGGCAATGCAGTTAGTTACTATGCTAAGAATTAAGGAATTTAGCAGATGTATTCGGGATGTCCAACTATCCATCTTGGTTTTTGTCATGAGCGGTATTGTTGCTCCGATTGCATGTTTGGCCTTTTGAACGGTATCATATGCCATTTCTCTAAAAAGCGAAGAAGACGAAAAAGTAATGCCCAAATATGTAAATTTAGAGACAATATCGATAGGTTTGTTCTTATAACTGAAAGTACAGGCTTTTGGGATACCGCCTCCTCTAGAAAAAACAACTATTTTGGTTTTGCTAGTGTTAACTTCAAGATAATTTTGGTCACTATATCTTTCCAAGGCTCTTAGACTCTTACCTAATTCCACTTCAAAATCTGCTACGATGACTAAATCGTCAGCATATAGTAATAATACGATGTCTCGTTTATTTCCGATGTTTATGCCAGTAACCCCGCTATCGAGAAAAATATTTCTATGCCTGCGAGAAATAATGAGAATAGAATCGGGCTTAATGATTCACCCTGTAGAACTCCGGCACTTATATCAAGTTGAGAGGTGAATCTATCTGAGGCAGCTACTTGCATTGATGCTTCATTGTATATATTTCTTAAAAGTAAAATTATGCGACCACTAACCCCTATATTGTACAGTTTTTGCCATAACAAGTTGTGGCTAACAGAATCGAAAGCCCTCTTGTAGTCCACAAATGCAACGAATACTTTGCGTTTTTTTAACCTTAATCGTGACTGTATGATCGAGTTAAGAACAAATACATTGTCAATGCAGCTTCGATGTTTTCGAAATCCAGATTGAATTTCAGGAATAATGTTGTTATTATCTGTCCACTCATTAAGTCTGTTGAGTAATACTTGTGTGAATATTTTTTCTAAGCAAGACATTAGAGCAATTCCTCTGTAGTTAGAAGGATTGTCGATAGGCCCCTTTTTGTGTATCATTTTTAATATTACTTCAATCCAAGTTCTAGGTATTGTAGCTGTATTAAATATGTTATTAAACAAAAAAGTCATGTACAATATCCAATTATTTGGTAGATATTTATAAAACTCATAGGATATTTTATCATTTCCTGGAGTTTTGTTGTTTTTGCAATTGTTTAAAACTAAATAAATCTCATCAGGTGTTATGGATTTGTCCAGAAATTGATGTCTAACATCGTAATATGTAATAAACGAAATTATTTTAGGAGGGTATATATCTCTGTAAAAAGTTTGCCATACATTCATGGGTAAATTTGATGAAGGCGAATAACTACGAAATTTTTTTAAGGTTGACCAAAAAGTTTTAGGGTTTCGGCTGTTACTTAAATCATTTATTATATTATTAAAATAGATTTGTTTTTTGAATTTTAGTGTTGTCTTTTATTCTTTTTTTATCTGTACATATTTACGTTTGGTGCTTTCTGAGAAATTATTTACTTTACATATTTTTAATTCATGTTTAACCTGCTTTTTTAAAGACATTCATAATCGAACCAAGGGGATGAGAATATTTTGGTATGAAATTATCCTGTTTTTTTTATCATATTTAACTTTGTGGCTGTTTCTGTTATTGCAGTATATAGATTATTGTATGAATTGTGCAACTGAGAATTATATTGAATTCGGGGAAAGTTTGCCATTAATATCTTGTAGGTTAATGTTAGTTCTTCATTCCATTTATATATATTGTGTGTGAAGTATTACTGGAGGAACCATTAGTACAGTTATTTCAGTCAAATATATTTAAGTTTAAAGAAAGAGCTATGGCAAAGTGATCAGATGAGCTATATTCATTTAAAACATAAAAGTCCTGAATAAGTGATAGCGATGAGTTGGATATCCAAGCAAAGTCAATTACACTTTTACCTATAGAACTAACATACGTGAACTGAGCCGGTGAGTCTGAAATTGTACGACCGTTTAATAAACAAAAAGAGTTTTCTGACATAAAATCGATAATATTACGCCCTCTGGTGTTAAGTACTTTATCATTAGATGTTCTCTGGTCAAAGACATTTGTATCCTCTAAAATCTCAGGTGGTACTAAATTAAGTTCAGCTACTCTACAGTTAAAGTCGCCCCCTATAACTATGGTAGGGGAGCCCAAGCGGGGATTTTTGCAGTTACTCGAGCGCGTCAGATTATCATATGGAGAGAAACCTGCTATCCTGCAGATGTACCTCTACCATATATTGGCTCTTAACACAGGGGAGTTCGTTAAGGGGGGCCCGAAAAAAAAAATCTATCCTTAAAAAAGCTCGAAATTGTCAGATTAAGATAAGGTAAGTTAAGTACATGCAAAAGAGTGTATATTTCAAAAATCTGACGATATGAGCCGGGCGTAAGGAAATGGGTGAGTCCCAAAGTTTCACAAGAAAAAAGCGAATATTTCGCGAAATGAATGACAGATCGAAAAACTAAAAAATATGCGCTCAATATTTTTTAAAAATCTATCGAATGATACCAAACACGACTTCCCACGGAGAGGGGTGGGGGGTAAATTTAATATTTTAAATACGAATCCCGCGATATTTCGCGAAATGAACATCAGATCGAAAAACTGTAAAATACACTTATTTATTATTTTTTAAAAATCTATCGAATGGCATCAAACACGACCCCCTACGGAGGTGGGGTGGGGGGTTACTTTAAAATCTTAAATAGGAGCACCCATTTTTTATTGCAGATTTGGATTTCTCACGAAAAAATAAGTAACTTTTATTGGAAACATTTTTTCTAATTATGCATAGATGGCGTTATAATCGGAAAAAACGATTGTTGGAAATGGAAAATTAAATTTAAAAATGTCAAGCGCCCACTAAAATGGAAAATTTTACTAAACTTTTTTTGGTTTTAGGACCTACTCTTCACAACCCACTAGGTCTCCAAAGCGCTCGAGTGACTGCACATTTAGCATACTTTGCTCCCCTACCACTACAGGCGTGTTTTGAAGATTATCTATAATATCTAATAAACATGTTTGAAAAATATCCAACACGTGTGAAAGATCTAATGAGGGTTTAAAATACACTGAGCATAGTATGATTTTTTCATGGAGAGAAAGAGTCAACTCGCAGATTATCCACCAAGGGGAGGCATCTAATAGCTTTAGTTTAAATGAATTTTAATAGAGTATACAGATACCGCCACTGGCTCTGCCGGTCGACTTTTCCTTTACAGCAGGTGAGCTTAGAATATTATAATTTTTTAAAAAAGCAGGAGTAATTTGAATTTTATCTGATAACCACGTTTCACATACACATAAAATAGAAAAATCTTTATTTTCTTCGACAAAGTCTTTTAGATTAGTGAACCCTTGACAGTTCCAAAACAACAAAATTAATGGTTGCTATATATTATTTCTAGTGTCTGCTTTGGAGATTTTTATTTCAGATGAAGAGCGTGGTGAACCCTCTTCCCGATATCTTTTTGTAGTGGGCAACTCAACAATCTTGGGTATGTTTTTGACGTATTTTATTGTTAAGTTTTTTTCGCCGTCATTGCTACGTTGCTGAAGTTGTTGTCTTAGCTCTGTCAAGTGTTTAGATTGATTTGGAGTCAAATCTGATTTTAAGTATACGGTGGGATAGACAGTTTTTGAAATATTTGTTTTCCGTTTCATGATATCGATTGTAGTTTCACGAGAATCGACAACAATTTTAAGGGGTCGAGGTTTTCCATCTGTTCTGATTTTTCCTAATCGAGAGGTTGAAGTAATGGGAACATTTTTAGAGGGTAATATATGATTAATTAGGTTCTTGGCTTCTTCAAAATCATTAGGCGTTTCAGAGAGTCCCATAACGATGACATTCTGTTGTCGTTTAATCCTTTCCATTACCTCTATGTGCATTTCTTCATGGTCCAGAAACTTTTTTTCTAAGACTTCAACTCGTCTATTAAGTTGTTGGTTTTCTGATTGTAGTGCAGTTATATTTTTGTTGCAGGCAATAATTTCTGCATTTTGGGCTGTGACCAGCGCAGATAATTCTTCAATTTTTGTTGTAAAGGTAGCTTGAATTGTGTTAAGCTGAGCCATAATAGCGTTAAATCTAATGGATTCAACATCTTCATGTGCGCTTGTCAATTCTGTGTTAAGACAATTTTCACATATCCAAGCTCGTAGCGTATTTGGTTCGAGATCCGTAGGTTGGGGACGAGCACAGACACCGTGCCAATGCGCTAGACATACTGAACAATTTACGGTACTGGAGTCGTTTGCTTCCTTCGGTGGTATTAATTTTTGACACGCATGGCAATTATTTGTAGTAGGCATAATTTTAATATTAGAAATTCAGAATGATTCAAGATGACTTTTTGTTTTCTTCTTTTTGTTACTTTTTATATTTTGCTAATTAATTCTAGTCACTTACTTGAAATGTTTAAATTGATAAGAATGCTGATTCACTTTATTTCACTAACTATGTAATTAGTATTATTCCTTATTGATTAACATTTACAATTTAAAGTTATTCAAATGTTTATAAACTATAAAATTTCAAAAATTTTTCATTCGGATTTTTGACTATATTAGATAATTTTTTAATTTTTTCTTCGTACATTTTGATAGTATCAGTTTTCTACTTTCATTTGTCATACGCATAATTGCCCTATCTCCATTATTTTCTGTCTTATGTTATTGCAAAATAAAGGTCTCTGGGATAAACATATAGAATAACTGTTAAACTAATTAATGGATCGGTCTCAAATTTTGAGGGTTTATTAATTACCCCAATACCCAACTTTGGGTGAAACACTAAAGTTCTAAAGTAGTTTTAGTAAAAGTTATTAACAAATAACAATTTTCATTTATTTTGCAGTTTGCGTAGCAACAAATTAACTATTAAACTTTCAGAAATCGTCATTTTGAAGATTTTTCAATGTGCTAATAAACTAATTTTGTAATTTTATGACTATTTACCTTCTGAATGTGGTGCAAAAAATCGAAAAAGTCGCAATTTTTGCACTAAATTGTTAATAATTAAAAACGGACGCGAACTCTAGGCAGGAAACAGGTAGATTTTCTTTCTATAGGTCTACAATAACTAAAAAAGTAGTCAGCTACCTGGATCTTTGAGTGTCCCGTACATGATCTATTTCTAGCTTATTTCCCTGGAGTAATATGTTTTCTATCGGTTTTATGATGCCCAGTGGTTAATTTTTGTCATATAGTAGGTGTATCACATCTTTTAATTGGGTTCTATCAAACGCTTTCTCTAGGTCTATGAAACAGAAAAAGGCTGGTTGGTTATATTGTAATGATTTCTCCGCTATTTGCCTTATCACAAAAACTGCATCGTTACATGATCTTCCACTTATAAATCCTTGTTAATCCGATATATTTCCCGATATATCCGATAAATCCGATAAATTTATTATTTAATAGTTATTATTTAAAAATAGCAATAATTGGGAAAAAGTATAAAAAATTAAGTTTCTCATTTAAATTTTTTCGACGTCTTAAACACGACTTAAATCGTTCATATTTCACCTAGGAAGATTTTTGCAAAATTATGTTATGTACAAAATAACCACATTTTTTACTTATATAAAGGATCAAGCTTTTAAACTCTCTTTGAAAAACTGACATTGGTCAACCAGGAGAGCTTAGGGAATTTTTTAAAGTTCTGGTGGTGAGGGTAGCTTCTCTGTGCACACAGCAAAAAGTGAATAGGCTCGGCGCGCGGAGGGTCAGCCCCATCACAACTTTTAAAATGTCGCTGGCTCTCCTAGTTGACCGATTTCAATTTTTCAAAGATCTTTAGCTTTTCTTAACACTTGTAAAAAATGTTGGACTATTTATTGTGCTTATTTTGGGACAGCATAACTTTAAATTCAGCACACATTGCAGTCGTATTATAGAGGTTTTCTAGGCCGAACATGAAGGCCATAAGTTATGTTTATTGAGGGGTCGAAAAATTTTAAAAGGAAACTTAATCTTTTGCACCTTTTTTACCAATTATTGCTATTTTTTTAAAAATAAACATAAAATTTTCAATTTCTAGCTACGTCAAAAATTTTAAAACTTTTAATCTGTATAATTTTTTATTTAAGCAATATCTTTCGAGTTATAGGCCAAAATATGGGTGCAAAAAAACAGGAATTTAGGATTTTTTTCAGATTTTGTTAAATAAAAAATTAAGCACAAGGTTGGCGACTGGCGCATATCATGATTATTTATACACAAGATATGTACATCCTGAAGTGACTGTAGCAAAAAATAGGCTGTTATGCAAATTATTTGTCCAATTCAAAACAGATCTCTCCTAGACTACCTGTATAAAAGTATTTTTAATTGTTAAGTAAATATTTTTTATAATCGTCTGTTTTACTTCTATTGTGTCTGCTGTAGAGTTTTAAATTACTGTCATCCAACAATAACGTGGTTAAAATAATTATTATATTAATAACTCGTATAACCCGAAACAATAATACGTATTTTGTTATTTAATTATATTACTTAACAAAAGTTTTCTCGCAATTATAAATATTGTTTCATCACTGTTTCAAAAATAATGAAAACCAATAACAAGCATCAGTATATGATTAATATTTGCTTACGTAGAATTTTATAAATTCAAAAATAGATAATTCAAAAAACAGTGGACAATAGTTTCTAAGTAATTTTTTCTACAACCGTGTTAAAAATGCATTTTTTAGCACTCCATATGAGCGTTAAAAATGCTACTTTAACGCACTAGTGCTTTAAAATTTTTAAGGCACTGCAGTTAAAAGTGAATTGTCAAATTATGAAACGTCAAAATATTTATATTTCATTTAATAACATTAATATTAATAGTACAACTTGCGCAATTTGAAAAAGGTGGTTTAAAAGGTTTTTTAAAATTTAATTTATACTGTATTATTGCATTTTTAACACGTTTGTAGAAAAAAACTATTAAAATTTGTTAGAATATACAACAATAAAAGTAAGATGTTATTCTATAGTTGATATGATTTACGTATTGACAGTATACGCTCTGAGCTTCGCTGGTGTCGCTCCTAGCGGTTACTAATTCAACTTTCACCGGTAATTTTTAAATTGATTATTTAATTGTTATCGCTTAACATTTACAACGCAAAAAATTAATCAAATTGTAATCGATTTTTTTAAGATTTTGCTAATCATTTTGAAGTTCTATTGATAAAATATAAATTTCTTACTTCGGACACTTTCACAATTATCGTGTAGATGTCGCTAAGATTGATAGATTGATTCATAAAATCATATTACGGAACATTAAAAAAACTTAAATTCGGTATTTAAAACGTAAGTATATTTAAGTTAAAAATATATACCACAGCTTTGACCAACTAATATTTTTTATAATTAATGTTTTTAATTTTAATTTTAAATTAATCACTTTGACATTTATGTCAAATTTCCGGTAAAAGTTTACAGACTTGTCACTACTGGCGCTCGCCAATTTGTAAATATCCCCTCTACGTACGAGCTCACAGCGTATAGGCAGTTTTGCTGTAATGTCAAGAAAAATATTTTATAAAAATGGAAATGGTCAAATTCAAGTAAAAGCTTTTGTAGATATTGTTCTGTAATTGAGAATGAATAAATTATAATTGTTGATATATAAGACGTTTGTAGAAAAAAAATTGTACGATATACGTGTTAAAAAGTACATTTTTAAGGCACTCATGTGCCTTACAATGTGTGAAACTTTCACATACGTGCCTTAAAATTGTACTTTTAACACATATATCATAAATAACTATTAAAGGTGCCTAAAGCTCAGTAATGTTTTTTTTTTTTTCTAATTAAATAGAAGAACATTCACAAATATACTGCCTTCGTTCTTTTAACAGCTTCTTAGAAATGATGGAAAAGCAATAAAAATAATCCTCCTTAAAAATCTTTTATAATTGAAAATTGGTAAGTTATCATGACCGGCTTAAATTCTAACTAAATAATTCTGCAAATTTTTAAGGTGTTAAATTCTAAGAATTTGAGGTGTCACTATAATACGTCACTATAATATCTACCGTCGCGTTTCTGCTATAGCTTGAAGCTTCTGTTGGGCCGCTGAAAATTGTCATTTTAAAAGACAAAGATTTTTTTTTACCGATAGGCATATGACTAAAAATGCAGCAACTGAAGAAACGCTGGTCGTCTGCCAATAAAGGATAATGGGGAAATAATACACAAAACAACATGGGAAGTCACATACCCTCACCCACCAGAGAGGAACCTATTCCGGCTCCAGTCAGTCAACCTGGGAGAAAGCTGTAGCGTTTCAGCTTCATTTTCACTTTTTTTTTACCTGGACCTACAGGGGGCACAGTTTTGCACCACCATGGTGCTCATTTTCCGGTATGCGGTAGCAACCTTTTGAGAAGTCTGTTGGGATTGTTTGGGAACAATGAGTTTTGTGATAGAAACTTTCTGTATATGGTGTTTCATATCACAGACATTTGGTTAATGCATTATGGTTATTAATTATTTTTGTTTCAGATTTAGCTTGTATTTATTGGTTTTTAATATACATATAAGTTTAGTAAGTTCCCAAGCTTACGTATAATCCTGCGGTATTTTACGTTGAGCTCGACGTATTTGCCAAAAAAAGGTATTTGTTGTATTTTGTTGTTTAAGTTGGTCGATTTCATTTCATTATGTAAATTTAGGTTGTAAAATGAATTGTTTGTTCCCAGATATTTTGGTATTCATTTACGTATCTTCATTTATTCGGTCAATTCAAGTCGTTTGTTTAGATATTTATCGTAACTTCAATCTATTTCATTCATTTGTATATTTAACTTTGCTTATTCATTATTGTATTTTTTCTTCGTCAGGCTTTTGCCTATTTATTTATATTAGTCATATTTTTCGGGTTTTAATTTAGTTGTACGTAGCAAGCGTACTATAACCATCCCATATAGCACACAACGTCCGATGGACGTCCATATAACGTACATTTAAAGTCCAAACGTCCATGGACCAAAACTGGACGTACTATGTAGGTCCATTACGCGACGTCCATTGGACGTTTGATTTCAACGTACATTGGACATCCATTTGTGGTATATGGAGATTTTACACAAAATGCGACTATTATTATGAGTAATTATATATAGCTTCTTGTTTTAATCAAAGCAATATTATTAGTAGAATACAAGAAGCTTCTAATAAATGTAGTCACATATTTTTTCATCATCGAATTAGAACACTGAACCACTAAAATTATTTTAATTAAACCTATATAATATTAGATGATGATAAAACGATGGTAAACTTTTTCAGAATAACGGAGCTCATCGCGCATCGGTAATTATAGAACTTACAATAATTAGACACTACCAATTTAAATCTTAAATGTGCATTTTGTAACTTAAATTTCCCGCCAAACTAAATGAGAATCTTCTTGACAACGTTGTCGCTCTTTACGCTATCGGTCGTAAAAGGTAGTACTAGGCAGGTACTTTTTAGGGGATTATCGCTGTAATTGTTGTGGAATACTGAAGGAGGATTTATTTATGATAATTCACAGAATGGCAAACCCGCTTGCAATATACAACCTTACTGACTCTAAGTTCTAAGAAATAATGATAATGTTTGGAAGGAACAGAACATAAACCTCTTTTAATGTGCATGCATCATAGGGCGCCATTATCTCAATTTTGTCTTTATTAAGTTATTACATACAATATAATACATCCTGCCTGTGATATCTTTGTGTTTGCTGTTTATCGTGCAAGTGCAGTCGTGCATTAATGAAGTTCCTAGAATAAAGTATACATAATAAAGTTATAATAAAGAGAAATAAAAAAGGTATTTTGTGTAATATTTTAAAGTATAAGTTTAGTATTATAGGAACTATTTCCTATACCTAAAGGCTTTTTGCTATGTATGTATTCAAAAAATTATGGACACTAGATTGCTTTCTGAAAAGTGCCCTACAAAAATGTCCATAAGACGTACATTAAATGTACATCAGATGTACATTGAATGTACATAAAATGTACACTGAAAGCTTCAACAACGTCCACTGTACGTTTGTAGCGGACGTTCTATTGACGTCCAATTTTTTGAACTCTGGACGTTCGTTGGACGTCCATCGGATGTCCATTGTACCTTAGCGGGACGTCCATTGGACGTTCCAATGTACACAGATGTACGTCCATTGGATGTCCATAAAACGTACTTGTGCTATCTGGGATTTGGTAATTAAAGAAGTCTCATCTGAGTTGTACCCTATATGTAAGTAAGAGGTATTAAATTTGGTAAGAGGTAACATTATTGTTATTATCTTAGATAGATATAACTTTTGTATAAATTTGTCATTTTAGAGTCAAGTTACTTATATTCAATTTGATCTAACTCAAAGATTGTTAAAAATCTGGTAATTAAATTTAATAAATGTTTATTTATTTTGTACAACATTTATTCTTATTCCCTTTATATTTACATTTACTTATATATTTAATATTTGACAGCAGTGTAAGATACCTGGGAGAGTGATCGAAGATCATTTTCTTGGCGCCCATGATTTGTTGGTTTTATTTAATTGGTTCATCTTTAGCACTTATTCGTCTTTATACATTTTCAGTACATTATTCTTATCTTAATATATAACTTTTCTAGTCATCATTATCTACTTTGAGCTACTGTTCTTCGACAGGCATGAAAACGAGCCGTATCCATCCTTAAGTGTCAAGCTGTTCTCTTGCATCTCTTGCTAGCCAACTCTATTCAGTTTGCCTCGGTCTCTTCATACTTCTACTTCTATCCCTTTTAATTCCCCTTTCCTCAACTTCATCATCTTATCATTATTCCCCCATACAATTACTACTGAAAAAAGTAGTATTTTCCAACTTCGGCTTGTCAACGTAGAATCCACCTCTCTCTATATCTCTCTCTCTCTCTCTCTCTCTCTTTCTCTCTTCATTATTGTTCCAATAGCTTACAGCTAGGTAATTTCGTTTTCCTTACTTCTGTTGGAGTATATCTTTCTCTTTTCTTTCACTCCAACAGAAGTTTTTCTCTTTTGTTATATTGGCTCAATGGCTGTTACATCTTTGAATCCTCAAATTATTATATCCTCAAAGGATTTCATTTTCTTTAAAATTAAACTGTAATGGATATAGAGGGCAAGTGTTAGGATTGAACAGCTCGAAAGAAAAAATATATAGATTAAAATGGGAGCTAGATGGATGTGCATGTTGTCTCTATTGTTTTTAAACCTTTACAGCGAAACGATTTTTAAGCAAACATTATCAGAATAATAGTACGGTATAGAAGTCAGTGGAACAATCTTACACTAATGCTAAAACCATGTCAAATCAGTGCAGTATCCAATACGAATTGGAACGAAACGTGAAGAAAACCAAGTTTATGATCATTAAAAAGAAATATAGCGTAGGTTACACTGTTGCCCCAGTGCGACATAGAATCACATATCCAAAACTGTTGACCCAGTGTGACAGAGAAAAAAGTGTTTATTTTTATTGTAGGCATCTCTTTCTAATCGCCGAGGTTTATTCAATGACGTTGGATTTATCGACCATGTGACCGCCGATTAGAAAAAAATGGCTACCCTAAATACAAACAATTTTCTCTGTCGAACTGGGTCAACAATTTTAGATAGCAGCGCGCAGTCTAGATATTATATATGTCTATGGTCAAGTTAGATTAGGTTAGGTAAAGTTAGGTTTGCTAGGAAGTATAGCCATCGTACGTAAATAAGTTAATAACTACAAATTGCTAGAAACCGAGTAGATGGGAGAAATGATCAAAGTAGTGGCAGTAAAGAAATAAGGACACGAATAGTATAGTAATTAACCAAACAAGATATTCACTAATCATCCTTGCTATGAAACTACATCTAATAGCCCCAATGCGTTTCTGTCATCAATCGTGCTTTATAAAATTAAATGACGAAGTTGTTATTTATTATTACGCATTATTTGAACCAAGTAAGCTAATGTTCTGTTCTTTACTGTGTTTTTTCATTATCCTCACTTAGTTCAGTTAGCTTTATGGTGTGTTAACGGTTTTAAACCTTTACAGCCTTTGAATAAACATTGTCAAAAGAATAATACGATACAGGAATAAGTGGAAAAATCGGACACTTACTCTAAACACGGATCTAGTATCCAGCACGAATTGGAAATGAATGTGAAGAAAACCAAGTTCATGATCATAACAAAGAAATAAACGTTAGGTTAAGTTAGTTTATGCTTAGGAGTATGGGGAATAACTACAAATTTCTAGGAGTTTAAATAAACTGGTTCAAGGGAAGACGGGAGACACAAATAAAACAAGATATTGACTTTATCATGACCTTACTATGAAACTACCTCTAGTAGCCCAAAGTTGTTATGAATTCCACACTGTCTTCTATGGAACGTAAAACTGGAGTGGTAAATCTATTTTAAGAAGGATCATTCGAAACAGCTAAAGTCAAAAATTACTACATTATTAAGGGAGCCTTAAATAGTGAAACTCAACGTTAGAATTAATTTTTAGAAAGGACTCGATTCCTTTCGATTTTATTATTGAATTGCACACTCAGAAAACAAAGTTGAATTTAAAAATAAATTATACCATCAGAAATCAGAATCAAAAAGGGCACAAGAAATTTACAAGCTTTTCAGGGAATAACTCTGTTTTATGTGAGAGCTAAGTAATATGACATGTGTAAGCAAATTAATGATATATGTGTAAAATTCGAAGTGAATATTAAACGAAGAGTTGTTAAGCCTCCAAAGACTCAAATCAGACTCAAAAGAGCACTACTTTAAAATTGATCGTGCAGGTAAATATCTTCTACAATAAAAGTATGAACATTTTGAAAGGGATATAATTTAAAATCTTATAACAATAATGATATTTTTATAGAATAATGAGCTTCTCAGGGAAAAACACCATCTTTAGTTCTTGAAAAAAGTTACATAGGTCCCCTAAACAAACAGAACATTAAGTTTTACAACAATAGTATTTAATAATTTTATTAGATACATATAATTGAAGGGACTGTAACATGCTCTTAACTAAAGATATCTTCGATCGAGGGGAACTATTACATTACCACCAATAAAATAAATTTTTGACCACCGATCAAATGCAATATTCTGGCCCAAATTGCGCAGAGCTTCTTACTTTAATGACATAATTTATTATTAACTAATATTTATGTAAAGTACTCAAGAACTGAAGTATTTATATACCTACTCAAGAACTGAAGATGTGGTAGCATTAAAAAAAGCTGCTTATTTTATAACTGTTTAAATAAAGCTTTTAAATTAAAACTGTTATAAAAAGTTCAAATTATTATTGTAAAGTTATGGCACATTAGTCGTCCAGTTGTACTTTTAAAATCCTTTGAATTTCATAATTTTTGCAGATAATGTAAAATATTTCAACTTTTATTTACAAAAACAAATTATAACAAATCTTGTCAATTCCAAAAATTTCGTAAAAACTTACTGTGATGCAAGAGGGCAGCTCATTTGAATAAGTGCTTCTTATTTCACTGTTAACAACTAACTGACGATATCAATGTATCAATTCTAATTCACAACTATCTTCCTGTCTGTCTTTAAAATGGATTATCTAATAAGCTCTACATGAGTTGTTATAGAAATGTAGCCTTTATATTTGCGGACATATCGCATGTCGCGTCGGTGGAATTCGGTTTTCGCGTGTGAAACAACTTTATTAGAGTGGGGCGACGAAAGCGTTCCCATTTATTTACGTTATTTACACAATTTACACTTTTTTAAATAATATTTTTATATTATTTTCTATAAAAGAATTACCAGAGAACGGCAGATCTCGGCAGTTCTCGCACACTCACACCCCCCTAAACGCGACACTGTATATTGTTATGCTCTACTTTATCTCTTTATTTAAGTTGACTAACAAATTCTTTTCAGCAGAAGGGAAGCACTTTTCAGCTTGCAAGTCCTAATACAGAGAGCCAGGGATGTCAATTGCGATGTGTGTGCATGTTTCATAGATTTCGAGAAGGCATTTGATAAAGTCCCACATGGAAAACTAATCGATATCCTAAAAAATCAGGACTCGATGGTAAGGATATAAGACTCGTTTCAAACTTATACCTCCAACAAAAAGCAACAGTTCTATTCGAAAATGAACTGTCCGAAATCTTCACGGTTGAAAAAGGAGTCAGACAGGGTTGCATATTGTCACCAACATTATTTAACATATACTCTGAAAACATCTTTAGAGAGGCCTTGGACGAATCAGAAGATGGTATTGCAGTAAATGGACAACTTATAAATAATATTAGATATGCAGACGATACAGTATTGCTGGCGGATAGTGCGCAGGGGCTCCAAAGAATCATGGATAATGTTGTAGAAGCATGTAACAAATACGGCCTAAAACTAAACTGTAAGAAGACAAAAATAATGATCATTAGTAAAAACACCAACATAAACGCCCAAATTACAGTAAACAATACACCTCTAGAGAGAGTACAGAAAATATGCTACCTGGGCTGCAACATTAAGGATACTTGGGATCATAGCTACGAAATAAAAACTCGTATTGAAAAAGCCAGAAGCTCTTTTAACAGTCTTAAGAAAATTCTCTGCAACTTGTCTTTAAGTATCAATATACGCATAAGAATTCTTAGATGTTACGTCTTTAGTGTCCTCCTATACGGAGTTGAAAGCTGGAGCCTGACACAAGATGCCATAAAACGGTTAGAGGCGTTTGAAATGTGGTGCTACCGACGTATGTTGAGGGTCTCATATATACACCACACAACTAATATAACTATTCCCCAGAGGCTAGGAAAAGACAAATAAATAATTAACACCGTAAAGAACAGAAAATTGGCTTACTTCGGCCACATTATGCGTAATGAAAAATACCGACTGCTGCAGTTGATTCTACAAGGCAAGATTGAGGGCAGGAGAGGCCCTGGACGTAGACGTATATCCTGGCTGGCCAATCTTAGGAAGTGGACTGGTCTAACGTCAACTGATCTATTTCGAGCTGCCGTAAATAGAATAAGATGGATCAATTTGGTCGCCAACATCTCCAGAAGATAGGTACTTTTAGAAGAAGAAGCAAATTCTTAATTTAATTAATTATTCAATTACTTTAATCACTGCCTATGTAAAACAAAACTAAATTCAAATTAAATATTCCAATAAATTTTATTCTCGGGGCTAATTTTGTATTTGATACAATACCTATGATTTGTGGCTTCTAGTATTTCTAGTTGCTTACTTCTTCCAGGATGGAACAGGGAAATTGAAAACATTCAATATCATATAAAGGTAATATGTTATTTATTTACCAAATAAGCCGTGTACATACTATTATGATTTTAAAAACACTAAATTTAACTTTGTTGCAACGATTTCTTATTTAATAAATCAAACTTTAATTCTGATATCTCTTTGTTTTAACAAAAAATAATTATTTAAATAAATTATTATTTTCTCATATTAAATTTAATAAAATTTACTTTTATTCATTTGAATTGAATTCTTAAATTTGAATTGACTAACTGCGTTATACAGTGCGGTGGAATAAGTGTTGCCCCCCCCCCCTGTTAACTTGTTTATTTTAAGAATATAAGCAAAACGCTCGGATTGGTCGATTTTTAAACTAACCATAGTATATTATAACATCAACGTTTCGAACTTTACGCGATCCCTCTTCAAGTGACAACCATAACTTTGATTTTTTTAAACGGGAAAGTACATCACGTGATACCTCATTTAAAAGCTCTTAAAATACTGATTTCAAAAATGTATATTACTTTAATCCTGTTTGAGAGCGTAGGCGCAAAATTTTGGTCGAATTCTTTCTAAATGCAATCATTTTTTTCGAATCCTGAAAAAACTAATAAATATTTTTGAAAAATTTAAACGCAGAATGAAATATTACAGTATTCTCGGTTGTCCAAAATCCCTGAAAACTCCTATAATGTTTATTTTAATAAGTCACAGTGATGAAAAAAGAGAAAATTTAGTGTGATTTTTAATTTCAAATATATCATTCAAAAAAACTATTCTAAGGGACTGTCAGCCATCGGTAATAATCTAATCTTTCATTCTGCGTTTAAATTTTTCAAAAATACTTATTAGTTTTCTCAGAATTCGAAAAAAATAAATGCGTTTAAAAAGAGTTCGACCGAAATTTTGCGCCTACGATCTCAAAAAGGATTAAGGTGTTATACATTTTTGAAATCAGTATTTTAAGAGCTTTTAAATGAGGTGTCACATGATGTACTTTACTATTTAAAAAAATCATAAGCTATGCCTATCACCTGAAGAGGAATCGCGTAAAGTTCGAAACGTTGATGCTATAATATACTATGGTTCGTTTAAAAATCGACTTGTCCGAGCGTTTTGCTTATATTCTTAAAATAAACAAGTTAACAGGGGGGGCAACACTTATTCCACCGCACTGTATATAGTAATGTTCAATAAACAAATAAGCGAATATGGTTTTGATATAAATTCTCTCCGTTCCGACAAATTATTTGACTAACCTTTTTGTTCCTTCACTTCCTCTTTTTCTGGATTGCGTGGTCCTCGATTCTCCAACGTACTCTCTGGATGTTGCGAAAAGGTCCCTCTCGTCCAAACTGCTTCCAAAACAACAAACAGGAACTTGCTCGAGTTATCTTACTCAATTTTCTCCTTGCTCGATATCCTGTGCAAATAGATATCAATCAGCTACTCGTTCTAGACAAAACAAAGGAATCTCCCCCGGACCAGGAAAATTAATTTTCAACCGGTCGACAATTTGGTTTCAACTTGATTCTGCTCGCAAAGGCCGATCACACCACTCTACACTGATTTCTCACTTTTTAAAACTCGACTTCTCTCACTAGATATCCGTTATACAGTGATCCTCTTTTCTCTCGCAAATTCAGACTTCAACTTATTATCCCTTCTACCGATCTTTTCCACCCAATCAAAAACACGCCTCTCTCAAAACCTTTCATTACCCATTTCTTAAAAACTAAATATTTTTCTATATAACTTTCCAATTTGTCAAATTTTAAGAAATATCATACTTAGTTTTTTCCTACATACTACTTTTACTTCTAAAAACTAAAACAAAGTGTTTACCATCATTAACCTTCCCGAAAACATTTTAAAAACATTATTGTTCGCCAAACGATATGTCCACTTTCTAATCCCGAATTGTTTGTTAGTGTACCCATTCACTTCGGTTATCACTAATCGTTTTCACTTTCCCGAAACACTGTTTAATAGCTAAATTAGATTGGGATGAGAATCTATGATCTAATGGTCTTTGATATAAATTTAATTTTCCCTCCAAATGATAAACTTCTACAACAATATATACACGAAATTTTCTAAATCTGACTGAATTAAAAATTAAGCCAACCCTCATCTTAAAGTTCAGGAAAAGACTCACCCATTCATATATCAACCATCCATTTTGGTCCAAGTTTGTGGATTTTACGGCCCTTCCTATTTAGGGTCTGTTTTTCGTTCTCGTCCCCAAAACTCTCAAATATTTAGAAAATTAAAGTCCGACCTTTGCGGTTTCTAATAGTACTGATCATTACCTTTCCAAAGCATGTCTAATTTTGAAAATCGGTTATACCATTCAAAAGTTACCGACCTCAGAAAGATGACTCAATTTCTATTTAAAAAGGGAAAAATGTTTGTGGATATGTATGTATGTATGTACATATGTATGTGTGTGTAAAAGTTAAACCGATCTGAATTTTATTTCTGTGTTTGAAGAGAGGGTCAGGGCCGATTCAGAACCGGTGTAGTTTTTGACTTTTGACCACCCATAAGCCAGCTATAGGACTTGGTAGGTACAAAACGGCATATTTTTTGGGGTATATGTCTTCGGATCAAGAAGAGACAGGAGAACCGCAAACACACCAAATCAATAGTGTTGAGTTAAGCTTTCAAGTGGTGTCTAAGCCGTCAGAATCAGACATACACACTACTTACACACGGCTCAGTATATAGTCCTGTAGGGGTACAATGGCCTCCTTAATTCAGATGGACTTACCCAAGTTTTATTTATGTATTTTGACCCGTAGAACACGAATTTTTTGGCTAACAGTCGATCCGGATGTCGATAAGATTGTTATAAACCAATTACTTGAGGAATCACATAGGTAACAGCGATTTTTCGCAAAAAAACATTTTTTTGTATTATATGGGTCATTCTAAGCAAACAATGTTTTTACAAGTTTTTTCGTAGGATGCATAGTTTTTGACATAAACGCGGTTGAACTTTCAAAAAATTGGAAAAGTGTAATTTTCGAACCCGAATAACTTTTGATCGAAAAATAAAATAGCAATTCTGCTTACCGCATTTTAAAGTTCAAGTCAAATTCTATCGGTTTTGATTATTTTCATTGCTAAAAATTATTTTTTTATTGTTAAACAAAGCTATAAACACATAGTGATTGAATGATATTTTCAATGCATTTTTAATTTGAAATCGAACGAGTAGGCGCGCATACTAGTCCAAGAAATGAAGCTTAAAAGAGGACAAAACCTCGCAATTTTTACAGAATGGATCGATTTGCTTGAAACTTTGAGAATAAGTAGTGGATAGTCCAAGAATCAAAATCTATATGATGCCGAAAGGCGCTATTACCATGGGGGGTGGTTACCACCCCGTCTGGTGGGTGGAAATTTTTTATTATATTTTGACCACAAAAGTTGGTAAGAACATTCATTCTAAGCAAAAAACGTTCTGTATATTTTTGTGATAAAATTAATAGTTTTCGATTTTTTCGCTATCGAAAGAGTTAGTTTTATGTCGACAAAATCAATGCTATTAATAAGTTTTCTGCTAATAACTCCAAAATTTTCGTTTTATCAAAACAAGTTTACTTAACAAAAATGTACCTTTTGAAAAAATTAACAAAATCGTGTTTTAAAATTTCTTTAAGACTAATAGTAATCGAGCTATACTTTATTATATGTTAACTCTTCTTCGTCAAATGCTAAATATCGTAATTTCAAAGTGAAAACCCGGGAAAACTATGCATTTTTCGAGGATAACTTGTTCAAACTAATTTAAAGTATTTAAAAATATCCATCTCCATAAATAGAAAAAAGTCTCTAGCTCAAAAATTAAGTGACTTATAATGAAAAAAATGTCAGTCCCTTTTTTTAGCGAAAAAGTGATCGGAAGCAACCGCCCTAATCACCACCCTCATTAAAATTATTCATTGACCTTATTTGGTCTTCTTTATTTATGTATTATTAATAATAATATTAATAGTACTTTCACTGGCCTAGAATAATTATTGGTTTTTAAAAAAAATAGAGTTAAAAGCGAATAACGATTTTTTGTAGTTTGAAAAAAATGGCTTTTTCTTCAGAATAGAAAGAGGAGCATCAGAGATATAAAAAAATGTTTAATAATAAAATGGTAGCTTATTTAATTCCCAAGACCCTTGTTTGCAAAAATTTTTTCTACGGCAAAAATTCAGTGAACTATTGACAATTAAAACTTGTAATAACAAACAAAAACAATCTTTACCAACCTGTTCAAAGTCACCTCTTTTTGCGACTGGGTATTTTAAAAAGATTTAATAATAATATGCTTATAGATCTTGTAAAATCCTACAAAATTATTTTTTATAAAATTTTCTAAGATAAAAACTAAAAAAGTTACGGTTAAAAAATCAATATATTTAAAAAAAAGGAAAAATCCAATTGTAAGTTAGCGGTGGTTTTAGTCATTGGCCTTATCCATTCTTCTTTATTTATGTATTGAGAATTAATAGATTCTAGAAGTTTGAGTGGCTTAAAATTATTAATTTTTAAAAAACTAGAGTTAAAAGCGAATAACGAATTTTCGTAGTTTAAAAAAAAATGTGCCATTTTCTTCAGAATAGAAAGATTAGCATCAGAGATACGAAAATATGTTTAAATATGACATTGTAGGTTATTTAATTCCCAAGAAGTTGGTTTAAAAAATTTTTTTCGTAAATGAGTACAATTGGTAAAACATTGATTTTTTCGATAAAAAAAACACATTCGATAGCGAATAAATCGAACATTATTAATTTTATAAAAAAAATATATGGAACATTTTTTGCTTAGAATAAACGTTCTTATCAACTTTTGCGGCCAAAATATAATAAAAGAATTTCCACCTCCGAGATGGGGCGGCAACCACCCCCATGGTAAAAGCGCCTTTCGGCATCATATAGATTTTGATCCTTGGACTATCCACTACTTATTCTCAACTTTTCAAGCAAATCGATTCATTCTGTAAAAATTGCGAGGTGAGAAGCGTCGGTTCCTGGACTATACAGAATTTCTACGTATATTATTGTGCAAAACACAAGGCAAAACACAAAGCAGCATCAAGACAAAATGAACTACAATAGAGCCGCAAGACAGCTGAAAAATACAATACTACAGCACAAAAAGTCCTACATCGAAAATTATCTTCAAAGTTTAACACCAACAGCAGATACCGATTATTCACTTTGGAAGGCAACCAGGAAATTAAAACAACCCAGTAAACACATACCAGCATTAATAAATCCAGATGGCTCATGGTCGAGAACAGATCAAGAAAAAGCAGAGGCATTTGGAAAATATCTTGAAGAAGTTTTTCAACCTCTGCCCTCTGTCAGTGCTGAAGAAGATGAGGCTATCTATGAAAGTCTAGCAACAATCCAACAGCCAAGTGAGCAAATGAAACCAGTAACAAAAAGAGATGTAAAAAATACTATTCAATATAGATTAAAAACCAAAAAAGCTCCTGGCTATGACCTTATAACAGGAACTATAATAAAAGAGTTACCAGATAAAGGTGTAATTATGATAACACAACTATTCAACGCCGCAATAAGGCTGAAAATTGTACCAACGCAATGGAAAATTGCTGATATAATAATGATCCATAAACATGGTAAACCACCTCACGAACATACCTCTTATCGTCCTATTAGTCTCTTACCGGTACTAGCTAAACTATTTGAGAAGCTATTAGCGACTAGGCTAATGAAGATAATAACTGATAATAATCTTTTTCCGGATCACCAGTTTGGTTTCAGAGAGAAGCATTCAACAAAAGAACAAGTTCATAGAGTCGTTGATATAGTAAATAAAACTTTTGAAGAAAAAAAGTACTGTTCTGCACTTTTTCTTGACGTCAGTCAGGCTTTTGATAAAGTCTGGCATGAAGGGTTGCTCTTCAAAATAAAAATGAACGTTCCTGATTCAATGTTTACTATACTAAAATCATATTTAAAAGAAAGGTACTACCGTGTCAAGCATGAAGCAGATACATCGAAAATCTACCCTATACGATCTGGAGTCCCTCAAGGTAGTGTTCTGGGTCCTATATTATATTTAATATTTACACACGATATACCAACAAACGAAAATGTAACGACTACAACATTCGCAGATGACACAGCTATGTTAGTCACAGATGAAAATCCCGCAACAGCTACCGAATCTCTTCAAAGGCATATTAGGAACATTGAAAAGTGGACAAAGAAATGGCGAATAAAGATCAATGAATCAAAATCACAACATATCATATTTACAAAATGTCGTAAAATGTCGCCTAATATAGAAATAAATAACAAAGCAATTCCACAAGCCGAAAGCGTTAAATACCTTGGTATGCACCTGGACAAAACTTTGACATGGAGAACACATATATGGAAAAAGCGCTAACAGTTAAATTTAAAATTTCGTAAATATTATTGGATACTGGGCAGAACATCGAAGTTGTCTATACGTAACAAACTGTTGGTATACAATACAATACTCAAACCGGTCTGGACCTATGGGATCCAGCTATGGGGTACAGCAGCAAAATCCAACATATCCATAATGGAAAGATTGCAATCCAAAGTGTTACGCTCTATAACAGACGCCCCATGGTTCGTGTCAAACAAAGACATTTATTGTGATCTAGAAGTACCTACGATCAGTGAAGTGATAGTTCAGTGCAGTGTTCGGTACATAAAACGCCTAGAAAGCCATCCAAATGCCCTGGCAGTAAACTTGCTTGATAATAGTCAACAAACTCACAGACTAAAACGTAAAAATCCACTGGACCTTATTCATAAATAAGTTTTATACCTCACCGTAATTGTGTTTATATTTTAGATATATGTATTGTTTGTAATGTAAAATGTATGTTTGTATGTAGCATATTATCGGAATGTCATGTTTGTTCCATACTAGAGGTCCAGTCATTGGACTGACCTCTCTAACGTCAATTCTTTTTTATTTCAAACCCCAAAGACGCTTATTGTTAGAATTTTTATAACTAACAGATTGCTGAATAAACGTTTAAAAAAATATATATTATTGTACGTACATTAAAACGCATGCATTGGGCACAGGAAACACTATGTGTTTATAGCTTTGTTTAACAAATAAAAACTTAATTTTTAGCAATGCAAATAATTAAAACAGATAGAATTTGACTTGAAATTTCAAATGCAGTAAGCAGAATTGCTATTTTGTTTTTTAATTAAAAGTTATTCCGGTTCAAAAATTGCACTTTTTCGATTTTTTGAAAGTTCAACCGCGTTTATCTCGAAACCGCATGTTATGTAATTCCTCAAGTTCTTTGTCTATAACAATCTTATCAACATCCGGATCAACTGTTACCCAAAAAATTCGTGTTCTACGGGTCAAAATACATAAAAAAAAAAAGAATGTGTGTCTACTTTGTACGCACGTAAGAAGTTATACTTCTAAATATGATTTCAATGAAATAAATAAATATATTTTCGGACAGTTTATTTGTATTTTATTTATAGATTAAATTAATTTTTACTTACTACTTTCCAAAAATTTTTATTAAAACAATACCAAAAATTAAAAAAAGATTAGAAAACACCAGGATTTGAAACGGGGACCTCTTGATCTCCAGCCCAACGCTCTACCACTGAGCTATACCCTTTTGTTTATACAGGCTACAAGATTTCTCAGACATAGTGACAAACATACGAAGTGAATAATTATAAAATATTTAAATATTACTTATTATCTTATTCCCGAGGTAGACAAGTCCAAATACACAAAAATTATAATAATAGTTATTTATGATATAAATGTTAAAAAAGCACAATTTTAAGGCACGTATGTGAAAGTTTCGTGTGAAAGATTTGCTTCGCTCATTCTGCAATTCACATGAGTGCCTTAAAAATGTACTTTTTAACACCTATATCATACAACATTTTTTTTACAAACGTCTTATATATCAACAATTATAATTTATTCATTCTCAATTACAGGACAATACCTACAAAAACTTTTACTTGAACTTGACTGACATTCCATTTTTCTTGACATTACATCAAAACTGCCTATACTGACAATACGTAAATCATGATAACTATAGAATAACATCTACTTTTATTTTTGTGTAATCTAACAAATTTTAATAATTTTTTTCTACAAACGTGTTAAAAATGCAATAATACAGTTTAAATTAAATTAAAAAAAAAAACCTTTTAAACCACCTTTTTCAAATTGCGCAAGTTCTATTATTAATATTAATGTTAATAAATGAAATATAAATATTTTGATGTTTCACAATTTGACAATTCACTTTTAACTGCAGTGCCTTAAAATTTTTAAAGCACTGGTGCTTTAAAGCAGCATTTTTAACGCTCCTATGGAGTGCTATAAATTGCATTTTTAACGCGTTTATAGAAAAATATATGTAAAAACACTAATATATCCTTTCCACACCTTTTCTGGACTGATACATACATAAATTAAAAAATTTAGTAACGAACTCTATGCTGTCTGTGTGCGCATGCGCGCAGATTAATACAATTTCACCCTCAATCGCGCCTAAAGAAGTATAACTTCAAAAAACTTGGGTAAGTCCATCTGAATTAAGGAGCCGTTGTGCCCCCCTAGCGACAGGACTACGTCTGGATTTCTAAGCATAATGCTTATGGTAAATAATACAAGCAGGATTATTTTCTCTTTAAATACGAAAGAAATATGCAAAAATAAGTCATTTTGACAGCACTTTTTTTATGCTTTTTTGCTTTTTTGCTTTTTGAAGTTATACTTCTTTACCGGCGATAGAGGGTGAATTTTTATATGTTAAAACCTATCAGCCCGGCGCATGTGCATTATAACTTTGTTCTGATTGGATGTTCAAATGACATGTCAAAAATTATCCGATATGGCAGCTGTAGGACAGCTGTGGTTTGGAGGTAAAGGTAAAGGTAAACAAATGTATAATATATTAGTTTTATTGTTGTGAGGACAGAAACAAAAAAGTTTATAATAATGTAGTGACTTTTAAATAGTTTTTAAAAGCAACAGTTCCGTAATAATTGTTAATGTATCATGGGTATAAACCTACCTATTTGATCTGCCAAAATACATAGTATGTAATACTTTTATTTATATAATTTGATTACCATCAAAATTTCTATCAATATTCACCTAATATATTGTTTTCTTACTCTATGTTTTGTTGTATTTTTTTAATTCTAAATCATTTCAATTCAAAATTAAAATAATTTGATCAATTTTCAAAATATCAAAATATCACAAGTTTAATCCGTTTAGTTAGTCGATCTTCGTAAATAATGACACATAGTGTCGGTGGCTAAGCGTTGAAGGCGAATGAATTCGAATACCAACCGCGCTTATCAACGCTGGTTCGAGTCCCAATAGAAACTTTCTTTTTTTAATACATTTTATGATTGTAAGTATATTTATTATATAATTGTATTTTCAGAAAATACGTATTTAGTTAAAAAAATTTTCGACAATTAATGTTCAGACATCATTTGTGGCTTGTTTAATGTGTTTGTGTGTGTTTTATTCTTTTATTATTTTAATTTTTGGCACTGTTCTAATAAAAATGTTTGAGAAGTAGTAAGTATAAATTAGTTTAATATTTAAACAAAATATAAATAAAAAGTATATTAATTTCGTTTAAATCATATAATAGAAGTATAACTTCTTACGTGCGTACAAAGTACACACACATTCTTTTTTTTTTTTAATTTGTATGCCTTTTTTGAATTTTTGTGCTTATTTGGTGCTTTTTTATATATATTATTATCTTTTTTATACAAATCTAATTCATTGTACGTGTTTAGAACGTATTTTTTGGTTGTTCGATCTGACGTTCATTTCACGAAATTTTCGCTTTTTTTTGTGAAACTTTTTGACTAACCCATTTCCTTACGCCCCTCTCAAATCATCAGATTTTTAAATATACACTCTTGTGCATGTACTTAACTTAACCTATCTTAATCTGACAATTTCGAGTATTTCTAAGGTTAGATTTTTTTCGGACCTTCCTTAACGAACTCCCCTGTTTTAAGAGCCAATATATGGTAGAGGCACATCTGCAGGGTACTAGGTTTCCTTTCCATATGATAATCTGATGCGCTCGAGTAACTGCAAAAATCCCCGCTTGGACTCCCCTACCATTAAGTGTAAATATTTTAGTATTGTAATTAAAAATTGTATATTCTATTTGGAAAATGTAAAATGTTCGATTTACACAATTTGGGTAAGAAAAATTCACCTGTTGTTTATAATACTTGTGTGGTAAATGGCGCTCAACTTTGAAAGGCTGTATCCATTGACATATTAAGCGTAGACACGACATACTCACCAAAAAAGCGTAACGCGGAAACAGCATGAAAACTGTCGATCGGTGGTCTATCTATCTCTTTTAACCAAGCCATCCCGCGCATGTGACAGACAAAGATGGCTAGACAACTTAATCCTATGTCGGTGTTACACCTCGATGCATTGAGTGGTATATGACTAGCCAGGTCTATCCTTAACATGTCTCTGTCTGTATCTTGGAAACTAACGAACATAACCTAACTTTTTTAAAGAAGCGTTTTTCTAGACCTTTTCAGTGATCTTTTATAAATTTAATTTGATTGCGTGGTTTAAAAGTTATTTTATTTGTTTATAAGCAAAAAAGTTAATGTTTATTTAAAAAAACTCCCGACGCAGGCGCCGCGCCGTACCGATTAACCGATTTTAATTTTGCAAATTGCAAATGAAAGGTGCAGTGTTCTTCTATAATATTTAAAAAATTCAACTTGCTATTTGCTTTATTTTCAGTCCTGCAAAATTTTGGACAATTGCATTATTTTTTGTGAAAGCTGGATTGCAAAATTATTTTGCAATATCTGTTGAACCGATGTTTATGAAATTTACAGTATTGTTTTATTACATCATAAAGTTTTTTTTGGTGAAATATGAAGGTCCTAAGTGTAGAAGTGCCCAATCCGATGTTATTTTTAAATTTCAAAAAAGAAAAATAAGATATCTGTTTGGCCTCAGAAGGACCACGAATTGCAGAAGCAACTTGAAAGCTCGAAGGATTTTAACACTTCCTTCTTTATATATTTTAAAAACTAACAATCCATCAAGTAACGGTCGAATCCATCAATCATTTTAAAAACTGATTGCTTAATTCGTAAACATCCACATGTCTTTCCAACAAGGCCTAGTCGTGACTATTTCACCAGAATTTCTACCTTTGACGTCTATTTACCAATCCCGTCCACTGAATTAGTAAAGAAATCTATATTATATTCTGCAAAAAAACTATACAACCATCTCCCTCTACAACTTAAATCTGCAACACCTTTTCCCAAGTTACGTAAAATGATAAAAGCCTGTCTATCTGAAAAACCATATTATTCAGTAGCAGAGTTTTTTAATCAATAGCTAAGAAATTACAGTATCCTTATGTATAAGCAGAATTTTTATCTATATTTGGGTGTCATAGTCAGCAGCTTAACTTAACATACCTATTTAACTTATTAAGGTAGATTATGCAATGTGTTTACTTCATTATTTTTTATGTATATTGAACATTTGTATAATTTTAGTAAATTGTGGTTTTTTATGACTTTGTAAGCATTGTCTATAAAATTGTACAATTTTCCATGAAAATAAAGCATATTTCTATTATATTTTATTCTAAAAAATGACACAATTTATTGTATAATATAACACATTGTATATCAATCGACGGAAAGTTATACGAAGAATTCAAATATCGACTTCTAGTTCTACTTCCTGTCATGTTGGTTGAAAACCTAGAACTTACCAAGTCCAATTGCTTGTTGTTGTTCTGAAGCTATTTCCTTGTGGCACTTTTATGATTAATTATTTATATGGGAAATAAGCCACAATTAAAATGAAAAAAATAATTTTATTAACGTTTCGACGCCCAAATCGGGTGCCGTTGTCAAAATACAAAATATTACTAAAATAAACTAAAGTGTTGTTGCTAAGCAAAAAAATTCTTCTAATAATTTATTTAACCTCACTCATTTATATTGGCAATTCAGACATATATTATACATTTTAAAGTAGAAGACTTTAAAATGATATTGCCAATATTTATGAGTTGCGTTCCTGGGACGACTTACTGAAAGATAGTTCATTCGATTACATGAAATTAACCCCAACTCAAGAATATCCGTCATAAAAAATTTATAGCATGTGATATGTCTTTAAAAAGACAACCAAATGCAACGACAGTAAAATTCTCGCGTTAGAGACTTCATAGTAAATCACAAGGGAAAACCAGGAAAAACCCTGTGATACTATCCCGACATCGTAAGTATTTGGTCTTACATTAATTTACTCTCAAAAAATAATACCAAATTCTGACTTGTAACATGTTTAAATTATAAATAATATTAATAATACTAGATATATAAGTAATACTAAAATATAAAATATGTACTAGCTCGATATTATTGACTTACTAATCTTGGTATTTTCTTTCTATTGACTTCCTCTTTCAGTATGGGTAACCACATCCTACTGCATTCTACCGAGGAATTTGCGACACAATTGGTTTCATTTAGCATTATTAGAGCCGCTTCTTTGATTTTTCTCTTTTTACTATCTGATTCTTTCAGGACTATACTTGAATCTCTCCACTGAAATCTATGTTCATTATCCCATGCGTGTTGACATATTTGAGATCTCTCAAATTCTCTATTTTTAATATAAGATTGATGTTCACTTATTCTAACGTCTAACGGTCTTGATGTCTCACCTAAATAAAATTGTTCGCATTCACAAGGTATTTTATAAATGCAATTCTTTGTTCTTTCTTGATCATTGTTAGGTTTAGTTTTAGATAGAATAGATCTCAATGTGTTTGTTGTTTTGAATGTTGTTGAAATGTTGAATTTATTTCCTATTGTTTTAAGTTTCTCGGATAGTCCTTTTATATATGGTATTGATATTTTCCTCGTATTATTTCTGGTGAATGTTGTAGGATCCCGTTCTAAGTTGTTCTGTTCCATTCGATCCAATCTTGACAATTCCTTATTTATAAACGATAAAGGATAATCATTTTTTAATAAAACAGATGTTAACAATTGTTTTTCTGCTAAAAAGGAATTTTCGTTAGAACAAGTAATTTTGGCTCTATCATATAAGGATTTAATGATTCCCTTTTTAACGTTGATGTTGTGATTTGACTTGTAATTGAGATATCTGTTGGTGTGTGTTGGTTTTCTATACACTTGAGTCTCATATCCAATATCCTTCTTTGAGATCAAAACATCGAGGAAAGGTAGGCTGTTATTGTATTCCTTTTCCATTGTAAATTTTATTGTCTCTTCTTGATCGTTTATAATATTCAGGAACGTATCCAACAATTCTGATCTATGAGGCCATATTGAAAACACATCATCTACATATCTCCACCATACTGTGGGTTTTAAATTTTGTTTAGAAATAATATTAGTTTCGAAATCCTCCATAAATATATTAGCCAATAATGGAGATAAAGAAGAGCCCATTGCTAGACCAAAATTTTGTTTATAGAATTCATTGTTTAGTTGAAAATAGGTATTATGGGTACATAATGTCAATAACTCCATTATAGCTGATACATTTAGTCTTGTCCTAGTTGCCAATGTATTATCATTCTCTAATTTCGTTTTGATTATGTTTAAAGTTTTATCTAATGGTACATTTGTAAATAAACTGTTTATGTCAAAACTTACTAAAATATTATTTGGATTAAATTCAATAGTTGACAATTTGTTTAAAAAATGTTTTGTATTTTTTATAAAAGTGTCATCATTATTAGCAAATGGTTTTAGAATGTTTAATAAGAATTTTGATAGTTCACTACAAGGAGAATTGATGGTACTACAAATGGGTCTAAGTGGTATGTTCGCTTTATGAATTTTCGGCACTCCATAAAAATGTGGTGTCTTACTGTAGTGAGGTGTCATTAATTTTCTTTGATAGTATGTTAGATCATTTTTAAATTTGAATAAAGTTCTATATATTTTGTTTTCCAGTGTCTTCGTTGGATCCTTCGTTAATTTGCTATAAGGTCCATTTGTAATTAGATCTGTAATTTTGTCCTCATATTGTATTTTATTCATTATTACAGTTGCATTGCCTTTATCCGCTGGTAGGATTGTTATGGAGTCATCATTTCTTAAAGTTTTTAAAGCTTTCATTTCCTCTTTGCTGATGTTCTGTTCAATTTGATTAGACTTTTCCAATTCAAGTTTACATAGTACCCTATATTGTTCTTTTTCATGAGTTGGTAGACACTGGGATATTTTCTCCACTGAGCTGATTATGTCTAATTTTGGAATAGATGGATGAGTAACAGCATAGTTTAAACCTTTTGACAATACCAAATTTTCCGTTGCATTTAAATGTCTATTTGATAGATTGACAACTGTCGCTAATATGTCATTATTTCTATTTAGGTTATCAAAAGTATGTAAACTATTTTGTTCTAAAAGATTATTAAATTTATTTAAATGTATATTTCTTTGTTTCTGATATGAATTTTCATAAATTATGTGTAAACTAAAAATAATTCGATCAAAATCAGAATTTGATATCATTCCGAAAAGTAAATCTTCAATACTTACGATGTCTTGTTCGATAAAAAATAAATTTGACCTGTGAAATTGCAACCTTTCCCTGATCATCGACAAACTGGCTCTATGTAGAATATTTTGGAGTCTTCTGCTTGAGTATGCTGGCCGTAACCTCAAGCCCTTTGGTATTATGTTGTTATTTCTACATCTTCTTAAAAATTTTATGATCTAACATACTATCAAAGAAAATTAATGACACCTCACTACAGTAAGACACCACATTTTTATGGAGTGCCGAAAATTCATAAAGCGAACATACCACTTAGACCCATTTGTAGTACCATCAATTCTCCTTGTAGTGAACTATCAAAATTCTTATTAAACATTCTAAAACCATTTGCTAATAATGATGACACTTTTATAAAAAATACAAAACATTTTTTAAACAAATTGTCAACTATTGAATTTAATCCAAATAATATTTTAGTAAGTTTTGACATAAACAGTTTATTTACAAATGTACCATTAGATAAAACTTTAAACATAATCAAAACGAAATTAGAGAATGATAATACATTGGCAACTAGGACAAGACTAAATGTATCAGCTATAATGGAGTTATTGACATTATGTACCCATAATACCTATTTTCAACTAAACAATGAATTCTATAAACAAAATTTTGGTCTAGCAATGGGCTCTTCTTTATCTCCATTATTGGCTAATATATTTATGGAGGATTTCGAAACTAATATTATTTCTAAACAAAATTTAAAACCCACAGTATGGTGGAGATATGTAGATGATGTGTTTTCAATATGGCCTCATAGATCAGAATTGTTGGATACGTTCCTGAATATTATAAACGATCAAGAAGAGACAATAAAATTTACAATGGAAAAGGAATACAATAACAGCCTACCTTTCCTCGATGTTTTGATCTCAAGGAAGGATATTGGATATGAGACTCAAGTGTATAGAAAACCAACACACACCAACAGATATATCAATTACAAGTCAAATCACAACATCAACGTTAAAAAGGGAATCATTAAATCCTTATATGATAGAGCCAAAATTACTTGTTCTAACGAAAATTCCTTTTTAGCAGAAAAACAATTGTTAACATCTGTTTTATTAAAAAAATGATTATCCTTTATCGTTTATAAATAAGGAATTGTCAAGATTGGATCGAATGGAACAGAACAACTTAGAACGGGATCCTACAACATTCACCAGAAATAATACGAGGAAAATATCAATACCATATATAAAAGGACTATCCGAGAAACTTAAAACAATAGGAAATAAATTCAACATTTCAACAACATTCAAAACAACAAACACATTGAGATCTATTCTATCTAAAACTAAACCTAACAATGATCAAGAAAGAACAAAGAATTGCATTTATAAAATACCTTGTGAATGCGAACAATTTTATTTAGGTGAGACATCAAGACCATTAGACGTTAGAATAAGTGAACATCAATCTTATATTAAAAATAGAGAATTTGAGAGATCTCAAATATGTCAACACGCATGGGATAATGAACATAGAGTTCAGTGGAGATATTCAAGTATAGTCCTGAAAGAATCAGATAGTAAAAAGAGAAAAATCAAAGAAGCGGCTCTAATTATGCTAAATGAAACCAATTGTGTCGCAAATTCCTCGGTAGAATGCAGTAGGATGTGGTTACCCATACTGAAAGAGGAAGTCAATAGAAAGAAAATACCAAGATTAGTAAGTCAATAATATCGAGCTAGTACATATTTTATATTTTAGTATTACTTATATATCTAGTATTATTAATATTATTTATAATTTAAACATGTTACAAGTCAGAATTTGGTATTATTTTTTGAGAGTAAATTAATGTAAGACCAAATACTTACGATATCGGGATAGTATCACAGGGTTTTTCCTTGTTTTCCCTTGTGATTTACTATGAAGTCTCTAACGCGAGAATTTTACTGTCGTTGCATTTGGTTGTCTTTTTAAAGACATATCACATGCTATAAATTTTTTATGACGGATATTCTTGAGTTGGGGTTAATTTCATGTAATCGAATGAACTATCTTTCAGTAAGTCGTCCCAGGAACGCAACTCATAAATATTGGCAATATCATTTTAAAGTCTTCTACTTTAAAATGTATAATATATGTCTGAATTGCCAATATAAATGAGTGAGATTAAATAAATTATTAGAAGAATTTTTTTGCTTAGCAACAACACTTTAGTTTATTTTAGTAATATTTTGTATTTTGACAACGGCACCCGATTTGGGCGTCGAAACGTTAATAAAATTATTTTTTTCATTTTAATTGTGGCTTATTTCCCATATAAATAATTAATCATAAAAATGCCACAAGGAAATAGCTTCAGAACAACATTAAGAAACCGGTATGGGCCTATCGTGTGTCAAAATTTTAGGAAATTGGAAACCTTCTACGAGAAACTGGCACATTGTCAAAATTCAATAAAAATTTTAAGAAGATGTAGAAATAACAACATAATACCAAAGGGCTTGAGGTTACGGCCAGCATACTCAAGCAGAAGACTCCAAAATATTCTACATAGAGCCAGTTTGTCGATGATCAGGGAAAGGTTGCAATTTCACAGGTCAAATTTATTTTTTATCGAACAAGACATCGTAAGTATTGAAGATTTACTTTTCGGAATGATATCAAATTCTGATTTTGATCGAATTATTTTTAGTTTACACATAATTTATGAAAATTCATATCAGAAACAAAGAAATATACATTTAAATAAATTTAATAATCTTTTAGAACAAAATAGTTTACATATTTTTGATAACCTAAATAGAAATAATGACATATTAGCGACAGTTGTCAATCTATCAAATAGACATTTAAATGCAACGGAAAATTTGGTATTGTCAAAAGGTTTAAACTATGCTGTTACTCATCCATCTATTCCAAAATTAGACATAATCAGCTCAGTGGAGAAAATATCCCAGTGTCTACCAACTCATGAAAAAGAACAATATAGGGTACTATGTAAACTTGAATTGGAAAAGTCTAATCAAATTGAACAGAACATCAGCAAAGAGGAAATGAAAGCTTTAAAAACTTTAAGAAATGATGACTCCATAACAATCCTACCAGCGGATAAAGGCAATGCAACTGTAATAATGAATAAAATACAATATGAGGACAAAATTACAGATCTAATTACAAATGGACCTTATAGCAAATTAACGAAGGATCCAACGAAGACACTGGAAAACAAAATATATAGAACTTTATTCAAATTTAAAAATGATCTAACATATTATCAAAGAAAATTAATGACACCTCACTACAGTAAGACACCACATTTTTATGGAGTGCCGAAAATTCATAAAGCGAACATACCACTTAGACCCATTTGTAGTACCATCAATTCTCCTTGTAGTGAACTATCAAAATTCTTATTAAACATTCTAAAACCATTTGCTAATAATGATGACACTTTTATAAAAAATACAAAACATTTTTTAAACAAATTGTCAACTATTGAATTTAATCCAAATAATATTTTAGTAAGTTTTGACATAAACAGTTTATTTACAAATGTACCATTAGATAAAACTTTAAACATAATCAAAACGAAATTAGAGAATGATAATACATTGGCAACTAGGACAAGACTAAATGTATCAGCTATAATGGAGTTATTGACATTATGTACCCATAATACCTATTTTCAACTAAACAATGAATTCTATAAACAAAATTTTGGTCTAGCAATGGGCTCTTCTTTATCTCCATTATTGGCTAATATATTTATGGAGGATTTCGAAACTAATATTATTTCTAAACAAAATTTAAAACCCACAGTATGGTGGAGATATGTAGATGATGTGTTTTCAATATGGCCTCATAGATCAGAATTGTTGGATACGTTCCTGAATATTATAAACGATCAAGAAGAGACAATAAAATTTACAATGGAAAAGGAATACAATAACAGCCTACCTTTCCTCGATGTTTTGATCTCAAAGAAGGATATTGGATATGAGACTCAAGTGTATAGAAAACCAACACACACCAACAGATATCTCAATTACAAGTCAAATCACAACATCAACGTTAAAAAGGGAATCATTAAATCCTTATATGATAGAGCCAAAATTACTTGTTCTAACGAAAATTCCTTTTTAGCAGAAAAACAATTGTTAACATCTGTTTTATTAAAAAATGATTATCCTTTATCGTTTATAAATAAGGAATTGTCAAGATTGGATCGAATGGAACAGAACAACTTAGAACGGGATCCTACAACATTCACCAGAAATAATACGAGGAAAATATCAATACCATATATAAAAGGACTATCCGAGAAACTTAAAACAATAGGAAATAAATTCAACATTTCAACAACATTCAAAACAACAAACACATTGAGATCTATTCTATCTAAAACTAAACCTAACAATGATCAAGAAAGAACAAAGAATTGCATTTATAAAATACCTTGTGAATGCGAACAATTTTATTTAGGTGAGACATCAAGACCATTAGACGTTAGAATAAGTGAACATCAATCTTATATTAAAAATAGAGAATTTGAGAGATCTCAAATATATCAACACGCATGGGATAATGAACATAGAGTTCAGTGGAGAGATTCAAGTATAGTCCTGAAAGAATCAGATAGTAAAAAGAGAAAAATCAAAGAAGCGGCTCTAATTATGCTAAATGAAACCAATTGTGTCGCAAATTCCTCGGTAGAATGCAGTAGGATGTGGTTACCCATACTGAAAGAGGAAGTCAATAGAAAGAAAATACCAAGATTAGTAAGTCAATAATATCGAGCTAGTACATATTTTATATTTTAGTATTACTTATATATCTAGTATTATTAATATTATTTATAATTTAAACATGTTACAAGTCAGAATTTGGTATTATTTTTTGAGAGTAAATTAATGTAAGACCAAATACTTACGATGTCGGGATAGTATCACAGGGTTTTTCCTGGTTTTCCCTTGTGATTTACTATGAAGTCTCTAACGCGAGAATTTTACTGTCGTTGCATTTGGTTGTCTTTTTAAAGACATATCACATGCTATAAATTTTTTATGACGGATATTCTTGAGTTGGGGTTAATTTCATGTAAGCGAATGAACTATCTTTCAGTAAGTCGTCCCAGGAACGCAACTCATAAATATTGGCAATATCATTTTAAAGTCTTCTACTTTAAAATGTATAATATATGTCTGAATTGCCAATATAAATGAGTGAGATTAAATAAATTATTAGAAGAATTTTTTTGCTTAGCGACAACACTTTAGTTTATTTTAGTAATATTTTGTATTTTGACAACGGCACCCGATTTGGGCGTCGAAACGTTAATAAAATTATTTTTTTCATTTTAATTGTGGCTTATTTCCCATATAAATAATTAATCACAATTGCTTGTTATTTTAAAGATTTATTGAAGACGATTTCCAATTTGGAATTCGAAACGTCGAAACAAATCTAATTCGGATTGCAATCAATTGTAGTTTAATCGTAATTAAAAAAGGTTTAACATATTTTTCAATTGTGTTAATATTCTTAATCAATAAACTCTTAATTTTTGGATGTAATTTTTACTAATTTATTATTATTCAGTGAATAAGATTAACAAATAATATCCTCGTTGTGTAATAATGTAATCTGGTAATGAAACATTTTTACGTAGTTTATCTTTTAGTCTATTTATGGTATTATTTCTAAATATTTATTACGAAAAAACACAACACAGCACATTCAAGCTTATTATTAATTATTTTCCAGGGTCGGCTAAAATGACAGAATATTTTTAAAATGTTTGCGTCATGATAATAATTAAATTATGTCTAGTTACTGTCTAGCATACATTAATAATTGAAATGCATAACTAAAAATCTTATTTTAAAAAAATTATATTCTTCTTGACGCAAACTACTCCCACACGTTTGTAAAGCTTCTAATCTAAGAGGGAGTTTTTAATGTTATTGAAAATGTAAACGACGAATCCAAGTTGGTGCAGTTTGGTAAGATTTTAGTTTGGCCGTTCGTATTGGTAATCATTTTAATATTTTCACAATCAAATCTATAAATAAATGATTTTCAATGTGTAAAAAAAGCTTTCAGCAGGCGAGCTTTAATAATTCTCGACTGAGAATAATTGAGGTGTTCCGTTTATATAAAATTAAAACGTTTAAATAGGGGAGTCAATAGAGATTTTGACTTCGGAAAAATCAAACAAGATAAAACTTTTTGTAATTTGATTAAGAAATGTTTAATAAACAACATATCAAAAAGTTCTACTCCAGAAGTTCGTCATTTTTAATTAAATAAATTAACTGCGAAATTAATTATTTTTTTAATTAACTACAGAAAATTTTACACAAAAAACCTTTCTGTATAAAGATTTTTCTAAAATTAAATCTATAGCTACTATAATTTTTAATTTATAATGCTAAAGTCACCCTTCTCACAAACATTGGCGCACTGTATACTAGCGTTCGACGAAGCGCACGGATGAGTTATTTTAATATAATTCTTTAACTAATGCGTCAAATGAACTTTTACAAATTGTATATGAAAAAGGAACATAAGCTATCTTATAGTTAAAATAAAAATAAATAAAATGTATGGGAATAAGTACGGTGTGGGAGGAAAGTGAATTACATGAATTTTGTTTAAAAATGATTTAAAAATGTGTAACTAATACAATTTTACTGATATAAATTTCAAATTTGAACAACTTACTTTTCAAACATTTTACTAAGTGAGGTTTCATTGAAAAAAAACTCAAAAAATGTAATTGTTTTAAACTTCGTAGGTTTACAGAATTACTACCATTTTAAGAGGTTATTACTCATGTTTGAACAGATATATTACAATTTTCTAGGTGTTTTTTAAAGCTTAAGATGTAATCTTTGTAATGCACTTCATTATTATACTTTAGACATAAAACAAACAACTTATTTTAGCCCAGAAAATGACCGTTTTGAAGTGTAAATTTCAGGAGCAACTCCGAATTGCATGAAAATTTGGATTTAGGTTCTACTTACCCTCAACTTTAAAGTTGAATTTGTGCCGTTGCGTTGGTGGCTTTTGCTTGGGGAGTTACAGTCACCCCTTCTCGTAGTGAAAAAACGAGTGTTTAAAATAAGTCCGGAAATTGATAAACTGACTGATTAAAAGTTCGTTCAAAACAGGGTGTCCCGAAAAGATTGGTCATAAATTATACCATAGATTTTGATGTTAAAAATATGTTGATTGAACCTAATTTACCCTAGTACAAATGTGCACATAAAAAAAGTTAAAGCCCTTTAAAATTACAAAATGAAAATCAATTGTTTCCAATATTTCGTAAACTATTAGAGATTTTTTATTGAAAATAGGCATGTGGTATTCTTATGGCAGAAACATCTTAAAACAAAATTATAGTGAAATTTGTGCACCCCATAAAAATTTTATGGGGTTTTGTTCCCTTAAACCCCTCCCAAACTTTTGTGTACGTTCCAATTAAATTATTATTGTGGTACCAATAGTTAGACACAATATTTTTAAAACTTTTTTACCTCTTAGTCTTTTTTCGGTAAACCAGTTTTTATCGAGATGCGGCTTCTTTTTTAATATGTTTACATAAAAATTGTATGGGGTTTTCATTCCTTCAAACCCCCCAAATGTTTGTGTACGTTCCAATTAAACTTTTATTGCGGTACCATTAGTTAATCACAGTTTTTTTTTAACTTTTTTGCCTCTTAGTATATTTTCATATTATAAAAATGTAAATTATCGATTTTTCATATTTTTACCAGGTCCCTATAATCGTACTTAACCATATACAAATAGGTGGTGGATTTGACAAGTATTCAAAATATCTCGATAAAACTGGCTTTTCGAGAAATTACTAAGAGGCAAAAAAAATTTAAAAACGCTATTAATACTTACAATAATTTAATACGAACATAGACAAAAGTTTGGGGGGGTTTATGGGAACAAAACCTCCATAAAATTTTTGGACATCCTGGCTATTAAAGCACCCTATGTAACGTACAGCTGAATGTGGATGATATTTTATGTTTGTGCGTCACAGTGTTGCCATGCTGTTTTCTATATATTTCTTTCATAATTTCAATCAATGTTAAATGTACCTACAAGAATAATAGAAAAATAAAACGTCACAATGATTTAAAATAATCAAGTAAAAACCTGTATATACATAACATATTAGAACATACCTAAAATACACAAACATGATACATTTCACACACAAATATAATATCACAAAAATTTGTAACGTGATAGTATGAAAAAAAATAGAGGATACGGCAACGGTGTTACATGTGACGGTCGGATCCAATGCCAATATCTACACAGACATATTAGAGTGCGCTAATATCCAAGATGTCTAAATTTTTATGGGGTGCACAAATTTCACTATGATTTTTTGTTAAGATGTTCCTGCCATAAGAATGCTACAAGTCTATTTTCAATAAAAAATCTCTAATAGTTTTCGAAATACTGGAAACAATTGATATTCATTTTGTAGTTTTAAAGGGCACTTAACTTTTTTAAGGGATAACTTTTTTTATGTGCACACTTGTACTAATCATAAACTAAGTTAGGTTCAATCAACATATTTTTGACCCCAGAATCTGTTGTATAATTTATGACCAATCTTTTCGGGACACCCTCTATAGTTTTTTTTATGTAAGTCAACACTTTTCAAGTTATTTGCGATTGAAAATGTTTATTTTTCGACAAAAAAAAACTATGTTTTCAGACGGTTTTCGCAAATAACTCAAAGAGTAAATATTTTATCCAAAAAAATATTATTATCGAAAATGTAGCTTATAAAAAAAAGAAAAAAATGGTGTATCAGTAAAGTCTAAAAGTCTACCTAATAAAAGCAAAGTTATAGCTCATGAAAAATACGTTCTTATTGGTCTAATTCAAAATCGAATATTTCAACGTGAAATCACTGAAAAATTAAGCAATTTTCGGAAAAAATTTACTAACATTTTTAGTCTTAAAAAAGCTTTATTTTTGACAAATGTTTCTAGCATCAAAAATAAACAAGTTACACTGAAAAAAAATTGGCCCCTTTTTTTGGTAAAAAAATTGTGAAAATATCCCTCTATTTAGCACCCTAAATAAAATTAATCGTTACCGCTTTACCATTTACTTTAAACGTATGTGTATTGTTTATATTATATGATCTGTAAGTTTGACCGGGTTGAAATGATTTTTTTGGAAAAAATTTGGTATTATATCTAGTAAAAAAATTTTCTAAAAATTTTGGAAAAATTTTTTTTTCAAAAAAAAACTTAAAAAGTACCTATTAGCGTTATGAAAAATCTCAAAGAGTAAAAAAATGTGGGTTTTACTATTATAAATATGCTAGTTTCATTTTGTTTTTTTGAAGGACAAAAATTGGTTAAGATAAGGCTGTTCAAAGTTTGCATACACTCGTGAGTATTAACTCGTTCAAACCCTTTTAACCAAATAACCTTTAAGCCAAAAATAAGCACTTTAAACCGGTGAAACTGACAGATCATATAAAAAATAGATAAGTAAAGTAAATTGTTTTTAAAGCGGTAACGATTAATTTTATTTTGGGTGATAAACACGGTGAGGCTTTCATGATTTTTTCTACAAAATAAAAAGGGGACCAACTTTATTTTAAGCGTAACTCGCTTATTTCTAATGCTAGAAACTTTTGTAAACAATTAAAATAAAGCTGTTCTTAAACCCTTTAAAAACGTTTAAATTGGTTTTTCCCGAAAAGTGCTTCATTTTTTGGTTATTTCACGATGAATATTCGATTTGTAATTGGACGAATAAAAACGTATTTTTCATGAGCTACAAACTTTCTTTTAATGGATCTATTGACTTTACGAATACACAACTCTTTTCGTTATTTTCTATGCTACATTTTTGCTGAGAAATTTTTTTTAGATAAAATATTTACTCTTTGAATTATTTGCGAAAAACCGTCTGAAAACGTAGTTTTTTGCCAAAAAATAATCATTTTCAATCGCAAATAACTCTAAAAGTTTCAAATTACATAAAAAAAACTCTATAGAACGAAAGTTGCTTATAATTAATCAATTTATCCATTCCCGGTCAATTTATCCATACTTATCTTAAACGTATGCTTTTTCACCCCCGATAAGGAGTGACTGTCGCCCCCCCAAGTAAAAGTAACCAACGGCACAAATTTAATTTTAAAGTAGAACATAAATCCAAGTTTTCATGCAATTCGGAGTTGCCCCTGAAAATTACACGGTATCGCCGTATTACTCGTTCACTTACTACTTACTGGGCTATTTTTGGGAAAATTGAAAAAGATAAAAAATGCAATACAAAAACCAAAAAATATCAGTTCAAATTATTTGAACCTCCTTAATTTGGAACTACAGGATAAAAATAAAAAAAAATTATCGATATGATGAGCGCAGTACATTATTTTGTCAAAAAGCAAATTGAAATTATTGATTAATCAAACGAACAGACAGGATTTAAGCAACTTTCCATCATTGAAACAAAGTGTAACCACTCATTTGCAAGACGCTTCATGTCGACGCATTCATGTCTAATACATTTTCTTGTGAACAGATGTAAAAATTGCCACTGACATATCCATTACTTTCAATATGGAGATTATTTCCGTCCAAAATGAGGTCCTGAAAATTTCGGATTTACACCTTAAATCCAGATCGATCGATACGAAAATTTGGTCTTTCATATCGTCAAACAAATATCCGTTTTTGAGGCAAGTAGCTCTGAAGCTCACAGTATTCTTTGAATCCACATAATTGTGAGTCTGCATTTTCCCAAATGAAGGTAGTGAAATCAAAGTATCGTAATCGACTAACTGACGAACATCTCTCATCATGCTTGCGTTTGGCCATCGGTAATTACGAGTACGTATCATCATATGACAAACTTGTTGGTGATATGCAGTGCCATGCAACAACATCCAAATAAAATTAAGATGAAAAACATGATTTTAATTACAGCTCTCTGTAGTTACCACTTTTTATCAAATTCAAATGTGCAATTAAGTTTTTTATTTTCAATTTTTTTTTACTTGCAGTTGATAGCTGGACGCTTGCAGTTTATGTGGTGGTAGATCCCACGCAGTAGTCTGAGCACCACTGCTCTACAGTATGCTCCAGGCATAGCTTTCTATCTTTTCCATGCGAGTAGTCGATTTAATATTTGTGTTCTTTATTTAGACTAGTTTACATTGATAGCCTTTTTGGTGGTATTTATAAGGTGTACTTCTTCTTCTTCTTCTTATTCTTCTTCTTCTTCTTCTTCTTCTTTTTGTATAGACATGATTCTGTCTGTTTTTTCAATGTGCCTCTAGTAAGTTTTCGTTCCATCGTTTTCGTGGTCTTCCCACTGATCGTCTTCCTATTGTGGAACCGTCTCTCGCTGTCCTGACTACCCTATTTGTTGTCATTCGGCTTATGTGGTCATTCCATTCTATTCTTCTGTTTCTTACCCAGTTGTTAATGTTATCCACCTTGCATCTCTGTCGTATATCTGTACTTCTAGCTCTGTCCCATAGAGTCTTACTATCGATTTTTGGTATAGGGTTTTCATCTCCGCTGTTTCGAGCAATCTTTTTGTCCCCTCTGTGTCGGGTCGTGTTTCTGCCGCGTATGTCATTATTGGTCTGATGACTGTTTTGTAAATTCTGCCTTTCATTTCTTTTCCGATATTTTTATTTCTCCATATTGTGTCATTCAGGCAACCTACGGCTCTGTTTGCTCTATTCACTTGATCTTCCACTTCTGTTTCGAGTCTTCCGTAGCTAGATAGTGTGATGCCTAGGTATTTAAACTCCATCACTTGTTCTATTATCTGACCTTCCAGTTCCAATTTACATCTTATTGGATCTGCTGTTATAACCATGCATTTTTTCTTTTTGAGGAAATGAACATGTTAAATTGTCTGGCGATTATGTTGAATTGGTGCAGCATACGTTGTAAATCATCTTCACTTTGAGAGATTAGTATTGCATCGTCCGCATAGCAGATTATTTTAAGTTGTTTTTCTCCCATTTGTTATCCTGTTTTAGTTCTTACTTTTTTATTATTTCGTCCATTATCAGGTTGAACAATAAAGGACTCAAGGAGTCTCCCTGTCTTATCCCATTGCCGGCTTCAATTGGGTCAGTTAGTTCATCTTCCACTTTTACTTTTATTGTGCTGTTCTGGTAGATGCTTTCTATCGTTTTAATTATTCCCAGAGGTACCTCTCTCGAGTATAACAAGTGGATAACGTCCTTTAATGTGACCCTGTCAAATGCTTTCTTAAGGTCCATGAAACATAAATATGCAGGTTTGTTGTATTCCAACGATTTCTCTTGAACTTGCCTCATTATAAATATAGCGTCAGTGCATGACCTTCCCGACCTAAAACCTTGTTGTTCTTCTGCTAATGTTATAATTTCATTCAATTTGTTTGTTATCACTTTTGTTGTTAATTTTAATGTTGTTTTTAATAAGTTAATCCCTCTTTAATTCTCCGGGTCTGATTTGTCTCCTTTTTTGAAGAGAGGTATTAGGATGCTTGATCTCCATTCTTGTTGTATTCTGTTTTGTTCTATTATTTTTTGTATTAGTTTTAATAGTTGTTTAATTAGATCTTGTCCTCCGTACTTTAGGAGTTCGTTCGATATTCTGTCCTCTCCTGGAGATTTTCTATTTTTTAATTTTCTTAATGCTTCCTTTACCTCTCCCTCCTCGATGTTTATTTCTTCGTTTGTCGTAACTTCAGGTGTTGGTGGTTCATTGTCGTCGCCTTTAGCAAATAGAGATCGGAAGTAGTCTGCCCATGTTTCCTTCTGAATGTATTTCGCTTTTATTAATTCGTTCATCTCCTTTCTTTGCCCTCTGATCATTCTCCATACTTCTTTTTGTGTTCCGTAGAAGTCGTGTTCCATCTGTTTTGAGAAACTCTGCCAGTGCTGTCTTTTGATTTGCCTCACTAAAATATTTTTCGTTTCTGATTCGTTTGTAGTGGTTGTATGCCTGTTGTGTTTGTTTTGTTCTGTATTGTAAAAAGGCTTTCTTCTTTTCTTCACATTTTATCTTAACTTCCTCTCTAAACCACGGGATTTTCTTCTTTAATGTGTGAGTATTCGTTACTTTTCTCTCTCCAAGTGATTCTGTTTCAGCGTCGATTATGTTATCTTTGAGTTTTTGCCAGCTTTCATGGACGTTATCGTTTTCTAATACTCCATTCTCAGCAATCTTCTCTGATATTCTTTTCCTGTATAAATATTCCGTGGATAAAGTGTGCTTGTAATCATTATTTTGTTTTCACTACCAAACTCTAGATCTAGAGTCTAGATGTTATCTTTGTGGAATTTTCTTTAAGATGTTTACTATCTTGTAGTAAATGTCGCCAATGTCTTCATCTTATTCACCTGTTATGGGCTATACTGGGGCATATGACATGTACATTTTCTGGTTTGGCTACTTTATTATATCGGGTGGTTTCAGATGCTAGTGGAGGTGTCAGAAATAGTTTAAAATATTACGTAAGTTGACCCCTGCAGTGTATGCAACATATATGATGTGTATGTCATAATATGTCAATAATAAATTAGTTGTTGAGTAGAGTTCAAACTGAACGTGCGTTACTTTCATTTCTGCCTTTTCCAAGACCAATTTCCACTGTATTTCCACCGCATTTGTAACAGATATGTAGATAGTTTGTTGACATGTTTTTTGTTTTAAAATGTCCTTGATCTCTGCAGTGTATTTCTGCTAGACCACATAAGTCTAAATATTCTCTTATTAATTCTTTCTTTATGTGAAGTTATTCAGTTTGGAAAAGACCGAGGTCCAATATCCCTATATTTATTGATATTCTGCTTCGAAGCTTATGTGTTGCGCTTTCTCTTCCAGTCGCCCATTTAGTACGAGTTGGTTGCTCGCACCCTCGTGTCCGGTAGCCCATTTCACACTGTCAGGACCCGGAATCAGGATAGCATTCATCGCAATCCAGATCGTATATCATCACCTCTAGGTTTTGTGGTACGCTATTCATTTGACGACCTCACCAATATTCGCTGGAGTTCGTCAATTCAAACAGTTAGATCATATCCAGGGGCTATATGCGGATCCGATCATAGTCTCCTCGTAGCTAAAGTAAAGCTTATAGTTAAAGCGTCCAAAAAACAGAGACAGAGAGGATAGAACTAAGAACGACGACTTTCTCCAGGAAGTACATAAAAGAATGCCCTCTATTCGTAACGGAACATCACAAGAAATATGGGAGACTGTTAAATATTGTGTAACAACAACAATAATTGATCGCCTAAAGATAAATAATTCTGTGAAACGGAAATACTAGATGACAGATGAAACCTTTAAAATCATTGAGAATAGAAGAAATCTTTTCAAAATGGTATACATAGTGAAAGGGAAAAAGCTAGTTTAAGTAACCTCAATAAATAAATAAAATGAAGATGCAAGGCCGACAAAAAACAGTACTATCAAAGTATATGCAAAGAAAATGAGAGACATGATCAGAATAATCAGCCGAGAGATCTATTTAAAAAATTCCCTACCTAACAAAAGACTTCAAAGCCAGAACTTTGGCCACTGAAGACAACACTGGAACTCTAAGTAAGAACAAACAGAGAAGATATACCAGAGGAATGGAGATCGTATTGCAGGGACCTATATAAAGATGATCAACGCCAATAACTTGTTAACCAAATCTCTGTCGAGGTTAAAGAAGAACCTGATGTACTCAAAAATAAAGTAAGACTGGCGATCAGTAAGCTCGAATATAATAAAGCACCAGGCCTCTATTTTTGACCCTTCGCTTCGTTATCGAACGTATTCGCTTCGTATCTGTTTATTATACGAAACGAATACGTTCGATAACGAAGCAAAGGGTCAAAAATCGAGGCCCAGGTCCAGATATGACAACAGCAGAAATTCTCAAAGCCACAGAAGAAACCGACATAAAATTATTTTATTTACTCTGTAACCAAATATGGCATTCCAGACAATGGCCTGAAGACTGGAAAAAATCTACAATAACGACAATACATAAAAAAGGCAACTTCCATAAATGCGACAATTATAGAACAATTTCTCTGATATCACATGCCAGCATGATTGTGCTACATAATATGATCAATGAGAGACTGAAAACATTCCTTCAAAGAAAAATTGCACAAGAGCAAACTGGATTTACTAAAGGTAGAGGCAGTCGAGAACGCCTGTTAAATATAAGACAGATAATCGAAAAATCTAGGGAATTCAATATTCCAGTACCTATACGTATACATGTATGTTTTATAGATTATCCTAAAGCGTTTTACAGATTCAAGTGGAAACACTTATGGCGAATACTAAAAGAAGTATGCGTACCACAATACCTCATTTTGCTTATAACTGAACTATACGAACACACTACTGGAGTTAAAATGCTTGACACATTTTCAAACGAATTTTTTTCCAGAACGGGGTGTCAGAGATGGATGTATACTATCTCCACCATAATTATTCAATATGTATATATAAGGAGCATATTATGAGAAGAGCACTTGAAAGATGGGAAAAGGGCATTAGTCCAGAAAGCCACTGCGCATCCGCTAGGAAAAATATTCTGATTCGGATTTTTTGCACAATCTTACTCAAAAAGGACTCCTTTTATCAAATCTGCATGTTGCCAGGACCAAAAGGTGGTCAAAAATTTTTTAAAGGTTTTTTTTTTGTTTTTTTCCTAAAATTATTTTTTTTTGCATGGATAAAAGTTTTTTTAGGTTTTTTGGATCATTCCAAACAGAAAAGGTCTTTAGTGAATTTTCTCTAAAAATGATAGTTTTTGACATATAAGCGATTAAAAATGGAAAAATTGAGAAAACGGCCATTTTTAACCCTCAAAAACTATGTGAAAAACTAAAAATTTGAATGTTGCGAAGGTAAGTAGATATTTTTTAAACATCGATTGATGAAATCCCGAAGAGTTTTTTGCAATACAATATTCAAAACTCCTTCGTTTTTTAATTGCTAATCAAGCGTGCGCGACACTATTTTCCACCGACAGTATGGTGCAAATGAAAGGAATAAATTCGTTATTTCGTAAGCCGGCGACTTTAAAGAAAAATCCCGAGAGAAGTCGATTTTATTTTTAAGTTATGATATTGTGGCATATGGTATACTAGTGACGTCATCCGTCTGGGCGTGATGACGTAATCAATGAATTTTTTAAATGAGAATAGGGGTCGTGTGGTAGCTCATTTGAAAGGTTCTTCAATTCTCTATTCAGTAATGTAAACATTTACATAATTATTTATACAGGGTGTCCTTCTACTTCTTTTTTTGTCAAATAATTTAATTTAATAAAAATTTTTTGGACACCCTGTATAAATAATTATGTAAATGTTTATATTACTGAATAGATAATTAAAGAGCCTTTCAAATGAGCTGGCACACCAGCCCTATTCTTATTTAAAAAAAACATCGATTACGTCATCAAATCCAGATGGATGACGTCACTAGTATACCATATTTGCCACAATATCATAACTTAAAAATAAAAATCGATCTGTTTCGGGATTTTTCCTTAAAGTCGCCGGTTTACGAAATAACGAATTTATTCCATTCATTTGCACCATACTGTCGGTGGAAAATAGTGTCGCGCACGCTTGATTAGCAATTAAAAAACAAAGGAGTTTTGAATATTGTATTGCAAAAACCTCTTCGGAATTTCATCAATCGATGTTCAAAGAATATCTACCTACCTTGGCAACATTCAAATTTTCAGTTTTTCACATAGTTTTTGAGGGTTAAAAATGGCCGATTTCGCAATTTTTCAATTTTTAATCGCTTCTCTCTCCTGTCGTTTCCCCATTACTGAGGATCGTGATTTCTTCCAATATTCCTAACAATGTTTCTCCATTGGTCTCTATCTTCAGCTGTTCTAAGAGCTGCGCAGAATGAGTTTCCAGCTGAATGCTTTATTTGGTCAGACCATCTAGTTGGTGATCGTCCTCTTGATCTTCTCCCCGGAACGTTTCCAGAAACAATTAATCTCTCCAAACTGTCGTCACCTCTGCGAACTACGTGACCAAAGAATTGCAGAATTCGTTGCAGACATATTGTGGACAGCCTTTTTTTAATATTGAGTTGGTTTAGAATGGAAACGTTTGTCCTATGAGCTGTCCAAGGTATGCGCAGCATTCTTCTCCAGCACCACATCTCAAAGGCATCAATTTTTTGGCGCTCGCATGCGTGAAGAGTCCAAGTCTCTGCTCCGTATAGAAATATTGAGAATACAAGGGCATTCACCAGTCTCATCTTGATATTTTGAGAGATAGATCTGTCTTTCCAAACTTTAGTTAGGCGACTCATCGCATTTTTTGCCATACCAATACGTATCCGAACTTCTGCTTCACAGTTACCATCGTTAGTTATACTAGACCCGAGATAGACAAAGGTGTTTACTATCTGGTATTCCTGTAATATGTTAGTCAGTTGAATAGTGTCAAATCTGTCGACCACCATTATTTTTGTCTTAGCTTTATTGATTTTCAGACCAACTCTATTGCTTTCGTACTCAACTCTTCGCAGAAGATCGCTTAATCGCTTATAATGGGGTGTAGCGATGGATCGCCTCCACGTGGTGCACCCTGGATAACGCCAAATGATCCATCCTCCCAATCCTAAGGTGTAACACCATCGTGCCGACGGGATGCATGGTACAGGGAGTAAAGTGTATCTAAAGCGATGCCCTAGAGAGATGGCGAACTCTGGGGGATTATAGCCTTAGCACGGTAAGGGCGCACTGCCGTGCCTGACAGCAATTTGTCCCAACTCGTGGGAACAAATATGGAGAACGAGATTGAATAAACAAACACAAAAACGGGAACGGACACAGAGGCGACTTCAGTCGTGGATTCTGTATCTGTCCCAAATACTGAGCCAGAAGTTGTTCCAAGCGGAACAGACTCTGCACAAAGTAGCAAAAAACGCCTTTCTGGAGCTCAAAAAAGAAAGATGACGAAAAAGGCAAAAATGGCTGCTGGAACATGGACCACAGCAAATCCCCATAAAAACAAAACGGGAGTACTGGTAAAACCCGAGGGTAAAAAGAGACCGCGGGAGAATACCATTACCCCCCCGCAACAAAGGGTTGCTAAGAGACCAAGGAGCTCTCATGAGCAGACTAGGTCATACAGCAATGTCACAAAAGTATTCAGGATAGCGGTGGCACACAGGCACCATCCGGATACTCAACTAGATCAGGCTCACGCAGACCTGATCATCAACAAACTAAAGCTAGCAGTGGATGAGGCTCCTGTTGGAAGTCAAAATCAACTGCTACAGTTCCATAAAACATCGTTTAGCGCAGGTACTCTGTGGGTAAACTGTGCTAACGAACATACCAAAAAATCGACTACTGAGGTGGTAAGGACTATAGAGGGCCTGTGGGAAGGAGTCGACTTAAATGTGGTCGATCCCAGCCACATGCCAAAACGCCCTATGGTCCTCGCCCGCATCCCCGAGAAAGAGGCTGAAGAATCAACAGTCAGAACCCGTTTAGAGAGGCAAAATAAAGACCTTAAGACGGAAGACTGGTTGTTGAAAAATCGGAAGGTCGGAGAGGACATGCAAATCCTCGTATACACGATCGACGAGGTCTCCTATAAAACATTGAAGGCTGCAAATTTCAAGGCGTATTACAGACTTGAAAAGATATCCTTCAAAACCATCAGAGGCATTGATGGCTCCAATCAGAATCCTGCAAGCGAATCTCCAGCATAGTAAGTCAGCTTCGGCAGAACTTACTGTCGCCATGAGAAGGTTTGATGTAGCCTTGTTACAAGAACCCTGGGTTTACAAGGGCAAAATAAGAGGTCTATCGGGTATTGGTGGAGAGCTTATATATAGCCGGTCTGCCGATGTCCCGCGAACTTGCATAATAGTCAAACGAAACATCAAAACACTGCCGTTGATAAATCACTGTTCCAGGGATTTAACCACGGTAAAGATGAAGATCATAGATGGAGGAGGGGTGAAGCAGATAGTTTTAGGATCAGCATACCTCCCATATGATGATCCCGAACAACCACCATCAAGGGAATTGGAGCAGCTAGTGAGAGATTGCAGGAAAAATGGATTGCAATTAATCATTGGCTGTGATGCGAATGCGCACCATCTGACTTGGGGCAGTACAAACACCAATGCAAGAGGTGAGTCAGTACTACAGTTTATAATGCAACATAATTTGAACATATTAAACATATTAAACGTAGGAAACAAACCAACCTTCGTGACTTCACGACGGAAGGAGGTGATTGATATAACAGTTGCCACGACTAACGTGGCTAGAACTGTGAAAAACTGGCATGTGTCAGATGAGGTGTCCTTTTCAGACCATCGACACATTTGTTTTGAAATGACAGGCAATGAGCTTATCAAGGAAACTTATCGTAATCCTCGTAAAACAAACTGGGAAGCATATCAAGCAGACATAGAATATAGCTTAGGCAGGATTAACGGGAAGATAAGGCATACATTGGACCTAGACATGGCTGCCGAACAATTTCAAGAGATTGTCACGTCAGCGTTCGAAGACAACTGTCCGGAGATAGTCAGGAATTCCAACAGGAAAGTTCCCTGGTGGAATCATAATCTTGCAAATCAAAGGACAGAGGTTAGACGAAAATTTAATTTCGCCAAAAGGTCAGGCGAGTGGGGCGATTATCGCAAAGCTCTGACTGACTACAATAAGGAACTGAGAAGGGCAAAAAGAGAATCGTGGAGAAGGCATTGTGAAGAGATAGAAGGGACTTCAGAAATGGCAAGGCTCCATAAAGTTCTCTCAAAGGACCCTCAGATAAGTATTCCCTCGCTCCAAAAAGAGTCAGGTGAATACACTCAGAATGGTGAAGACACCCTGAAAGAGCTTTTCAGGGTGCACTTTCCTGAGTCTGAGACAAAACTGATACCACTAGACACATGGCAAACCGGACTGGATATCATGAATTATGGTTCTAGGGAAAACTGGCATGTGGCAAAAGAAGTTATAAACCAGGACAAAATCAAATGGGCAATAAACTCATTCGAGCCATATAAATCACCGGGTCCGGACGGGATTTATCCAATACTTCTACAGAAGGGAAACGACCTTCTTTTCAAAAAATTGTGTAAGATACTGCAGGCTAGTTTAGGGCTGGGGTACATACCAAAAGCATGGAGGCTGATAAGGGTGGCTTTTATACCCAAACCTGGCAAACTCGGACAGGAAAGGGCCAAGTCTCTGCGGCCATTAAGTCTGATGTCATTCGTACTGAAGACCTTAGAAAAACTGCTCGATAGGCATATCAGGGATGGTGTATTGGTTGAAAGTCCGATACATCGGGGACAATATGCATATCGAGCGGGAGTCTCCACAGAAACGGCACTGCACCATCTTGTACAGAGAGTGGAGTACGTTCTAGAAAACCAAGAGGTGATGTTGGGTGCATTTCTCGATATTGAGGGAGCATTTGACAACACCTCTTACGAAGCGATCACAAGGGCGATCCGTCTAAAAGGAATAGACGAAACAAGCTGTAGATGGATAGACTGCATGCTGAGAAGCCGTGTGATATATGCTACGTTGCTAGGGGATACAGTGTCAGCTCAGGTAGCCAGAGGCTGCCCACAGGGAGGAGTCTTATCTCCTCTATTGTGGAATCTGGTCATGGATGGCCTGATAGCTAGACTCGACAACGATAGGCATCACGTCCTGGGCTATGCGGATGACCTAGTCATCTTAGCCCACGGAAAATTTAATGGTACAGTCAGAGATCGAATGCAACAGGCTCTGACAGTAGTTACAGAATGGACTTCAAATGTAGGGCTTAACATCAGTCCTCTAAAGTCCAAAATCATGAAATTTACTAAAAGAAGGAATTCAGAGGAATTGGGTCCCCTAAGTCTAAATGGTATACATTTAAATCTGGTGAGTGAAGTAAAGTATCTCGGGATAATATTAGACTCAAGACTTACTTGGAATCAGCAGATAGAAAGAATAACGAAGAGAGCGGTATCTACGTTAATGGTAGCCAGACGTACTCATGGAAAAATGTGGGGTTTGAGACCAGACATGGTATATTGGACTTATAACATGGTAGTAAAACCCACAATTACATATGCATCAGTGGTATGGTGGCCAAAAGTGCAGCAAAAAAGTGCCATCATCAAATTAAGCAAGGTGCAAAGACTTGCTTGTCTCGGGATCACGGGGGCTATGAGGGGCACACCTACGGCAGCTATGGAGGCACTACTGGATCTCCCTCCTTTACATATAACAATAAGAGGTGAGGCGAGAATGGGCTATTATAGACTGCGAGAAAACCTGAGCAACGTACCAGTTAAATCAGGACATAGTAAAATAACGAATGAAATTAATGATGCCGAATGGATAATGATTTCTGACCATATGACATCAAGATATATGCCTGAAGTACCTTTTCAAGTGGACATTTGCCCACGAGACGAATGGGACAGAGGAAACTCTCGACCCAGACTGCAGGGTTGCACCTGGTATACGGACGGGTCTAAAACTGCAGACGGTTCGGGCGCAGGAATATTCTATAGTGGTGGAAATTTCAACATTTCTATTCCACTGGGAGAATGTACCTCCGTATTTCAGACAGAGATTTTTGCAATTTTGCAGTGTGCAAGAGAAAACAAACTGAGGGCATTCGAACTGCAGCGGGTTAACATATGCACAGATAGCCAAGCAGCCATTGGGGCTCTTATAAGCCCTAAGGTGAACTCTAGGCTGGTGTGGGAATGTCGACAAGAACTTGATAGACTGGCACAACATAACAGTGTTATACTGGTATGGGTTCCAGGTCATCGGGGCATATACGGCAATGAAAGAGCTGATGCACTTGCCAAGAGAGCATCAGCTACAAAATACCTGGGTCCAGAGCCGGCCGTGGGAGTGCCAAAAAGCACCGTCCGCGAACGAAAAAAAGCCTGGATCCGAAGCCAACACAACTCACACTGGGAGAGTGTACCCGGTCAAACACATGGCAAGATGTATATCGGACGGACATGTGCTAGTAGAGCTGAGTTACTGCTGAAAACAAGCAGGAATCAGCTCAGAGTCATAACAGGTTTCCTCACTGGACATGCGCCAGTTAAGGGTCACCTGCATACAATGGGGCTGTTTCATGGAGACTTGAGCTGCAGACTCTGTAACAGAGAACCTGAAACAGTCAACCATATTTTGCATGACTGTGAGGCATTGGATCGGAGGCGGCAAACACTTTTCGGAGACATCGAAATGACTCCAAAATTATATGGCACCCACCCACTAGACCTGTACAAGCTGGTACAGGGTTCCAGAATTCTGGAATGGGTTTCATAAACAATGGAAGATGTACAATAAGCCAAGTGGCTGCAGTACAACCGGTTCACAACAGACGGCTTCCAGGGAAAAAAAAATCGCTTATAATATGTCAAAAACTATCTTTTTTAGAGAAAAGTCACTAAAGGCCTTTTCTGTTTGGAATGATCCAAAAAACCTAAAAAATCTTTTTTCATGCAAAAAAAATAATTTTAGGAAAAAACAAAAAAAACGTTTAAAAAATTTTTGACCACCTTTTGGTCCTGGCAACATGCAAATTTGTTAAAAGGAGTCCTTTTTGAGTAAGATTGTGCAAAAAATCTCAAGCGACTACATCTCAATAAATAGTCATAAAATAAACAACTTACGGTCGAAAACGAAAGTCAAATATTTAGTCTGCAATTAAACATATCAAGACAAAGATCATGATAAGAGATAGTGATATCTACATAACAATCATCCACACACAACCACAATTGACCGGTTTGAGGTTGTGAGCTCATACTTAAGTATATCAGGGATCATTGATCACAAACACAGGGTCATTGCAGGAATAGATTAAGGTGATACAGTAGCGATCAACAGGTAGCAAAAACGCGTTCCAAGATTGCGGCTGTATTTTTGAATATTTTTTCGAGATATTTGGCATACGTATTCGTAATATAATAAAGAATGGCGGTACAGAGCCCAATTTGAAAAGTATAATAATATGTGGAAATTACCCTGTAATTAAATACAATATTAAAAAACGAGCCTGTACCGCCATTAAGAAGAACAAAAAATACACTTTCTTCAAATAAACTTTTTTATCCGATGCCTAAATTTTGTGTCATTTTGGAACTACTAAAATTTTTTATTTCATTAGTAGTTCCAAAATGACACAAAATCTAGGCATCGGATAAAAAAGTTTATTTGAAGAAAGTGTATTTATTGTTCTTCTTAATGGCGGTACAGGCTCGTTTTTTTAATATTGTATTTAATTACAGAGTAATTTCTACATATTAATATATTTGTCAAATTGGGCTCTGTACCACCATTCTTTATTATGTTACGAATACGTGTGCCAAATACCTCGAAAAAATATTCAAAATTACAGCAGCAATCTTAGAACGCGTTTTCGCTACCAGTTTATCGCTACTGTTTCCTCTTAAACATAGATGTGATCTAGCAAAAGTTGCCACAGTAAAAATGACCAAAAGATCGAAGGACTGTCAAATTTCAAGAGCGTTAAAGATGAGGTTGATCAACTACTTAATATTCCCAATACTGATCTAGGGATGTGAATATTGGACTCTAAGACAATCGGAAAGAAGAGAGATAGGCGCCACTGAAATGTTCTGTTAGAGAAGACTGTTACGAATTTCTTGGACCAACCGTAGGACAAATAATTCAATTTTAAGAGAGCTAAAAGTTAGCCAACGACTCTCCAGTAAAGTCCATCTCCAACAATTAAAATACTTTGGACCTTTCTCCTATGTTATTAGACCAAACGCAGGAAACATGAAAAGACTCATTAAACAAGGAAAGGTGAAAGACCGAAGATCACGAGCAAGATCTCCAACAAGATAGATCGATCAAATTACAGAAATATGTAAAAGACCTATGCATGTGATAAAAGAAATGACCAGAGAGAGAGAGAGAGAGAGAGAGAGAGAGAAAGAGATCTTTGGAGACAGACAACACACATCACGTCGACGACGACACTTCCTCCGGGGGGGTCAGGATTGAAGAGAGAGATTTCATTTGGAGTGTATTCACGTGAAAATAATCAGGTGGTTCTCCTTGCCTGATTAATCACAGTATCGTGCCATTGTTCACCTTTTTTTGGGAGGTGGGAATCTTCGCAAGACCGTCTGGGAAGGTGTCACAGGTGTGTCCGATTCGATCCGTTCTATCTGTATCTTCTCGGGCCGCCTACCGACTAAACCGACCCTCTCTTTCTCCAGCCGACGGGTCTGGGGCCGCTCTTAGTGAGCATATCTGACCCGGCGACCTTACTCCTAGCTCCACTCTTAGCGTGCATTCAAAGTCTATAGGGTCGCCTGTGTATGCTCTGCGTGGGCAGTCCTGAACAATGTGTCTGATCGTGTGTCTTGCAGCGCCGCAGTCACAAGAAGGCGAGGGAAGTTTACCCCATCTGTAAAGGGAGTCAGCGCATCTTCCACAGTTTGTTGGAATTCGATTAAGGGCTGCCCAAATCTTACGGAGACGTTCAAATTGGCCAGGTTTTTCTATGATGTCCGGTAGACTATGGTAATGCGGATCTCTCTTACTTTCCCAATCTTCTCTCCATCGGGTATTTAAGTCAAAGTTGGATTGCTGCAGCGCTTGACCAGATTGTAGAGGGGGCAACCTGGATCGGGGACGGTTTCCAAGAATATCGGGGATGTCGTTGTGGACTAGAAGCTGGCGACTGTCCATTATTTTGTTATATTCTTTACCCAATGCATGTTCGCGGCGTAGGTTGGGTGGTGCTATATTACTAAGGGTAGGTAGCCACATTGCATTGTAGAGGTCGGCTTAATTGTGCCTGTTATCATACGCATAGCACGGTTGAGTTGAGTGTCCACCAGGTGGGTATGCCTGCTATTTAGCCACACTGGTGCACAGTATTCTGTCACCGGATATACCAGGCCAAGAGCAGAGGATCTTAAAGTTGATACTGTTGACCCCCACGTAATGCCGCAGAGTTTCTGTATTATATTGTTACGTGTTTTCAATTTTGCTGCTGTTTTCGTCAGGTGTTCTTTGAATATAAGCGTTTTGTCTAGCTAGAATAACCCCAAGGTATTTCGTGTATTTATTGTCTTTTCAACAGCTTGTTATTAAAATACACTCGCAATTCTCTGTTTGCCAGCTTGTTGTTGAGATAAAAAGCTGATACTTCAGTTTTTGTAGTACTTGGTTGTAGTCTCCATTTCTTAAGGTATTCGCTGAGGATGGATAGGTCATTCGTGAGAGTGATTTCTGTAGTTTCTAAAGATTGGTGACTTGTTGCAAGGGTCCAGTCGTCAGCATATCCAAACTTCTGAGATACGGTTTCAGGTATGTCAGCAATATAGAGGCTGAAAAGTAAAGGGGCAAGGACAGAACCCTGTGGAAGGCCATTGTTAAGTTTTATCTGTCTACTCGTCTCCTTTCCAATTATAACCTGGAAGACTTTGTTTGTCAGCATGTTGTCAATGAGGTTAATTATCTTTCTGCAGGGGATAATACGGGCCAGTTTATATATTAATCCCTGTCTGCACACAGTATCCTATGCTGCTGTTAGATCTATGAATACTGTTGCTGTCTTTTGAAAACTAGCTTCTATAAAAGTTGTTAATGACAGCACTTGGTCCGTACAGCTTCGATAAGGGAAACCCGGGAAACCCGGTTCAATGGGGACGTTTTATAGTATTATGTGACTAATTTTGTTGAGGAGAAGCTTTTCTAATGGTTTATATAACATGTTGAGTATAGCTATGGGGCGGTAGTTTTCTGGCTTATCGTTTGATTTGCCCCGTTTCGGAATTGCAATTGTCTTTGTTCGCTTAAGTGAGAAAGGAATGGTACCTGACTGAAGTATATCATTAAAGAACAATGCAAGCCACTGTTTCGTGTATGCACCACTGTGTATCAAGAACTCAGGATGGATAGCATCAAACCCATATATGCTTTACCTGATTTCATTTCTTTTAGCGCATGTATGATTTCAGAAATAAGTATTCTTGCTGAGTATTCTGAGTTCGTTTTTTAATGACCTTAAGTCTCTTTTCACGTTGGTAGTATGTGTTCGATCTCGTAGAGCTCTGGATAGAGATACTATATTATGGGAGCTTTGTTAAGAGACATTTTAGGCTCTCTGGATTCCAGCTGGTTAGGTGCTCCAATTTTCCGCAACAGGGACCATGCCTGACGGCTTGATTTTTTGAAGTCAAGGTTTTTGACAGTCTTTATCCATTTTTGGCGTCTAGCTGTATCGATGTTGTGTAAAAGCTCGTCGGCTATTTCTCGATCACCACTTTCGAGAAACTTCGCGTATGTCTTCACATATGTTTCAGTCCATCCGGGCACATATTCTTTGCATCTAGGGATGGTTTCCTTGGCAGCGCTTATTACTGCACCCACAAACCTCTCGTAATGTTTGCTGATTGGAGGAAGCCAGCTCAAGGTCCGGTCTAGTTGTTCAGAGAACTTCTTCCAGTTTGCTTTTCTAGGATTCCACCTGGGTCGAAGATATGATCTAATTATTGGTAGTGATACTCCGATGATGATAAGCACAGGACAATGTTGAGTAGTATGTGGGAAGTCTGCAAGGACACTTCTCACAGTTGTTAGTGGTCTGTCATTGGTATCCTTCGAGACAAAACATATGTCTAGGTTATATTCTTTTCTCCATGCAGCTGATTTAAAGGTTCCTCTGTCTTTGGCATCAAAAACTAGATATTATGTACTTTGCTCTTCGGACCATTCTACTAGTGCCTCCCCATTTTCATCATTCGTGGTGTAAGTACTCCACATTTCGTGGTGGCTGTTGAAGTCGCCGATGTATATATAGTAGGATGTGGATGAGTCTTTAGCAGTTCTGGATTCCATGTAGTGGCTGGAGGTTTGTATATGTTAACTACGGTAATCTCTGCAATTTTGGTGACCACTTCATGTATATTATTTTTATTGGAAGCAGAAAGCAGGAAACCATTTTCTATATTGCAGCGAATATAGGTTGTGATGCCGTAATGTTTATAATAGTGGCTCCCAGTAAATCGTAGCCAGGTATCTTTCCCCTTAAATCAAGCTGGACTTTGTCTTCGGTATGGGTCTCTTGTATGGCAACCAGGTCAATGTCGTTATCGTGTAGGATTTTTTGCAATACTTGGCATTTTGCCTTGCTTATGCCCTCGATGTTAAGGTGACAGACTCGGATACACAGTCCGAGATCTCTAGTCAGCTGGTTCTGAGAAGAACCTTTATTTGTTCCCATCGTCTGTTTACGTATATATATATAAGATTTCTGTTTGTGATCTGTGATATTGGCAGGATTTTTTTTCGTTCGTCTACCACCAAATTTTGCTAGTTCGTTTAGCGTTACCCAGGGTGCACCACGTGGAGGCGAACTAGCGTTACACCCCTTATATTAAAATTAAAACACACTCTGAAACATTGGATGTACTTTATTTCACATCAGAATTAATACATAAAATAGGCTTTGGTATTTAAACTATGTTTATTGAATAAAGTATAGTTTGCATTTTTATCTAGTTTATCACATTACCTGGGGGCATCAAACAGTCATATACATTGTAAAATATTGTATATCAACAATATAGTAACATGTATTATTTCTTATTGTAAAGCTACGAAATATTATTTAAAAGGAAAATACAAAATGAAAACCTAATACTCAAATATTTTAAATACTCTTCAAACCTACCTTGGTAAATTATTTAATTTGGGTTTTTTAAGTTAATGATTGTATGAGCTTGGAATATTATTGTTTTTAGAATGGTTTTTTAGATGGATTCATAATAAAAACTAAATATTTATTGGTAATAAGAACCTTATAAATAAAGAACTAGTGATGATAAAATGATACAAAATATAAGAATATAACCGTTGTATAACATTGAACAATGAAACAATGTGTGAAATTAGTGATCACATGAAAATTAAATATTTATTATACCTACATCAATGCATTAAATTTTATTGTACATACAGTCTAATTTTGTTTTAACCACTAATCCTATAAAATAATTTACAAATAACTTCCGCCTGTCTGTCCGTGAAAAAACTAGTTCAGTTTTTTATAGATTTGCTAACGGGTGGTGCCAGTGTTACATACAGGGTAATTGATTACTGGGGTAAAGCTCAATAGATCCGCTATAGTAATAGATAGCAATAAAAGTTAATAACAAAAATTGTAGCCAACTTTAAGCTTCACATTTTAGAATTAATTAGAATGTTACAGGGTGTTCGATAACACAGTGGCAGACTAAACTTATGTTTTTTTAAATGGAACACCCTATATTTTATTTTAAATTCGAAATCCTGTTAACTTCTCCATCACAAAAATATAAAGATTTGTTATGTTATACAGGGTATTTACAAAGTTATAACCAGTTTTATATGAAAATCGTAACAAGTTTAACTCCCTGTATAAATAAAAATAAGCAAAACAGCAATGGTTTATTAATGCCATATTATTTTTCGTATTGTCAAAATTTTTAAGAATCATTGATATTGCTAATTTTCTTTATATCAAATACAGGTTGAGTCAAAACGCAAGTACATTATTCTCTCAGTAATTTTAAATGGAACACCCTGTATTTTATATTACAATTAAAAAGTACTATTACCGTACTTTAATTTTTAGATAACATTCCCTATGTCTAAATTTATTAGTTTTCGAGATATTTTCATTTTTCAATGGACCAATAGCGTGGCCACCCAAATCACCAGAATTTAATAAACTGGACTGATTTTTTTGGGGTTACGTTAATGATGAAGTTTATAAAATTCCTCCAACAACAAGGGATGAGATGAAAAATAGAATGCAAAGTGTATTTCGATGCGTTAATTTACAAATGCTTCGTAGAGTAAGTAGCTCATTCAATGATCGTTTTTAGGCGTGCATAAATGTGTTAGGAGGTAATTTTGAACACCTTATGTAATTAAATATTAAAAATAGTTTATTAAAAGTAGCTTCTAATTTTTTTAAACATGTTTTTTTTGCAAAATGTATTACTGATAAATTATTTTTCGTTCTTTATTTGTTACATTGTTACATTTACATAAAAAGTAGTGTTTAATTGACTTCACAAAATGTTGTATTTTGTGGTTGTGTGTTTTTTTGTAAAATTTATTACTAATTTTCTTTCTTTATTTGTTACAATTACATAAAAAAGTAGTTTTTAATTGTTTCAAAAATGTTGCATGTTGTGGTTGTGTTTTTTTTTTGGAAAATGTATTACTAATAAATTATTTTTATTTCTTTATTTGCTACATTGTTACATTAATTACCGGATTAATAACCAGTAATCGTCAATTGTCAATTCAGTGATGGCTTACTTAAAATTTAGATAAATTTAGACACCTAAAATAATTTGCACTAAAAAATTAAAATATCTCGAAAACTAATAAATTTGGACACAGGGAATGTTATATAAAAATTAAAGTACGGTAATGTTACTTTTCAATGATGATATAAAATACAGGGTGTTCCATTTAACATTACCGATAAAATGATGTACTTGCGTTTTGACTCACCCTGTATTTGATATAAAGAAAATTAGCAATGTCAATAATTTTTGAAAATGTTGGCAATAAATAAAAAAATATGGCATTAATAAACCATTGCTGTTGTGCGTATTTTTATTTATACAGGAAGTTGAACTTGTTACGATTTTCACACAAAATTGGTTATAACTTTGTAAATACCCTGTATAACATAACAAACCTATATATTTTTGTAATGGAGAAGCTAACAGGATTTCGAATTTAAAATAAAATATAGGGTGTTTCATTTAAAAAACATAAGTTTGGTCTGCCACTGTGTTATCGAACACCCTTGTAACATTCTAGCTAATTTTGTAATATGAAGCTCAAAGGTGGCTAAAATTTTTATTATTAACTTTTATTGCTAGCTATTACTATAACGGATCTATTGATCCGCTACCCCACTAATCAATCACCCTGTATAATAATCATCATAACAGGATCTTTATACAGGGTGATTGATTAGTGTGAGGAAGCTCAGTAGATCTGTTATAGTAAAAATTACAAAAAAAAGTTATTGACAAAAATTGCAGGCAGCTTTAAACTCCACATTTTAAAATTAGTTACAATCTTACAGGGTGTTCCATAAGATGGTGGCAGACCAAACTTATGTTTTTTTAAATGGAATACCCTGTATTTTATTTTAAATTTGAAATCTGCTTCACTTTCACATCACAACAATGTAAAGTTTTATTATGTTATACCGGGTATTTAAAAAGTTATAACCAATATTACCTGAAAATCGTATCAAGTTTAACTCCCTGTATAATTAAAAAGGAGTATAGGAACATTATTCTATTGCAACCATAGTTTTTTAATAATTGTTAAAAATTATAAAACATATTCGTTTTTATAATATTCGTTAAATCAAATACAGGGTAAGTCAAAATGCAAGTACATTATTTTCTTGGTAATTTTAAATAGAACACCCTGTATTTTATATCACTATCGAAAAGTACTAATATCGTACTTCAAATTTTATGAAGTACTCCCTATACCTAAAGTTATCAGTTTTCTAGATATTTTTATTTTTCCATCACAATATTAATTTGGTAGATATTTTAACGTTTACCAATAATTATTGTGAGTTGGCTATGAGTGATTTGTCAGAAACTGACAGTTTGACATTATTGTTTATTAATTCAGTATTGGGATACACCGTAAATTAGAAACAATTATTATTTAGTAATTCAGTAATTAATTCAATTTAAATTAGCAATAATGAATTTTACTACTGATGAAATGGTAGATATGATCTGGATTTTGGGGGAATGCAATAAAAATTCATTACTAGCATCAGCTAGCATTTATCAAGAACCGTTTCCAGATAGGCGGCAACCTAGACAAGATACATTTGAAAAATTGAAAGATCGATTTAACCGCACTGGTTCAGTGAATTTTGAAAAACATAAACGAACAAACACTAGTGTGACAGAGGAAAACGAAATGAGTGTTGATGGAAGTTACAGAAAACCCACACACAAGTATAAGGAGTATTTCCAGTGAACAAGAACTTAGTTACTACTCTGTTCAAAACATTCTATCTAAAAACAAGATGCACCCTTATATTCAAAAGCACCAAGAATTAAATAATGATGATTTTCAGAAACGACTAGTATTTTGTGAATGGGCCTTAGAAAAAATTAATGAGCAGAGAGATTTTTTTGATTATGTCCTATTGGTTGATGAAGCTACATTCCATCGAAACGGTTCTGTTAATAGTCATAACTTTCACTACTATTCAACGAGTAATCCATACCACATAGTAACACATAGTCAAACAAGATGGTCTCTAAATGTGTGGGGAGGTATCGTCGGTAACCATGTAATAGGACCATATTTTTTTGAAGATAACTTAAATGGTGAGATTTATTTAGATTTTATCGTAAATCAGTTACCGATATTATTAGAAGTTGGTTCCACTTAATATACGTGAACAAATGTGGTTTCTACATGACGGTGCTCCTGCGCACCACAACGAATTAGTACGTGGTGAACTTAATGATCAGTTTGGTGAAAGATGGATCGGAAGGGATGGACCGGTAAGGTGGCCCTCAAGGTCACCAGATTTCAATAAAATCATTTTTTTGGGGTTACGTTAAGAACGAAGTATATAAAATACCTCCAACAACAAGGGATGATATGAAAAATAGAATCCGAATTGCATTTCAAAATATTTCTTTACAAATGCTTACTAATGTAAGCAACTCTTTCAATGACCGCTTTCAAGTATGCATAGATGTTTTGGGAGGCCATTTTGAACACCTTACTTAAGTAAGATAAGTTAAAATTACTAATTAATGCCAAACTGTCAGTTTCTGACAAATCAATCATGGCCTGGCCAACTCACAATAATTATTGGTAAACGTTAAAATATCTACCAAATTAATACTTTGATGGAAAAATAAAAATATCTAGAAAACTGATAACTTTAGGTATAGGGAGTACTTCATAAAATTTGAAGTACGATATTAGTACTTTTCGATAGTGATATAAAATACAGGGTGTTCTATTTAAAATTACCAAGAAAATAATGTACTTGCATTTTGACTTCTTACCCTGTATTTGATTTACCGAATATTATAAAAACGAATATGTTTTATAATTTTTAATAATTATTAAAAAACTATGGTTGCAATAGATTAATGTTCCTACACTCCTTTTTAATTATACAGGGAGTTAAACTTGATACGATTTTCAGGTAATATTGGTTATAACTTTTTAAATACCCGGTATAACATAATAAAACTTTACATTGTTGTGATGTGGAAGTAAAGCAGATTTCAAATTTAAAATAAAATACAGGGTGTTCCATTTAAAAAAACATAATTTTGATCTGCCACTATCTTATGGAACACCCTGTAAGATTGTAACTAATTTTAAAATGTGGAGTTTAAAGCTGCCTACAATTTTTGTTAATAACTTTTTTTTGCAATTTTTACTATAACAGATCTACTGAGCTTCCTCACACTAATCAATCACCCTGTATATGTGTACAAAAAATTCAAGTCTGTGAAACTATTCAGCCCACTTTAATCAAACTTGGTATAACGTATGATATCAAGTAAAACCTTATATCGACCGTATTTAGTTCATGGAATAGAAAATGAATAAAAATATATAGAAACCGAATAATAAGCAGGATTCAGGGCAGGTAGATCAACCATTGACCATTTATTCTGCCTTACACGGATAACTGAAAAGAATGTTGCCGTTAACCGGGAAGTACCTACATTATTTTATTGTATGTAGACTTGAGAAAGGCATTTGACGTATCCCACAAATTACACTATGGGAATGAGTACGAGCAACGAAACAAATTTATGCTAATCTAAAGTAAGGGTAAAAATTGGAAACTGCCTAGTCCAGGGATTTCAATCCAGGAAGTGTCTTAAACGAGGCTGTTGTCTCTCACCGACATTATTTAAGATTTAGCTCGAACAAATTCAAAATCTTTGGAAACGCATATGCATGCCACTATACTATATACACATTGGGGCTTGGCATATATAAAAAAGGGAGCTTGAAATAAACATAAGAAAGACAGAATATATCTGTGTCTGTGGGATACAGCAGGACTTCGCATTGGACGATGGAGAAATTATCAGACATGCGACATATATCAATAGCTGGATCTGATCTTCACAAAAGAAGCGAATTTAGACGACACGGTTGAAGAAAGAAACAACCTGGGAAGAAAAGCAATATTCCTTCTAAATAATACACTTTGAGGCTAATCAATAACAAATAGTAACAAACGTAGGATATACAGGGTGAGTCATGAGGAACTGTACATACTCCTACCTCGTATAGAGGCTCCTATGGGGAATAAGAAATGACCATTAAAAAGTGTCTGCTCCCATTGTTTAATAATATACAGGGCGAGTTTCGCATTTTGACAGAAATTTGTATTTGTCATAATTTTTGAACGGTCAGATCGATGTGTCTCTTATTTTGGCCAATCGTTACACTATTACCACCTAATCAACTAATTTATTCAAACTAGAAAAAATCAGGTCCGGCTTTAAAAAAATTAGTTCGTTTGGGTCTTAGAAAAAATTTCACCCTGTATACGCTTTTTAAAAACTCTAATATGAATTTTACAAATTAGACAAATAGGCAATTAAAATGGCATATTTATTTTTTTCCGCACACGATTACTTAATTTTTTATAAAAAAAATTAAATTTCACTATGAATTAAAAGTTTGGTACCATGTATTTAAGAAAAAATAACTTTTATTACAAAAATTAATTTTTTTGCACAAATAAGTAATTTATGTTACCATCCAATCAACGGATTTATTCAAACTAGAGAAAAATCAGGTCCGGATTTAAAAAATTAGTTCGTTTTGGTCTTAGAAAAAATGTTACCCTGTATACGCTTTTTGAAAACTCTAATATGAATTTTACAAATAAGACAAATAGGCAATTAAAATGGCATATTTATTTTTTTCCCCACACGATTACTTAATTTTTTATTAAAAAATCAAATTTGTCAAAATCGGAATTTTAACCTAAAAATGAAAAAAAAATGAACTCACGGTTTAACTCGCTACAACTCTGTTCCATTTTAATATTTTTTTTCTGAAATTTTTACAGCACATACCTCTTACCATTGTGAAGACTATGAAAATTGTTGTAGACTTTCAGTCTTCTTCTTGTAAAAGTTGCAAACTTGTAAATCGCAAAAATTAGGTGGAAATTTTAAAATTTATCAATTTGATCACGTCTATGTTAAACTATCGAGTCCAAAAGAAGTGTTATGGGAAGTTTTAGATGTAGACGTGTTATAGAAAAAAAAATGGTAAAACTTTTAATTTTAAGAAAAACGTTGTTTTTATAAATTAATTTTTGTAAAGAAAGTTATTTTTTTTAAATCTATGCAAAAACTTTGCCAAACTTTTTATGCATAGTCAAATTTGATTTTTTAATAAAAAAATAAGTAATCGTGTGGGGAAAAAATAAATGTGCCATTTTAATTGCCTATTTGTCTTCTTTGTAAAATTCATATTAAAGTTTTCAAAAAACGTATACAAGGTGAAATTTTTCCTAAGACCCGAACAAACTAATTTTTTAAATCCGGGCCTGATTTTTTTCTAGTTTGAATAAATCAGTTGATTGGGTGATAACATAAATTAAATATTTGTTCAAAAAAAATTCATTTTTGTAATAAAAGTTATTTTTATTTTAATCTATGGTTGACTTTACCAAACTTTTAATTATTCATAGTCAAATTTGATTTTTTTTATAAAAAATTAAGTAATCGTGTAGGGAAAAAAATGAATATGCCATTTTAATTGCCTATTTGTCTAATTTGTAAAAATCATATTGGAGTTTTCAAAAAGCGTATACAGGGTGAAATTTTTTCTAAGACCAAAACGAACTTATTTTTGAAAATCCGGGCCTGATTTTTTCTTGTTTGAATAAATCAGTTGATTGGTGGTAACATAAATTAAATATTTGTTCAAAAAAAAATAATTTTGGTAATAAAAGTTAATTTTGTTAAATCTATGGTTCACTTTACCAAACTTTTAATTCATAATCAAATTTGATTTTTTTATAAAAAATTAAGCAATCGTGTGCGGAAAAAAATAAATATGTTATTTTAATTGCCTATTTGTCTAATTTGTAAAATTCATATTACAGTTTTCAAAAAGCTTATACAGGGTGAAATTTTTTCTAAGACCAAAACGAACTAATTTTTTTAAAGCCGGACCTGATTTTTTTCTAGTTTGAATAAATCAGTTGATTAGGTGGCAATAGTGTAACGATTGACCAAAATAAGAGACACATCGATCTGACCGTTCAAAAATTATGACGAATAAAAATTTCTGTCAAAATGCGAAACTCGCCCTGTATATTATTAAACAATGGGAGCAGACACTTTTTAATGGGCATTTGTTATTCCCCATAGGGGCCTCTATACGAGGTAGGAGTATGTACAGTTCCTCATGACTCACCCTGTATAACATAATTATTAAAAGTATAATCACCTACATCAGTGAAGTATGGCAGATAAAGGAACGATACAACGGAAAACTTTAAAAGAGAGAGTTACTAACAGTAAAATAAGAGATATCATGCAAGTAAATCATAAAATAGTAGAAGATAATGGTACTACCAACTAAGATGGTATGAACATGTCCAAAGAATGCCCGAAGATCGACTTGTAAAACAAATACTAACATGGCAGCCTCATGATAGAAGGAAAAAGGGGATGACCTCGCCTTAGCTAGAGAGAAGGCATAAATCGGGAAATGAGAGATATAAAAATAGAGAAAAACCTATGGACGGACCGAGAAAAATGACGATTGGGTATTGGGGACAGGGCCAGAGGTCTAAGATGTTATATTGCCTATTTGTATGTGATGTATTAAAATACGACATATTAACCGAATTGAAGGTTTTCAAATAAAATAAGGGAATATATTCAAATGGGAAATAAGCCACAATTTTACCTAAAAATGATTTTATTAACGTTTCGACGCCCAAGTCGGGTGTCGTTGTCAAAATACAAAATAATACTAAATAAACAAAAATGTTGTTGCTTAGTAAAAAATTCTTCTAATAATTTATTTAATCTTACTCATTTATATCGGCAATTCAGACACTATATTATATATATTATATATTATACAATTATATCAATAGTAAAAAGAGAAAAATCAAAGAAGCGGCTCTAATTATGCTAAATGAAACCAATTGTGTCGCAAATTCCTCGGTAGAATGCAGTAGGATGTGGTTACCCATATTAAAGGAGGAAGTCAATAGAAAGAAAATACCACAATTAGTAAATCAGTAACATATCGAGTTAGTACATATTTAGTATTTTAGTATTATTTAAAATTTAAAATATCAAGTCAGAATTTGGTATTAGTTTTGAGAGTAAACTAAATGTAAACACAAATACTTACGATGTCGGGATAGTATCACGAGGTTTTTCCTGGTTTTCCCTCGTGATTTACTATGGAATCTCTAACGCGAGAATTTCAGTGCCACCGTTGCATTTGGTTGTCTTTTTAAAGACAGATCACATGCTATGATTTTTTGTGGCGGATATTCTTGAGTTAGGATTGATTTCATGTAATCGAATGAACTATCTTTTAATAAAGTCGTCCCAGGAACGCAACTCATCAATATTGGCAATATCATTTTAAAGTCGTCTACTTTAAAATGTATAATACGTGTCTGAATTGCCGATATAAATGAGTCAGATTAAATAAATTATTAGAAGAATTTTTTACTAAACAACAACATTTTTGTTTATTTAGTATTATTTTGTATTTTGACAACGACACCCGACTTGGGCGTCGAAACGTTAATAAAATCATTTTTAGGTAAAATTGTGGCTTATTTCCCATTTGAATATACTTGATTATAAAAATGCCACAAGAAAATAGCTGCAGAACAACATTAAAATAAGGGAAATTTTAAATTGTAGTGGCAAAAATTCTGCCCTTTTGGCTCAATTATAGTGGAGTCTTAATTAACCTACTCTTTCTTTCAGGGGAAGGGGAGCTAGTTGTAATAATAGTTGCTGATTATCTTAACAGTTTCTGCTAGATACCAGTCAAAAAATTTTTGTCTGTTCATATTTTAAATGTTTTACCTACTTCGAATAATAAATTATAAAATTGCTAACTTACTGGGCGAGACGTTGAAGTTAAAAATAAATAATTTAATTACACTAGGACTTTACACTACACAACGAAATACTACTACTTTTATATAAATTAAGTGTCAATGTTATCATTGTCACAGGCAAAACCGACAAAGTATTTTTTATGTAATCGTATATAATTTTATAGTTATTTGCTACCTAAAACTAATCTACACTCACCGGTACAAAATTCCGTCCCTAAAAATTTTTGATTAAGTTTGACAATTTATAACTTTGTAATATGTTCTCCGATTTTCAAGATTCTTACATTAGTTTGTAGGTACATGTATTGATATTGTTTGTTATTATTCCGATAATCAAAATTTTTGCTTAAATGGTCTTATACGGGGGTGAATGGAGGCGTTGTATTTTCTACTAACTTTAAGGGGGGAAATTGAAGACCTGATTTTGTTTCATACTGCTTTCGTATTATCTCGGAGGCATCTCTTGGTTTTTTTAATTATCCGAATATCTCTTTTCTTGTGAAAGCTGTAAATAAAAACACTGATTTGAAGGTTTACTTAATTAAAATTATCAAACGCACTAAAATTAACAAAACAAAACAAAATTAACAACAAAAACAATTTAATAGCGGGTATGTCCACCTCCCGCAGAAACGACTGCTCGCAATCTGGTTGACATCGAATAAATAAGATGTGTTATCCTTGCCTGAGGAATAGCCCGACATTCCTCCACCAGGGCCATAACTGTATCAAACTTGCTGGAGGCCTAGAATGATGGGGAATAGCTATTTTCAATTCACACCATAAATGCTCGATAGGATTGAGATCTGGGTTACATGCCGGCCCTTTCAATCTTACCAATCTAACTTCTATATAAGATATTTATGTTTATGAGTCAATCAGTGGTTTTATTGACAAAGAATTGCGCAGCTCTTACAAGAAAAGAGATATTAGGATAATTCCAAAAAGAAAATTTTAGTCAGGCCTCCGGGATAATATGGAAGGACTCAGAGGCATAGCTACCTCCGTATCAATTATACGGGACGCCCGACATTCAGGGCCCCAGCGCGGCATGTCGACCCAAAATTCCATTCAAAAAATTGAAAAAAAATATTCTACAATTATTTCACTATTAAAACGCTTTGAACAGTGTATATTGTTAGGATATCGACATTTTCGTGAAATGAATACTCTATCTATATACATATAAACTAAATTGATGTACAGGTACCTATCTATTTTCTGCCTCCCGCATTTCTATAACTACAGAGCTTTTTTGTTATCAAGCTACTTTTTATTGTCTATTCACCGTTGGTTGTATGTGAGACATATAATGCCAAATTGCAATATTTGTAATCGCTTTACCTTTGAATATTTGAAACATTGAAACACTGTGTATTGTTTGCGTATATTTTCGTGTAATCTGTTCTTTATTTATAAATTGTATTTAAGTATATCTATGTATTTGCCGGTCGCTCGCCGTTAACCTTTAACTACCCGCGCATCAAGTTATGACATAACTACACGCGTGGCGTACTTTATACGCCACAAGAAAATACACAATAACAGCGGATTTGTTTATTTTTTTTTTGAAAAAATACACTTAGTTGTTTGTTATAAACCTTATTTGGCATCAGTGAATACTTGGAGTTCCTTCTCAGTAAGCCAATTGGGATTTATAACTGGAATTACGGAATAACTGGAGTCCATGATAAATAAAATTGTTAATAAAAAATTTTTTGAAATGTGATTTTTTACGGGAGAAAAGGATTGTTTATAAAGGAAAATATATTTTGTGCCATAATGACTAAAAAACAATTGAAATATGTACTTATATTACTACTTATATTAATATAATCGTGGCGCATATTGTGCACCACCGGAAACAACAAATAATAAACTGTAAATTACGATCTTTCCAGAACGCCGATTATAACGAAACTAAAACCAAATTGTAAAGCACATTCCAGTGATAGGTTAGAGACATAAACAAGGTCAAAAATTAAATTTTTAAATATATTTGCAGTAGAATTCTTATATCTGGCGTACAAAATACGCCAGCGCGTGTAGTTAAAGGTTAAAGTAAAGAGCTTCTTTGTTTACGTTCATTTTCTATATCCATTTACCCTTGGCTTGCAAAAACTGAATCTGTTTTAAAACAACGAGTCTCAACAATTAAAATCTATATTTCGACTTTGGTATATTACAGTTAATTAGGTTTATTATTATTATCTATATTTGGGTTTTATACGCAGAACTTATTAGTTCCTAAGGTTGTATTATGCAATTTGCAATTTATTTAAATTTTGCAATATACAGGGTGTTTCATTAATAATTGGAAATAATTTAGCTGTAGATTCCTAGGCTCAAAATATTAAGATTTAACGCAAAAACAAAAAACGAAAACTAGTACGTTTATTCCAGAGATGAATCGATTTCATCAATCGCGAATTTCTAGTACCGATCATATGTATCCGCTTTGGGTAGGTCAACGGATATTTCTGTACCATCCGTGAATAAGTGGATAAGTCAAATCTTAAATTTTTTATTCTTCAAAACTAATAAAATGTTTAAAGTGGCCATACCGAAAAGCTTGCATTTTTGAGTTATCGACTTATTCACAGATGGTACAGATTTTATCGCATTAGTTTTTGTGTGTTTAATTTTGAATTATTTTTGGCAAATTATAAGGTATTCTAGTACTAAAAGTTACTCTTGCTTTAGGTAGGTAAAATACATTTTTTTGAAAAATTTTTCGAATTTTGTTCAAATTCAAAAAATGAAACATTTTCAAATTGATTTTTCTAGAAGACGGTGTATCCTACCGACTTAAAGTAAGAGTAACTTTTGGTACTAGAATACCTCACGATTTAACAATTCAGTGTCAAAAATGCTTAAAAGTCAAAGACAAAAAAGTTATGCGATAAAATAACCGTTGCCCTACCCAAAGAGGACGCATATGACCGGTACTAGAAATTCACAATTTATGAAATCGATATCTGGAAGACAAAGAGACGTACCAGTTTTCGTTTTTCTAAATAGAAGTATTCTAGAGGTATGTATTTAAAAAAATCTGATTAAAAGTCTCCATCTTCAAAGAACTCCAGCTCCCTTAGGAAGCATTTTCGGGGTAGGTGATGTTGGGTTAATCCATAATATTTTGAGTCCACGAATCTACAGTTAAAATATTTCCAATTAATAATGAAACACCCTATATTGTTTTGTTTTATTTCATTATCTTTTATTTTGTAGTAATATTGATGATTTTTGTAATTTCAGTAAACTGTATTTGTTATTGTTTTTTTCCTAATCTTTGTAAGCTTTGTCCATAAAATTGTAAAATTTTTAGTGATAATAAAGCATATTTCTATTCTATTATATAGAAGCGTTTTTGCTTCTTTTGTTGAAATTTTTTTTAGCACTATGCCATATCAGTGGTGGAAAAAGGCCCGCGACATACTTTGATATGGGGCACCTGTGGAGCTAGCTACTGAAAGGACTATGAAACAAAATCAGCTCTTCAATTTTTCCATAGAATTTTTTAAAGTTAGGTGAAAATGCAATGCTTCCACTCAACCCCGTATAATTCCATCTAAGCAAAAAATTTTGTTACCGGAGTAATAGCAAACGGTACTAATACACGTACCTACAAACTGATGTAAGAATCTTGAAAATCGGAGTACAAATAATAAAGTTATAAGTTGTCAAACTTAATCAAAAATTTTTAGTGGCGGAATTTTGTGCCGATGAGTGTATATAAAAATAATTCTGACTACAATATTTTACAAAGTTATAACAATGATCCTTTAAAAATATCACTTAAATTAATAGACAGTTACCCAAGTTCCTAATATCCTATATAATAATATCACTTAAAATATAATAAGATTAACTAAAGACATAAACCAACTTTCGCTTATCATCGCGCTAGTCCAAACTGTGATTTAACCAATCTTCCAATATATTGTAGAGCTCTAAAGGTTTTGTTAGGAGTTAATCTTTGTCGTAATAGATAATAACTACCACCCCTGAAGAGGATTAAAATAAAAATTAGCACTAAAACGTCAACCCAATAAATAGTGTTTTCCATGCCCATGTCCCTAACGAATAAGTTGAGGTCTGTGTATATACAGTATTCTTCAGTATCCGGACAGCTTAGCTTTTCTCTATCTTTTAACATGGCGTGAATCAACCCTTCGAGCGAGTACCTGAGGTAGCTAAAGTGCATGAAGAATTTTATTATAGATGGAATAGTGTCGTAACCAGATCCGAATCCGTAGACAGCTAGTAGCATGAAAGGAACAGCAGATACTGGTCCCATAAACACAGCATTCTAAAAACAAAAAAAAAAGATTTTACAATGCAGTTATCGTGGATAACAGATAATTGTTAGAAAACTTATAACAACTAAAACATGAATTCATGTGAACAAACATTACAGTTTTATATAATCATAATTCAAAAAGGCTCTGAAACTGTTTTCTTGTAGCATGCCCATAATGCCTGGTTGCACCAACAAATCTTAAGCTCCAGCTTAACCCATCTCTGCTTATAGATAGTACCGCTTTAGGTCTCACTTAGTATAGGCGCATCGCATCGAGCATCGCATTGAACGTTGCATCGAGCATCGCATCGACTATCGCTTCGAGCATCGCATCGACTATCGCTTCGAGCATCGCATGGACCATCGCTTCGACCATCGCTGCACCCATCGCATCGCGTCGCATCGACCATCGCTTGGATCATCGCTTCGCCTATTGAATCGCACCGACCATCGCTTTGAGCATCGCTTCGACTATCGCTTCGACCATCGCTTCGCCCATCGCATCGCATCGCCAATATACGCGGGTTCGATCCCCAGTGCGGACTATTTTTTTTTAATTTTTTATACATTTTATGATTGTAAGTATATATTTAGTTAAAATTTTTGCCAACAGTTATTGTTCAGAAATCATTTCTTTGTGGCATTTTTCAATGTGTGTGTTTTATTCTTTTATTTTTTTAATTTTTGGTATTGTTTTAATAAAAATTTTTGGAAAGTAGTAAGTATTAAAATTAGTTTAATATTTAAATAAAATATAAATAAAGTGTTTAAAGTATATTAATTTCGTTGAAATCATATAATAGAAGTATAACTTCTTACGCGCGTACAGAGTACACACACATTCTTTTTTTTTTTTAATATACATATATCAATCATCGTGTATTGAAAAGTCTAGCTCGAATATTTAGTTCTGGTTTTGATGTCATTTCCGGTTATAAAGTTATGGACAGAACTGTGGTAAAAACGACTCAAAATTAGATTTTTTTTGTACTGGCATTTGCCATTCAGTCAGTCACAACTTTTTAAGTTCTTCCTAAAGCAAAGAAAAGAAAGTAATTATTACAATACCTATTTGCTTATCAGTAAGTGATTATCAAAATTAGTGAAATTTTAGGTACATTAATCAACGCAATATGAATAGTTCAAATATCGACTTTCAGTTCTATTCCGGTCACGTTGGGTGAAAATCTAGGACTTACGCAAGTCCAATGGCTTGCTTTTGTAGTAGTAGGCTATTATATGTACTTTAAAAAGAAACTACAACGTTAACGGGGTATTATCGTTTCATATGGTCAATGGACCTCTAAATATGAAAAAACCGCGGAGTGCTACCATTTAAAGGGGTGCGTTTTTGAGAAAGTGGTGAATTAGTCCCTAGGCACGGGGTCCATTAGGGTAAGTTATATGCACTTTTCTTACAAACACGTCTACACAAAAATTATTCCAGGTTAAATGTACTATCGAAATATCACATTTTAAAGTCAAAAATATTTTTTTACAAAAATATATTCAAAAAAAGCAAAAAAAAAACACGAAAGAAAGCAATTTTGTTTTTTGCCCCATAACTTTTTTCCACGGGGATATAGGTATAGGCATTGCTTCACAGAAAAAAAACTTCCATATTTCCTCTTTAAAATTAGCCCAATAAATGACCGTTTTGGAGGGTAATTTCCAGGGGCAACTCCGATTTGCATGAAAATTTGGATTTAGGTTCTACTTACCCTCCACTTCAAAATTGAATTTGTGCCGTTGGTTGCTTTTACTTGGGGGGTGACATTTACCCCTTCTCGGGGGGTGAAAAACGCGTGTTTAAAATGAGGCCGGAAATGGATAAATTGACTTATTTTAAGCACCTTTTGTTCTATAAAGTTTTTTAAGTTTTTTAACTTTCAGTTATTCGCGATTTAAAATGTTGATTTTTCGACAAAAAAACTACGCCTTCAGACCGTTTTTCCCAAATAACTGAAAAAGTAAATATTTTGTCGAAAAAAATATGTTTAGCAAAAGTGTAGCCTATAAAAAATCGAAAACAATGATGTACCAGTAAAGTCTACAAATTGAGTAGAAGCAAAGTTGTAGCTCATGAAAAATACGTTCTTATTCGTCTAATTCCAAATCGAATAATTCAACGCGAAATCACCGAAGAAAAAAACGTTTTTCGGGAAAACCTTATCAACATTTTTGAAGTATCGAAAAAAAGCTTATTATTTGTTTTTAACAAATGTTTACAACATCAAAAATAAACGAGTTACACTGAAATAAAAAGTTGGCCCCTTTTTTTTGGTAAAAAAAATCGTGAAAACCTCCCTCTATTTAGCACCCTAAATGAAATTAATCGTTTGGCTTTACCATCTATTTTAACTGTATGTGTATTGTTTATATGATATTTAAGTTTGATTGGTTTGAAGTGCTTATTTTCGAAAACATTAGGTTTTGTAGTAAAAAAAAATTTCTAAAAATTTTTGAAAAATTTAATTTTTTCAAAATAACTTAGAAAGTATTAGTGATAAGAAAAAAATCTTAAGGAGTAAAAAAATGTAGGTTTTACTATTATAAATACGTTAGTTTATTTTGTTTCTCCGTAAGACAAAAATTGGTTAATATATGGCTGTTCAAAATTTGCATACACTCATGATTAGTGACCCATTCAAGCTTTCTCAATTATAACCCTTTCAAAAATAAACACTTTAAACCGATGAGACTGACAGATCATATAAAAAATAGATAGGTATGTAAATTGTTTGTAAAGCGGTAGCGATTAATTTCATTTGGGGAGCTAAACACGGCGAGATTTTCATGATTTTTTACAAAAAAAAAGAGGGCCAACTTTATTTTGAGCGTAACTCGCTTATTTTTAGTGCTAAAACTTTTGTTAACAATTAAAACAAAGCTTTTTATAAACACTTTAAAACAGTTTAAATGGGTTTTTCCCGAAAAGTGCTTAATTTTTCGGTGATTTCACCTTGAAATATTCGATTTGGAATTAGACGAATAAGAACGTATTTTTCATGAGCTACAACTTTATTTTTTTTTTTTTTTATTTTTATTTATCCGCATCAACCACTCGGGTTATTAGCGGTACATTTATAATACAAAATAGATAGAACAAAAGATACATTTTTAGAATATAAGAATGACAAAAATATGGAAATTATTTAGAGTTTACAAAGAAAAAAAGAAATGAATCATAATTTGTTATACAGTTTACAATGATTTACAAAAGATAAAACTTCATTGAATTTTGTGACCAGTGCTTCTTTCAGGCTGTTGGGTATCTTGAATATTGTTTTCGCTGAAGTGTATTCTGGACATTCTATTATTACATGGTTAACTGTGAGAGGTATTTGGCATTTTTGGCACATTGGTGGCGGTTCCTTGGAGATTACGTAGCTGTGGGTAAGTCGTGTGTGTCCGAGCCGGAGTCTGCTGATAATTACTTGGTCTTTTCTTTTTGGTGGCATAGGAAGATTTTTTGAAGATACGTCTGGTTTAATGGTTTTCAGATTTGTGTTTGTTTGATCCCATATTTTTTGCCAGATTTTGTTTACATGATTCTTGAATAAAGGTTTAGTGTCAGAGATTGGTATGCCTGTTGTAGTCGGAATGTTCACATTGTTTATCGCTTCGAACGCTGCTTTGTCTGCTAACTCATTACCAGTTATTCCTACATGGGATGGGACCCACATAAATGAGATGGTTTTCCCAGAAAATTGGAGCTGATGCAACGCGTCTTTAATTAGAAATAGATTGATGTGGGTAGGGTAAACATGTTTGATGGCCTGTAAAGAACTTAGTGAATCTGATAATATTAGTATTTGGTTTTCATTTGTATTTTTACAATGATTTAGTGCGTCAAGTATTCCTTGAAGTTCTGCGGTATAAATACTGCAGCCATCAGATAATCTAGTGGCGGAAATTACGTTTTCTGATACAGTAGCAGCAGCTATTCCGTTGCAACTTTTGGAGGCATCGGTAAAGAAAAGTTTGTAAGAAGAGTATTTGAGTAAATTTGTATGATATTGAAGCCTGATCTCAGCAGAGGTGTGTGAATGTTTGTTAGAATTATGTAAGGAGAGGTCTACTATTGGTAAAGAAACTGTCCAGGGGGGTGTCTGATATTTTTTTATGGATGCTAAGGTGTTTTGATTGATGCTATACGGTAATCGTTTAATGCGTTCGTAAAATGGTATTGCCTTGGTGGTGTAATTTCTGTATTGTTCCGGTGGTTCTTCCGATACTAAACTTGCGAGAAAGGTATTTTCCTTTGCGTTTAGAATTTTTGAATTGTAGCATAGTGATAGGTATTGTCTTCTGAGGTATAATGGTATTTCTCCTGCTAGAACTTGAAGGCTTCTTATTGGAGTAGTTCTAAAGGCTCCAAAGATTAGTCGTAGAGATGTGGTTTGAATGATATCCAGTTTTTTTAGTTGATTTTTGTTTGCTGTTTCATAACACATGCATCCGTAATCGAGCTTGCTTCTTATTAAAGTTTGATATAGCTTTAGGAGAATTCTAGTGTCTGAACCCCATTTATGATTGGATAACACTCTTAGTAAATTTATTCGTTGTTGACAGGATTGAATTAAATTGTTGATATGTGAAGTCCATGTGAGTTGTGAGTCAAATACTATACCTAAAAATTTGATTTCACGTACTTGTTTCAGAGAATATCCATTTAGACACAGGTTTAAGTTGTATTCCTCTCTTCTTTTGTCAAAGATTATTACTTTAGTCTTCTCAGTTGAAAATGTTAAACCAGTCTCTAACGACCACTTTTCTAGGCTGTTTAATGTTCTTTGTAAAATTTGCCTAGCTAAACCTATATTTTTACTTTTAACATATATTACTAGATCATCAGCATAAATACTAGCTTTTACAGGAAGCTCTATATAGTTTGTTATATTATTAATTGCGATTAGGAATAATATTGGGCTTAAGGCCGATCCTTGAGGAATTCCATTATGGAGTGATTTCGATGTTGATATGAATCCATTGGTTTTTACTTGTATGGACCTGTTTTGAAGAAAATTTTTGGTAAAAGCGAGAAACTTACCATCTATTTTCCAGTTTTTCATCATTTTGAGAATATAATGCGTCCATGTCGTGTCGAAAGCTTTTTTAATGTCAAAAAATATTGCGATTACTTTTTGTTGTTTTGTAAATGCTTTATGAATTTCCGATTCTAGTGCGACAATGTTATCAGTTGTCGATCTGTCTGAACGGTATCCGCTTTGTATTGGAGTAAAAAGGTTTCTGTTTTCCAAGTGCCATTTCAGTCTTTTACTTAATATTCTTTCCATTGCTTTGCATATATTACTGGTGAGCGATATTGGACGATATGAGGATGGTAAGTTTTTTGGCTTATTCATTTTTAAAAATGGAATTATAATTGCTTGACGCCATATTGAAGGGAACTTTTTATTTGTGTAAATATTGTTAAAGATGTCGACTAAAATTTTCTTTGCCGATTCCGGTAATTTCTCAATAAATATAGTTGGAATATCATCAGGTCCTGGAGAAGTTTTTTTAGCATTACTTAGGCTTTCGTTAAGCTCGTCTAGTGTAATAGGCATATTGAGAGGGCATAAAATATCTTCTATTTCGATCTGTGACAATTCGGATTTTTCTTTGTGTTTTAAGAAAATAGAGTTATATTGGTCATTGTTTGAATGTAGTTGATAGTGATCTGCTAAGATTTCTACAATTTCTAGTTTATTTGAAGTAATTAAGTTATCTGTAGTAATGGTGTCGATATGATTAACTTTGTTTGAGCCTTTTATTTTCCTTATTTTTTGCCATATATCACTTATTGGTGTAGATGAATTTATTGACGAGACATAATCGGCCCAGCTTTCTTTCTTAGATTTTTTGACTAGAAATCTGGATCTGGCTCTTAAGGCTCTAAATCTAGCTAAGTTGACTTCGGAATTGTGTTTTTTAAATATATTAAATGAATGTTTTGTTTGTTTCAAAGAAGTCTCTATTTCGATATTCCACCAGGGTATGGGTGTTTTAGTGGTAGCTTTAGTTTTTCCAATCGCTTCTCTTGCTGAATCAACTATAACATTATTAAAATTTGTTATTGTTGTGTCTACATCTTCTAATATTTTGAAGTCTTCCATTCGTGCAGTTACTAAACTAATGTACTTTTCCCAATCTGCTGACTTTAATTTCCATGTTTCATATGGTTTTGTGTTAATGTTTGCGTCTTTAATATGAGTGATTAAAATTGGTAGATGGTCGCTGTCATATAAGTGTGAAAGCGTATTCCACTCAAGTAGTGGTGCTAAAGTTGAATCGCTGAGGGATAAATCAATGGTTGAAAACGTGCCATTGTATGCGTTGAAACGGGTAGGCATTCCCGTATTTAATAGTACTAGTTTGAGGTTGTTAATTATTTCCAATAGAGTTTTGCCATTTTTGTCAGTTTTTTCAGATCCCCAAGATTCGTTATGACAGTTTGTGTCAGCCAGAATTAATTTAGGAGATGGAATTTGTTCTATCACTTTTTGTAGTTCTAGGAGTATGGATTCGTCTGGATGTGGTAGATATATACTGCAAATGTTGATTTTGAAATGATGAAGTATTGACACTGCAACCGCTTCTAAATTTGTGTTTATCGGAATTTCTTTGGACTCGACAGTAGATTTCACAAAGATACCTACACCACCGCTAGCTATCTGCTGCACTGGTCTACATTTAGTGTAAGATGTATAGTTTTTTAAATTTACTTTATTATTAGAAAGTCGCGTTTCTTGTAAACATATTACTAAAGGTGAAAATTCATTGATTAGTATTTTTAAGTTTTCGATATGGCTGTAGAAGCCATTTAAATTCCATTGAACTATGAATTTGTTATTGAATAGGGTTACAGTCGCTTTCTTCCTCAGTAACAGAAGAGTAGTTGTCTGTTCCGTTTAGCTTTTTAAAATCCTTGAAATATTGTTTTTAAGGCGTCGGTCGTTTGCGTTTGCGTGCACCATTTGCAATTCAGCGCTAAGTCCTTCCCACATAACAATTTCATGTTCTCAGTAGATTCATAGAACATACTTTTCAGAAAAAGTATATACTTAGAATATGCGTAATTACCATTGCGAATGTGCAGAGCATATACTGAGTATATACTACATTACAGTACTTAAACGTTCTATGTATATACTTAGAATGTACTACCGCACTTCTTTTCAGTATATACCAAGAACATACTTTTTAGAAGATTCTAAGGAGGTGCTATAAACCTTCTATTTATATACTTAGAATGTACTATCGCACATATTTTAGTATATGGGAAGAATATTCCAAGGAAGTGCTATATACCTTCTAGTTATATACTTAGAATGTACTATCGCACATATTTTTAGTATATGGGAAGAATATTCCAAGGAAGTGAAGTGCTATATACCTTCTATGTATATACTTAGAATGTACTATCGCACATATTTTTAGTATATGGGAAGAATATTCCAAGGATGTGCTGTATTTCTCAGAAGTATGTTTTCAACATCACCCAATCTCATCCTATAGGTTCTACCAAAGAATACTAACAAACCCACAGGGTGTGTTAGTATTCTTTGGTTCTACTAATATATTATATTTACATATTCTAATTGCATATGAGAATGTAGATATTACATTCTACAATATTACGTAAAAAGTAAGTATAAAATATATAAACTTTAGTTAGTTATATAGGTACCTATGTATAATAAATATTATATGGGTAAGTAGCCTATATATAAAATATAAGTAATATATTTAGTTATTATGTGCACATCAAAATAAAAATGCTGCTTATATAATTATATAATAGCCAAATATATTATAATATGTATGTAAATTACTAAAATTTATAGGTATCTATATACATTATACATACTTTTACTTACTAGGTATTTAGGAAATATTGAAGTACCAATATGAATTTATTATTTTCAAACTGCTTTTTATGTTCTTAAAAATGTTTTAGTCCTTGTAGCTAGAAATACTTGGTCCTACCTAACAGCGTAGACATAAATGCATAACTGTACTGGAAACTATTTTCATATTTTGCTCTTTTGTTACCTACCCCCTTCCCTTGTGCAGGTATAAAATGCAATGCAAGGGTCAGAATGACAATGAATGGCCGTTTCCGGATTCCCGAAAATTATTTTACTTATGGTATAAACTACTTAAATCAAAATGGTATATTCATTTCAACTGAAAACAAAACGAGAATTTCTCATTTTTCTTCACAATAGAATTATGTTTTAAACTTTTTACCATAGAATTAAAACGGTTTAAAAAAAATGAATTAGATAGTTCAGTAGCACCTACTAAAATACATAAATTTTATTAATTATTCGAAGTTGATAATCTATAGGCTCACATTATTCTTCTTCCTATAGGTAGGTACATACAGTATATTATTTTTTAGATATTTTAAAAGTATATACAAGTAGGTATGTGTTAAGTATATACTTTTGCATATACTTACGCATATACTAAGAATATTCGATTAAGGTATATTCTAAGAATAAACTTTTACGAACATTCCGAGATACTACGTACCCGAATGTGCTCAGTATATTCGGTGCAAGAATATTCTTTGAGGCACATGCAAAGAACATGAAATTTAGAATGTTTTTTATGGTACATGCTATGCTTGTACTACGCATATACCAAAAAGGATATACTTCGACGAATGTTGGTAGGATATGCTTAGAACATGATGCGAACATCATTGTTATGTGGGTTGTAGGTCATTAGTATAATCCTTTGCTATTGTTTCAGGCAATTTGGAGCCTATAGCATTTGTAATATAGTCACATAGTTCTGTATATTTTAGTGGGTAAAGAGTAGTGGCTGACGATAAAATGGCTTCTATAGGTTTCATTGAGGTTTCGATGTTAAGTGCTTTTTTTATTCTTTTGGGTGCAGATTGCTTTGGAGCTGGAAGTATTATTTTTTGATTTTCTGACTCTATTATTTCAGGAGATGTTGAAATTTGTCTTTTGATAGAAGTATGTGCTACTATGTTGGTAGTATTAGATGATGATTCAGATAGGTTTTGTGAGTTGGAGGAGGCACTTGGTGGTGGGTTGGTTATAGAAGTAGGAGGAGTACTGGATTGATGAGCAGTTGGAGACTCTGATGTAATGGATTTTTGATTTATTGGATAATTTTCTGTTTCAGAAGTATTAACATTCATAGGTTGAGATAACTGGTCAAGATTTTGTTCATTAGTTGATTCAGTAGTGCAGTTTTCATCTTTATGCCCTGTGGTATTACATTTAGAGCAATTTAGACCATCTAAGGAAAGATAAATTCTGTAAGCGGTGTTGTCGTGAGATATTAGAAGTGAATTTGGGATAGACTTATTAATTTTTGGAGAAACAAATACTTGACGCCTAAAGCTCAATATATGACTGTATTCAGATTCAGGCATGCCAACTTTTAAAAATGTTATTTTAGACACTGCAGTAAGCTCCAATTTTTTAAGCTCTTCTTCGATTATAGTATTTGGAATACTGGGACAGACACCTGATATCACTAGTCGGCTTGCAGGAGTAATTAATCTTCTGATCTCTATGTCATTTCCTTGTATTGAAACGGATTTGTGATTATGTAGTAAATTTTCTACGATTGTGGTGTTACTAAGATAGATGCATACTCGGTTGTTTGAGATTCTGGACGCGAAGATGATATTTTTTGGTTGTACTATAGTTCCTATTGCTGTTATGTATTCATGTATTTTTATGTCTGGTACAGATGACAAAACGACTGCTTGTTGCTTGGTGGGGAAGTTAAAATTCGTTACGGCGTTGGAATAAGTAATTGTTGAAGATGTTGAAGAGGTAGTTTGTGTTGATAGTGGTTTGGTATGAGTTAAATTATCGCTATCCATTTTTAATTTTTGCTTTCTTCATTTGAAGGAAATTTTCTAGAGCCGCTCCTGACTTAATTTAAATAAGCCGGTTATTCGGCGTTTTTATTTTAAATAAAAATGGATTTTCTGTTGGTTAGGTTTCAGCAATATTCTTTAAGAAATGGTTTGATATGGTCGAAATGAAAATTGTACTTACAATTTTTCTTCTCTGCACTTAAAAACCACTTTAAACTTCACTCTTATTACAAACTTGTTTTCTAATTATTGGTATAAACCAACAAAAAACACGTTTAATCGGAGCTGAAATGTATCGATCGAGCTACAACTTTGTTTTATTTGATTGATAGACTTTACTGATACACCATTTTCTGGTTTTTTATAAGCTACACTTTTGCTAAAGATATTTTTTTTCGATAAAATATTTACTTTTTGAGTTATTTGCGAAAAACCGTCTGAAAACGTAGTTTTCTTGTCGAAAAATCAACATTTTCAATGGCAACTAACTCGAAAAGTATTGACACGTAAAAAACTCTATAGAACAAAAGTTGCTTAAAATTAATGCAATTATGCAATTTCAATTTATGCATTTCCGGTCTTATCTTGAACGTATGTTCTTTCACCCCCGAGAAGGGGTGACTGTCACCCCCCAAGTAAAAGCAACCAACGGCACAATTTCAACTTTGAAGTGGAGGGTAAGTAGAACCAAAATCCAAATTTTCATGCAATTCGGAGTTGCCCCTGAAAATTACACGGTATCGAGGAATTTCCCGTTCATTTACTGGGCTAAATGACATTAGGTAGAAGTCTCTAGGATTTATAGTTTCCGAAATATGATTTTTCAAAATTCGCCGCTAACAGCATTTTTGGACCATTTTACCCATTATTTCGCAAACATTGTTCTGTAACTTTTTTCTAATCATTTCTAGGTACCTATATGCAATGGTAAATTGAGTAAGAAGAGAAGTCAATTATCATTAAAATGGTCTATTGTATAAGGTTGTACGACCATTTTTAAGCAAGTTATTGTTTTTCATAATTTTTATACTTTTAATGATTTTTAATTTTCCTTACGATTATTTCTTAAATTTTTCATTATGACTTTTTTTCTTGTACATTTAGGTATATACATACATTGTGGAATAAAAAAGAGAGTCCAACCGACGTTAGACGTACTTCGGGTGGAATAAATTTGAACGTCCTTTGGACGTCCTTCGGTGGACTAAATATGTACGTCCTTCGGACGTCCGATGTTGGACGTCCTTCTACTGGACGAAATACGGACGATTTCTGGACGTCTGAAAATCGCCCCCACTACCTGGTTTCTCTGTTCAAAAAAATATAACGATAGGCGAAAGATTTTCGATTTACCGATATCAGTTCGAAGAGCTGATCTCTCAGTCGTTGTCGTCGTTAGGGCTCCCGCCTAGAGTTTTAGTCATCAACCACTTGTTTTCATAATTTAAGAAATTATATTATACCTATTTATACGAATTGTATAATATTATAAATATAGTACATATTATTATGTAAAGATATGAAGACGCTGTTTCACAGCATAACACAGCGTCCGGCTGCCTCATCGGGCCATTTAGAGCATCAATGTATAGGTCCATCCAATGGATTATAATGTGCCCCTATGAGGCGCCCAACATTTTAATCAACTACGCTGAGGATTCCTGTTCTTGAAGTTGTTCTGAAGTGCCTAAGCAGTCCATGTTCCTGATTCCTCGACCGGATGAGGAGTTTTGGAAGTCATCAACCCCATACAGCTCATGGAGTTTCGAGTTTCCCGGGGTAGCCAGTCACTTTCTGGTAACTGAACGCCGAAGAGCATTCAGACTCTGCTACCACCGTCTGGACATAGCCTATGGATTCTCGATGGCCTAGAGGAGGACAAACGCCGAGGAGGATGACATCCAAATATTTTAAACAGTGAGATTTTTAATTTTTGTGTTGTGTTGTGCAAACCTTATTTTAATAAACAAAAAATTTCTTTACAATTTTGTCATTATACATATTAGCATTTTAGCACATTTTTCGATTATTTGATACTTTTTTATACCTCATGTAACTATATTTTCTATGCAATTTTAAATATTTCTTTTTTTGATAATTTACGATCTTCTACAAAGTTCTACAGTTTCGTTGAATTTTTACCTGAAAGGGTCGTTAGTCTTCAAGTGCAGAATTCAAACAATTTTCCGTATTTGATGGTCAATATCCACCCATAGTTCATAGAATACAATACCCAACGGTAATTCGTCTTATTTCTGTAACTGGGAGGTATAATAAATTAGGTAAATACCATTGCTTAAAAAATAATATTTTAAACAATGTAGGTACATTATGTCGACATGGTGTTGTTTTGAATACGTTTAATCCAACTATTTTCTTAGTTGGATTATTCAAATTTTTTATGTTTATATTTATTATCATTGAAATATGAACACATTGTCTTTCAAACAATTGGAATATATGTATCAGATTTTTATAGAATTCAAAGTACTCTATTGCACAGTTACTCGAAATATTCGAATTTTTACATAGTGTTCATACATACTGTTCATTTGGTCATTAGATATAAATACAGGGCGGTTAATTACTTCAGATGATTTGTTATTACAGATAGCAATATCAATAATAGCTTTAGGTACTATTTGAAGCACTAAAATGCAAAATGTTACATTGTTTCAATAAATGTGTATCTACTTTATTATATTAATTTATTATTTTATTTTTATTTATAATTTTGTATAGATAGTGATAGGTAATATTTGTATATTATGTTTTTCTTTTTTGCTGCATTCGTGTATAATTTTGAAAGTTTGTTTGTCCCGTTTGTTAATGATAAATAAATATCAATAAATTAATATATTATAATGTAATTTGTAATAAAAGTTCTTTTTCCCTAAAAACTAGCATGTCCAATTTACATCCCCTAGGACGTCCGATTAAGGTCCAATTTACGTCCGATTAAGGTCCAATTTACGTCTGATTAAGGTCCAATTTACGTCCCCTCGGACGTTAGGTGGACGTCCATTGGACGTTTGGCAATATGGCTTTGGACCAAACTAGGACGTCCAATGGACGTCCAGTTAAGGTCCAATTTACGTCCCCTAGGACGTCCGATTAAGGTCCAATTTACGTCCCCTAGGACGTCCGATTAAGGTGCAATTTACGTCCGATTAAGGTTCAATTTACGTCCCCTCGGACCTTAGATGGACGTCCAATGGACGTTCGGTAGCGCGACATTTGGACCAAAATAGGACGTATAAAGGACGTTCCTTGGACGAAAACGGACGTCCAAGAGACGTCCTTAAAGTCCGTGAAGGACGTCCTATGGACGTCCATTGGACGTCCTTGTGCTATTAGGGTAGGGACTAATTCACCCCTTTTTCAAAAACGCACCCCTTTAAATGGTAGCACTCCACGATTTTTTCATATTTCCAGGTCGATTGATTACATGAAACAATTAAACACCTTTAATGTTGTAGTTCCTTTTAGCTCTCTTATTTTGAATATAGGTAATCAATAGACTATAGGTATTTGGAATAATTGTAGGACAATAATAATATTTGTTACTTACCACAACTTTCAGTTGAGCAGAAATCAGAAGTCCAAGACTTTCGGAAATTACACTGGTCAAAATGCAAATGAAAAAGAACATTGACATCCTCCGAAACTCTAACGGTTGGTCAGTTAAAAGGTAAACACACGATACATACACAACTCCAAGACAAAGTTGTACAGGCACGGTCGAAAAAGACAATGCTGAGAAATATGCACTAAGTCGGTACCATTTGTTAAAATGTTCTCTCTTCACTAACTGAATTTCTTGAGGAACTAAAAAATAACATTTTAAGGTATTAGGTGTATATAGTTAATATGTGCTCCTCGGATAAAAGTATCCACCTTAAATAACTTTTAAACCACTGATTTTTAGAAGAAAAAAAACGCAAAAACACGTCAAATAATACTTGAATGGGGAGATATATGCCATATTTAAGCCTGCCGGGAAAGGCACCCTCTATTTCTCTATATTTGGATTCTTCTCTTTGTACTGATATCAAAAATGTATAACACATGATGTATGAAGTGATTATTTTATGAGAAAAATAAATAAAAAGCAAGAAAACTGAATTGAAAAAAATTATTTTTACAACAATTTTATTAGACACAAACATTTAGAATGAACATTTCATTAACAAAAATTTTAACAATGACTTTTGTAGTCATTCAAGTATTCAAAATGACTTTTGAAAGTTTGAATATTTATTGTTAAAATTTTTGGTAGTTCATTCTAAATGTTATAAAATTGTTAATAGTGGAGTCACTGAAGGTGGATATGAGCTATTACCTCCGATTTCGTTGAACCTCCATCGATTTTCATGGAAATTGGTGAGTGGTTAGAGGATATCTCAAGGAACAAAGGTGACATGGTGCCAACTTGCGCTTACCCTGGAGGTGGATGCCACCCCTTCTCGGGGGTGAAAATTATTTTTTTTAAAGCCCCATAATTCGATAGATGGACAAATTTCAAGCAAAGTTTGTTATATAAAGTTTTTAAAATAAATCAAAACTTTTTGAGTTATTAAAGATCAAAGATTTTAATTTTTCTTGATAAAAATCCATGTTTTTAACCAATTTTTCATCAATAACTCAAAAAGTGTAAGTTTTTACAAAAAAGTTTTATCAAAATTGAAGCTATTAAAAAATGAAATAAACCCTTTACTACAAAAACCTTTTAATGTTAACTAAAAGTGAGTTATAGGTAATTGAATGTATATTTTTTTCGGCTAGTAAAGAACTCTCAGTATTAAAGCTGAAATAACGGGAAATTGATGCATTTTATAACAAACTTATTAAATATTTGTCAAAGTACTTAAAAATATCTATTAAATGAGCCCCCGAACATGTTGATAGCGTTAAAATTTATGCTCCAAAATTTTTTCAAAATTTATCTTTTAAAAATTTTTCCAAAAAATGTTATTGTTTTTTTTTTAATAACTCCGTTCGTGTTTAAAATATCAGGTTTACCTAAAAACTGTTTGAAAGTTAATTCCAAGTACTATTTAAGCACGTTGAACCTAATCTTTTAAACCCCTTACTTTTTTAAAAATAAAAGGTTAAATGACCCCGGTTGCATGGTTCCCACAGCAAAATTTAAGATTTAAACGTTTCTATCTCGGTTACTTTTTACCCTATAGAAATAGTAAAACAGGTAGAATATTTGGCACAGAAATTACTAAAATTTAGTTATATATAATTTTTTACATATATTGAGTATTTTTGGAGTTATTATCAAAAACATAAGAGAATTACAATAATTTTAAAAACTATGATTTTTTAAATTATATCTTTTTTTCAAAAATATGGATTCTAAACCGGTCAAAATTATTTGACACATTACTTTTGCCAATATAAAGAAGTTCTTGTAAGGATTACTATAAATTTTAATTTTTGTGTAAATGGCGTATGTTTTATTTTTCAATTTTTCCTAAAAATTTCGAAACGGTTCTATTATTTTCATTATAACTTGCTTAATTTTGACGCTATTACCTTGTTCTGAAGCTCATTTGATAGGTACTCCGAAGTACTTTGGCAAATGTTTAGCTGGAATATTTTATACATTGCATCGTTTTCCCGTTATTTAAGCTTGAATATTTAGATTTGAGTACTCGTCGAAAAAAATACACATTCAATTGCCAATAACTCACTTTGAACTAACATTAATTTAGTTCTTTATGTGAGGAATGTATTTAATTTTTTATTATCTTCAATTTAAGTAATAATAACTTTTTTGTAAAAGCTTATAGTTTTTGATTTATACGTGAAAAACCGATTTAAAACATGCATTTTTTACGAAAAAATAAAATCTTTGGTCTTTAATAACTCAAAAAGTGTTGATTTACTTTAATAACTTTATATAACAAATTTTGCTTATAATTTGTCCCTCTATCGGCTTATGGTATTATTTTTAATAAAATAATTTTCACCCTCGAGAAGGGGTGGCATCCACCCCCAGGGTAAAAGCGCAAGTTGGGATCATGTCACCTTTGTTTCTTGAGGTATCCTCTAATTACTCACCAATTTTCATGAAAATCGATGGAGGTTCAACGAAATCGGAGGTGAAAACCTTCAGTGACTGCACGATAAAAAAGTAATTTTTATTTAATCCATATTTCTTGCTTGTCAAAATAATTGTCAAAGTTTAAATACATAATTCAAAGTTTCTCTTCGAATTTTGTGATTTAACCACAGATTATTTAACGTAGATAAAATTTGTTCAGTCCATTCTTGTATCGACATATCGAAGTAATTTAATACAGCAAAAAACAACCTGTTCGGGACTGTGACAAGCCCAGTCCAGGAAAACTAATACACAGGTACGCAAATGATGATAAATATCTTTTTCAAAATATGTTTCCATCCGGGATAAATACAGAGTTTAGTAATAATTCAACAAGCAACCCACAAATGTATCAACAAGTCAACACACAAGGGCAACTAGCCATGAATGTACAAACCACGCCATATCTAATATCGATGTCGCAACCAGCACCAACTAAACCAATGCCACCTAACTTGTACCCTCCACTACCACAGACACAAATTCCACTAGTGCCGATCACATATCATAGTTCTGCTTCAAATTATCAATTACAACGATTACCATCCACCAGTGAGGAAGAGGAAGAAAACAACGAACCAGCTAGCAACAACGATTGGCAAGAAATTAGAAGCACACAAAGAAGAAAAATCAGAAAAACAACAGACAATTCAAACAGTACAAATATTATTGTAACAGAAAATAGATTTGAAGCGCTAGAAAATGAAGTAATCCCTCCCAAGGAGAACAACACAGCAAACCCTCCACCAATTTTCATACACGGTGTACAAGACTATCAAAAAATGGTACAAAAAATTAAGGATGTGGCAGAAAGGGAAGAATATCATACAAATAGCTTAACTAACAATGTCGTAAAATTAAGTTGTGGCACGCCAGATACATATAGAAAAATGGTTAGATATTTTAATGAACATAACATTTATCACCACACATATCAGTTAAAACAGGATCGAGCCTATAGAGATGTAATAAAATACCTTCACCACTCTACTAACACTGAGGACATAAAAAACGAACTCCTAAAACTGGGTCATAAAGTTCGAAATATAATAAATGCACAACACAGAATTACTAAAGAGCCACTTAATTTGTTCTTCGTGGATCTCGAACCGGCAGCAAATAACAAAGATATTTATAACTTAAGGGGGCTACAGAATAGAGTTATTGAAATTGAACCTCCCCGAACAACCAAAAATCGCATAATACAATGCATGAGATGCCAATCATATGGTCACTCCAAGTCATATTGCAATAAACCATTTGTATGCGTCAAATGCGGAGGAGCCCACAATACCACAACTTGTAAGAAGACTAGAGAAACTCCAGCAAAATGTGCATTATGTGGTGGGGATCACCCCGCAAATTATAAAGGATGTGAACATTACCAAAAAATTTATAATATTAATAACAGGTATCATAACAGAGGAAACGTATTAAATCCAGCAATAAATCAAATACATAGACAACCCAGAATATATACACAACCCAGGAATCAGAATCAGTATGAAAGTTACGCTTAAGCTGCAGCAAATAATCAGAACAATAACGAAGATACAGCGAGTATACTTACCAAATTTCTAGAAGAGTTTAAAAATTTATTTAACCAGCTAATGCAACAAAACAGTATGGTGCTCAACATGATTTCCATGCTAGTAAATAAAGTAAACTAACAATGTCTAAGTTCATAAGAATTGCCCAATGGAATGCCAATGGTCTTCCTAATCATAAAGAAGATATAAAACTATTTCTGCAACAAAATTTCATAGACATACTACTAGTAAGTGAAACCATTTTACAGACAGAACCTACTTCAAGATACCTAAGTATAAATTATATTACACAAATCACCCAGATGGTGCAGCCCACGGCGGTTCAGCCATATTGATAAGAGAAACTATAAAACATTATGAAATGCTAAAATACGAAACAAATCACATTCAAGCAACATCGATAAAAATACAAACTCTTCCATATGATATAACTGTCACAGCAATTTATTGTCCGCCCAGGCATAGACTTACAAAAGAAGATCTTCTACCCTTTTTCGAAACTCTAGGGCCAAAATTTATAGCAGGTGGAGATTACAACTGTAAACATACGCTATGGGGTTCACGCCTAACAACCACTAAAGGCAGAGAGCTAGCAAAAATTATCCAGGATAAAAGCTACTCATTCCTATCGACGGGATCACCGACATATTGGCCAACCGATCCAAATAAACACCAGACCTATTGGATTTCTTTATTACAAACGGAATATCTCAATCATATACAGATGTAGTACCAAGTTTTGATTGATCATCAGATCATAGTCCCATAATTGCCACAATTAGCACAACGGTGATAATCAAAAAACCAACACCTCGACTGCATAGCTTCAAAACAAACTGGGACACATACCGGCTAATCATAGAACAGGAAGTAAATCTACTAGTTAAATTGCAAACTCCCGAACAAATAGAAACAGAAACTAATAATCTAATCAACTTACTTCAAAATGCTGCCAAACAGTCTACCCCTCAACCTGGACAAAAAAAATTTTCAACCAACATTCCTCTTGAAATAAAAAGACTAGTAGCAGCAAAACGAAAAGCCAGATCAATTTGGCAAAGAACTCACAGACCAGACGACAGGACAATTTATAATAACAAAACTAGAAACTTAAAAACAGCTCTAGAACATATGAGAAACAACTCATTTGAAAACTATGTATCAAACCTTTTGCGTCAAGATAACTCTATCTGGAAACCAATCAAAAACAAAAATAAACCAATAAATACTTCACCTCCAATTCGGAAAAACTCAATACCACCAGGACCATGGGCAAAAAGCAAAAAAGAAAAAGCTGATTTATTTGCTGAACATCTAACTGAAGTCTTCAAGCCACACGACAATGATCAAGTACAAGAAGTAGAGCAGGAACTAGCCTTACCAATTAATCAACGAGAGCGACTAACTTTAATTACACCGAATGAGATCAAAGATGAAATTAATCATTTGAATGAAAAGAAGGCACCAGGCACTGATCTCATAACAGCAACAATGCTAAAACATTTTCCTAAAAAAGGTGTAATGAAGTTATTGTACATATTAAATGCAATCTTAAGACTTAATTATTGGCCTGTATCACTAAAAATTGCCCAAGTAATTATGATACCGAAACCTGGTAAAGCTTTAACGGATGTTTCATCATACCGCCCAATAAGTCTACTGCCAATAATGTCAAAACTTCTTGAAAAGCTGTTACTTGAAAGAATTATGAGCGACCTAGAATTCCAAAACTCGATCCCAGAACACCAATTTGGATTCCGACAAGGTCATTCTACAGTGCAACAATGCCATCGCATATCAAATGTAATTAATTACCTAAAATCCTGACATAGTCCTGTCGCCAGGGGGGGTACAACGGCCTTCTTAATTCAGATGGACTTACCCAAGTTTTTTTATGTATTTTGGCCCGTAGAATACGAATTTTTTGGGTAACATTTGATCCGGATGTCGATAAGATTGTTATAAACAAAGAAATTGAGGAATTACATAACAGCGATTTCTCGCAAAACAAAACAATTTTTTGTATTTTTTGGGTCATTCTAACCAAAAAATGTTCCTACAAGTTTTTTCGTAGGATGCATACTTTTCGAGATAAACGCGGTTGAACTTTCAAAACATCGAAAAATTGCAATTTTTGAACCCGAATAACCTTTGAATAAAAAATAAAATAGCAATTCTGCTTACCGCCTTTAAAAGTTTAAGTCAAATTTTATCTGTTTTGAATATTTGCATTGCTAAAAATTTATTTTTTGTTTGTTAAAAAAAGCTATAAACAAATAGTGTTTCCCGTGCCTAATACATGCGTTTTAATGCATGCTACGTAGAAATAGCCCCGCTTACACTTTTACCTCCTCTACCTACTCATTCAATTTTAAATGAGAAATCATTGAAACATCACTCAAGCACTAGGTGTTTATAGCTTTGTTTTAACAATAAAATAATAAATTTTTAGCAATACACAAATAATTAAAACCGATATAATTTGACTTGAACTTTCAAATGCGGTAAGCAGAATTGCTATTTTATTTTTTAATCAAAAGTTATTCGGGTTCAAAAATTGCAATTTTTCGATTTTTTTAAAGTTCAACCGCGTTTATCTCGAAAACTATGCATCCTACGAAAAAATTTGTAGGAACATTTTTTGGTTAGAATGACCCAAAAAATACAAAGAAATGTTTTCTTTTGCAAGAAATCGCTGTTATGTGATTCCTCAACTTCTTGGTTTATAACAATCTTATCGACATCCGGATCAAATGTTACTCAAAAAATTCGTGTTCTACAGGTCAAAATACATAAAAAAACTTGGGTAAGTCCATCTGAATATAGGAGGCCGTTGTACCCCCCCTGGCGACAGGACTAACACCCAGGATTACTTTATAAAATCAAAAAATCCCTACCCAACAAATACTTTGACTTATTAAAATCTTATCTAAATCACAGAGAATTTGAAACTAAAGTGGAGGATGAACTATTAAACCGTAACAAAATTCAATCAGGAGTTCCACAAGGTAGTATATTGGGTCCACTTCTTTATGTACTGTACACATCCGATTTACCAACCTCTCCACAAACCACCAATGGAACTTTCGCTAATGACACAGCAATATTTGCAACTTAAGAGGATCCAAGAGCTGCAGTATTAAAACTGCAAGAACACCTAGACCAAATTGGACAGTGGTTAAAGAAATGGAAGATAAAAGCTAATGAAACTAAGTCAACACATATAACTTTCACACTAAGGAAAGACCAATGCCCAAATATTAGCCAACAGAATATCGTCAAATACCTGGGGCTTCATCTTGATTCTAAATTAAACTGGAAACAACACATTTTAAAGAAGAAGAAACAAATTGAGTTGAGAGTGAAAGAAATTAATTGGCTTATAGGTAGAAAATCTCGACTCTCAATTGAGAAAAAACTGCTGATTTATAAAACAGTCATCAAACCTATATGGACGTACGGTATACAACTATGGAGTTGTGCCAGCAAATCAAACATAAAAATTATCCAAAGAACTCAATCAAAAATTCTACGCACCATCACAAATGCCCCGTGGTACATTTCCAACCAAACCCTTCATACAGACCTAAACATCACTTGCGTCTATTCATACTCCATCACAATTCGTCTTCAATGCTCGCGCATCCATGTAATGTCAAATTCATATTTCAAAAAATGATTTAAGTTATTTATGCCTGCCAGACGACGCCAGGCGCCAGAAGTAATTTTATGTAAAAAATTAAAATTTAAAAAAATCCAAAAAGCCTGTCCTAAGAAAACCAACTCATTCTGAAACTCAAAATATTGCTCTGTCTCTCATAAACATCCTTTAAACACCTAATAGTAATTTTTATTAAAATCAGAAATTAATTTGTTAATTTATCATCTAGAACTACCTATTATTTAAAAATGAATAACCATTTTCAATTTCGTTGCAACACGAAACTACAGCCGCATCATTATTCCAGTTCAATCAGAGAGTGCAGCAAGCACCTCTACCGGTTTCGAAACTTATTAGTCTCTCATCAGGAGGCACATATGCTGCTCTCTCTGACCCAACTAGGACAAACCCCGGCGTGCAGTCACGGATTGCAACGAACGAAATGGCAGGGATGCCCTAGCGGCAACTGTTATCAAAAAACTAAGTTTTCAATCTAATAGCACATAAAACAACATCCAAAAATGTCATTCTACATCCTACCAGACTGAAAATAAGTTTTTAGTTTTTTTTTTACTATTATTTCTTTAGATTATTATTATTATTCCAATTATTTATATTAGGTATTAATTAGATTCGAGCCAAACGTGGGGAATGAATCAACAAGAGGAGAAGAAGATACAAATATGGGAAAGGAAGGTCCTGAGAAAGATTTTTGGAGGTATACAGATAGCGGAGAAAACCTGGAGGAGACGAACAAATGAAGAAGTAATGAGGATGTATGGGAGACCAAAAATACGAGCCCAAAGAGTTAGATGGCTGGGACATATTACTCGAATGCCAGAAAGTAGAAACGTCAAACGAATATTGAATGACAGAGCATTGGGGAAAAGGAGACGAGGTCGCCCAAGGAAGAGATGGTTAGAGGCTGCAGAGAGGGATTTAGAAGAAATCGGGGTGAAGGACTGGAGAGAGAGTGCAGAGAACCGAAAATAATGGAGAAATATTATCCAGAATTTAGAAGCCGTAGGCCTATAAGGCCTGTTAGCGCTGTTGTATATACAGGGTGAGGCAGATAAAGGGCCTATTAGAAATATCTCGAGAACTAAAGGCAACAGACTCATGAAAATTGGTTTGAAGGGGTTTTGAAGAGTGATCTACTTAATGAAAATATTTTCATCTATTTGCTACTTCCGGTTATACCGGAAGTTGCTTATAACTTCGTTATTTTAAATAGGACACCCTGTATATTTTTACATTTTTGGATTCTACTCGAAGTTTTATTTCTTAAAATATGAGGTTTTGTATTGTTATACAGGGCAATTTGAAAGATTATTAGGTTTTTTTATTAATTTCGTAGCAACTTTCACACCCTGTAGAATTGGAGTAGTTTGACATCAAAAACTTTATTTATGTTCAAATGATTTTTAATATAGTCTACTATTGTCAGAAATTATTAGTATAGCTAATTGTTGAATTTTGGTATACAGGGTTGGTCGAAACTCGGAATGAGTATTTTCTGAGTTTTCTTAAATGGAACACCCTGTATTTTAGTATTGTAATGAAATCATATTTATGTTACTTTTTTTATTTCTTAAGCATTCCCTATACCTAACTGCTTTAATTTGCGCTTAATTGTTAATCGCACCAACAATCTTAACTACGTAAGTATTTTGATAGCTCAACCATTATTGGGAATTTTAACGATCAGTCTAGATTAATATGTATTTATTTCCGAAAAATTATTTGTGACTGAATATTTTCAAGGCCGACCTAATAAAATTTCATGTATTTTTTGTTGCAATTAATGTTTGGCTTGAATCACCAATAACTCACAAATTAAAGCAGTTAGGTAAAGGGAATGCTTATAAAATAAAAAAGTGCCATAAAATATCATTTCATTACAATACTAAAATACAGGGTGTTCCATTCAAGAAAACTCAGAAAATATTAATTCCGTGTTTTGACCAACCCTGTATACTAAAATTCAATATATAGCTATACTAATAATGTTTAACAATAGTAGACTATATTAGAAATCATCAGAACGTAAATAGAGTTTTTGATGTCAAAGTACTATAATTCTACAGGGTGTGAAATTTGCAACGAAATTGATAAAAACACGTAATTATCTTTTAAACTACCCTGTATAATAATATAAAACCTCATATATTAAGAAAGGAGACATCGAGGAAAATCCAAAAGTGTAAAAATATACAGGGTGTCCCATTTAAAAAAACGAAGTTATAAGCAACTTCCGGTATAACCGGAAGTAGGAAATAGATGAAAATATTTTCATTAAATAGATCACTCTTCAAAACCCCTTCATTCCAATTTTCATGATTCTGTTGCCTTTACTTCTCGAGATATTTCTAATAGGCCCTTTATCTGCCTCACCCTATTAAATATATTAATTAGATTTCTTTAGAGAGGTACCTGCTTATTTAGATAAAAATCACTTTCACACATGGCCTATTTTACCACTAGGCCCGTGAAGCACCTGCCTCGGGCCCGCATTTTAATGGGGCCCGGAAAGATCACCAAATTTGTAATTTTGTCACAATATAAATTTTATTTATTGGTAATAAAAATTTAAATTTCTGGTGCAACTATATTTCTATTAAATAATTAATACATTTAAAACAGTTATTACTATTGGTATTTATATTTAGGGACCCGAAAATTCTGTAGTGCCTCGGGCCTGATTTGAAGTAAAATGGACTCTGCTTTTACATAAAAAACGTAATGTCGTATGTTTATTTTTCTTGTTGAAATTTAAATAAACTTGCATTTTATTTATTGTTTATCGTTATTTATCATAATCCACATTCACAATAAATAAACATTGAATAATTTCCACCATCATAGTGGATGCGCGAGCATCGGAGACGAATTGTGACGGAGTGTGACTAGACGCAAGTCTAAACATCCCGTTAGTCAGCCCAGTAATTCAAGAAAGAGCCAACAGACACCACGAGAAATTGGAAGGCCACCCCAACCAATTAATATTATTACCATTACTGCAGCCACTAAACAACAGAAGATTGCGAAGATTATGGCCCATAGATCTTCGCTGAAACTGAGGTGAAACCGCTGGGTGATGTACCTCATAACGCCATTTTAGTGTACAATACTACATTGATATAAGTTATTGTACTTGTTATCAAATTAACTCATAGAATATGTAATTCTGATTGTTAATAAATGCTTACAAAAAAATTTCTTGCTTTTGTATTTATGTTTCTCATAAACTTATCACTTTAAGCATCAAGAGTTATACATTTTTGAAATCAGTACAAAGAGGAGAATTCAAATATCAAATAAAAGGTGGAAGTAATTTAAAAAAAAATAAGGGATGATACGGGGGGTGAGAGGGTGCCTTTCCCGGCAAGCTTAAATATGACATAATGTCTCCCCCTTCAAATATTATTTGACGTGTTTTTGCGTTTTTTTTTCTAAAAATCAGTGGTTCAAAAGTTATTTAAGGTGGATAGTTTTATCTGAAAAGCACTGTATACATACGTCAGTAGGTATGTATACAGTATGGTGCAAATGAAAGGAATAAATTTGATATTTCGTAATCTGGCGACTTTAAGGGAAAATCCCGAAACGGGTCGATTTTTATTTTTAAATTCTGATTTTTTGGTATATATATCATATTAGTGAGGTCATCCGTCTGGACGTGATGACGTAATCGATGATTTTTTTAAATAGGACTAGGGATCGTGTAATAGCTCATTTGAAAGGGAATTAAATTCTCTATTCAGAATAATAAACATTGACATAATTATTTATACAGGGTGGCCAAAAAAATTTGTTTTGAATTGTATTAATTGACAAAAAAAGAAGAATGTATGTAATTTGTTTAATTCAGAATACACTGTACTGCTGCCAGAAATCAGAAAAAAATGTTTATTTCACAAATAAATATTGCTTTTCGCTTAAATTAAATGTTCAAACTTCCAAGAGGCAGGTGGTGGCTTGGACATTGAATTTAAGCGAAAACCAATGTTTACTGGTGAAATAAACATTTTTTTCTGTTTTTTGACAACAGTAAAATGTATTTTGAGTTAAATAAATTACATAAATTCTTGTTTTTTGTCAATTAATTTAATTAAAAAAAAATGTTGGCCACCCTGTACTTCTTCTTCTTCAAATGCAAATCCACTAATGGATGTTGGCGATCACGTTTTCCATTAACTCTCTGTTTCTTGCAATGTGTATCAGAGATTGTATGTCGTTAATCCCTGTCCATTGCCTTATGTTTCGAAGCCAGGACATTTTCTTGCGTCCTGTTCCTCTACTGCCTTCAATTTTACCCTGGATTATAAGTTGAAGGAACTGGTATTTTTCGTTTCGCATGATGTGACCCAAATACGCCGTTTTTCTTTTATCCCACCCTGTACAAATATTTGTTAATGTTTATATTACTGATTAGATAATTTAATAGCCTTTCAAATGAGCTATCACACGACCCCTATTCTCATTTAAAAAAAATCATCGATCTCGTCATCTTTTGACAGTTTTTGCTTACTATTAGGTTTTCTAGCAACTTCCGTAGTTATTTAAGCAAAAAATTTTCCACCCTCGAGAAGGGGTGAAGGGGTGGGAACCGCCCCCAAGACAAAAGCACACATCGGCATAGGGTAGACTTTGTTTCTTGGGCTATTCCCTACTTACTGTGAAAATATCACGTAAATCGATATAGTAGGATGAAATTCGGAGCCACATACCCTCATTGACTGCCCTATTAGTTTTTGAGTAAAGTTTACTATTACCCTACAAAGTTTTAGTGAACCATAAGTTTTTGACTGTTCTCTGTTTTCATAATTTCTTCATTAGTTCCAGCGTAATTGGCTTTTGTATTAAAATAACTATAAATTTTATGGTTTTCATTTTAATAACTAATTTATTTTAAAAAGAAATCGAGTTGTAACCCTATTGAATGATATTTCTGATTATCTTTTATGATTGAACGCTTTCTTTTCCATGTATAACCAATAAAAGTCCGAAGAAAATTAGCAGTAAATTTTTTAAAGAAAGTAAAGTATTATTTACTAACGATAAACACGTGCAGATTAGGGACAATGTACTGTAAATGCTCATAAAATACTTACATTGCAGTAGAATTGGCATCATTGGAATATACATGAAAAATATAATGCAGCAGTAATAAAAACCGAAATTAAAGATGGTTTTGGACCCATCCTGACCCATTTTATAATATAGTGATCCTATTAGAAGAGCAAGGATTATATATAGGACAGTCCTCATTATTAAGTAAGTCTAAAAAAGAAAAAAAAACAAATGTAAGGTAATTTTTTTATAATGAATAAATAACAATTAGAACAGTGATTTATTTTTCTATAGACCTCTCTCAGATACTACTATGTACACAAAAACCTGCAGATTGTATATTATAGATCCATAATGTTTCGATCAAAGGCATGTCACTGGAAAAATATGCTCTCTTTAAAGATCGAAGATAGCCTCATTTTAGATTTAAATTGAGGAAATATCTAGAATTATCCCAAATCTGGATGGCTAGTTCATCTAGAACCTCAATTTTATTTTACACCGAAAGGTTTCAGCCCTCTTGGAAGACCTGGTACTCCAATCTCGGTTAGACAATCAACTGCTACAATTGTCTTGATATACGCACGACCAGAAATTTTTCGTTCAGCGTCTCATCAGTCCAAAAAAGTTTTACTTTATTTGACATACCAAGTTGCCGAAGTGTCCTCACGCCTCACATCATAACCCGTAAATTTTAATAATTGGTGGTAGGTGGAAATACCAATTTGACAGAGGCATCAGCCATGTTTTGAGTTAAAAATTCTGAAAGTTGTTGTTGTACCCTCGGATTGATATCAAAATCTGATCTTCCTGTGCTTGTAGCGTTTCTTTTTTGCGTGTAGATTTTAAAAGTCTGACATAAATATCCGTTAATTTTCTTTTAAAACACGTGTGTTGTTAATTATCAGTTAAGATTATCAAACAGCCTTCTACTCACGCAGAATGTGGGAATTCGAGAGCTTTTTAGTGAAAAGTTGTTGATAATCCTAGTCTAGAGTCATAATTCATTTAAGAATGGGGGTTTCTAAGTTTTTTTCTGAACGTATCGAAAGGTTAGGAGCCTTTTTGAATATTTTCTACGAATTTAATTACTAAGCGTCACCCTCGCGTCCTACCCTATAAATTGAGGTATCCCAAAGATTCTGGTCATTTGTATGTTGAGTTTTAATAGAGTGCAGTCAGTAGGTAAAATCTAGTTAGTTTGTGATCGTCGACCAGCCCAGATTTCGTCTGGTAAGTCGTTGAAAAAACCAATTTCTTCATATTCGTCTTTAACCGTTATTCACCTTGCGAGTCTGCCGACTCGTAAAATCCTCAGACATATCTATAAAGGCGTGCAGGAAAACGGATTATGGCGTAGACTTGTTACTCATATTGATTTCTATTGACGATTATTTCATAATAAAATTTCAAAGGTAAAATTAGATACTGAGGCTTCATTTTAATTACTACACTTACTTTATCCCTCCACATCTGCATCCATAACCGGGTGGTTAAGATCCAGAATTGGCTAAACCATGAAGACTCGTGATTAAAATCTGAAGAACTTAAATCCGCGTAAACTTCTTCTCTTATTGATATTGATGAAATACTGCTTCGATTTTCTAGACTATCGTTGGCAAGTTCGACTTCTTGTAGTTGTGGTAAGTTACCGTTAGTTCTATAAATATTACGACCATTGTCTATCACAGATACCATCCGTTCTTGGAAATTACCATATTCGTTACAGCAAACTTCTATAACTACAAAAAAAACATTTAATAAAAATTAAAATAGGTGAAGGGAAAATACACTAATCACAAAAAGTATCACATAATTTTTAGCAGAATGAAATTTAATAAAAAATTTTCTTCAAAAAACAGACAAAAGTCTTATATAAAAGATAACATCGTAAAATCCAAAGGATGGATAAAGCTCCTAAGGATATAGCCCTATGGCAACATATGACTCCCACACGTTGTAAGTGGGTCAAAAGGTAACTAGGTCATTCTGTTATAAGAGGTGGCAGGCAACCAATGATTGGATTATCCATCCTTTGGATTTTACGATGTTATCTTTTATAAAAGACTTCTGTCTGTTTTTTGAAAGGCTTTGACCTTTGTATTTTTTGGTTGGTTCACCATGTTCTTGTAACACTGATGATGCTCTTGTTACAGAGCGAAAACGTTTTGTTCATATGTTTGTAGCCCTTTAGGGCTTTTTAAACTAATATACCTTTTATGAAGAAGAAAATTTTTTATTAAATTTCACTTGTAATGAATGGTATACAGCCAACTACAGGAAGTTTGTCCTTGTGGATTTTTAGCAGAATGTTATAGTACTCGTCTATCGTCTCCTTTAGGTGCCTACAAACCCATAACATTTCAAGTTGAAGTGTGTTTTTGGCTAAAAAACAAATAGTACTTAAACAAAACGTTGTTAAAGGAGAATATTTATTTTGGATATTTGTGTTCGAGAATTTGTTCTGTGCACTATGTCTGCTTGACATACAAAACTGTGCGTTCTTACACAAAAAATGAGTAATATAACGTCAGAACAAGCAGCCCAAATTGTAGGTTTAATTGAAGATGGACGATCGCAGCAATATCTTTCTGATGTTATGGGAATCCACCAATCCAGCGTTTCAATAACTTTAAGAAGGTATAGAGAAAGTGGAGGATACGCAATAATACTATCCAGGCCACCAAGTGACGTTATATAACGTTGAAGAAACGTCAGTTTTTGGTTGAATATAACACGTGTTTGAACATTACGTCATATAGACGTCTTTTGTAGGTGATTTTAAATACGTAAGATTAATGACGTTAAAATTACGTTTAAAAAACGTTTTAATTTCAGACAGCCTAAGTCTGACGTCACAAAATTGGGAGGAGCTTGCTTGTTTGTATTGACTCCAAACAATTTCGTTTAGATATACCTAACGCTAAATGTTCATAAGAAATTTCTCATTTATTGTTTAGGCGGTTTGTGACTTGTGCGATAAAATAAGACTTTTCATTTAGATATTTAGTTGAAGAAACGTGTTAATTAAGAGATTTTTATGCGTTTTTGCTCAGTGAGTTAGTTTAATGTAGTAATGACAACTCTTTGGGGTTATGTTTATTTGTTTTTAATTAAGCGTTAAATGAAGATATTAAGACAGCGTTAAATTAAGATATTAAGTATGCTGGATAATTTGTTAATAAATTATTTATTAGTTTCATATATATGTTCAGTGGTGTCATGGCAAAATTAGCAGTGCCGGAACGCACTTTTACTAACTTTTTGACAAGTAAAATATTATTTGATGTTTTTTAATACAAGTTACGTCTGCATATTTTAAAATGTTTATGCATTTGCTTAATTCAAAAATATTTAAATTCTGGAATTGTTGCTTTTCATTTTATTTTAATTGTTGCTTTTTTCTTAACCAGTGCCGGAACGGCGTTTACGTTCGAAGATTTACGAAGAGTTATAAGATGTCAAATAAACGAAAGGAATCAGAAGCTTCTACCGAGAACTTAAAAAGTAAAAAATTCAAATATCGCAATATAACTGATTATTTTTTTTAAATCAACGTAATTTGGGTGATAATATTAATAGTAATGATGACAATAAATATGTACAAGGTACATCTTATCAGATAGATAATACTATGAGACCTACTGATCGTGGATCAAATCTAAGTTCTGAGAGCATTCAAAACAAGTTATGCGATTTATGCAAGTCATGCAGTAAATACCAATTCTACTTTCGAGAGTTTTATGGAAAAAGGTATGTCTTATATGCTTGAGAGTATAGAAAATATATATTATATAAGTTTATTTTATATCACGTTTGACAAAAGTGTGCATTTCTCCACGAGTACGATAGATAGTCACTTATGTCGCGGGATGCAATCATCCACATACAATATAAAATTATGGTAATAAATTAAATTTTAAACTTCATATGGGAAAGTACATCATGTGACACCTCATTTAAAAGCTTTTGAGATACTGATTACAAAAATGTATAGGCAATACTTGTGCAAAATGTCGGTGCAATGCTTTTTAAATGCATTCATTTTTTTTATAATCCTGAGAAAACTAATAAGTGTTTTTGAAAAATTTAAACGCAAAATGCAAGATGACCTTATTACCGAGGGTCGAAAGTCCCTGAAAACTTCTATAATGTTTATTTTAATAAGTTACAGGGGTGAAAAAAAGAGAAAATTGAGTATGATTTTTAACACGTTGACGGACAGCGCGTCAAATGTATAAGCAAGTATTGTGACACTATATTGTATTGTGCAAAGTAGAATAGGGGAAAATGCAACGTCTATAGACGTTGTGTCACATTACATCAATGAAAATTAGACGTCTATAGACGTTCTGTACGTCAGCGTGTTAATTTCAAATATATCATTTAAAAGAAACTTTTTGTTTATTCTAATGGACTTTCGGCCCACGGTATTAATGTAATATTTTATTCTGCGTTTAAATTTTTCAAAGATTCTCGTATTAGTTTTCTCAGGATTCGAAAAAAAATTAATGAGTTTAAAAAGCATTTGACCAAAATTTTGCGCATGTACGTATTATACATTTTTGTAATCAGTATTTCAAACGATTTTAAATGAGATGTCACGACATGATGTACTTTCCCATTGCGAAATAAAATTAAAACTATTTCGACATGAATTTTTTTGCCTTTAAAAAAGTAAAGTATTTTGATTTTTTGAAAATTACATTCGGTTAATTCATTATTACATTTCCCAAACCACTGTAAGTTGGTAACTTATAAAGTCTCATTTTGTAGGTTTTTTAAATGTTAATGATAATTTACTACATATATTTATTTTTATTTCATCAACTTTAGATATAGGGTGTCCCAACCCAAAAGTAGCGGAACCGTTGAATATTTCGCGAAATGAACATCGGATCGAAAAAATGAAAAATATGTGTTCAACAATTTTTAAAAATCTATCAAGTGATACCAAACACGACCCCCTACGTGGGATGGGGGGTAACTTTAAAATATTTAATGGAGACCCCCAGTTTTAATTGCAGATTTGGATTCCTTACGTAAAAGTAATCAACTTTTATTCGAGACATTTTTTCGAATTCTGGACAGATGGCGCTATAATCGGAAAAACCATTTATAGAAATTGTTTAATATCTATAGAAGAAACACATTCTCAAATGAAAAATCAAAAAACACAAGTTAAATATTTTTCAAAATCCTATCGAATGGAATGCCACCAAACACGACACGGTGTCATTCGATAGGTTTTTGAAAAATATTAAACACGTGTTTTTTAGTTTTTTATTTGGAAGTGTATTTCTAGAGACAGACTATTTCTATATTATTCTATTTCTATAAAATAAAAAAAATGTCTCGAATAAAAGTTTGTTACTTTTACGTAAGGCATCCAAATCTGCAGTAAAAACTGGGGGTTTCCATTTACGATTTTAAATTGAGCCCCACCCCATCTCTAGGGGTTGGAGTAGGGGGTCGTATTTGATGTCATTCGATAGATCAGGGGTCACCAATTAGTTTCTCTGGGGGTTTCGAAAACCTATGACACTGTCGGGGTCCGGATTTATGCTGCCTGTGTCTGACTGTTCTGATTCGGTTTTTTTGTGGATTCTTGTTAAAAAATATCCTCTATAAACAAATCAAAAGGGTGCCGGGCGAAATTTTTGGGCAGAAATTGTTTAATTTTTTTTAACAAATTCAAAACGTCAACTTTTTTGCCCGTGAAAATATGTTTTTAGCATTTTTGGGTCATCTTAAATAAAAAAGATCTGTCATTTTATTAAAACTTCAACACACTTCAAAAAGAGTTTTCAAGCATCGAAAATGCATATTTTCGCATTTTTCAGATTTTAAATCGCTTAAAACTCGAAAATTATCAACTTTTCAGAAACATGACAAGAGACCTTTATTGTTTATAATTACCTAAGAAACCTAAAAATACATTTTTCGAGGCAAAAAAGTAATTTGAATTTGCTTAAAAAATTGTTTCACCCGGCACCCTTCTGATTTTTGTTTAAAGGGGTCATTTTTGAACAGGAATCCGCAAAAAAATCGAATCTGAAACATTTTTCATACGAAAGTGGCCTCACACATGGACTAATATGGAAAGGAAAACTAATAATATCTGATTATTTTTTTGGTTACTGTATACTTTTCTGTAAGTTTTCCTGGTACAATAAATAAAATATAAAAATTCATTATGTATTGTTTTGATGTTATTATCAGTATCTTTTGAAAACAGCAGTATTGTAAATTGTTACTGAGAATATTTTAAAAATTAGGAATTTATATTTTGAATGCTAATGAAGTTTTTTGACCTCTTCAATTTTGTAGAAAGGGAACTGAGGAATTTAAAATAAATAATCATAGTACAAAATGCTAATTTACATGTTATCTTTTCTACATTAGTTTCAATACAAGGTGTTTGTTGCAAACTTATTAAATCTGAAAATTATTTTAATTAAATGCACATCTGAAAAGTACTCCTACTTAACATATAGTAGAGAGGAAATGAATATAAAAAATGCACATGACAATTTTATTTTACAGCTTACTTAATTTCAAAATTAATGATTAGTAAGTATAACAATAAGGGGTAAAACTCTTTACAAAATTAAATTATCAGAAAGAAAAACGACATTTTTTATGTACAACCTGTCTGAAGTTTGGAGTGCGTTTAGTGCAACTGAGTCTCATCACTGAGTTGAGATATTCATCTGTTAAGTGAGATCTCTACCGATTTTTAATAAAGTTTATTGACGGTCCGCACAAAACTAGCTCACGGTCCGGATGCGGACCGCGGTCCGCTAATCGGTGACCCCTGCGATAGATTTTTAAAAATTACTGAACAGGTATTTTTCAGTTCTTCGATCCGATTTTCATTTTAGCCAATCGGCCCCCCCCCCTCTTAACGATGCTGGATCCGCCGCTGCCGCAGACGGCATGGCCAAATTAGTCGAATTAGGCTACGAACTGCTGTTCCATCCACCGTATTCTCATGATTTGGCCCTGTACGAGTTCTAAACTTGAAAAATTCACTCGCCGGACAGAAATTTAAGTTCATGACTACCAAGGAAGCCTACTTTGCAGACCTCGAAAAAATGAATTTTTCAGAGGGGTTAAAGAAGAGCATCACTGTGTCAAGTGTATCGAGCTAAAAGGAGATTAAGTTCAGAAATACTTAAATCGCCACTTTTCCAAAATTTTCATTTTTCTTTTGAAGGCTATGTACTTATCGGACCGCCCTAGTACATCATATTAGCATAATTTATAGTACATCTGATAGAATTCTAACAGTTGCAATTTGTAATGTTAGCATTTAACCCATTAACCTCCAAGCAAAGAAATACTGCAATAATATGTAATATATTTGATTAACTAGAGTAAAATAAATTTAAACAATCGTAAAAAAATTGTTTTACACTTTGATAATGGCAGGTGTCACAACAACAAAATGGTTCGTTTTCGAACATTTGGCGGGACTGAGCTATAAAAATTGAAATACACAATTTTATAAAATTGGAAAAATCCTTTGTAAAAGGTATAAAATTTTATTAAAATCCCTTTAAAGGTCTACATCACAACAAAACGTTTTCGATTTTTATAAAAAATCATCATCAGTGTTAGATAAACTGGATGCTAGCTGACCCACAAAAGAAAAATATCCGGGTAAAAACCTTTTAAATACAATATCGATGCGTTAAAAGTGCATACTTTAACAAAAAGCCTAATGATGGTCACATAACAACTAGGATAATGCCCTAAGGTAATGTATTGAAATTTCCCAACACGTGGGATCCAAATTGAGACTTGTCATTAAGTCATTGAAATGTAAATAACTCAATTTGAAGCTCACGTGTTGGGAAATTTCAATACATTACCTTAGGGCATTATCCTAGTTGCCATGTGACCATCATTAGGCGTTTTGTTGAAGTATGCACTTGTAACGCATCGATATTGTATTTAAAGTTTTTACCCGGATATTTTTCTTTTGTGGCTCAGCTAGCATCCAGTTTATCTAACACTGATGATGATTTTTTATAAAAATCGAAAACGTTTTGTTGTGATGTAGCCCTTTAAAGGGATTTTAATAAAATTTTATACCTTTTACAAAGGATTTTTTCCAATTTTGTGATTGATGGTATACAGCCAACTACAGGAAAAACATTTTCTTTTCCTTGTGGATTTTACACAATTTTATCTTTTGTGAAAAGTCTCAAAACATTTAGAGTGTAAATGGACCTGGCATTTTTGATAAACAAAAATAGTTTAGTGCGCTCCTGTACATATAAACCGCCACCTACTGGACCGCCGGGGCGCAGCGGGCACTGCTGCACGGTCCGGGAGCGCCAACCATCCACTATGTTCACAAACCTCTTGCGCTCCGTGTTCCCTGCAACTGCTCCCATCGAGACGGCATCCGCTCCTCCACATATAAACCGCCACCTATTGGACCGTCGAGGCGGAGCGCACACTGTTGCACTGTCCGAGAGCGCCAACCATCCACTATGTTCACGAACATCTTGCGCTCCGCGCTCCCTGCAACTGCTCCAATCGATAGGGTATGCGCCCCCTTACATATAAACCGCCACAGATTGGAGCGCCGAGGCAGAGTGCGCACAGTTGCACAGTCCGGGAACGGCAAACGTATCCAGTATGTGGAGAAGTTGCAGGAGCTCAGAGCGCAAGCATAGTGGATACGTGCTTTTACACATTTTACACATAAAAATATCCCAACAAATTACTGCCTGTGCGTCACCTTGAAATTCCTGATCAGACAGGACGACTGTCTTAAGGATGATAAGTCGACTTCCGCCAATGGTTCGTTATCGAACCATTATTTTCAAACACGAGATTTGATGACTCAGAATTTTTTTTAATTTTTATAACAATTGTGGTACAAACAGGTTAAAAAAATAATGTTTTAATTTATTTGACCACAAAAGTCTTATGCCAATACAATTACTACAGTAAAAATAAAGTTGTGTGGAAGGATTGAAAATGTCGGACATTTAGAAAATATTTTTGTGATGAAAACATGAGTTTGGAAATTAAACAAAATTAAATTTAGTTACACTTACATCTTCTGGTTGCTTAAAAATACAAAATTGTAAAAAAAAGTCTACAAAAAAATGGTGCGTTTTCGCACCGTTGCGTTGGCGCTAAATGGGTTAAGTATCCTGTCCGAAGACAGGTTACTTAAATTAAGTTACTTAATATTCGAAACCCGTTGTAAAAATTAACTTAACTCCGGCCAAGTATCTTATCAGTAGTAATTGCACAAGAGCTCTAAAATTATTGAATTTTTCCCGAGTGACACTTTAACAGTTTTAATTTCACGAACCGAAGGCGAGTGCAATTATGCCAAAGTGTCACGAGGACAAAAATTCTATATTAATTTTAGAGATCGAGTGCAATTTTTTGCGATTATTTCATGAATAAAACTGTTCAAAACCAAAATTTTATTGTAATTTATTTATGTAAGTACAAATTAGTACAACTAAACACACAGTTGTTATAAATATTTCACGATTGAAAGTCATCACTTTTATAATTTTTAAAATATTAATTGTCATTAATGTCACTGAATGTATTTTTTCGTAGCAACGAAGGGTATCTGACGTAATATACTTGACGACGGGAAATTATCAGTTTAATTTAGATTTCTGTAGCTTTCTATTGGTCAGAATCTCCTATGAATGAAATAATCTCGTAAGTTTTAGAATAGAATAGAATAGAAATATGCTTTATTGTCATGAAAAATTGTACAATTTTATCGACAAAGGAAGGCAATTGGGGAATTGTACAATTCCAGGTACAGGGAATTGTAGAATTTTGTTTTACAAGGCCGCGAAGCTCACCACATAAAATGTATGGTGTTGTTTTGATACCAATTAATAAATGATAAGTTTTATTTATTGTAAATTATGAGTAATAATACATCATTAAAGATTTATTTCTCAACGTTTTAAATTTTTTAAGAATATACTGATTTGTTTAAAAGTTTGTTATCACCATAACCAACTTTTTTTCACATTATAACAGATAATAATATACATTATAGATTATAGGTCAGCCTCATAAAAGACAGTTAATCAAATAGATCATATTTTAATACAGAAGAAACATGCAAACAATGTAATAAATGTAAAAAAGCATGAGAGGAGCGGAATGTAACTCGGACCACTATTTGGTGAGAGCGCAATACAGAATCGACCATAACATAAAGAAGAACAATAAAACAAAAAAAGAAACTGAAAAACAATTCAACATAGAACTATTAAAAGATAATAAGTAACATATAGAAGAAGTATGAACAGAGAATAACCAACAGACTAAACAGGGAACAAGAAACATTAGATCCAGAAGAACAATGGGGAAACATAAAAGAAGCAATCTTGAACACAAGTAAGGTAACCCTAACGAAAACCAAGAGAAAACACAAAACAAAAGAATGATACGATGAAGAATGCCCAGCAGTGGCAGAAGCAATAAGAAAAAAAATCTCACAAATAACTTCTTCTTCTTCTTCATGTACCATGTCCTTTCAGAACGTTGGTTACCATCATAGCTATTTTAATTTTTTTCACTGCCACCCTAAATAGCATGCTTGTATCAACACCATACCAATTTCGCAAGTTCTTTAACTAAGAGGTTCTTCTTCGTCCTGGACTGCGCTTGCCTGCTATTTTTACTTGCATGATATTTTGTAGCAACCTATATTTTTGACCTCTCATTACATGTCCGAAATACTCCAGCTTTCTCTGCTTGATGGTTTTTATGATCTCAGTAGTCTTGCTAAGACGTCCTAGTATTGTAGAGTTTCGAATCTTCTCCACCCAGGGAACTTTTAAAATTCTTCTATAGCACCACATTTCGAAAGGTTCAAGGCGATTTAGATCGATTTTATTCACAGTCCAGGACTCGACACCATAAAGTAAGACCGAGAACACGTAGCAGCGAAGTAGGCGGATCCTCAATGCCAATTTTAGATCTCTGTTTCATAACACCTTGGACATCCTTCTAAAAACGGCTCTAGCCTGCTCTATCCTACAATTTAATTGCTGTCCAAGGTAAACGATTTTATCAACTTGCTAAAGTTTGGTATTATTTACATATATAGACGGTTTTATATGGTGTTGTTTACTTATTACGAGTATTTTGGTTTTCCGTATGTTCAGATGCAGACCTGCCTTCCTACAACTTTCAACGACACTATCAAGTAGTGTTTAGTGTTTGCAGATCTTCTTGACTAGAAGCTCAGAAATAACGGAGATAGCAATATACAAGAATCCAGAGAATTAAGAAAAATCATGAAAAGAAAATGTAGGAGCAAAAAAAAAGAAAATACAACTAGAACAGACTGAAAGAAATAGAAGAAAAATTCCGAAAAAAAAAGAAATAAGATCATTCTACCAGGAAGCAAAAAAAATGGAAAGACTGTATCAGAAAAACAACCCATACATGAGAGATGATAAGGGGACACTACTAAATGAACCGGAAAAAATAATGAGAAATTGGCAAAACTATTTCACAGAACTGATAAATAAGAGCGATAAGTACAAAAGAAAACAAACCATAAAATTGAAGATGATCAGATAGTAATAGAAATACCCACAGAGCAAGAAATAGAGAACGAAATAAACAGCCTGAAAAATAACAAAAGCCCAGAAATAATAGAAATATCGGCCGAAATGATAAAATGAGGAGGAAAAAAACTACAAAAAGAGATGAGAAGAAAAATGCCAGAAGAGTGGACAAAAGCAAGGATATGCCCTATACATAAAAAAGGTAATAAAATGCTACGCGAACACTATAGAGGCATTGCACTACTAGAAATAGTTTACAAAATCTTAGCACAAAGTATAAGAATAAGACTAAATCAATATTCGGAAAAAATATTGGGAGAATATTAGGCGGGTTTTAGAAACAACAGATCAACGACGGACCAAATATTAGCCTTAGAAGAAATACAGGCTACCTGTTACGAACATAAAACAGTAGTATCATGCTTTGTTCATCGAGTTTACGCTGGCCTACGACACAGTAAATAGACAGATGTACGAACTGATGAAAGAATTGGGGATACCAAGTAAAATTGTCAGGATAGTAAAGATGACGATGGAAACACAACAAGCGAAATAGCATGGAAAGGGCATACATCCAAAAAGTTTGAAACCAAGGAAGGATTACGACAAGTAGACCCACTATCAACAACTGCATTCAATCTAACATTGGAAGGAATAATCAGGAAAAGCAAAATAAACCTGCAGAAAACAATATTTAAAAACAGCCACCAATGCATAGCATTTGCAGATGATTTGACACTATTAGCAACAAGCAAGAAAGGACTACAAATGTTAATGAAAAATATAATATCAGAAGCCAAAAATTTGGACTTAGAATAAATAAAGAAAAGACAAAGTATATGATAATGGGACAAATACGAAAAGAAAAATAAAGAACATCATATTACAAATCGATGGAGAAAAAACATACTCGTTCAAAAGAGGCAAAGAAATTACTTACCTGGGAGCCAAAATAGATGAAAAACGCCACGAAGAAGGGGAGATAAAGGCAAGAATAGCTAAAGGAAATAAATAGTATGGAGCATACGAACCCTAATGAAATTCAAATACGTATCACGAAAAACAAAAATTTGAATTTTTAAGACTGTTATCAGACCTAGAGTAACATACGCATGCGAAATATGGGTGCTGGAAAAGTCAGAAACAGATCTTTTAGAAAGATGGAGTGTAAAAATAGAAAGTCAGTGGACGAGAACAACCAATATAGAATTGGAAGAACTGTACACAGAGCTAACGATAACGACGACAATCAAAGCACAAAGAATACGATATTTGGGGCACATCGAAAAAATGGGAAGAGAAAAAGAATGTCAAAAATGGTACTCTCACGAAGACCAATACAAAAGAGAAGGAAAGGAAGGTCAAGAAAAAGATGAAAGGACAGTGTGTACGAAGACCTGAAGAAGAGCAACGTTGAGAGATGAAAAGAACTAGCATTGTACAGAAGGAGATAGAGGGAGGTGGTAAAGGAATGTATAAAAAGACTGAAGTGAAATTAAATAATATTTATAAGACTTATAGGAATTATTTATAAAATTTATAAAATATAATCAGAAATGTAAACGTTTTAGCCCTAGGCCTGCAAGGCCTGTTGAACTTAATAAATAAATACTGGTTTGATTAAAAGTTTGTTATCACCATAACCAACTTTTTTTCACATTATAGCAGATAATAATATAATACAGTACAGATAATATACGTTATAGATTATAGGTCAGCGTCTAGAATGAGACAAGGTCAGCAGTGCAAAAATTAATAAAGTCTTAATTAGAAATATGTATGGGCGACATACACGAGTAGATAATTTAACGGTAATCAATAAGTTTTTATCGAGACTATATGACTTTTTGACCTCGCCAAAGAATGATTAGTGTATCAGTTGTAAGATTACCGTTGCTGATTTGACGGTCACAGTAAAAGAAGATGTAAACAGTCGCGACATTTGCGAAACTCTGTTTTGGTGTAAAGATTGGAATTTGTGATACTACTCGAGTAATATCTAATATAAACTTCATAGTTCAATAAATTATTTAATGTTGATTTTATAAAAATTAAAAATGATTCTAGTAATTATAGTTTTTTGGCGATATTAACAAAAAGTATATCCTAATCCAACACTTTAAAGCAGAGGCGTGCGGTCCACGGAAGCGGGGGAAGCACCGCTTCCCTATTTATACTTCGATATAAGAAAATATATTATTAATTAATATTTAATAATCAAAATTGTTTCCCTAATCCAAGTAATCTACATATTACCTAGGCAATAGGCATTGAAAAATATTAAAAATTAATCGCGTACGAACGAACTCAATATGCACACAATTCAACTATTCGGTCCACTCCTGACAGAAGCGCATCTCAAAATCGCCGCTTGTCATGCAGTTGTCCCGTTAAAAAATTGGTCAGGGTTCAATGACCGCACCCACTAGTCGCGCAAATTTTGGTATATACCCTCTGGAAGCACTCGTCCTATCGCCTTCCAAAAGTGAGATGCTCCGACTGCTAAGGGGTGCTTAGGTCAACATACATTCGCTTAAAGAATATTTCGATTTAAATTTTTTGCAGAGATTTTTCCTTTTACTGATCTTTTATTTGACATTTTACAGAAGTCAAATGCCATTGCATTTTGTGTAAGACAAATTGATGACTTTATTAATACGATAATTAAAAAAACGAGAGCAGTTTAAAAATATTTGGGATAAAACTGAAAATATGGGGTTTGAACATGAAAGAAAAATAATGAAGATTGATAATGCCGGAGACAGAGAGAACAGAGGAAACAGAGAGACCTTTTGATAATATTCTAGAACAAATGAATTCTAGCTTTCAAAATTTTAACGATTTAAAATTTGTAGAAAATATGTAATCTTAATATTTCTAATTATAATTCATCAAAATTTCCCACAGAGGAATTTATTTCACTATACGATTAAATAATGAAATTTTTTTGATATCCCAGCTTTGCATTCTCAGTTAAGTGTCGTTTATGAAACAACTGACATTAGTGATAATTATAACTACTGGTTTAAACAAGTCACTGTGTGAAGTGGTCAAGTTGTGTGAATTAGTACTAACTATCCCAGCCACACGTGCATCAGTTGAACGAAGTTTTTCAGTATTAAGATGCATTAAAAGTTTCAAATTAAGAGTTTAAAAGAAATTCAACAAGCGAAGACAGACTTTGAAAGTTAGCCCTATTATCCATTGAAAAAGACTGCATTCAACAATTATCAGAATTTGATAGGAGAATAGACCTCAAGTATAAATAAGTGTCATATTATTGAAAGTTGTGTGTTGTGGAAAATGCCTCGGAATATAAATTATTTTTAAATAGAATTCTTCTTTAGGAAACCAAGCCCGGCGCGAGGACTCAAGGCCTGAGCTAGCAATACATATCAATGATAGGTCACTAGTCACTAGAAATAGCGGAAATAGAGTGCCTCACGCATTGATCGGGGTAGGATTTAGTGTGTGAGTCCTTTGTACCCAGGACGTCTCACATAAGCACTTTGCTGATAGAGAGCCCCTGCCAGTGATGTGGGAGAGAGGGAATATGACATAACAGATGCTCTCGTGTTTACTAAATGGGACTACTTGATTTGACACTTTTGGGAAAGGCAATATGGCGGCGGGCAGGTTTTTTATGTTATACGTGGAATATATGTTGTTAATTAATTATTAAAATTATTAATTATATTTATTTATATAATATAATACAATTTTATAATTATATACTTTATATAGAACAGAATATACTGCTAAAGAGTTGTTCCGCCATATTGCCTTCCCCATTTATCCCGTGAAAGCGATCCCATCTACTTCACCTCATGTCACATCCCCTCCCTCCCACATCACTGGCCCCTGCGCATCAGAGTGTTATCAGGTGGGAAGTGTCTCGACCCTCGACCGTTAAGAAAATATTTTTATATCCTTATTGAATCGCTTCCCCTTTCGAAAAAGTCACCGCACGCCACTGCTTTAAAGGCAAAACGTTCGATCAGTACGTGTTGCCAGTTCTGACATACGGAACTGAAACTTGGGCTGTTAACAACAGCGTATAGGGCAGTCAATGAGGTTATTTGGCTCCGAATTCCATCCTACTACATCGATTTACTTGATATTTTCGCGATAAGTAGAGAATAGCTCAAGAAGCAAAATCTACCCTATGTCGATGTGCGCTTTTATCTTGGGGTGGTTCCCACCCCTTCTCGGGGGTGTAAAAATTTTTGGTTAAAATAACCACGGAAGTGACTAGAGAACCTAATTCTAAGCAAAAACTGTTCAATAATTTGTTTTTGAAATCTCAATAATTTTTGAGTTATTCGTGGTTGAAAATTGGCCGTTTTGACATCTTTTTGGGCGGTTTTTTGCGAATACCTTAAAATCTGTGCATCTAACGAAAAAAACTATATAAAACATTTTTGTAGCTTATAAAAAAACAAAGAGATTTGTTCCTTCAAATATCTTCTAGTCATAATACAAAAAGAGATATGGTAGGTGAGAAGAGTTTGTTTTTTGGTGCATGCTGAAATCGGTGTATTCAACTTGAAATAAAAGAAAAACGGTCAATTTTAGTTGTATAATGCTATCAATACCTTTTGTAGTGATTGAAAGGACCTTTAGAATGAGCTACATTAAATGTCAATTACATTCAAAGTAAGCGAGATATGCTGCAAAAAATTTGATGACTCATGGAATTTAAAAAAAAATGTGAAGTACATTTAACCCCTCATCCATCAGAATTTAACATTATACACCTAAAATCGACCGTTTGTCTGTTATTTCAAGTTGAATACAACGATTTGAGCATGCACCAAAAAAACAAACTAGTTTCACCTACCATATCGCTGTTTATATTATAACTAGGAGATTTATGAAGGACTGAAGGAACTAGTCTCTTTGATTTTTTATAAGCTACGAAAATATTTTTATATAGTTTTTTTAGTTAGATGCATAGTTTTTAAGATATTTGCAAAAAAACGTTCGAAAGGGTGTTTCATGTTTCAATCAAAATGGCCAATTTTCAACCTCGAATAACTAAAAAAATATTGAGATTTCAAAAAAAATTATAGAACAGTTTTTGCTTACAATTAAGTTCTTTAGCCACTTCCGTGGTTATATTAACCAAACAATTTTCTACCCCCGAGAAGTGGTGGGAGCCACCCCCAAGATAAATGCACACATCGGCATAGGGTAGACTTTGAATTAGGAGATAAGTGGAGGCTATTCCCAAAATTGCATTCAAAATCCATGCAATAGGATAGAATTCGGAGGTAATATACTATTTTTGCTCCCATTGACTGGCGTAGTAGTCCACAAGCTTCAAGTGACTCAGAGAGCTATGGAACGGAGAATGCTCAACATTAAGTTCAGTGATCGCAAGTCCAATGAAGAGATAAGAAGGCGATCAAAAGTAACAGATGTGATCCACAAGGTTGCCATGTTAAAATCGAACTGGGCAGGACACATAGGAAGAATGGAAGACAACCGTTGGACAAAGCAAATTCTCGAGTGGTGGAATTCTCTTTTGCGGCAAGCCAGAGAAGTAGAGGCAGACGTCAAACAAGATGGACTGATGACATCAAGCGAATAGCTGGCCACGAATGGATGCAAAAAACAGCAAACAGATATGAATGGACTAAGGCCTTCCTAAGGGAGGCTTAAATCCGACGATGGATGGAATAACTATTGATGATGATGATATCCTAATAATGAAAAACAGCTTATGTATCATTTCGGTTCAGAAATGATCAATCTCTGAACCAAGATGATGATCAATCAGTTCAGAGATGATGATCAGTTCAGAGATGATCAATCTCTGAACCAAAATGAAACATAATCTGTCTTTTATTTTCCCAGTTTACTCAGATTGTAAGCATACGGAACCAACTTTCGCTGAAATTTTTCCTAGACGAGTAGACGAAATGTGAGTGCATATTATTGAGTCCTTTTCGTCTTCTTTATACTTCGTTTCCTTGTCTTATAAATTGTTAAAGGCAGAGATAAAGGAAGTGACCACAAATTGATTCCACGAGAGGTTTCAGATTTACAGATCTGGGAGTTCTCATTTCTTTACATCTAATCAATTGACTTTTTCTCAGTAAAATTGAGGAAAAGAACAGGTATCACAGATGTCGTCGAACGTAAGCCAAGCTGAAATGGAATTGGGCAGGTCACATAGCGAGACTGAAAGACTCAAGATGGACCAGAAAACTACTTCACTGGCGCCCAAGAGAAGACAAACGCAGCAGAGGACAACCACCAACAGGCTGGATGGACGACATTAAACGAATGTCCAAGAAATGGCGACGCACAGAACGAACGTGGAGAGTGGCGAAAAATGGGAGAGACCTATGTCCAGCAGTGGACGGCAGAGGTTTCATGATGATGATGAATCAAATTACAGCGTGTATGTTAACATATTAACTTTTAACGCCTGAACTTTTTTATTTTCTCATCCTATATAAATTCCTGGCAAGGTGAACGAAAAACAAAAAGGCTAACGCAGCAGTTTAAAACTCATAATAAGGCCGTCCGCACATGGGGCGACGCTCAAACTACTCGACTCGATTCCAGCCGCGTAGGTCTCTCCTCGCCAGTCAAGTTCCTTTGTTGTGGCATTGAGCTCCGCGCACGGAGCGTTTAGACCGTCCGCACATGGGGCGACGCTCGAACTACTCGACTCGATTCCAGTCATGTAGGTCTCTCCCCGCCAGTAAAGTTTCTTCGTTGTGGCATTGAGCTCCGTACACGGAGCGTTTAGAATTGCAAATCTCCTCCTCTTGTACGGCTCTCGTCTCTTGCGATCCGTAGTGCACGAGAAAGTTCGAGTGAGACGCACGTTTTTAGTCATAATAGGTAGTTTATTTTATTTGTTTCCTTCATTTTTGTTGTTTTTTGAGCTGAATGAAATTTTACATTTATTTAAAAATCGGTGCATGTTACGTTCGTTGATTGTAATACTATTATTAGCTTTGTGGAAATATACAGAGAGTCTGTAAAGTGGAATAAATTCAATATCTCAAATACTAATTGTTTTTTTGGAAAATGCTCAGACCCGTCGATTAGTATTTCAAATTGTCCTTTTTGACATTCAATAATAATGTATACAGGGTGTCCCAATTTAGAGATATGACGTCATCGTCGATTTTTTTAAATGGCAACACTGTCATTTTGATAGCTAATTTGATAGGGTTTGTAAAGTTATACATAACTGCAAAATATCAAATTTTTATTCTCTACCATTTACAAGATAAGAGAAAATAACAAAGTTATATCTGTAATTTGGAATATATTCAATAATTAAAATACTAACTGTTTTTTTGAAAAATGCTCAGACCCGTCGATTAGTATATCATATTGTCATTTTTGACATATATAAATAATGTATACAGGGTGTCCCAATTTAGAGATATGACGTCATCGTTGATTTTCTTAAACGGCAACACTGTCATTTTGATAGGTATTTTGATAGGGTGTGTAAAGTTATACACAACTGCAAAATTTCAAATTTGTATTCTCTACCATTTAGATGATAATAAAAAATAACAAAGTTATGAAAAAGAAGGAAGTAATCAACTAGTGATTGAATTTAATTATTTCAATAAATTAAGCAAAAACTCATAATGTTGCCCTCAATTATTGTCAAATTGTCAATGGGCAACGTTATGAGCATTTTCTTAATTGAAATAAATAAATTCAATTATTATTTGATTACTTTTTGTTCTTCATAACTTTGTTATTTTTTATTATCTTGTAAATGGTAGGGAATAAAAATTTGAAATTTTTCAGATGTGTATAACTTTACACACGCTATCAAAATAGCTATCAAAATGATAGTGTTGCCATTTAAGAAAATCAACGATGACGTCATATCTCTAAATTGGAACACCCTGTATACATTATTATTATATGTCAAAAATGACAATTTGATATACTAATCGACGGGTCTAAGCATTTTTCAAAAAAACAGTTAGTATTTTAATTATTGAATATATTCCAAATTACAGATATAACTTTGTTATTTTCTCTTATCTTGTAAATGGTAGAGAATAAAAATTTGATATTTTGCAGTTATGTATAACTTTACAAACCCTATCAAACTAGTTATCAAAATGACAGTGTTGCCATTTAAGAAAATCGACGATGACGTCATATCTCTAAATTGGGACACCCTGTATACATTTTTATTGAATGCCAAAAAGGACAATTTGAAATACTAATCGACGGGTCTGAGCATTTTCCAAAAAAACAATTAGTATTTGAGATATTGAATTTATTCCACTTTACAGACTCTCTCTGTATATATTGTTTTTAATGTAAAATTCTGAAAACATTGAACTTCTGTTTCTAGGTGTTTAATATAAAATTCGTTGGGGAACTAGAAAAATACCCTCAATTTTATAATGCTTATTGTATACAAATTATACTAAAAATGTAACAATACCGTACTTTTTACAGATCGAAATAGTCGTTTGGGTTAATATATAAAAAATGCGTTCTTTCTGGTTGGAAGATATGAGCAAACTGAATCGACAAGTGTGCGGAGAAGGCCGTCCGCACATGGGTCGATCGAAGACACGTCTCTAAGTTCGCGCGTCTTGCTCGTCTTGTACGAACCCTGCGGCACAAGCAATTGCTCTCCGCACACTAGTCGATTCAGTTTTCTCACATCTTCCAACCAAGAAGAACGCATTTTTATTTAGCAACCCAAGCGACTATTTAGATCTGCAAAAAGTACCGCATTGTTACATTTTTAGTATCATTTGTATACAATGAGCATTATACAATTGAGGGTTCTATTTTCCATCGAATTTTATAATAAACACCTAGAAACAAAAAGTTCAATGTTTTCAGAATTTTATATTACAAACAATATATTTCCACAAAGTTAGTAGGTAGTACTACAATCAACGAATATAACATGCACCGATCTTTAAATAAAAGTAAAATTTCATTCAGCGCAAAAAAACAACAAAAAACGAAGGAAAAAAATAAAATAAACTACCTATTATGACTGTAAACGTGCGTCTCACTCGAACTTTCTCGTGCAATACGGATCGCAAGCGACGAGAGTCGTACAAGACGAGGAAATTTGCAATCCTAAACGCTCCGTGTACGGAGCTCAATGCCACAACGAAGGAACTTTACTGGCGGGGAGAAACCTACGTGACTGGAATCGAGTCGAGTAGTTCGAGCGTCGCCCCATGTGCGGACGGCCTTAGGATTACAAATCTCCTCGTCTGGTAAGACTCTCGTCCCTTGCGATCCGTAGTGCACGAGAAAGTTCGAGTGAGACGCACGTTTCCAGTCATCTAGGTATTTTATTGTATTTGTTTCCTTCGTTTTTTTTTTGTTGTTTTTTTTGCGCATAATTAAATTTTAGTTTTATTTAAAGATCGGTGCATGTTATGTTCGTTGATTGTAGTACTACCTACTAGCTTTGTGGAAATATAATGTTTGTAATATAAAATTCTGAAAACATTGAACTTTTGTTTCTAGGTGTTTATTATAAAATTCGTTGGGGAAGTATAAAAATACCCTCAATTGTATAATGCTTAGACCGTCCGCACATGGGGCGACGCTCGAACTACTCGACTCGATCCCAGTCACGTATGTCTGTCCCCGCCAGTAAAGTTCCTTCGTTGTGGCATTGAGCTCCGTACACGGAGCGTTTAGGATTGCAAATCTCCTCGTCTTGTACGGCTCTCGTCTCTTGCGATCCGTAGTGCACGAGAAAGTTCGAGTGAGACGCACGTTTTTAGTCATAATAGGTAGTTTATTTTATTTGTTTCCTTCGTTTTTGTTGTTTTTTGAGCTGAATGAAATATTACATTTATTTAAAAATCGGTGCATGTTACGTTCGTTGATTGTAATACTATTATTAGCTTTGTGGAAATATATATATTGTTTTTAATGTAAAATTCTGAAAACATTGAACTTCTGTTTCTAGGTGTTTAATATAAAATTCGTTGGGGAACTAGAAAAATACCCTCAATTTTATAATGCTTATTGTATACAAATTATACTAAAAATGTAACAATACCGTACTTTTTACAGATCGAAATAGTCGTTTGGGTTAATATATAAAAAATGCGTTCTTTCTGGTTGGAAGATATGAGCAAACTGAATCGACAAGTGTGCGGAGAAGGCCGTCCGCACATGGGTCGATCGAAGACACGTCTCTAAGTTTGCGCGTCTTGCTCGTCTTGTACGAACCCTGCGGCACAAGCAATTGCTCTCCGCACACTAGTCGATTCAGTTTGCTCACATCTTCCAACCAAGAAGAACGCATTTTTATTTAGCAATCGAAGCGACTATTTAGATCTGTAAAAAGTACCGCATTGTTACATTTTTAGTATCATTTGTATACAATGAGCATTATACAATTGAGGGTTCTATTTTCCATCGAATTTTATAATAAACACCTAGAAACAAAAAGTTCAATGTTTTCAGAATTTTATATTACAAACAATATATTTCCACAAAGTTAGTAGGTAGTACTACAATCAACGAACATAACATGCACCGATCTTTAAATAAAAGTAAAGTTTCATTCAGCGCAAAAAAAAACAACAAAAAACGAAGGAAAAAAATAAAATAAACTACCTATTATGACTGTAAACGTGCGTCTCACTCGAACTTTCTCGTGCACTACGGATCGCAAGCGACGAGAGTCGTACAAGACGAGGAGATTTGCAATCCTAAACGCTCCGCGTACGGAGCTCAATGCCACAACGAAGGAACTTTACTGGCGGGGAGAAACCTACGTGACTGGAATCGAGTCGAGTAGTTCGAGCGTCGCCCCATGTGCGGACGGCCTTAGGATTACAAATCTCCTCGTCTGGTAAGACTCTCGTCCCTTGCGATCCGTAGTGCACGAGAAAGTTCGAGTGAGACGCACGTTTCCAGCCATCTAGGTATTTTATTGTATTTGTTTCCTTCGTTTTTTTTTTGTTGTTTTTTTTTGCGCATAATTAAATTTTAGTTTTATTTAAAGATCGGTGCATGTTATGTTCGTTGATTGTAGTACTACCTACTAGCTTTGTGGAAATATATTGTTTGTAATATAAAATTCTGAAAACATTGAACTTTTGTTTCTAGGTGTTTATTATAAAATTCGTTGGGGAAGTATAAAAATACCCTCAATTGTATAATGCTTAGACCGTCCGCACATGGGGCGACGCTCGAACTACTCGACTCGATCCCAGTCACGTATGTCTGTCCCCGCCAGTAAAGTTCCTTCGTTGTGGCATTGAGCTCCGTACACGGAGCGTTTAGGATTGCAAATCTCCTCGTCTTGTACGGCTCTCGTCTCTTGCGATCCGTAGTGCACGAGAAAGTTCGAGTGAGACGCACGTTTTTAGTCATAATAGGTAGTTTATTTTATTTGTTTCCTTCGTTTTTGTTGTTTTTTGAGCTGAATGAAATATTACATTTATTTAAAAATCGGTGCATGTTACGTTCGTTGATTGTAATACTATTATTAGCTTTGTGGAAATATATATATTGTTTTTAATGTAAAATTCTGAAAACATTGAACTTCTGTTTCTAGGTGTTTAATATAAAATTCGTTGGGGAACTAGAAAAATACCCTCAACTTTATAATGCTTATTGTATAAAAATTATACTAAAAATGTAACAATACCGTACTTTTTACAGATCGAAATAGTCGTTTGGGTTAATATATAAAAAATGCGTTCTTTCTGGTTGGAAGATATGAGCAAACTGAATCGACAAGTGTGCGGAGAAGGCCGTCCGCACATGGGTCGATCGAAGACACGTCTCTAAGTTCGCGCGTCTTGCTCGTCTTGTACGAACCCTGCGGCACAAGCAATTGCTCTCCGCACACTAGTCGATTCAGTTTGCTCACATCTTCCAACCAAGAAGAACGCATTTTTATTTAGCAATCGAAGCGACTATTTAGATCTGTAAAGAGTACCGCATTGTTACATTTTTAGTATCATTTGTATACAATGAGCATTATACAATTGAGGGTTCTATTTTCCATCGAATTTTATAATAAACACCTAGAAACAAAAAGTTCAATGTTTTCAGAATTTTATATTACAAACAATATATTTCCACAAAGTTAGTAGGTAGTACTACAATCAACGAACATAACATGCACCGATCTTTAAATAAAAGTAAAGTTTCATTCAGCGCAAAAAAAACAACAAAAAACGAAGGAAAAAAATAAAATAAACTACCTACTATGACTGTAAACGTGCGTCTCACTCGAACTTTCTCGTGCACTACGGATCGCAAGCGACGAGAGTCGTACAAGACGAGGAGATTTGCAATCCTAAACGCTCCGCGTACGGAGCTCAATGCCACAACGAAGGAACTTTACTGGCGGGGAGAAACCTACGTGACTGGAATCGAGTCGAGTAGTTCGAGCGTCGCCCCATGTGCGGACGGCCTTAGGATTACAAATCTCCTCGTCTGGTAAGACTCTCGTCCCTTGCGATCCGTAGTGCACGAGAAAGTTCGAGTGAGACGCTCGTTTCCAGCCATCTAGGTATTTTATTGTATTTGTTTCCTTCGTTTTTTTTTGTTGTTTTTTTTGCGCATAATTAAATTTTAGTTTTATTTAAAGATCGGTGCATGTTATGTTCGTTGATTGTAGTACTACCTACTAGCTTTGTGGAAATATATTGTTTGTAATATAAAATTCTGAAAACATTGAACTTTTGCTTCTAGGTGTTTATTATAAAATTCGTTGGGGAAGTATAAAAATACCCACAATTGTATAATGCTTAGACCGTCCGCACATGGGGCGACGCTCGAACTACTCGACTCGATCCCAGTCACGTATGTCTGTCCCCGCCAGTAAAGTTCCTTCGTTGTGGCATTGAGCTCCGTACACGGAGCGTTTAGGATTGCAAATCTCCTCATCTTGTACGGCTCTCGTCTCTTGCGATCCGTAGTGCACGAGAGAAAGTTCGAGTGAGACGCACGTTTTTAGTCATAATAGGTAGTTTATTTTATTTGTTTCCTTCGTTTTTGTTGTTTTTTGAGCTGAATGAAATATTACATTTATTTAAAAATCGGTGCATGTTACGTTCGTTGATTGTAATACTATTATTAGCTTTGTGGAAATATATATATTGTTTTTAATGTAAAATTCTGAAAACATTGAACTTCTGTTTCTAGGTGTTTAATATAAAATTCGTTGGGGAACTAGAAAAATACCCTCAACTTTATAATGCTTATTGTATAAAAATTATACTAAAAATGTAACAATACCGTACTTTTTACAGATCGAAATAGTCGTTTGGGTTAATATATAAAAAATGCGTTCTTTCTGGTTGGAAGATATGAGCAAACTGAATCGACAAGTGTGCGGAGAAGGCCGTCCGCACATGGGTCGATCGAAGACACGTCTCTAAGTTCGCGCGTCTTGCTCGTCTTGTACGAACCCTGCGGCACAAGCAATTGCTCTCCGCACACTAGTCGATTCAGTTTGCTCACATCTTCCAACCAAGAAGAACGCATTTTTATTTAGCAATCGAAGCGACTATTTAGATCTGTAAAGAGTACCGCATTGTTACATTTTTAGTATCATTTGTATACAATGAGCATTATACAATTGAGGGTTCTATTTTCCATCGAATTTTATAATAAACACCTAGAAACAAAAAGTTCAATGTTTTCAGAATTTTATATTACAAACAATATATTTCCACAAAGTTAGTAGGTAGTACTACAATCAACGAACATAACATGCACCGATCTTTAAATAAAAGTAAAGTTTCATTCAGCGCAAAAAAAACAACAAAAAACGAAGGAAAAAAATAAAATAAACTACCTATTATGACTGTAAACGTGCGTCTCACTCGAACTTTCTCGTGCACTACGGATCGCAAGCGACGAGAGTCGTACAAGACGAGGAGATTTGCAATCCTAAACGCTCCGTGTACGGAGCTCAATGCCACAGCGAAGGAACTTTACTGGCGGGGAGAAACCTACGTGACTGGAATCGAGTCGAGTTGTTCGAGCGTCGCCCCATGTGCGGACGGCCTTAGGATTACAAATCTCCTCGTCTGGTAAGACTCTCGTCCCTTGCGATCCGTAGTGCACGAGAAAGTTCGAGTGAGACGCACGTTTCCAGTCATCTAGGTATTTTATTGTATTTGTTTCCTTCGTTTTTTTTTTGTTGTTTTTTTTGCGCATAATTAAATTTTAGTTTTATTTAAAGATCGGTGCATGTTATGTTCGTTGATTGTAGTACTACCTACTAGCTTTGTGGAAATATATTGTTTGTAATATAAAATTCTGAAAACATTGAACTTTTGTTTCTAGGTGCTTATTATAAAATTCGTTGGGGAAGTATAAAAATACCCTCAATTGTATAATGCTTAGACCGTCCGCACATGGGGCGACGCTCGAACTACTCGACTCGATCCCAGTCACGTATGTCTGTCCCCGCCAGTAAAGTTCCTTCGTTGTGGCATTGAGCTCCGTACACGGAGCGTTTAGGATTGCAAATCTCCTCGTCTTGTACGGCTCTCGTCGCTTGCGATCCGTAGCGCACAAGAAAGTTCGAGTGAGATGCACGTTTTTAGTCATAATTAGTGTGACCAACTCCAATTCAGTCGAATCCGGGACAAGGCTGAAAAAAATACCTAAAATCCGGGACTTTTCAAAGAAAATCGGGCCATTTTTTTCAGAGGACGATAATTAAAATACAGAAACGAAAAAAAGTCCACCGTTTTAGTTTTCGTAGAACTATAATACCACGATATAAAATGCATGCGTTTTGGATGTGGTATTAGTATTACACTCTAGAAATTATCCACTTTTTTTCGTCCCACCAATTCAATTTGATGTGAATTCCTAGAAGAATAACGTATTCAAAATTTCAAAATAGAATTTTACCAAAACGTTGAAAATTCGGATGGCCCGGAAGCATTGTCCGGGACGCCGGGACACGACTTCGTAATTCGGGCCATGTCCCGGATTTTTCGGGCTAGTTGGTCACACTAGTCATAATAGGTAGTTTATTTTATTTGTTTCCTTCGTTTTTTGTTGTTTTTTTGCGCTGAATGAAATTTTACTTTTATTTAAAGATCGGTGCATGTTATGTTCGTTGATTGTAATACTATTATTAGCTTTGTGGAAATATAGTGCTAGTCAAGAGTCTGTACCCCCCTCGTATCTTTTGAACGGTTACACCTATAATAGTGAAATTTGGAGGGAGGAAATAAACGGACGTAAGCTTCTTAACTAGTTATGACAGGTGACGTAATAGTGACAGATGACGTTACAGAGCCACTGTGACCGATAATTTTAAATGGAACCTTATGGCAAGTGATACCTCGTTTGAAAGGTATTTAAAATATCTATTCAGTCACACTAATTTTTTTTTGTTTAAGTTAATTTTGATTTTGGTGAATAAATTAAATAAATATAATAGGTATTGTAGTTTTGAATTTGATTAATAAAAATTCAAATGTCCGCCTATGGATTTTTTGTCAAAAAAGTTGACGTTTTTTAATTCTCTAGTAGTTTTTACGTCAACGTCAACCTGTTTGACAAGTAATCATAGGCGGAATTTTGAATTTTTATTAATTAAATGCGAAACTACAATTTTATATTTATTTCATTTATTCATCAAAATTAGCTTAAACTCAAAAAAAATTAGTATGACTGAATAGGTATTTTCAATACCTTTCAAACGAATTGTCACTTGCCATAAGGTCCCATTTAAAATTATCGGTCACAGTCGCTCTGTAACGTCATCTGTCACTATTACGTCACCTGTCATAACTAGTTAAGAAGCTTACGTCTGTTTATTTCCTACCTCCAAATTTCACTATTATAGGTATAACCGTTCAAAAGATACGAGGGGGGTACGGACTTTTGACTAGCACTGTATATTGTTTGTAATGTAAAATTCTGAAAACATTGAACTTCTGTTTCTAGGTGTTTAATATAAAATTCATTGGGGAAGTATAAAAATACCCTCACTTGTATAATGCTTATTGTATACAAATTATACTAAAAATGTAACAATACCGTACCTTTTACAGATCGAAATAGTCGTTTTGGTTAATATATAAAAAATGCGTTCTTCCTGGTTGGAAGATGTGAGCAAGCTGAATCGACACGTGTGCGGAGAGCAATCGCTTGTGCCGCAGGGTTCGTACAAGATAAGCAAGACGCGCGAACTTAGAGACGTGTCTTCTGCCTCCTCTACACATCGGCAGACGCGTCTGCGGATGCATCTGCCGATGTATCATCACGTGCTGACCACACATCTGTAGGTACACATCTGTAAATCGTTCAGTCTGTGTTAATTCTCGGGTGACGCAATATCTACTTTGAATTCACTGCGAAAACTAATGCGTCGTAGAGGTCCGAGGTAAACAACAGACGATCAAATTCCATCCATCCAATGGCACTACAGCCCAAATCGAGCCTTGGCCTCCTTCAATAAGCTTCTCCAATCATTTCGATTTACCGCTGTTCTTTTCCATGAACGCGTTCCCAGGAAGTTCCTGGCATCCTCATCGACTTCGTCTTCCCATCTCTTTTTAGGTCTTCCAACCGGTCTTCTTCCCTGCATTCTTGCATTCAGCAATTTTCTGGGGATTCTATTCTCATGCATGCGGACCACGTGCCCTGCCCACCGTAATCTCTGTAGTTTAGTGTGTTGTGCTAGAGTTGGTTCGCTATATTGCTCGTATATTTCTCTATTATACCTAATTCGCCAGTTGTTATTTTCCCTTATTGGGCCCAGTATCCTACGTAATACTTTTCTTTCAAACACATCTAATGCATTGGCAGATTTCTGTGTCGCAGGCGATCAAATTACCCCATCTATTATACATACACATCTGCAGATGCCGTCCGCGGACATGTCTGCCGATGTGTAGAGGAGGCATTAGATCGACTCATGTGCGGGCGGCCATAGTGCACGAGAAAGTTCGAGTGAGACACACGTTTCCAGTCATATAGGTAGTTTATTTTATTTGTTTCCTTCGTTTTTTGTTGTTTTTTGCGCTGAATGAAATTTTACTTTTATTTAAAGATCGGTGCATGTTATGTTCGTTGATCGTAGTACTACCTACTAACTTTGTGGAAATTTATTGTTTGTAATATAAAATTCTGAAAACATTGAACTTCTGTTTCTAGGTGTTTAATATAAAATTCGTTTCAGAAGTAGAAAAATGTCCTCAGTATAATGCTCATTGTATTCAAATTATACTAAAAATGTAACAATCCCGTACTTTTCATAGATCGAAATATTCGTTTTGGTTGATATATAAAAAATGCGTTCTTTCTGGTTCGAAGATGTGAGCAAACTGAATCGACTAGTGTGCGGAGAGCAATCGCTTGTGCCGCAGGGTTCGTACAAGACGAGCAAGACGCGCGAACCTCGAGACGTGTCTTCGATCGACCCCATGTGCGGACGGCCTTGACTGGTATTATACCATGCGGGCGTCTGATCGACCTATGGGGGAGCAGTACGGCAAGGGATAAAGGCTTGCGGCTCAGTGATACTCCTCTATAAATCCCCACCGGAAAGGCGTTGATGTATAAAATACCGGTTTGTATATTATATAGAACTTAATAAAGTTTACGTGGTATTTGCGGTATTTTCTTTGGAAACGAAAATATAGTTTAAACACTATAAAACTTGCATTCTTAATTTAAAAGTATACTTACTAAAATCTGCTGGGTTATAGGTTTTAGGACATTCAATTCCTACTTTACTTAAATAGGATACTACTTCGGGTCCGTAACCTTGATACACGCATTGTCCGTCAGATAAAATGTAGACGTTGTCAAATTGTGAAAATATTTTGGCACTTGGTGTATGTATAGAGCAAATCACAGTTCGACCACCTTCGGCGATCTTTTTCAGTAATGAAATACACTGGGAACATGACAGATCATCTAAACCCCTGAAAAAGAAATAACATGAATGTATACAAATATCTACAACATAATCCAGGGGTGGCCAAATTGTGGCTTGCGAGCCACATGTGGCTCTTTAAAGGATTATTTGTGGCTCTTAATAAATGTACCTGAATTACTTTTAAATTTTTATGTTTCAAAATGTCTTAATTTACTGACAACAAATAAAAGACTAAGGGCCGGTTGTTCGAACGCTAATCAACAATGATCACTATTAAATATTTAATTACTGTCACCAAAACTGTCAATGTCAACTTTTATTGGGTTGCTGAAAACATAATTGATTATAATTATGAGATTAGTTAATCAATTAACATAACAATTATTAACATAATTGATTAAGTAATTTCATAATTGTAATCAATTATGTTTTCAGCAACCCAAACAAAGTTGACATTGACAGTTGGTGACAGTAATTAAATATTTGATAATGATCATTGTTGATTATCGTTCGAACAACCGGCCCTAAGTGTAACATCAGGAGTGTAACAAGGAGACCCTGTATCACCGTTGCTATTCAAATTTGACCTTAGAATATGTAATATGTAAAATATCATCTGAGCTGACAGGGGGATTTGCGAATCGAGGATCAAAACTATTGTTTGCCTTTGCTGATGATTTAGATGCAGTCGCTCATTTAAAAAGAGACGTGATAGAGGTGTTTTCAGAACTCGAGGAAGAAACAGGTAGTCTGGGCATTCAAATAAATGAAGAGAAGACGAAATACATGCTAGTAACCAAAAATCCAAGACCAAGAGTTAGGCAGAACATAACTATTAATGACCACAACTTCGAAGTATTAAAAGAGTTTAAATATCTAGGCGCGGTAATCACAGATGTCAAGCACAGATAAAAAGAGGTCTCAGCAAGGATAGCTGCGTGGAATAGATAGAGCATTATACATACTCCCTGTTATCATTATTAAGATGCTAAAAAGACGGTCTAAATTAAGATTGTAAATGTAAATTATTCCCATTATTACATATGGAAGTGAAACATGGACTCTACATCAGCGGGAAATAAAGATGCTACTGGTTTTTGAAAAGAACGTTCTCAGAATGATATTTAGCCTTCAAAGATATGAATTGGCAGAAGAGTGGGGAAGGTGCCGCAAAGCTGAATTGGTGACTGTATGGTAGGTACTGAAAACATCGTCAGGCATATGAAAGCTAACCGGATAAGATGGGCAGGTCATGTGGTAAGATTATAGGAAGACAGAGTGTTAAAGACAGTGTTTTCTGATCGACCAGACGGTAGAAGAGAGAAAAATTTAATAACTTTTTTGCACTTTTTAAATATTTGTTTAATTGCGGCTCGCGAAAAATTTCAAATTTTGAAAAATGGCTCGGACTACCAAGGGCCTTGGCCACCCCTGTAATATACAATATAATTTTAAACGAAAAACAAGATTAGTGGCGTCATACAGAGCAGTGAGTCTAAAATAGTGGGAACATATAATGCTATAATATAATTAATAGAAAAAAATTTAAAGCACTCATGGGACTGCCGACAGAAGTGAAAACTTCTTATAGTATATAAATTACGAGCTCAATGCTTTTTCCCCATCCAAAAAGAAGTGCTATACCTATATTATATACGCGTTTATACACATGCACATGATACTATAAATATGAAAATTATATATTGCGCATCCTGAAGGGAGGGGGAGTCGTGACGCAACTGGAGACCGGCACGTTCGTAATGGTTCGTAACCTACGATTAGTTTGAATTGTTCGCGGTTGTAAGATAAGTGTATTTTATATTTTATCTTTATAAAAGTGAGATCTCTTTTATAAACAAATATCACAAAAAGTCGTTTAATATTATTTTGCTAATTGAATAATTTCATTACAGAATGCATATAAATCCCATTCCGCTTTAACAAGAATTCAAATTCAAATTGGTCTCCAGTTGCGTCATCATGCGCGAACTCGGACGTATTTGGGCTACGGGAAGATATTATCTGGTTATTTTTAGTATCATATACACACACATAATATACAGGGTGTCCAGAAACTCTACCGACAAACGAAGACAGGAGATTCCTCAGATAATTTTATGACAATTTAACCCAATTCACCTAGTCCGAAAATGCTTCCTAAGGGAGCTAGAGCTCTTTGAAGATGGCGCCATGTAATTAGTTTTTCTTAAATACCTCCAGAACGCTTCTATTTAGAAAAACGAAAATTGGTATACATATTTACTTTCCTGAAATGAATCGATACCATCCATTGCGAATTTCTAGTACCGGTCATAGGCGTACGTTTTGATTAGCGCAACGGTTATTTTATCGCATAACTTTTTTGTCTTCAACTTTTAAGCATTTTTGATACTGGATTATTAAATTGTGAGGTATTCTAGTACTAAAAGGTACTCTTACTTTAAGTCGATAGGATACACCGTTTTCTAGAAAAATCGATTTGAAAGTTTTTAGTTTTGGGAATTTGAAAAAAAAAGTTAAAAAAAATTTAAAAAAAAAACCGATGTATTTTACCAACTTAAAGCAAGAGTAACTTTTAGTACTCGAATATCTCATAATTGAATAATCTAGTGTCAAAAATACTTAAAAATTAAAGACAATAAAGGTATGCTATAAAATAACTGTTGACCTACCCAAAACGGACGCCTCTGACCGGTACTAGAAATTCGCCATTAATGAAATCGATTAATCTCTGGAATATAAATAAATGTACCAGTTTTCATCTTTCTAAATAGTTTTTTTCTGTATCTTTTTTTTAATTCAAAGAACGAAAAATTTTCAAATCGATTTTTCTAGCAAACGGTGTATCCTATCGACTTAAACTAAGAGTACCTTTTAGTACTAGAATAACTCACAATTAAATAATTCAGAGTCAGAAATGCTTAAAAATTAAAGACAAAAAAGTTAGGCGATAAAATAACCGTTGCCCTACCCAAAACGGACGCCTATGAGTTGTACTAGAAATTCGCAATGGATGGAATCGATTCATTTCTGGAAAGTAAATATGTATACCAATTTTCGTTCTTCTAAATAGAAGCGTTCTGGAGGTATTTAAGAAAAACTAATTACAAGACGCCATCTTCAAAGAGCTCTAGCTCTCTTAGGAAGCATTTTCGGACTAGGTGAATTGGGTTAAATTATCTTAAAATTATCTGAGAAATCTCCTGTCTTCGTTTGTCGGTAGAGTTTCTGGACACCCTGTATATACGTACGAAATTTAGTTCGGCAAAGTGATAACGGTCGCAAATTCAATACTTTTTCCCCATTTAAAAAGTGCACAACGTCCCTAAAGAAGTTTTCACTTAAAAAATTTATTTCGTCGAAGCAATGACGGTCGCTAATTTAATACTTTTCCTCATCTAAAAAGTGCACAACGTGCCTAAAGAAGTTTTCACTTCAAAAATTTATTTCGCCGAAGTGATGACGGTCACTAATTCAATACTTCTACAACGTTCCTCAAGAAATTTTCATTTCAAAAATTTATTTCGCCGAAGCGATGACGGTCGCAAATTCAACACTTTTTCCCCATCTAAAAAGTGTATAACGTCCCTAAAAAAGTTTCGCTTAAAAAATTTATTTCATCGATGCAATGACGGTCGCTAATTCAATACTTTTTCTCCATCTAAAAAGGGCACAACGTCCCTAAAGAAGTTTTCATTTCAAAAATTGATTTCGTTAAAGCAACGACGGTCGCTAATTTAATACCTTTTCCCCATTGAAAAAGTACAAAACGTCTCTAAAGAAGTTTTCACTTCAAAAATTTATTTTGCCGAAGCGATGACGGTCGCTAATTCAATATTTTTCCCCATCTAAAAAGGGCACAACGTCCCTAAAGAAGTTTTCACTTCAAAAATATTGTAGAAATAGAAGCTAAGGTGTATAATATCTAGTGAACTAGATTCCTGAGAATCAAACTAGAACACCGATATACCATTGGATCTAAGGCACCGTTGCTCAGTACTTGTAGATTGCTTAATCCTTGTCGGGAAGCGCCCTTCAAAAAAAAAGGGTAGTACTTTTTTAATGTTTGACACTCAAAAATAGAAATGCCACTTTAAAACCACTCAAATCATTTTCTTGCCAAACGCTAGACAAACCAAAATTTCCTATCGCACAATATCCTTGTTCTGAATTTCTTTACTTGGTGCTATATTTTGTCATGACAAATCGAAATATCATAATCGACTTAGATGGAGGTGAGATCAAAAGGGTATAATATATACCTAGGTCACACGATCAAACTAGGCAAACAGAATCAAACGTCAGAGATATAGAAGAATCCGAATAATTTGGGTAGCCGTAGGAAGACTCACTGATGTGTTGAAAAACAAAAAGATACCAATAAATCTAAAGAAAAGGGTATTCAACAGTTGTATTCTACCAGTTATGACCTATGGAAGGAGACCATAACACTTGATTCTAAATATTGACCCACTACTTTGTGCCGTGTAATTTGGGTTGCCTATATGAACTTAAATCGACGAAATGGGCATACAGGGTGAGTCATGAGGAACTGTACGTACTCCCACCTCGTATAGAGGCCCCTATGGGGAATAACAAATGACGATTAAAAGTGTCTGCTCCCATTGTTTAATAATATACAGGGCGAGTTTCGCCTTTTGACAGAAATTTATATTCGTCATAATTTTTGAACGGTCAGATCGATGTGTCTCTTATTTTGGTCAATCGTTACACTATTACCACCTAATCAACTGATTTATTCAAACTAGAAAAAATCAGGTCCGGCTTTAAAAAATTAGTTCGTTTGGGTCTTAGAAAAAATTTCACCCTGTATAAGCTTTTTGAAAACTCTAATATTAATTTTACAAATTAGACAAAGAGGCAATTAAAATGACATATTTATTTTTCCCCACACGATTACTTAATTTTTTATAAAAAAATTAAATTTGACTATGAATTAAAAATTTGGTAAAGTGAACCATAGATTTAAAAAAAATGAACTTTTATTACAAAAATTAATTTTTTTAAACAAATATTTGATTTATGTTACCACCCAATCAACTGATTTATTCAAACTAGAAAAAAATCAGGTCCGGCTTTAAAAAATTTGTTCGTTTGGGTCTTAGAAAAAACTTCACCCTGTATACGCTTTTTGAAAACTCTAATATGAATTTTACAAATTAGACAAATAGGGAATTAAAATGGCATATTTATTTTTTCCCCACACGATTACTTAATTTTGTATTAAAAAATCAAATTTGTCAAAATCGCAATTTTACCATAAAAATAAAAAAAATTAAACAACGTTTTTCTTAAAATTAAAAGTTTCACAATTTTTTTTTATGACACGTCTAGATCTAAAACTCCCCATAACACTTCTCTTTGGACTATATAGTTTAACACAAATTTACAGATAAATTTTAAATTTTTTCACTTAATTTTTGCGATTTAACTTTGCAATTCACGAAGCTGCACCTTTTATTTTTTTAAATTCATAACTTTTACGAGAATAAGACTGAGAGTCTACAACAATTGTCATAGTCTTCACAATAGTAAGAGATATGTGTTGTAAAAATTTCAGAAAAAAAAATTTTAATGGAACGTTGTAGCGAGTTAAACTGTGATTTCATCTTTTTTTTTTTTTCATTTTTAGGTTAAAATTCCGATTTTGACAAATTCGATTTTTTAATAAAAAATTAAGTAATCGTGTGGGGAAAAATAAATATGCCATTTTAATTGCCTATTTGTCTAATTTGAAAAATTCATATTAGAGTTTTCAAAAAGCGTATACAGGGTGAAATTTTTTCTAAGACCAAAACGAAATAATTTTTTAAATCCGGGCCTGATTTTTTTCTAGTTTGAATAAATCAGTTGATTGGGTGGTAACGTAAATTAAATATTTGTTAAAAAAAATTAATTTTTGTAATAATAGTATATTAAGTATGGAGAACGGTAAGGGTTTTATACCGATCGAAGACAATTGTTTGGAGGAGGAGCGGGGCGACGACTCCAATTATTGTCTGAGATCGGTTACCCTTAACGTTCGACATGCTTATAACGTTTTTTGCACGATTGATACCATTATAAATTATAAAATTAAACATTTTCGTCATATTGACTAGTTTCATTCATTTTATCAAGATAGATACTTTGGTTGTTAGGTAGTAACTAGGGTGCATAACAACAATGGAGAATTGAGTTTTTATTTAGTTGTCAATAATTTTAAGTACAATTTTGATTACTATAAAAAATTAAAATATGAGCGAAAGTGAATTTGAAGAAATTGAACGGGCTTGGGAAGAAGGGTGTTCCGCAATTATTCCCGAAAAATCCAAAATCCGTTATCAAAATACCTGCCAAAGTTTTAAAAAATGGTGCGAAGGCAAGAATTTAAGAATCGAAGAAAAGACTCTATTGGCATATTTCGTTCAAAGACATATGCAGTTGAAAGCTCCTGGAAGCCTCTGGGCAGAATATTCAATGATTAAATCCACCGTTTTTCTTTATGATGGCATTGATATTTCCAAGTTTTCAACTTTGATCGCGTATTTGAAGAGAAAAAATGTTGGCTATAGGCCTAAGAAAGCGAGCATTTTTACACGGGAGCAATTTGAAAAATTTCTGATGGAAGCACCGGATGAAGAATTTCTAGTTCACAAGGTAATATAAGCTAGTTTAGGTAAAAGAAATACTCTAATGAAGATTTTGTCATAATTTGTAGGTCGCAATGATATTGGGAATATCTTTGTGCAATACTAGTAATACTACTAATGTATGCGATTCTGCAGGAGTTTCTGTTAGAAGTGAAACCACAGCCCAAACAAGTGGGATTTCATTAAATAATTTAACAAATTGTACCATAAGTTTCAATATTAATAAATAATTCGTTAGTTTTCTTTATTCTTTCAAAAAATAAATTAAAATTAAGAGATTTTTTAACTCGACGGTAAGTGAATTACTTACCGTCGAGTTGGAGTACTTACCGTCGAGTTGGATTACTTACCGTCGAGTTGCTAGTAAATGTCACCTACTGACGTAAAATCTGTCACGGTAAACAGTCAAAAATGATCAATCGTGCAAAAAAGTAAATTTTTTTTAAATCTATGGTTCACTTTACCAAACTTTTAATTATTATTCATAGTCAAATTTGATTTTTTTATAAAAAATTAAGTAATCATGTGGGGAGAAAATAAATATGCGATTTTAATTGCCTATTTGTCTAATTTGTAAAATTCATATTAGAGTTTTCAAAAAGCGTAGACAGGGTGAAATTTTTTCTAAGACCCAAACGAACTAATTTTTAAAGACGGACCTGATTTTTTTCTAGTTTGAATAAATCAGTTGATTAGGTAGTAATAGTGTAACGATTGACCAAAATAAGAGACACATCGATCTGACCGTTCAAAAATTGTGACGAATATAAATTTCTGTCAAAATGCGAAACTCGCCCTGTATATTATTAAACAAGGGGAGCAGACACTTTTTAATGGTCATTTGTTATTCCCCATAGGAGCCTCTATACGAGGTAGGAGTATGTACAGTTCCTCATGACTCACCCTGTATAAATAATAAAATTTTGCTATATTTAACCACTTTAAAAATTCACATTGTAAGGCATGAATGAATCAAATATGTAGTACCTTTTTTGTAGATGTATTTAAAAATGCAACTGAAAAGTTATTACTATAAGGAGTGATCTGTAGGTACCTATACTCCAGGCTGTGGGTGAAAAATAGGTCGATTTCAGGATATAATTCAGGAATTTTTGAAACCTATCAGGTTTTGTTAAGGACGATGCCAGGAATAAGTTATACTAAAATGTGACCAAAAATATTGTGGGGTTTTTTTTATTGCGATTTTCATTTGTTAAATTTGCAATTTTTAAAGATTTTTAATTTTGCAGCTTAGGATATTGATTTTAGAGAAAAACTTTTTAATAGAAAGTTGTAGTAAATTAAAAACCTACAATTTGAGCTATGGTAAGTTTCATTTCGTTTATTGGTTATTGCCAAACAGCCTGCGAAAGGTCCAAAATGGCCGTTTTTTACAATTGCGTTATTTATTGTACAAATAATTTTTTTATTTTTTAAAGCTTTAAAATGAAGATCTTTCAATTCCAAACATAAAAAAATTGTAAGGCCGTGTTAACGAATTTGTTGCTTAGATATTATAAATTGTTTATCCCAAGAGGTCAAATGTCGAAGGCTATAACTTTTTGAAAAAAAATCGTAGAGAGTTGGTGAAACATCAAATCTCCTTCTAAAGAGTTATATTTTCATATTCTGATGTAAGTAAATGCGTAAAACATTTTTAAAACTCTAATTTTTGTGTGAGAAAATAAGGGGGCAAATTTAGTTAAAAACATTTAGAGCTGAAGCGGTCCTATAAATCCTATGAGTTTTTAACTTACAGGTTATTGTTGCTGAAGACGAAACGAAGATTTATAAAAAAATAAAAAATTTCTACGACCAACTGAAGCCGAGCTAAATGTTGGGTTTGAAAATAAGGGGGCAAATTTCGTTATAAACATTTAGAGCTGAAGCGGCTCTGTACATCCTATGAGCTTCTAACTTACAGATTATTGTTGCTGAAGACGAAACGAAGATTTATAAAAAAATAAAAATTTTCTACAGCCAACTGAAGCCGGAATAATTGTTTCCTTTTCTTAAATCGTAGTGCCTTTATTTATAACAATTAAGAAATTATTTTACAGTCATTGACTAAAGAAAGACTTATATTATCTTAAAATAAAAATTATTATTAAATATAGTTACATTTAATTATTCAAAATTATTTTTAAAATCGGTGCTTTTGCGAGCGGCCGAATTTTGCAAATCGCCCGGCTCGCTTCAAATCAGCGCGCTCGGAAAATCGGGCGGAGGTAAATTCCTCACCGAACAGTAGAACCATATAATCCGACAGGTATTTTCCTCACCAAGTTTAAGGGTTCGTATTAATCCGGTAGGTATTTTCCTCACCAGCTCACTCAGGTAATAAAATAAAAAATATAGATGTAATTTAAGAATGATTATTATGAACGCATCCGAAATCCGAATAAAAGACATTCATTTCCTTACGTTGTAATAATAGTTTATAATATAGATAATGTGCAAAACGTATAACTTATTATTTATTATTTACTATAATAAGAAACACACTTTACAAAATCCATTATAGTCATTTGATTAGACTGATAACTTATTATAGTTATTAAGGTACTAAGGGTATTATAAGGATAATAACGCTTGAGGTCAATAGTGTATAGACCGAGGGCCTTCGGCCCGAGGTATATACGTTGACCGAAAGCGTTATTATTTTATTATTATAATACCCGTGATGCCTTCAACGTTTATTGTCCGACTAAATTATTCTTTATATGCAAAAAATTTGAATAAATTTTGAATAAATTAGTTTTCGAATAAGTACATTTACCAGAAATAGTCGTAACGTAATTGTGGTAACCATAGTTTTACTTAGAGTTTTATTTGTCAATTTGACAGTATTTAACTCGTTATTTAAATTTAATAGGCCCTAGGGCGTTATTTTTCTATAACACCCCCTTTGGCGTTATATCGTACTTAGTAGACTTCGAAATAATGTCATTATTTGTCAAATAATAGACCAGTCGTACGTAAATTTTCTACATTTGTCTCAGCTTACTTGCAGACTGCAGTAGTAAAAAAAATTCATTTTATAGTTTGCATGACATTAAATCAAACACAAAACAATCTGATATGTCTTCCGGTTTTATATAATGTAAGGCCAAAAGTATGTTTGAGCCTACTTCAGAATCATTTTTACAGTTGAGTTCGCGAGTCTTTACCCGTGCGTCATTATTACCTGGCGAGATACAACACATACTTTTTATCTAGCATCATTCTCTTCCACGCATGAATCTAATGACAAACCAGCTGCCGCATGCTATTAAGTAAAAACACATGTTATTTTTATGAACGATTTAGACTCAGTGCATTGAAAAGAGACAGATACAAAGAAAGACGATTGGGAATGTTTTCACATATTATTTAAGTACAATTTCTGACGTTTTGGTTTGTTTACTTTCGTGGCCGTCAGTTTGTTGAACTTTTTGCTGTTATTTTGTCGAATTTTTGCATTTTGAAGTTTTTTATAATATATCATCAGTTGTTTTCACAACTAATTATAAATAAGTTTATGTTATTCTACGATAAATTTTGACAACGTATAAGATATGCTTGTGTTAAATGTTCCGTCAAAGTGAATAAGATAACAAAAAGAAAATATGTCATTGAATTTTTTTACAAATTATTTATTCATTTATTAATCAATGATAATAAAATAATTTATTAAGCTACTTCGAATGTAGCTGAAATTATGCACCAACATTTTAAAGCAAAACTTAAATTTGACATTCTATTCATTTGATAACGTCAAATTCTATACTATAACCCGTGATCGATACAATACTCACTTTCTGCCACTTGCTATTGCGTTTAGTAAATTTCTGACTTATTTCGTATGCTTTAAATGATGACGCACGTGTAAAGACTCGCGGACTTAACTGTATATTCTGATGTTAAATCAAGAGACTGAATTTTCTATACCAAGTTTGGTGTACTTAGGTGAAATCTTCAATCATGTATTTCAGTGTTTGGACACATTTGAATGATTGCTTTATGTATAAATATAGCCTTTTCAAAATCTACAAAAACTTTACTAGGAGTTCGGTCCTGGCAGGTATACTAGTTGGTGCGTATTTGTCAGCTCCAAACAAAATAGTTATTTAGATAGTAGCTAATGAGTAAAAAATTTTTATTTTCGCATATATAAGTGTATTATAGTGCGTTCAATTATTGTACGTAAGTACTCTTTAAAATTATATAAAGCCAAGTTATTTCACTGGAATTTATTATTTATCAGAAGTCGGTTTGATACAAAAAAACCCTAAACACGTTTATTCGTTATCTATAACGACATGATAAAATCACCTGTTGTAAGACAGGTCCGTATTTCAGGATTTACTTAGTTTTGAATAATAAATAAAATATGTCAAATCCGACTGCCGGGACTTCTGACTACAGGAGCGCCCAAATGGAAAACACTACTAAAACTTATTCTACTGCTTTGATTGAACAACAATTTCCAACAAAAGAACAAGCCATTGTATTCCCATCCATTGAAAACCTTAAACTTCAAGATTATCTGATTTCACTAGGAAAGTTGATCGAGCCCAAAAATATCCTATTTTCCTCAAGGCTTTCTAACAACAGAGTGTGTATGTAACTTGCAAACAAAAATGTTGTTGAAAATTTCATGAATAACTATGGAGGATCCATAGAAATTAATAACCAAAAAGTCCAAGCACGCAAACTAATCACTCCATCACAAAGGCTAATTCTGTCAAACGCTTGTCCCTCCATACCGCATGCTGTATTAATTCAAGAAATTGAAAAATTGGGCCTTCAACCCATGTCTCCCATGTCATTTCTCAAGATAAGCGCCGGTTTGCCGGAATTCAACCACATTTATAGTTTTAGACGACAAATCTTTATCACACCACCGCTTGCCCCAATACCTGAATCCATATTAATGAATTATGATAACACCAACTATAGAATTTATTTTGCACAAGATTCCTTGATCTGTTTTTCATGTAAAAGGCCAGGCCACACTGCAGCAAATTGCAAAACAATCCAAGAATCAGTTTCTGAAAATTATAACCAAAACCCCCACTCCCAATCATCTTCGCAACCCATACCTTCCGAAATACTTTCAACCAACCCCTCAAAAACTCCAACCTCACAACCAATTATCAATATAGATACAACCCAGTCCACACAAAATAGCTCAAAACGCAGTTTGGATGACATTGTTACACCTCCTCTAGCGCAAGATGCTAATTCAGAAAACCAAAGTCTTGAACCATTTGTTAAACCTAATGTTGCTCCAGCTAAAAAACCAAAGAAAAGTAAGGGAAAGACTCCAACTCACGTACTCATGGAACCGACCAAGGCATTCATCTCAGAGCAAAACCCTTCATTTGTTCTTGATTTTGATCAAATATCCGATCTATTTGAAAATGTTTATGGTGCACAGGACCCAGTCAGCATCATAAAAAACTACACTAGCGAATTTGAAGCTTTAGTGAAAATGCTAACAGCAATATACCCGTATTTCAAACAAAGATCGATTAAAGCTAGATGTACAAAAATTAGAAAGAAACTATTGAAGCATTTACAGATGGCTTACTCGGATACTGAGGCATCAGAGACTGAAAGTGAGTTTTCTCAAGAATAGAGTCATGAACTTCTGTGACAATCCCAAATTTCAGTTTTATTTATTATAAATGGGCTTCTCATCAATTTTGCAGTGGAACATTAACGGTTTCTATAATAACCTTCCAATGCTCCAAATAATTCTGTCCAGACACAATCCAGATATAATTTGTCTTCAGGAGACTAATTTCAAAAATGAAAACATACAAGCTTTAAAAAAATTTAAAAATTACTGCAAAAACAGAACTAACCAAGATAAAGCCAGTGGTGGAGTAGCTATCTTTGTAAAAAAGTCAATTGAAACTACAGTAGTTCCTCTCCAAACTAATCTAGAAGCAATTTGCATTAAAGTTAACTCGAGTCCAAATATCTACGTTTGTAACTTATACTTACCTTCATCAACGCAAGTAGACTCAGAAGCATTAACTGAACTCTTACAACAAATTCCCCAACCCAGGCTTATTTTGGGCGATTTTAATGCTCACAACTTTTCATGGGGCTCTTCTACTATAAATACCAGAGGAAGATTGCTGGAAGAGATATTTGAACAGTCCAACCTTTCAGTCTTAAACGACGGCAGACCCACTAGATTTAATATACAGAACGGTGAATCTTCATGTATAGACCTTACGATATGCGAACCAGGTCTGACCCCACAGCTCACCTGGGATAGGCTGGATTTCTTGTATAACAGTGATCACTACCCAATTTTTATTCATAACAACAAAAACCAACGTGGACGGACATTTACCCCAAAATGGAATTTAAAAAAACCTAACTGGAATATTTTTTCAAATTTAGTCGAAAGCAGTATGACCACATTTAAAAGCACCTCAAACATAGACGAGACCCTTAAGAACATTGTTACCATTATCACAGAAGCAGCAGAAAGAGCAATAGGAAAAACTTCATACATAAAACAACGCAACCCCGTCCCATGGTGGAACCATGAAAGCAAAACAGCAGTTGAATCTAGCAAAAGAGCTTTTAACAAATACAAGCGCTACAAGACTCTCGAGAATAAAATTGAATATACAAAACAACGTGCAATAGCCAAGAAGACAACTAGAAATGCCAAACGCCAGTCATGGACTCAATATGTATCAACGTTAAATGCAAACACTCCCATGACTGAAGTATGGAACAAAGTCAGAAGAATATCTGGATTAAACAGCAATCAGAATATCAAAAGCCTCGAGAGAAATGGAAAGGCAGTTACTAGTAATACTGAGATTGCTGAAATCCTTGCTAACACATACAAAAACCGATCCAGTAATATTAATTATAAAAAATCTTTCATTAATTACAAACAACATGAAGAAAATAAGAAAATTAGCATTACTCCTAACACAGATGAACCGTTAAATTTACCCATTTCTCAATTAGAGTATACGGAAGCATTATCAAATATTAAAGAAACTAGCGCTGGCCCGGACGATATTCCTAGTATTTTTATTAAACACCTTCCAGCGAGCGCTCACAAACAACTTCTAGATCTGTTTAACATTATTTGGCTTCAACACAAATTTCCTGAAAAATGGCATGAATCCATAGTAATACCTATACAAAAACCTAATAGTATTAAGACAAGTCCCGAGTCATACAGACCGATATCTTTAACATGCGCCATGTGTAAGTTACTAGAAAAGATTATTAACAATAGACTAAGATGGCACTTGGAGAGACAAGATTTGATTATTCCAGAACAAAGTGGTTTTAGAGACCAAAGGTCAACTATAGATAATATCATAGATTTGGAGAGTGACATTTCTGAAGCATTCGCACTAGGGGGTAAATGTCTAGCGATTTTCTTTGACATATCAAGAGCTTTCGATACAGCCTGGCACGACTATATAATAAAAAAATTACATAGTTGGAACATTCAAGGTCACAGCCTATTCTTTATTAAAAATTTCCTTCAAAATAGAACTTTCAGAGTTAGGACAAATAACATAACATCAGATATAATGTATCCAGAAAATGGTATCCCTCAAGGCTCGGTTATAAGTCCTACTCTCTTCATAGTGGCAATCAATGATATTCTCAAAAACCTAAAATCGCCTGTAAAGGCACGAGTCTAGGCAGATGATCTTGTAGTTTTCTGCAAAGGTAAAAATATACAAAATATATTTCGTCAAACACAGAACTTTATACAAGACTTAGAAATCTGGTCACAAAAAACAGGTTTCTGTTTTTCCGCTGAAAAAACTCGCTTCATCCTGTTTTCAAAGAGAAACGTCACAAATATCCCCAACCTAAGACTATGTGATGAAAACCTAAAGCGTGCAACGTCAATTAAGTTCTTGGGCATGACATTCGAAGAAACCCTAAGCTGGAAACTTCATATAACAAATCTGATGTTATCTTGTCACAAGCGACTAAATCTTCTAAAAACTCTGGCCAATAAAGAATGGGGTGCGGATCGCCAAACACTTTTAATGTTATACAGAACATTAATCAGATCAAAATTAGATTATGGGTCTACTGTGTATTCTACAGCGGCTAAGACGCTGCTGAAAAAACTTGACAGTCTTCACAATCTCGCTTTACGTATAATATCTGGAGCTTTTCGCACAACACCAATCGAAAGTCTGTATTGTGAAGTTGGAGAACCCTCCTTAGAAGACAGAAGAGTTTATTTAAGTGTAGCATACGCCGCAAAAATCAGGTGTAACTCAAAAAACCCTACTATACAAAATTGTTTTACAGAAAAGTTCCCAAATCTCTTCATAAATAAACCAAGAACGGCCAAACCCTTCTACGCAAGAATTAGAAGCTACTTAAATCAAATAAACTATGCGTTCCCAGAATGCTTTCCTTCCAAACTGTCCTCAATTCCTCCGTGGCAAATAAAGAACCCTCAGTGCCTAACACACCTCATTTCTTTCGATAAACATTCAACAAACCCACAGTTAATCAAATCCGCCGTCAATGATATACTCCGCAATTACAAGGAGTATACACAAGTATACACCGATGCATCTAAATCAAATGAAGGCACTGGTGCTGCAGTCATAACCCCAACATCAACAAATAAATACAAACTCCCTTCAGAGTACTCTATTTACTCTGCTGAATTATACGCTCTATACCAGGCCACCCTTGCTGTCAATGCGTCCAGTAATACCAAATATATCATACTCACAGACTCTCTAAGTTCGGTACAGTCAATCCAATATGTCTACCCATCTAATCCTTTGGTCATCAAAATAAAACAAGAAGTTCATACCGCTCAACTGAATGGAAAAATTATCATATTCCTCTGGATACCATCCCATATTGGAATTCAAGGAAATGAAGAGGCAGACAACGCTGCAAAAGAAGCTGCAACTAGTGATAGTGCGGAGTGTACGGAAACATTTACGAGTGCGGATGTGAAAGCGGCGGTCAAACGTAAAGTGCGGTATATGTGGGAAGAAAAGTGGAAAGTGTCATCGGCCAAGCTACGCGAAATTAAAAAATCGATAAAACCCTGGCCAACATTACCAACAAGTCGGAGAGACCAGGTAATATTAACGCGACTCCGATTGGGTCATACGCGATTAACTAATAGTCATGTGTTTTCCTACAAACAAGAACCAAGATGTGACAACTGTGAAGAAAAGTTAACAATCAAACATTTATTGGAGAATTGCGCAGCATTAACGCCAAAGCGCATATTGTACAATATACCAAACAAACTGAGTGACATTTTAGGCCTACAGTGTAATGTGTCAAATTTAAAGAGGTTCCTAAGTGCAATTAACATTTTATACAATATATAAAAACACAAATGTAATAAAAATTATTGTTCACCACTATTGTTTCGCTAATAGCCAATTTGGCTGATGCGATTTTTGTTAATAAAAAAAAAAAAAAAAAAAAAAAACTTTACTAGGATTAAACTCAATTTCGAGAGCTTTAAAAATTTCTGATTTTAACAAATAGAAAAGATTGTTTTAAGTTTCTGTTTTTTTTTGTTTGACAGTAAACAGTATAATAAAGAAATATAATGCCCATTAATTGGCCCATGAATAGTGAATAATTGCAAATAATAATATGTGGTACGGTAATTGTGCCATACATATAATATACGAGAGGGGCAAAATTATGGAATAAATTAATTTTCTCTAAAACGGGCGATTTTGGAGAAAAACCCCGAAACAGGTCGATTTTTATTTTTAAATTACAATTTTTTGGCCTATATTTTCATAGTAGTAACGTCATCTAACTGTGCGTGATCACGTAATCAATGATTTTTTTAAATGGGAATAAGGGTCGTGTGGTAGCTTATTTGAAAGGGTTGTTATATTCTCTATTCAGTAATATAAACATTAATGTAATTATTGATTGATTGATTGATTGATGACGTCACTAATATGAAATATAGAAATGCCAAAAAATTGTCATTTAAAAATAAAAATCGACGTGGTTCGGGGTTTTTTGTCCAAAATCGTCCATTTTAGGGAAAATGAATATATTCCATAATTTTGCCCCTCTCTGTGTAAAATTCAATGTTGCTAAAAATCTTATATTTGTTTCACATTCACAACTAAATACAGTTATCTTACTTTTGACACAGTTTATAAAGAGAAAATTTTCCTCCGTGGTTGTTTTTTGAGCACTGCTCTTCACAAATTCTTGAACCTCATCAATATTGGCAGGAAGTCGACCAGGCATCATTTTCGTCGATAATTATATATATTTTTTCTTATGTAACAGACATCAATCGTAGTAATTGTTTCAGACAAATTAGCTGCAAACTCTTGGCGAATGATTTTTGACGGTTTTTCAGTATATTCTCTTCGGCTTTACGTTTACAAGAGTTAGAAACAATTTTTCGATCTATCTTCTGCAGATCTGGTTCATGATTATGTTGTAGGCTACTTCTAGTTATTGTAAAATTTGCCCCAATAGTATTCAATTTCGCACTAAAAGTTATTTTATTGCCTCCAGAACACTTCTTCACTTTCTAAAACTTTCACCTTATAAAAAGTAAAATTTTCAAATACCGCGATTACTTTCTATTAAAAGTATTAAACATGCCATTTTTGTCAAAATTCCAATTATGACTAAAAATAAAATACTTTAAAATTGATTAATTAATTATTATAGGTATCTACTGTAATTTTGTAGTAGATAAATAATTTCCTTGAATGCCTTTTAATAAAATCTACCTGAAACAACCATTTCAGTTTTGGTGAGGAAAATACCTGTCGGATTATGACATACCCTTCCCAACTCAGGTATAAGATTATTTTGGTGAGGAAATTACACCCGCCGGGAAAATCTTTACGTAACTTGTATTAAATTTTGACCGAAAACAATTTAATAATATTACCATTATAATATACAGTCTATTTACCACTGTATTTGTTTTTCTTGATAAACTTTTATATGTGAAATCTCATTTCTGAAGAAATAATATTACAAAAATGATACATATATCGCACTAATAATACAATAGTGTCGTAACTCAAAATGTTTCGAATTTGACATAATACTATATTCAGACGTAAAATTAAATTCCCTACAAGTCAATAAAACCGTCGTTTTAATAGTGCAAAAAATGAATAAGAAATGGCACCGTAAGACGTTATTCATGACTGACCGACTGTCGTTATCGCCCTCACAATATTGTGCCATTTTTAGTTGCGGCCAAGAGTGATCGCGAACGTACGTGTTGCTTTGCTCATCATTTTGAGTTTTCACGTTATTACTGAATCAGGTATGTAATTTGCATATCTATATTTTGAGTTATTGCATTCTTGTTGATTTGAACCTAACCATAACATTGTGGTTTTTCTACTTATTACACTATTACTGATTTACACAAGCACGTTTTAAAATAATATTTTTACTAACGACACTATTATTGGTTAATTTTATTATTTTTGACATGCTACACTATTGTTGAATCATACCTTTAAACCAATTTTTTGTTGGTTGTAAAATATTTATTAATCATTATCTATTTGTCAATCAACGTATAGAAATAACTCATGTAAAATGTGCAGCAGTGCTATTAAAAAATCTTACTAAATACTAACTATTCTATAAAAGAGTTATCACACTCTTCTTGACATTCTTGTTGATTTCGCCAATTACCTATGTTATTAATTGCTTATTTCAATTTTAAGGGGGCGATTCATAGCAACAAGTGATCGTGGGCGATTACTTGTTGCTATGGCAACAAATGTTGAGAATGGCGAGCAGGAAAACTCTTCATTGTCGTTATTCCCACTGGTGAGTACAAATAATGAACCTGGTGCGCAGATAGAGAACAGTGACGTAACGAAAGTACAACCGGCACTTATAGGTACCTTCATCATTTACAAGTCGTCAAAGTACTTCTGGAAATTTACGTAAACATTGGCCTTTAGTAAGGTCAGTAATGTTAAACCTATTACAGAATCCAACCAAAGGCAATATCACATTTCACTGGTGCACTCAGACCAGAGCGACTTTGATTCCGATGATTCCGACTGAGATCCGCATTTCGTTCCTGTTGTGCAAAGGAAAACCTATAGTTTGTTTCGAGACCGAACAGTAAAATCGTCAAGTAGCTCTTCCTCAAGAAGCTGTTCTTCAAGAAGAGCAGAAGCTCTTCTTCATCGAGTAGCTCTTGGAAAACGCAGAAAACATGGCAAATTGCGCGGGAAACATGGCAAACAACATACTGTGGAATCGGAGATCTATGAAGGTGTCAAACATTTTATAAACGCTATACCACGCGTTGAATTACATTACCTTAGAACTCAGACGTCATGGGAATATATCCAGTGTGACAAGTCTTTAGCTTATACAGTGGGTGATCATATTATTAGAGCCACCTCAGAAAATTTTACTTTTGCTTAATAAAGGTATGTAAGTTTTTTCTTTATACGGTCCACGTTGCCTTTGAAACTTTAGAAATGGATGCTGTGTTTCTGTTGGAGTGATTAGTAATGAATATTAAAGTTTTTATTCCTGCTATTTTCTTTGGTGAGATGTCTTTGGATTTCCCATGATGTTCTGGTACCACTAGTGTAACGAACGTGCAATTTTTACTAAATTCACAAAAAATAGTATAGGCCTGTCAGAATATCACTAGAGAGCAATGGAAACTCAAAAAGTTTATTACAACTCTAAACACCAAGGATACAAAATAATAGGCACACGAATTGCAAGCTAGGTTGGGCAGCACTGACAAACAATGGCATCTGAGTCACGCATTGACACACATGCGTGTTGCTACTATTGTCAGACCATTTATTGCACTTTCATAAAGTGTAACATGACAGCCAAATAGAAACAAATCCATTAATATATGATACAGCTCAATTATATACCCTTCCTATAAAACATTTAATTTTACTAAATAGGTGGCTCTAATAATATGATCACCCACTGTATATATCGAGACTACAAAGATAAATGTACAGAAGAAAACTTCAAATCATTTGCGTCTGAAACTACTTTTAATTGCATTTTTACTAAAGATTTTAACATCTCCTTCCATACACCAAAAAAGATCAATGTGATCTTTGTGAAAATTTCAAAAATGCTGATGAGGATGGAAAAAACAGTACTGATGTGACGTACGAAAAGCACTTGAAAGAAAAAGAACTGTCCAGAAAGGAGAAAGAAAAAGACAAAAATGCTAACATAGATTCAACAATATTCGCCGTATATGACTTGCAAGCTGTGCTATAAGTACCAAGAGGCCAAGTTTTATTATTTTTTTTTATAAAAGTAGAATTTAACTGTTTTAATTTTACAATGAGCGACAAAGCGTCCGCAAAATTTCCCAAAAACTGACGTAAACCCCGGAAAAAAATTAGTAAATCAAATTGTAGTAACACAGAATTTTTCATAAATAATGTCATAACTAAAAATAATATTTCATTCCGAACATTTTGCTTAGAACAATACCGTTTTAACTCAAAATTCTTAAATAACTTCACTGACAGTATTTTTATTTAACTAAGAGTACAAAAAATCTTCCTTTAATATTAATTAGAAACACATTATGCATTAATTTTTTGTTTACCTGCAATAGGAAATGAGTAATGGTTTTTCGTTGATTCTGAAAAACCATCTTTTTTGAGTTACGACACTATTGTATTATTAGTGCGATATATAAAATATATAACTATATATTTAATTTTTTCATTGTTATATAAATATAATAATAATAATGTTACTTCTTATTATACAATATAAAACTTTTTCTTCTTGTAGTGACTATCCGTTTTGGATGTTGGTGACCATCATGGCAATCTGTACTTGCACACTAAATCGGTACTGCTGCTCTAAAAAGATTTGTAGTTGTTGTGTTGAACGACGTACGTAAATTTTCTAGCAAGGTAATCCTTCGCCGTCCTGGTTCTCAGTTTCCAAATGGGGTTTGCCAAATTGCCATGATGGTCGCCAACATCCAAAACGGATAGTCACTACAAGAAGAAAAAGTTTTATATTGTATAATAAGAAGTAACATTATTATTATTATATTAATATAACAATGAAAAAATTAAAAATATCGTTATATATTTCATATATATGTATCATTTTTGTAATATTATTTCTTCAGAAATGAGATTTCACATATAAAAGTTTATCAAGAAAAACAAATACAGTGGTAAATAGACTGTATATTATAATGGTAATATTATTAAATTTTTTTCGGTCAAAATTTAATATAAATTACGTAAAAATTTTCCGAGCGCGCGGATTTGAAGCGAGCCAGGACCTTGATTTTTGACCCTTCGCTTCGTTATCGATCATTCGCTATCTGTACACTAAACAGATACGAAGCGAATACGTTCGATAACGAAGCGAAGGGTCAAAAATCGAGATCCGGGCGATTTGTTGGTTCTACTGTTCGGTGAGGAATTTACCTCCGCCCGATTTTCCGAGCGCGCTGATTTGAAGCGAGCCGGGCGATTTGCAAAATTCGGCCGCTCGCAAAAGCACCGATTTTAAAAATAATTTTTAATAATTAAATGTAACTATATTTTATAATAATTTTTATTTTAAGATAATATAAGTCTTTCTTTAGTCAATGACTGTAAAATAATTTGTTAATTGATATAAATAGAGGCACTACGATTTAAGAAAAAAGAAACAATTAATTATCTCGGCTTCAGTTGGTTGTAGACCATTTTTATTTATTTTTTTATAAATCTTCGTTTCGTCTTCAGCAACAATAATCTGTAAGTTAAAAACTCATAGGATGTACAGGGCCGCTTCAGTTCTAAATGTTTATAACGAAATTTGCCCCCTTATTTTCAAACCCAAAAATTAGAGGTTCAAAAATTATTTTACGCATTTATTTACATCAGAATATGAAAGCATAACTCTTTAAAAGGAGACTGGATGTTTCACCAACTCTCTACGATTTTTTTTTCAAAAAGTTAGAGCCTTCGACATTTGACCTCTTGGGATAAACAATTTATAATATCTAAGCAACAAATTCGTTAATCCGGCCTTACAATTTTTTTTATGTTCGATATGAAAGATCTTCATTTTAAAGCTTTAAAAAATTAAAAAAAAATATTTGTATAATAAATACCGCAAGTGTAAAAAACGGCTATTTTGGACTTTTCGCAGGCTGTTTTGCAATAACAAATAAACGAAATTAAACTTACCATAGCTCAAATTGTAGGTTTTTTAATTTACTACAACTTTCTATCAAACAGTTTTTCTCTAGAATCAATATCCTAAGCTGCAAAATTAAAAAACTTTAAAAATTGCAAATTTAACAAATGAAAATCGCAATAAAAAGAAAAGCTCACAATATTTTTGGTCACATTTTAGTAGAAGTTATTCCTGGCATCGTCCTTTACAACACCTGATAGGTTTCAAAAATTCCTGAATTATATCACGTTTTTTCACCCACAGCCTGTGGTACTATAACTGTGGCTATGCTCGACTTAATAAAACAATTAGATAAAAAAATCACAAATTTTAGTAAACTTGGAAAAGTATCATCATCATCATCATCATCATCAATGGCGCTACAACTCTTCGTGAGTCTTTGCCGCGTTTACTATTGCCTTCCATGTTTGTCGGTCCTGTGCCACTAATTCCCATTGTCGCACTCCCATTTTCTCTAGATCTTCTTTGACTCCATCTTTCCACCTTTTTCTAGGCCGCCCTACAGACCTTCTTCCATCTGGCCTTTCCCAGAACACATTGTTTATAAGGCGATTGTCTTTACTGCGTATTACATGCCCTGCCCATCTGAGTCTATTAGCCTTTATATATCTGACTAGATTTTCTTTTCCGAATAGAGACTCTAGCTCGTTATTGTATCTGCGCCTCCATTCGTTTGTAACGCTGTCTCTGCAAGGGCCATATATCATTCGAAGGATTTTACGTTCCCACACCAGCAATTTATTTACTTCTCTTTTTGTTAGCGTCCATGTTTCGCTTCCATACGCGACTGCTGGTCGTATTATGGTCTTATATATCTGGATTTTTGCACCTCGTGAAACAAGTTTTGACTTCATTAGATGTTTAATTGCATTAGATGTTTAAGATCTGTTTCCTGCCATTATTCGCGTTTCAACTTCTCGCTCTAATTTGTTGTCATTTGTGATTGTTGCTCCTAGATATTTAAATTCTTTAACCACTTCGAAGTTATGATCGTTTATAGTAATATTTTGCCTTATTCGCCGTCGTTCTTGTTTTGAGACGACCATGTATTTTGTTTTGTCTTCATTTATTTTTAGACCGATGTTTAATGAAGCTTCTTAAGAAGCAAGCAAAGCTCGAGAAAATATCCTTAATTTCTAACGTTGATTGTGCTACTGCGTCTACGTCATCGGCAAAGGCGAGTATGATTTTTGCTCCCCTAGCAGTTATGTCTGGTTTGAGTTTTGGATACATTTTTCGCATGACATATTCTAAGGGCAGGTTAAACAACAATGGGGACAACGGATCTCCCTGTCTTAGTCCAGAATTTACGCAGAAAGCATTTGATATTTTCCCCTCTATTCTAACTTGTGCAAAGGAGTTACTTACACACATTTGTGTTACCTCAGCTAGTTTCTTTGGTTTGGAAAAGTATCATAAATACAAATACCGACGTTGAAACGTCTTTAAATACCAAGTATTTAAATACTAAAAATATACTCAAGTTTTTGGGTAAATTTTTATCTTAATCATTTACGCTTTTTGTATATTTTATATTTTTAACTTGGTATCGGAGCTAATAGGCCGTATTTCAAAATTTAAATACTTATTTGTACATATTTAAATACTTTAGACTTTAGAGCATTTAAATACCAAGGACTTATTTATAATTATAGAGTATTTAAATACTTGGCATTTTAATACTTAGGTACTCTAAAGTCCAAAGTTTTATGCACACTTACAAAAAGTATTTAAGTTTTGAAATACTGCCCATCAGCTCTGATACCAAGTTAAAAATATAAAATGTACAAAAAGAGTGGATGATTAAGAAAAAAATTACCTAAAAACTTTCATAAATTTAATAAAATTTGTGATTTTCTTTTATATCTAATTCTTGTTTTATTTTAGTCAAGCCACAGTATAGATTTAGATACATATCACTCTTTATAGTAATAACTTTTCAGTTTCATTTTTAAATACATCTACAAAAAGGTACTACATAATTTGATTCATTCATGCCTTACAATGTGAATTTTTAAAGTGGTTCAATACAGCAAAACTTTATTATTTATATGCCCATTTCGCCGATTCAAGTTCACAAAAATATTTTGGACTCTATGGTAAATATACCTGGGTATAAAATTTTTAGAGCAGACCGCATAGGGAGAATAGGAGGCGGATGTTGCATATATGCAAAGCAATCTGACTTCTGCTAATTTAACATTGTTTGTGAAAACTTCTCTGATCACCATTATGAAGGGTTGACGCTTAATTTTTCTTCTAAAAAGTTAAAAATAAATTTTGCTATAGCTTGTATATATAGACCTGGTTACAGTTCCGTTCAAAGTGATCAAGAATTATACAGTCAATTGGAAACGCTCATAGCCAAACATAAAACCTTAATTGTTTTTGGTGATTTCAATCTAAGCAACATTTCTTGGCCGCTGATCAATCACCCTCATGATACTCAATCTCAGCTTTTTATTAATTTCTTAGAAAATTCTGGATTAGAACAAATAATCAATGAACCGACTCGTTTTCGTCTGAATCAACAACCTTCTCAGCCAGATCTTACTTTAACCTCTGATGTTATTCTTTTAACTAATATTTCGGTTACATCTCCAATTGGAAAGTCGGACCACGCAGTTATTTCAACTTCCATACAGATCCTCAAGTCGGAAATATTACAAAATAATATGCTAATGACATATAAAAGAATAAACTATCATCGTGTAAACTTAGATGTATCTACTGCAAATTAGCAGATATGTTGAATGGTAGGGATGTTAACAAACAGTGGGAAATTTTTGAAAATTTTCTGAATGAATCCATGCGCACGAACTCTCATTATGTGCAACGTAGATGTAATCCTAATAAGCCATGGATAAGTTCAGAAATATTTGAAATGATAAAATTTAAAGTCATTATGGAAAAAGTATTTACGAAATAAAACGAATGCTGACGACCTCAATCATCGAACTTTTTCTAATAACTTAATATCAACTATTTCTAAATCTAAACAAAATTTTGAAAACCAACTGTCCTCAAATAAGAACAAAAAACCTCTTTATAAATATGTCAGAAATTCTATTTTATCTAAAGTTTCGTTACCTATTTTAAAAACCGAAACAGGCGAACCAACCTCAGTGAAAATGGAAGTTGCTACTATTTTTGCCAAAAAATTTCAAAAAGTGTTTACAATCGAGGACGCTCTTCCGAATACTTTACGTGTTATTTCTACAAGAAATAACTACGATATTAGTTACATAGACTTTGATCCAGAGATTCTTAAACAAAAAATTTTGTGTTTAGAATCCTTTTCCGCTCCCGGATTAGACGGTTTCACCGCAATTTTATTTAAGAAGTGTGCAAACTCGATTATCCATCCGTTAAGTTTTATAATGAAAACCTCATTTTTGTCACACACTTTACCTGATGGCTGGGAAATCTCTAATGTTACTCCAATTTATTAAAAAGGTGACAAGTTAGATCCTGACAATTATAGACCAATTAGTCTAACATCCATTGCAGCTAAATTGATGGAATAAGTTTTTCGCGAATCGGTTATGAACTTTCTCTTAAATAATAATAGAATTCCTAATTCCCAGCACGGTTTTGTACCTGGAAGATCGGTAGTTACTAATATGTTAACATGTGTTAATGACTGGTCTCTTTGTTTGGACAGTAATCAACCTGTTGATATTATATATTTAGACTTTGCTAAGGCTTTTGATCGAGTTCCTCACAAGAGACTACTATTTAAGCTCGAACATAACGGTATTAGAGGAAACTTACTTGAGTGGATTAAAGGATTTTTAATAAACCGTAAATTTTGCGTACGCGTTGGTGACTGTTATTCCTCAATGTTTAGTGTATACAGTGGCGTTCCGCAGGGTTCAGTGTTGGGGCCGATTTTGTTTCTAGTGTACGTTGCTGATCTGCCAATTCACCTTAAAAGTAACATGTCGCTTTTCGCTGATGACACAAAGTTATATGCAAATCCCTTTTCTGGTTACAATCAATTACAGACCGACCTTCAAGAGGTTGCTAAGTGGGTAGACGATTGGTGCTTGCCATTAAACACATCCAAGTGTGCAGTTCTACATTTAGGTAAAAACAATCGAAGGAATCGGTATGTACTTTCAAATGTTTCTCTAAAAACTGTTTCGCAGCAAAAAGACTTGGGTGTACTTGTAACGGAAACATTATCTTGGTCTGAACATATCCGGTGGGTATGTAATAAAGCTAGAACATCAGTTTACTTATTATCTAAGACTTTCTCTAAGATGTCGCCAAAAAATTTTGTTGCTCTCTTTAGTGTATATGTAAGACCTATTTTAGAGTTTGCCGGACCCGTGTGGAATGTCGACTGGCAAAGGGATTCTGATCGGCTTGAATCTGTGCAAAGATGGGCAACAAAGAATTTCTTATGGCCGTCGTCGTCCTTCCTACGAAGAACGGTTAACCTACTTAAATTATCCTACATTTATGGACCGACGACTTCGTGGGGATTTAATAATTGCTTATAGAGCGTTACAGGGAAAGTTTGGGATAGATCTCTCACATCTTTTCCCTTTGAGTAACGACCTTAGATTGCGGGGTCATCCATACAAATTAGCCAGACAACAGTTTCACAGTAAATGTCGTGAGAACTCTATATCCAATAGAATATTTTATACCTGGAACTCACTTCCACACGACGTCGTCGGGGCTGTATCTGTAAATTGCTTCAAAAATAAATATGACTCTTTTAGTTCTGTATCACGGGAACAATAATTTTTCGTTTCTTAAATTAAATTAATTTATAAGTCGTATGTAGTTTAGGTTTCTTTTTGCATAGTTCTTTTTAGTCAAATAGAGCTATATAGGTCCTAGACCTCGGCTCCTTTTTCTTTAATAATAATAATAATATAGGCAACCCAAATTACACGGCACAAAGTAGTGGGGTCAGGATTTAGACAGAATTGACCGTAACACTTACAGAGTTATCAGCCAATAGATTGAGAACGACACAGAAGGCGATCGACAGATCTATGTTAGGAGTATCTCTGAGGGAACATATACAAAATGAGGACGTGCGAAGCAGGACGAAGGTGGAAGATGTAATTGGAAGAATTGCGCAATTGAAATGGAACTGGGTAGGGGTAGGACAGGTGGCACGGCAAAACAACTAAAGGTGGACGAGAAACATTGTACATTGGAGACCACGCGAACACAGTCGTAGTAGAGGAAAACTACAAAAACGATGGCTAGACGACATCAGAGCAAAAATGGGGAGAAACTGTCACCAAATGCAGAGAACAGAGAAGAAGGGCGAACTCAAAGCTCTCCTCATTTTTCTACGAGTGGATGCAAACTGGCTGAAGAAAAAGAAGATATTTTGTCCTGCGTATTTTTTTCCTGTCATGTCTCTATTCCAAAATGTTCCTGGTCCGTCTATTGTCTTGTATTCTGGGCACATATCCTGTACACCCCCATTTCAGTGTAGCTATGTCTATTACAATGTTTCTACACTAATTTTCTGATGAAAAAGTGAATGTTATATCAATTGTGCGTGTAAAATTCCGATATTTGTGATAATAGGATCAACAGTCAATCTGAGATTCAAAAATATTTTGATTAATTAGATTACATAATAACAACACAACACGTGTCCTGTACTATCGGAAATTCACTAGGAATCAAAACAATTTGAATGAAACACAATGATTTCAAGGATATAGAGTGTTTATCAGTCCAGGAATACATAGTAATAAATAACGTTATTGATTACTACACAAACTGGAAATCGTAGTTGTTTATCAATAACAAATACACATTTTAATAGTAAAAATGCCAATAAAATAAAACTCAGGTGATACCACAGTCTGTTGAAGCATGTATAGCTGGAAGCGATTTAAAGAAATAATTTGCATAATTTTTTTGCAAATTCCCAAGAAATAAATCTCATGGTTGCGTAACTTAAGGGAACGGTACGGATGCACAGCAATCGAGCTATTCAGAGCAGCAACATCTAAGATCAGAATAGCCATGATGTAGATCACAAGATAATAAATTAGAAGTAAATTTGCAGGGAGAAGTAGAAGAAAAACGCGAACCAGGATAGCGATGATTTCTTGGCTGAAAAATCTACTACAAGAAGTAAATGAATCGGTATAAACGTCTGAGGTCCGTAGTGGTTGCTATTTTTCCAGACTGCATCCAAATTTTTGACTCTGTTAAATATTGCAGTATCATTATAATTAAATCCCGAAACGCAAGGGTAATTAAGGAAACAATATTTATTTTGCTGATTTGCATTTTACGGCTAAAAACGTTTTACGAAAAAATTACAAGAATAACCATAATAAGGCATTCAAAAAAATCCAAAAAAAGGTTTTCTATCGAAAAAACAAATTAATTTTTGAAGTGAAAACTTCTTTAGGGACGTTGTGCGATTTTTGGTTAGGGGAAAAGCATTGAATTCGCGACCGTCATCGCGACCCTCATCGCGACTGTCATTGCGACCGTCATCGCTTATGCTATATATTATGTGTATGTATATATAAATTGTGTAGAGGTATTTAAATTTAAAATAAATCATCATTCTAAAAGAGATGGTCGATTTTTAAAGCGGTCCTTATAGTCGAGGAAATAAAGCATTTTGGCTCGCAATTTTTTAGTCCAGCATGGATTTACTTGAAAGGGCCTAGCCGGGTAAGATGATGAAAAGTGCCCCCAACTCGATTCGAATTCCATATAAGTCACCGTTTAGCATATATAGTGAAACTCACTTTCTGAAATTTTTAGCCCCCTAGGTGGTCATGTGACCCACCTAGAGCCTAATTAGGGTTTTTATGTTTTTATTTTTTATCTCAGTCGCATCGAGAACTAGCGAAAAACTTTAAATAAAAAAGTTGTAAGCTTTAAAAAGTTCTGTCCGAAAATTTTTTTTTAATTTTTGGCGGGAAATTTAAATTTTAGAACGATTTTAAAATTTTAAATGATTATAAAAAAATAACTAAGAAATTCGTTTTCACGAAAAAAATACATAACGTGTATTTCTGCATAATGTTTCACCCTGAATTTTTTCAAATTTTTAAAATTGGTGAAACGCACTTTTAAAAATAAAAAACCGCAATTTTTCGGTTTTTTTTTTCGATATTTGATACAATTTTATACATATTTTTCAAAAAAGGTAACACCGTCACTAGTATAGGTAAAACACTGAAAAATAATTGAGGTTTGCTTAATACAAATTTTTTGTAATGCCATCCATTTTCAAGATACAGGGCGTCGAAGAAAACAAAATTTTACACATTTTCTACGATTTTGCCGAAACTACTGGCAACATTGTAATAAAATTTGGCGAGTTTTAAGATGTAGTTGTTGTGCATTTTTTGACATACAATTAAGAATTTTATATTTATCATTGGCGCGCATAGGGGTAATGGTCTGAACTTTTTAAAGAAAAAAGATAGTACGCCACTAACATATTTCAAATTAACAATCGTTTTTGAATTCCTCGTTCAATTTGTGACAAAAAATCTATCTTCCTATTTTTTTTAAGTGTTTCCGTGTATAAATGTATAAATAAATATGTTTCCGTGATAAATTTGTAGTAGTCCGTTTACTGACGGTAAAATATTGCAAAACCTATAAATTTTAAAGAACCGCTTAGATTGACATGAAATTTGGCATACACATAGGTAACATGTCCATGAAGGAAAGTGATATTATGCCAATGTGTGCTTTTGCCATGCGGGTGAGTTTCACCCCTTCTCGGGGGTGAAAATGTATGATGAGATTTTCAGAATTCCACAAATGATAATTATGCCAAATAAATATTCCTCATCTAATAAATGTTGCTTAAATAGTACAAATAATAGTAACCAGAAAATCTGGGTTGTTATTTTGTTTACTTTGTAAAAATTGAACAGATTGAAGTAGTAATTTCTGAACATGAGTGTAAGGATATTGAAGCAGTTTTTCCCTCTTCAATGTTCTAAAAACAGACGATTGGATTATCCCTGTTGCCAGTCTTAATTGGCTGATACCAGTATCTGGATTCTCTGCAACACGAATTAAAATTGCATCGTCTTCATCGACAGTAATAGTTTTTGTAGCTCCGTGTTGACTTTTGGGACTTAAAGACATTGTCTCATCTAGGCGGCTGTAAAGATTTCGAAATCTTTGTAGATAGATTGCCTTCGACTTAGGTATAATGGGAAAATCTTCGGGCCGCAGCGGTTCTGCTAAATAACCATTTTTCTTATTAATTACTTAATTGTTAAAAAATGGTACACCTACTCTAATAATTGAACCAATGAATTTAAGGTCATTAAACACTTATAATAAAAGTGGCGTAAATGTAGAGGATGTTCAAATGGGAAATCTGGGTAGGCATAAGACAGGGCATCCTTCATAAGACAGGACATCCTTAAAATCAAACACGTCCCCAAACAACACACCCCAAAAAAGCGGACAATTCGCACTAAGGGAAAAATGTATTCATCCCATATACTTAAAGTTTATGGTATCAGAAGGATTGAAATTTGGGGGGACTCTTTCTATGTTATCGAGCTCTAGGTGACCTGTTGTGAACAGCCAAGACATACAAACAAGCCTGGGACAAGAAGAACAGAGTACAATGGAAAGGCTCGCCAATAATGATGAAATAAACAGACATGAAAAAGAGAGAAGTCAAAGAAGCAGCCCTCATCCTACTTAACGAAGAAAAATGTGTAGCAAACCCATCAACAGAATGCAGCCGGCTTTGGTTGCCAATAGTTAAAGAAAAAGACGATAACAAAAACATACCGACAATAGCCGAATAAAATCAGTCGAAGAACAAATCACAACAATCTCATAACCAATACATATGCAAAACACAATACACGAACACACTCTACGTACAAAGCTTTAAAAAAACTTATTTCCATACAACCACGTCTATGATACTGATTTCACAAACAAATTAACAGAAAATAATATAAAAGACAGTTACAATGTGATACCTCTAGGGTACTAACATCACCCACCATCATATAATTTTTTCCACCACATACTTGCAATGGTCTGTGAGATCTAGGCCAAATATGTCAATTTTTTGATAAGACATACATAACCCAATAAAGCTAGATACAATCTTCCCAGAATTTTTAGAATAATCTTTCTTTAGAACAATTTTTTGCAACGAAAATCGAAACTTTAAACATTAGTTAATTAAAAATGTAATTTTCATTCCACCAGTAATTATTGTGGCTTAATCCCATTTAAGCATATTTGTAATACTTAAAATTAATTTTAATATTAGGTAAATTTAACACATTGTAACCTAGTTTTTATTAGAAAACAAATTATATGCTAATCAAAAATAAAATTTGTTTACCCAGACATATGGTTCATTTAATTTAAAAATAGAAAATGATAATTAGGATGGCCAACATCAATCATCTCACACAAGAGACAAAACTAATGACCTATCCTAACGTTAATAACTATTATAACAAGATTTCTTTGAATTCTTTAATCAATAACCCAAATATCGTTTCATCACGGTTATTATCAAACTACCAAAACCAAATGCAGTTGCACAATTTTCTCAAAATATTCCGAAATACTGTAATTAAGTTGTTTTTCTCCCTTTACCAGTGCAAAAAAAAGATTAACATCAGAATTCCTGTTTAAATGGAATATGGTAAGAAAAACAATATTGCAATCAATAAAATGCCACTAATTTGTTGTGCAATGGATACTTCATGGTCACTGTCGAGACAGAAACGAATTTCGCTTTTTCTTTGAAATAAATTTAATCAAAAACCATAAGAAACATACTATGAAAATAAAGAATCTAAATAAAGAAATAAAGAAAAAGTTTCAATATTTTTAGATTTTAACATCCTTCTATCCATTTTTTATAATTCTTATGCAATAAAGTTCATTATGCTTCGTCCCTCATTATTCATGCCGTGGTAGAAAACACAATAAAAGTTGCAAAGCTGTGAAAGACACCTAGACCAAATGGCATTACTACGAAAACCATAAAAAGTTTTTAGATGAAAACATTGTCCAAGTTAACTGAGAGGTTAATAAGTCATCTAATTAAGGTATGCCTTTCCATCCTCCACACAAGAATGTTCAGAAACGTGGAGGACCTAAGCGGTGAGACACATTTTAGTTTCAAGTGTAGAATGGGTAATTATTGTGAAGCAGCTTGCTACTTGAAAATGATTGTACAAAACTGCATAGACCAACTAAAAGGTATATTCGTTACCGGCCAAAGCCGATTTCAGGAAAAACTAGGTTGGCCTAGGTCAAACTAGTTTGTCCTGAACCCATTAGGATAAGCTAGTTTGTCCCAAACGCGATAGGATAAACCAGTTTGGCCTAGGCCAAACTAGTTTATCCTGATATTAATACGGATATTGCAGGACCCACTACTAGTACGACCTAGTATTAACATTATTCTTTCTTCTTAAAGTTCCCTCTCCTATCGGAGGTTGGATATCATAATGGCTATGGTCACTTTGTTGGCTGCTGCTCTGAACAGTTGTAATGAACCACAGTTAAACCATTCTCTAAGGTTCCTCAGCCAGGAGATGCGTCTTCTTCCTATGCTTCTTCTTCCTTGGATCCTTCCTTGCATAATAATTCTCAGCAACTCATATGTTTCTCATCTGGTAATGTGACCCAAATATTCCAGTTTTCTAGTTTTTATACTCTTCATAATTTCTTACTCCTTATTTAAACGTCGTAGCACTTCAACATTTGTAATCCTTTGAACCCACTGAATTTTCAATATTCTTCTGTAACACCACATTTGGAATGCTTCTATTCTTCTTATGTGTTGTCTCTTCAATGTCCAAGCTTCCATTCCGTATAGCAATATAGAAAATATGTAGCCTCTTAGAGCCCTCAAGCTGAGAGGCAACTGAAGGTCTTTGTTTGTAAGCAGTGTCTTCATTTTTATAAATGCTTGCCTTGCAGTTTCAATTCGGACTTTAATTTCTTGGCTTTGGTCATTTTTGTCATCAGGTTCCCAGATATTTGTATGTCTTCACTTTTTCTATTTGGGTTTGCTCTATCATTAACCTTTTATTTCCATGTTCTGTTTTTGAGACAATCATAAATTTAGTTTTTCCTTGATTAATTATTTATATGGGAAATAAGCCACAATTAAAATGAAAAAAATAATTTTATTAACGTTTCGACGCCCAAATCGGGTGCCGTTGTCAAAATACAAAATATTTCAGTAATATTTTGTATTTTGACAACGGCACCCGATTTGGGCGTCGAAACGTTAATAAAATTATTTTTTTCATTTTAATTGTGGCTTATTTCCCATATAAATAATTAATCATAAAAATGCCACAAGGAAATAGCTTCAGAACAACATTAGTTTTTCCTTGTTTATTTTTGTCCGTATGGAATGCAATAATCGTTAATTCTATTTAGCAATTATTGTGGCAATTCCAGGGTGTCTGCCTTTATAACGGTGCCATCAGCGAATCTTATGTTATTTACTATTCTTCCGTTTATAGAGTTTCCATCACTTAGCTCCGCTATCGCTTCCTGAAATATGGCTTCACTGTACAGGTTAAACAGTAGCGGCGACAGAACACAACCCTGTCTTACTCCTTTCTTTATATCAATATTCTTGTATTCTTGTTCTTCTATCTTTATATTGGCCTTTTGATTCCAATACAGATTGATGATAATTCGTAAATCTCGTCTGTCTATATCTCTTTTTTTCAATAATTCTGTCTATATCTCATTTTTTCAATAATTCTATTAGTTTTTCATGTCGGACCCTGTCAAACGCCTTTTCGAAGTCGATGAAACAGGAATAAATATCCAGGTTCATATCTAAGCATCTTTGAGAGAGGACATTAAACGCAAACAATGCCTCTCTTGTTTCAAGTCCTTTGCGGAACCCAAATTGGGTATCATCCATATCACATTCTAGCTTTTTGTATAATCTTCCATGAATCACCTTTAGAAATATTTTGAGGGTATTAGTCCTGTCGCCAGTGGGGGTACAACGGCCTCCTTAATTCAGATGGACTTACCCACGTTTTTTATGTGTTTTGACCCGTAGAACACGAATTTTTTGGGTAACAGTCAATCCGGATGTCGATAAGATTGTTATAAACAAAGAACTTGAGGAATCACATAACAGCGATTTTTCCCAAAATAAAACATTTTTTTTGTATTTTTTGGGTCATTCTAAGCAAAAAATGTTTTTGCAAGTTTTTTCGTAGGATGCATAGTTTTCGACATAAACGCGGTTAAACTTTTAAAAACTCGAACAATTGCAATTTTTGAACCCGAATAACTTTTGATTGAAAAATAAAATAGCAATTCTGCTTACCGCATTCCAAAGTTCAAGTCAAATTATATCGGTTTTGATTACTTTCATTGCTAAAACTTAATTTTTTTATCGTTAAACAAAGCTTTAAACACATAGTGATTGAATGATGTTTTCAATGCAATTCTCATTTGAAATCCAACGAGTAGGCGCGCGTACACACAATTTCTACGTAGATTACGTACATTAAAACGCATGCATTGGGCACGGGAAACACTATGTGTTTATGGCTTTGTTTAACAAAAAAAACTTAATTTTTAGCAATACAAATAATCAAAACCGACAGAATTTGACTTGAACTTTCAAATGCAGTAAGCAGAATTGCTATTTTATTTTTTATTCAAAAGTTATTCCGGTTCAAAAATTGCACTTTTTCGATTTTTTGAAAGTTCAACCGCGTTTATCTCGAAAACTATGCATCCTACGAAAAAACTTGTAAAACCATTTTTTGCCGAGAATCACCCAAAAAATACAAAAAAATGTTTTGTTTTGAGAAAAATCGCTGTTATGTAATTCCTCAAGTTCTTTGTTTATAACAATCTTATCGATATCCAGATCAACTGTTACCCAAAAAATTCGTGTTCTACGGGTCAAAATACATAAAAAAACTTGGGTAAGTCCATCTGAATTAAGGAGGCCGTTGTACCCCCCTGGCGACAGGACTATATGGCTTATTAGTGATATTGTCCTATAGTACTATAGTACATAAACATTATTGTACACCTACAAAGCCAAAATAAATAGATAAACTGAATAAGATACTCTGTAATTGGAAAATAATCATTTGTATTAAAACGATAATGATTCGTCGTTAATACTAATGGACAATGTTGTTCTGAAGCTATTTTCTTGTGGCATTTTTACAATTTTAACTATTTAGAATGGGAAATAAGCCACAATATTATTAAAAAATGATTTTTTATTAACGTTTCGACGCCCAAATCGGGTGCCGTTGTCAAAATACAAAATACTATTAATATAAACAAAAATGTTGTTTATATTAATATTTTATATTAATAAAAAATCATTTTTTAATAATATTGTGGCTTATTTCCCATTCTAAATAGTTAAAACTAATGGACAATTGGTAATACAAGCAATCATATATTATTATAAAAAATAATCAGTGTTTTTTTATAAGAGTAATAATTATACCTCAATTATAATAGTTATTTATGAAACAGTTCGTGAAGTATGCTTTTTGCGAACGCACGCGATGTTTAGAGCACGAGCTACAGCGGAGCGACAGCTATACATCGCATAAGTTCGCAAAAAGTACTTCACGCACAGTTTCATACAATATTTTATCTACGATAAACAAATAAAAAAACTATAACACTTCGTCACTGGATTTCATTTCTATTCTGCAATTTTTAGAACTTTGACATTTAAAAATTCTAATTTCTTTTAAACCACAAAACTGTCAAAACTTTTGTTGTAATGTGTTGCTCACATGTGATCACCATGACAACGCGAACGTTAAGGATATTTGATAATATTCATGAAAGTATCAAAAAACAGTGCGAAAAAGTAAGTCCCATTTAAAATACATTGTTACTTCACGCACACTTTAAACCCTTCACGCACTGCTATCTACAATGACAGTTTTCACAAACTAAAAACTTATACATAATAGGACATAGAGTAGATAAAAATTATTACTTATTATTCCGTTAAGTGTTTTGGTGACACTTAGAATTGCGGAGTGTCATTGCCTTTTTGCACTTACATCTGTTTGTGCAACAGTTTTTGTTCCAGCTGCATTTGACAAAACCTTGTCAGATCCAACTGAATCTCTCATAGCTACAACTCTTAGCGATATTTTAGAGATAATTTATCTAACTTTTAGGGGTATTAATGTCTCTAAAAAGTTATTTTTTTTTTCAGATCAGAATTCTACATTTGCCATCAAATATTTCTAGAGGTAGTAGATATAAACTAAGGCTCTGAAATACCGTTAAGGGTTTCAGCTACGATAGGTTCAGTTGGATCAGGATAAGACATTGTCAAATGAAACTGAAACAAAAACTATTCAACAAACAGATGCAAGAGCAAGAAGGCAATGGTAATCCGGAATACTAAGTGTTACCACAACACTCCATGGAAAAATAAATAATTTTTGTAACTGAGGTATAATTATTGCTTTTAAAAAAATCACTGATTATTTTTTATAATATGATTGTTTAATTACCAATTGTCCATTAATTTTCATGAGTAGTTATTATCTTTTAATAAAAATGATTATTTTCCAGTTACAGAGTATTTTATTCAGTTTATCTATTTATTTTGGTTTTGTAGGTATATTATAAAGGCCTTACTAGTTTATCCTGCAGTGTCAAAATATTTAGAATGGAAATATAAAATAACATGGGTTAAACGTACAACAGTATGTGCATTTCTAATTAACCAGCTAGGACAAAATAACCCCCCCCCCCCCCCCCATGAAACGAGTAAATTGTTGTGGTATGTTTTTGACATTTTTAGCCTGGTATTATAATAGTTGAAGAAAATCTATGATTATTAGTATTAGTAAACATATCTATAAAAATCTCTTATTGTCATGATACTTAACATAGCTATTAAAATAATCGCCTTCAGAATGGGCAACCTTTGATCACTTTATTACAATAATTAATTTTCTTTATTAGCAAACTTAATCACAGTACAAAATTACTATTAATCGTTTTCTTTTTTGCGTGCTTTAACAATGAGGTGTGCTGATAATAGTGCTTCACACATGCTGTCTATTACTTTATTGTACAATAAAAATTCATGGTAAAGTTCAAGTTTACAATAATTATAGATGCTAGACGAAATCAGTGGTCTAGCAATAATCATAATGTATGTCTGACATGATAAATTATGATAGGCAATTTATATCACAATATTAATTATTTGAATTTTTCTTACATATCCACAGAGAACGGCAGTTTTCACCAGTGGCGCACAACACCCCTACAAGCGACACTATATATACACGAAATTTTCGATTTTCTAAACCTGACTGAATTGAAAATTGGGCCAAATCCCATATTAAAGTTTAGGAAAAGACTCGTCCATCCTTATGTTACTTCTCCATTTTGGTCCAAGGGTGTGGATTTTACGGCCCTTCCCATTTAAAGCCTGTTTTTCGTTCTCGTCCCCAAAACTCCCAAAAATTTCAAAAATTTGTCCAACCTTTACGGCTGCTAATAGAACTGATCATTACCTATCCAATGCATGTCTAATTTTGAAAATCGGTTATACCATTCAAAAGTTATAGAGCTTAGAAATGTGACTCAATTTTTATTTAAAAAAGGGAAAATGTTTGTGGATATGTATGTATGTGTGTTTGAAAGTTAAACCGATTTGATATTTTTCTCTGAGTTTAAAGAGGGGGTCAGGGCCGATTTAGAACCGGTGTAGTTTGTTACTTTTGACGACCCATAAGCCAGCTATACCTACCGACCTATACCGACCTTTGCGGCTTCTGATAGCATAGATCATTACCTTTCCAACGCATGTTTAATTTTGAAAATCGGTTATACCATTCAAAAGTTATCGAGCTCAGAAATATGACTCAATTTTTATTTAAAAAATGGAAAATGTTTGTGGATATGTATTGTTGTGATCTTGATTATTGATATGAGATGATAATTTTATATGTCATTTAATTTAATCAATGCATTACTAATAATCTAATTAATTTACCAGATCACATATCAATATGTTTTCAATCTCAGGGCTTTTTATAAAATTAATTACTTACATACGTGGCTTCTAAGTATTTCTTAATGGTTCCTAATCGGGATAGGAAAGAAAAGAGTAAAATAATAACACATATGGGTTACAATTGTAATCAAAATATTGTTTATTTTATTTAAATGGCAATCACTGCTTAATATTTGCTATATCTTATTATTCTTAAACATAACATTTACACATGGGAATCTTATTTCCTTTTGATTTCCAATTGAAAGTTTTTATTAACATTTAACTATTATGATTTATTAGCAACAATTCTATTTAAGTTTGATGAAGCTTTTCTGATATTATTGATTATGTTTCTTCAATTTTAAATGTGGTATTTACTACGAAAAAACCCATACATTCATGTCCAAACAAATGAGACTGACCTTTTTCTGGTGCACTGAGAATGTCTTCACACAAGACCCGTTTCCTGCTATCCTTGGCTGCAATCAAAACCTCGTCCTGGCTTCCAGTAATGTTCTCCTCTGAAACTAGCTCGTATAGCTCTCGCTTCCTGCTTCTGTCGTGATGCTGTGTTCTACCTTTTTCGAAACTGCAATCAGCTACCGGGAACTCTTGGCTCAAAGAGGTTCTTTTACTCTCAACCTGGCCTACCTCTCGTTCCACGATAGATACTCCACACTCACGGAACTACACCGGCTTTCTCACTCTCCGTACACTACCGTCTACTACTGGACTTCACTTCTCGACAGCTCAAAACATTCTGCTCTCACTTTGTCATTCATTCCCCTACTTTCTAAATATCCCTTCCAGATTCACAAATCAAAATTCCACCACCAACTCTCATTCGCAGTATTCCTCAAAACCAATTTTTAAACTTTCTAAATATGCTTAATGGATTTCAAAGAAAATAGTTAATTCCCATTCTAAAATTACTTTCTACTATATACAAATTTTAATGACCTATTCTCTATTTCCACTTAGTCTTATTTAGCATCGGCTAATGATCGATCCTTCCGCGAACAACGATAATGACCTATTAACGATTTCACTTGAGTCTTATTTAATCACTTCTTAAAATTAAATATAACAATTTGTTGTATACAGGTTGTTCTAAATTTATATGCCCGTGGTTGAGAAAACTGAAAATATTTTATATTAAATTGAATTTTGTCTATAATTATCAAATTTTAATTTTCATATCAAATAGAAATATAACAAATCCCCGCCTTGTATTCGATAAAATTTATCTGCATTTTTAAATAAATTTTCTCGAGGCAAAACCAACTCCCTGTATATTTCCTTACTTTAATCTACGTCTTATACCCCTTCTTCTTGTATTACTCTAATTAGTCCCACCTGTAGAGTAATTGTTTCCTTATTTTCAGTGTCCTCATCCTGTGTTAGAGTGTCGGCTATTATGTTGTCTTTCCCTTTTTCCCATATCAATCTTCTGTCTTTTTCCTCAGATTTTTCACATACTTTTACCGTGTATTCTGCATCCTCGTTTTCATATGCCTCCTCTTCAAATGCCACTGTTTCGATCATATCTTTTTCGCTTTCATTTGTTAGCTTTATTTCTTCTTCTCCTGAGCTCATCTCTTCTTTTGAGGAATCCCAGTTTTCTCTTGCTTTTGATACTCTCAATTTTTCTTCTTCTGGGCTCAACTCTTCTTTTGAGGAGCCACAGGTTTCATTTTCTTTTGTCTTTTTCTGACTTTTTCTCCCTTTTCTTCTTTGTCCTTGCTTCGTTGCCAAATTCATTTCCACTGTTTGTTCTTTACCTGATTCGTCCGTATTTTGTTTCTCCTGTTCCTTGTCCTGTTCTTCTTCTTTTTCTTCTGTTAGATTCATCGTATTTTTTTTAAAATCTATCACTACATGTTTTTCTGCCAATTCGTCAACTCCTACTATCATGTCATGTGACATGTTTGGCATTATTACACATTGTAGTGCATACATCTTCTTACCCAGTCGTACTATTACTCGTATGCCTTCATTTATAGTTGCCAATGTCCGTTTGTTTGCGCCCACTAAAGTTACCCTAGGTATTTTGTAAATTAAATTTGTTAAGTTAACTTCTTCTATTAGTTTTCTGTTGACCAATGTTATTTCAGATCCAGTGTCTATCATAATTTTAATTGGTTTCTCGTTGATAAATCCATCCACAAATTTTAAATTAACTCCATTTTTCTTTTCGTTGTTTCTTGCCAATTTAATAAACTCCTTGGGGTTACAAAAGATTCCTGTTTGATTTTTGGTTTTTAGTGAGCGCCGTCGTGAAAAAACGCCGGTTGCTCATCGTAGTTTATATTTTCGTCATAATGTCTCTCTCCGTCATATTCATCTGTCTGGGTATTATTTACTTCTCTTCTATTTTCTCTTGGTCTGTCGGATCTGTTTCGGTTTTCTCGATATCCCTGTTCATTTTGTCTACCATTATTTCTGTTTTCTTGATTTGCGAGTGTGGTGTTTCTATTCTGGTATTCTCGATTTCTGTCCTCATTCCATTGCCTATTTCTTTGTTCATAATTTCCTCTTCCGTTGTCTCTATTTTCGTTTTCCCTTCTGGGATTAAATTCTCGTCTTGTATAGTCCCTCCTATTTTGATTTCTATCTCTGTAATCCTGTGTTTCTCGGAGCCTGTAATCTTCTCGCGACCTTCTTGATTTTCTTTCTCTTAAACGTGATTCTCTTATTTGTAGGAATTGGCATAAACTATCTATGTCTTTGTAGTTTTGCAATGTGATATGGTCTTCCAGCGTTTCTTCGAAATGTCTTGCAATCAGTTCGACTAATTGTTCCGATGAGTAATTATATTGTAAATGTTTTGCGTTATAGTAAATTTGTAATGCATATGTCCTTTCTGATATACCCATCCTATCATTGTATTTCCCATTTTGCAATTCCTTGTTAATTTCCAATTGTTGGACTTTTCCCCAGAAATAATTCAAAAATTTTTGTTCAAATTGTTGCCAACTGTCAAATTCTTCTTCTTTGCAATCGAACCATAGGCTTGCTTCATATTTTAGATGGTTTCTGATAGTTTCTTTTGCTGTTTCGAAATTTCCGATGTGCTGTATTTTCTTTTTCAGGCTATTTATGAACGGCACTGGGTGTAATCTTCTTACATCCCCGCCAAACCTTATCTTCACGTCATCTGTGCTATGTATAACATTTTCTCTTCTTTCTCCTACATTTTGTTGAATATTGATTTCCGCAATCTTTCTTTCCATTTCTTCTCTGATTGCTTGAATAGCGTTTTCAAACTTGTTTTCCAAACTTTCCATTTCTTTTTTCTGGCAATTCGTTATCTCCTTTATTTTATTTTGAATTTTCATTTCTTGTTCTTTCATGTGATCCTTAATTTTCATTTCATACTTTTCTATGCGTTCCTCCATTTTCTTGTTGTTCTCTTCTATGGCTTGTTTTGTTTCCTTCAGATTTTCTTGCATTATTCTTTTTGTTTCATCCATTTTTTGTTGTGTTTCATCCATTTTTTGATCCACTTTATCCATTTTCTTTGATGTTTCTTCCTGATTTTTATCCATTTTTTTTTGTGTTTCATCCATTTTCTGTTCTATTCTTTGTGACTGGAGTTGCATCATTTGTAATAATTTATCTATTCCTGATAATTCTTGCTGTTCTGATGCCATGATTGTCGTGTCTAAAATATCTTCTTGGTCTGAATTATTCTCTTGATTTGAATGTTCTTTTTGTTTTTTGTTGTCTTTGCTTTGGCTTCTTGTCACAGACATTTGTTTTCAAGAAGTACTGTCCCCGCCAAATATGAAATTTTACTAGTATGTTACCAAGACGACTTTTTCTCACCCAAATATTATAAATTGTCAATAAATATATCAAATGTAAATATCGTAAAAATAAAATATTAAATCAGTTATGTAAAATTTGTACCTAAAGAGATCTAAAATTTTATGTTATCAAATGTAAGTATCTCACTTTTTACCACAGGCATATAAATTTTCAAATACCGGCTTTACTCTTTCTATCCTTCAAATTTACCACTAGAAATACTTTTCCATGCTTTCCACGTTGGACGACAGTTGATGTGATCTTGATTATTGATATGAGATGATAATTTTATATGTCATTTAATTTAATCAATGCATTACTAATAATCTAATTAATTTACCAGATCACATATCAATATGTTTTCAATCTCAGGGCTTTTTATAAAATTAATTACTTACATACGTGGCTTCTAAGTATTTCTTAATGGTTCCTAATCGGGATAGGAAAGAAAAGAGTAAAATAATAACACATATGGGTTACAATTGTAATCAAAATATTGTTTATTTTATTTAAATGGCAATCACTGCTTAATATTTGCTATATCTTATTATTCTTAAACATAACATTTACACATGGGAATCTTATTTCCTTTTGATTTCCAATTGAAAGTTTTTATTAACATTTAACTATTATGATTTATTAGCAACAATTCTATTTAAGTTTGATGAAGCTTTTCTGATATTATTGATTATGTTTCTTCAATTTTAAATGTGGTATTTACTACGAAAAAACCCATACATTCATGTCCAAACAAATGAGACTGACCTTTTTCTGGTGCACTGAGAATGTCTTCACACAAGACCCGTTTCCTGCTATCCTTGGCTGCAATCAAAACCTCGTCCTGGCTTCCAGTAATGTTCTCCTCTGAAACTAGCTCGTATAGCTCTCGCTTCCTGCTTCTGTCGTGATGCTGTGTTCTACCTTTTTCGAAACTGCAATCAGCTACCGGGAACTCTTGGCTCAAAGAGGTTCTTTTACTCTCAACCTGGCCTACCTCTCGTTCCACGATAGATACTCCACACTCACGGAACTACACCGGCTTTCTCACTCTCCGTACACTACCGTCTACTACTGGACTTCACTTCTCGACAGCTCAAAACATTCTGCTCTCACTTTGTCATTCATTCCCCTACTTTCTAAATATCCCTTCCAGATTCACAAATCAAAATTCCACCACCAACTCTCATTCGCAGTATTCCTCAAAACCAATTTTTAAACTTTCTAAATATGCTTAATGGATTTCAAAGAAAATAGTTAATTCCCATTCTAAAATTACTTTCTACTATATACAAATTTTAATGACCTATTCTCTATTTCCACTTAGTCTTATTTAGCATCGGCTAATGATCCTTCCGCGAACAACGATAATGACCTATTAACGATTTCACTTGAGTCTTATTTAATCACTTCTTAAAATTAAATATAACAATTTGTTGTATACAGGTTGTTCTAAATTTATATGCCCGTGGTTGAGAAAATTGAAAATATTTTATATTAAATTGAATTTTGTCTATAATTATCAAATTTTAATTTTCATATCAAATAGAAATATAACAGTATGTATGTATGTATGTATGTATGTGTGTGGAAAAGTTAAACCGATCTGAATTTTTTTTTCTGTGTTTCAAGAGGGTGTGAGGGCCGATTCAGAACCGGTCTAATTTTTGAATTCTGACTACCCGTAAGTTAGCTAGAGGACTAGGTAAATACAAAATAGCATATTTTTTGGGCGTATATATCTTAGGTTCAAAGAAAGACAGGAAAACCGCAAATACACCAAATCAATAGGGTTGAGTTAAGCTTTCAAATGGCGTTCAAGCGATCAAGCTGAGACATACGCAGTGCTCACCATAGCCAAAAAACTGAAAAATTAAACTTTGAAAATTTTGGTTTTTCGACAATTACTCAAAATTTCAACCTACGAATTTCGCCAATAACTGAGCGTTTGTAGAAGAACTCAGGACGCGTCTAACGGTGTATACCTTATATCTGGGAAAATTCGAATTTTTAAGTTATAGGCTTCATAAGTATGATCAAATCTATTTCTTATGGGAAAAACGGTTTTTCAAGCTCAATAATTCCTGTAATACGTTCAGTTATCATAGTCGATCGTGGATGCATCAGATACTACTTGTCAATACGTTTCAAATTCATGTTTAGTGATCAACATCAGGTAAGCCGTTCAGAAGTTATAGAGCTCCAAAAGTAGAATTAGTCCAGGAACTGAAATTTTTCACTTCGCAGTTTTTACAGAATGGATCGATTTGCTTAAAAATTTGACAACAAGTAGTGGATAGTCCAAGGATCAAAATCTATATATGATGCCGAAAGACGCTTTTACCATGGGGTGGTTGCCACCTCACCTCGAGAGTGGAATTTTTTTTTTATATTTTGACCACAAATGCTGGTAAAAATATTAATTATAACAAAAAATGTTCATTATAAATTTTTTTGATAAAATTAATAGTTTTCGATTTATTAGTTATCGAAGCTGTTAGTTTTATATCGGAAAGATTACCAGAAAACGGCAGTTCTCGCCAGTGGCGCAGAAATACACCCCCCTACACGCGACACTATTATATATACGAAATCTTCAAGTTCAAAACAAAGACTCACCCATTCATATGTCAACCATCCATTTTGGTCCAAGGGTGTCGATTTTACGGCCCTTCCTATTTAGGGTCTGTTTTTCGTTCTGGTCCCCAAAACTCCCAAAAACTTCGAAAATTTAAGTCCGACTTTTGCGGCTTCTAACAGTACTGATCATTACCTTTCCAACGCATGTCTAATTTTGAACATTACCAGAGAACGGCAGTTCTCGCCAGTGGCGCACACCCACACCACCCTACACGCGACACTATATATACACAAAATTTTCGATTTTCTAAATCTGACTGAATTGAAAATTGGGCCAACTCCCATCTTAAAGTTCAGAAAAGACTCACCCATTTATATGTCAACCATCGATTTTGGTCCAAGGGTGTAGATTTTACGGCTCTTCCTATTTAGGGCCTCTTTTTCGTTCTCGTCACCAAAACTCCCAAAAAGTTTAAAAATTTGTCCAACCTTTACGGCTGCTAATAGAACTGATCATTACCTTTCCAATGCATGTCTAATTTTGAAAATCGGTTATACCATTCAAAAGTTATAGAGCTTAGAAATGTGACTCAATTTTTATTTAAAAAAGGGAAAATGTTTGTGGATATGTATGTATGTGTGTTTGAAAGTTAAACCGATTTGATATTTTTCTCTGAGTTTAAAGAGGGGGTCAGGGCCGATTTAGAACCGGTGTAGTTTGTTACTTTTGACGACCCATAAGCCAGCTATAGGACTTGGTAAGTACAAAACGGCATATTTTTGGGGGTATATATATTCGGATCACGAATAGGGAGGAGAACCGCAAATACATCAAATCAATAGCGTTGACTTAAGCTTTCAAATGGTGTCTAAGCCGTCAGGATCAGACATATACACGGCTCAGTATAGCCGAAAAACTGAAAAACTAAACTTTGAAATTTTTTTTTTCGACAATTACTCAACATTTCAACGTACGAATTGCTCCAATAACTTAAGGTTTGTAGAAGGACTCAAGACGAATCTAACGATGTATACCTCATATCCGGGAAAATTCGAATTTTTAGGTTATAGGCTTCATAAATATGATAAAATTTATTTCCTGTGGGAAAAACGGTTTCGAAAGCTCAATAATTCCTGTAATAGCTTCAGTTATCATACTTGACCTTAGATCCATCAGATACTACTGGTTAATACGTTTCAAACTCATGTTTACTGATCAAAATCGGTTAAGCCGTTTAGAAGTTATTAAGATACAAAAGTATAATCCAATTAACGATTATTCCCCAAATGGTTTATGCAGTTGTAGTGGTTACGACGCTAAATTTGATCTGGCAACGGGCAATCCGACTTCATTTACCGGCCATCTCAATATATTTTTTTTTTCAGTCTATTTCGAATAGAAAAAAATCTAGTGTACATTCGATTGACACTAGATCATTTGGGAGATAATGCAACAAAGGTGACAATTTATAAAGCTTGACGTGTAATAGAGGAACATTGCATTTACATTACATTTAATTTATAAATACCTTTGAAAAACTCCTGATACAAGAATAAAAAACCGCTAAACGCCGTAAAAATGAGTGGCGCATAAAATATTCCAGCTACAAAAGATCTGATATGAATGTTACGTGGCGCGAAAATGGATTTTCATTTGATGCAAAACAAAATTTTAGTTTTATTTTAAAATATTTTTCCATAATATTTGCTAAATTTGAAGTAAACGCGCCACAAAAGAGTTTCAAAATTCAAACTGTACCAAAGTTACTCTTTTGTGGCGCGTTTACTTCAAATTTAGCAAATATTATGGAAAAATATTTTAAAATAAAACTAAAATTTTGTTTTGCATCAAATGAAAATCCATTTTCGCGCCACGTAACATTCATATCAGATCTTTTGTAGCTGGAATATTTTATGCGCCACTCATTTTTACGGCGTTTAGCGGTTTTTTATTCTTGTACTTTATACGTGAGCAATATTTTTAATTTTTCTATACTTTTGTGGGGGAAGTCTACCGATTTTCCCCAAGTTTTAGTACGTTGTACTATGAAAAAAGGTACTGTCTGAATTTTTCAGATTTTTTTGAGTATGGAGACTCCTTTTGTGACCCATAAAATGCTAATAAACAGCCCTTTTTAACGTTTTTTGAAGATTTTTTCCTAGGTCCCTCTATACCAAAAATGCTTTAGAAAACGTCATGATTTAGCTCCTGATACCTACCTACTTTTCATACGAATTTTATTAACTTGTCAAGGCGCTATTTTGGTAAAAATTAAAGTAGGCCCACTTTTTACCAAAAATTACCATTTTCAAACAGCTATAAAACAGCTTTTAAGTGACGCAGCCGTATTTAGGTAGTAACAAATAGAAAGATCTAGAAAAGATCTACAACTTCGTTATATAAAGTTTTTTCGTGCTTCACAACTTTTCGAGCTACGGACGTTTGAAAAGTACCCTTTTTTGCGGTTTTTGCGTTTTCAAAGAGGCGGAAATTTTTTCTGCCAACTTCGAATTGCACAAAAGTTTTTTACATATACTTCAAGCTACCGAAATAACTTGTTTGCTTATTTGCTTTTAACCCGTTCATCTGAACCTCTAAGGATCGAGAAATTTTGATACCTTCGTGAGCTAATATACCTTACCCTGTTGACCTTTATCGCTAAACCAAGGGCTATTCAGCCCTTTAAGCCCTGATGTGCAGAGGCAAAGAAGGAGATATAGTAACTCAACAGAGTAAAATATCACAAAGACGGACAGAATTCTTCAAAGAAAAGTTTGAAAATATCGCAGATCCACTATATGATGGAATTATACTGGATCATATGGATACCAGAGAAACAACCCCCTTCAGTAGCTGAAATGTAAGAAGCAGTTACCAGACTGAAAAACAACAAGTCACCTGGATTAGATAACATTGGCGCAGAATTAATAAAGTAAGGCGGAGACTCCCTATTGAATGCGACACACGAACTAATAGTGAACATATGGAATAATAAACAACTGCCACAACACTGGAATGGCGAAATAATTATTCCACTACACAAAAAGGGAGATCAGCTTCAACGTAAAAATTACCGGGCAATAACGCTACTGATTGTGGTATATAAAATACTGTCAAAGATTGTGTATGAGCGATTGAGACCATATGCGGAACAAATAGTTGGAGGATATCAATGTGATTTCTGCAGACAGAAATCCACAATAGATCAGATCTTCGTCTTGAGGCAAATCTTGGAAAAGACTAGTGAATCTAATATAGACACACATCATCTCCTCATTGATTTTGAAAGTAAAGGAGTTTAGTATTGAAAGAGTTTAATATTCCAACTCAACTCATGGATATAATAAAAGAAACACTTAAAGTACAAAGCAAAATTCGAATTCAAAACGCACTAACACATACAACCCATGTTAGAACGTGCCTACGAGAGGGAGATGCCCTGTCCTGTATTCTATTAAATATCACATTAAAGAAAATAATTAGAGATTCAAAAGTCAACAACAGAGGAACAATAATAACAAAAAGTGTACAAATATTGGCATTTTTAGATGATGTTGATATCATATCTAGACGCGAATGAGAGATGATAGAAGCATTTAATGCGATAGAAAGAGCGACACAAACAATGGCCTAAACATTAATGAAATAAAAACCAAATACATGAAGGCCAGCAAATCTACAGCCGAAAGAAACCTACAGAATCTGACAATAGGATACTATAACATCGAAAGCATGAAAAATTTTACATATCTAGGTTCACTAGTTACCGCAGATAACAATGTCAGTGAAGAAGTTAAGAGAAGAATACATATTGCTAATAAAACATATTATAATGGACTAATTAAACATCTAAGATCTAACGACATCACAAAAAAGCCAAATGCAAAATATACAAAACCCCGATAAAACCGGTCCTTACATATTGGTCAGAGACATGGACACTGTCGAATTTCACTGAGAATCTATTAGATACGTTTGAACGAAAAATCCTTAGGACTGCGCTCCCTGTTCTAAGTGAAAAATAATAGGTCTGGATCCCGCGTATGAAAAAAAAGTTGATTAATAGCAAGCTGAAAATTTGTTAATAGCTTAAGGGTGTCTAGTCGAATAAACTTTGATATGTGTGAACACTGGAACAGGGGTAGTTTTAATTGTGGAACAGGTTAAAAATTTGGAACGGTCACAGCACGAAAACGGCACATTTATTTTGTCCGACAGAACAGACTTAAACTCTTCGAACAGAGATTAAACTCTCATGCAAAAATCAGACTGCTATTTATCACCAAATGGGCGTTTTAATGAGTGGAACATGTAGAATATGTCAAATGACAGGAATTATGACAGGTAATAAATATCAGTCTGATTTTTTCATGATAGTTTAATCTCTGTTCGGAGAGTTTAAGTCTGTTCTGTCGGACAAAATAAATGTGCCGTTTTCGTGCTGTGACCGTTCCAAATTTTTAACCTGTTCCACAATTAAAACTACCCCTGTTTCAGTGTTCCCATATATCAAAGTTTATTCGACTAGACACCCTTAAGCTATTAACAAATTTTCAGCTTGCTATTAATCAACTTTTTTTTCATACGCGGGATCCAGACCTATAAGATTGTTTTGCCTTCACATTGAAACTGAATAAAAATGGTATACATTTTTATTTGTTTCAAAATTATATCTTCGGCGCCATAAGTAATTTTCTTTCACCCCCTTATATACAGCGTGTCTACTTGAGTTGGAAACATATGGGAAACTTTTTTATTATTAATTTTACGAAAAAAAGTTATTCTTTATAAAAAGTTCTGCATGCCCCAAAACCTAAGATTCAATCATCAGATATCAAATTTTCTGAATATTATACGAGGTATGTCAAAAAATATGAACTTCGTTCAAGAGTAAAGTACTTTTATTTCTCTCAATATCGAAAATGGTTATTCTGAAAAGTTGTTTGGAAATAAAAACTAAGCTCAAATATGCAATTACATGCTTCTAATTGGAAAAAAATATTTTCCAAATGTTTCTCAAATTTATTGATATTAACTTCGTTTTGATTCATTACACATACGATAACTCTTTTATTATTACTTTTACAAAAAAAGGTATTCTTTATAAAAAGCTCTGTAGGTCATAAGGCTGAAGATGCAATCAACAGATATCACATTTTATTAATTTTATACGAGTTATGTCAAAAAATATGAATTTCACTCAAGAGTAAAGTACCTTTATTTTTCACAATATTGAAAACAGTTATTAAAAAAGTTGTTTAGAACTAAAAACTATGTGTCAATATGCAATTACATCCTTCTAATTGAAATACTGTGACATATAAAGGTGCTATAATATTGAGCGAATTTCATATTTTTTGACACACCTCGTATAAAATTAATAAAAGTTGATATATCATGGTTGCGTCTTAGATTTTAGACCATGCAAAGCTTTTTACGAAGAATAACTTTTTTTCGTAAAATGAATAATAAACGAGTTATCATATTTGTAATAATTAAAAACAATGTTGGGTATTCTTAAATTTGAGAAAAAAAATTTTTTTTTTCAATAAGAAGCATGTAATTGCATATTTGATCTTAGTTTTTAATTCCAAACAACTTTTTATCATAAGAATTTTCGATATTGAGAGAAATAAAGGTACTTTACCCTTGACCGAAATTCATATTTTTTGACATACCTCGTATAATATTCAGAAAATTTGATATCTGATGATTGAATCTTAGGTTTTGGGGCATGCAGAACTTTTTATAGAGAATAACTTTTTTTCGTAAAATTAATAATAAAAAAGTTTCCCATATGTTTCCAACTCAAGTAGACACGCTGTATATAAGGGGGTGAAAGAAAATTACTTATGGCGCCGAAGATATAATTTTGAAACAAATAAAAATGTATACCATTTTTATTCAGTTTCAATGTGAAGGCAAAACAATCATATTTTTCACTTAGAACAGGGAGCGCAGTCCAGCACTCTGAATCGACGATTTTCGACTCTTATTGGAGTCATCATCAGAGAGGCGTAGGCCTGCTGCTTTCTGCTCGAAGTGATCAAACCATGAAAGTTTATCCCCACACTGCAACTGAAGTGTATGGATTAGGTGATTAGCGTCATCTGGCAATCGAAAGGTAAAGTTTTCAATCCTAATAGCAACATTAATAATATTGAAAAATATTACTAAAAGATTTTTAATTTGAAAACTTATTGGTCCATTTCTCTGATAACACCTCCAAGGCTTCTAAAATTTGCAATCCAAATGGGATGCTGCAGTGAAGACAAAGGGAGGGAATTCTAAAATGTTGCAATTCACAATCCCCGTCTGCAGCTTGGTAAAGTTCCAACGGAAAATGGACCTAGTTACTCTATAGGAGTAATACTAATATAAAACAAATAAAAATGGGTACCATTTTTATTCAGTTGCAATACGAAGGCAAAACAATCTTATTTTTCACTTAGAACAGGGAGATATAATATAATTTTGAACTATACGCAGCATACAACGAACCCGACGTCACAACATCCATAAAGATCGGATGTCTGCGCTGGATGGGCCATGTTGAACGGATGTTGGAGACTGAAACACCAAAACATATAATGAGGTAAACACCAGTAGGGAGAAGGTCAAAGGGAAGACCCAAACTTAGATAAATGAAACAAGTGGAACAAGATCAGAAAACACTTAAGATTACCAACTGGAAATACAAAGCAAGGAACAGAACAGAATGGCAGAAAATCCTAAAACAAGCCAGGACCCAAAAAGGGTTATCGAGCTACTGATGATGATGATTCAGCCCTTCCATACATCATGAATCATGAAAGTAGAAAAAAGACATTTAATTTAGGCTCTGGAAGAAGTCTCTAGCGTTTACGAAACCAAAGTTATGTCAATTTTAAGATTTAATTGAACTGAATGTATAGTCTATGTTGAACGGTCGCGATACTGTATGAAAAAACTAATCACCTTTTTTTTTACTCCGGAAAATATATTTTTAGATTTTTTGGTTCCTTCTTAACAAAAAATATTTTGTTTTTTAAAAGAGGCAAGTGGGTGGCAGCTTGAATATTGAATTTAAGCAAAAAACAATATTTATTTGTCAAATAAACATTTTTTTATTTTCTGGCAGCATTAAAATGTATTTTGAATTAGGTATATTAATTATATATATTCTTCTTTTAGTTTCAATTAATTTAATACAAAAAAAATTTTTTGGCACCCTGTATAAATAATTAGGTTAATGTTTATATCACTGAATATAAAATTGAATAAACTTTTAAATGAGCTATCACACGACCCCTATTGTCATTAAAAAATTCAGCGATTACGTCATCGCGCCCCAGATGCATGAGCTAACTAGTATGATATATATGTCAAAAAATCATAATTTGAAAATAAAAATCAACCTTATCGGGATTTCGAAAATCGCCAATTCACGAAAAAATGAATTTATTCCATCCTTTACGTGCTCACTGTATAAGCTATGCAAAAGAGAATACAAATTATTTTTATTTTTTATGACTTACTTTTTTTTATTACATAATATAATACATTTTTCTATATGCATTAGTAAATATACACTTACGTAGTTGGCTCGTCCAGAAATAGAACAGGAGGATTGTTTAATAATTCCAAAGCTATCGATAACCTTTTTCGTTCTCCACCGGATAACCTACTTGTACCAGTCCTTTTTGCTTTGTCTAATCGTAGTAAACTTAAAATTTCATCTATCTGGAATAAAAAAAATATAATTTAGTTTAACTAATCAATTAATTTATTTTAGTATGTACGCAAAGATTTTTATAAAAAAATTAACAGTTTACTGTTTTAGTTTTAAGTGGGTGACAGACACAAACTTTAAGTAAGCGAGTTTTAAGATCGCGTACTTACTCGGCTCGACGTGTCGGTGACACACGGCAAGCTTACGCTTAGTCATACTGCATTTCGATGTCGTCGAGAGAAGACATGCACAAAAATAACAATTATTCCAACACAAAAAGATAAAATGACCTTGTTTTACTCTAATGTATCTATCTTATGAATATTTAATTAGGTTTACTCAAAAAACACATAATGAAGAACAATTTAGTAAAGCTTAGAATAGTTTTATTACGTTTTAGTCCTGTCGCCATGGGGGTACAACGGCCTCCTTTATTCAGATGGACTTAGCCAAGTTTTTTTATGTATTTTGATCCGTAGACAGGGGCGTAACAGAGCAGCGTGAAGCTTGCGAGGGGCCCCAATCGCTTAGGGGCCCCATCTTGTCATCTGATATTATGTAGAAATCTGTTATTGTTATATTATTTTACGTTGTGTGTTGAAAATTATTAAAAACGTAAATTTCTAAATAGACGTATTTGCAAAGTGAATCAATCATCTGATAATATCTAGAAACGTTGCCTAGAAACTATAATGCTGTACGTGACTATTGAAAGATTTAAGAATTGCAATTTGCCGAATATTAGAACAATATTTCTAAATCTAGAAATGGGTTTTCTCTTTAATCTTTACCTGAGTTTAGTATTTCGATATAATTATCCAGAGGCGTAACAGAGGCCCCCGCAGCATGAAGCTTATGGGGGGCCCCAATATGTCAAGGGCCCCATCTTGTTGTCTAAGTAAATATGTGTTGCTATATTATTTGCATACATACGTTTTTTAAGCAGTGCAGTATTGAAAATGAAGTTGTCCATCCGAATTAATAAAATTGTAGATATATTCGCTGATAGTAGATAGTGCACGAAGAAAGTTGTTCATCACATAGAATAATACTAACGTAATAATTTAGTAATTTTTGTTCTATTTTATTCTATATCAATAAAGATGACAAATGTAAGTCGTCATAAACAATGCATGAATACACCAATAGTTCAGTAAATTACAGTTTTGGAGTGAAATTATCAGCGTCACGACGGACGTATTTGCTTGACAATTTGGATTTAGGTTCTAGTTACACTGCACTTCAAAGTTGGATTTATGCCGTTGGTTGCGTTTACCTCGGGGGGTGACACCCCTCCTTGGGGTGAAAAACATACATTTAAAATAAGTCCGGAAATGTGTAAATTGACTAATTATAAGCAACTTTTGTTCTTCTATAGAGTTTCTTTATCTATGCTGATACTTTTCAAGTCATTTGCGATAGGAAATGTTTATTTTTCCAAAAAAAAAACGTTTTTAGACGGGTTTTTCGCAAATAACTCAAAAATAAGTCCGAATTAAATATCAAACAAATATTTGTAGCAAAAATGTAGCTTATAAGATACAGAAAATGGTCTACTTATTCATGAAGTCTATCGACACAGTAAAAGCACAGTTGAAGCTCATGAAAAATTATTCTCATTTGTCCAATTCCAAATCGAATATTTCAACCTGAAATAACCAAAAACTCTTAAATCGTTTTTTAAATGTTTTAAGAAAAAGCTTTATTTTTATTTTTTATAAAAGTTTCTAGCACGAAAACTATACGAGTTACTCTCAAAATAAAGTTAGCCCCTTTTTTGGTAAAAAAAATCGTGAAAATCTGCTACTATTCTACTCAAAATAAAATTTATAATTAGTGCTTTACCATTTACTTTAAATATTTATTGTTTATATGATCTGTAAGTTTGACCGGTTCGAAGTTCTTATTTTTGAAAAAATTTAATAGTTATTTATGATATAAGTGTTAAAACTACACGTTTAAGGCACGCATGTGAAAATTTGCAGAATGAGCGAAGTGAGTTCTGCAATTCACATGAGTGCCTTAAAAATGTACTTTTTAACACGCATATCATACAATATTTTTTCTACAAACGTAATTACAGGACAATATCTACAAAAACTTTTACTTGAAATTGACTGCCATTCCATTTTTATATTTTTTTGACATTACATCAAAATTGCCATATTTTACGTTGATTTACTGGGCTGTTACACATATAGGTATTTGTTACACATGTCGCATTTGGTATTTTTTTAGAGGGGGCCCCATTTCCAATTCTGCGGGGGGGCGACGAAGTTTGTTACGCCACTGCCCGTAGAACACGAATTTTTTGGGTAACAGTTGATTCGGATGTCGATAAGATTGTTATAACCCAAGAACTTGAGGAATTACGTAACAGCGATTTTTCGCAAAACAAATGAACAAATGAAAACGACTTGAACTTTCAAATGCGGTAAGCAGAATTGCTTTAATTGCAGAATTAATTTTATTTTTTAATCAAAATTTAATCGGGTTCAAAAATTGCAATTTTTCGATTTTTTGAAAGTTCAACCGCGTTTATCTCGAAAACTTTGCATCCTACGAAAAATAGTATGGTATAACTAGACCCAAACCCAGACATTCAAAGTGAAAGTTATCCTCCAACACCAAATTGTTCTATACGATCCACATAATGTTCAGAAAAAAGTCACACCATTTTGCGCGTCAAGTTTGGGAGGGAGAGGGGAGAGAAATCGGTAAATTCGTAGTTTTTACGTTTTTCGTCAATATCTCTAAAACTATGCAGTTTAGCATGAACAACCTTCTATACAAAAATATTCTACATAAAATTTGAAATAAAAAAGGTCCTATACAGAATCCTTCTAAAATGAACGGTTCCAAAGTTACGGAGATAGTATATTATAATTGGTCCAAAAAAAGGCCTAACCCAGACATCCAAAGTAAAAGTTTTCCTCCAACACAAAATTGTTCTATATGGTCCACATATTGTTTAGTAAAAAGTTTCACCAATTTGAGCGTCCGGTTTCGGGGGGAGATGGGGGAGAAGTCAGTAAATTAGTAGTTGTTTTACATTTTTCGTTAATATTTCTAAAACTATGCTTTAGCGTAAATTATGTTCTATACTCAAACTTTCTACATAAAATTTAAAACAAAAAAGGTCCAATACGTAATTGTTATACTTAAAGTCAACGGTACCAGAGTTACGGAGGGTGAAAAGTGGAGGTTTTCGATACTTTTTATATTTGTTGGTCATTTTATAATCTTATTACTGATGAAAGAATTTTTTTTGTAAATAAAATTTGCTATTTCAGTGGCCGATGGTATGTTAGTGATAAGCCCTTGAAGAAACGTCAACCTCACCACCCAAAATCATCATTAATTATCCAAGTAGTATAAAAAGTATTGAAAACCTCTACTTTTCACCCTCCGTAACTCTGGAACCGTTGATTTTATAACAATTATGTATAGGACCTTTTTTGTTTTAAATTTTATGTAGAACATTTTTGTATAGAACATTTTTTACGCTAAAGCATAGTTTTAGAATTATTGCCGAAAAACTTAAAAAAACTACTAATTTACCGACTTATCTTTCATTCCCCCCCCCCCCCAAATCGGACGCTCAAAATGATGTAACTTTTTACTGGACAATATGTGGACCCTATAGAACAATTTGATGTTGGAGGAAAACTTTTACTTTGGATGTCTGGGTTAGGTGTTTTTTTGGACCAATTACACATACTACCTCCGTAACTTTGTAACCGTTCCTTTTAGAAGGATTTTATTAGTCGAGGAAATGAAGCATTTTGGCTCGCAATTTTTTCGTCCAGCATGGATTTACATGAAATTTTCACAGAAGGTAGGGAATAGTCCAAGGATTATTTTCTATATCATGCCGCTGTACGCTAAAACCTTGGGGGTGGTTGCCACCCCATCTCGGGGGCGGGAATTTTTAATTACATTTTAACTATGTAAATAGATGTAAAAAGTAATTCTAAGAAAAAAATGTTTTTTACATTTTCTTCGTAAAACTAACATTTTTCGAGATATTCGCGCTTAAAAGTAAGTTTTTCGATGAAAAAATCGACTTTTTTAGAGGGTTTTTTGAGAATACCTCGAGAAATATGCATTTAATCAAAAAAACTGTAGATATCAAAATTGTATCTTTTCGTAACACAAACCAAATTATTTTTCTATAATATCGCTAAGACCAACAAAAACCGAGATACGGCATGTTAAAAGTTAGCTTTTTTCGTCAAATGCATAATTTGAAATATTCAAAGTAAAATAACGGAAAAACTTTGCATTTTTCGAGGAAAACTTAAATACTCTTTTTTCAAGTATACAGTTAGGCCTTTCAAAAAAAAATAATAATAAGTTTCTAGTCTGAAAATTAAGCGACTTATGATCAAAAAATTTCGCTACCTGCTTTTCCCTATGAAAAAATCAGTGCACACAACCCCCTAACTACCCTCCTGATTAAAAATTGGTCTCCACCTTTCTGTAATTCCGTTTATATTTATATTATCAATACACCCAAGAAGTCTGACCTATTTAAAAGGGATAATTTTAGAAAAATTGGAATTTAAAGAAAAATTAATTTTTTGGAATTTCCCATTTTTCACCTTTTACTTCAAAATATCTCCGAAAATACTGGAGATACGAAAAAATGATAGACTACTAAATTGTAGCTTCTTGAATAACTAAACAATAACAATTCCCTTGTGCATAGATTTTCATTAGAGTGAACAGTTAGCGAGATATAGCTGTTTAAAACTTCTATTTACGAGCAAACACACCCTTATTCGAGCCCTTTAAACCCACCCTTATTAAAAACTGCGGGATCTTACGGAATTTAGTTTACACAGTCTTATAACTCTTTAAAAATCCCACAAAGTCATTTTTGAAAAAACTTTTCACCGCCAAAAATGAAGAAGCTATGTTTGTAAAACGAATTTTTTTTTTCGAAAAATTCGGATAGTCCGATTATAGATAAGTTTCAATGTATGTATAATACCACAGAACCGGTTCGTATACTGGAAGATGACTAAAAAACTATTTGTATTTGTATTTGTACATATTTGTAAATTCGTATTTTTGTGTAAATAAATGTTTTTGTAATTCTTTAATTCTACTTTTTTTTCTGTACAGACCTACTAAAATATCTACTTATAAAAACTGTCATGTTATTAAGGGTGGTTTTTAAGGGTTGAAATATTTTGATATTATATCCTAAAGTATAAAACAATCATTTAACCAATCAAAACCAAATTTTACCCGTATTAAAGTTTACAATGTTTTTATATTATTTTTGACAATAAGGGGTATTTTACACCCCTAAAAATAATCAACGCCCTTAAGCAAGATATAGAATATGAAGTACAGGGTGAGATGATAGTAATCCCAAATTTTTATGTAAATCGATGCAAGCTGAAATTATTCTTTTAGGATAAGTAAATTTTTTATATATAGCTCCAACAAGGGTGGTTTTAAGGGTTGAAATATTATGATAGTATATCTTAAAGCATGAAACATTCATTATGTAACTAATAAGAACCAAATGTTGACAATATTAAAGTTTAAAATGTTATTTTATAATTTTTTACAATTAGGGGTAGTTTTCACCCTTACAAAACCAAAAGCGTACAACGGCTCAATATAGAAAATGAACTAGTGGGTGTAATGAGCCTAATCCCAAAATTTTGTACAAATCGATGCTGGACGAAAAAATTGCGAGGTTTTGCCATTTTTTCAGCTTCAGTTCCTCGACTATATGCATAGGACCTCTTTTAATTCAAATTTAATGTAGAACATTTTTGTATAGAAGGTGGTTCATGCTAAACCGCATAGTTTTAGAAATATTGACAAAAAACTTAAGAAACTACGAATTTACCGATTTCTCCCCACTCCCCCCCCCCAAACCCGACGCTCAAAATTGTGTGACTATTTTCTGAACATCATGTGGACCATATAGAACAATTTGGTGTTGGAGGATAACTTTCACTTTGGATGTCTGGGTTATGCCATTATTTGGATCAATTTTATCATACTAAAAACTTGTAAGAACATTTTTTGCTTAGAATGACTCAAAAAATACAAGAAAATGTTTGTTTTGCGAATAATCGCTGTTATGCAATTCCTCAAGTTCTTTGTTTATAACAATCTTATCGACATCCGGATCAACTGTTACCCAAAAATTCGTCTTCTACGGGTCAAAATACATTAAAAAGACTTGGGTATGACTGAATAAAGGAGGCCGTTGTGCCCCCCTAGCGACAGGACTATTTCAACAATAAACGATCCAATTATTTATAGGCAATTTGGGTAATTAGTAAAAATATAGGCGTAGCTTAACGCAATAAAATGTGTGTCTGCCCCCCCTTTTTACAATAATGTTATTATATACAACAGCTTTGTTTTTACGATAAGTCGAATATAAACTCCTATACTACGTTCATTCCCAAGATAAATTCGGACGCTAGATTCAAACACGTGATCGGTGGGTGTGTCGTGCCGTCGCAGCTTATCATTGGTTAGAAACCTCTAACCAATGACCAATAGTGCTTCTCTGGTCCCGAGTGCATTTCTAAAACCAAACTGATTCTCTTGTCAAGTATTTAGAAAATATGAATGAACCGGCTCGTTGGGCTAAAGCCTCGGTTTCCTTGAAAGCGGCACCGACAAACTGCGAGCGTAACACTGCGATGAATGACGTCATAAAAAACTGTACCACGCAAAATAACAGCGGTGGTTTCCAAGGATGCGTTCGAAGCCACCGCTTGCTGAGTTTAAACATTCCATTGCCGCAGTGATGAACCTTGAATTTTTCACCGTAATTTGACGGCATTCATCGCAGTGTTACGGTCGCAGTTTGTCGGTGCCGCTTTCGAGGAAACCCAGGCTTTAGGAATCGATATTCTGATAAATATAGATAGAAGACAGTCTCGGGATCACACTGGTGTTGTATCATTATACAGCCTTCTGCGACCAAAGCTGAACATAGGCCTCCCCTAATGTCTTCCAGTTCTGCTGATCTTAAGGTTCCTGCAGCCAATTCCCAGTGATTCTATTGACGTCGTCGTCTGTCCATCATGTAGCTGGTCTACACCTACTCCTTCTGTCTGCTCGTGGTCTCCACACTGTCATTTTTTGGATCCACCGACTGTCATTCATTCTGGCCACATGGCCATCCCAGTTATATTTCAGGTGTTGTATATTGCTTTTATGTTAGTGTAACGGTGTTGATAAGTTTTATTATGACTTTTATATTGTCTTCGTCTACCAGTTTTAACAACATAGTCCGTGTTTCATATAAGCCAAGTTGAGTCCCTGAATCTTTACCCGTACGTCATCATTTAAAGCATACGAAATAAGTCGATGATAAGTCGGAAATTTAAATTTACTAAACGCAATAGCAAGTGACTTGCTGTTGAGTTTAGTAAGTTTCACTTTCCGACTTATCATCGACTTATTTCGTGTGCTGTAAGTAAATGATGACGCACGGGTAAAGATTCAGGGACTCAACTGTATCTTAGTTTTAGCATTTTATCGAATTTCTACATCTGATTTCATGATTTCTGGATCGTCAATAGAATCATTGGTAGAGTCAAAGTTCAATATTTCTGTCGTCGCTGAACTCCTCAAATATATTCGTTTATACAATGGTTTGTATTTAAACCAGGAGGAGTAAACTAAAAAGACAGATGCACACCCAAGAAAGTCACTAGAAGAATCACCAAATACATCTTCTTTTTTGGTTGATCATATCGGCCTTCGACGGTGGTTCATACATATTATATTATATTATAATATAATATAATATAATATAATATAATATAATATAATATAATATATTATATTATATTATATTATATTATATTATATTATATAATATAATATAATATAATATAATATAATATAATATAATATAATATAATATAATATAATATAATATAATATAATATAATATAATATAATATAATATAATATAATATAATATAATATAATATAATATAATATGTATGAATTATATACTAATACGTCGCTAAAGAGTTCTAAACAAACTGTTTTTTATATAAAAGTAGACTAAAAATCAAAAAATTTAAGGAATAACGCAGAAAACACAAAAAATGGCCGTTATAAATCTATGAAATGCCAGTAGTGTCATTTCATAAATGTCATTAGTGTCAAATTTTCATAACAGTGGAGTAAACTTGCCTGAGGTTGGACCAATTATAAACAATCATTACGGCGAAGTAAATTTGAATTACTCCTCTTGGTTTAACAGACCGTAGTACAGATGAAACCTTTTTTTTAATATGCCGCTCATCTCTTTTATTTTTCTATGCATAATCAAGATGTTATATAGTAGGGGAGAAAAGTAGGCTAAATTTGCAGTTACTCGAGCGTTATGGGGACCTATTGGGTTGTGAAGAGTAGGTCCTAAAACCAAAAAAAATAAGTTGAGTTTTCCATAAAGTGGAAGACTTTTCATTTTTTAATTTAATTTTCCATTTCCAACAATCGTTTTTTCCGATTGTAGCGCCATCTATCCATAATTCGAAGAAATGTGTCGAATAAAAGTTACTTATTTTTACGTAAGGAATCCAAATCTGCAATAAAAAATGGGGCTTCTATTTAAGACTTTAAAGTAACCCTCGACCCTACCTCCCTGGGTGGTCGTGTTTGGTATCATTCAAAAGATTTTTCAAAAATATTGACTACGTGTATTTTTCAGTTTTTCGATCTGATGTTCATTTCACGAAATATCGCGGGGTGCGTGTTTAAAATTTTAAATTTACCGTCGTATTTGGTATAATTCTGTAGAATTTTGAAAAATATTGAACACTTACTTTTTAGTTTTCCGATCTGACGTTCATTTCGCGAAAAATTTGCTTTTTATGTGAAACTTTGTGACTCACCCATTTCCTTATCGTCAGATTTTTGAAAAATATATTGTTTAGCATATAAACTTACCTTATCTTAATCTGACGATTTCGAGTCTTTCTAAGGATAGATTTTTTTTCGGACCCCCCCCCCTAACGAGCTACCCTGTATTAAGAGCCAATATGGTAGAGGTACAAGGTTTCTCCCCATGTGATAATCTGATGTGCTCGAGTAACTGCAAAAATCCCGGTTTGTGCTTCCCTACCATTAACTAAAGCTACTAGATCTTCTATATCCTCTCATTTTTCATTTTCTCTTTAGCCCTTTTTATTTCTCTTAATTTTAGCTGAAAATATTTATATTTAACCATATTATTTGATCGAGATATTAATAAACGTCATTGACTTAATTTTAAGGTATCTTCTATCATAAATTTACTGCTTTTCGCTCCAAAAATTTAAACGTTTTTATATTGCTTTTAAATTGACCAATAAATATTTATGATCGCAAAAAATTTAGCAGTTCGATAATTACCAGAAACGACACAAGATAGAATTTGGTGATTTATTTATATATTATAGCACACGTGCATACTTCTGTTCTGCATAATAATTCTAAATGGACATCGCACACATTTTATGGAAAATATAATGTCACTCAAATTCAATAAAATTTATACCAATAGATTCGTTTTAAATTAACGATCAAATCTTATCATTGCGCCAACTCTGTATTTTCAAAAATAAGAGCAGAAATTGATATAAATAAATCTGAAATCAAATGCGTAGGTACATAAGTTAGAGAGAGAAAAAATATTTTAAAATAACCAGATTTTCGGTACTCCATAAATCAGCGGATTAGTTTCACTAATCCGCTTAGGCTCAGCGGGATTTAAGCTGTTATGAACAGCACTCAGAGCAATAATGATTGTAAACTAACATTTTATGGACTCAAAAAATGTGATTTCGATGAACTTTAATTGCAATTTGCGCCGTAATTAATCATAATTAAGAGTTGGCGCAATGATAAGAATTGATCGTTATATTAAAACGAATCTAATCGTATAAATTTTATTGAATTTGAGTGACATTATATTTTCCATAAGATGTGTGCGATGTCCTTTAACACTGAAAATTAAAAAGATCGATATCATTATTAACAAATGAGAACGTGCTATTGTAAAACGTAGTAAGTAAGAACTGAACGTTAGTGAAGGGAAATAAATTTTTCTCAGGACATTTTCACTCAGGACTCAGGAGTATTTTCAGTTTTCAGAGCCGCTGAAACAGTTCAATCCGCCGCGCGCCGCCCGGTAAAAAAAATTAACAAAGATTTTTAATTTGTTTAAGCAAAAATTGTTTAAATAATCATACAGCTTTCAAATGAGAATATTTATATTTTGTCAACGATATACATTATACAGTGATGAGCGCGCTAATAACCGGCAAAATAGCACAAAAGGTGGAAAACGTATGAAGTTGTGAAATAAAATTAAATGAAACTAGTCGAGCTGGGAAATTTAGCGATATTAACGTAAGAATTTACATTATATTGATTTGTTTACACGTATCAGAGGAGTATGTCAAGTAAAACTGTCACTGTGACAGTGGTAGTTGCCAAACTCGTCCGATACGTCTAAAGGTGGGAAACAATCAATATAATGTAAGTTAATAGGTTAATATCGCTAAATTTCCCAGCTCGGACTAGTGTTACTTCTTTTTATCTCAAAACTTAATACGTTTTCCATCTTTTATGCTATTTTGCCAGTTATTAGCGCGCTCATCACTCTATTTATATTTTTCTGTATATGAGAATAATTATAAAGTGTATAACATAGAAAACAATAGGTATTCTTGTTCTCATGATCATTTTTCAGTGCGTCAGAGTTTTTCGATTTCTCTCTAATGCATTAAGTTTGATGAGACGGAAAAAGCGGTAGCTCCGTGATTAAACACAAAAATAATGCAGCATTACAATGGTTATATACATAAGATGTCTATTCCTAACCTACGTTTGATTCGTTGATATTTAGAATGCGCGTTATTTCTAGCCAATCAAATACACGTATTACGAATATTTGACGAAAACTTCGTCCATTTTGGCCATTTTTTAGAAGTGTCAAAGAGTCAAGTGACGGTTATTATTCAGGTCAGTATTTTGTGTACCTGTCATTTTGAAATTTCGAATTCGACTTCCCTTGTGTTTCACAACTTTTTTGTACATTATTTTGTGTTTTGGTTTAGAATTTAGTTCGTTAAAAGTTAGTTTTGTATTTTGGTTTAGAATTTAATTCGTTAGAAGTTAGTTTATACTCCAGGTCATTATGCAAGAAAAATATTCATAGTAAGGAGACGTAACTCATGGCTGAAGAACCTTAGGAACTGGTTTGGATGTAATAACAATGAATTATTTAGAGCCGCGGTTTCAGAAATAAAGATCGCTCTGATGATTACCAACTTTTTAAGCGGAGACAGCACCTAGAGAAGAAGATAAAAACACAGTTTATGGATAGTTTTGTGTCATTTTTTAATGTTTCCATATTTATAAATTTAATTAACAATATTGTTTATTTTTAATTTTATTCCCCTTTATAAAAAATACCTACATGTTAACATATTGTGTAAAAATCAAATCTACTAAATTACTAATTAGTTTAATTCCACAAGCTTTATTCATCTAAAGTACGATTCTGGCATCTGTCAGATTCGTCAATAATTACATGAAATAAGTCTCGACACACCCAATACAGTATATGACGTCATAATTAATGACGCACTGAAAAATGATCATGAGAACAAGAATACATAGTTTTATTTTGTTATAAATAGATTAATTTATTAAAACAAAACTAAAGCATATTTGGCATTTAGTAATGCGTTAATTAGGTGGCTCTACTCGAGTTACCTCGCATTAAAAATGAAGACAAAATTGATGAAAATTTAGGAAAAATTAAGAAAACTGCTCTATGGGAAGCCGAGAAGATACATTTCTTAACATATACCGATTTTGAAATTTTAAATACTATGTCTTTCAACCTAGTTTTGGTATTTTTGGTATTTTTATTATTATTATATTTATGGATCGGTTTTATTACTGTATGTTATGAGTCTCTTCAATATATAAAAATTTGTATGGAGAAAGAGGACCGAAGTAAAAATGAAATGGAAAGAAAATAATCGTTTTCGTTTTGATTCAATTCGAGTCTCTTGCCATCCTCTGCCACCGTGTTTCGGGGTCTACCCCTTTTCAAAGAGGCTATGCAAGTAGACTGAATTGAATCACAACGAAACGAAGAAGAACTGCATATATTAAAATATTTGCAGCAGAGTGTGGTTAGACTGTCCTCTAACGGGGAATGACGAAATGAGTAAAAATAAATTTCGACCAAGAGTCAGTAATCTGTTAACCGAGATACAATAGTACCAAACGGCGTCGCTAGGAGAACACTCCAACAATGCGTCTCAGTGTACTTTAACGAAACGTCGTCTTTTTTTTTGAAAAATGGCTTTGGCAGAGCCAATTAGCCAGACTTGTTTGTGATTGATTGCAGATTCATAGTCATAAATTTCTTATAAACATAAGTACATTATAAAATATTATTTTTATAGATACATTGGTACATTGTTTAGCTTTTTTTATTTTGTTTTTTTTTTATTTATTTTACTGTTTTTTTAATATATATTTTAATTTGTGCGAAACACTTTTTTTACTTCTTTTTTGTTATTCTTTTTTTTTATTTTTGTTTCTATTTTTTTTTTTTTCTTTTTTTTTATTTATTATTTTTTTGCGGTCATTTTGTAACGTGGTCATTTTGTACTCTAAACCGAGTAAGGTATGAAAAATAAAAGAAAATAATCTTTTTCGTTTTGATTCAATTCGAGTCTCTTGCCATCCTCTGACACCGTGTTTCGGGGATGGCAAGAGACTCGAATTGAATCAAAACGAAAACGATTATTTTATTTTCTTTTTCATACCTTACTTGGTTTAGAGTACAAAATGACCACGTTTCGTTAAAGTAATCTGAGACGCATTGTTGGAGTGTTCTCCTAGCGGCGCCGCTTGGTATTATTGTATCTCGGTTAACAGATTACTGACTCTTGGTCGAAATTTATTTTTACTCATTTCTAAAAATGAAATGGTTTAAATATTACCATCCTATTGTTTATAACTTCGTCGCAAATGCGACGACTTTGATCAACATTGACCAGTTGTATCTAAGGAACCACTCCTCGCAATTCAACTTTTTTTCTTTTAAAAGAAGCGCATTGCGGAGTTATTTCCAACGTTGTTTTCTTAATCTAATTTAATCTAATAGTTCCTGAGATATTCTATTTGTTTATAAGCCAAAAAACTGTTTATAATTTTAAAACATTCCTGAGGGCGCTTAAATAGTCCAATTTCAATTCTGTAAAGTACATTAGATAGGTTTAGTGCCATTTTATACGAAAATCATATTTATTCTGGCTTATTGTAATTATTCTGGTTATTATATATTGCGTTCTTAAATTTTTAATTAATAATTTAATGGTTGCTAAACTACTTGTTCAATTTGCAACGGCTTCTACAAATATAATCTACCATAAAAGGTCTTTTATGTCACCAAGTTATTTAATTATTCATAAATAACTATTTTCCTAAAATTTTAGTTGAACAAAAAAGATTTTATTGGGATAACTTGGATTTTCCGAGGAAAATTTTCGTCGAAGGAAATCAGAAAAAATATCTCTGTACAGAGTTCAATTACGGTGAATTCGAGTGTCATTGGTTTAAAGGTAAAATCTTCGGAGTTACAGAGCAATAATTGAAAAAAACACAATTTCGGAACGCTAATTTGTTAATAAACAAAATAGCACACTTTCTGCGGACTTTGCAAATCGATATTACTAGTATATGCAATCCTAATTTCGATTAGAAGAGTATAACAGCTGTGAAAAACTTTTCCTTGTTTTTTACTAAATTGGCCAGAGTATAGTAACTTCCAGTCGAAGTTAACATTTTGCCAATATGTAACAAAGTTACTCCTAGAACTAGACAGTTCGGACTGAGTTCGGTGAATAGAATATAATTTTAGAGATATGTCCAATGTCCAATGTCCAATGTGCCATTTACATAAAACACCCCATATATCGGAAGTATACTTTACTTGTTTTTGTTATTGGAATGAAATGTAAATAAGTTGACCAAACCTTAAACTTGTTTATAATTAACAGGAATTAATATATCCCTAAGTAACATTTTAAAATAATGTAAATCGGAATAAAACATTGTAGAATATCAAATAAATATACTTTAAAATGTATAATATACGTCTGAATTGCCAATATAAATGAGTCAGATTAAATAAATTATTAGAAGAATTTTTTTACTTAGCAACAACATTTTTGTTTATTTTAGAAGTATTTTATATTTTGACAACGAAACCCGATTTGGGCTTCGAAACGTTAATAAATTCATTTTTTTAGTAAAATTGTGGCTTATTTCCCATAGAAAATAGTTAATTATAAAAATGCCACAAGGAAATAGCTTCAGAACAACATCAAATAAGTCATATCCTTGCGTAAAAAAATAAAATATACTACGTAAACAGACAGTTTAATTAATGAAATTCAGTCTATCTCTAGACTATGGGCAGTTTAGATCTTATCTCCCACTTCCTCATAATTTTTATGCTCGGCTTAACTCCAAAACATATTTGCACATTAAGATAATGACTACTATTTGTACATACAGATATGACGCACGATAAATAATAATAAAAGACTAGAATAGCAAGGTTAGGTGATAAATCACCCTTTCAAGTAACAAAATACAGAAATATAATACGAAAATAAAACTTTTTCTCATCTTAGGGGAGTCAATACATATTTTGACTTCGGAAAAAGAAAAAATTATACAAGATAGAACTGTTTGTAGTTCGATTAAAAAATATTTAATGAAATACATATCAAAAAGTTCTACTCCAGAAGTGGGTGCTTAATTTTTTATTAAACAAATGAACTGTGAAATTAATTGTTTTTTTAAATAACTAGGAAAATATAGATCTTGAAAAAACTACGAAAATATAAAAAAAAAACTAACCTGACCATTGAAAAATTCAGAAAAGTTAACACAAAAAACCTTATATAAAGATGTTTCTAAAATTAAATCTATAGCTTCTATAATTTTTTATTTAAAACGCTAAAGTCACCCTTATCTCAAACATTGGTGCACTGTATGCGTTCGGCGAATGTATGTATCTAAATTATGATTTGGGAGTGCTCCTCATAACTTCATAATATTCCACGTGTCTTGGTTGTTTATTTCTAGTGCATATTAATTGTGATTGTAGTATAGATAATGATTTCTAAAAGCAAAATTTTATATCCTTATTCTTATTATTAGCAAATATATTAAAATGTATTTACACTAATTACACTAATTTTTAAAAAGATGTATTTTACAATAATGTTATAAATGTTTAATTGTGTTTGTAAAACTAATATTTATTGGATCGAAAGTAATGGACAAATTCTGTAAAATAACTTTTACAAAGAAAACTGTACTTAATGAACAATAGAACCTTGGGGACACTTGTAATAGCATGCATTTGAATAAAAGTACAATTTGATTTCGTCATTAGAAATAAATACAAAATCAAACAAGTTCACCATTATACTCATACAATGCACTGTTTAGTTCTTAATTAGAATAAGCAATAATTTCGTCTCCTTAATCAGGTTATGCATTGACTTAATTGAATTAACTTAACATAAAACTATGTTCTACACTCAGGTTGACAATGTAAGAAGAACTACTAGTGAAGGTAAATGTAGCTTAGGATTAGTTTAATAATTCAAGATTTTAGTTCAGTTCTAAAAATATTGGACACAATAGATAAAGTGCACCTATACGAATGCCCACAGATACGGAAATCTTAACAGTAAGATTTGAAACAAGATATGGAACACAAATCACGCATACTTTTAAGAAGGATATAAAGAAATCGAAGAATTTCTGAAAAAATACGACCTATTCAATCTAAATAAAAAGTTTAGAAAAATGGTCTTTGGGCCCACCATTTAAAAAAATTATTACCTCATCATAAGAATTTTTTTATTCATTTATTTATGTTTAATCGGACAAATTTTCTATTTCGGGAAATTTTCTGAAGGGGGGGGGCGTTTCTTAAATATAGATGTTTGTAATACACGAGCGAGACACCCTCAAAAAAGCGCTTAGTTTTCGAGATACTGACCACGGAGGGGTGAATGGCTAATTTTATTCATACTTTATATTTTCGAGAGTGCTGAAAACGAAAATGAAGTTTATTTTGAATTTTATGTGGGGGAACATTGTCAAAAACGCAATTTTAACCTAGAAATAAAAAAAAATGAAATCACGTTTTTTTTGCGTTTACCTTGCTACAACTCTGTTCGATTTTAATATTTTTTTCTGAAATTTTTACAGTATATAGCTCTAACATTTCTGAAGAAAACGGTACAGTATAACAGAGTTAACAAAAACCCTCAAGGTCATTTGCACCGCATAAGCGAACGTATATTATCTCTTCTTCTCACGTTTGCAGATAACTCGGTGTTACTATACCTGTTTCAAGCTTTTATTCTTATCCTGATAAAGGTTATGATTTTTCAAAGAAAAAGGTGCGGATTTGTGCATTGCAAAGTTTAATCGGAAAAGTTGTGTGACGAAGTTTAAAATTTAGCTTCTTAATGACGTTTATGTTAAAGTAGAGAGTACAAAGAAGTTTTCTGGTAAGTTTTAGATCAAAATGTTTTATAGAAAAAAAATAGTGCAACTTTTAATGTCGACATTAGAAATCCCCAATATAACGCTTATTTTTCTAGATACTGGCCATGGGTGGAGAATGGCAATTTAATATCTTAGATTATGTTTTTGACCGTGATGAAGACGAAAATGGAATTTATTTTAAATTTTAGGTGGGGGAATATTGTCAAAATTGCGATTGTACCCTAAAAATTAAAAAAAATTAAATCACGATTTTGGCGTTTAGCTCGCTACAACTCTGGTTCGTTTTAATATTTTTTTTTAAAGTTTGTACACTATATATCACTCATTTTTTTGAAGACAATGGTTTCTGCCTTAAGCTTTTAGTCTTATTCTAGTAAAAGTTATGAATCTTTTAAAGTACAAGGTGCAGATTCGTGAATTGCAAAGTTTAATCGCAAAATTTGACTGACAAAATTTGAAATATGGATTTTAAATCAAATTTAAAAATAAAACATGAGTACAAAGAAGTTTTCTGGACAGTTTTGGATCAAAATGTTTTATAGAAAACAAATGGTGCAACGTTTAACATCTACGTTATAAATCCCCAAAATAACGCTAATTTTTCGAGATACTGATCACTGGTGGTGAATGGCTAATTTTGGTCTTACTTTATGTTTTTGATGGTGCTGAAAACGAAAATCAAGTTTATTTTGAATTTTAGGAGGGAGAAAATTGTCAAAATCGCAATTTTGCCCTAAAAATAAAAAAAGTTAAACCACATTTTTCCTAAAATTAAAAGTTGCACCATAGTTTTTCTATAACATATCTAGACCTAAAACTCCCCATAAAACTTCTTTGAACTCTATGGTTTAACATAAACGTAATCAAATAGATAAATTTTAAATTTTGTCACTTAATTTTTGCGATTTAACTCTGCAATTCACGAATCTGCACCTTTTATTTTTTTAAATTAAAAACTTATTAAAAAATTTTATAAAAAAAGACTGAAAGACTAGTTACTTTCATAGTCTTCACAAAGGTAAGAAATATATGACGTAGAAATTTTAGAAAAAAATATTAAAATGGAACAGAGTTGTAGCTAGTTAAACGTAAAAATTCGTGACTTCACTTTTTTTTCATTTTTAGGTTAAAATTGCGAATTGCGAATGTTCCGTAACATAAAATTCAAAACAAACCTCTTTTTCATTGTCAGCACCATCGAAAACATAAAATAAGATCAAAATTAGCCATTCACCTCCCATCGTCAGTATCTCGAAAAATAAGCGTTATTTTGGGGATGTATAACGTCTATATTAAAGCTGCGCCATTTTTTTTTTCTATTAAACATTTGTAACTAAAACTTTCCAGAAAACTTTGTAGGTACTCTATGTTTTAACATAAACGTGATTAATAAGATAAATTTTAAATTTTTCCTCTTAACTTTTGCGATTAAACTATGCAATTCACGAATCTGCACCTTGTACTTTAAAAAATTCATAACTTTTACCAGAACAAGACTAAAATCTTAAAACAGATACCTATCGTTTTCTTCAAAAAAGTGAGCAATAGTAGTAAATGTGAAGTAGTAAATGTAAAGTGAGTAATGATATTTATAGGAATAAGGACAGCTGTGTTGCTCTAGAATAAAGTATTTTATTAAAACATGTTTTAATACAACATTTACAATATTTACCTAGAATAAAGAAACGACATTTAATGTCAATATTCCCAATCTATGATTATTTCTACAAATAAGTGAAAATAAAAGTTTCATAAATGCTTGACATTTCATAAATGACGACGTCTGTCAATCCAATCTCTTCTCAGCTAGTGACGGTTCGGCAGGCCAGGAGTGTGTTCCGAATTTCTAACGTTGGCTGACTGCGTTCCAATTTGAAATTCCAATTTGAGATGACATCTTGGAGCACAGCAATATTAATATGATGAAAGTATAATATGTAGTTTCATTACATCATCCTTCCCAAAGGTGAAAATATTCAAATATTTTCGTTACCATCTTCATCTTGACCTTCTTCCTGTATAGGGAATGGAACCAGCTTCGAGATATGGAATAGATTAGAGTCTGACTTCTTCCGATTCATATTTACTTTATAAATGGAATTTGATAGTTTTTCTGTTATTTCATATGGTCCAATTTTTAATTCGTCCAATTTTTTTCGGTTTAACCTGTTTCCATTTTCGACAAACACCAAATCACCTATGTTGAAGTCCACATGTTTACGGTTCTTGTCATAAATTTGTTTATTATATTTGTGAGATCTTTTCGTTCTTTCTAAAGCAAGATTTTTGTTTCTTATCCAATCTTTTTCTGAATCTACTTCTTTCAGTTCAGATGGCAGTGTTGTTACTTTTTTGCCATACATTAAATATGATGGTGAGAAACCAGTTACAGTATGTTCGGTATCATTGTATTTGCCCACACATTCTTGTGCTATTGTTGTCCAAGCTTTTTTTTCTTTTGTCTCGTTAATTCTACACCTAATTTTATTAACCAGGGTTTGATTTAGTCTCTCATTGAGACCATTAGAAAAAGGAGAGTTAGCAGCAGTGAATATTAGTTTCGTAAACTTTTTCTCTAAAAACTTTTTAAAATCATTTGAATTTATTCCTGGATATTGGTCTGATAGAATCATTTCGATTTGATCATTTTCTGGAATACTATTTACAAGTTTAATGAAATCATTTGCAGTTTGAGTTTTCGATGTCAATATATATGCATATCGTGTGAAGTGGTCTACTAGAATATGTAAATATTTTTTTGTAGAACGGGAACCTCCAAAACCTCCTACTGTGTCTATACTGACAATGCTGAAAGGCTTTGTGGCTGGTCCCAAATGTGACATTAATCCGAATTTTTCTAATCCCCTTGATTTATTTCTAATGCATACTGAGCATTTTTGGCAGGTTTCTCTAATGTTTTTTGTTAAGTTTTTTGCTGTATAATATGTTCCAATCATATTATGCATTTGTTTCACTCCTATGTGACACAAGTTTCTATGAACGTTTTTTAAAAATTCTCTACTAAAGTCTTCAGTCAAAAGGATTTTTTCTCTTCCTTTTATATTTTTGTAATAAACATTATGTTTATTTATTAATTTATACTTATTTTCCTGTATGTCTCTATTTTTTTCTTGATCTTCCAGTATATCTTGGATAGTTATTGAATTTACAATTTTTAACTGTTCCTCAGTATTTTTATCTGGGCCTAGGACAGGATTTCTGCTAAGGCAATCAGCTTCTAAGTTATGTTTCCCAGGACAATATTTAACATCAAAATCATATTGTGATAAATAATATGTTAGATCTCCTAGTTCCTCATCAGTCCTAGATTTTATATTCATATTTTCTAATGGTTTATGATCAGAAAAAACAGTAAATTTCTTACCAATTAAGTAATGTTGCCAATACCTAACACATTCTTTAATGGCCAAACACTCCAAGTATATGGCCTTTTTTCTTTTTTGAACTTCATTTAATTTTTTTGAAAAATAAGCCACTGGTTTTTCTTCTTTGTTTTCCTGTGGTTGTTTTAATACCCCTGCTACTCCCAATAAGCTGGCATCAGTATAAATATGTATTGGTAGATTTGGATCAAATATAGTTAATACAGGTTGAGTTAACAATATGTTTTTTAATTTGTCAAACGAATTTTGGCATTCTGTAGTCCAAATAAATGGTTGTCCTTTTCTCAACAGGTTGTGTAATGGGTTCAATGTTATTGCAATGTTTGGCACATATTTGTGGTAAAAATTTATCTTTCCTAGAAATTGTCTTACATGTTTTTGTGTTCTAGGTATTGGAAATTCCTTTATTGAAATTAAGTTGTCCTTCAGTGGTCGTACACTATTATTTTGTATTATATGACCCAAGTATTTTACAGATTCCGCAGCAAATGTGCATTTTGTAAGCTTTAATCTGAATCCTTCACTTTTGATAGCTGTAAATAGTTGTGTTAGATGTCTGATATGTTCTGAGAATGATTTTGAAAAAACTAGTATGTCATCTATGTAGCTCACTGCAAAGTCAGCAAGTTTGTGTTTTCTTATTATATTACACATTATTCGCTGAAATATAGCTGGGGATGTTTTCAGCCCAAATGGTAAACAAGTCCACTGAAAATGTCCCTCTTGTGTAACAAATCCTGTTTTGTATCTATCTGTAATACGCATAGGAATTGACCAAAATGCAGAATTGATATCAAGGGTTGAGAAAAATTTACAGTTTCTCGTCTTTTGCATTAAATCTTCAATATGAGGAAATGGTTGTGATTGTGGCACAACAATTTTATTCAGGTCTCTAAAATCAATGCATAATCGTGATTTTGTATTTTCCTCTCTCTTGTAAGCTAATGTAACTGGTGCTGCGAAGGGGCTGTATGATTCTTCGATTAGCTTTTTGTCTAATAGCATTGCAATTTGCTTTTCAATTTCCTTTCTATCCTCAATTGAGTTTCTATATGGCCTTCTGCTGCAATATTTTTCTTCTAATAAATCAATGTGTGCTTCATAATCCTTTACTGTTCCTACATCATACTTATCTTTGGCAAATATGGATTTGTTTTCATTTATTAATTCATCTATTCTTAATTGTTGATAGCGATCTAAATGGTTTACATAAATTTCAAAAATTTGATTTTCAAAGTGTTCATTAAAATTTATTAAATGTTTATTTCCCATTTCATTTGACATATCAGATACCTTTGAATTATCATTTGTTTCCTTAGAAGCAAATATTATTTCTTCATTAATTTCCTTAGAAATTTTAGCATTTGTTTGAAAAGTTTTTTCTATTTCCTTAGAAATAGTATCTATATGTATAGGTGGTTTTTGACTTATTTTCAGGTTTTCATCTTGACATAAATAAAAATTTTTTATACAGTCTAAACCAATTAGAAAATCATAATCAAAATTATCCTTGTCAATCACAAAGACTTCAGTTTCTTTTTCTACGTCAAAAATTTTTATACTTAATTTGACCATTCCATTTGTTTTTTTAAGGCCATTAATAGTTTTTAAATTAGTACCTCTAGGATTAATTAGTCTTTCATTATTTATTTTCAACAATTTTGAATTTATTAATGAGACATTTGAACCTGAATCATATATTCCAAAAATCTCAAAATTGCTATTCAGTACTAATTTTACTTTTATTAATGGCAACACTAGCAGTTTTTTTGATTTTCATTTTGTAGTTCACATTCTATTTCTGAGTTGTTGATAAGTTGAATTTGACTATCTTTGTCATTGTGATTATCTTTTGCCTTATACCAACATGCTGATTCTAAGTGGTAACGTGTTCCTTTTTTAAGCTTTTCACAAATACTGCATATGTGTTTTTGTTCTTTGTATAATCTTTGGCTGGTTTTGTATTGTTTTTCTTCAACTTTTTCTTTAAAATCTAAGAATACTTTCTGTCTTTTACCTTGCTTGTTTACCAAGTATTCATTCTTGTTCAACTCACTAAATAGATGAGTAGTTGAAATCAATGAATATTTATCAAGTTTATTCATTATGTCGTCTGGCAAACCTAATACAATAAGGTTTATTAATGTGTCATTGTCGATTGTTTTATTTACTTCCAATAATAATCTTTCTTTTTTTGTTGCATATTCTATAAGAGAACCACTTTGATATTTGAATGTGAATGCGTATTTGATTTGAGACCAACCTTTCTTTTCATATGCATCACAAAAGTTTGTTTTCCAAATTTTCCAATCTGATTGTACTGTGTATTTAATTATCATGCTACTGTACCAATCTAAACATTGTTTTTCAAGTAAGTATTTTAATGACTCTATTTTCTGTTCATCATCTATGATTTCAAATCGTTCGCACTCTCTCTCAAAGTCTTCCATCCACTGACAAGCATTCGGTATTTTTATAGAAAATTTTTCAATCAAAAAACTTTCAGTTACTCTGCTTAAATTTTTTATTGATGGTATTTCTTTTTCATAAGTAGCAACTACAGATTGTGTTTTCTCATCTAAATACTGTTCCCCAAATTGTAAATTCTCACCATCATCTAAATATATCTTTCTCATTTCAATATCTAATGGTACCCATAAATTTCTTTTTTGACCTCTTTTTTTCAAAGAATTTTTTACTTTCATAAATACATTAGATTTCGCTAGGTATGTATGTTTATTTACCTGCTTGAATTCTTCTGGGAGCTCAAAAACACGTCCATCTGGAGTTTCAATTGCTGTTATACATATTTCATTCGTTTTTCCATCTGCGGATCCCTGTATTGTAAACTGGAACTTTAATTTCTCCATTTTTTTGACTAGTAATGTCGTTTTGTAATGATATTTATAGGAATAAGGACAGCTGTGTTGCTCTAGAATAAAGTATTTTATTAAAACATGTTTTAATACAACATTTACAATATTTACCTAGAATAAAGAAACGACATTTAATGTCAATATTCCCAATCTATGATTATTTCTACAAATAAGTGAAAATAAAAGTTTCATAAATGCTTGACATTTCATAAATGACGACGTCTGTCAATCCAATCTCTTCTCAGCTAGTGACGGTTCGGCAGGCCAGGAGTGTGTTCCGAATTTCTAACGTTGGCTGACTGCGTTCCAATTTGAAATTCCAATTTGAGATGACATCTTGGAGCACAGCAATATTAATATGATGAAAGTATAATATGTAGTTTCATTACATATAGTGTACAAACCTTATACAAAAATATTAAAATCGACCAGAGTTGTAGCGAGTTAAACGTAAAAAAACGTGATTTCACTTTTTTTTTATTTTTATGGTAAAATTGCGATTTTGACAATATTCCCCCACCTAAAATTTAAAATAAATTTCATTTTCGTTTTCAGCACCGTCAAAAACATAATCTAAGACCAAAATTAGCCATTCACCACCCATGGTCAGTATCTCGAAAAATAACCGTTATATTGGGGATTTCTAATGTCGATAATAAAAGTTGCACTATTTTTTTTTTCTACAAAACATTTTGATCTAAAATTTTCCAAAAAACTTTGTACTCTCTATTCTAATACAGATGTGACTACAAGGCTAAATTTTAAATTTCGTCACTCAACTTTTGCGATTAAACTTTGCAATGCACAAATCCGCACCTTTTCCTTTAAAAAATTCATAACCTTTATCAGAATAAGAACTAAAGCTTAAAGCAGGTACCGTTGTCTTCAGAAATGTTGGAGCTATATACTGTAAAAATTTCAGAAACAAATATTAAAATTGAACAGAGTTGTAACGAGATAAACGCAATAAAACGTTATTTCTTTTTTTTATTTTTAGGTTATAATTGCGATTTTGACAATGTTCCCTCACATAAAATTCAATATAAACCTCATTTTCGTTTTCAACACCTTCAAAAATATAAAGTATGAATAAAATTAGCCATTCACCTCTCCGTGGTCAGTACCTGGTCATTTTAGGGGTATATCCCGCTCGCCAAACTTAAGTGCGTAAAGCTGAGTTTAGATAAGAATGCGTTCTAACAATGAATCTCAAAAGACAAAATTTATGAGAATATCGAAAAATCAAAGAAACAAAAAATTAAAATCCAGAGCCAATTTTAGTAAAATGGGAAGAGTGCTCTGCACAAGAGATTTGAAGTTAGAACCAAGAGTTAGGTTGCCTAGGTGCTACGTTTTCTCGACTGTGTTTTATGAAATTGAAGCTTGTACCTTGAATGCGGCATCAGTAAAAAAACTAAAATCGTTCGAGCTATGGGTGTATAATATGTCGTAGTTTCTTAGAGAATCAGCCCTTTACCAGTCACTTAGCTAAGAAGCGCTTCTTAGACTAATGAAATTCAATGTCTCCGCCCTCTTTTCTAAAAAGCTGAAAAATTCTGCTTTATAGACAATTTTCGAACGTTTTTGTCTAAAAAGCTAAAATCTTCAGTCACTTAGACTAGCGCAGCGTTTCTCAACCACCGTGTCGCGACACACTGGTGTGCCGGAATAACCTATCAAGTGTGTCGCGAGATTTATGAATACGATATTTTTATTTATATTTTTTTACTTGTTATAATATACCAATCATGCATTCAACCATTTTTTTTTAACTATTAGGTATATACCACGTTATACCAATCAATAAAGTGCCAATCCGTAATTGTTTCCTCTGTTTTGTTTTTTGCTTGTTATGTTCTTACGAAATAAAAAATAATATGCTTAATATATTCATCTGTACTTACCTACTACTAGCAAAAATTTGTACATATAAGGGTGTCGCGAATCTGTAAGGAGTACGTTAGTGCGTCGCTGAGTAAAAAAGGTTGAGAACCGCTGGACTAGCGTCATATAATTGCCCCGCCGAAGTTACAATAAATGATTGAGAGTACGTCTGTTTTCTACTTCATTCAAAATGAACTCTCACATGCAACCCACTCAACATTTAAAAATGGTTCTACTTAAACGTTTTATGTAAAGATTAATAATAACAATAGGTAGCAAAAATTTGTACATACCGCTGAAGATTTATCGCTTAGACTCAACGTGTTTCCTAACTTTAAATTTGCTGCTATCATCATCGCTTCTTCCACAGTCAACAATGGTTGGATCATATCCTCTTGCATAATATACCTAGACATTTTCCTAAATTGTTTTAAATTTCTAGTCGCTCCATTTATCAAGATTTGCCCTGTCGCTCCCTGTGTTCTGGAAAGAAAAGGATGTGTTAGAATAAAGATAAACTGAACATTTTTTAATTTCTATATAATATAAATTACCATTTTACATTTTATATTATTATTTATTAGCAAAGAAAAATCTAAGGAACCGGAGAATCAAAGATTTCTTACTCTGGAAAACAAAATTTTGGTTACACCTGAATTCGATCCTTCTATAATTTAAAATGCATACGGACGATAAATGGATAGTCATGAGGAATTTACAATATGCATTCCCCAGCACGTCAATGTATCTAGGTAAAAATCCAACGCACTTTGATTGCTGGTACTCAATTTGTAAATAAAAGGAAGGCAATGAAAGACAGTAAAGATTGAATTTCAACTCATAGACCACCACCATCTGTTAACGGACGTTTCATTCTTTCGGAATCCTCAGAACAGCTCGTGGTATTATGTATTATTATTTATAAAATATCCGCATTAACCACTAGAGGGGTAAAGAAAATATAATAGGTGTACAAAGTATGAATTTAGGTAGGGTAAGGAAAGGTATGTTGGTGATAAAAATGAAAAATACTAATAATATAGGAATTTGACAACTAAGCGAGAAATAAGTTTTTCCGCAAATCGCCAGGAAATTTTGACATTCCTGTCAAAATTTCTTGGAGAAAAAGTCAGGACTTCCTTACTGTAAGGAAATGTCATTTCCTTACTGTAAGGAAATGATATTTCCGTACAGTTGTTAGTGTTCTACATAAATGATAGAAAAAACTACAAAAAACCTCAATACGTTTCCATAGTAACCCAAGTAATTTTATTAGGAATTTCAAAGCACCATTTATTTGGGAATAAAATTATCGCGTTTTTTTTAAATCAATCAATATCTGTCGAATTTTAAACGATTTGCGGAAAAATAGTATGTTTACCTCGTAGGAAAAGCCACATTCCTGGACTCTGTGTTGCTAAGTCTCGGCTTGCGCCTCGACTTAGCAATCTTCACAGTCGTCCAGGAATGTTAAGCTTTTCCTACCCGGTAAACAATGTACTATTGCTTTATTATGTTACTTATTATTTGAAGTAAATATTGAGAAGAGTTAATTTAACAAAAAATGTATAATAATGATAGTAAATGTCAAATTGACATACAAACTTATGTTAGGTAAGTTGGTGACACGGTAAGGTATATTGGTGATAGTGGTTAGAAAATTTGGTGAAACAACGGCAATTTAAGGAATTTAACTTACCCTGGCTAAATCACGAATTCAATCCAGTTTTTTTATTGATAATTAGTTTATTGAATGGTTTTATAAAGTTTTATAAAGAAAACAGCAATTATTCCAATAAATATGTAACCATCTCTTACATTCAGTAAGAAATTGCTCCATTGTCGACTGTCTCACAACGCAACGGTCATAACAGTGTGTTTGCTAAAAACGGGTGCGCGCATTGCGAAATCGTAATATATATATATATATATATTAAAAATTTTTTTTTTTTAAATTTTTTTATATTAACAATTATATATATATATATATATATATATATATATATATATATATATGTATATATATATATATATATATAAGAAGACAATGAGTCTTTGCTGACAGTAATTATATAAATTTGGTTATTGGGTTATGCAGCAAATGAAAAAGTGTACTCTTTTAAATTTCTTTAATCCGAGCTTTCGGTTAAGATTTTAACCATCATCAGGGTGCTACAAAGATATTTTTGGTGTAAGATAATATGAAAACATGTATAAAATTTTGTACTTACAAACTTATATCCTCAATAAGTTTGTAAGTACAAAATTTTATACATGTTTTCATATTATCTTACACCAAAAATATCTTTGTAGCACCCTGATGATGGTTAAAATCTTAACCGAAAGCTCGGATTAAAGAAATTTAAAAGAGTACACTTTTTCATTTGCTGCATAACCCAATAACCAAATTTATATTATATTATATATTATATATATATATATATATATATATATATATATATATATATATATATATATATATATATATATATATATTTGTCTTGCTTACACTCGTAACAACTTATTAGCGCTGTATCATGAATGTGCTTGCCTAGGGAACTGTGTGGTAATCTGATTAATAATTATCACCAAATTACTTGTATCACCAATATACCTTTCCTTACCATACACTATAGTTTATGTGCTAAGTTACATTTTTTATCAAGAAATGAGGTTTACACATAGGAAAAGAGGTTGATAATCCCCAACGTTGCTTTCTGTGTATATTTTGGTTCTTTCTAGCAGGATGTTTGCAAGAACTTTAAAGGTGGTATCGTGTATAGTAGCACGCCCAAATTCATATTCTTGTTTTCATACATGGTTCCTTTATTATCTAATTTCTGTAAAATATTCATTTTATCTTTCAAAAGTTTCTTGTGCTTCCGTTTACTTAACCTTTTACTTAAAGTTGACTTAACATTTTAACTACACTATTCTCATTAGGTCTGTAATAGATAAGGAATGTAATTTAAAGACCGACACTGACGAAATATTGGAAACATGATTCAACTACTCTGGCGAGTTATATAAAAATAACGAGGTACCCGCAGAAAATCGGTGGCCCTCTGACTACCCTAGAAAACCTACTGTCTTACTCACTGAAGTCAACGATGCAATTACATCGCTAAAGAGAAATAAATCCCCAGGCAGTGATTCAATACCAGCAGAAATACTACAGTTACTAGGTGACAAAGGATTACATATCATCCATTATATCTGTGTCGCTATTTGGAATTCAGGAAAATGGCCATCTGATTGATCGCTACACAAAAAAGGAACTACTACCAGATGTGAATACTACCGCACACTCTCACTAATAATACATTCTAGTAAAATCTTGTTGCATATTATCAAAAACAGATTAAAAACCTATCTACATTACCAAATACCTCAGGAACCAGCGGGGTTTGTAAAGGGTAAAGGTACACGTTTACACGGTACACGGTAAAGGAACGTTTACCGGAAATTTGACATAAATGTCAAAGTGATTAATTTAAAATTAAAATTAAAAACATTAATTATAAACAATATTAGTTGGTCAAAGCTGTGGTATATATTTTTATCTTAAATATACTTACGTTTTAAATACTGAATTTAAGTTTTTTTAATGTTCCGTAATATATAATTATAAATAATATAATCTTAGCGCCATCTACACGATTATTGTCAAAGTATCCAAAGTAAGAAATTGATATTTTATCAATAGAGCGTCAAAATGATTAGAAAAATCTTAAAAAAATCGATCACAATTTAATTACTTTTTTGCGTTGTAAATATTAAGCGATAACAATTAAATAATAAATTTAAAAATTACCAGTAAAAGTTGAATTAGTAACCGCTAGGAGCGACACCAGCGAAGCTCAGAGCGTATAGCTTCTGCGGGACGTAAAAATAAGATATTTAAAGTAAAAAAATCTTCTTCTTCTTTTTTTCTCAAAATGTTATTTTATGCGATTTTACAGTGATTTGGTGTTTATTTAAAAAAATTTGCATTTTCTGTCGTAAAGTATCAATGGAAAACATAATATTTTAATACAAAGAACTCAAAAGTGTCATTATATGGCATTATAACAAGTTATTTTGAATCAAAACAAGTTTTTGATCAAATTTTATAGTGTAAAAAAACGTTAAAATACCGTTTTTTACATTTTCCTCCATTCCCAAAATACATTATCATCGATTTGGCTGAAAATTTGCCCACAGATAGCCAAAAGATAGGACTTTAAGTGGCTAGAAGGATTTAAATTATGTTTCAATACCAAAAAAGTTACATGCAGTAATATCAGACTCAAAAGTATATATTAGTCCAGTCGGGATAGCATTTTACCTTGAATGCCGAGCTGCCCAAAATTTTATTTTTCTGATCTTTAGGGGAGTCAATAGTAGCCTAAATTTAAAATCACGAATGAATTCCTCCGTTACGTTAGCCGCCATCTTGATTTTAAAGGAGAACCTTTTTTGCTCAATATCTCCGCCATTTTTAACTTTTCGACAAAAATGGTAGGAACTGAAATCGTTCCAAATAAATCGTATTTACAATTATTACAATTTCTTTTTAACAATTTTTGTCGTGAGGTCGATATTTTCGAGTTAATTGTACTTACAGTAGACGCCTATATTTTTGACTATAATATTGCATGTAACTTTTTTGGTATTGTAATATAATTCAAATCCTTCTCACCACTTAAAGTCCTACGTTTTGTCTATCTGTGGGCAAATTTTCAGCCAAATCGATTATGATGTATTTTAGGAATGGAGAAAAATGTAACAAACGGTATTTTAACGTTTTCTACACTATAAAATTTAATCAAAAGCTTGTTTTGAATCAAAGTAACTTGTTATAATGCCATATAATGACATTTTTGAGCCCCTTCTATTAAAATATTATGTTTTCCATTGATACTTTACGATATAAAATGCAAATGTGTATAAATAAACACCAAATCACTGTAAAATCGCATAAAATAACATTTTGAGAAAAAAAGAAGAAGAAGATTTTTTGACCTTAAATATCTTATTTTTACGTCCCGCAGAAGCTATATACCAATTTTCAGACAAATCGGAGGTCCAAATTTTTTTTTGCTCCAAAATTGAGTGATTTGAAATGGAATGACCCATTTTCTTTTTTCTAATAATATTATAGTAAAGTAAAATTTCTAGAAAGAAGCATTCTAGATTTTCTTAATCTCTAAACAGAACCATATGAGTCTCATAGTTCCATTTACACCAGTAAATAGGTTCTCTGAAATAATTGAAAAAGAACTAACAACCAAAACACTGTCAAAAAACAAAAAAAGTTAACTTATGAAAAAAAAAATTCAATATCATACCTTAAAAAGTCTCTAATATCTTGAAAATTACAAGGAAAATCATTTTTTATTTTTGTAACCTTAATTACTCAAAATCAACTTTTGGCGGTTGGTTCCCTTTCGATTAGCGCTATCGAATTGTATGTGGCGGATTATTGAAATCCCGATGTCTATTAAGCTAGAAAGACCATTTCATAAGGGTGCCATGAGACACACCCCATATTTTTTTGCTATTTTATTGCTAATTTATTACGCAAATTAAAAATGTATTGCTTCATCCCCTTCACAGAAACATGTGGCCATTCCAGCTTAATATTAAGCTAGAAAGGCCAACATTCATATATCCGGAACGAAAGTAGATAGAGAGTTGCTTCCGGTGGTCTATTTTATTGCTAATTAATTGCTAATTTATTACGCAAAACAAAAATTTATTGCTTTATCCCCTTCAGAGAAACTGGTGGCCATTCCAGCTTAATATTAAGCTAGAACGGCCAACATTGATATATCCGGAACGAAAGTAGATAGAGAGTTGCTTCCGGCGGCCTATTTTATTGCTAATTAATTGCTAATTTATTACGCAAAACAAAAATTTATTGCTTCATCCCCTTCAGAGAAACAGGTGGCCATTCCAGCTTAATATTAAGCTAGAAAGGCCAACATTCATATATCCGGAACGAAAGTAGATAGAGAGTTGCTTCCGGTGGTCTATTTTATTGCTAATTAATTGCTAATTTATTACGCAAAACAAAAATTTATTGCTTCATCCCCTTCAGAGAAACTGGTGGCCATTCCAGCTTAATATTAAGCTAGAAAGGCCAACATTCATATATCCGGAACGAAAGTAGATAGAGAGTTGCTTCCGGCGGCCTATTTTATTGCTAATTAATTGCTAATTTATTACGCAAAACAAAAATTTATTACTTCATCCCCTTCAGAGGTGGCCATTCCAGCTTAATATTAAGCTAGAAAGGCCAACATTCATATATCCGGAACGAAAGTAGATAGAGTGTTGCTTCGGGTGGCCTACTTCATTGCTAATTAATTGCTAATTTATTACGCAAAACAAAAATTTATTGCTTCATCCCCTTCAGAGAAACAGGTGGCCATTTCAGCTTAATATTAAGCTAGAATAGCCAACATTCATATTTCCGGAACGAAAGTAGATATAGGGTAGCTTCCGGCGGCATATTTTATTGCTAATTAATTGCTGAAAGATTGAGTTTACAAGAATTTACAAACTCACCCCCTTCAACCCCTACCGTTATCATCATTCCCCAGAATCCACAAAAAGTGAAAATAACCAGTTTAAAGAGCTAAAACCAAGTACGTATTTTTTGCTCATTAATTACTACATGTCTAAGCCAAAAATGAATGTTTTGCTTCCTCCCCTAACGAGCCACAATGGCTGCAGCGGTTTAATACTTAAGGCTGCAATACTCAACACTCCTATTTCAGGAAAGAAAGCAGATAGAGGGTCGCTTCTGGCGGCATATTTAATTTTTAATTAATTGCTGAAAGATGGGTTATACCAGTATTTACAAACTCACCCCCTCCAACCCCTACCGTTATCATCGTTCCACGGATTTCACAAAGCGTGAAAATAATCAGTTTAAAAACTTAAAACCACGTGGGTATTTTTTTCTAATTAACGGCTGCAGGTCTACGCCAAAAACCAATTTTTTGCTTCATTCCCTAACAAAAAACAATGGCTACTGCGGTTTAATTCTTAAGCTACAATACCCAACACTCCCATTTCAAGAACGAAAGCAGATAGAGCGACCCTCTATCTGCTTTCGTTACTGAAATAGGAGAATTGAGTGTTGTAGCTTAAGTATTCAACCGCAGTAGCCATTTTTACTGGTTAGGGGATGAAGCGATAAAATCAAATTTGGCGTAGACCTGCAGCAGTTGCTTAGGAAAAAAATACCCACTTGGTCTTAGATTTTTAAACTGGTAATTTTCACTTTCTGTGAAATCCGTTGAGCGATGATAATGGTAGGGGTTGGAGGGGATGAGTTTGTAAATTCTGGTATACCCAATCTTTCAGCAATTAATTAGCAATAAAATATACCGCCGAAAGCTACTCTCTATCTACTTTCTTTCCAGAAATATGAATGTTGGCTCTTCTAGCTTAATATTAAGCTAGAATAGCCACCTGTTTCTCTGAATAGGTTGAAGCTATAAATTTGTAATTTGCGTAATAAATAAGCAATTAATTAATAATAAAATAGGCCGCCAGAAGCGACGCTCTATCTGTTTTCGTTACTGAAACAGGAGAATTGAGTGTTGTAGTATTCAACCGCATTAGACATTGTTGCTCGTTAGGGGATGAAGCAATAAAATCGTTTTTGGTGTAGACCTGCAGCAGTTGCTTAGGAAAAAATACCCGCTTGGTCATAGGTTTTTGAACTAGTAATTTTGACTTTCTGTGAAATCCGGGGAATGAGAACAACGGTGGGGGTTGGAGGGGTTGTGTTTGCAAATTGTTGTATACCATATCTTTCAGAAATTAATTAGCAATAAAATATGCCGCTGGAAACGACCCTCTATCTGTTTTCGTTCCTGAAATAGGAGTGTTGGGTATTGTAGCATAAGGATCAAACCGCAGTAGCCATTGTTTCTCGTTAGGGGATGAAGCAAAAAATTGGTTTTTGGCGTAGACCTGCAGCTGTTAATTAGAAAAAAATACCCACTTGGTTTTAAGTTTTTAAACTGATTATTTTCACTCTTTGTGAAATCTGTGGAACGATGATAACGGTAGGGGTTGGAGGGGGTGAGTTTGTAAATTCTGGTATACCCCATCTTTCAGCAATTAATTAAAAATTAAATATGCCGCCAGAAACGACCCTCTATCTGCTTTCTTTCCTGAAATAGGAGTGTTGAGTATTGTAGCCTTAAGTATTAAACCGCAGTAGCCATTGTGGCTTGTTAGGGGAGGAAGCAAAAAATTAATTTTTGGCTTAGACCTGTAGCAATGAATAAGCAAAAAATACGTACTTGGTTTTAGCTCTTTAAACTGGTTATTTTCACTTTTTGTGGATTCCAGGGAATGATGATATCGGTAGGGGTTGAAGGGGGTGAGTTTGTAAATTCTTGTAAACTCAATCTTTCAGCAATTAATTAGCAATAAAATAGGCCACTGGAAGCAACTCTCTATCTACTTTCGCTCCGGATATATGTATGTTGGCCTTTCTAGCTTAATATTAAGCTGGAATGGCCACCTGTTTCTCTGAAGGGGATGAAGCAATAAATTTTTGTTTTACGTAATAAATTAGCAATTAATTAGCAATAAAATAGGCCACCGGAAGCAACTCTCTATCTACTTTCGTTCCGGATATATGAATGTTGGCCTTTCTAGCTTAATATTAAGCTGGAATGGCCACCTGTTTCTCTGAAGGGGATGAAGCAATAAATTTTTAATTTGCGTAATAAATTAGCAATAAAATAGCAAAAAATATGGGGTGTGTTTCATGGCTCCCTTATGAAATGGTCTTTCTAGCTTAATAGACATGAAATCCCGAATTAGTAAGATTCTACTGTACTTTGAAAATATTTGCAGGGCACTGCGCGTACAATGGCAAATAATATGAAACATTGAAAAGAAATATAATTTTCGTTCATATTTTCATTTCATTTCACCAATTCATGAAGTATGTTTTCCTTTTTTTTTATTTTATTTTAACAGCGTTTTCATGTATAGTTTAAAAACTTTAAATTATACTTATATTTTGATGAATATATTAAAAAGGATAATTTTTTATGAATAGTTACCATAAATTTGCATCATTTAGCAAATCACGACGAAAATACATTGTAAATAAATGCAATTTTATTTAAATAAGATGTATATTAAATGGGATTATCAGTTTGTTCTAGTGACAGAGACCTTCGAATCATAAGTAGTTGTGAACTTGAGGAAGATTAGCCGGCATTGTTAATTATTATTCACAATAATAAACTATAAAACTAACCCTAGATAACACTTGGGAATTCCTAAATGAAGTGAGAAAATATTTATTTATGTCATGTTAAAAGTCATCAAAATAAAACACAAATCTGTTTAAACGGCGATTTTGCATATCCCAACAAATTTTCTTCTTTTGCAAGAATTGAAAATGTTTACCTTGAGATTTGTGAGGATACAATTATTCTTAAGAATAATTTTAAATTTTTAGATGGTGGTCCATGTCAATTTTTAGATGTACTGAGACATATGTTATTCTCTGCGTAACTTATTATAGTGTCCCACCTTTTCTATCACATTTTTAATCCTATTCTTTCTGAAAGACCAGCATTTCTTGTAGCTGCTTAAGTTCGCTACTAGTTATAATAATTACTAACTCTTCCAATTGGGGAACCGTCTCGCGCCGTCCTTACTACTTTGTTTGTTGTTATTCGGCTTATATGGTCGTTCCATTTTACTCTTCGGTTTTTTACCCAGTAATTAATGTTATCCACCTTGGAAATCTCCGTCGTATATCAGCACTTCTAGCTCTATCGCATAATGTCTTACCCTCTTACCATCGATGTTTCGAAGTATTATCATCTCTGCTATTTCTAGAATTATGTTTGTCCTTTCTGTACCAGGGCGTGTTTCTGCCGTGTATGTCATTATTGGTCTGATGTTTTGTAAATTCTGCCTTTCACTTATTTTCCGATGTTTTTATTTCTCCCTATTGTTTCATTCAGGCAACCTGCGGCTCTGTTTGCTTATTCACCTGATCTTACACTTCTGTTTCGAGCTTTCCCCGAAGCTAGATAGTATGATGCCTAGATATTTAAACCCCATGACTTGTTCTATTATTTGACCCTCCAGCTCTAATTTAAGTTGGATGTTATAACCGTGCATTTGAAATTTTTGGGGAAATTAACATGTTAAATTTTCCAACGGTTAGGTATATTAAATTGGTGCAGCATACGTTGTACATCAATCTTCACTTTGAGAGATTAGTATTGCGTCGTCTGCTTAGCAGATTATTGTAAGTGGTTTTTGTCCCATTTGGTATCCTTTTCTAGTTCTTCCATTTTTATTATTTCATTCGATGATCAGATTGAACAATAGAGGACTTAGGGAGTCTCCCTGTCTTATCGCACTGCCAGCTTCAATTGGACCAGTTAGTTCTTCATCTACTTTTACCATTATTGTGTTGTTCTGGTAGATATTTTCGATCGCTTTAATTATTACTAGAGATACCTCTCTTGTGTACAATAAATAGATAACTTCTTTTAATATGACCCTGTGAAATGTCTTCGTAAGGTGATGATTTCTCTTGAACCTGCCTCAGTATAAATATAGTGTAGGTTCATGATCTTCTCGACCTAAAACCTAATTGTTCTTCTGCTAATGTTATAATCTTACTATTTTTATTTGTTACCATTTTGCTCGTTAATTTTAGTGTTGTGTTTAATAAAAATTAATTCCTCTGTAATTCTCCGGGTCCGATTTTTCTCCTTTTTTGAAGAGAGGTATTGGGATGTTTGATCTCCATTCTTGTGGTATTATGTCCTGTTCTATTATCTTTTGGATTAGTTTTAACAGTTGTTTGATCAAATCTTGTCCTCTGTACTTTAGTAATTCATTCGATATTCTGTCCTTTCCTGGTAATTTTCTATTTTTTAATTTCCTTAATGCTTCCTTTGCCTCATCTTCTTCAATGCTTATTTGTTCGTTTGTTGTCATTTCAGATGTTTGTGGTTCATTATCGTCACTTTAGCAAACAGAGATCGAAAATAGTTTGCCCAAGTTTTTACTAGTTTATCCATCTCTTTTCTTTTTCCTCTGATCATTCTCCATGTTTCCTTTTGTGTTCCGTAGAAGTCGTGTTCCATCTATTTTGAGAATCTCTCCCATTGTTCTCTTTGTATTTGTCAGACTAAAGTATTTTGTTTCTGATTCCTTTATAGTGGTTGTATGCCTGTTGTGTTTGCTACTGATAGTGCTAATTCTAGCAGATATGGGAGCCCGGAGCACCCTGGGTCGCAGAAACGCCGAAGATCAATTCCTTATGGACCTAGTCCATATGATAAAACTATAATGCATAGCCATAGCCGATAGGATCACTAACCACTTAAAAGTTTCCTTACTTACTTAAGTATATTTATATCACCTTCATATGTCACTGAACTGATTTCAATGTTCGATGAACAAAAGTTATTCTTAAGGTGATACAGTAGCGATCAACAGGTAGCAACAAACGCGGTCCAAAATTGCGAAAGTTCTGCGAACTTTCAAAAGTGAGGCAACAGTGCGTCGGTAAGTCGACACTGACAGTGACATTTATACTATCAAAAACAATAATTTTTATACACATAAGCGCGAAATGTTGCCAAGTCAGTGATGTTCGATTTCTTGTTATAAAGAAATCGATTTTTAGTAGTTCCAATGTGACACAAAATCTAGGCACGGGATAAAAAAGTTTATTTGAAGAAAGTGTATTTTTTTGTCTTTCTTAATAGCGGTAGGGGCTCCTTTTTGCAATATTTTATTTAGTTATAGAGTAATTTCCACATACTAACATATTTCTGAAATTGGGCTCTGTACCGCCATTCTTTATTATATTACGAATAAGTGTACCAAATATCTCGACAAAATATTCAAAATTACAGCCGCAATCTTGGAACGCGTTTGTTGCTACCTGTTGATCGCTTCTGTTTCCTCTTAAGAAACATATATCATGATCCAGTACACTAACCCTATTACAGTTACAGTATCCGTAAAATCATCACAATTTGTATATATCTGATCTAAAATACTTCTTTATGTTAAAGATGACCTTGTCCGTGCAAAGTTCCTTGGTATTACCTAGATTAATATGCTAGAAGACCAGTTGCGTTAATGATTTATTGTACTGAAATTTGCATTAAAATCATAAATTAAAAATATGAATTGATTTGATTTAAAATTGGAATTAAAAATAACATTTAGTTTTTTGTAAATAGTGGAGATATCATTTAAAATGACAAAACTAGTAATAAAGTAGATGTTTATTGTCCTGTTGTCAATGATTTTAAGAATGAAATGAGTGCATTGAATTGTGCAGATAAAAAAACCTGTATCTATAATAAATGATAACAAAAATAGGTTATTAATTTGTAATTATTATATAAGACAGAAAAATATGTCAACTGAAGTTTTTCTTTTGTTTTGTTCTGTTTTGTTTTGTTTTGTTTTGTTTTGTTTTGATTTATGAAAAAATCTGATATTCTATGGACACAAGACAAAAAAATATCATTGGAGTTTTTGTTTTATGTATGAGTTTTTCAATCAATTATCTGATTGAAAGAGGAAGATAGCATCAGTCAAAATTCAACGAAAAACGAAGAGATCATTATGCTAATTGAAATTTCAAAAAGAATGCGTTTACGGGTTGTTCTAAAATGAGGTAAAATGTCATTTGCTATGTACATACAGTACCTAGGCCAAGATATGAAAAATACCCTCACTCCCGAAATTTAATATTTTTTCATTTTTTTACGATCTATGTGATTAAAAAATAAGACCCAGTGCAATTTTACCCCCTCCTACCACCACCAAAAACTTAATTGTTTCGTTATTTTTTTTTTTTTGTTTGGAGGGATGTACTAAATAGGGAACTTGCACAAAAATTATATTCCAGAAATATTACTGATAAACGTTATTTAATGCTGTTAAAAGAACCCCAGTTTACAAAAAAACTCATATTTTATTATTATGAAATAAATATAAGCAATTAAAAACTGCAAAATTTAAATTATTCTTTCAACGGGCGGAATCGTTTGTGACGTCAGACAGTTTGTTGGCCGCCCTATAAACGGACGTAAGCGATAAATATGGCAAGGCTGCAACGGTATGCGCGTCTCATTCCCAACGAACTGTCAATACTGACAGTTCGTTGCTTATTCCAGCTAGATTAAATAAATAAATAACTAGTCAAATAGAATTATGTGATATTATGAATAATATGTGAAATATAGTAAGAATTAAAAACATAAGGTTCTTTGTAATACTATAGTAAATATTACTGCATTGTAGCAAAGAAATAAACATAAAATAAGTAAGTAAATACCTTGTATATGTAGATGAAAATAGAGTCTGATTTTTATGGTAGTTGAGCAAAGTATGCTAAATGTGCAGTCACTCGAGCGCTTTGGGGACCTATTGGGTTGTGAAGAGTAGGTCCCAAAACTAAAAAAAAGTTAAGTAAAGTTTTCCATTTTAGTGGGCGCTTGCCATTTTAATTTTATTTTCCATTTCCAACAATCGTTTTTTCCGATTATAATACCATCTATCCATAATTCGAAAAAATGTTTCGCATAAAAGTTAGTTATTTTTACGTAAGGAATCCAAATCTGCAATAAAAATGGGGGCTCCTATTTAGGATTTTAAAGTAACCCCCACCCCACCTCCGTGGGAGGTCGCGTGTGGTGCCATTCTATAGATTTTTCAAAAATATTGAATAAGTGTATTTTACAGTTTTTCGATCTGATATTCATTTCGCGAAATATCGCGGGATTCGTATTTAAAATATTAAATTTACCCCCCATCCCTCTCCGTGGGAGGTCGTGTATAGTATTATTCGATAGATTTTTAAAAAATATTCATTTATTTCGCGAAATATTCGCTTTTTTCTTGTGAAACTTTGGGACTCGCCCATTTCCTTACGCCCGGCTCAAATCGTCAGATTTTTTAAATATGCACTCTTTTGCATGTATTTAACTTACCTTATCTTAATCTGACAATTTGGAGTTTTTTTAAGGATAGTTTTTTTTTTGGGCCCCCTTTAACGAACTCCCTTGTGTTAAGAGCCAATATATGGTAGACGTACAGTTGCGGTCATTAAATAGTTTACAGGATTACGTATCTAGGAGCCGATTTTTAAAATTTTTACCCAGTGTAAACGCACCTTTTACGTCAAAGTGACGTTACCAGTGGTGTACCTAGAATAGGTTGATTAAAATTAAAAAATCAAAATAATATAAATAATATATTTTACAAAATTTAACAAAATGAAAAGTATAGATAGAAGTTTTTTTGAATAACCTTGATTATGGTCTTAATAACGAAAATAAGGAAGTCTGGTTTTAAAATACCCTTTTATTTTAAATCTATTTTATATTAAATATTGATAAACACATCTTTGTTTTATTTTCCTTATGCAAATATGGCTCACATTTAAATCTGCAGCAACTTGCCTTAGTGACCAACCTTCTTCGAGTTTGGCAATTGCTCTTGCTTTTTGCGCATCACTCAAATGCATTCGAATCATTTTGGAGGATTTTGATATCGTTTTATTTTATTTTTTAACACTTCTGAAATTTTGACAAGCATTGACTTTTTCAAATTTTTTTACTTTGACATTTATAAAATCCGTACGACACTGTTATTTTTGCAGTATTACAATGTAAAAATTAAAGAGTAAACTCTTCAGTGACCGTAACTGTACATCTGCAGGGTACCAGGTTTCTCCCCATATGATAATCTGACGCGCTCGAGTAACTGCAAAAATCCCCGCTTGGGCTCCCCTACCATTATACTCACATTAAAATGAACGATACAATATTTGTAATATGTTTTTTGTGTTGCTTCGATTATTATTTATATTATTAATTATAAATATTATTAAAGCACAGATAAAAAGAAATATACACGAACGAAATATATCTAATCTTCAAAACACAATGTTTTTAAACATAAACAGTTGTTTCTCTTCCAGTGTTGACAGTTCGTTATTCTCTTTTCCTGGAAAGAGCAACGTGACGTCACATAGCTTTTCGTGTTGTTTAAAATGGATAGCTGGCGATCACAACTTTAAATGTTCATTGTAAATTAAATATTGCGATTTGAGGGTTGATATTTGGTATGCGTTGTTTCTATATGTAGACAAATACAATAAATAAATAAATAAAAAACTGTAAACCATATTTCTCGATGTTACCAATTTCATAAGGTTGCTAGTTTCATGTACTAAGCAGAACGCACTAAAGATGATCTGATCTATATCGAAAACGTTTTGCGAATCCTTTTGGATGACTTTATTGGTTTTTAATAAACTTTTTTATACCATTGTACAAACGAAGTTTTTACTTCTGTATGACTAAATAAAAAAATGTCAAGTTCCCTATTTAAAAATTTCAAAAAATTCACACGCATAGTTCAGACTTTTATAAATTATGACTTTTTTTAATTTTTATTAAACTATTTTTGAAGATGTCTGCAGGTGTAACGTTTTTTATTTTGGTATTGTATCAAAAACTATATTTCTAATTTTTCCAGGTCTTTTCGTAAAATCGTCACCTTCCAAAAAACCGAAAAATTGTTTTTTTATGGAGTTTTTGAGGATTTTCCCCATTTTATAGGCTTCAAAATAGAACAAATGGAGGTTTTTTATAGGTTATATATAATTTGAAGTAACTGAGTCCTGTAGGATATTCAAAAATGGGGGAAACGCGTTCAAATCCCCCAAAAATGTGGTCGGTTTTGGGGGGAATTTTTTGTGGTTTGAACTTATTTCTCCCATTTTTGAATGTCCTAAAGGACTCAATTACTTAAAATTATGTATAACCTATAAATTAACCTTAATTTAATCTATTCTATAATCTATAAAATAGTGCGTAAACCTCCCAAAAAACAGCTTTTCGGATTTTTGACGCTGGTGCACCTTACGAAAGTTTTTAAAAAGACTATAAATATAGTTTTAGATTATATACACAAAATAAAAAAACTAGACTTGTAGCAACCGTCAAAATATACGTTTTTTTCAAAAAAGAGATTATGTACACTAAACGTAAGCACTGATGAGGATTGGTCAACCAATCGAAAACTAGTTCTGTGATGTAGCCCTTTTTAGGGATTTTAAATATATACTTTTATAAAGGATTTTATTGTTTTTTATTTTACATGGTATACAGCCAACTACAGGAAAACTTTTTCCTTGTGGATTTTTTTTGTATTTTTTAGATATTAGATAATTTTTAGATAGTATATTTTTTTAAATTTAGTCATTTGTTTTTAAATTAAATAAACATAAATACACAAAAATATTGGTTGTCAAAGGATTAAAGCTAATAACTTAGGTTGTTGCACAATATATTTAAACGTACTTATCCAAATTGAATAAAAAAGTGTGAAGAAATAGATTCTTAGTTAAACTGATAAAATCCTGTTTAGACTCTATTTTATATATGGTAAAATGGGTTTTTAAATAAAAACACAGTCGTAAAATTTCGGCAGCTTCCTCATTTATTCTTATAAATAGTGAGTAAGAGGATTCTTAAAAAAAACACCGATCAGATCTAATGAGAACCTCGTCCTTTCCATGAAAGAAAACTTAGATTTATTAATAGGCGAATGCACTATATGAATAATACATCGATTTGTATGAGATTCTGTTTTCAAAATACCTTGTAACTGACATTAAATCAATGTTATTTGATTTATTTATTTACCAACCTTATTACTGCCCATTACGAACAAAGATCGATACAATATCAATAATAAATTGGACTATGATGAGTCGTTAGCATAATAATGTAACAGAAATTGCACAAAATGATGCCGATAATGTACAGTGAAAAACACAGCCGGTAATAAATTTAATGTTCGACTGTTTATTATTTTTATTTAAAAAAAACAAGTAATATCCTTTATAAATGGTATATTTATTAAAATTCCCTAAAAAGGGCTACATCACAAGCAGAACTAGTTTTCAATCTGATAACAGATCATCATCCGTGCTCACATGGTGGTGACATGCTAACCACCAAAAAGAAAATATTAGGGAAAAACCCTTTAAACTTAATCAGTGATGGAAACATTGACTGTAATAATTAAATTAAACATTGATGCACAAAATATCACATGTATTATGCCGAGAGTACCATCTGACCCCAAATTGAGTTGTTGACATGTTGAATTGTTGACAATTCAACATGTCAACAACTCAATTTGGGGTCAGATGGTACCCTGGGCATAATACATGTGATATTTTGAGCATCAATGTTTAATTTAATTATTACAGTCAATGTTTCCATCACTGATTAAGTTTTAAGTGTTTTTACCCTAATATTTTCATTTTGGTGGTTAGCATGTCACCATCTTGTCAGCACGGATGATGATCTGTTATCAGATTGAAAACTAGTTCTGCTTGTGATGTAGCCCTTTTTAGGGAATTTTAGTAAATATACCTTTTATAAAGGATTTTACTCGTTTTTTGTAATATATGGTAGGGGAGACCGGGGATGGCTTGGACACGGGGATACAATGGACAGGTTAAAATTTCCCGCCGTAAATGTGAATTCTACTGCCGCGATAGATTTTGCGCATTAGTAACACTGCTAGACACTAGTTGACAAAAGCATATGGCCTCCGCTGTAAAATTATAATTTTTACACAGTTTTTTTTGTGTAACATAGTTTCATGTTTTGTATTTGACGTTTGATTTGCATGTAGTGGTAACTAGTAGATATATATTTATGTACATTTTATAATAATATAATGTTTGGCTAAAAATTTACGGCCAGAAATGTGTGATGACATCAGTTGGGGATGCAATGGGCAAGTTGTCCATTGCATGCCCTGTTGTCCATTGTATCCCCGATATATAAATTAATTATTAACGCACTGCATTACCTTATTCTAGATGCCACGGGAATTTAAAAGAAAAACTGAACGAGCCTTTGCTGAAGGTGATCTACGCTGCCGTGCTAAGCCCAAAGGCGGTAACTGATTTTTTATCGAAAATGAGATTTTTGTATTTTTAGGTAGAATAGGGTATTTAGTATATATTTATAAAGTCTTTGGAGTTGCAAAAGCATTATATTTTAAATAAAATTGCAATTTTGTTAGCGGTGTCTACACTTTTCAGTTAAAATACTAAGCCATTTGGCGGTAGATGTTAAATACTATGGCGTTTTGACGGTATCTGCTACAGTTGCCGTCCATATACCTAAGCATATTGCACTTACCGCTAATCTACTTTAAAGAATGCTACGCCTACATTTAGAAACCGCCAAATCGCCTTAGTATTACGAAATAAATTCGGCCTAACTTTACAAGGTTAAATTATTGTGTTAGTTAAAACAGTTTTGTTAGTAAAAGAAATAATTAGCGAGGATGATGAGAACTTTACGAGATTATTATATCTATTGAAATGTATTTCCATTTTGTTTATAGTGTTTCAAGGATTAACCAATAATGTTGTCCTAAACAATATGACTCTGCTCCAAGTGGATGATTTATATCTTGAATTAGGCAGTAAGAGATTTTCACATTTAAAAATATTCCTTTTTTTAATTAGGTTTTAAAAACTTAATAATATGTCCACACGCTGTCCACAAGCATTTTTAGAAAAAGAGACATAAAATATTTTGTTTTTTTAGAAAATCAAGTAGAGTCGAGTAAGAGTTGTGAAACCACTGTAGACAATATTATAGAAAGAGGACAATTTATTGTAAAGTAATTACAAGAGGTGAAAAAAAATTATGTTCAGCCTGTACAGGCGCAAGGTTTGTTTCATACTTAAAGTTTTCTGTAATTAACCCTTTGTTGGTCGTACATGGGATTAGCAGTCCCAATGATTGCATTTTTTTTTTGTTTAAATACAAGCTATTATCATTGTTTAACTAGACAATATCTAGTAGTCTAGTTATACAATGCTATTATAAATAGGTAAAAGACAATGTGGTCATATTTTAATCATAACATATAACTAGTTTGTACAATACAACTAATAAAATGTTAAAATTTGCCCTAATTACATTAATTAATGGTATTTTAATACCCAATATGATATTGTGAAATACCCAATAATATAACAATGCATAATAATATTAGGGTAGGTGCCGGCTATCATAAAAGTGTTTAAGCTCTATAATAACATGTCGTAAATAAATAGCGAACCTTTGTCGCTAAGAATATAATGGCTGAAAATAGAAAGTGAAAAGTATGGTTTACAATCACATTCACAGTTCAAGAATTCTTTAAAACGCTTAACATCAGCAGATAACAATCTGAAGGGATTCTGTTTTTTCCTAGTATAAGTACAGTTTCGCCTAAATTATTAGACGCACTATAAAAGATTTTATAAAAAATGTTAATTATGAGGTAATACCATTGTAATATTAAATAGGTTTTTCGGTATGTACCAGACACAAGGTATGTTGTTCGGTTGTCTATTTAATTGTCTATATTGAATCACAAATGGAACATTATTATTAATGAACCAATATGTATTTATTGACTCTTGAAAGAAAACAGATATAACGACAACTAAATATTGTCAATTTGTTGTTGTCATATCGTGGCTCAACAAAATAATAACATTTAATAGTACTTTAATTCTTTCAATTTAATAAACTTTAATACACAGAAAAGCTTTTTATTTCATATCAATCACAACTGTAAACCACATACCGCTAATAGACTTAGTATTATATTAAGTTTTGATAAAACGTTTAAGCGGTATGTAGTATGTACCTCTTTTTATATAAAACTTTGTTTTAAGATATAACTAATGGTTCCCTTAATAAACTGGAGCATATATCCATGCATTAAATCTATTAGCTAGTCCATAAATCCCTAACGGGCCAAAATTGTAGCATTCAATTTTGAAATCGATTTTGCCACCATTTTTTCAAATGTTAGTTACCGCCTTTGGGCCTAGCACGGCAGTACGGCAGGCGGTAGAAGATGTTTTACAGAATCGTGGAAGTTTGCGCCACGTGGCAGCTATTCACAACGTAACGTAAGTCTCGTCTTGCACTTTACGTAAAGAAAGCAAGAGAAAGTGGCATAGACAGCATGTCGTTTAAACCAAACTTCCACAAAAGACAGGTTTTCTCAGACCAAATGGAGAAAGCGCTGGCGGATTATTTACTACAGTGCTCTAAAATGTTTTACGGAATGACACCGAATAAATGCAGACACATTGCTTTACAATTTGCTGAAGTAAACAATCTGAAATTTCCCGACACCTGGAAAGAAAAAGGAAAAGCTGGCGATGACTGGTTTAGTGGGTTTATGAAGCTAAATCATATGTTAGCCATTAGAAAGCCTGAGGCAACCTCTCTTGCCAGAATGACTGCCTTCAATAAAACCACGGTAGGTGAATTCTTTGATAAATTGGACACTGTTGTGAAAAGGAAGAAGTTCCGACCTTTAGATATATTCAATCTCGATGAAACGGGTGTTACAACAGTGCCTTCCGTGACCAAAGTAATTGGACAAAAGAGTGAAAAACAAGTTGGTTAGGTGACTTACAGAAAGCGAGGGGAACTGATAACCTAAGTGGGCATAATTTGTGCCAATGGTAATTCTTTACGTCCCGTTTTCGTGTTCCCACGTGTCCGCTTCGACAAATTGCGAATGATGTCTGGAGCAGCTCAGAGATCTTTAGGACTGGCCCACAAATCTGGTTGGATGACCACCGAAAACTTCGTATTAGTATAAAAATTTTTCAGAGACAATGTGAGATGTGATATTGACCATCCAGTGTTGTTATTGATGGATAACCACGAGTCTCATCTTAGTCTGGAAGGGGTTAATTTTTGCCGAGACAATGGTATCACAATTTTTATTGACGATATTATTAAAATGACTATATGATTAAATATGACTATATTATTAAAAAAATTGACGAGATCCATAGACTGAATAACCTGCTGAATCCTGAAAAGGTTTTAAAATCTGTAAGGCAGATGGAACATGATATTTTCAATTTATCGTCAGTTTTTTTCGGCGGTTCAGATGAGACTATAAAGGTTCAAATCCAAGACTCAACGTCTACTGAAATTAAGGTGGGATTAGAAAGGCTTTCTTCAAATGTCAGTGAAATCTCAAATCAAATGAGCAATATTTCCAAAAATTTACCTACCTTACCAACAAAAAAAGAGGTATTGAACAAAAAAACATTTTATGCCACCACATGTACCCAAACTAAAGAGCCTCAATGTTGCGAAGTAAGTCCAGAGCAAAAGTCAAAAAACACAGAAGATAAATGTCAGTTTGTAATTATTAGTAACTTAACTCCAATATACACCCCTATACAAGTGGTACACTACATTAAAGAGAAGCTAGGTATCAAAGAATATATTAGATGTTACGCCCTCGTTAAAGATGCCGACACATCAACTGGTTCTTCATTTAAAATAGGCATAAAATCTAGATCATCGATTAACTTACTATTTAATAAGGAAATTTGGCCACCTGGCGTAATCATTAAATGGTCCATTGAATCTTCATATTCCGAACCATCCGAGTCACATAAGAATCCGAAGAATATCAGAAGCCCTGTTATCACGGAAAATCCAGTTACCAGTTTATGCAACAACAAAGATGAAGTACAAAACACAAATCAAGCAGGCCATCGAAATTTGTAAATCTAAGAATCCTTTCCATTCGCAAATTAATTTCGTTAAGAAAGATACTTTAGAACCATCTATAAATCTGGATCCTTTGACTCCACCAAGAGTTAGATTAACCAATAACTCTAATAGTCGGTATCTTCTAGCCAGATTAAAGGAACCGGATATCTTAAAAGCCATTAAACTTCATCTTGCTTATCTACACGACCAACCTGCTTCTGTATTTTACGATGGATTTACCAACACAAGCGTTAAACTGTTTTTGGCTTCCGAAGGGCTTCCTACCAACACGGAAGATCTACGAAAAATTCTTCTAGAATTTAACGAAGTCTATGGAATTGGTCCAGATGAGGTAGAAGCTGATCTTGCTGCTTTTAGGTCCTTTCTCGCTTCTGAAAGAATTATCCATTTACAAAAATCAAGAGAATGTCACCAAAATTACTATTCCGCTGTGTCTCCTAAACGAAATTTTTAAATATCACGACGTGTTCTGAGGGACTAGAATCCTCAAATTATATTAGTGATAACAACTTTAGCATGGTTTTGATTAATATTCGTTCTATAAGATATAAAACTGATGAATTATTTCTATTTCTAGAGGAATTAGGGTTTCCTCCGATAGTTGCGGTTACTGAGCACTGGCTTGAAGTCAACGAGCCTTTTTTTGTAGAAAAATATTCCACTATTGCTAGGTACAATCGTCAAAGTTCAGCGCATGGAGGCACCCTGATTCTTTCTACAAATAATGATTTTTCTCTGGTAACAAAATATGATTTTCTATTAAGCGAAGCATTCTTTGAGTTTTCTTTAGTTTACAGTAAGAACTTTAATCTTTATATTATTTGCATTTATAGATCACCTGACTCTTCCGTGGAACTATTTTTTCAGAACCTGCTTAATTTGTTAGATGACCTGCCCCATAAAAGCAGAAAAATTTTATGCGGGGACTTTAACATTAATTATGCTGCTGCTTGTGCTACACACATATCCCTGGTCAACATATTTGAATCGAACAATGCACATTGATTCTCCTACAAGGATTACAAAAACTTCATCTACCATAATTGATTATATTGTCTCAGATTTCTCACCCCGTGATGTCAGCGCTACAACTGTTAATGCGGGACTATCTGATCATGAAGCGGTTTATACGAAGTTTAACATCTTTAGCAAGCACTCTTCGAAAACTCGACGTTTAGGCAGGATTTTTTCCGCTCGGAATTTTCGTAAATTCCAAAATTTATGCTTAACCTCTGAGTGGCCCTTTCCTTCTATGAACGTCGATAATAATTTCAGTGACTTTTTGAATAAGCTTGTCTGTATCTTCAATAAAGCATTTCCTTTAATCACAATTAAGCCAAAACATCACAAACCCTGGACTACCAAAGGTGTCCGCATATCAGCCAAAAATATGCGTTCACTAATGTACATCAAGAAATTTACTACCAACGTCTCTGTTACTGAATATATCACCAAGTACAGGGCAATCTATTTAAAACTTATCAAATCAGCTAAAAAATTGTACTATCAAAATCGTCTGAGAAGCTCTAAAAGTGTTGCAAAAGAAACTTGGTCCATAATAAACGATCTTCGTAATAAAACTCACACAGCTCAAATATTTTCCCTTCCAGACCCAGAAAATCTAAATGAATACTTTGTTAATGTGAGTAAAAATATAACATCAACTATTGTGTCACAACAAGATCCCATTTCCTATCTCCCTAATTCAGGAAAGGTCTCGAATTCATTCTTTATAAGACCGGTTGATAAATCTGAACTGATTCAGACAATCAATAATATCAAAAGCAAATCTTCCTGTAGTACCGATGGACTATCCATAAAAATTTTCTCAAATCTCCCAGACAGTGTGTTGGGAGTCCTCATCTCTCTAATTAATGATTCTTTTGAGAAAGGTAAATTTCCAGAGTGCCTAAAGACGGCCCATCATTATACCTCTTCATAAGGGTGGTAAAAAATCAAATGCCTGCAATTATAGACCTATTGCATTACTACCGGTACTCTCCAAAATTATTGAGAGACTCATAAAAGCCCGACTTATGTCCTTTCTCGTTGATAACAATATTTTATCACAAAATCAGTTCGGCTTTTTAAATAATAAATGTACCACAGATGCCATGTTTTCTGTACTACATGAGGTTTATCAAGCATTAAACAATAATCTGCACACTGCCACTGTTTTTTGTGATTATGCCAAAGCTTTTGATTGTGTGAATCACGACATTTTGATAAAAAAACTAGATTTCTACGGAATTCGAGGTATTTCCTCGAACTGGTTTCAATCTTACTTGGATAATAGGAAACAAATGGTTAGAGCAAATGATACAGATTCTAGTCTCAAAAATGTTGTATGTGGGGTACCACAAGGTTCAGTATTGGGCCCTCTACGTTTCCTTATCTTTATTAATGACATCACGAGCTTAAAAATCGATGGAAAAGTTTTTCTTTTTGCTGATGATACCAGTATCACTTGGAGCAACTCAAATATCGCAACTCTTCATGCTACTATGACTTCTGATCTACTTACAATAAAATCTTGGTCCGATTCAAATTTACTCTCTTTTAACGTAGATAAAACAGTAGCATTGTCCTATAAAGGAGCTCTTCAACCCTTACCTCTTCATAACAGCCAGATCAGTATCGTTGATTCTGTAAAGTTTCTTGGTATTTTTTTAGATAGCAATCTGAAATGGTCCCTTCATATTGATGTGTTAAGCAAGAAACTATCCTCAGCTTGCTTTGCAATAAGATCTGTTTCGAAACAGGGAATGGAAGGAAATAAATTTAGCCTCTTCCAAAATAACATATTTTTCTTTGTTCGAGTCACATCTTCGATATGGTCTCCCTTTTTGGGGTTCTGGTACGGCTGCCCAATCTGATGTTATTTTTAAATTACAAAAAAGAGCAATAAGATATCTGTTTGGCCTCAAAAGAACAACACATTGCAGAAGCTACTTCAAAGATCACAGGATTCTAACACTACCTTCTTTATATATTTTAGAAACTGTTTGCTTAATTCGTAAACATCTACATGTCTTTCCAGCAAGACCTAGACATGACTATTCCACCAGAAATTCTACCTTTGACATCTATTTACCGATCCCGTCCAGTGAGTTAGTAAAGGAATCTATATTATATTCTGCAAAAAAACTTTACAACCATCTCCCTCTACAACTTAAATCTGCAACATATTTCCCCAAGTTCCGTAAAATGACTAAAGCCTATTTATCTGAAAGACCATATTATTCAACAGCAGAGTTTCTTAACCAATAACAGAACTAAGAAAGTACAGTATTCTTATTTATAAGTATAATCTTAATCTATATTTGAGTGTCATATGCAGCAGCTTAACTTAACTTATTAAATTTCTTAAGATAAATTATGCAATTTGCAAATTTTTTTTTAAATTTTGCAATAGATTGTTACTGTTTTTTTTTTTTTGTTTCTTTTCATTATTTTTATTTATATAGACGATTTATATCATTTTAGTAAATTGTATTTGTTATTTGTTATTGTTCTTATTAATGATTCTTGTAAGCTTTGTCTATAAAATTGTTAAATTTTTCATGACAATAAAGCAGATTTCTATTCTATTCTATACAATTTTAACACTTCCGCGGCATACTTCCAACCACTTACAACCCTTAGACCGTTGCGTGTTTGGCCCGTTTAAGAAATACTGCGGTGAAGCAGTCAACTCATGGATGGATGTTGGCCCATCCGAATGAAACTCTATCAATCTACGCAGTTCCTGAGCTTTCTTCCAAAGCTTGGGATAGGGCTGCAACTCCTGAAAATGTGAAATCAGTTTTTCTGAAATGTGGTATCTCACCATTTGAGAGAAACATTTTTCAATACCACGATTTTCTCTGCTCTGCTGTTTCAGATCGTCCATATCCTTCTACGGACCCTCTTGTCGCCAGTACGTCTTTGGAAACTATCGAATCAACATCTAAAGCAGTAGGCAGAGACACTGTTGTTGCGGGTGCTTCCATGAAAATTATGTGTTCAGAAGAGGGTCAGACACCAACCCCTACATCTAATCGTCAGTTTACTCCAGCAATTCCTTCTACATCGACGCAACTAACGTTTTTCGTTTCTCCAGAACAACTGAATCCATTCCTAAAAGCTAAGCCAAGGAAATTGGCTAGCGGTGGACGAAATCGTGGGAAGAGTAGAATTGCCACAGACACACCGGAAAAGGAAGAACTCAAAGAAAACGGGAGAATCAAGATGGCGAAGAAAACCAAGGTTGCGAAGAAGAAAGTCTTTACAGAAAAGAAGACTGATTTCGAAGAACATTCTTCCGATGAAGACTTGAAAGAAGTTATCATGAAAGATTCTTCTTCTGAATGGGAGGAGGATGAAGAAAGTGACGAGTGGCTTAAGAGTGGCAACGATGCTGTTGAAAGCGACTTCAACAAGCGAAAAAAAGGCAAATTTGCGATGAATTTTGTGGCAAAAGTAGAAACTAAGTTGATAGAGGGACTTGAATTAAAGTTATATAGATGACTGCTTCCGTCTAATCGCTTTCAATCTACGGACGAAGAAATATCATTCGTGAATTTTCCTCAAGTGATTTTCATCCTGCCAAGAGCAGTAGAAGATAAGCGTCCCAGATTTAAAGGCATGCTATATTTCAACACTGGATTATCGGGATTATATTTAAAAAATACATGAATTAGAAAGAGTTATGTTACTTAATAATTATGTTTGTGCTCATAAATTGCTTGTCCATACCATCCCCAAGTACCGTCTAAAGTATCCCCGTACACGGGGTGTGTTTGGACAGGTGCAGTTCCTCTAAATTTCGGGTATTTTTTGAAAAAATATGGCTTACAAAAAGTTTACATTATGAATAAATAAACCTAAAGGACTGCTCTAAACATTAGCCTAAAAACCAAAAAGGTAAAATATTTAGATACAGAAACAAAAAATAAAACCCAAAAAGTGTCCAAACCATCCCCTGTCTCCCCTATATAGCCAGCTACAGGAAAACTTTTTTCCTCGTGGACTTTTATTTTTATTATTTTTAAAATGCAATGAAGAAAAATATAATTAAAATATTCTAACATGGTCAACTATTTTAGTGATTGCATAATGCGGTATAGTCACCAAATCATAAATTAAATAAATGATCATAGTGTACAATAAAAGCAGTAACAAAAAAAATTTATATAGTTTCTTACTTATATCCTGCTAGTATATTTAACAATGTGCTCTTTCCAGCTCCAGAAGGACCCATAATTGCTGTCAATTGTCCAGCCTGGAAACTTCCATTAACGCTTCTTAAAATTAATTTGGATCCTGTAACAAAAAATAGGTCTTTTAAATAATTTCCAGATACTTATGTCAAGACGAATCATAAAGTAAGAGAATAGAAAATTAAACCTCAAAGATAGTTTACCATAATATTGTTAGACCAGGGCCGATCTGTGAAAAAAACTACCTTTGAATGCGAAAGGTGGCATTCTGTTGTAAAATAACTTCAATAATAACAATCACTTTCTATTCATCTCAAATAGATCGGGAATATTAATAAAAAAATTCAAATAGATAAAAAATTATTAAAAATATCGATATTTTTTCTCTACTTTCCTTGCTTATGACTGCTTAAAAATATTCATTTTGAAGCAAAGTCTTAATGAAATAAAATAGCAATAATTCAAGTTTCTTATAAGTTATAAGATAGTACTGGCTAGAAAAAGGTAAATTTAATTATCATTTATGCAAAATAGCAATGAATACAAAAAAGGCGAACCCAAGTATTTTCTAATTTAAAGCTTTTCAACCACTTTGCAGTTAGGGCCTTCATAATATTTCACGAAATTTCATTAAAATCAATTCAATAGATTTCGCAATAGATAGATTTTGTAATTTATTTTTTTTTTAATTCAAATTCTTTAAAATTTTACACAAGGAAAAATAAACAATACGAATACAGAAGTTTGCCAATTTTTTACGTATAAAAGAGTATTCCATCTATCCAACTTTATAGAATTGAATTAGCACTTTATAGAATTAGAATCAGATTATTTGGGCGGTCCAATGATTTTTTTTAAATAGTACCTAAACAATTTTTGACTTATAAACAAATAGAATATCTCGGTACAAATATAATGTCAAAAAATATATAATATTTCAAACTTAAAATAAACATGTTTAGGTATTCGTCTCCAAAGTCGTCTATTCTCTAAAAATATAATTTTTTTCCATAATTTTTCCTATCATTGTGGACATAAGTTTTACTTAACATTAATATTGAGACGATTTAATAATAATTATAGTCTTCAATACTATACAATCAATTTTGTGTTCGAAGGAACCCATAGGTATAATGTAAACAAAACTCCATATTTATACAAGTGTCGTTGACAGAAATCGCCAACAACATCAATAAAAGCTGTATAACGTATCTATTATATCACCAATTAATAGTCTGATACTGTAAACACAAAATAAATATGAATACTTTCCATTTCTGTAGATAAGAAAATTAAGAAAACCAAACATTCGCTGTCTGATATAAACTTAACAGCAAAAGTTATGCACCATAAAAAATTATGCTTATGTTGAATTTCTCGTGAATTTTGCTAATTTCTTTTATTACTTAAGATTTTTTTTGGTATTTACACTGTTCGGCAAATGTTTACTAAAGTTTCTTTTTTGAGCTTATACCGGGTGGAAGAAAAGAAATGTTTTTCTCATGTTAAGTTTGAGACACCCTGTAAACAGGACAAGGTACAAGGAAAAAATATATATCAAAATCGTGTTGTAGTATTATGTTTTATGAATATTTTGTTTTTTGAGTTTTTCTGGTATCTACTCTTAAAACAAAGAAAATAGACAGTTTTATTTTTTAATATGACGTGTTTGAACTGAAACATTGCTAAATTAACAATAAAAAATAACAACAGTTGACGAAACTTTAAAAACAGAAAGACACATAACTTAATCAGTTCTGATGAACACTTGTAATAGTTACTTGTCGACCAGATGAGCGGTATGCAAAGCGCAATATAAGAGAGACGAGATAGTTTAATAGAGAGTCTGTAATTTTTTTGGGGTGGAATTTCATCGAGAGCAAGAACAGGTTTAGTGTTACTCAATATTTAAGTAAGGTAAATATTCAGATATTGAATTGAACCCCTCATAGTCCCGAAATGAATCCTATTGATCACGTATGGGATATTGTCGGCATACAATAAGACTTAGTCGTAGATCAAAATCAAACTGCCTGTTTAAAATCCAAAATACCTATTAGTCGATGTGAAGCTGATTAGAATTAGAAGAACACACAATGTTAGTTTATGTTATATTTCTTTCTGTTTTTAAAGTTTTGTTAACTGTTTCTACTTTTTATTGTTAATTTAGTATTGATTGCAGGGCCGTAACTACCACTGGGGCAACCGGGGCGGTGCCCCGGAGTCCCCGGCCAAGGGGGGCCTTAAGGAGCGCCCTTTTTGTTGGCCGTGCATAGATTATAAAGACATCAAATAAACTTTTAAAAGTACTTTGAGTCAAGTTCTACTTCGAGTTGTCCGGTTGTACACGGCATACTAATCAGACATGTTAATCATAGATCACAACATGTCTTCAACCTACCCTGATGTTTATACAGTTTGTGTCATGTATCTGACCATCCCTTTGACCAAGGCTGAGAGGTGGTTTTCAAAGTTAAAATTAATCAAGAATTATCTTAGGAATTCAATAGGACAAGACCGATTTAGCAGCTTAGCACACTTTCTATTGAAAATGAACCTGACCAAGAGGATCTAGACAAGGTCATTGAAGAGTTTGCCGCGATGAAAATAAGAAGGAAGGAGTTTTAATCGGGAAACTGTAGTAACTCTAATGTCAATAGATAATGAAATTTTATTGTAAATATATTATATTGAAATGTAATCATCGTTTCCATTTGTTAAAATAAAAGAAGCTACATCTTCGATTTTTGCGTCTAATTATTCCTCATTTGGTACTTTAACAATATTAAGAACACTTCTTAGTCCATGTGGTGAGACCGCTCCCGTCTGGAAACATTTCTGATTCGGTTTCTTTGTGGATTCCTATTTAAAAATGTCCCCTAAAAAAAATGTGGAATTTTTGAGCAGAAATTGTTTAAACAATTTTTTTAAACAAATACAAAATATCACGTTTTTTTACTCCATAGCATATATTTTTAAGTTTAGTGGGTCATTCTAAACACAAAAGGTATCTTGTAAATTTTCTTAAAAATTAATAGTTTTCGAGTTATAAGCGATTTAAAATCTAAAAAATGTGAAAATACGCATTTTCGAGGCTTAAAAACTCATATTTAAATTAGTATTTTTGAGGTTGCCGTATACTTAAATTGAAATTTGATCATTCAGCTTCAAGATTCTGAAGAGTGATCGCGTTTAACCTTAATTTAAATCGTTGTTTTTTAATTGTTAAATATGCATGTCCATCCGATTTTTTTGCGGGTGCGGCGCGCTCTATTCCAAAAATCTCCCATTTTCCCCCGACAAATATTTTTTATAGATTCTTTGGGAAATTCTAAATAAAAAAAGTTTTTGACATTTTTCTCAAAAGTGACACGTTTTAAAGTTATAAGCGATTTAAAAACCGAAAATACGTTTTTTTGTCATTATTCGGATTTTAAATCGCTTATAAGTTTAAAACCATTAACTTATGAGAAAAATGTCAAGACACTTATTTTATTTAGAATATCCCAAAGAATCTAGAAAAGAAATTTTTGGGGGAAAATAGGAGATTTTTGAAAAAGAGCGCGCCGCACTGGCAAAAATCGGATAAATATGCATATTTAACAATTAAAAAACAACGGTATACATTGAAGTTAGACGCGATCACTCTTCAGAATCTTGAAGCTGAATGTTGAACCTTCAAATTAAGTATCTGGCAACTTAAAAAATACTAACTTAAATATGAGTTTTTAAAACTCGAAAATGCGTATTTTCGCATTTCTCAGATTTTAAATCGCTTATAACTCGAAAACTATCAATTTTTGATAAAAATTACAAGATACCTTTCTTGTTTAGAATGACCCAAAAAACCTAAAAATATATATTTCAGAGCAAAAAAACGTGATCTTTTGTATTTGTTTAAAAATATATTTAAACAACTTGTGCCCAAAAATTCCGCCCGGCACCCTTCAGATTTGCTAAAGGGTACATTTTTGAATAGTAACCCACAAAGAAACCGAATCAAAAAATTTTTCAGACGGGAGCGGTCTCACCACGTGGACTATCTAAACATACTAAATAAAGCTTCAAAATCTAATAAGTGGTATATAGAGTGTATGTTAAATTACGTTTCACTTTGTGCCTCAAGAGATTTTAAACTGCTGAAGTTGAAATGGTAAGATAAAGTTACAAATTAATAATAGAACTCTTTTGATAATAACAACATGTTTGTAAAAAGGTCTTTTACATTTTTCGGCTACACTGTAGGTTTTTAATCGCCTTATACTGCCAATAGGCAATATAACGCTATTACAAACCTACATTGTAACCGAACAATGTAATTAACATTATAGTATATTTTTTATGAAAATGGAAAAGTAGTTATATTGATGGTACATATTTGCAAAATTATTTAGCTTAGAATAAGGTGATTTCAAATTTTTTTTTGTGTTGGTCAACTAAAATAGCAATATGTAGATAGAGGAAACTGCAGTCATGGAATACACTAAAATTCGTTTTCAAGGGGTTAAATATTAAATATTTTCCGCCCCCCCCCCTACCCCTGACCCCTCGGTAGGGAGCCACCAGATCAGGTTTGCTCCGGGGCCACCAACGTCGTACTTACGGCCCTGATTGATTCAGTTACAACACATGTTAAACAATAAAATCGTCTATTTTCTTTGTCTTTAAAGTAAAGGAGATCTTTTCTTCCACTCGGTATAAGCTCAAAAACTTTTAAGTAAACATTTGTCCAAAAAACTTAGCGGAATCCGTTATAGTAGAGGACCCGATATAAGCTCGACCTGCACCGACCTGTTTAATGCATAAAAATTAGTTGATATGCAATTAAAGTAGGTATGTTAAAAATTATAAAAAACAAGGGGTGCCCGATATACCTAATTATTTTGTTCTGACTATAATTAATAATTAAAAAACGCCTTTTTTATCAATTAAACAAAAATCGGCCCAGACATATGTTATTTTAGATCTTTTGGATCATTAAAAGCAAAAAAAAAGTCTTGTATGTTTCTCTTAAGTTGATCTTTTTCCAAGTTATAAAAAATATAAAACTAAAAAAACGAAAAATTACGATTTTCAAGGCTCAAAAACATGAATAAATAAAAAATATAATTTTTCTATTCAACAAGTTTTCAAACCTTCTATCAGGTCCCAGGTATATTCAATTTCAAACCTTCTATCAGGTCCCGATAATAATTTTTGCCATGTTTTATTTTAAACTATATTTGTTTAATTATTAATGAGGAAGGTACGTTATGGAAAGATGGGCGATCGGTCTGAATTAACAACTAAAAACAATGTTTTAAAATTAAATAAGTCCAAAATATTTATCAAAAACTAATAGAATAAGATTTATATTTTTGAGCCTTGAAAATAATCATCTTTCGTTTTTTTTTTCAGTTTTAAATTGTTTATAACTCGAAAACGATCAACCTTGTTGAGAACTCAACGAGAAAAATTACAAAAGACCTGTTTTGTTTCGAATTTAAAAAAATCTAAAATAATATCTGCCAGGGCTAATTTTTTTTTAATTTATAAAAAACTTATTTTTTAATTAATCATTAATTATTATAGCACGACAAAATTATATCGGGCACCCCTTGTTTTTTATATTATCATACTATCATACTAAACTAAATTTTGATGAGATAAATAATTTTTATCTCATCTTACCTTATCTTAGACTGCATATTAATCCATTCCCGAAAAAATCAAGTTTGAAAATGATAATAATTTTTGGTGGTGCAAAACTTTTGAGGTTAAGTTTATTTTTCTACAAAATGCTTACAAATGCAAATTATTGATTAACGGATTAACTTCAATTTTTACGCTAATGGTTCAACTTTTTTATATTTTATTTCGAGGATTTTAGCACAAACTTTCAATATAACTTATACTTAGTGGAATTTTACTAAAATACAAATTTAATTAAATATAAACAAAAACATTGTATATTATCTCATATTTTTGTTTAAGTTTCAAAATGTGTGCTATTATGGCGATATTTGCAGTTAATAGTTGAAAACAAATCATTAAAAGACGATTCCACAAATTGATATATGATCGAGAATAACGTTTTATGTCAAAAGTCCTTATAGCGACCTGTTTCAAGAAAATAATTACGGAAAGTGATATTCATTTGGTAAATTTTCCGAAATAAAATTTTGTAATCTTAAAATTTTATATGTATGTCTAATCTAAGCAAAAGAAGGTTTACGACTAAATAAGAAGCTCTTTAAAAATCTAAAAGATTAAAACTGTAGTACAAGTTACTACACATAGGGCCGGTTGTTCGAACGCTAATCAACAATGATCATTATCAAATAATTAATTACTGTCAATGTAAATTGTTAAAACATAATTAATTACAATTCTGAAACTATAATCAATTAATATAACAATAATTATTAACATAATTAATAATAAATCTCATAATTGTAATTAATTATGTTTTCAGCAACCCAAACAAAGTTGACATTGACAGTTTTGGTGACAGTAGTTAAATATTTAATAATGATCATTGTTGATTAGCGTTCGAACAACCGGCCCTGAGCCTAAAAAGTAACCGACACTAATTTTATTTTAAGTAAAATAAAAGGTATTATAAAATCTTCAATTTTAATAAAAAAATTTTATTGTAGCTCCCATTCTTTCTGACCTTATGAACCAAGGCAGCAGTCTCGTTTTGCGGTATTTGTTCCCACTAGTTTATTAGCGCCTGTTCTAACGCTACTACAATTGCAACCTTGCATAATTTTGTAAAACCACTCTTTCCAAGTTGTCCCACAAATGCTCTATCGGGATAAGGTCTGGAATCCTAGGATGCCAGATGCCAGGCTGGTAATGGAATTCTAACATTTCTGCAAAGTATTGCATTGTTATCCTAGCTACGTGCGGCCAAGCATTATCCTACATAAGGAGAAATTTTCACTTATAAAATGCATAATATATTATGGTAACACATATTTTTCAAGACATAATGAACGTATCAGCATTAGGGTCATCTGTCCTAGCGTAACCAGATATGTATGTGCGTACAGATAAATGCCGCTCCATACCATTATACCTCCACCTCCAAACTGTACTCTAGCTAGGAGTTAGGCAATATTGGGCATAGAATCTTCGACGCCTTATCCACATTTTTTGGAGGCCATCAGGTAAATATCTCGTAAAACGAGATTCGTCTGTAAACAGAACGTTTCTCCAATCTTCCATATTCTAATCTGCATGAGAACGACAGAATTCTACGCATTGTCTCCGATGAGCTACATCCAATAAAGGAACTTGTAGGAGGTACTAAGATGGTAAATCGTGTTCTCTTAATGTTCAACGTTCTTCAATGTTCTTTCAAGAAGCAGTGGATGATGTTGAAACCGGAATTAGAATTAACGGAGAATGTATCAATAATATAAGATACGCAGACGACACGGTGGCATTCGCTGACAGTTCTGAAGCCCTCCAGAAGTTAATGAACAGAATCACAGGAGTCAGCCAGAGATACGGACTTTCACTAAAGACTAAGAAAACAAAATGTATGATGATCTCTAAGAAGAAACAGCAATTGGGACGAATCAGTGTGAACGGTCAACAAATAGAAAGAGTAAAAACATACACCTACCTTGATACGAACTTCAATGAAAACTGGGACCATTCCATAGAAATTAAATGTAGGATAGAGAAAGCAAGATCTGCATTTCAAAAAATGTCTAAGTTATTCAAATGTCACGATTTATCATTGCTCATAAAATTTAGGTTACTGCGATGTTATATCTTTCCTATACTGTTGTACGAAGTTGAGTCGTGGACTCTCACAGACGCCACCTGCAAGAAAATTGAGGCGTTTGAGATGTGGCTTTATCGTCGAATCCTGAAGGTGTCTTATACCGACCACGTTACTAATGAGGGTGTTTTGCTGAGAATACAAAAAGAGAAAGAGTTGTTAACCACAATAAAAGCAGCCAAAGTCGAATACATCGGTCACATCATGAGAAACAGCGAAAGATATGGACTACTGCAACTAATCTTGCAAGGAAAACTGGAGGGAAAACGAGGACCAGGAAGGCGAAGGATTTTCTAGCTGAAGAATCTACGCACATGGTTCAACACAACAACCACAAGTCTTTTTAGAGCAGCACTGTGCAAAGTACAGGTTGCCATGATGGTCGCCAACATCCGAAATACAAAGAAGAAGAATGTTCAACGTACTGTCGTATTACCATAGGTGAAACTATGGTACCATAAACATCTGCCAGTTTCCTAGTAAAGCTGTAGCAGTAACTGTCAGCTATCGCTACACTTAAAGTCTAATCTTTCACGGTGTTTGTTGATTTTGGTCTTCCTTTGACTGGCCTTCTTGAGTAAGAACCAATTTCTCTAAATCTTTTTAAAGTACGGGATATTGCATTTCGAGGAACGCAAAGCATATATTCGATATATCTAATGGAAAGCCCATCACTATGAAGAGCAACAGCTTGCCTCTAGCCTGATTACAAATTACTCTTTGTTATTAAAAACAAAGTTTTTCTTTCAAATTAGCTACCCTACACCAAAAAGGAGAATAATCAATTTAAGAAGCATTATTTTGTAAAAAACTTTCTTTTCAGTCACAGAAAATGACAACTTTCTAATCTGTTTGAAATAACAAACGAATGGATAATAAAAAATATTTTTTTATACAACCATGTTAAAAATGCAATTTTTAGCACTACATAGGAGCGTTAAAAATGCTACTTTAAAGCACTAGTGCTTTAAAATTTTTATGGCACTGCAGTTAAAAGTGAATTGTCAAATTGTGAAACGTAACATTGTTAATAAAAGTGTACAACTTGCGCAATTTGAAAAAGGTGGTTTAAAAGGTTTTTTGAAATTCAATTTAAACTGTATTATTGCATTTTTAACACGTTTGTAGAAAAAAACTATTAAAATTTGTTAGAATACACAACAATAAAAGTATATGTTTTTCTATAGTTGCTATTATTTACGTATTGACAGTATAGGCAGTTTTGATGTAATGTCAAGAAAAATATAAAAATGGAATGTCAGTCAAGTTCAAGTAAAAGTTTTTGTAGGTACTGTTCTGTAATTGAGAATGAATAAATTATAATTGTTGATATATAAGAAGCTTGTAGAAAAAATATTTTATGCAACGTCAAAAAAACTGTCAAAGTGTTTAGACAAATTTAAGAGTTCCTCCGGAAAATTTGTAGATTTAGTAAGTTCTAAAGTCTTTTTTCATTAAACTCAAATCGATTGTGAAGTATTAAAGTGTGTTTCAAGAGATTCTACAGAGTGTTTAGCCGATTTTGTTTGTTTTTCCGTATATTTTAAGTTTTGTTATTTGACAACTGTACTGTAAGTAGAAATTTTTTTATATACTTATATTTGAACGTCGCTCGTGCCCCGGGATGTCCGTGGGCAAAAATGGAAAGGATCCACCAGATCCTGGTGTAGAAAATATTGGGTTCACAGATGAGAGCGATATAATTATGCAGACAAATGATTTAAATCAGAATAATTCTCATAGTGAATGTTTAAATGATACTAGTAAAAGTACTAATGATACCATAAACTTGACATCTACTTCAAATAAAACAAATACTATTCAAAAAAGTCAGGAATTTAATTCATCTAATCGATTTAGTTTAAATGATACTGGTCCGTTTTTTATATTTGTTCAACACATAAATTTGAGTATCGGTCGTTTGCATCCAATGAAACTTGGAGAAAAACTACTTTCGCTATCTAGTTATGATAAACATATTATTGAAATTGTTAGTGTAGGTAAAAATCGCATTAAAATTCAAGTCAATTCAGGTGCTGTTGCGAATAGATTAGTAGTTGAAGATTTTTTCGGAAAAAATAACCTAATTGCATACATTCCAAATTATTTAACGGAAAAAAAGGGTCTCGTTCGCGGAGTGGACACTACTCTAACTGAGAGTGCACTACTTAATACTATTAAATCTAATATTCCAATAAAAAAAGTTCATAGAATGACTAGAATAGTTCAAAGTGACGGTGTATCAGAAAGAGTTCCTAGACAAATGGTTATTATTAGCTTTGAAGGTAAATTAATTCCCCAATATATTTACATCAACAAAGTTAGGTGTCCAGTTGAAATATATGTTAGTCCTGTTATGCAATGTTTCAACTGTCTTCGTTATGGCCATTCAACGACTCAATGCAAGTCAAAAAAAAGATGTAAGAAGTGCGGTAATGAAGGTAACACTGATTGTCCCGATAAATGTACTACATTTTGCGTTTATTGTAAAAATAGTAGCCACGAGTCAGTTTTTAAAGAATGTCCCGAATATTTAAAACAAAAAAAGACTAAAGAAGCTATGGCTAACTTAAATATTTCATTTAAAGAAGCCGAAAAAGCTCTTGAAAATCCATGTTATTCCAGTTTAGTCCAAAAAAATAAATTTGCACCTTTAATGACCTGTGACACAGACTTTCCTCCATTAAAAAGCTCCTCCCCTAAACCCTCGAATTCCACCACTACTTATAAAAATAATAATCATCTGAATATAGCCCCCCCTAACGATAACCCCCCCAAAAAAAGGAAGACTACTGATACAACTCCTAATTTTCCTCCTGTGCGTAGGGAATACCCGACCAGTTTCTGTTCGGGATCTGTATTTCAATTTGGAAACCATGAGCCCCGTAATGAATTTGATATATTTATAGGCCAGCTCAGTGCTTCACTCAAAAATTTAATCAAACAGAGTATCCTTGACTATTGTAATTCTTCATCAAATGTAGAAACTAATTTTAAAAATTACGAAATTGAATTAGAAAATAAAATTAAAGATATTATAGGTAATATTTTTACATAATTTTAATGGCTGACAAAAGTATTAAAATTATTCAATGGAATATTCGTTCGCTAAATGCGAACCGATATTCTTTACAGCAATTACTGTTTGAAGAACGTTTTGACATAGGTCTTTTATCAGAAACTTGGTCAAAACCATCTGATACTGTTTGCTTCAATAATTTCAATGTAGTTAATAAAAGTAGAATTAGAGGATATGGAGGAGTTGCCATAATTTTAGCAAATAACATTATTTATAATCCCATTTCATTTGTTAACAATTTCAATCCTAATTTAGAAGTTTGTGGTGTAGATATTAAAATTGACCAAAAAATGTATACTATCCTGAGTGTGTACCGTCCATCAAATGTTAGAGTAACAGTGCAAGATTACGTTAGTCTTTTTTCTCAAATTAGCAATGATTGTATTATTACCGGAGATTTTAATGCACATCATGGATTATGGGGATCAAATTCATGTTGCGTCGATGGTAATATACTAGTAGAAGCATTAGATTTCTTTCCTAATTTAATTGTTGTTAATGACGGGTCGGCTACTAGAGCTACTCCTCCAGGGAATATGAAATCTGTTGTAGATCTTACTATTATATCCTCTAGTTTATGTCCATCCTTTGACTGGACTGTTCTTCCAGATACCTATGGATCAGATCATTTTCCAATTAGACTTTCTGTGCAGAATATGAAAATTGAAAATAGAACTTTTATATCTTCGGCTAAATGGTCGATGTCTAATGCAAACTGGGATAATTTTAGAAACAACGTAGAAAGTGCCTTCAGACACGAACCAAATAAAAACCAAACAAACGAAATGATTTTCTTTTTATTAGATTCTATTACTGATGCAGCCAACAAATCTTTCAAAATTATCAAACCGTCAGTCAAATCTTTCAAATCGCCACCATGGTGGAATGATGAATGCCTCACTGCTTCTAACGCTAGAAAAAATTCCTTTAAAATTTATAAATCTAATCTTACCCTTTCAAACTTCATGGAATATAAGAAGAATGAAGCTATATGTAAACGAACTTTCCGCTCAAAAGCTAAATCTAGTTGGGCTCGGTTTTGTTCCTCACTTACTAGGCAAACTTCACCTTCAGAGCTTTGGAAAAGGGTAAACAAAATTCAAGGTAACAAAAAATACACCGCTAATGATGAATGTATGGTAGAAAGGCTCTTTACAAAAATCTCTCCGGATTATGTCCATTTACCACTATTTATGCCGAGCATCTCTACTAATGACCACTTTTTACTAACCCCCATTTCAGCTGACGAACTTAAAGCAAATATCAAGAGTTCTAAAAATACAGCCCCTGGTATTGACGGCATTAACTATAATATGCTATTAAACCTACCTGCAATTGCTATATATTATTTGTGCAAAATATACAACAATATTCTACTTAAAGGAGATCATTGTGACGCCCTCAAACAATGCCTGGTTATTCCTATACCCAAACTAAACCAGCGTACCGACTTAAGGCCTATCTCTCTCATGTCCTGTTTGCTTAAAACATTTGAACGAGTTATGAAAAGCAGATTAGAATGGTGGTGTGAGAACAAAAATATATTTCCAGTGTCTCAGTATGGCTTTCGTAGGAACAAGGGAACTATTGATTGTGTTTCTCAATTAACAACTGATATTCAATTATCATATTCAAATAATAATTATCTATTTGCCATTTTTCTTGATATTTCTGGGGCTTATGACAACGTCAATTTAAATCTATTGTTCGAAAAACTGAAGCACATAGGTATTCCACCTTTGTGTGCTTATGTATTAGTAAACCTATTCCTTAATAGACAGGTATTTATTAGATGTAATGATAGATTGATTGGCCCAAGAGTAGTGCATCAAGGTTTACCACAAGGATCAGTCCTCAGTCCCTTGTTGTTTAATCTATGCACTCTAGATCTCCACAGTATAGGAATTAGATGCAGTATATTACAATATGCAGATGATTTCTGCTTTTACAATGTGAATAAGTTGTACCAACAAAGTATTAATTCAACTAAGATGGTACTGGGTGATGCAAGAGAGTATTTTTTTAAACAAGGATTTGACCTTACTGCAAATAAATCAGCGGTGGTGTTTTTTACGCGACATCGCTTACCAGTTATGACCAGCATCATGATTAACAACCTAAGTATACCCGTTCATAAGCACTACACTTATCTTGGTATTACATTGGACACCAAGTTAACATGGGATGAACACATTAATAAGTGCTTAATAAAATGTGAGAAAAGTTTAAATATTCTTAAAGTAGTTAATCGCTATCGATGGGGTGCTGACCCTAAAATTAATTTAATGTTTTATCGTGCATATACCAGATCCATTCTCGACTATGGAAGCATTCTATATGGATCTGCCACAAACAGTCGCCTTAAAAAACTAGATCGCATTCAATATAAGGCTCTGCGGTTAGTTCTAGGTGCGCTCAAGTCTACGCCTATAGAGAATCTTTTAGCTGAATCCATGGAGCCTCCTTTACATTTAAGACGACTATTTTTGGCTGAAAAATTTATTCTTAAATGCCAATCTTACAACCAAACTGAACTACTACAAAAAATATGTGACATCTCTGTTTCTAATCTTGTCGACAAATGGTGGCACAACAGGAATTCTCCTATTTTAGCAGTAGCATACTCGAACGTTTCTCAGCACCTAAACAGTCCAGGTGAATTAACTTTCTTTAAATCGAGTTTTAATATATCTTATGCCAATGTTAATGTTTGGTTCCCAAATTTTGACAGTGAGAATCCAGTTGACTTTCAGCAACATATAGCCAAGCTTGATAATCCATGCAGGATTTTCACGGATGGTTCAAAATCAAGATTGGGAGTTGGATGTGCTGTATATATTCCGGATCACCAAGAATCCTTGATGTTCAAGTTAGATAAACAATGTTCCATATACTCTGCAGAAATGTTCGCGATTTATCAAGCTCTAGAATGGGCTATCAACAAAAAAATTTCTAACAAGCAAGTTGTAATTATGTCAGATTCAAGATCTTCGTTATTAGCTCTAGAAAACACACGTAAACATTTATATAAAAATAGCCTTGTCGTCAAAATTTTAGAAAACCAACTAAAGCTACTGGAAAAACAGACTTCTGTAACTTTCGTCTGGGTAAAAGGACATATTGGTATTTCCGGTAACATAAAAGCAGATTTTTTTGCTAAAGAGGCAATCTTAAAAGGATCGGAAATAACTTGGCTAGATAGAAGCGATCTAACAGCTACTCGCAAGAAAAGTTTGAAACAAAATTGGGATATTGAGTGGCACGCTTTCTGCAATCGAAGCAACAATCTCTACACCAAAATTCATCCTAGTTTACCTACTGAGCCTTTTGCTATCAGAAGTTATCCCAATAGAAATATATATGCCATGTTTATTAGATGTCTCTTTAATCATGCCACTGTCAAGTCATACCTCTATAGATTTAACCTATCCGAATCAGATCTTTGCGATTGCAATGGATATGTTGACGATATTAATCATTGGTTGTTTGGATGCAAACATAATGATGTTGCAATTAAGTTTTTGATGAACAATCTGGTTCAAGAAGAAATACCTTTCCCACAAAATAATGCTTCTCTTTTATATTTGTCTCGTAGAAATTCTAAAATTAAACAAATCATCTGGGAGTTTTTAAAAAGGACTAAGAGGAAAATTTAACTTGCACTGAATGAGTCCGGTTGAATGTGTTTAGCAATAATTATTGTTTTTTTATGTTTATCCTTATTATGTAATATTGTCTCCCTGTGAAAGTTCATTAAGTAGATTTTGCAGGGAGGTAATAAGAATAGAATTGTATAAAAGTTTATATTGAAAAAATTAAAAAAAAAAAAAAAAAAAAATTATACAAAAAAATATGTATACAAAAAAAAATGTATAAAAAAATTAAATCATAAAAAAAAAAAATAAATAAATAAAAAAAAAAGTATAATAAATTATAAAAAAAATAAAAAAGAGAAAAAAAAAAAAATAAAAAAAAAAAAAATAAAAATAAAAACACAAAGAGGGTGTAAACCTCCGCGGGGTTGATCCGGGTTGAAGCCTTATCGCTGTGTAAAAAAAAAACATATATTTATTAGCATTTAGTATTAGTATTTAGTATTAGCATGTATTTTTTTTTGTCGATTTAATTATTTGTAAATTAATTTAAGTTGGTTAGGGCCATGAATGAGGAGTATACCTACTGGTCAATTAAATGTTTCCACTTCTACATATGTATGTATGTATGTGCGTGCATAAGTATTATATGTGCGCACATGTACCTAATGTATTATGTAATGCAATGTATTATATTTGGAATATTGTAGCAAACAGTAATTTATTATCTATCGTGGCTGAATGGATCAAGTAATCCAAAGCCAATAAGGAAAAAAAAAAAAAAAAAAATATTTTATGATATACGTGTTAAAAAGTACATTTTTAAGGCACTCATGTGAATTGAAACTTCCACAGTCGTGCCTTAAAATTGTACTTTTAATACTTATTTCATAAATTAATAACTATTAAGAAACGCTTTTCTTTAGTTACGAGTGACTAAAATTAAATATATAAAAAAATCAACTAAAAAGCAAAAAATTAAAAAATTGAAAAAATCGAACACATTAGTCAAAGAAAAGCGTGGCACGTCTTCATAGAATAAACGGTTTTCGCACCACGCTTTTCTTTAACGAGTGTGTTAGATTTTTCAATTTTTTTTTTATTTTTTACTTTATAGTCTTACATTTTTCAAACATTAAAATATACCGTCATGTTTATTAAAATATGTATAAAACATATGATGTACAAACATGAAAAGTAGTCGGAATCGGCAAAAAATTTGAAACTTTATTGTTTATTTATGAAACACAACGTAAACAATTAACGTAAAAAGTGAAATTATGTATAGATCATATAATTAGCTACAATATGTAAAAGTTTCAAGTTTCTTCATTGTAAAAAACAAGAGAATTTAAGCATTTTCCATTATAATCGTTTTTTTATTTAAACAATTAATTAACAAAAAATTTTTTATTGACTATGCGTGTATTGTTCCCGCGAATGCATAGGTCTGCAAATTTTTAGTCATTTGCATTGAAGAAAAGGCAGTCAAATTAACGTCAAAATATTTGACCCAAACGATTGGACTAAAGAAAAGCGTTTAATTAATTAATACGACAAAACGAATTCTAATGTCGATTGTAGCACAAAACGTCTCTACCGGTGGTTTTTCTCAGATTACGATAAAAACACGAATTTTTTGAATTGGAGTTTTGGTTGAAGTTTTGTTTCGTATCGTATTGAAATTTGACACGAATAAACGCCGATTTAAATATAAACAAATATATGATGAGCGTTCAAAATTTGAAACTTTATTGTTTATTTATAAAGCATAACGTAAACAATTAATGTAAAAAGTGAAATTATGTATAGTTCATATCATTAGCTACAATCCGCAAAAGTTTCAAGTTTCTACATTGTAAAAAACAAGAGAATTTAAGCATTTTCCATTAAAATCTTTTTTTTTATTTAAACAATTAATAAACATAAAAATTTTTTATTGACTATTCGTGTATTGTTCCCGCGAATGCATATGTCTGCAAATTTTCATTCATTTGCATTGAAGAAAAGTAAGTCAAATTAACGTCTAAAGATTTGATGCAAACTATTGAAGTAAAGAAAAGCGTTTAAAAACAACTTGTATTATGATAATAAATATAGTTAATCATTATACAAGGCAATTCAATAAAACTAAAAGGAGAACACTATGGAACTTCACGTGTCGGGTCACTTTTGCGGGTCAATGTATTATAGCTCGTGCACTTCATAAACAATACATTTGCGATATGATTAAAAAAATGTTTGAACTTGACCATCTACATTAATAATTATAAAAAAAATTATAAGGCCTTGTCAAATACAGTTAGCGCACAGTAACCTCTCATTGAGCGCTTAGCTTATCTTCACCTTCAGTAGGTTATCTTTATCACTCCGTATAAGGTGCCGAATTAAGACACCTTCAGTTTGGTCTGGATTTGTCATGTGTATGTCTCTTTCTAAGTTTTTAAGTATTCTTATTGTAATTAATGGATTCGACAATTACTTGAGGGAAATTCATTTTTTCTAACAATAAAACACTGAAAAACTTTTGTTCTATTTTCAATACTTCTACAAAATTTGTTATAAATTAACTTCACTGCAGCTGAATTTTATTATATTATAACTGAAAAATTCTAATTATATTTTAACTGAAAAACAAGTGCCCACTATACATAAAATTTGTAAGAGATTGGTTGAAAAATTGGAAAAAAATTGAAAAAGAAAATATGCTCAAAAGCTTTCAAAAGAAGAAATAGAAAATGCTACACAGCATGAGAAGAAAAGTTAGACTACAGTAGAACCAAACCAAAAGTTAAACAGTTTAGTAAATATACAGGGTGAGGCAAATAAAGGGCCTATTAGAAAGATCTCGAGAACTAAAGGCAACAGAATCATGAAAATTGGAATAAAGGGGTTTTAAAGGATGATCTAATAAATGAAAATATTTTCATCTCATTGCAACTTCCGGTTATACCTATAACTTCGTTTTTTTAAATGGGACACCCTGTATATTTTTACATTTTTGGATTCTCTTCGATGTCTTCTTTCTTAAAATATGGGGTTTTGTAATATTATACAGGGTATTTTAAAAGATAATTACGTTTTTTTATTAATTTCGTAGCAAAATTAACACCCTGTAGAATTGTAGTAGTTTGACATCTAAAACTCTACTTACGTTCAAATGATTTTTAATATATTCTACTATTGTTAAGAATCATTAGTATAGCTAAATTTTTAATTTTAGTATACAGGGTTGGTCGAAACTCGGAATGAGTATTTTCTGAGTTTTCTTAAATGGAACACCCTGTATTTTAGTATTGTAATGAAATGATATTTTATGGTACTTTTTTATTTCTTAAGCATTCCCTATACCTAACTGCTTTAATTTGTGCTTAATTGTTAATCGCACCAACAATCTTAACTACGTAGGTATTTTGATAGCTAAACCATTATTGGTAATTTTAAGGACCAGTCTGGATTAATATGTATTTATTTCTGAAAAATTATTTGGGATTGAGTATTTTCACGGCCAACCTAATAAAATTTTACGTATTTTTTGTTGCAATTAATGTTTAGCTTTAATCATCAATAACTCACAAATTAAAGCAGTTAGGTATAGGGAATGCTTAAGAAATAAAAAAGTACTATAAAATATCATTTCACTACAATACAAAAATATAGGGTGTTCCATTTAAGAAAACTCAGAAAATACTCATTTCGAGTTTCGACCAACCCTGTATACTAAAATTAAAAATTTAGCTATACTAATGATTCTTAACAATAGTAGAGTATATTAAAAATCATTTGAATGTAAGTAGAGTTTTAGATGTCAAACTACTACAATTCTACAGGGTATGAATATTGCTACGAAATTAATAAAAAAACTTAATTATCTTTTAAAACACCCTGTATAATATTACAAAACCTCATATTTTAAGAAAGAAGACATTGAAGAGAATCCAAAAATGTAAAAATATACAGGGTGTCCCATTTAAAAAAACGAAGTTATAAGCAACTTCCGGTATAACCGGAAGTTGCAAAGAGATGAAAATATTTTCAATTAATAGATCATCCTTCAAAACCCCTTTATTCCAATTTTCATGATTCTGTTGCCTTTAGTTCTCGAGATATTTCTAGTAGGCCAGTTATCTGCCTCACCCTATATATTATTAGCATATTCATTCATATAGTTACATTTAGAAAAATATATTTATGAGTAATCTTTTATTAACAATATAAATAATAATTAAAATCAGTGGCCTTGAAATGTGTTGTTTTATTTTGAAAATTAGACCAAATGACGTAAACAATATTAATTATGATATTAAGAAGAAAAATTTATATTTATACAAGTTATATAGAACTATTTTTATATCTGTGTAGAATTGTCATTGTATTCTTACCCAGAAAGTGGAGTATTTTTATATTATCACGAGCCATCCGGGTCAAAATAAAAATAATATTGACACATATTTACCACACTAGTCTTCTAAATAGATCAAAGCAACTAGAATAATTAAAATTTACATTCGAAAAACAAATGGTTTAATAATGATTCCCAATAAATAAAAAATATTGTGGAAGATTCTAATAAAAATCTATGAAGAAACACGTATGATAAATCATCAAAGAGGATTAAAGGAATAAGTTCCGGATTTTGATAACAAAAAAGTTTAAATAAATGAAAATTAAGAATTTTACGAATAATTATATTTAATTTATTTATTATAAATTATCTAAACCATGAAAAAAGAAAGGGTAAATGGTTAGTGACTGGGTCTTGGTGATCGTATTTCCATACAAATGCTAATAGACGAGGCAACGAAGCATTAAACCTAAAAATTTTGTGCAGTAAGATGAATCGTCATGCAACTTTTTGCATTCGATTCGAGAGAGTGTCAGGCAATTTTCTGAACTAAATTGATCTCCGGCAATAATTTTTGTGCATGAGAAAATGCATCTTTAAAGTGCATCTCGAAGAGATGGAAAATAAAAAAATTAGAACTCAGAAAATATTAACGGAAATGAGTTCAATTTTTATACTTAGGGGTGTTGGAGGTCACTGAACAAGAATTTTATTGCGGCGATGGTCTCCGTGGTACCTGGTGCCCAGGGTGGAACTCCTCGCCTGGGACGACCGAATAAGTCGCGGGACGATCGAAGAATTCGCAAAATGAAGACTGGATCGAAAAACTGAAAAATGCGTGTTCAATAGTTTTCAAAAATCTGTCGAATGACACTAATCATGACCCCCACACTCCACCCCTGGGGGTGGGGTGGAGGTAACTTTAAAATCTTAAATAGAAATCCTATTTGTTATTGCAGATTTGGATTGCTTACATAAAGTAAGCAACTTTTATTCCAGACATTTTTTCGAATTGTGGACAGATAGCGATATAATACGAAAAACAGTATTTATTGGCGCCATTTATCAACAAGTCTAAAAAATGTTTTGAATAAATGTTACTTATTTTTTCATGAGGAATCCAAATCTGCAATAAAACATGGGGATTCCTATTTAAGATTTTTAAGTCACTCCCAACCCCACCTCCAGGGGGTAGAGTGGAGGGTCGTGTTTGATGTTATTCAATAGGTTCTTGAAAAATATTAAACACGTATTCTTGGTCTTTCATTTGGAAGTGTACTTCTCGAGATATTAGACCGTTGCTATACCTAATTTACCTATGGTATCACGATAAATCGTTTTTTTCCGATTATAGCGCCATCTATCCACAATTCGAAAAAATGCTCGAATAAAAGTTACTTATTTTTACGTAAGCAATCCAAATCTGTAATAACAAATGGGGTTACCATTTAAAATTTTAAAGAGACCCCACCCCAATTGCAGGGGTTTGAGTGGGGGGTCGCCTTTAGTGTCATTCGATAGATTTTTTAAAAATGTTGAACACGTATTTTTCAGTTTTTTGATCCAATTTTCATTTCACGAATTATGCGATCGTCCCGCGAATTATTCGATCGTCGCATGCCAACGAGCTACACCCTGTGCACCAGGTATCTCGGAGACCATCGCCGTCATTAAATTTGTGTTCAGTGACCCCCAAAAAAACCCCAAATATAAAAATTGAACTCATTTCCGTCAATATTTAATGAGTTCTAAATTTTTCATTTTCCATCTCTTCGAGATGCTCTTTGAAAATGCATTTTCTTATGCACAAAATTGTTTGCCGAAGATCGATTTAGTTTACAAAATTGCCTGACACTCTCCCGAATCGAATGCAAAAAGTTGCATGACGATCCATCTTACTGCACAAAATTCCTAGGTTTTGGGCTTTTTATTGGTTCGTTGCTTCGCCCCTAAGTAAAGCTCAATTCTACAAACTTAGATGACCATACAAATTTTACCCACAAAGATACGGTTGAGCGTCAACCGCCTTAAATCTGGACTATCTTGGCTAAGGTGCGGTAACCAGCAGAAGATTCCATGGTCTTCTAGCTAGATTATGGAGTTATGTCAGATGACCTGGGATTCGAAATTATGTCAGACGAAAAAATCACATTGGATTACACTTAGGATACTTGGGGCACTTGAGCAGGATGCCATTGCTAATTTAAGGCTAAGAGTGCACGATTTTAAGGACTTTCGTCGACCAGTAAACAATTAAACACTTTGAACAGATTTGGGAGATAATTGCTTTAAAATAGCTATTTATGAAGATTTACTAGTAAAAATAAATTTTAAATATAGTTTAAAATTTATTCAATTTGTTGATGCCAAACAACTTTTTTTGGATTAACATAAGTCTGAAAACTAGTCTAAGAGCTGGGAGCGGATTTTGTGCGTGATAAGTAATATGGAAAAACTATACGGGGATATGTTGAATTAGTTGCGTACATGACTTTCACCAACGGCCGGAAACCAGAGTTGGGGCCGAGGGTAGTTATAAGGGGTCAAAGTCGCGGTTTTTATTATTTTTTTTATGACGCTCATGATCGAGATAGTGCACCAAAATTTGGGAATAAGTAGGTTATGACGTACCTAAGTAAAATCTCTAGGGGCTCAACGCTGCGTGGCCGACAAAGGGGTGGGGGTAGGGGTGAATATAAAAAATATAAGGGGTTTTTTGCGACGTTCGTGATTGAGATAATGCACCAAAATTTGGGTATAGGTAGATCATGACATAAATAATTAAAATCCCCAGAGCCGGAAACCAGAGTGGGGAAGGAAGGTAGTTTATAAGGGGTCAAAATTCCGTTTTTTATTATTTTTTTTTGTGACTCTCATGATCGAGATAGCGCGCCAAAATTTGGGAATAAGTAGGTCATGACGTAACTAAGTAAAATCTCCAAGAGTGGAACGCTGCGTGGCCGACAAAGGGGTGGGGCAGGGGTGAATATAAAAAAATGTAAGGGGTTTTTTGCGACGTTCGTGATTGAGATAGTGCACCAAAATTTGTGAATAAGTAGACCATGACATAACTAAGTAAAATGCCCAGAGGCGGAAACCAGAGTGGCGGACGAGGGTAGTTATAAGGGGTAAATGTCGCGGTTTTTATTATTTTTTTTTGTGGCGCTCATGATGGAGATAGTGCACCAAAATTTGGGAGTAAGTAGGTTATGACGTAACTAAGTAAAAAATTCAAGGGCGGAACGCTGCTTGGGGTACAAAGGGGTGGTAGGCAGGGGTGAGTATAAAAATATATGGGTTTTCCCTAGTCGACATAGCACGTCGCAGAAAACCCCTTTTATTTTTTATATTCACACCTACCCCCAACCCTTTATCGGTCACGCAGCGATCCACCTCTGGAGATTGTACTTAGTTATATCATGACCTACTTATTCCCAAATTTTGGTGCACTATCTCGATCAAGAGCGTCACAAAAAAAAAATAATAAAAACGGCGATTTTGACCCCTTATAATTACCCTCATGCCCAACTCTGGTTTCCGCCTCTGAGGATTTTACTTAGTTATGTCATGGCCTACTTATTTCCAAATTTTGGTGCACTCTCTCAATCACGAACGTCGCAAAAAACCCCTTATATTTTTTGTATTCACCCCTGCCCCACCCCTTTGTCGGCCACGCAGCGTGTCACCCCTGGAGATTTTACTTCGTTACGTCATGACCTACTTATTCCCAAATTTTGGTGCACTCTCGCGATCATGAGCGTCACAAAAAAAATAATAAAAACGTCGAATTTGACCCCTTATAACTACCCTCATCCCCAACTCGGGTTTCCGGCTCTGGGGATTTTACTTAGTAATGTCATGATCTACTTATTTCCACATTTTGGTCCACTATCTCAATCACGAACGTCGCAAAAAAACCCTTTATATTTTTTATATTCACCCCTAACCCCACCCCTTTGTCGGCCACGCAGCGTTCCGCCCCTAGAGATTTTACTTAGTTACGTCATGACCTACTTATTCCCAAATTTTGGTGCACTATCTCGATCATGAGCGTCATAAAAAAATAATAAATTCCGCGACTTTGACCCCTTATAACTACCCTCGGCCCCAACTCTGGTTTCCGGTCGTTGGTGAAAGTCATGTACACAACTAATTCAACATATCCCCGTATAGTTTTTCCATATTACTTATCACGCACAAAATCCGCTTCTATCTCTCCGACTATAAACTAGTATAATACTCCTACCATATACAGTGATGAGCATTATATTGATGATTAACATTACATTATTACATAGTTTCCCACACTTTGACGTCTGTGACAGGAGTGTATTATAAATTCTCCTGTCACAATGACAGTTGTCATACTCCTTCGATACGTCTAAAGGTGAGAAACTATGTAATCTAATGTTAATTTATACGTTTATACGTTTATATCGATAATTTTCACCTCTACTAGTTTCATCCCTTTTTACTTCACAATGTATTATGTTTTCCATCTTTTGCGTTATTCTGCTGGGTATTAGCGCTCCCATCACTGTATATTATTTCATACCTAAATAGAATAGAATAGAAATATACGCTCTATTGTCTGCAGTATGGCAGCAAGCCATACTGTCACCATGTGAATAAGTCAAACCATAGCTCAGATGTTACCTGCTGCTATACTGTCACCATGTAAACAAGTCAAACCATAGCTCAGATGTTACCTGGGGCGTATTAATGGAATATTTTAAACATCCAGGCTTAAGTTAGCATTTTTAACCGATGTTTCCTTGACGGATTACTTGTAAAGGGCTTTGACCCACATATTTTTGTAATACTAGATCTTGGTGGTTAGCATGTAAATGTCACGTAAGCACTGATGATGCTTGGTCAACCAATCGAAAACTAGTTCTGTGATGTAAACCTTTTTAGGAATTTTAAATATATACCTTTTATAAAGGATTTTATTTATTTTTTTTTTGTATTACATGGTATACAGCCAACTACAGGAAAACTTTTTCCTTGTGGATTTTTATGGACAAAGCTAACATAAAGTCAAAAGAAAAATAATATCAATAACAAATATCAACTACAATTTACTAAAATTAGATAAATCGTCAATATACAGTATATAAGATATAAAAGCAAAGACAAAACAATTTATTGCAAAATTTATATAAATTGCAAATTGAACATACTTACAACAAATAAAATACAACATTAGGAACTAACAAGTTTAAGCTGCTGCGCATGAAACCCAATTTTCTTAGTTATTCATTAAGAAATTCTTCTATTGAATAATATGGTCTTTTAGATAAGCTTTTGTCATTTTACGGAACTTTGGGAAAGGTTGCAGATTTAAGTTGTAAAGGGAGATGGTTGTAAGGTTGTATAGTTTTTTTTGCGGAATATAATATAGATTTCTTTACTAACTCAGTGGATGGGATCGGTAAATAATTATCAAAGATTGAATTTCTGGTGAAGTAAAGATGATTAGGCCTTGCTGGAAAGACATGAAGGTGTTTACGAATTAAACAAACCGTTTCTAGAATATATAATATATAAAGATGGAAGTGTTAAAATTCCGTGATCTCTGAAGTAGCTTTTGCAATGTGTAGATCTTCTGAGGGCAAACAGATATCTTATTGCTCTTTTCTGCAATTTAAGAATAACATCAGATTGAGCAGCTGTAGATACTAGAACCCCAAAAAGGAAGATGAAATTCGAACAACAAAAAATGTTATCTTAGAAGATGCTACATTAATTTCCCTTGGGACAGATCTTATTGCATAGGCGAGTTTCTTGCTTAACGAATCTATATGAAGGGACCAATTGAGGTTGCTGTCTAAAAAAATACCAAGAAATTTTACAGAATCAACGGTACTGATCTGGCTGTTATTAAGGGGCAAAGGTTGAAGAGCTCCTTTATAGGATAATGCTAATGTCTTATCCACGTTAAAAGAGAGTACATTAGAGTCAGACCAGGTCTTTATCGTCAGTAGATCCGAAGTTGTAGTTTCATGAAGAGATGCAATAGTTGAGTTGCTCCAAGTGATACTGGTATCATCAGCAAAAAGAAAAATTTCTCCATCGATTTTTAAATTAGTAATGTCATTTATAAAGATAAGGAAAAGTAGAGGATGCAATACTGAACCTTGTGGTACACCACATATAATATTTTTGAGACTTGGGTCAGTATCATAATTTGCTCTAACCAGTTGTTTCCTATTATCCAAGTAGGATTGGAACCAATTCAAAAAATACCTCGAATTCCGTAGAATTTTAGTATTTTTATTAAAATATCGTGGTTTACACAATCAAAAGCTTTGGCATAGTCACAGAAAACAGTGGCAGTATAAAGATTATTGTTCAGTGCTTGGTAAACCTCATGTAGTACAGAAAGCATGGCATCAGTGGTACATTTATTAGTTAAAAAGCCGAACTGATTTTGTGATAAAATGTTATCAACGATAAAGGACATAAGTCGAGTTTTAATGAGTCTCTCAATAATTTTGGAGAGAACCTACCGGTATTAAGGCAATAGGTCTACAGTTGCAGGAATTAGATTTTTCACCACCCTTATGAAGAGGAATAATAATGGCTGTCTTTGGGCACTCTGGAAATTTACCTTTTTCGAAGGAATCATTAATTAGTGAGACGAGGATTTCCAACAGATTTTCTGTGAGATTAGAGAAAATTTTTATAGATAGTCCATCAGTACTACAGGATAATTTACTTTTGATACTATTGATTGTTTGGATCAGTTCAGAGTTATCAACTGCTCTTAAAAATAATGAATTCGAGAGCTTTCTTGAATTAGGGAGATAGGAAACGGGATCTTGTTGCGGCAAAATAGTTGATGTTATATTTTTACTCGCATTAACAAAGTAATCGTTTAGACATTCAGGGTTTGAACACTTGGAATTGCCTTCTACTAATTGTTACTTTACGTCTACTGAAATAAACATTTTATCAACATAGCTGCCTGCGCTTGTAATTTCCAAGAAAGATCACGAAATTGTATGTACTTTGAATATCAAAGAATATCGAACACATTTACAAAATTTCGTGTTTTTTTTTGTTACGCAATATTGGTATCCTTGACTGATGATTGTCCTAAATCAGTCGTAATACGGTCAAGATTAGAACACTCCGTGGCCTAAACATAAAAATGTTGATTGTACTGCAACGCAATGAGGACAACCGATAAATTTATTTAAATCAACAACTAATGTAAAGAACTCTTTGTTCCGAAATGAGTATAAATAGGTGATGGAAATTCAACATTATACTATTAGTTGAAGGATATGTATTGACAATTTAATTTGTAATTAAAACACGTAATCATAGCCAACTCTCAGAATAGATGTACACAAGAACGAAATTTGTGAACGAAAAATAACACACTAAAACACAGTGTTCTTTTACAAAATGTGTTAAGGGCATAGGCGCAAAATGTCGCTTCAATGTGTTTTAAATGGATTCATTTTTTTTTCGAATCCTGAGAAAACTAATAAGTATTTTTTGAAAAATTGAAATGCAGAATGAAAGATTACGTTATTACCGAGGGTCGAAAGACCCTTATAATAACCAAAAAGTTTCATTTGACACAGTCACACTAAATTTTCTCCTTTTTACCCCTGTAACTTATTAAAATAAACATCATAGAAGTTTTCGGGGACTTTCAGCCCTCGGTAATAATGCAATCTTTCATTCTGCGTTTAAGGGCCGGTTGTTCGAACGCTAATCAACAATTATCACTATCAAATATTTAATTACTGTCACCAACTGTCAATGTCAACTTTGATTGGGTTGCTGAAAAGATTAGTAAACCAATTAACATAACAATTATTAACATAATTGACTAACTAATTTCATAAAATTGTAATCCATAATTATGTTTTCAGCAACCCAAACCAAGTTGACATTGACAGTTGGTGACAGTGATTAAATATTTGATAATGTTCATTTTTGATTAGCGTTCGAACAACCGGCCCTAATGTTTCAAAAATACTTATTAGTTACTACAAAAAATAATGCCTTTAAAACACATTGGAGCGACTTTTTTGCCTATGCCCTTAATAAAATCATGACGGCAGTTTTAGTGTCTTTTTTCACATCTAAGTAGAGAGCGGAATATATGCAAACTGCATATAGATGCATATATTGCATATTTTCAGACAACAAACACAACATTGCATATTTAAGCTAAACACGATTTATTTTGCATATTTTAAAAATAAATTATATAAAAGTTTAAAATTTTCCTCTCTTAGTTGAAATTTTATAACTTCGATATGAACGAGCTCGTTATTTATCTATCTATCGCTCATCTGGACTTTCCCATTACTACCTGAATTAAACAATTATGGGTGTTCCCAGAAAAATATTATTTTATTAGCGTAGCAAGTCGTAGGTACCTACCTGCTTTTAAGGTTCTAATAATTATTTTGTCAGTTTCCGGCCAACTTTGTTTAAAGTAAACGTTGTATCGTATTTAGTGTTTTTGAAGTGATTGGTATATATTAAATTTAAATATGTCTACCATTCAAAAAAGTGCTTGGATAAAGTGTTTTCCCGAGTTAAAGCTAAGTGGAGACAAAGTATTTTGCAAGGCCTGTTCCAAAATCGTAAGTTAAATTCATTTTCACATTTCATTTTTTAAATGAGGAACTGACAAACAAAAGCATCATGTCCCACAAAAGAAATTTTTCTGGAAAGAGTGTTTTTATTCGACAAATTCGCTTTTACTTCTATAAAGACGGACATAGAGAGAAGCATCAAAATACAAAAATCCATCAAATTGTAGACAGTTCCGCTTTTGTTCTTCAGCTTAAATAACGTACTTTGTTCTTTAAGTAACGTACAAATTGCTAAAGAACTTATGTTCATAAAAGTTCATTTTAGTTTTTTGCCAGATCTAATAAAGTCATTAGAACAAAGGAATTTACAATTAAGTGATTCGGTTAATCTGTTAACACTTTTTCTGCTCATTGTCAAAAAATTCCCGAAAATACAGGGATTACAATTAGAAATAAATTAAAAAATGTTTTAGAAAAAAATGAGGGCTTCGATTGTTTGAGGAAAGTTGTACGTATTTTTGAAGGCCACTTTTCTGAAGATCTTACGACTTAATATATTGTTTTATTTTTGAGTATTTTTAATATGCATTTGCATATTTAGACAAATTTAGAAAAAATACCTGCATATTTGTAGTAAAAGTAATGCATATATATGCGCATATTTTGGTAATGTTGTGTTGCATATATTCCGCTCTCTACATATAAGTAATGTTTTATTATGGGTAATAATTCTTATTATGTAGAACCTCTATTATCCGTCAGGGCACCTGCCAAGAGTATGACGGATAATCGAAAAGACGGTTAACAGAACATTAAAAAAAATTAAAAATTCATAGTACAACTCACAAATTTCATTTGTACGGTTTGTTTGACAATATAAGAGGGATTTGTGTCCGTACAATTGAATAAATTTAAAATATTCTGAAATATTTGCATTTCTTAATCGGCATAAGATCATGCAATTTACTTTATTGACTTCTTCGTGTTCAGAATACCACTCGATGAATTATTGCATATGCGATGCAGCTTCTTTAGATTATTTACGAAAATCTTTGTCAGTTACAATAGGTTCATCAACATAGCTACAGTCAAATTCCAAGTCTGTGGCAGCTTCTGAATCTGTTTGGTCCGCCTTTGTTGCCATTTCAACGATTTCTTTATCTGCCAGCAATGGATAGCCGTTTGTGTCCTCAGCACAAATCAAATTATTTTTTTTTATTAAACTGTTTGCTTATTATGTAGTCAATACAACTTGTGTATGTACCCTGACAGTTAACAGAGGTGACGGTTAATGGAGAGACGGATAATCGAGGTTCTACTGTATTATGCTTTAGACCAGTGTTTGCCCGACTGGCTGTACTGGTATTTGAGATGCTAACTATCAGTTATCTCGTCATCTTTTAGAGTGTCTTCTTGGTAGTCTAGTGCCCGTTGGTTTTAAATGTTTTGCTTTTCAAGCTAGTCTCTCACTATTAGACCTGGATCCCGCGTAAGAAAAAAAAGTTGATTAATAGCAAGCTGAAAATTTGTTAATAGCTTAACGGTGTCTAGTCGGACAAACATTGATGCACGGGAACACTGAAACAGGGGAAGTTTTAACGGTGGAGCATGATAAACGTGTCGTCCTGACAAGTTTATGATGGTGAAAAATAGCAAGTTGTTTTTAAGTTTATTCAATAGCCAACGTTATATAATATATGAAAAAATGTTTGTCCGACAAAAGGGTTGGGCATTTTAACGAGTCCGACACGTAGAACATGTCACATCACAGGAACTATGTTGGTGATGAATAGCAGTCTGATTTTTGCATGAGAGTTTAATGAAAGGTTAAAAAAGCAATTGGAAGTTCTGTCGGACAAAATGAATGGGAAATTTTCCTAGTCGGACACTCTAAACATGTAAGATATAGACAAAAATGTTGGTGATAAATAGCAAGCTAATTTTGATTTGTTTATGTACAAATTATATTTTGTAACGCAAAAAGTTATATGTCGGACAAAAAGTTTGGGCAAATCGAAGGAAATAAATAAAAAACATTTTTTCAGAATTACTTAGTCACATATTGATAAAGCTATTTTAGTTGTATATTATTATTTATATTCACATATTTGCATGTGCATATATAGTATATATATGTACATGCACACTCCAAAAACAGTGAGGTAAGTATCAATGCATGTATATATTGCAAAACAATTATTTTTTGGGTGGAGTTTGTTCTAGATATTCTCAAAATGACAATAAAAAATGTCAAAGAACATGTGAAAGCAATCTCTTAGGGTTTTCTAATTAGGCGCATCAGAAAGTACGGAAAATTTCCTACAAAAAACGTTGTATACATTTTTTTCCATACTCAAATTTTAACCCTGTAAACGACATTGAAAAATGTGAAGAGTCTAAAACTTCAGTGCTTATAAGAATATATGTAAATATGACACATTATGCTTAGAAGTATGTATTAGAAGGCTGCATTTGTCAGTGTGATACTTTGTGCTATACAAAGTAGTATTTGAAAGTACATGGTCTCTGAGTTTCTGTTTGCCACGTGTGTTGGAATTTAAAATTTATATTAACACTATGGAGTGTTTTTGTGTCTATTTTTGAGTGTCAACAGTTTAAATTTTAAATCGCCAAATCAAAAGTGAAACCATTCAACGGGACATTTTGAGTAATTTTCGAACATTTTACAAAGTTATGGTAGGGGAGCAAAGTATGCTAAATGTGCAGTCACTCGAGCGCTTTGGGGACCTATTGGATTGTGATTATTAGGTCCTAAAACCAAAAAAAGTTAAGTAAAATTTTCCATTTTAGCGGGCGCTTGCCATTTTTTAATTTAATTTTCCATTTCCATTAATCGTTTTTTTTTAATATAGCGCCATCTATCCATAATTCGAAAAAATAGTTCGAATAAAAGTTGCTTATTTTTATGCAGAGAATTCAAATCTGCAATAAAAAATAAGGGGCTCCCATTTAAGATTTTAAAGTAACCCCCCACCCCACCTCCGTGGGGGTCGCGTTTGGTACCATTCGATATATTTTTCAAAAATATTAAATAAGTGTATTTTGCAGTTTTTCGATCTGATGTTTATTTTGCTAAATATCGCGGGATTTGTATTTAAAATTTAAAATTTACCCCCCACCCCTCTCTGCGAGGGGTCGTGTTTGGTATCTATCGATAGATTTTTGAAAAATATTGAACGTGTAGTTTTTAGTTTTTCGATCTGACGTTTATTTCGCGAAATATTCGCCTTTTTCTTGTGAAACTTTGTGACTCACCAATTCCCTTACGCTCAAATCGTCAGATTTTTTAAATATATACTGTTTTGCATGTACTTAACTGACCTTATCTTAATCTGACAATTTCGAGTATTTTTAAGGATTGATTTTTTTTTCGGGCCCCCTAAACGAACTCCCCTGTGTTAAGAGCCAATATATGGCAGAGGTACATCTGCAGGGTACCACGTTTCTCTCCATATGATAATCTGAGGCGCTCGAGTAACTGCAAAAATCCCCGCTTGGGCTCCCCTACCATTAGTAAAATACTTGGTCATCAATTCAATGAGGTTCAGTTGCCAGATAATTGTGAAAGTTCTATTGAATATCATTCTTCGTGCTATAATGCTTTGCTTGATTGAAAAAGGGTACCTAAATAAAGTATTACTAAAATTGTATAACGTAATTTTTCTCAACTTTCTACAAATGAAATAATAATGTAATTAATATGTCACATGGCAAGAAATAATTTGCTGCCAAAATAAATCGATTAGTTTAAATTTGAAGTTTCGAATGCAATTTATTATGAATTATTGTCAAAAGTGACAGTTTTTCTTAAATGGAAATGTATTCATAGACATAAGGGTAGACAGGGAATACAGTGTAAAAAGTCGATAGGTGGTCTATCTATCTCTTTTAACCAAGCGATCCCGCGCATGTGGCAGACAAAGATAGCTAGACCACTCAATCCATAATATAATTTGCCTGATCTACTATAAATGTATTACAGTGAGGTATCTAAATGATGTTGACATAAATCGAAATATACCGATTGTAATTGATTGCAGGTACTTTTGACATAGAATAATCACCCCTTATTGAAATTTCAAAAATTATTTTTTTAAATTGTCCGACTACAAAATCTACCCCTTATTTTTTTCCGACAACAGTCATTCTTGGTAAGGAATAATTTACTTAATTAAATTTCGTCTTTGTCGGAAAGCTATTTATCACCAGCATTTTTGTCTATATCTTACCTGTTTAGAATGTCCGACTACGAAAACTTCCCATTAATTTTGTCGGACAGAACTTCCAATTGCTTTTTTAACCTTTCATTAAACTCTCATGCAAAAATCAGACTGCTATTCATCACCAACATAATTCCTGTGATGTGACATGTTCTACGTGTCGGACTCGTTAAAATGCCCAACATTTTTGTCGGACAAACATTTTCGCATATATTACATAACGTTGGCTATCGAATAAACTTAAAAACAACTTGCTATTTTTCACAATCATAAACTTGTCAGGACGACACGTTTATCATGCTCCACAGTTAAAACTTCCCCTGTTCCAGTGTTCCCGTGCATCAAAGTTTGTCCGACTAGACACCGTTAAGCTATTAACAAATTTTCAGCTTGCTATTAATCAACTTTTCTTTCTTACGCGGGATCCAGGTCTATATCCATTCGTGTATAAAATGCTTGTTGCAATCCCATCCTAATAGTATCATAGGTATCCTTTATTTTACAGAGTTATCTTATTTGATTAATTGGTATCGGGTATCTTGATATTTTCCTAGAAACTGATCTCCAGACTCTCATTTCCGACGTTTTAAGTATTCTTTTTATTCCTAATGTAGCTGCACCTATTTATGGCATTGTCGATCTTATACATAATTTATATACAGTATGGTGCAAATATTTGAAATAAATGCGTTATTTCATAAGACATATTCAGTTTTTGGAAAAATCCTAAAACAGGTCGATTTTTATTTTTAAATTATGATTTTTTGACGTATGTATCGTACTGGTGACGTCATCCATCTGGGCGTTATGACGTAAACAATGATTTTTTTTAAATGGGAAAAGGGGTCATTTTCTAGCTCAGTTGAAAAGTTATTTAATTCTCTATTCAATAAATTAAATATAACACCATTATTTATAAAGGGCGTCCAAAAAAAAATTTTGAATTAAAAAAATTTACACAAAAAGAAGAATGTAGGTATGTAATTTATTTAATTTAAAATACATTCTACTGCTGTCAGAAAACAGAAAAAAATGTTTATTTGATAAATAAACATTACTTTTCGCTTAAATTCAATATTTAAACTGTCAAGAGACAGTGGGTTATAGTTTGAACATTGAATTTAAACGAAAAGCAATATTTATTTGTGAAATAAACATTTTTTTCTCTTTTCTGACAGCAGTGTAATGTATTTTGAATCAAATAAATTACATACATTCTTTTTATTGTGTGAATTAATTAAATTTAAAAAAAAAATTTGTGGACACCCTGTATAAAGAATTATGTTATATATTACTGAATAAATAATTAAATATTCTTTCAAATGAACCAGCACACGAGCCCTATTTCCATTTAAAAAATCATCTATTTGGTCATAACGCCCAAGCGGATGACGTCATTAGTACGATATACAGTAAGCGCCACGCTACTAGACACATGGGTAGGTACCTTATTGCTATGCTTATGGGCTAATCCGGACCGTTCTCAGATGTGACTTTCACGTTACTGTCAAGAAACTATTCAAAATAATTGTTTTTCCACACAAAAAATACATTAATTAATAGTATTGCTACTCTGCTTTAGTAGTTATTTATGAAACAGTTCGTGAAGTATGTTTTTTGCGAAAGCACGCGAGCGACAGCGGGGCGAGTGCTATATATCGCGTAAGTTCGCAAAAAGTACTTCACGCACAGTTTCATACAATATTTTATATACGATAAACAAATAAAAAAACTGTAACTCTTCGTCACTGGGCACTGGAATTCATTTCTATTCTACAATTTTTAGAACTGTTACATTTAAAAATTCTAACTTCTTTCAAACCACAAAACTGTCAAAACTTTTGTTGCTCAAATGTCATCAACATGACAACGCGAGTTAAGGATATTTGATTATAACGACAGAGATAGCTATACAATGCATATCTATTCTTAATTCAGATATACTTTCCAGTTTACCTCACCTTTGCAGTGTACGTCAACTTAACAAGAAAAAAGAAAAGTTAGGTTATGTAGAGATGTTGGTGGTGGACATATACAGCATGTTGTTTGATTTTATTTATTATTGTTACTTATAATTTTGTTAATTTTTTTATTTTTGATTAAAGTTCTGTGTTAAAGGTTTTGACTGATTTTTTATGTTTTATAATGTTAATCAAAATTAATTGGTAAACCAATGATATAAATTCAGATTAAAACAAGACATACGTAATTTTTTGCACGGCTAGCTTTGATCCCAATAATTGGGGATCGCTCGTTATGAAAGTGTGCCAAAAACAGTGCGAAAACGTAAACCCCCTTTAAAATACATTGTTACTTCACGCACACTTTAAATCCTTCACGCACTGCTAGGTATCTATAATGACAGTTTTCACAAACTAAAAACTTATGCATAATATGAGATAGAGTAGATAAAATAACTTTATTTAAATACCAAGAATATTACAATACTTAAAATTTTTTACAACTTTAAGGCAATGACAACACTAAACGTCAAATACATCTGATCTATTAACTGTCAAATTTCTATGTTAATATTCGATTTCTGTACATTTTCTGGCGTTCTAAAGGTCACTAGACATAAAAGTAAACACTTCAACAAGTGAACGGTCCAGAACTGTATTAGCTCAATGTTCCCGTGTGTCTAGTAGCGTCGAGGTTACTGTATACGTCAAAAATCATAATTTAAAAGTAAAAATCGCCTTGTTTCAGGATTTTCCTTAAAGTCATCGGCTTATGAAATAACAAATTTATTGCAAACATTTACACCATACGTTATACACACTTTCAGATGGCTTGTCTTAAAAATCCTGATATTATTACCCGTGTTGAGCTGGCCCCCCCCCCACTTGCAAAAATTAAAAAACAAATAGCCCTGATTTATGAGCTATTTATGAGCTCTCATATTCCGCAAACTAAAAATTTTGAGCTCGTTCCACTGAGCAGGAATTTAATACCCTAAAATACTTAAAAATAGGAATATTGAATCGGTTTTTGCGGCAGAATTACGAGCTATTTATGAGCTCTTGAAATTATATAGTTTCGATTTTTGAGCTCACCCCCTTCACCCCCAAACAACCCTTTAATTGATTTAACTTAAGAGAAAGATGCTGAGAAAACTTAAAATATATCGTATTGCGAATATAATTCCTATAGCTTATATACTCTAAGAATAAACTATTAAATCAAGAGCATTTCGATTATTGAGCTACAACCCCTTCGCCAGAAAACCACCCTATCTTCCCGGCTTAAGAGAAAGTTGTATTTAAAATGCGTTAAACTAATTATTTGGCGACTACATATCATTTAATAATTTATAAGCTTCCAAATTACGCGCATTTAGATCAGTAAATTGCAATTTATTTTGTATAGTGCAGTCACTGAAGGTAAAAATCAACGATTACCTTCAATTTCGGTGAACCTTCATCGATTTTCACGAAAATTGGTCAGTGGTTAGAGGATACGTCAAGAAACAAAGGTGACATGGTACCACCTTGCGCCTTTACCCTGAGGGTGGATACCGCCCCTTCTCGGGGGTGAAAATTATTTTATAAAAAATAAATGCACAAATCAATAAAAGAACAAATTAAAAGCAAAATTTATTATATAAAGTTAATAAAATAAGTCAATACTTTTTAAGTTATTAAAGATCAAAGATTTTAATTATTTGTGAAAAAAATGCATGTTTTGAAAAGGTTTTTTGTAAATCACTGAAAAACTTTAAGTTTTTACAAAAAAGTTAATAGTAGTTTAATTCGTATAGCTTATATTCTAAGAATAAACTCTTAAATCACGCGTCTTTCGATTATAGAGCTACAACCCCTTCGCAAGAAAACGACCCCATATTCCCGGCTTAAGGGAGAGTTGTTCTTAAAATAATTTAAATTAATTATTTGGCGACTACATATCGTTTAATAATTTATGAGCTTGCAAAATATACGCATCTCAATTATTGAATTGCCATTTTCTTTCTATAGTGCAGTCACTGAAGGTAATAATCAACTAGTACCTTCGATTTCGGTAAATCTCCATTCATTTTCACGAAAATTGGTGAGCGGATTTTGATACTATCAACTTTTTCTGCATCTTATTTTTCATAGGTATTTCTAAGTACTTTGACAAGTATTTAGTACCTAAGTGTTATAAAATGCATTTCTTTCCCGTTATTTAAGCTTGAACCCTTAGATTTTAACAGTCGCGGAAAAAAATATACATTTAATTACCAATAACTTACTTTAAATTAACATTAAAGGGTTTTTCAAGTAAGCAATTTATTATATTTTTTATTAGCTTCAATTTTAGTGATGAAAACTTTTTTGTAAAAACTTACAGTTTTTGAGTCATTTATGAAAAATCGCTCTAAAGCATGCATTTTCTTTCCAAAAATTAAAATATTTGATCTTTAATAACTCAAAAAGTATTGATTTATTTTAATCACATTATATAACAAATTTTGCTTACAATTTGTCCCTCTCTCGATTTGTGGGGTTATTTTTAATAAAGTAATTTTCACTCCCGAGAAGGGGTGACATATACCCCAGGCTAAAACCCCAAGTTGTTATTGTCAATTCGTGAAAATAAATGGAGATTTACCGAAATGGAAGGTACTAGTTGATTTTTAACTTCAGTGACTGCACTATAGAAAGAAAATGGCAATTCAATAATTGAGATGCGTATATTTTGCAAGCTCATAAATTATTAAACGATATGTAGTCGCCAAATAATTAATTTAAATTATTTTAAGAACAACTCTCTCTTAAGCCGGGAATATGGGGTCGTTTTCTTGCGAAGGGGTTGTAGCTCTATAATCGAAAGACGCGTGATTTAAGAGTTTATTCTTAGAATATAAGCTATACGAATTAAACTACTATTAACTTTTTTGTAAAAACTTAAAGTTTTTCAGTGATTTACAAAAAACCTTTTCAAAACATGCATTTTTTTTAACAAATAATTAAAATCTTTGATCTTTAATAACTTAAAAAGTATTGACTTATTTTATTAACTTTATATAATAAATTTTGCTTTTAATTTGTTCTTTTATTGATTTGTGCATTTATTTTTTATAAAATAATTTTTACCCCCGAGAAGGGGCGGTATCCACCCTCAGGGTAAAGGAGCAAGGTGGTACCATGTGACCTTTGTTTATTGACGTATCCTCTAACTACTGACCAATTTTCGTGAAAATCGATGAAGGTTCACCGAAATTGAAGGTAATCGTTGATTTTTACCTTCAGTGACTGCACTATACAAAATAAATTGCAATTTACTGATCTAAATGCGCGTAATTTGGAAGCTTATAAATTATTAAATGATATGTAGTCGCCAAATAATTAGTTTAATGCATTTTAAGTACAACTTTCTCTTAAGCCGGGAAGATAGGGTGGTTTTCTTGCGAAGGGGTTGTAGTTCAATAATCGAAATGCTCTTGATTTAATAGTTTATTCTTAGAGTATATAAGCTATATGAATTATATCCGCAATACGATATATTTTAAGTTTTCTCAGCATCTTTCTCTTAAGTTATATCAATTAAAGGGTTGTTTGGGGGTGAAGGGGATAAGCTCAAAAATCGAAACTATATAATTTCAAGAGCTCATAAATAGCTCGTAATTCTGCCGCAAAAACCGATTCAATATTCCTATTTTTAAGTAGTGGGGGGGGCTGACTCAGCCCCCCCCACTAGGGTATTAAATTCCTGCTCAGTGGAACGAGCTCAAAATTTTTAGTTTGCGGAATATGAGAGCTCATAAATAGCTCATAAATCAGGGCTATTTGTTTTTTAATTTTTGCAAGTGGGGGGGGCCAGCTCAACACGGGTGATATTATTATAAGCTGATTTTTTGCTTTTCTGAATCGGAGAGTAGAAATAGGTGTAGATATTTTCATATCGGATGTGTCAGCCGGTATTTTGAATAATTATACCATTCGATGTAGGATTTCTTCATTATCTGATAACAAGATTGAGCCGTTTGTCTGCATAAAGCCGGCCACTCACAATACTGCGGCGTCGTTCAATTTTGTCGACTTCGACTAAATTGGCAAAAATGTTGATCGTGTTTGACCGTGCATCCAAATAAATCGTACAATGACCACAGACAGACTGGCCTGTCTGTGGTCAAATTGTAAATTAAGAAGTAATAGTCTAGGCGCCAGAGGGGTCACCGTGTCCTTTTCAATTCTGATGGACAAACTCAACGGTTTCTTATGGATTTTTGGCTGCTGATTACGAATTTCATGTGGATTTCGATCCGAGTGGTCAAAAAATTGTTATAAACAATTTAATTGTTATAAATTTTTTATAAGGGTTAGGCTCATAAACTAAAAGAGATAAAAAACAATGTTTCAAATAAAATTTGTTCGTTAATAAAAAACGAAGAGAAAAACGTTCACTAAACTTAAATCCAATAATTAGAACTCAAGATATTGTAAAATTAGTGCACAATGCAAATTGCAAATTTCAAAATATGTATTTTTCGAAGCTTTATTGATAGTAACTCGGCTTCTGCACATGCAAATGAGCCTTAGAATATCTCATATCAAAGCTTCATTAATGCGATTCCAAACAAAGTTTGTTAAATTACTTTATCTTCATTTGTTTTAAAGTTATACCCTTTTGAAGTTATAATTTTCTTAAAAAAATTATACATTAATTTCTTGATAAGGGTTTTAAGTAAATTTGAGCTATGAAAATTTATACTTTAATTAACAATAATAATATATGACTTCAAAAGGAATAATCTGTGCTTAATAAAATGTCCGTAAGTTTATTTTTGGTCAAGATATCGATATTTTAATGGCGCGCTATGAGGCGCAATCGGCTCACAATCAAGTATTTTTCGACGTTTTATCGATCGTAAATCGGCTTCTACGCATGCAAATGAGCCAATATGCGATGTCCATATAAAAATGGATCGAGTTATTTTGCAGCATTATCACTGCATAAAAAACGAGCATTTATGTTGTGGCGGCATACACACAATTGACGTGCCTTGATGATGCTGCAAAAGACGTGAATCCACTTTATATGGATACTATCCACTATCCAATGGATACCTATATGATATAGATTATATCTACCTATATCATATAGATAATTAGACTCTGAAGCACCAAAAAGTTTTAGTTTTACTGCCTACAAGAACAGGCTTAGTAGCACCATGCAACTCTAAAAATTGCTCTAAGAACTTATGCAGATGTAAAAAGCTGAGATTTCCTGTATATCTCGATTCAGATGCATGAAACAAAAAGTTTGTAAAAATAGTATTAATAAATAATATCAACTTACTTTTAAGTTCTATTTCTGAAATATTAGTTTTTAATGTTTTTTTTTCTCATTTAGTACAAAAAATAGAAGACAGTAAATAGAATGAAAGGTGATACGAGGTACAGTATGATGATTTAATTATAAGAATTATATGATAAAATTTTATTAGGATCTTCAAAAATGAAAAATGTAGATAACGTATATATACATAGAAACTAAAATTTGCATCGAGAAGTTAGCGCGTGAACCTTTACGCGGTGAGCCGATGTTGCGCCTCAGAGCGCACTATTAAAATATCGATATCTTGGCCAAAAATAAACTTACAAACATTTTCGTAAGCTCAAAATGTTACTTTTGAGTTCTTCTATCATTATTGTTAATTAAAGTATAAATGTTTATAGCATAAATTTGCTTGAAACCCTTATAAACAAATTAATGTACAATGTTTTTAAGAAAATTATTATTTCAAATGGGTATAACTTTAAAACAAATGAAGATCAAGTAATTTAACAAACTCTGTTTGGAAGCCTATTAATAAAGCTTTAAAATGACACCTTCTAAGGCTCATTTACATGCGTAGAAGCCGAGTTACTATCGATACATCTTCAAAAAATACTTATTTAACAATTTTCAATTTGCATTGTGCATTAATTTTACAATATATTGAGTTCTAATTGTTTGATTTAAATTTTGTAAACGTTATTTTCTTTTTTATCTCTTTTAGTTTATGAGCCAGAGCCCTATAAACAATTTATAAACAATTAAATTGTTTATAACAATTTTTTGACCACTCGGATCGAAATCCACCCTCGAAATTCGTAATCAGCAGCCAAAAATCCATAAGAAACCGTTGAGTTTGTCCATCAGAATTGAAAAGGACACGGTGACCTCTATTTGGCGCCTAGACTATAAGAAATTAAGAGGTAACCCTCTTAATTTTGTAACTTACGTAATAGGAGCCAACGCTTTACGTGTCCTACGAAGCACGATGGCAGCTCAGTTAAATTAGAAATTGAAGAATTTCTGGTGTCTGTGTCAAGATCAAACCTTCGATCATGGTTCATTGCCAATTTTAATTTTCATTTTTGTTAATGATAATTATAGATTAATGGACGGTATATATTTATATACCGTATATCTTTTGAACCATTGATTTTTAGGAAAAGCGCCAAAACACGTCAAATAGTATTTGAAGGGAGATACATTATGCCATATTATTTAAGCTTGCCGGGAAAGGCACCCTCTTACATCCCTCAATCATCCCTTTATTATTTTTAAATTACTTTCATCTTTTTTTATTTGTTACTTGGATTCTCCTCTTTGTACTGATCTCACAAATGTATAAAAGACGATGCTTAAAGTGATTAGTTGATGAGAAAAATAAATACAAAAGCAACAAAAGTGGATTGAAAAATAATTATTTTTTAACAATTTTATTACAAACATTTAGAATGAACATTCCACTACCAAAAATTTTAACAATAATTATTCAAAAAGACTTTTGTTAAAATGTTCCAAATTGAGAATCCAAATATCAAATAAAAAAGATGGAAACAATTTAAAAAATAAGGGATGATACGCCATACGGGGATGAGAGTGGGCCTTTTCCGACAAGAATAAATAGAGCATAATGCTCCCCTTCAAATATTATTTGACGTATTTTTGCCTTTTTTCTAAAAATCAGTGCTTTACAAGTTATTTAAGGTGGATAGTTTTATCTGAAGAGCACTGTATACAGGGTGAGGCAGATAAAGGGCCTATTAGAAATATCTCGAGAACTAAAGTTAAGAAAATCATGAAAATTGGAATACAGGGGTTTTGAGGTAGTGATGTTGAAAAAGTAACTATTCGTTACAAAGTACTCGTTACTTAGGAATACCGAAAGTAACGATTACTATACAGAGAGGTAAATCGTTACATTGATTACTTTGATTACTCTGATTACTTCGTACCAATCGTATCACAGCGAGTAACTATTTTGATTTTTTTATTTTGAGTACTTTATCTACTCGGTTGATATCGGAGTCGAACCGGTAGGTATTCCACGAATGTTCGGTATCAGTACAGTTAACTAAAATTTTATCTATGAAGGGCGAAGGCTATGAAGAGTTTTACAGGATTACAGGGCACTGAGAAGTAGATGAAACAGAGGAAGGTATATCATTTAACAAAGCGTGCACCCAGAAACAGATGTCTATACGATTTGTCGAGGTAGATAATTCACAGAATTTCACAGATGTTAGTTCTTTTGAAAATAAAAATTTAACAGATTAGATTTTAATAATAAATACATACTATTCTCATCAGTCCTAGAAAAAATAGGTTAGATTGACCGGAAAATATGTAGAAATGATAATATTTCTAGACTATGATCAATTTTACATGTAGGTATGGCATTGTTTTTATTAGACCTGGGCATTTAATACTAAAAACACAGGAATAAATCTATTTTTAAATATAGTAGGTACATAGAGACTTGCAGCTTTTTGCATTGTATTTAGGATTAGGATGACGTCTGGAAAAAAGTCTACAATACAAAAATAGGTGGAAATACATTATTACATTTTAAAGTGCATAAAACGCATCGAAAAATGCATAAACATGCTAAAATCAGTATATTAAGGGCCAGATTTTCTTATTTCGGGATATTTGGGGTCACTGAACACGAATTTGCAATGAGAACCGACCTCCGAAGCACCTGGGTGCCCAGGGTTACTGCTATGTTACTAGTGATGTTGAAAAAGTAAGTATTCGTTACAAAGTACTCGTTACTTACGAATACCGAAAGTAACGATTACTATACAGAGAGGCAAATCGTTACTTTGATTACTCTGATTACTTCGTTACTTCGTACCAATCGTATAAGAGCGAGTAACGACTATTGCATCTACTTTGATTACTTTGATTACTCTGATTACTTCGTACCAATCATATCAGAGCGAGTAACGACTATTGTATCCACTTTGATTACTTTGAGTACTCTGATTACTTCGTACTTCGTGAAGGTCGTTATTATATCGGAATACCTATACAAAATACCTACCTACTGAGAAATACGGTTCTCGGTATGATTACCGGTACTCAAATACAAAAGTAATCATAGTAATCAAAGTAATGAATACTGCAAATGATTACTTTATATATTAGTAACGATTTGTAACGAATACTCGAAAGTAATTATAATCAACATCACTATTTTGAGGTGTGAACTATTTAATGAAAATATTTTGGTCTCTTTGATACTTCCGGTTCTACCGGAAGTTGACTGTAACTTCGTTTTTTTAAATGGTACACCCTGTATATTTTTGCAGTTTTAGATTCCCCTTGATTTCTTCTTTCTTAAAATATAAGGTTTTGCTATATTATACAGGGTAGGTTAAAAGAGAATTACGTTTTCTTGTTAATTTCGTAGCAACATTCACGCCCTGTAGAATTGTAGTAGTTTTACATCCAAACCTCTGTTTATGTTTAAATGATTTTTAATATACTCTACTATTGTTAACAATTATTAATATAGCTAGATTTTTAATTTTAATATACAGGGTGGGTCGAAACTCGGAATGAGGATTTTCTGAGTTTTCTTAAATGGAACACCCTATATGTTAGTATTGTAGTGAAATGATATTTTATGGTACTTTTTATTCCTTAAGCATTCCCTATACCTAACTGCTTTAATTTGTGCTTAATTATTAATCGCGCCAACAATGTTAACTACGTAAGTATTTTGACAGCTCAACCATTATTAACAATTTTTAGTATCAGTCTAGATTAATATAAATTTATTTCCGAAAAATTATTTGTGATTGAATATTTTCACGGCCAACCTAATAAAATTTCACGTATTTTGTGTTTTAATTAATGTTTGGCTTGAATCACCAATAACTAGCAAATTAAAGCAGTTAGGTATAGGGAATGCTTAAGAAATTAAAAAGTACCATAAAATAACATTTCATTTTAATACTAAAATACAGGGTGTTCTATTTCTCAAACTTCTAAAACTCAGAAAATCCTCATTCCAAGTTTCGATCCACCCTGTATACTAAAATAAAAAATCTAGCTATACTAATAATTTTTAACAATAGTAGACTATATTAAAAATCATTTGAACATAAACAGAGGTTTGGATGTAAAACTACTACAATTCTACAGGGCGTGAAAGTTGCTACGAAATGAATAAAGAAACGTAATTATCTCACATTTTAAGAAAGAAGAAATCAAGGAGAATCAAAAAATGTAAAAATATACAGGGTGTCCCATTTAAAAAAACGAAGTTATAAGCAACTTCCGGTATAACCGGAAGTAACAAATAGATGAAAATATTTTCATTAAATAGATCAGTCTTCAAACCCCCTTTATTCCAATTTTCACAATTCAGTTGCCCTTTTTAATTGTGATTAAAATAATTATAAATATTGCGTGATTTTTATTGCGTATTTTTTGTATAAATATAAAAAAAAGTAGGTTAATTTTTAGTCATTATAGGCTATTTTGATTATGTTCAAAATAAGAGAGCTAAAATTAACTACAACGTTAACGGGATTTTATTATTTCTTATGGTCAATGGACCACTAAATATGAAAAAATCGCGGAGTGCTACCATTTAAACGGGTGCGTTTTTGAGAAAGGGGTGAACTAGTCGCTCGACACAGGGGTGAATTAGGGCGAGTTCTATGCACTTTGGTACAAACACGTCTACAGAAAAATTGTTCCACGTTAAATGTACTATCAGAATATCACATTTTAAGGTCAAAAATATTTTTTTACATAAATATATTTAAAAAAAAAGCAAAAAAAACACGAAAGAAAGCAATTTTGTTTTTTTGTCCCATAAATTTTTTCCACGGATATATAGGTATAGGCAGTGCTTCACAGAAAAAAAAACTTCTATCCTTCCTCTTTTAAATAACGTTTGGCAAAAGTCCCTAGGGTTCATAATTTGCGAAATATGATTTTTCGAATTTCGCCGCTCACAGCATTTTTGGGCCATTGTCTCCATATTCCACAATTTTACCAAAAATGATTTTATTAACGTTTCGAAATTTTAAGCGTTAATTAAATTTACTTAGAAACGTTAATAAAATCATCTTTGGTAAAATTGTGGCTCGTTTCCCATTAAAAATAGTTGATTGTAAAAATGCCACAAAGAAATAGCTTCAGAACAATATTGTCTCCATAATTTCGCAAACATTATTCTGTAACTTTTTCTACGTATTTTAAATTTCTCATTATAACGCTCAATGGTACACTTAATAGGAAGAAAAGTCAATTTACCTTTAAAATGGTTCACTGTATAAGGCTGTACAACTATTTTAAGCAAGTTATGGCTTTTCAAAGTTTTATACTTTTAATGATTTTTTATATTTTTTACGATTATTTTTTAAATTTCTTAATATAAATTTTTTCTTGTTCATTTAGGTATATACATTGTGCAATAAAAAAACGTTTATTTTCTTTACTTTAAAATGGTGTATAGTAAAAAATTATAGGTCTACTTTTAAACAAGATATCCGTAGGATATCCAAGGATATCCCTAAATTGAGAAAAATTGTAAAATCTTTTATTTGTTTATATTATTTATAATAATTGCATATTATTGCATACTTTTTAATTCCAAATAACTTTTCTTAATAACACCTTTCAATATTGTGAAATATAAAGTACTTTACTCTTGAGCGAAATTCATATTTTTTAACGTACAGTGGAACCTCGATAAGTAGGATTAATCGGGACCGTGGCCGATCCGGGTTATCGAAAATCCGGGTTAGCCGGAGAATATGGTAAAAATTAATAAAATACTGTATACTTACAGATAAACTCCATTATAATTGCAAAAACATGAAATACATATTATGCACATAACATCTAAATTACCAATTTACGTCTGCTTTATAGATTTTGAGAAGGCATTTGATAGAGTTCAACATGATAGGTTGTTTGAATATCTAGAAATGATTGGAATAGATGATAAAGATCTGAGACTTTTACAACATCTATATTGGAATCAAGAAGCTTCTATTCTGGTAGACGGCAAAGAAACAGACAAAATTTGCATTCAAAGAGGTGTCAGACAGGGTTGTGTGTTATCCCCAACTTTGTTTAACGTATACTCAGAAATAATTTTTAATGAAGCCTTGGAAGGACAATGTGGAGTTCGAATCGGGGGAGAAACTATTAACAACATCAGATATGCAGACGACACCGCGATCATGGCTGAAAATATCGAAGATCTTCAATTCCTTATTGATCGAGTCACTAGAGAATGCTCCAATAACGGACTTAACATAAATGCAACAAAGACAAAGTTACTTGTGGTTAGTAAACAAGACGTCGGCCCTATGCAACTAATTGTCAGTGATGAATCAATAACAAAAGTTAACCATTTTAAATACCTAGGATGTTGGATACACGAGACACTAAATCCGGATGAAGAAATTAAAACTCGTATAGAAATTGCAAGAGGAGCATTTATGAAACTTAGATCTATTCTGAGCAAACCTCAGCTGAATTTACAACTAAGAATCAAGTTCCTAAAATGTTATGTGTATCCTGTATTACTATATGGATGTGAAACCTGGATCATGAAGGTTAACATGATGAACAAATTAGAAGCCTTTGAGATGTGGTCGTATCGTAGAATGCTCAGAATATCTTGGGTTCAACGCATTTCAAACAGAGAATTCTTAAACAGAGTAGGTCAAGGCGAAGGTGACTTAATGAAGATGATAAAAAAGAGAAAACTTGAATATCTGGGGCATATAATGAGAGGTAGCAGATACAGGATGCTGCAGTTAATACTCAATGGAAAGATCGACGGAAAAAGAGGAATTGGTCGAAAGAAATATTCATGGCTCCGAAACCTTCGTCAATGGACTGGCTTATCAGCAGATCAATTGTTACATGCCGCACAAGATCGAGAACGATATCGGCAAATTGTTATGGAAGCTACCCACGCCTAAAAATTTGGGTACGGTACTTAAAGAAGAAGAAGAAGATCTAAATTACATATAGTTGTATCCAGTATGGTTTATTTCTTGGTAAAAAACTCAGTCAAAGTGAAAAAATGTTTGTTTTGTCTGATGAAAATCGGTCCGGGTTAGCCAGACTTCTGGATTATCGGAGGCCGACTTATCGGGGTTCCACTGTAACTGGTATACCATTGATAAAATTTTATATCTGATGATTGCATTTTAGGTTTTAGACTATGAAGAAATAGAAATCTTATAAAGATTTTTTTTTATAAATTTAAAAATAAAAAAGTTTTCCATATGGCTCCAACTTAGTGAGACATATTGCATGTGTATATATATCACACTTTGAAAAAGGATATCTTGTTTAAAAATAGTCCTAGATTTTTTTACAATACGTCATTTTAAAGTAAAGAAAATAGACTTTCTTTTTTATTGTACAATGTATACACATAAATGTACAAGAAAAAAAGTTATAATGAGAAATTTAAAAATAATCGTAAAATATATCAAAAATCATTAAAAGCATAAAACTTTAAAAAACCATATCTTGCTTAAAAATAGTCGTACATCCTTTTACAATTGACCATTTTAAAGGTATTTGACTTTTCTTCTATTGAGTGTATCCATTTCTCCATTTCATATAATTAAAGCTGCGTAGAAAAAAGTTACAGAACAATGTTTGCGAAATAACAAGGAAAATGGCCCAAAATCGCTGTGAGGGGGTGAACTTTGAAAAATCATATCTTTCGGAAACTGTAAATCCTTGAGACGTCTGCCAAACATTATTTTAAAGAGGAAGGATGGAAGTTTTTTTTCTATGAAGCAATGCCTATACCTGTATTCCTGTGAAAAAAAGTTATGTGCAAAAAGCAAAATTGATTTCTTTCGTGTAAGTTAACTTTGCACCAAGTTTCATTCGTTTACGTCAAAATTTGTGAAAATGGAGAGATTTCTTTGAGAGATTAATTTTAAAAGCTTGGTTTCTCGACAAAATTTTTTTAAACTTAATTATACCGAATTTCATCCAAATCGGTCCAGTAGTTTTTGCTGGGCGGTGGCGACATACATACGTACGTACATACCTACATACGTACATACTTCCGACATGTTTTTTTTTGCTTTTTAGACTCAGGACGATTCAAAACGTCGAGAAAAAGTGAAATCTGAATTTTTTTTCTGCACGATCCTATAACTTTATCTATTATACTCCGTACGTTCGTAGTACAATAAATTAAAAATCATCATTTCTCCAAGAACTTCTCTTAATTGTGCTTTTGACTTAAGAGGATCGGTACGTATTTTCGGCTGCAATGCTATTCAAATGGGGATTCATTTTTTTCGAATCCTGAGAAAACTAATAAGTATTTTTGAAAAATTTAAACGCAGAGTGAAAGATTACGTTATTAGCGAGGGCCGAAAGTCCCTGATAACTTCTATAATGTTTATTTTAATAAGTTACAGGGGTGAAAAACTAAGAGAAAATTTAGTATGATTTTTAATTTCAAATATCTCATTCAAAATAAACTTTTTATTTATTCTAAGGGACTTTCGGCCCTCGGTAATAATTTACTCTTTCATTCTGCGTTTAAATTTTTCAAAAACATTTATTGGTTTTTTCAGGATTCGAAAAAAAATGAACACAATGCCGTGGTAATATTTTCCAAATCTATCTTTGTCTTACAACGCACTCAGCCAAATATAATATTGTCAGCATATATTGTCAGTCAGACACTGACAATCAGTGACAATTTTAAATATTTGACATTGCATCGGGAATATTTTGAGTTATTGATTAAATTGATATATAGTGTATTTGATAAATAATTGATTAAAGACGTGAACTTAATAAAAAGTTATTTATTGTGTACTATTTGTGGAAGATCCAAGCAGAGAATACATCAGGATAATATATTCTGTGATCCAAGTATTTTGTTGTTAAAGATGTTCAAAATTGTAAGCGTTCCATAACAATATATTATTAAAAAATCACTTTAACACTTTTCCTCTTTTCTCGATTGAGTATTAGTTTTTGTTGTACAAATAAATTATTACAATTACTGAATACACAGTTAGTGAAAAAATTAAAATCACATTTATTAACTGAATTAATAATTTGCAATTATAAAAATAACAGTTATCCAAGAATATTCAAAAGCCATCTCTTTAAATTAATGATGACATTTTCAAGTAGAATGACATTCTAGTAATGTTTACATATCCATACCAGTGTGAATTTTACTACACGTAATTTGCCGTCTAAAGACAGAAAAAGTAGGGATACACGTAAAATATTTGCGAATTATGTACCCATAGCCTTAAATTATTATCGTATATAATATCACAAGAGAGACGGAATTTGCCGGCAATATTTTCCACTGGTATGAAAGTTTGTTGCCTGGCAATTTTGGTGAATTAAATTTTGACTAAATCACGAGACGTCAGTCGAGTTCGCCAGCTTTGTTTAATTTATTTTATGTTTTGTTTATCAACGACCCAGTTAAATATTGCAAATTTACCTTGACCATAACTATGGCAAACTACCAATGGTAGGGGAGCCCAAGCGGGGATTTTTGCAGTTACTCGAGCGCGTCAGATTATCATATGGAGAGAAACCTGGTATCCTGCAGATGTACCTCTACCATATATTGGCTCTTAACACAGGGGAGTTCGTTAAGGGGGACCCGAAAAAAAAAATCTATCCTTAAAAAAGCTCGAAATTGTCAGATTAAGGTAAGGTAAGTTAAGTACATGCAAAAGAGTGTATATTTCAAAAATCTGACGATATGAGCAGGGCGTAAGGAAATGGGTGAGTCCCAAAATTTCACAAGAAAAAAGCGAATATTTCGCGAAATGAATGACAGATCGAAAAACTAAAAAATATGCGCTCAATATTTTTTAAAAATCTATCGAATGATACCAAACACGACTTCCCACGGAGAGGGGTGGGGGGTAAATTTAATATTTTAAATACGAATCCCGCGATATTTCGGGAAATGAACATCAGATCGAAAAACTGTAAAATACACTTTTTTATTATTTTTAAAAAATCTATCGAATGGCACCAAACACGACCCCCTACGGAGGTGGGGTGGGGGGTTACTTTAAAATCTTAAATAGGAGCTCCTATTTTTTATTGCAGATTTGGATTCCTCACGAAAAAATAAGTAACTTTTATTGGAAACATTTTTTCGAATTATGCATAGATGGCGTTATAATCGGAAAAAACGATTGTTGGAAATGGAAAATTAAATTTAAAAATGTCAAGCGCCCACTAAAATGGAAAATTTTACTTAACTTTTTTTGGTTTTAGGACCTACTCCTCACAACCCACTAGGTCTCCAAAGCGCTCGAGTGACTGCACATTTAGCATACTTTGCTCCCCTACCACAATGTGAGAATTGTTTACATGAATTCCCCGAAAATGACAAATATAATAAGCTTCGTTGTTTTGGGGAATGTCAGCGAAATTTCTGTATGCACTGTTCTGGATACAACAAGACCATCACCAAAACTCTCCTGGACCCAAAAAATTCAAATCTAAGATTTTTCTGTAAACTATGTGATTCGCCTAGCCTCAGATATTTAAATGAAAAAATAACAAATCTATCAAAAAATCAGATACCTCATGAGAACTTTAATGCCTTAATTCAACTAACTAAAAAATTGACTGATAATTTGCCCGTTTTTATAGAGACATACGATTTATTAACAAAAAAAGATGGCAAATTGGATTACCTTACAAAAAAAATTGACGAGATCCATAAATTAAATAGCCTAATGAATCCTGAACATCTTTTAAAATCGGTACGGCAAATGCAACAAGATATCTTCAATATATCGTCAGTTTTTTTCGGCTGTTCCGATGATACTGTTAAGGTTCAAGTTGAAGACTCAAATTCATCCGAGATAAAATTGGGATTACAAAGGCTATCTGAAAACATCAGCGAAATATCTAATCAGATAAGTAATCTTTCCAGCAAACTACCTGCTATACAAACTGAAAAAGAGGTACCTAAAAAAAAGATAGTGTATGTCACTTCAAGCACCCAAACTGAAGGCCCTCAACATTTCCAAACCTGTCCAGAAAGAAAGTCAAAAGTTTCAGAAGATAAGTGTCATTTTGTTGTTATCAGTAACTTAACCGCAGCATACACCCCTATACAAATAGTACACTACATTAAAGAGAGGCTAGGTATCAAGGATTATATTAGATGTTACGCTCTCCCTAAAGACGCCAACACAGCAACTGGTTCCTCATTCAAAATAGGCATAAAATCCAAACCATCTATCGACTTATTATTTAATAAGGAAATTTGGCCACCTGGTGTCAACATTAAATGGTCTATAGAATCACCACACTCTGAACCAAAGACTTCATCTGAAGAAAATATGAATCCGAAGTACATCAGAAGCCAGGTTAGCTTGGAAAACCCAATTACCATTCCAAGCAACAACAAAAATGACGTTGAAGACACCAATATATTTACAGACAAGCAGGCCATCACAATTTGCAAATCTCAAGAGCCTTTCCGTTCCCATATCAATTTTGTTAAGAAAGATACTTTGGAACCATCCATAAATTTGGATCCTTTAACACCACCAAGAGTTAGACTAACTAATAACTCGAACAGTCGATATCTTCTTGCAAGATTAAGGGAACCAGACATCTTAAAGGCAATTAAACTACATCTTGCTTTTCTTCACGATCAGCCTGCTTCTGTATTTTATGACGGATATACCAACACCAGCGTGAAACTCTTTTTGGCTTCCGAAGGATTACCTACTAAGACTGAAGAACTAAGAAAAGTTCTTCTAGAATTTAGCCATGCCTATGGAATTGGTCCAGCTGAAGTGGAAGCTGATCTTGCCGCTTATAGGTCCTATCTAACTTCGGAACGAATTATACACCTACAAAAGTCAAGGGAATGTCACCGAAGTTATTATTCCACTGGCTCTCAAAAGCGAAATTTTTAAACAACACGACGTGTTCTGAGGGACTAGAAACCTCAAATTATTTTAGTGATGACAACTTTGGCATGGTTCTGATTAATATTCGTTCTATAAGAAATAAAACTAATGAATTATTTTTGTTTCTGGAGGAATTAGGATTTCCTCCGATAGTGGCGGTTACAGAGCACTGGCTTGAAGTTAACGAGCCTTTTTTTGTAGAAAAATATACCACAATTGCCAGGTATGATCGCCCAAGTTCGGCTCATGGAGGCACCCTGATTCTCTCTAGAAATAATGATTTTTCTCTGGTAACAAAATATGACTTTTTGTTAAGTGAATCCTTCTTTGAGTTTTCCTTAGTTTATAATAAAAATCTTAATCTTTACATTATTTGCATTTATAGATCACCTGATTCTACCGTGCAACTATTTTTTCAGAACCTGCTAAATTTGTTAGATGACCTGCCTCATAAAAGCAGAAAAATTCTATGCGGTGATTTTAACATTAATTATGCTGCTGCTAGTGCTACCCAAGTGTCCCTGGCAAACATATTTGAATCGTATGGTCTCTCAATGCACGTTGATTCTCCTACAAGGATTACAAAAACTACATCTACCATAATCGATTATATTGTCTCAGATTTCTCACCCCTTGATGTCTGCTCTACAGTTATTAATGCGGGACTATCTGATCATGAAGCAGTGTATACGAAGTTTAACATCTTCAGCAAACCCTCCTCAAAAACCCGACGTTTAGGTAGGATTTTTTCCGCCCGGAATTTTCGTAAATTCCAAAATTTATGCTTAACTTCTGAGTGGCAATTTCCTTCTATAGACGTGGACTATAATTTCAGTGTTTTTCTAGATAAGCTTCTCCACATCGTCAATAAGGCATTTCCTTTAATTCCTATTAAGCCAAAACATCGGAAACCTTGGGTTACGAAAGGTATTCGCATATCAGCTAAGAATATGCGTTCACTACTATACATCAAGAAATTTACTACCAATGTTGCTGTCACTGAATATATCATGAAGTACAGGACAACATATCTAAAACTTGTCAGGTCAGCTAAAAAAGCCTATTATCAAAATCGTCTGGGAAGCTCTAAAAGTGTTGCAAAAGAGACTTGGTCTATAATAAACGATCTTCGAAATAAAACTCACACAGCTGAATCATTTTCCCTTCCAAATCCTGAAAGTCTAAACGACTACTTCGTTAATGTGAGTAAAAATATAACATCAACAATTTTGCCGCAACAAGATCCTATTTCCTATCTTCCTAATTCAAGACAGGTCTCGAATTCATTCTTTTTACGACCAGTCGATAACTCTGAACTTATCCAAACAATCAATTGTATCAAAAGCAAATCATCCTGTAGTACTGATGGACTATCTATAAAAATTTTCTCTAATCTCACAGAAAATGTGTTGGAAATCCTCCTCTCACTAATTAATGATTCCTTCGAAAAAGGTAAATTTCCAGAGTGCCTAAAGACAGCTATTATTATTCCTCTTCATAAGGGTGGCGAAAAATCTGATGCCTGCAACTATAGACCTAGTGCCTTACTACCGGTACTCTCCAAAATTATTGAGAGACTCATTAAAACTCGACTTATGTCCTTTATCGTTGATAACAACATTTTATCACAAAATCAGTTCGGCTTTTTAACAAATAAATGTACCACTGATGCCATGTTTTCTGTACTACATGAGGTTTACCAAGCACTAAACAATAATCTTTATACTGCCACTGTTTTCTGCGACTATGCCAAAGCTTTTGATTGTGTAAATCACGACATCTTGATTACAAAACTAAATTTCTATGGAATTCGAGGTATTTCTTTGAATTGGTTCCAATCCTACTTGAATAATCGGAAACAACTAGTTAGAGCAAATGATACTGACTCTAGTCTCAAAAACATCGTCTGTGGAGTACTACAAGGTTCAGTATTGGGTCCTATACTGTTCCTTATCTTTATAAATGACATTACTAATTTAAAAATCAATGGGAAAATTTTTCTTTTTGCTGATGATACCAGTATCACTTGGAGCAACTCAACTATTGCATCTCTTCATGAAACTATAACTTCGGATCTACTGACGATAAAGACCTGGTCTGACTCTAATTTACTCTCTTTTAACGTAAATAAAACAGTAGCATTATCCTATAAAGGAGCTCTTCAACCTTTGCCACTTCATAACAGCCAGATCAGTACCGTTGATTCTGTAAAATTTCTTGGTATTTTTTTAGACAGCAACCTCAAATGGTCCCTTCATATCGATTCGTTAAGTAAGAAACTCGCCTCAGCTTGCTATGCAATACGATCTGTCTCAAGGGAACTCAATTTAGCATCTTCTAAAATAACATATTATTTGTTGTTCGAGTCTCATCTTCGATATGGTCTTACTTTTTGGGGTTCTAGTACAGCTGCTCAATTTGATGTCATTTTTAGATTGCAAAAAAGAGCAATAAGATATTTGTTTGGCCTCAGAAGATCTACACATTGCAGAAGTTACTTCAGAGATCACGAAATTTTAACACTTCCATCTTTATATATTCTAGAAACGGCTTGTTTAATTCGTAAACACCTTCATGTCTTTCCATCAAGGCCCAATCATCTTTACTCCACCAGAAATTCAATCTTTGATATTTATTTACCGATTCCATCCGCTGAGTTAGTAAAGAAATCTATATTATATTCCGCAAAGAAACTGTACAATCATCTTCCGTTACAACTTAAATCTGCAACATCTTTCCCTAAGTTCCGAAAAATGACAAAAGCCTATCTATCCAAAAGACCATATTATTCAATAGAAGAATTTCTTAATGAATAACTAAGAAAATTGGGTTCCATGCGCAGTAGCATAAACTTGTCAATTCCTTATGTTGTACCTATTTTATTTTATTTGTTGTATGTTCAATTTGCAATTTATATATGTTTTGCAATAAATTGTTTTTGTCTTGGATTTTATATCTTATACTGTACATTGTTGACGATTTATCTAATTTTAGTAAATTGTAGTTGTTATTTGTTATTTATATTATGTTTTTCTTTTGACTGTATGTAAGCTTTGTCCATAAAATTGTAAAAATTTTCAGTGGCAATAAATCATATTTCTATTCTATTCTATAAAATGTCATAAGCGAAAATTACCAAAAGGCAACGAACTTGAATGAAACCAGGAGAAAATTTTGCCGGTAAATAATTTCCTCTCGAATGATATTCGACAAGACTATTTCACGAGACAATTAATGCACCATATCAACGAAATATAATCTTTATTTATTTGTTATTACCAGACACTTTCGTGACGGATCTGTCATAATTTTGTCGCTGAGAAATTACGTCGCTAAGGAGTTTTGTCAGTAGGAAACGATGCGTTGCTATGACGTTTTATCAGTTAAAAACAGTCTAGTGAAATAGTCATCTGTCTTTTATTACTATTTAAATTATTTCACATTTATTGTAAATTTTAAAATTTTATTATAAAAAATAACTCTTTTATTGTATTTACATTACTTTGTTAAATTTGTGAATATTTTATGTATTTTTAAGGTAATAATTGTTTATGAACTTTGACATTGTTTTACACCTGTATGTTACTAAAAAAATCAGTAGAACTAAAGAATTCTAGAAATAGTTTATGGACATAAGATGACAACAATACTATAAAATGTAAAGGGGCTATCAGAAAAATTGAAAAGGATAGGAAACAAGTACAATATCACAACAACATTCAAAACAATCAACACTGACATTAGTTAATTAAAAATATAATTTTCATTACACCACTAATTATGGCCGAATCCCATATATAATACTTAAATTTGTACATGATTTTAACTCAAATTTTGTAAATCTTAAACTCGCTAGAGTAATAGTAACAGTAATAGAAAAATGTACAAAAATTATGTTTTCGTTTTAACAGCTGTTTTACTGATATGTTTTTACTACTAGGTCTGGATCCCGCGTATGAAAAAAAAGTTGATTAATAGCAAGCTGAAAATTTGTTAATAGCTTAAGGGTGTCTAGTCGGATAAACTTTGATACATGGGAACACTGGAACAGGGGCAGTTTTAATTGTGGAACAGGTTAAAAATTTGGAACGGTCACACCACGAAAACGGCACATTTATTTTGTCCGACAGAACAGACTTAAACTCTCCGAACAGAGATTAAACTCTCATGCAAAAATCAGACTGCTATTTATCACCTGTCATAATTCCTGTCATTTGACATATTCTACATGTTCCCTCATTAAAACGCCCATTTGGTGATAAATAGCAGTCTGATTTTTGCATGACAGTTTAATCTCTGTTCGAAGGGTTTAAGTCTGTTCTGTCGGACAAAATAAATGTGCCGTTTTCGTGGTGTGACTGTACCAAATTTTTAACCTGTTCCACAATTAAAACTGCCCCTGTTCCAGTGTTCCCATATATCAAAGTTTATCCGACTAAACACCCTTAAGCTATTAACAAACTTTCAGCTTGCTATTAATCAACTTTTTTTTCATACACGAGATCCAGACCTATACGATTATGAACTCAATTTGTTATCACTTGAAGTTTATTTGGAGAAAAATTAAGAAACATTAAAAATTAATTACACAGTGTTAAAGTAAAATATATTACATTTTATATAAAATAGGTATCTTAACAGAAATACTTTTTATCGTGTATTTCAATTATTTTATAAACAGTTATTATTTCTGGTCAAAATTTCTGTTGTCTCTTTCTCTACACTACCTCTATCTTGTTCTTCTCCTCTACAGGGTTTATGCTAGAGATTATTCCGTCTTAAAAGTTTAGGTCTCTTTCGACCTTTTTTTGGGTCTTCCTATATCCTCAATTGACCATAGGCGTAACCAGGGGGGTTTTGGTGGTGTTAACCCTCTCCCCATTGGGATGTACTTTGAGCTCTATACGCTTAACACCATACCCCTCAGAGACCTTCCAGTAGTTGTAACCCCCCCCCCTTTCAGGTAGTTGTAACCCCCCCTTAGGATCATCCTGGTTACGCCTATGCAATTGACTGACGTTATTAGTTATTAGGAGTCGACTGGCTTGATTAAGAGTTGGTTGGCTTTATAAACAATTTGTTTACACAGATCACCTAAAATATTTTTGCATTTCCACCTCATGCATGATAATGCTCGTCCAAATGCCGAACGTCCAATGACAAACTGGTTGACCAACGAAGATATTGATGTGTTGCCTTGGCCAGCAGAATCCCTGACCTGAATCCCATCGTGCATGTATGGGAGATGCTTCAAAGGATAATTACTCCAGATGTGGGTAACATATACAAGCCGTTTCGTTTCCAAAAACGTCTGATAGAAGAATGGGCAAACGTACCTCAGAAGGATATCGACGCCCTTATTTTGTCTATGAACGACAGATGTAGAGCCGTAATAAACCAGTGTGGACGCCATACAGTGTATTAATTTTGTTTTTTTTTTTTATTACAACCATATTCTGTGATGACCTAATGTTTTTTAATGGTAGTTCTCAACAGATTTTGTTGTATACGCCCTGAGCTTCGCTGATATCGCCACCTATCTAGCGGATTACTAGTACAACTTTCGCTGGAAAGAGAAAAGTGTTGCCTATCCTTTGTGAGTTTCCCTGGTACGGCTGGTATCGATCGCCATCTAGCGGATGACTTACTGTTTCGGCCGGAAATTTAAAGAGGAAATAATAATTATTTCAAACTTATTATTTAATTCTTATCGTGTAATATTTACAACGTAAAGAAGTAATTGGATTTTAATCAATAACTAATATCAGTAAATACAGAATTTATTATTCATTATGATTATTTTTAAGATTTTGCTTATCATTTTGAAGTTTATGTTGACAGATAATATTAGAAAAGATTTATTCTGCAAAAAAGTATAATAATCTAATATAATTATAGTATAATACTTCTTAAATATTAAATTATGCATTTATTGCACTTAAATAATTAATTAAGCGCGTAAACGTAAAATTTCGGGCCAACTCTTTTTAAGGCCAACTTTGAATGAAAGACTACATTATTATCGAGGGTCAAAAGTCCCTGAAAATTTCTGTTTATTTTAATCAGTTACAGTGGTGAAAAAAAGAGAAAATTTAGTGTGATTTTTAATTTTAAATATCTCGTTCAAAAGAAACTTTTTGTTTATTCTAAGGAACTTTCGGCCTTTTGAATGAGAATTTAGTAAACATTCTATGCAACTCTTAATGCAGAACGTCAAATTTCCAGTAAATTATTCACTGACGTCACTAATGGCGCTCGCGAATTTTTAATTATCCCCTCTACCTATGAGCTCAGAGCGGATACCTATACCACTGATTAATTATTATTAAATCGATTATTATTTATTCAAAAGAGGAAATTAAGTCTCTTTTTAAAAATACCCAGACTTTTCCGATGTGTGTATTTCAGGATGGCATATCTGGTAAATAATAGTAGTTCATGGTTTTTATAGACCTAGATCCCGCGTACCAAAAAATAATTATTAATAGAAAGCTGAAAATTTGTTAATAGCTTAACGGTGTCTAGTCGGACAAACTTTTATGTACGGGAACACTGGAACAGGGGAAGTTTTATTTGTGGAACAGGAACTTCCAATTGATTGGTTATCCTTTCATAACTCTCATGCAAAAATCAGACTGCTATTTACCACCAATATAATACCTGTCATTTGCCATGCTATAGTGTCGGACTTATTAAAATGCCCAACATATTTGTCGGACAAACATTTTTCCATATATTATATAAAATTTGCTATTGAATAAACTTAAAAACAACCTGTTAGTTTTCAAAATCCTAAACTTGTCAGGATGACACGTTCCACAATTAAAACTTCCTCTGTTCCAGTGTTCCCATACATCAAAGTTCGTCCGACTAGACACCGTTAAGGTATTAACAAATTTTCATCTTGCTATTAATCAACTTTTTTTGGGACGAGAGATACAGACCTATTAGTTTCATGTTTCACAATATGCCGAAAAACTGCAAATATGTATTTCTAAACACTTATTTGCAAATATTTCGTAAACAATAGAAATTAGTTGGCAAACTATTATTTGTCTATTGAAATTCATATTGTAGATGGTTTTGATAACAAAAATTCGATTTCTCTTCGAAAACATAATTTGAAGGTATATCTGTATTTTAGTAAAATTTAAATTATATACATTATATTACAGGAAAGATATATGGAATGATCTTTAATTCAGGTAGTGCAAATGTCGATTTTATTCGCAGGTACGTTTAATTTGATAATAATTACAAGTATTATATAATTTATAAATAACGAACTGGTCAGTAACACATAATTAAATATCTTAATTACTATGTTTTGTTGATCACTTTCATTATAAATTACCGGTACCATAAGTAGTTATCTATGTTGACTTTAACCTGCGTGCGACAATGGTGATCGCTGATATAAACATAAACAATGAACGTAAATCTGAAACACTCAGAATTATCTCTTCTTCTCTTTTTTCTCGAAACTCCTTATGCCTTTCAGGGGCGTCGGAGGTTTTATTAATCCTCTAGCCATATCTTCCATTTCTTGCGTTCCTTTGCTAACTCTTTCATTTGTTGATGTGTTTTTCCTTTTTTCTGTCCAATTTCTATAATCTAATCGATCCATCTATTCCTTGGCCTGCCTTTCCTTCTTTTTCCATATCTTTTTGATTCCATCACCTGCTTTGGTAGTCTTCCTTGGTCCATTCTGTTAATGTGTCCATACCATTTTAATTTTCTTTTTTGGATCTTGGTTAATATCGATTCCTGTTTCAGTCTTTGTCTAATATCTTCATTTCTTATTCTGTCCAATTTCGTTTTTCCTGCTATTTTTCTCAGCTGCTTCATCTCCGCTGCGTTTATTGTACTGTCTATTTTTGCATTGTTTACCCATGTCTCACTTGCATATTTATATTAAAGTTGGTAAAGATATTGCATTGTATACCTTCAGTTTTATTTCTTTATCTAGTTCTTCCTTTCCAAATATTGTTTTATTTAGTGCATAGTAGATCTTGTTTGCTTTTTTCGCCGTGTATGAGATTTCTTGATCTAGTTTCCATCCTCTGATATTATTACTCCCAGGTATTCAAACATCGAGACTGTTTCTATTATTTCGTTTTTGCACCTAAATATCGTTTGGTTTATTTCTTCCCTTTTCTTTTGGGCTACTATCATGGTCTTCGTTTTCTTTACATTTACCTCCATTTTTAAATTTTCTATTTCTTTCGATATCAATTAATTTTTGCATTTTCTCTTTATTGTCTGCTATTATTACTAGGTCATCTGCATATAGCAATCCCTCCATTCTCACTAGTACTAAATTTCTGTACCCTATTGTTGACTGTAATTGCCTTGACCTTCTTTTAGCGCTCTTCATTACTCTATCCATTACTAATATAAACAAAACTGGGCTGAGACTGTCTCCTTGTTTTATTTCTCTCCTTAGGTTTATTATTGGCGATCTGTGTCCGTTTATTTGTACTTCAGCAAGTACGATTCTATATTTACTTTTCACTACGCTTACCATCTTTTGCGGGATTTGCAGGTCTTCCATTACTGACCATAAACTTAATATATAAATCTTCTCCTATTTCGTTTTTCCTTTCAATTATATTTCTCAGTATGTATACATTATCTGTTGTTCCTCTTTCCTTCCTAAAAGCAGCTGGTTCTTCTTCTAGTTTTCCTTCCAGTTCTTTCCTAAGCTTCCTTTCTATTATCCCGGTGTAGACTTTATATACCACTGATGATAAGCATATAGCCCTATAGTTATCACATTCCGCTTCATCTTCTTTCTTGTGTATTGGTATCAATAAATTTTCTTCCCAGTCTTTCGGTATCTCTTCTGTTCTCCATGCTTCCCTCATTATTTCCTGTAGCCACTCCGAATTATAAGACTTAAATATTTTGGACATCTTTCCCAATTAATAAGATTGACGAATAATGTATATACTGTATCTAAATAATCTTCAAAATACAGTATCCGCCAAAATACACGGTACCGAATATAAAAAAATATATTTATGAATTAATTTTTATAATACATAATATGTTCAAAATGTGCATCATGGCGTGCAAATAAGCGTCATACCGTTTCTGAGGATCACGTAACATTTTTAAGAAAAGTCTTCTTCTTCTTCTTTTTGTGTAGACATAACTCTGTCTGTTTTTCAATGTGCCTCCAGTAAGTTGTCATTCCATCGATTTCGTGATCTTCCCACTGATCGTCTTCCTATTGAGAAACCGTCTCTCGCCGTCCTTACTACTGTGTTTGTTGTCATTCGGCTTATGTGGTCGTTCCATTCTACTCTTCTGTTTTTCACCCAGTTAATAATGTTGTCCACCTTGCATCTCTGTCATATATCTGCACTTCTAGCTCTATCCCATAGTGTCTTACCATCGATTTTTCGAAGTATTTTCATCTCTACTGTTTCTAGCATTCTTTTTGTCCTTTCTGTATCAGGTCGTGTTTCTGCCGCGTGTCATTATTGGTCTGATAACTGTTTTGTAGATTCTGTCTTTCACTTTTTTCCGATATTTTTATTTCTCTATATTGTGTCATTCAGGCAGCCTGCGGCTATGTTTGCTTTATTCACCTGATCTTCCACATCTGTTTCGAGCTTTCCGTAGCTAGATAGTGTGACGCCTAAAACTCCATCACTTGTTCTATTACATAACCCTCCACCTCCAATTTACATCTTATTAGATTTGCTGTTATAACCATGCATTTAGTCTTTTTTGGGGAAATTAACATGTTAAATTTTCTAGCGGTTATGCGGTGCAGCATACGTTGTAAATCATCTTCACTTTGAGAGATTAGTATTGCGTCGTCTGCATAGCAGATTATTTTAAATTGTTTGTCTCCCATTTGGTATCCTTTTTTTGTTCTTACTTTTTTATTATTTCATCCATGATCACTAATGATCAGGTTGAACAATAGAGTACTCAGGCAGTCACCCTGCCTTATCTCATTGCCAGCTTCAATTGGGTCAGTAAGTTCTTCATCTACTTTTACTCTTATTGTGTTGTTCTGGTAGATATTTTCGATCGATTTTTTAAGAATAGTGGTTGCTTAAAAGTTGAAAATAAGTTATTATTCTTTGCCGTAGTTCTCCAACAGTTGCTGGCGGATTTTCCGAGCGAAATATGAAATTCTTTATCACACCCCAAATGTAGGCATCAGGTGTTGTTAAATCCGGTAAATGAGGTGGATACTCGAAATCTGCGCGACGAGAAATTATTCTGTTACCAAAATGTTCACGGAGCAAATTTATGGAGCGTTCGACTGTATGGCTTGTTGCGCCATCCTGTTGAAACCATTGCTTACGGATTCTTAAATTACACGCACGACAAAAAATCTTTAAATCTCTGACAAAAAGTGTCACAATATTATGTCTGTACCGCTCTTGATTGAAAGTAACTGGCTGCTGATTCACGTCTTCAAGAGAATGAGGACCAATTATCTCACCATGATTTGGGGGATTGGAACGCCAAAGTAGGATCTAATAATAATGGAAAGGAACATGTAATGGGGAATCATGGCATGGGAGAAAGTAATGACAATGGCACGAGATTAATAGAACTTTGCTCGACAAACGATATGATGATTGGGGGAACATTATTCCAACATAAAGATATCCATAAAACAACATGGACGTCACCAGGAGAAAAATTTAAAAACCAAATTGACCACATTCTCATTGAAAAGAAGTGGAAAAATTCCTTACAAGATGTGAGAGCAATGAGAGGAGCCGACTGTGCATCAGACCACGAATTAGTGAGAGCAAAAATAAAAATTAGCCTCAAGGCAAATTATAAATCAAACAAAAAACATAGAAAATTCAATACAAATAAATTAAGAGACTCTAGCATAACAAACAAATACCAACAAACGTTGGAGAGGCATGTGGGGAACTTGGAACAAGTAGGAAAATCTAGCATTGAAGGTATATGGGAAATATATAAAAACGCGTACATGGAAGCAGGGAAAGAGATATTAGGGTGCAAGGAGAAAGCTGATCGACCACGGATAACGCTGGACACTAAAACAAAAATCAAGAAAAGAAGAGCAATCAAAACTGAATTGATCAAAACAACAAACCCGATAAAACAAAAAGAAATGCAGGGAAAATACACAGAAAAAAATAAAGAAGTTAAAAAACAAGCCAGAACAGATAAAAGGCTGTATATGGAACAAATGGCAGAAAAAGCAGAGGAAGCAGCGATAATACATGACACAAGGACACTTTACGCAATAACCAAAGAAATTAAAGGGGGCAAGAGCCAGCAAAGAACGAAACTAATGGGGAAAGAAGGAGAAACACTCACTACTCAAAAAGAAATTGCCCAAAGATGGACACAATTCTTCGCAGAACTCTATGAAGAAGGAATTGAATCACAAATAGAGATGGAAGAAACTGAGAGAAACGAAACATTATTCATAAGAAACGACGAATTTACGAAGGACGAAATAAGGTATGCTATAAACCTTTTAAAAAACGACAAAGCGGCTGGTTTTGATGGAATTCCCGCAAAACTGATAAAATCACACTTAAACTTCTCAGTGGATATGTACTACTTACTATTTAAAAAAATTTGGATCGAGGAAAAGATACCAAAAGATTGGGGTGAAGGAGTTATAATAAAGCTACCAAAGAAAGGAAATCTCACACTATGCGAAAACTGGAGACCAATCACTCTTCTCACTGTAGCTACCAAAATAATGGCCAGAATAATATTGGAGAGAATTAAGGATCCTATAAATGAAAAATTAAGAATTAACCAAATAGGATTCAGACCGAACAGTTCCTGTATTGACCATATAAATACCCTAAGAATCATCTTGGAACAATCAGCAGAAATGAATCAGGAAGTTTATATTAACTTTGTAGACTTCGAAAAAGCGTTTGATTCAATAAATCGTAATATGATGTGGAGGATATTAAAACTCTATGGAATACCAGATAAATATATAAGAGTAATAAGGCTTTTCTACGACGAATGTTTTGCCAGAGTTGAACATGAAGGGGAACTATCCCAACAAATAAGCATCAAAAAAGGAGTAAGACAGGGCTGTGTCTTGTCACCGACATTGTTTATAATAGTCATAGATTGGATAATGAAACAAACTAAAGATAAAAAACCAGGTATACAATGGTCACCATTTACAAAACTAGAGGATCTAGAGTTCGCTGACGACATATGTCTCATAACATCAAACAGACAACACATGCAAAACAAAATCACCAGATTGAACAACATAACAAAAACAACCGGCTTAAAAATAAATCCGAAAAAAACGAAAATACTATCAAATGGGGAAACGAACGGAAACAATATATATTTGGAAGGGAAACAAACAGAAGAAGTAAAATATTTCTGTTATTTGGGCAGTCTGCTAAACACAACAGGAGGCACAGAAAAGGATATAACACAAAGAATAAGCTTCGCACAAAACGCTTTCAACTCTTTGCGCAAGATATGGGCCTCGACAAACATCAGCAGAAGAACAAAGTTACGATTATTTGAAACTAATGTAAAGTATGTCCTGTTATATGGAGCAGAAACATGGAAACACCATAAAAAATTCTTTCAGAAAATACAATCCTTTATTAACAGGTGCCTACGTATTATACTGAGAATATTTTGGCCAAACAAAATTACTAATGACGAATTGTGGAGAATAACAAATGAAGAAAGGATAGAACATACAATAAAAAAACGGAAATGGAAGTGGATAGGACACACCTTACGAAAACCAGCAACAAATATTGCTAGCCAAGCTCTACATTACAATGCTCAAGGCAAAAGAAGAATGGGTAGACCATCTTATACGTGGAAAAGAACAATAGAGAAAGAACTCAAAGAAAATAATTTAACATGGAACGATGCAAAAAAGATAGCAAAAAACAGAAGAGAATGGAGAAAGCTAGTAAACAAAATTGGACGGAACTCAACAGATGATGCGTGGGACTAGCAACCTCACCATCATTCCTCATGCTACTTGAAACACCGCAAGGTGCCCTTTGCTCCACTTGGAGATGTATGATATATGATGATGATGATCCCACCATGACACAGCAAACCAAATGGTTACTCGAGCACTGTGGAGAGGCTTTTCTGCAATGGCATTAGGACGTTCAAATCCAGGAATCGATTTGTTTCCGACTATTTCTGAACAAACAAACAAGAATATTATTTAAATGAGTAAATGTGTTAAACCAGTTTAGTACAAGCAGTGATCATAATTTATTAAGAGCAAAAATAACTATATTGACAGAAAAAGAGAGACTAAAAATGATAAATAAAAAACAACTAAAGAAATGGATAAAACCAACTAATATTCAGGATTTTGAAAACCGTATTAATCATTCATTGAAAGACACAACAATAACAGGCGTCAATACATTGAACAAAGAAATAATCAGTAGTAATTGCACAAAAACTCTAAAAATATTGAATTTTTCCCGAGTGACACTTTGACAGTTTTAATTTCACGAGCCGAAGGCGAGTGAAATTATGTCAAAAGTGTCACGAGGGCAACAATTCTATATTAATTTTAGAGATCGAGTGCAATTTGTTGCGATTATTTCATGAATGAAACTGTTCAAAACCAAAATTTTATTGTAATTTATTTATGTAAGTACAAATTAGTACAATTAAACACACAGTTGTTATACGGTTGAAAGTCATCACTTTTATAATTTTTAAAACATTAATGTTTATTTTTTCGTAGCAACGAAGGGCATCTGACGTAATATACTTGACGACGGGAAATTATCAAAAATTATCAATTTAATTTAGATTTCTGTAGCTTTCTATTGGTCAGAATCTCCTATGAATGAAATAATCAGGACAATGCAACAAGCTCAAACTAAGTATTGTCCAACAAACAAAAAGAATGAAATAGTAAGTCAAACTACGAAAACCCTTAGATAGAACTAAGGCGATATATTAAAGGAGATAACAATAAAATAAATAAGGCGATCACAAAGGAAATAAGAAAACATAATAAACTACTACATAAGGTAATGAAGTGCAATTTTTAGACCTACCCGTGTCTTCCTTTATGTATCATTCGCTTGGTTTGCAAGCAATAGAAACCATGAATGGGCATAACCAGAAATTTAGTCCCATTAGAGGTTTTATTTCTCCGGAAATGAAACTTTGAATTGATTTAAGCAGATGTCGCTACGGCATCCATATCGAGTTTTTTTGTTGTAATTCAGTATTAAGAGGCTGGATTTGCTTCAGTTCATTCAGAGGTGTCATATATACACTCTCTGAGGATCTCTGATGAGAGTGAAACGTACGTAAGGGCGTTTATGACGCTCTCTGAACAAACTGGAATAAAAGACGTCTCTTGAATTATTTTGTATTAGTTTTACTCCTAACTGAGTATCGGGAGCAAGACTTCGTTGGAATTTTGCCACGGTGAATAGGCAGGTAGGGAGGTGCAATTTTTACACCTCTCCGTGTCTTCGTTTGTTTATCATTCGCTTGGTTTGCAAGTAATAGAAACCACGAATAGGCGTATAGTGCAGTCAATGAGGGTATTTGGCTCCGAATTCCATCCTACTACATCGATTTACTTGATATTTTCACAGTAAGTAGGGAATAGCTCATGAAACAAAGTCTATCATATGCCGATGTGCGCTTTTATCTTGGGGGTGGTTCCCACCCCTTCTCGGGAGTGAAAAATGTTTTGGTTAAAATAGCCACGAAAGAGGCTAGAGGACCAAATTTGAAGCAAAAACAATTCTATAATTATTTTTTGAAAACTCAATACTTTTTAAGATATTCGTGGTTGAAAATTGACCATTTTCATTAAAAGACGACACCTTTTCGGACGGATTTTTGTGAATACCTTAAAAACTATACATCTAACAAAAAAACTATACAAAATATTTCTGTAGATTATAAAAAAGCAAAGAGATTTGTTCCTTTATAAATCTTCTAGTTAAAATAGAAAGAGGGATATGGTAGGTATAGTATTTTTACTACAAAAGCGATATTACGTAGGTCAAAATTTTTGACGTAAGAGAACTGTCAAAACATTAGAATGTGACTTTTCATTATTGCCATGTTTATAACAAACATGGCAATAATGAAAAGTCACATTCTAATGTTTTGACAGTTCTCTTATAAACATGGCAATAATGAAAAGTCACATTCTAATGTTTTGACAGTTCTCTTACGTCAAAAATTTTGACCTACGTAATATCGCTTTTGTAGTAAAAATACTATAAGAAGAATTTGTTTTTTTGCTGCATGCTCAAATCGGTGTATTCAACTTGAAATAACAGAAAAACGGTCGATTTTAGGTGTATAATGATACGGACAACTTTTATAGTGCTTGAAAAAACCTATAAAATAATCGGTACTAAATGTCGATTACATTTAAACTAAGCGAGATATTCTGCAAAAAAGTTGGTGACTAATGTATTTTAAGAAGAAATGAGAAGTTTATTTAACCCCTCATCCATCAGAACTTAAATACATCATTTTCTGTTACTATAGTATTATTTATATGTTCAAAAAGTTGGACTGGTTTAAAATGAATGGTTTTTGAAAAAAATAAGATCAAATTATAGGCATTTTTAAATTTTCTTAAAAATCTTCCTTTTTCTCCATGTAACTCGAAAATGATGAGAGATGCTAAAAAAATATACCACACAAAAATGTAGGGTTTTTTCAGATTAAATTTTTTTTTATTTTTCATTACTGTATCTCCTCTCATTTTCAAGTTACATGTAGACTAAGAGCCGCTATAGGTGAAATTTCTTAATCATTTTAGGCACGATGGGACCCTATAACTTAAATAGTAGAACCTAAAAGAAAACGTTTGAACACTGTGCCGTCACTTTTCAGTGGCACATGCGTCGACAGTGGCGCATCAAACTTTCCATTTATGGACGGGATAAATAAATTAAAAGTTAACAGAACTTACTAACAGAATTAAATTTGTTTTATTTTTTTAAGTTCTATGTGATTAACACATAGGATTCATCGTGAGTTTAACCCACCACCCCCTTCCCCCTGCCCCCACCATCAAAAACTTCATTTTTCGTTTTTATTTTTTTTTTTGTGGGATGCAATCAATTCTAAAATTTCAAAAAATTCACACGCATAGTTGAGGCTTTTATAAAACATTCCTATTTTTTATAGACCCATAGGTAGAGTGTACATAACCTCAAAAAATTAAAAGAAATTTTTTTTTTTTCAAAAAAGCGTATAACTTTTTTTGAGGAATAGCTGCAGGTCTAATTTTTTCTTAATCTTGTGTGTTTTATGAAACACTATATTTTTAATTTTTTTCAGATTTTTTCTTAAGTCTCCCCACCTTCAAAAATCCGAAAAACTGTTTTTTGGGGGGTTTTGGGGGATTTTCCCTATTTTATAGACTTCATAATATATCAAATCAATTTTGTTTTTAAGGTTATATGTAACTTGAAGTAACTGAGTTCTTTAGAATATTTAAAAATCAGAAAAACACGTTCAAACCCCCCAAAACCCCCTTAAAAAACAGTTTTTTGGATTTTTGAAGACGACCAACGTTACAGAAAAATCTGAAAAAAATTAGGAATATAGTGTTTGATAAAATACACAAGACTAAGAAAAAATTGGATCTGCAGCTATCCCCAAAAAAAAGTTATATACATTTTTTCAAAAAAAAAAATTTTTAAATTTTTTTGAGGTTATGTACACTCAACCTACATGTCTATAAAAAATAGACGTGTTTTATAAAAGCCTTAACTATGCGTGTAAATTTTTTGAAATTTTAAAATTGATTTCATCCCACCAAAAAAAAAAATAAAATCGAAAAATAAAGTTTTTGATGGTGGGGGCAGGGAGAATGGGGTGGTGGGTTAAAATTACGATGAACCTTATGTCTTAATCACATAAAACTTAAAAAAATGAAAAAAATTAAATTCTGGTAATTAGGGAGGGTATTTTTTAATTTATGTATCCCGTCCATAAGTGGAAAGTTTGATGCGCCACTGTAGACGCATGTGCCACTGAAAAGTGACGGCACAGTGCTTAAACGTTTTCTTTTAGATTCTACTATTTAAGTTATAGGGTCCCGTCGTGCCTAAAATGATTAAGAATTTTCACCTATAGCGGCTCTTAGTCTAATGGAGGAAAAAGGAAGATTTTTAAGAAAATTTAAAAATGCTCTCTATAATTTGATATTTTTTTTTTCAAAAACCATTCATTTTAAACCCGTCCAACTTTCTGAACATAGAAATAACACTATAGTAAAAAGTATTTTAGAAGGAAAACGATGCACTTACATTTTGGTGGATGAGGGTTAAAATTACTTCCCATTTTTTCTTAAAACACATTAGTTATCAATTTTGCTTGCAACATATTTTATCTCGCTCAGTTTAAATGTAATGGACCTTTAATATAGCTAATTTTAAAGGTCTTTCCAAGCACTACAAAACGTATTGATAGCATTATACACCTAAAATCGACCGTTTCTCTGTTATTTCAAGTTGAATACACCAATTTGAAAATGTACAAAAAAAACACACTATTTTCACCTACCATCACCTACCATCTCTTTTTGTATTATAACTAGAAGAGTTATGAAGGCAAGTGTCCCTTTCTTTTTTTATAACTTACAGAAATATTGAATATAGTTTTTTTAGTCAGATGCATAGTTTTTAAGGTATTCTCAAAAAACCGTTCGAAAAAGTTTCAGTGAAAATGTTTCAATGAAAATGGCCAATTTTCAACCACGAATAACTCAAAAAGTATTGAGTTTTCAAAAAAAATTATACTCGTAGAACAGTTTTTGCTTAGAATTAGGTTCACTAGCGAATTCCCTGATAATTTTAACCAAAAAATTTTCCACCCCTGAGAAGGGGTGGGAAACACCCCCAAGAGCGGCACACATCGGCATAGGGTAGACTTTGAATTGGGAGATAAGTAGAGGCTAGGCCCAAAAGGACATCGCACACATCTTATGGAAAATATAATGTGACTCAATTTCAATAAAATTTATACGAATAGATTCGATTTAAATTAACGGTTAAATCTTATCATTGCGCCAACTCTTAATTATGATTAATTACGGCGCAAATTCCAATTAAAGTTTATCGAAATCACATTTTTGGAGTCAGTAAAACTGTCAGTTACAATTACTATTGCTCTGGGTGCTATTCACAAGAGCTTAAACCCCGCTGGGTCTAAGCCGATTAGTGAAACTAATCCGCTGATTTATGGAGTACCGACAATTTGGGTATTTTAAAATATTTTTTCTCTCTCTAACTTATGTACGTACCAATTTGATTTCAGATTTATTTATATCAATTTCTGCTCTTATTATTGAAAATATAGAGTTGGCGCAATGATAAGATTTGACCGTTAATTTAAAACGCATCTATTCATATAAATTTTATTGAATTTGAGTGACATTATATTTTCCATAAGATGTGTGCGATGTCCTTTCATTAAAATTCATGCAATAGGATAGAATTCGGAGGTAATATCCTATTCTTGCTCCCATTGACTGGCGTAGTAACCAGAAACTTGCTCTCATTACAGGTTTTATTGCTCCGGAAATAAAACTTCGAATTGTTTTAAGCAGATGTCGCTACGGCATTCATATCGAGTTATTTTGTTATAATTCGGTATTAAGAGGCTGGATTTGTTTCAGTTTGTGCAGAAGTAGTCATAAATACACCCTCTGAGGATGGTATTTTGTCACCCTTGGAATTTTGCCACGGTGAATAGGCAGGTAGTGCAGTGGCGGAGCGTCCTTAGGGGCCAGAGGGGCCGGGCCCCACCAAAAAATATGTAATATATGTAAATTTTTAGTTACGATTCTATTATATAATATTTTATATAAATATGCATTAAATAATTTATTTGCTCATGCATTCAGTTTTTTCTCGTGATATAAAAATAATATATTGCATAATCACGCACCGTACTAAGTAAGAAGTCTTCTCTATTAATTGTCACTACCATGCGCTGCACTGGCCGCATAGAACCGTCCGATGGGCCCGTTTACCCTGGCCCTTGCTTTAAACAGTATTATTTCTTTGACTAGTCGATGCAGTCACGTAGGTACCGGCTGTATTGCATTGCATGTTCTTCGTTGTCGTCAAAAATCCTAGGCAGGCCGTATAAGATGTTTAGGGGCCAGTTTTGTGTGGCCCTTCTGTGTAGTTAATACGCTGTTTCGGTGTGATAACGTTAATTTAAAATGAACAAAGTAGACTATTTATTACAAAGTCCTTTTTAATCGTTAGGGATAGACGAAAAGAATGAAATTAAACGATTAGGTGTAATTAATAAATAAAAGATTAAGTAATAAATAAACTAAGTAATTCGTTCTTCTTTTGCCCTTTAATTCGTCCAATTTTGAACCTAGACTTCCCCCACTTTCCTCCATTCGTTTCTGTTTAGGGCTTCTGTTTCCAGTGCGTTCCTCCTATCTTTTTAATGTCATCTCCCCGTCTCATCTAGGGTCGTCCTCTTGCTCTCTTTCCTGCCCATGGTCTCCATTGTTGTATCGTGGTATTCCACCTATTGACCGTTTGTCTGGCGTTATGACCTGAGAAGCTTCATTTTAGCCTGGCTATATGTTGTTCTGCGTCTTTGACTTTTGTTTTATTTCTTACCCAGTTGTTTTGCTTTTTGTCTGTATTTTACTCCTAACATTGCTCTCTCCATGGCTCTGTGTTTTCATTATTTTACTTAATCAATGTTTGCTTTGGTCAAGGTCCATGTTTGGCATGCCTATGTAAGAATTGGGAGTATGCACTGGTCAAACACTCTTGTTTTTAAGTATTATTGTAATTCGAACAACAACTAAGTCATTAATATGGAGAAAAACTTTTATGTATAGCTATCTATAAAGTCAGGTGGCTTAACCACATAAAGTAATAAGAGGATATCCCATTATTTAGGGCATCCAAAGTAACGTTCAGTACAAAGCCTCCCCATTTGTTATGTCCTTCGATGGGGGAGAGGTGGTGGTATAGCTTGAGGGTCAGATAGGAACCACTTCATTACGGAGTGTGACCGGTTTGATCTTCGGACATGTGGGTCCCACTGTTCCATTGGAACACACATATCTCTCGAGGCTGGGGTTGTACGAATATGTGTGTGTGCGTGTTATTGGGTCAGCTCAGTACAGTACCTGTATATATTCTTTTGAGCCATGTTTTTCATTCTTCATTTTTCTTATTGTAATTTCGTCAAATTCATATGCGGCCCAGGCCCCACCAACTGAAATTGTCACGAGCCGCCACTGAGGTAGTGAGGTGCAATTTACACCTTACCGTGTCTTCGTGTATTTATCATTCACTTGGTTTGTAAGTAACAGAAACTACGAATAGGCGTAACCAGCAACTTGGTATCATCAGAGGTTTTATTTCTCCGGAAATAAAACTTCGAATTGTTAATTGTATTATAATATACCTGCATTATGAATAAAATTTCAAATACATACATTACACAAGACAGATGTTATGAGTTTCTTAAATTTATGCTTAAATCAGGTAGTGGAAATAAACATATTTTCGTCTAATCTGATAATAATTGCATACATTATGTAATTCATAGGGAAATGTTCAATACTGTAGAAACAGATAATTAGACATTATAATTACTGTGTTTTTATCGCATATGTTTTACACAGTATAATATAGGAAATAGTTGAATCGACTTAAAGCATTTCCTTAATTAAATTCGTATTTATCTTTGCGTTTTAATATTATATTATCCAGCACCGGAGACTATTTGTCAAATTGTCAAAGGAATATAAAATTTATTAAATTGAAAACTCTATATCGCTGGCAAATTCTGTGAATTCCTGTTTATTGCGTAATTAACTTCTAAAATACTGTGTACAGATGATACAAAAGCGACAGAACTGTAACTATGTGCTGAGCCACCACAGTGTAGTTGCGTCGTTATTGAAATATGCACCATTTAAGACCTTGTTTCAGATGAAGAATGACGCAACTGTAAATAGGGTTGAAAATGGGGGGACTAAATTAAGATAATGAAATTCTGACCAGTAGGGATGAAAATAAAAGCCATTGCTGTAAGAATAAACGGCAGACTAAATATTTAAAAATAGTTTTTTGTACAGAAAATTAAGATCAAGACCCTGCGGGTCGATTTCTCATACCTGCGTTAATCTATGGTTCAGTTGAACCAGGTTCACCCGTGATCTGTGGTTTTGTTTGAAATGCATTTCTCATTGCGCGTTCATGTCAGCGCTCGTTCTACAGCTTTCGAGAAATGCCAATAGATGGCAAAAGGTAAAAAACTGTCGCCATTTTGAACTACCATTTTTATGCTGTTTTTGAATAAAGTTAAATTTAAGTATTTATAGTCAAATAGTCATTTTAATAATTATAAATAAATATTATAAAAACAAAAATAATGTTATCGTTTATCGTTAGGCTTAATATAATAAAATAGGATATATTTATATTATGACAGCGTTTCGTGTTAATACAACGCATGCGTAGTCCATGGAATCATCTGAACTGAGTTCTGAAATCTTTGAACGGCCGAATTCCACCGTTCAAGCATCGTTCAAGTTTAAACTGCCATCGGTTGAACGTGAATTGAGAAAGACGATTTTGACTTTAAACTGACGTTTACTAGCAGTTCAGGTTAAACTGGAGTTGAACTCGATATGAGAAATTGGCCCTAAGTAGGATATTGTTACTTTCCGTAGTCCAATAGTCAGTCAAATACCCTACCGTTCTTTCGTTACTTTAAATATTTCGGTATTTTGTTTATAGAGTAGCCGGAATTATCTGTTAATTTGTCTCGTTACTTTTGAATATCAAATACTACAATGATTAAAATAATTTAAAAAAGCATGAAAAGCATGTCAGTTTAAAATGCGAAAGTGTCAATGAAATTTATTTTAAACTGTTAATTTTTTGTTTCTAGTCTGCTGCGCGATTAAAAAGAATAATGAATTTAAATTTCTTTATCAAAGATAAGCATACCGAAAACTGAAAAGGTAACATAATCTGTTTCGCGATTAACAACGAGACATGTGTTGGTGTCATAAACGCCGAAAGATATGCATATCAAAGACAGAAACTTATTGTTCCTTACCTTAAAATATAATAGAAATATACTGTTATTTTGTTTGATAGTTAGTCGAAAATAGCCGCGCATTTTCAGCAAATTTTGGTTTGTAACCGATATCGTACACTCAGCACAAACAATGTTAGTCTATAGGCAGATAAAATTTGTAACATATTATATTTTTTATCAGCTAAGCTGAGATGACATAATATTCTTAAAATGTGGCGGCTATTATCAAAATCTGGACAATTAATTTTAGAGTGAAGAAATCGTCTGCTGGGACAGAATGTTCAAAATGTTTTATTTTACATTGTACTTATGATCTCTGAGTACGTATAAAATGTGGCAAATGTTCTTTTAATCGATATTTTGATTCGCTATGTATGCTTATTGTATTGTTCGTAATGCGCATAAGTCCAATTTTACAAATTTTTGTTACATATTTTTTGCGTCTCATAGAACCTCTATATGCATCTAAGCATATACCCGAAATATTATACTACCTAAATGACAGTCATTATAACTACAAGACGCAAGAGTCTCGCAGGGTTAGTCTTGTTCTTGCTCAAATCTTGCAGGGTCAGTCTTGGTCTTGGTCTTGCTAAAAGTAGGCGGTCTTGGTCTTGGTTTTGGTCTTACGAAAAGGCAAGAACAAGACCAAGACTGCAAGACCAAGACCGGTTTTGGGCAACACTAGCCATACCGATGCTCCTGGACGATTACTCCTCATTTAATCCTTATTTTAAATATTTCAAAATCTTTTTTTGCTCTCCTGAGAAAGTTGGCTTTTTGCAGTTACGTCATTCTTATTCCGCACCGGCTATATTATGTATGTAAAAACATTATAGTTTAAGAGCCGATATCAGGACGACCTACACCGATATGTTTAAAGGATAAAAATTATTTTATATGAAATTTGGTACGTTAAAAATTATAAAAAACAAGGGGTGCTTGATATAATTTTGCCTAATTATAATTAATTAATAACTAAAAAATGACCTTTTTTATAAACTTTACTAAAATTTTTTTAGACTGGACAGATATTAGTTTCAGATTGTTTGAATCATTCGTAACAAAAAAGGGCTTTTGTCATTTTTCTCTGAAGTTGATCGCTTTCGAGTTATAAAAAATTTAAAACTAAAAAACGAAAAATCATGTTCAAGGCTTAAAATCATAAGTAAAAAATTTAATGTTTTAATTAAGTAGGTATTATGTTTATATGGGATTAGCTACAGTTTAGTTGTAAAGAAAATACATTATTAGGTACTTGAAAAATACTGGCGTTTTGATTTCCACTCCGGAAATCGTCCTCAAAGAAAAGATTAAAAAAGAATTTTGTTAAAAGCTGTGTGTAACCGCCAACTGTTATTGTTGAGGTAATAATAATAATAATATCTTATAGCATTTTTGCCGGGGAGATCCTTTCGGATTGTTCCGGCGCCATTTACATCTTTTGAATTCACATTAAAACCTTATTCTATCAGTTCTTAATATGTATTTTAAAATTATTTAATTTTGAAACATTATTGTTCGCCCGTCTTCCCATAAGGAGTCTTCCTTATTAACAAATAAAAAATATATTTTAGAATAAAACATCGCATCGTAAAAAGATTATTATCGGGACCTGATAGTTCTTGATCGTTATTTTTCACTTTTAAATTGTTTATGATCCGAAAACCATCAATTTAAAGCGTAGTCGCAAAATTTCGGGCCAATGCTTTTTAAATACATTCATTTTTTTCGAATCTTGAAAAAACTAATAAATATTTTTGAAAAATTTAAAGGTAGAATGACAGATTACATTATTACCTAGGACCGAAAGTCCCTGAAAACTTCTATAATGTTTATTATAATAAGTTACAGGGGTGAAAGCGAAGAGAAAATTGAGTGTGATTTTCAGTTTCAAATATGTATCTAATTCAAAAGAAACTTTTTGTTTATTCTACACGACGAAATTTATGAGGTTATCAAAAACCCAAATTAATAATGAAAAGCAGAAAATTTAAATTTTGAAAACAAGGACAGAAATAATTTTATTCCATAAATGGTTTACACCCTGTATATAGGGTGAGGCAGATAACTGGCCTATTAGAAATATCTCGAGAACTAAAGGCAACAGAATCATGAAAACTGGAATAAAGGGGTTTTGAAGGATGATCTATTAAATGAAAATATTTTCATCTCTTTGCAACTTCCGGTTATACCGGAAGTTGCTTATAACTTCGTTTTTTAAATGGGACACCCTGTATATTTTTACATTTTTGGATTCTCTTCGACGTCTTCTTTCTTAAGATATGAGGTTTTGTAATATTATACAGGATATTTTAAAAGATAATTACGTTTTTTTATTAATTTCGTGGCAATATTTACACCCTGTAGAATTGTAGTAGTTTGACATCTAAAACTCTACATACGTCCAAATGAATTTTAATATACTCTACTATTGTTAAGAATCATTAGTATAGCTAAATTTTTAATTTTAGTATACAGGGTTGGTCGAAACTCGGAATGAGTATTTTCTGAGTTTTCTTAAATGGAACACCCTGTATTTTTGTATTGTAATGAAATGATATTTTATAGTACTTTTTTATTTCTTAAGCCTTCCCTATACCTAACTGCTTTAATTTGTGAGTTATTGGTGATTCGAGCTAAACATTAATTGCACCAAAAAATACGTAAAATTTTATTAGGTTGGCCGTGAAAATACTCAATCCCAAATAATTTTTCAGAAATAAATACATATTAATCCAGACTGGTCCTTAAAATTACCAATAATGGTTTAGCTATCAAAATACCTACGTAGTTAAGATTGTTGGTGTGATTAACAATTAAGCACAAATTAAAGCAGTTAGGTATAGGGAATGCTTAAGAAATAAAAAAAGTACCATAAAATATAATTTCATTAAAATACTAAAATACAGGGTGTTCCATTTAAGAAAAGTCAGAAAATACTCATTCCGAGCTTCGACCAACCCTGTATACTAAAATTAAAAATTTAGCTATACTAATGATTCTTAACAATAGTAGAGTATATTAAAAATCATTTGAACGTAAATAGAGTTTTAGATGTCAAACTACTACAATTCTACAGAGTGTTAATTTTGCTACGAAATTAATAAAAAAAACGTAATTATCTTTTAAAATACCCTGTATAATATTACAAAAGCTCATATTTTAAGAAAGAAGACATCGAAGAGAATACAAAAATGTAAAAATATACAGGGTGTCTCATTTAAAAAAACGAAGTTATAAGCAACTTCCAGTATAACCGGATGTTGCAAAGAGATGAAAATATCTTCATTTAATAGATCATCCTTCAAAACCCCTTTACTCAAATTTTCATGATTCTGTTGCCTTTAGTTCTCGAGATATTTCTAATAGGCCCTTTATTTGCTTCACCCTGTATATTAAGGTGGAACGAAAAAGGTCAAAAAAATAAAAGAAAAGAAAAATTATTGTGGCTATCGTTTAAAAGATGTGTCAGGTGATGAAAACAATTGGTGCGAGAGCATTTGGAAATAAAAAAATATCTTGAGGTTCCATATTGGATTTGAAAAATGAAAAAACAAAAAAATTACATTTGTCGAAAAAATTAATATGGCTCTGATAAAATTTCAATGATCATGTTTTACCAACCAAGTGTGACATTATAAAGTGCTTTCTCTTTATTCGTAATAAACTTAAGTTGACAAATAATCATAAAGATCCATCTATGGCCGACGCGACGTCTTGAATACCGTTGCAACGAAAGTAGAACAAATATTAATAAAAGCTTCTACTCCAACATTATCGCATAAGTGCATTCAAGATATGATTCAAAATATTTTTATACAGAATATCAAAATCTTAAGTGATAGATACACAAAAACTCAGCAAGCATCTGATTCATAAATAGAAAAGATTTGCCAGTTTCGAAAGGAGTGTAAAAAGTTATTGAATATCGCGGCTTGCCAGTGCAACATGACTGGAACTGTGTGTGTGTGTGTACTTGTGATAAAATCAAGAAAGTATCACAAACTAAGCGAATTTGTCTTCAAGATCAACGATCCTGTCGAAAAATGGCAATTGGACCGGTGGATATTGCAGCATCTGCAGGAATAAGGAAGAAAATGTAAAGAACCATGAAGGCAAAGGCAAGTTCTCAAAAATATAATATTGACGAAATTGTTCTTAAAGCATGTACCATTGATTCCTCTAATCCTTCCATAACTAGCAGCTTGTCTGACTCAAATTCTTCTGATGCAGATGATCATGAAGAAGAATTCATTGCTCCTTTGTCAACAGTTACAGTCCAACCATCTACGTCACAAATACTGCGGCACTTCACTTCAATGGCTAGTATGCTTATTTCATTGCAATGAGCTACCTCTACGGGCTCTACGTGATTTAATTCAACAGTTAGATGGACGCACCAGTGGACCACTTGGGTTTTCAGGGCCAATAGGGAAACTTCTGGAACGCTGTGAAGAGAAGGCTATTGTCGATTTTGTCGCAACAGAAAACAACCTAGCAATATTATTTGACACAACAGACCTTAGTACCGATCAGAAATACTTGTACCAAATCAGTCAAGCAGTTGCTGCGGGAAAATGTCCTAATGATTTGAGTCTTAAAAAACCTGGGAAAGTATCACACGCAAGGTGGCTGACAGTTGATAATCGGTTGTTTCGATTGTATGTTGGAACTGAATATCCTAGCCCCCAATTAATTATGTTAGTAAGTTTCATCCAAAAAGTGTATGCACCAGTTTGGTTTTATATAAAACTGTATCCTAGCTATTCTGATGGTTTAAAACATTTATGGCGAATGATCCATTATTCACGATTTCTACCAGTTGACCAAAGAAAAATTGTCGATGCCGTTATCCAAAGGAATGCTTATTTTGCCCATCCCGAAAATGTATTACTCGGTATGATGAAAGATGAACGAAAACATATACGGGAGCTAGGACAACGCCGTGTACCGAAAGCTACAGAAAGTCAGAAAGAAAAAAAGATCCGGAGATTCAAAATACCAACATTAAATTTTAGTGCTGCAGATTATAATGACTTAATTTCTATTTCTGGATTCAAAGTCACGGCTGCGGCTCCTCCTTTGCTAAAACATATTCCCAATGAAGATGTAAGGGATATGATTGATTCTGGGAATTACAACATAGGGTTCTTAAACTGCTCTTGTCATACAAAATCCGTGGAAAGAACTGTTAAGTTAGTAACTGATGCATCAGCTGCTGTTTGTGGACCAGAATCAAGGGATGGCTTTAGTCGTTCAAGGTTGCAGTATAGAAATATTATGCCGTTTTTTAACACAAAATCAGAATACCAATCTTAAAATGTATATTGTATCATAAAACAATTATTTAGATTCAAAGAACTGATAAAAAATAAATTTTTAAATTTTTTTTTTTTTGTTATTTCCAAAAATTTTAATTTAATATGAAACCTGAAGATAGGGTCCAATACAAAAAAGATTTTTTACAGTTTAATTATACATCAAAATACAACTTTTTCGCACTAGCCCCATAAAAAATAATGACTTCGAATTTTTCGTTCCACCCTACTGTATATGTCGCTGCCTAATAGTCTTTTTGTATCATTCCTTGTTCAAACGGTTTTAATCCTGTAAATGGTTACAAGGCATTCATCAGCAAAGCAATCATGTTCTCACTTCTCACTTCTTCGCTCTCTCACTATACATTCAAGCAGGAAGGTCAAAGAACTTGCAATAGATTACTTGATTAGTGTGTTAAGGAGGAAGTGTGCCTAACCTTGTCTAATGCAAATGAATTTCTCAGTGTCTTCGGAGAAAGTATAACGTAATCGATTATTTAATAATGCCGTCATATGAAGGTACTGTTATTAGTAGTAAATATTGATTTTTTTTATTTATTTACTCTTTTTACCGTTATTTACCATATGACTAGGAAAAGCATTTGACAGTATCGAGAAATGGGCCATTATAACATGCTATGAATAATTGTTAAATAGATTCGAGATATAGGCAACTAATACATAATACACTGCACCAAAATTAACGCATGATTTTAAAATTTTAATTTAAGCTGATATCTCTCTCCGATATATTAACGGTATATTGTCAAGATTTATTGGTAGAGCTGAAAATGGTTATGTCGTTTTAACAATTTGTTTACAAGTACAGTGGAACCCCGATAAGTCGGCCTTTGATAACCCGGAAGTCCGGCTAACCCGGATCGATTTTCATCAGATAAAATAAAAATGTTTTCACTTTGACTGCGTTTTTTTACCAAGAAATAAACAATAATGTATACAACTGTACGTAATTTAGATGTACTGGACATAAGTATTTCATTTTTTGGCAATTATAATTAAGTTTATCTGAGTACCGTATTTTATTAATTTTTGCCATATTTCCATATTTTCCGGTTAACCCGGATTTTCGATAACACGGATTGGCCGCGGTCCCGATTAATCCGACTTATCGAGGCTTAATCCGACTTATAATAATTGAAAACATAATAGCAGTCCAAATTTGAGTTCCAATTTATTTTGTTTTGAATACATTTTGCTAAATCTTTAAAGGGGTTTTTCAAGTCTCTTTAGTGTTCTTCCTTAATATTAATCATAAGCAGTAAGAAAATCGAAAGTTGTCAGAATCTGACTGTGTTAGACTCGTTACACTTCGCGAAGAAGGATACACTTAAGTTGAACTCGCTGAACGGTTAATGTCACTCAGTCGACCATTACAAGAGTTTTAACGTCTTTTTTAGCGTTTTTCTGTCATTGCGAGTAACTCAAAATGACCCGGTTAAGAACGCAGAAGGGTTAAAACCCCTGTTAGAAACAGATTCAGGAAACTTCGTATACTGAGACAAAGGTTTGTAACCAGTACTCCTCTACAAAGTGAATTTTTGGACCTTTACAGTTTCAGCCAGAATAGGCTAAAATACGACAAGCAGAAGACTTGCTGAAAATGACCTACGTACTGGCTACGTGGAAGGCAAAGATTGCATTTTGCTAGTGAACATGTTTAGTATAATGAAGATAGGGGAAGAATATTATTCACCAATAAATCCAGATATCGTCCCTGCCATCTCCAACTATCGAATGTGAAAAGTGGTACTTTTCAGGAGAGCAAAATAACTCTTTTTTAGAGACTCCTAAATCAGCGCATTGACAAATGGGAAAATTTTTATATTTTTTGTATGTAATGTTTAATCCTTGTTAGACTGATAACAAATTTGAACTGCTTATTATTTTTTTTCTTTCCAAAAAATCACATTCGTTACTTTGCTTTTTGTATTAATCAAAGATTTGTTTCGGTCTGATGTTTCAAAGTAGCGAATATATAGTAGCGAATAACTGTATAATCAAATAATGAAACCCCGTTAAAATGAAATCAAAAACTGCCTCATAAGAATTTCTTGGAAGGATACTGAAACAAAATTCGCACAAATTGTAAACACGTACATTTTGTTCTTCTCAGCAGTTTAGCATTTTTGACAGTTTACAGATTTATAACTGAATAACTGTTATAAATTACATACAACACAAACTAACGAATGTGACACTTTCGACATTTAGCGTTGTACAAATATACCTTTAGTTATATTTATACAAAACAAAAGTATCGAATATACCATTTTCGTCAGTTTGCAGTCAACCAAATGAAAAAATGTTCATATTCGATGGTTGATGGTTTAAACAGCATATTTCCCGCGCTCCTAATCAAGCTACAATAACGAGAATTAGTCACAAGATGTATCACGTATAATGCGAGAACAAGGTATCGGATCTGAAAAACCCGATTTTTCACATTCGATAGTTGGAAATTGTAGGGACGATATTGTCTTTTTGAATTACAGTTGAAATAATAGAGTAGACAGAAGACCTAGGAAACGCTACGCACAGCCTAGGGACTTTGCAGTATGGTGGAGGCTCGCATGGTAGTTCGAATAGATAATAAGCGGCTTACAGCCCAAAGGTACATGACACACATTTTAGAAGAACATGTCTTGCCATTTTCTTCATTTATTGGGGAGAATTTTATGCTTATAATTTAAGAAAGAGAACAGGTTTGAGATGTCGTACTGAGATGACTACGACAAGTGCCTTACCACCTAAACACATTAAATAATATCTACCTAGACCAAATTCTAAAACTTGATAAAGATAACCAAAGTACGGACCTCAACAGATGAGCAAGACTGGCATGGGCAGGATTTTGGAAAACTTAGTTGGATACTTAAGAACCGCAAAATACCTTAATACTTGAGAAGCAAAGAGTTCGTTCCTATCATGATTTATGGATGTCAAACCAGGACATTAACTAAGCAAATATCAACAAATTAACCAAAATAGAAATGGCAGTGCTAGATATACGACTATTAGATACAAAGAGTAACGACTGGTCGTTCAAAAATACAAGTAGAGAAAATCGCAACAAAAATTATTGTCCAATTGAAGTAGACCTTCGTACGCCACACTGCTAGACAAAAGGACCAACGTTGGAACGTCAAAATACAACCTTGGGACTAAAAATGTATCATTCTTTTCGAAAATTTGTTCCCTTTCATTCCACTACCATTTAATAATAGTTTCAAACTTGATACTTTGTAGTAGACTTTAAGGGGGTATGCGCAAAATTTCGGCTCCAATGTTTTTAAATGCATTCATTTTTTTTTCGAATCTTGAGAGCATTAATAAGTATTTTTGAAACATTTACACGCCGAATGAAATATTACGTTATTACCGAGGCACAGTATAAAGAGGTACAGTAGAACTACTCTCCGTAAAATTGGAAGTTAAATCTTTCAACGCGCATGGCGACCGCGCAAGGTTCCCAGTCGCTAGACCACAACTCTTGCATTGCTAGTCGCGTAGAAACGTACGAGTTTTAACAGGGAAAACCCGCATCCACCACTGGTGAATTGACAATTGCGTACTGCCGGTATTACTTCTTGAGATCAAAGTGCCGACATAGAAGAGGTTTTACTATTCCTCTTTATACTTTGACCGAGGGTCGAAAGTCCCTAAAAACTTCTATAATGTTTAATTAATAAGTTACATGGGTGAAAAAAAAATTATTGTGATTTTTAATTTCAAATATCTCATTCAAAAGAAACGTTTTGTTTATTCTATGTAATTCTTCTAAGGAAAAAGGCATTGGAGCCGAAATTTTGCGCCTACTCCCTTAATGTTTTAGTGCTAAATCTCAGAACAATAATGTTTCAAATTTGACAATACGGATCTGTTTTGGACACAACTATGACAATGCGATTATTAAATAGTGCTTGTTTTATACAGTCGGAACTATAATGTACTTTCTTTCACTTTCTCGCCGGAAATAATGTTACGTAACAATAGTCGCATGTAAAAAATTATACCTCCCGAAATATTTACTATGTATGTGAACACAAAAACGTGTTATATAATGTAAAATTCAATTATTGCTCATAATAAAAACGTTAGTTACGAACAAGGAATAAATTATTAAAACATGTCATAAAAAAGTACTTAAATAATAAAATGCAAGAAAAAGTCACTACAAAACAGCAAATTCCCGTAGATTACTAATAAAGAAAAAGTTTAAGACGTCAGGAAGATAACAAAACAGACTGAAGCATTTTCAATGCTAAACGAGATGAACTAGTAATTGACATAAACATCCAATTGAAAACAAAGTGACATCTACACAGCAGTAGAAAATCTTTAGAAATCTATATAAGAAGCTGATTGGTATGCTACCCCTGACTGCTAAGTCATGCTAAGAGGATTGTCCAACTGTAATAAAGGAAATGATTGCTAGAAAGAAAAAAATAAAGGACGAATGGAGAAGACAAAGAACACCTGAGAGAAAGACGAAATTAAATAAAACCAAGGAAATTAAATTACAATTGCATAATACCAAAAATAATAAGATACAAGAATATCTTACGGACTTATCAGCAAAAGCGGATAGTAATTAATCCCTCTGGAGGGCCACGAGAAATAGGATGGATATTGTATTTGGTCTACACTGCTGAACTACTGACAAGTAACAGAACAACGTGTGCAACTTTCGCTGTACTAGCCTCTCAAAGTAATCCAATCACAGCGTCTAGAACCCTTCAAAAAGACCTTAACAATATCCAACGATGGCTTAAAAAATGGAAGATTAAGACGAATGAGAGTAAATCCACCCATGTAACTTTCACCATGAAAAAACAAATATGTCGAACTCTAATTCTGAATGAAACACAGCTCACACAACCGATACTGGCAGGTACCTAGGAATCCACCTTGATCGATAGGAGATTAACTTGGCAAAAGGACATTTTCACAAAAATAAAACAACTAGCAATAAAATTCCCTGAAATGTACTGGATAATCGGTCGTAAATCTCTACTATCTCTTGAAAACAAACTAATGATGTATAAAGTTATATTAGAACCAGTGCGGACCTATGGTATCCAACTTTGGGGTACAGCCAATCAGACAAACCTAGAAATACTGCAGAAATTCCAGAACACAGTCCTTAGAATAATGCTGAATGCCCCTTGGTATGTGAAAAACTATGAACCTCAATGTGCCATCCATAAAAGCAGTAATAACAGAATATTACCAAAAGTATTAAAAGAGACTAATAGAATATCATCCAAATGAGTTAGCCAGCAACCTCACTGATGATTATAATGATGTACGACTGTTGAAGAGATTCACAATAGTCGACCCAGCAAGAAGATCCGAATAATCTGTAATAACTAAACTTGTTTTAATCTGGTTTAATTTAATTTATTTAAAGAGGGTGATCAGGCACCAGATCTGCCTCTACAGGTCAAATTTTCAATTTTCTGTCAAATAATTTACCTAGGGTTCTTGGTTAAAGGCATTATAAATAATACAAAGTAAAAAAACGTCCCAAAATATTTACTATGTATGTGAATATAAAAAACGTGTTATGTAATGCAAAATTCAATTATTGCTCATAATAAAAACGTTAGTTACGAACAAGGAATAAATTATGAAAACATGCAATAAAATAGTATTTAAATAATAAAATGCAATAAAAAATCACGATACAGCATAAATTCCAGTAGATCCCTAACGAAAAAAAAAAAGTTTAAGACGTCAGGAATACATAAATGAATTAATATGTTACGTTAAATGAATATTATAAAAAAATACCAAGAACAAAGAAATTGGAAAATAGATTTAGTAGTCAAATAATTTTGTAGAATAGTCAGAAATTAAATAGAAAATATCTCCAACTAATGTTGTTCTGAAGCTATTTTCTTGTGGCATTTTTATAATCAACTATTTTCAATGGGAAATAAGCCACAATTTTACCAAAAAAAAATTATTTTAGTAACGTTTCAACGCCCAAGTCGGGTGTCGTTGTCAAAATACAAAATAATACTAGATTAAACAAAAATGTTGTTGCTTAGCAAAAAATTCTTCTAATAATTTATTTAATCTGACTCATTTATATTGGCAATTCAGACGTATACTATACATTTTAAAGTAGAAGACTTTAAAATGATACCGCCAATATTTATGAGTTGCGTTCCTGGGACGACTTTACTAAAAGATAGTTCATTCGATTACATGAAATCAAGCTCAACTTCAAGAATATCCGCCACAAAAAATCATAGCATGTGATCTGTCTTTAAAAAGACAACCAAATGCAACGGTGGCAGTAAAATTCTCGCGCTAGAGATACTATAGTAAATCACGAGGGAAAACCAGGAAAAAACCTCGTGATACTATCCCGACATCGTAAGTATTGGGGCTTACATTTAGTTTACTCTCAATACTAATACCAAATTCTGACTTTAATATAATATATTATGCTATTTTAAATTATAAATAATATTAATAATACATAGATATTATATAAAAAATACTAAAATATAAAATATGTACCAACTCGTATGTTACTGACTTACTAATCGTGGTATTTTATTTCTATTGACTTCCTCTTTTAGTATGGGTAACCACATCGTACTGCATTCTACCAAGGAATTTGCGACACAATTGTTTTCATTTAGCATAATTAGAGCCTCTTCTTTGATTTTTCTCTTTTTACTATCTGTTTCTTTCAGGACTATACTTCAATCTCTCCACTGAACTCTATGTTTATTATCCCATGCGTGTTGACATATTTGAGATCTATCAAATTCTTTGTTTTTAATATAACACTTATTCTAACGTTTAATGGTCTTGATGTTTCACCTAAATAAAATTGTTCGCATTCACAAGGTATTTTATAAATACAATTCTTTGTTCTTTCTTGTTCATTGTTAGGTTTAGTTTTAGATAGAATAGATATCAATGTGTTTGTTGTTTTGAATGTTGTTGAACTGTTGAATTTATTTCCTATTGTTTTAAGTTTCTCAGATAGTCCTTTTATATACGGTATTGATATTTTCCTCGTATTATTTCTTGTGGATGTTATAGGATCCCGTTCTAAGCTGTTCTATTGAATATTCTATTTTTGCTAAGCAACAACATTTTTGTTTAATCTAGTATCATTTTGTATTTTGACAACGACACCCGACTTGGGCTTCGAAACGTTAATAAAATCATTTTTTTTTTTTGGTAAAATTGTGGCTTATTTCCCATTGAAAATAGTTGATCTCAAACTAAAAGGTTAAAATCCACAAAACGTTATCTGGATGAATACCGTATATGTAAATAAATCGATTCCTGTTACTACTCGTCCTGTTACTAATCGATCAAATCGAGTAGTAACAGGAATTTATAATAATTACACTTTCATAAAATAGTGTATTAAAGACTTAGTATAAGTGGATATTGAGGTCTTTAAAACACTCACGATTTTTCGATTACGATGGCGCTGCCGAAGTTCTCTAAATAGAGCAAGTGTTTTAAATACCAATTTTATCCACGAATACTGTAAGCTATTTTTTATTGGTACACTTTGAAACCATGTATGATTACTACAAAAAATTGAAATAAGAGCTAATAATGTAAAATGGTTGAATTTGTGATGTACATATATTATATCAGTATACCTTTCGTGTTGTTATGGAAATGAGAAAAAAAAATTAATTTGCAGTCTGTCACATAATATTAATTGTTTTACTGGTTGTATATTGCTTAAAAGTGAGTTCTAACATAGTAAATGGTAAATGCTTCAATAGTAAAGCCGAATCGCGGTTAATACTGCAAAAATCGGAAGACGCAAAAAAGGAATACGACAACTTCATTAAATGGATGGAAGAGCAAAAGGTAACAGATCCAGATGAACGATTTGTGCTTGCTTAACTTCAGAAAATGTCGGAACAGTACAAACCGTCGACTATGTGGACTATCCATTCAAAATTGCAAAGTATGTTGAGGATAAACAAAGGGGTCGATTTAAAATCATTTGTAAAAGTGCATGCATTCATGAAGGTAATTATAGTCTAAGAGCTAGAGGCGAGACATCATCGTCATAAGTAATATGGAGTTTGGCATGTGAAATGTGTCTATTGTATGTTGATAATTATGACCCCTTTCAGGCTGACACCTCAGTGGATACAGGGAGTAGCAATAAGGGATGAAAGGGGAAAGTTAACGGAGTCATTAAAGGTTTTCACCTCCTATTTTGTTAAACCTCCATCGATTTACATGAAAATTGGTGAGTAGTTAGAGCATACCTCAAGAAATAAAACTGATACGGTGCCAACGTGCGTTTTTACCCTGGGGGTGGATGCCATCCCTTCTCAGAGGTGCAAACTATTTTATTAAAAATAACCCCACTAATCGATAGAGGGACAAATTTTAATCAAAATTTATTACCCCTAATTATTAAAATAAATCAATAGTTTTTGAGTTATTAAAGATCAAAGATTTGAATTTTTCTTGAAATAAATGCATGATGCAAAGCGGTTTTTCGTAAATAATTCAAAAATTGTAAGTTTTATCAAAATAGTTATGATTACCAAAATAGAAGATAATAAAAAATAAAAGAAATTTCTTATTCGAAAAACCTTTGAGAATTATTAAAAAGTGAGTTATAGGTGATGGAATGTATATTTTTTTTTTTCGGCTAGTACCCACATCTATGTATTCAAGCTCAAATAACGGGAAAACGGTGCATTTTATAAAATATATTTACTGAACACTTGTCAAAGTACTTAGAAATATGTATCAAATGAGCTCCCGGAAAAGTTGATACCATTAAACATTATGCTACAAACATTTTTCAAAGTTTAGGCTCCAAAAATTTGGAGCTTAATTATTATATTATTTACATAAGTTTTTAAAATTGTTTTAAGACATTTATATAAAATATAGCAGAAATGTGTTTGAATATTATGTCAAATGTGCCCATTATTGGACACCCTCAGTTTCTGTACATATTCAGTTTATACAGGGGCGGTTCTAAACCAAAAAAGTGGGGAGCAAGGGAACACAACCGGTGAATAAACAAGATAACGTGCCTTTTTAACGAAAATTATAGTACAAAAGTACTGTAAAAACTGTAGGCGGGGGCAGCTGCCCCCCTGCCCCTGGCTAGAACCGCCACTAAGTTTATATCGATATAAAAAGTTCAATTAAATATCGAAATAACATAAAAATAATATTTTAGTAACATACATATTATTTCAAAAATATATTACTTCATATAAACTGTAAAAGAATTGAAATATCAAATAAATAAATATTACTTATTAATTTTAATGTAAGTAATGTTAAATGGCAGGTTACAAATTTTTGGTGCTGTCTACCCAATGGTTTATGTATTATGTATATTATATTGTATAATATACAGTGTGTCTACTTAAGTTGGACACATTTATTACGGTACACTTTTTTATTTTTAATTTTACGAAATAAAGTTATAATTCATAAAAAGTTCTGCATCGTCTAAAACCTACGATTGAATCATCAGATAGCAAATTTTATCTATATTATAGGAGGTATTTTAAAAAATATGAATTTCGCTCAAGACTAAAGTACCTTTTTTTTTCACACTGTTGTAAATTATTGTTACTACGAAAAATTGTTTGGAATTAAAACTGTGTTCTAATATATGCAATAGTTGTTATTATTATAATTAAATAATTAATAATTATTATAATAATGTAACTATTATCTACATTCTTCTAATAAAAAGAAAATATTTAATTTTTTTCTCAAATTGGAGATACCTACCGATCATCATTTTCATTTATAACTCTTTTATTATTAATTTTACGAACAAAAATTATTCTTCATAAAAAGATCTGCACGGTCTAAAATCCAAGATGCAATCATAAACATAAGATTATATAAAATTGTATCGATTTTAGTCGATGTGTAAAAAATGTGAATTTCGCTAAAGAAATTCGCTCAGTAAAGTGCTAGACTACAGGCCCATGTCCAAAATGGATGGGTCATATGAACCACCAGGTAACGTATATAGGACGATATAAGAGCATAAAATAATAAGATTCAGCACTATGCCGTCACTTGTAAGCAGTCCAACTGAGTGCTGGTATGAATTCAAAAGTGCAGGTAGAGTGGGTACATTTTGGTCATATATTTTTGTACGGCATTTTTACCATCGATAGATCCATGAAAAATAATAAGAAAGCGCGCAGTGCCGTACAAAAATGGCGAGCCACAAAGATGGTAAATTTTTTTGGTTTTCTGACAATTTCCAGGGTAAATTTGGTCATTTGATTCTGTACGGCATCAGTTTCATATTGTTTTAATACAACTTCTAATCCATTATTCCGCAACGCCGTACAAAAATCATGCGACAAGGGAAAAAAATCGAGGGTTGCAATCTCCTCTCTTTCCGTGGTCCGGGGAGTGATTTGAAAAAGTACGGCTTCGGTTCCAAAACATTATCTAGCACTCAAAAGTACATACTATTAAAAATAGTGCCGTCAAAAAATTATTGTTCATTTGAGTGTATATTAATGCTTATGTTAATTTCATGGTATACTGATTTATAAAGCTAAAAAAATCATTTGACTCTGTACGGCAACTTTTTCTTTAACATTATATTGTAAAATACAATTGTTATATAGTATTGCCGTTCAAAACAAACTGTTCTAAAAAAAATTATAAAGAAATACAAAAACATAAATTTTTTAAAATATTGCCAAAGTTTAAATATTCATAGATTAATAAAATATAGCAATTTTATACATTTATCCTTTGTTTTAAATAGTATTAAGATAAATAAATTAGGAAAAAATGATGCCGTATATTTTAATGCATACCATATCTTTTGGGTTGATGATAATGACCCTACCATTTTAAAGGTAGTACTTTATGGTCATTTGATACGGTATTAACATAACTATTTTTGAAGAGAACAATTATTGATAATATGATAAAATCATTATGACGTCTAACTGAAGTGAAAGGGTGTGTAGGTATATAATATCCAAGAATTGAAACTGTAAATCCCAATATCAACAGTTTTGTATACTTTTAATATATACTTCAAACATTATTGTTACATGTATATAATTGATTTGTTTCATTGTAATGATGTGAATAAATAAAACAACTAGTATTTTTTAGAAAAATTACTACTAGAAAACGACTACTTAGCACACAATACAGTATTATAGGCAGGTGTAGATATATGTCTATAAATGCTACACGTCGTAACATAACGTTAGGCGATATATACGTAAATTATATTTATTTAATATTTTTATTACTTTTTTATCAACATGAACTTTCAGATTTGTACGGCGTTATAAATTATTTTACTTTTTACTTTTTACTTTACTTTATACTTTTTATAAATTATTGCATTAAGTATCTACAAATGAACTATCTAAATGCCGTATAAAAAAAGTCATAAATTTCACCTTACATTTCGTTATATGGATTTTTCGTACATTTCATTCTGTGGATTTTTCCTTGAGCTTTTTTTTCCTACAAACCTTTGGACCAACGAAAATGTACGGCATGTAAAATAATGTTATCTATGCATAAAATACTTTCAAAATAAATTAATTTTATGTTGTTTCAAATCACCCCCCGGACCACGGAAAGAGAGGGGATTGCAACCCTCGATTTTTTCCACTTGTCGCGTGATTTTTGTACGGCGTTGCGGAATAATGGATTAAAAGTTGTATTGAAACAGTATGAATCTGATGCCGTACAGAATCAAATGACCAAATTTACCCTGGAAATTGTAAGAAAATCAAAAATATTTACCAACTTTGTGGCTCGACATTTTTGTACGGCACTGCGCGCTTTCTTATTATTTTTCATGGATCTATCGATGGTAAAAATGCCGTACAAAAATATATGACCAAAATGTACCCACTCTACCTGAACTTTTGAATTCTCACCAGCACTCAGTTGTACTGCTTACAAGTGACGGCATAGTGCTGAATCTTATTATTTTATGCTCTTATATCGTCCTATATACGTCACCTTGTGGTTCATATGACCCATCCATTTTGGACATGGGCCTGTAGTCTATGCCTTTATAGCTCACAATATTTAAATAGTAGGATATAATTGCACATTAAACATAATTTTTAATTCTAAACAACTTTTCATAATAGCAATTTTCCATATTAGGAATTTAAATACATAAAAAACAAAGTTTTCGTTATAATAATGCTCGCATTTTTAACTTGTTATATTTAAATTGTAATAAAACGAACTTAATAATAAATTATAATAATAACTTCATTCCCGAAATTCCTTTAAAAATTATTCTGTTAACAAATTTCAAAATAAATATATAAATAGCGTATGTTTTAATTTTCACTTTTTCCTAAAAACTCGAAAGGGTTCTCTTATTTCCATCATCACTTGCTTAGCTTTGATGTTATAGACTTCATCTGGAGCTCACTTGATAGGTATTCTTGAGTACTTTGACAAGTGTTCAGTAAATATATTTTATAAAATGCACCGTTTTCCCGTTATTTGAGCTTGAATACAGTAGAGCGTCGATAATCCGAACTAATTGGTACAGGGGTAGTTCGGATTATCAAATTGTTCGGATTATCGAACATAATGCTCATAAACATAGTACAATATGTACATACGTTTTAGTTACAAGGAATAAAACACCTGCATAATAAACAAATATATTGTATGTATTTCTGAATAAACAAAACAAAAATCCGCGGTCAAATTTTTTTCCCATATTGTCATATTAAATCCAAAAATTCGATCAGCGATCATATTTTTGAATTTTATAATTTTTTTTGCGTTCGGATTAGCGACCGTTCGGATTACCAGGGTTCGGATTATCGACGCTCTACTGTACTTAGATTTGGGTACTAGCCGAAAAAAATATACATTCCATCACCTATAACTCACTTTTTATTAATTCTCAAAGGTTTTTCGAATAATAAATCTCGTTTATTTTTTATTATCTTCAATTTTGGTAATCATAACTATTTTGATAAAACTTACAGTTTTTGAATTATAGTATTTTTACTACAAAAGCGATATTACGTAGGTCAAAATTTTTGACGTAAGAGAACTGTCAAAACATTAGAATGTGACTTTTCATTATTGCCATGTTTATTATAAAACATTAGAATGTGACTTTTCATTATTGCCATGTTTATTATAAACATGGCAATAATGAAAAGTCATATTCTAATGTTTTGACAGTACTCTTACGTCAAAAATTTTGACCTACGTAATATCGCTTTTGTAGTAAAAATACTATATTCACTAAAAACCGCTTTACATCATGCATTTATGTCACGAAAAATTCAAATCTTTGATCTTTAATAACTCAAAAAGTATTGATTTATTTTAATAATTAGAAGTAACAAATTTTGCTTAAAATTTGTCCCTCTATCGATTAATGGGGTTATTTTTAATAAAATAGTTTTCACCCCCGAGAAGGGGTGGCATCCACCCCCAGGGTAAAAGCGCACGTTGGCACCATATCAGTTTTGTTTCTTGAGTTATGCTCTAACTACTCACCAATTTTCATGCAAATCGATGGAGGTTTAACAAAATAGAAGGTGAAAACATTTAATGACTGCACCAACTTTCCCCTTTCATCCCTTATTGCTACTTCCTGTATCCACTGAGGTGTCAGCCTGAAAGGGGTCATAGTTATCAATATACAATAGACAAATTTCACATGCCAAACTTCATATTACTTATGACGATGATTTCTCGCCTCTAGCTCTCCGTCTATTATGTCGGTTTTAATAATCTGAACAGCGTTTCCTCTGATTTTAAAAATGGAAGTATAAATAATCCAAACAATTCAGTTAATTGAAAAATAAATTTCATTTCATGTACTTCATTTTCATTTCATGTACTTTTCACATTCATTTAAAAGATTAGGATTTTCAAATATTTCATATTTTATTTATTTGACGTTACAAGGTATGTACCTCCTGCCAGGTCAGATCAATATTTAAAACTGTTGATGTTGCCATGGTAACTTTAAACGCGCGTTTTTGAAGGTTGAATTTAAACACGCTGAGGCGTACTTTAAATAAGTAAAAGGGGGTACCAATAAAAATAAGAAGTTTTTATAATAGCACGTTTTTATTATGTATAGGACACAATATAAAATTATACATTATTTTGTTGTTTCAATTCCTACGTCATGAAAGAATTTTGTAATCGATTTTAAACTCATCTTATATTCATCAAAATATTCATAAGCTAAGTATTAGAACTGAATAGAAAATTTTACATGACATAGAAAGTAACGCCACCTATTGAGAAAACTAGTAGATCTTTTGAGAAAAGTAATAACTAATTTTACCATATAAAATTTAAAATGGCTTATAGTTAAAAATAAAACAATGAATACAAGTAAAATCTGTTGAATATTACATTGTCATCGAGTTTTTAATTGAGCTATTCTGAAAATTTCATATATCTAGCTAGTCGGGAAGTCTGTTTAAAATCGATTACAAAATTTTTCCCGGACAAAGAGACAGACCAAGAACAAGCGAAGTATATAAAAACATCTTAAAAACTGATGAAATGTCCGAAGATAGATGGCGAAAATGGGAAAATATAATAATTTCATGTGTCTAGAATTGGTACGTCGCGTCAGTTTAATTCAAGGTCAAGATCAGATAGTCAATGTTACAAAAATTTGCATAGGGCTAAAAAATGGTACTAATGTTCGGACGCTTGAACCTACAAAGTGAAATATAAAAAATCAATTTCACATTGCAAAAGTTATTCAAGGTCAAAGGTAGCGTTTTTCAATCAAATGGTAAGTTTTATCATATAGGCGAGGAAATAAAACATTAAAATCCCCTAAACCTCTAACTTTTTAAAGTAAGATCGTTTGAAACCTTTTGAATTCGATTTTGGAGAGCTTCAGGAAAATTCTTGACCACTTGGCATGAGGGACAAATGAAAATTTCACTTCTGTAAGCGAACAATGCATTTTCCACAGTGCATCTCAAAGTGTTCAAAAAATGAAAATTCACATCTCGGAAAATAATCATGGGAATGTTTTAAATTTTCATACTCTGGGAGTTTTGAGGTCGCTGAATGGGAATATCGGGTAAAAGAAGCTGTAAGAGGTACCTGGTGTGCGGTCTCCCGGTATGCAGGTCGACTCCTGGAGTTTTATCGAAATTAATTATGAAAATCGTTGAAGCTTATTATACCGAGGTTTTTGAGGTCGCTGAACACGAATATTGCTTCGGCGATGCTTTACAAGGTACCTGGTGCCCGGTATCTACGTCATCTCAGGGAGTTTTATGAAAATTAGTTATGGAAATAATTAAAATTTATTATCTCGAGGTTTTTGAAGTCGCTGAATTCGAATATTGCATCGAAGATGCTGTAGGAGGTACCTGGTACCGGGTATCTACGTCGTCTCCTAAAGTTAAAGTTTTATGTAAATTCGTTATAAAAACAGTTTAACTTTATTATCTCGGGGTGTTATTTTAATATTTTCTTTAAATTTGTGTTTCAAAGTCACCTTATTTTAAGTTGGGTTCCGTCAAGTTGTTACTAACCGGTAAGTTTAGTTGTTACTAAAGAAGGACGGCTTATTCCCAATGCTACTCTTATTACTTTTTTTTTCGAGGTCTCGGTATAACCATTATAGTAGACTTAAAGAACATCAGAATGAAAAATGTAAATGTGAAACTTAAAAAATATATCTACAAATGAAATTAATTATTGCTCTGGAAGACAGGAATGAGTTGGTATACAGAGTGGGCCAAAGAAAACAGTCCACCTCGATATTTGGCAGTTTTTATTAGATTTTAAGGAAATGAAGAAACATGTCGATTTTTGTTCTAAGGGTAACACATTTTTACGGTACATACATCTGTCATTTGTCAACCCGCTCCCTACCATTTCCCCCCTCCCTTATTTTTAAATAGGGAATAGGGATTGTGTGCTATTTTATTTGAATGGTTATTCAATTCTTTATACAGCAATATTAACATTGACATAATTATTTATACAGGGTCTCCAAGAAAAATTATTTTGAATTAAATTAGTTGACACAAAAAGAAAAATGTATGCAATTTATTTAACTCAAAATATATTCTACTACTGACAGAAAACAGAGAAAAATGTTTATTTGACAAATAAATATTGATTTTCGCTTAAATCCAATATTCAACCTATTTACCAAGAGGCAGATGGGTGGCAGCTTGAACATTGAAATTAAGCGAAAAGCAATGTTTATTTATCAAAAAAGATTTTTTTCTGTTTTGTGACAGCAGTAGAATGTATTTTGAATTAAATAAATTACATACATTCTTCTTTATGTGTCAATTAATTTAATTAAAATATTTTTTTCTTGGACAGCCTGTATAATTAATTATGTTAATGGTTATATTACTAAATAGATAATTGAATAACCTTTTAAATGAGCTAGCACACGACCCCTATTATTAATTTAAAAATAAGGGGTGGGGGAAGTGGAAGGGAGGGGGTTGACAAATGACAAATGTATGTACCGTAAAAATGTGTCCCGTTAAATCTAATAAATACTGCCAAATATCGAGGTAGACTGTTTTCTTTGGCCCACTCTGCATATATAAAAATATATGTTTTATATCTTTTAAAATTTTTAACGAAATACTTTCTTGCTGAACAATAGGTACAATGATTGTATGATAGCACCTTGCTTCAATGCTAGTTTATTGCAAAATTATGTTTACAACTAATTGTCCGGGTACATCCTACACGAATAGGAATTTTGTCGGTAGGCAATAATACACCATAAGGACGTCCGCACATGGAGCGACGCTCGAAGTAATCGACTCGATTCCAATTGCGTAGATCTCTCCCCGTCACTTAAGTTCCTTCCTTGTGGCATTGAGCTCCGTACACGGAGCGTTTAGGATTGCAAATCTCCTCGTCTTGTACGACTCTCGTTCCGTGCGATCTGAAGCTCACGAGAAAGTTTGAGTGAGACGCACGTTTACAGTCATTATTTTATTTGTTTGCTTCGTTTTTGTTGATTTTTGCCCTAAATTAAATGTCTTTTTAAAGATCGGTGAATGTTATGTTCGTTGATTGTAGTACTATTAGCTTTGTGGAAATATATTGTTGGTAATGTAAAATTCTGAAAACATTGAACTTCTGTTTCCTAGGTGTTTATTATAAAATTCGTTGAGGAAGTAGAAAAATACCCTCAACTGTATAATGCAACTGTATAAAAATGTAATAATACCGTACTTTTCACAGATCGAAATAGTCGTTTTGGTTACTATATAAAAAATGCGTTAATTTATAAAAACAGAATCGACTAGTGTGCGGAGGGCAATCGCTTGTGTCGCAGTGTTCGTACAAGACGCGCGAACTTCGAGACGTGTCTTCGATCGACCCACGTGCGGACGGCCTTAGCGGAATAAACAGATTCTTAATTCAACGATAACCAATTACTTTAATTGTGTTTTAATAGCATCTCTCGTATGATACACTCCATTATTAAAAGTATAATCACATGTAAAAATCGCTTAGAAATTATTGCATAATTTACTCACTGAATTATTTAAACACAAATTATTTAAAAAATTAACATATATTGTGCGATTGCGAGGCGAGACTGTGGACCTCAAGACACAAGCAATATAAGACTAAATTCATTTAAAACTATGACAACAGAGATTAGAGACAAAACAGTAAACCATACAGAAAAATATGAGTACAATATTAACCTTAGTTACTTAAATTACTCAACAAAACCAACGTACATACACGGAATCCCTAGAACAGAAATATAACACAAGGAAGACGACAGAAATATAATATTTGTGATCTATAAAAATAACAAGCAAATTTTCAATAAAGGGCAGAATACTTGAAAGATGGAGGGAATACATAGAAGAATTATTCTAAATACAACAGACAGAAATCAATAGTTTTTACCTTCATTTTCTTTCAATAAAACCACTTCGCTTTTATTTCCCTTCCTAACAAAACCAATGTCGTCTTATAACTTAATGAGTCATGCACTTAAAATCATAAGTTTAGAAAAAAAAACTAAGTTTTTAATTTACAAGCACATAAAACAACATCCAAAAATGCTACTCTACATCCTACCAGATTGAAAATAATGGAAACTTTCTCTGGTATGTTACACCTCCGAGGCTTCTACAATTTGTAAGCCATAACGGATGCTGAGACTAAGGAAGATGAGGGAATTTTACAATGTATAATTCACTTCCCATCTGCTCAGCGTGATGAAGTTCCAACGAGAATGTTTCACTTCGTACTCCAATTAGAGTAAACATGTAAATCAAATATGAATATCCATTTCCAATTTCGTTGCAACACGAAACCACAGCCGGATCATTATTCCAGTTCGATCAGAGAGTACAGCAAGCACCTCTACCGGTTTCTAAACTTATTAATCTCTCATCAGGAGGCACATATGCTGCTCTCTCTGATCCAATTAGGACAAACCCCGGCGTGCAGTCACGGATTGCGACGAAAGAAATGGCAGGGATGCCCTAGCGGCAACTGCTAGCAAAAAACTAAGTTTTCAATCTAATAGCACATAAAACAACATCCAAAAATGCTACTCTACATCCTACCAGATTAAAAACAATGGGAACCGTCTCTGGTAACACCTCCGAGGCTTCTACAATTTGCAAGCCATAACGGATGCTTTATGTGCTATTAGATTGAAAACTTGGTTTTTTGCTAGCAGTTGCCGCTAGGGCATCCCTGCGATTTCGTTCGTTGCAATCCGTGACTGCACGCCGGGGTTTGTCCTAGTTGGGTCAGAGAGAGCAGTATATGTGTCTCCTGATGAGAGACTAATAAGTTTCGAAACCGGTAGAGGTGCTTGCTGCACTTTCTGATTGAGCTGGAATAATGATGCGGCTGTAAGATTTTGACTAACGTATATATTTGAACAATGATATAAAGACAGGGTCTTGGGATGATATAACTGATCCACCCTTATATACAGAACTAAGATAATAATATACAGAACTAATATATGTCAGAACTAAGATCAAAAGATCACAAAATATCTGGAATTACGAATTCCAGTGAAAATAAATCAGAACGATTGCATAATTAAAGCAACCAACAACCAACATTTTGCCAGGAAAAATAGACGGAAAAACTCAGGGATGTCGTAGGATACTGTGGCTGAAGAATATTAGAGTGTAAAATAATTTGTACCAACGAGATAGCCGACATCCTCAGATAATAAGCAATGGCGGCTTTAGCGGGTAGGCAACTGCCTACCCAAAATTTGTGGGCAACGCATGTGGAATTGTGGATCATACATCACGCAATGGGCCGAGCCGTGTATTACACTGCCAGAGCCGTAGTGACACAGCCGGCGTTGTTAGCAGGGCCGCGCGGGCGGGCTCAAGGTTACACAGAACCGCCACCCCCACCCCCCCCCCCCACACACTCTCTCGTGCACGCTCAAGTTTCCCTCTCTCACTCACCCTCACTGGCCGTCGCCACTGCCACTGCCACAGCCACAGCACAGTGCCACTGCCAGTCAGTCAGTGTCAGTCTGCATTTACAGTTCATGAGTTTCTAAGTGAATTATTATTATACGGTGTGCTGTGACTGTTATGTTACGTGATGTCGATGGGCAGATTTGTTGTGAAGCTAAAGCCAAAAGTGAAGGAAGTGCAGGTTCAATTAAAAAGTGATCCAGATGATAATGCCAGTAAAAATAAAAGGCCCAGGTTAGAAGAGCCTCAGCAGAGTCAGCAGCCTGATACAGGTATAGACATTAGGCCTACTTCTACTTCTAATATTAATAGGACTTGGCGGGGCGGAACGCTGCCGCGTTCCTCAATAGGCTTACCGGACAAAACTAATGCGGCTCCGCCTGTCATCATAGACATTAGCATTGACTGTAGTTCTGGGCCCACGCAGCCAAGAACAAATTTTCCTAGGCGGGTCATTAGTGGAAATTCTAGATCTTTTAAAAGCATTTGGTACGATAAATTTGCTTGGCTGGAGTACTCTATCACCAAAGATGCAGTGTTTTGTTTTTATTGTAGACATTTTTTAGTACAAAAAAGTCATGACGTCCTTATCAACACAGGGTATAATGATTGGAAAAATATTGGCAAAATGTGTGATAAACACGAGACGTCAAATTCTCACAAAATGTGCATTTCAAAGTATAAAGGTTGGATTGATTCTAAAAAAACTGGTGCTGTTACTACCAAAATCAATGATCAAATCGCAAAAGAAATTGAAAAAAATCGAGAGTGCTTGAAGTCTATCGTCAGAAGTGCATTATTTTGTGCCAGACAAAATATTGCTTTAAGGGGACACCGAGAAGTGAAAGCACGATTGCCCCAGATTGAGCAGAAAGGAACCCCTGATAGCAGTGATGATTCTGAACAAGAAGAGTCTGGAGAAGAAGATAATACCGAAAACAGGGAATTAGAAGAAGAATCTGAAAGTTTGCCTCTTGAGACCAATTCTGGAAATTTTAAGGAACTTATTAATTTACTGTGTCTTGAAAATGAAAAATTGGACCACGATATGAAAAACACGCCTAAGAATGCTAAATACACATCAAAAGACATTCAAGCTGATATTCTGACTGCAGCTTCTAATATAATAGTAAGAAATATTGTAGAAGAAATTAAAAATGGAAGCAAAGTCTATAGTTTGATCATTGATGAGGCTCGTGATGAAGGCCATAAAGAACAAATGAGCATTTCCTGCCGATACGTTTTAGAATCAGGGATAAGAGAACGATTTCCTGGTTTTGTACAATTGACTAAGCTGGACGCATTAGCTCTGGCAAACAAAATACAACATTTTTTAAACCACATCGGGCTTAATATTCAGCTCTGTGTCAGCCAGTCTTACGACGGAGCATCCGTTATGTCTGGAAAATTTTCCGTTGTACAGGCATTAGTGAGGGAAATCACGGGAAACCCCTGCCCATATGTGCACTGTCATGCTCACAGGCTCAACCTAGTTCTTGTCGATGTAAGTAAACGTGTACAGTCCGTTGGTGATACTATCGGCCTGTTAGAAGCAATATATGCTTTCCAGTCTGCTTCAACTTTACGCAATGAATTGTTCTCATTTGAAGTAAAAACTAAAAGTGGGACCAAGAAGTTGAAAGTTTCCCAGCATAGCGATACAAGATGGGTCTCAAAGTACAAAGGAGTTAACTTTTTCAAAACCCAGTTTAGCTTAATTGTAGTGGCACTGCAAAGATGTGCTCAAAATAAAGCTAAGCCAAGAGAAGCTGCAGAAGCTAAAGGCCTCCTCACCCAATTTCGTTCTTTTGATGTAATTTATTTTCTTGTTTGCTTAGACGAAATTTTATGCTACCTAAACATACTTTCCAAGCAACTACAGTCATCAAACATTGACATTGGGAAAAGCTTAAGACTTATTAAAGCAACAATAGAAAGTCTATGTAAGATGCGAACAGATGACAAGTTTGAAGAGTTATACAAAAAAGCTCAAGACATTTTTCAAGTTCAAGAAAGTGTGAGTGACTTTAGTGTGGAAAACAGACCTATAAGAAAGCAGACGCCATCCAGCAGTCTATCTGACTTTTTAGTTTTTGAAACTACAGGAAAAGGGAAATCAACGTGCAATGATGAAAGTGTTTCTGAAAGAGCTTTTTTCCTTCGGTTCATTCAATGAGTTGAGATATATAGTGTCCGTTGTTCTAGTGATGCCTGTAAGTTCGGCGACAGCTGAAAGAAGTTTCTCATCGATGAGACGAATTAAAAACTGCTTAAGATCTACAATGATGGGGCAAAAACTTCACAGTTTGGGAGTGATTTCAATAGAACGAGAACTTAGCTACAATCTCCTATGTCACCCTGAAATTGTTGTAGACGAATTCGCCGCTCAAAAAGGGAGAAGACTAAAGTTCCTTTTAAAATAAACTCCATCAGTTACATTTTTCTGTTCAATAGAAGATTCAATTAAACAATTCATTAAACATTTTAAAATAATATGTACAACTCTTTTTCGAACACTGTAAGAATAACTAACTTGTGTAATACATTTTGTGTGATTTGCCTCGTCAATTTGATTTTGTCGTTTTTATTTCCCAATACTAATTAGGCTAAATACATTATATATACATAGTGCACTTACCCTAACAGAGTTCTGTATCAGGTACCGGTAAGTTTCTTAAATTTATAACATAAGACTAGACCATAGAGGTAGGCCTACATTAAGTTTCTTGGAAAATATATATTAGTATAATTGTTACCTCCAGCTAGGCATTAACTCACTTAACAAGTTGTTTGGAAAATTAAGTCAGAGAGAGCCTAAAAACTCACAATTTCGTTTGTCATTTCCAAAAAATTTTCCCCAGACCCCCCTTTTAGCTGGGGGTATTCCATATCCCCCAGACCCCCGGTAGCTTGCCTACCCAAAAATAAAATCCTGGAGCCGCCCCTGATAATAAGCACTAGCCGAAGAAGAACCATTTGATGAAAAACAACGAATGAGTATGTTATTTATACCCAATGCCAAGTATGCCTAAATGATACTTTTAATAAAAATTTTAAATATAATTCGTAACTTTCTCCTAAAGACAGCTTACAAAACATTTCTTAATACGCAATAAAGTTGTAGAATCTTTGTTCCAAAAGTTCAGTACAATTATGTGCTTTCCACGGAAAACCTAATAATAATTATTGTTTTAAACTAAGACATGCGATACTAAATTCTAGATGTCAAGTTTCAAGTAACTCTTATTAATCACAATTATTATGCAGTATATAACTATAATTGCAATGCATTAGAAAACTTGTTTTTGTTCATCAAGTATTTTTAGGTTCGTAGATCAATTAGTCTTTAATTAGTTTTCAACAGGACACATTAAAAAAACACTGCGAAGTATCATGTCTTCGATATATGGTTAACCTCTGTCCACTAATCAAGTAATCAATACAAACATCGAAAAAGGTGTATATATTTATTTATTATTCACAACAAAATAATTTCTGTTCTTTCAAAAAATATTGAAAATTATCCTATAATTATTACATTTATAGTAGGGGAGGAAATATGCTAAATTTGCAGTTACTCAAGCGTTATGAGGACCTATTGGGTTGTGAAGAGTAAGTCCTAAAACCAAAAAAAGTCAAGTTAAGTTTTCCATAAAGTGGGGGACTTTCCATTTTGTAATTTAGTTTTCATTTTCATCAATGGTTTTTTCCGTTTATAGCGCCATCTATCCATAATTCGAAAGAATGTCCAGAATTTTTACGTAAGGAATCCAAATCTGCAATAAAAAATGGGGGCTCCTATTTAATATTTTAAAGTAACCACCCACCCCACCTTCGTGGAGGGTCGTGTTTGGTGTCATTCGATAGATTTTTTTAAATATTGAATACGTGTATTTTTCAGTTTTTCGATCTGATGTTCATTTCGCGAAATGTCGTGCGGTTCGTATTTTAAATTTTAAATTTACCCCCACTCCTCTCCGTGGGGGTCTTGTTTGGTATCATTCGATAGATTTTTGAAAAATATTGAAGACGTATTTTTTATTTTTTCGATCTGACGTTCATTTCGCGAAATATTCGCTTTTTTTGTGAAACTTCGTGACTCGCTCATTTCCTTACGCCCCGCTCAAATCGTCAACTTTTTGAAATATACGCTGTTTTGCATGTACTTTACTTACCTTATCTTAATCTGACGAATTCGAGTTCTTCTAAGGACAGATTTTTTCGGGCCCCCCTAACGAACTCTCCTGTATTAAGAGCCAATATATGGTGGAGGTACATTTACAGGGTACAAGGTTTCGGCGTTATCGAAATGCCTCCCACTTTTTCAGGTAAATATTTATGGCCTCCCAGGTACAATCGAAATGCCTCCGTTTCGTTAATCATTACGGGTTGATATTTTGTCTATTTAATCTCTGTATAATGACACAATGTTGCCACGTCATAATTTAAATAGGTACTATCTATCTATTTTGATTTGTTATGCAAATTATTAATAACAAAAATAATGGGTATTATAATATACCTACAGTCTGTTTTTTTTATGCCCTCACAGGTAACCCCTACTGCCCCGCATCAACCCCCACTTTTTTTAAATAGCAAATGTGGTCGAGTGGTACTTCATTTGAAAGGTACTTTTTTTCTCTACACGACACTCTATTTTTTTACTTACTTAATAAATTTGAAGATAATTTTGGACTTAACAAATGTATTATAAATTAGTTAAATCCAAAATTGTCTTCAAAGTTATTCGGCAAATTAAACAAAATTAGAAAAAAATACCTTTCAAATGATATGCAACTCGACTGCACTTGCTATTTTAAAAAACTGGGGCAGTAGGGGTTTACATTTGAGGGAATGAATTTTGCATGAAAATTCGTCCCCTTTCCAATACAAATTGACGTGTTTTTCTAAATTGTGAAGAAACTCTTGGTTTCTGAATTTCTGGGAGGAGGAGGGGGTCAAATTTTCGTTGGAACACACTGTATAATGGTTAATAAAACTAATTATATATGTATAAGTTAGTTGAAATTTATAAATACTGCCTAGTGTCAATAATGTTTAAAACATGTTTAATACATAAAGGTTGAAAATAAAATAAATTAAATAACAAAATACCAATTTTGCCAAAAGTTTACAAAGGGACGAAGATATGGCAACGTATCACCTTCACATAAAGATTAGAAGCATGCAACTTATTTAGAGCTTGGGAGGCAATTCGTATGTGACCATTTTAGCGACAGATAAGAAACCCTTTTTCAGGAGGCATTTCATATGCGCCCCAAGGTTTCTCCCCATGTGATAATCTGACGCGCTCAACTGCAAAAATCCCCGCTTGGGCTCCCCTACCATTAGGTACAGAATGTTCTAGAACTGTTTTGTCGTCGCATTTCATAAGTTCAATATTATGTTTACATGGAATTAAGCCACATTTAATTTTAATAAAAATTAAATTTTACAACAAACTGTAATTTGACGTTTAGATTTCCACTCCAGAAATCTTTTTCGAAAAAAGATTCTTTTAAAATCCTGAGCTGTTATTATAACCAATACTTCTTCTTCTTCTTGATGTGCGTATTTGTGACGAATGTTTCCGATCATCATGGCAATCTTTATCTTATCTACAGCAGCGCGAGAGAGCTACAATGATGTTGTGTTGAAGCTCGTTCTGAGGTTCTTTAACCAGGATGTTCATCTTCTTCGTGGACCTCGCTTTCCAAATTTTTTTTGCGCGATGGCATGTAGGAGGGCATATCTGGATTCATTTCGCATTATGTGTCCAAAGTATTCTAACTTTCAAGATTTGATGGTTCTCAGTACCTCTCGGTGCTTCTTTGTTCTTTTGAGGACTTCCTCATTTGTGACTCGGTCAGTCCACGAGATTTTAAGAATTCTACTATATAGCCGCATCTCAAATGCTTCCAATTTTATGCACCTATCTTCGTTCAAGGTCCACGATTCAACACCATAAAAACGGACAGAGAAGACGTGGCATTGCAGCATTCTTACTTTTATACCAAGAGAAAGGTTGTGGTTCTTGAAGAAGGCCCCCATACGGCTGAAGGTGGATTTAGCTTTTTCAATGCGCACTCTTATTTCTTGGTTGTTAGTCAATTCTTCATTTGTTATGATGCCGAAGTAGTTGTAGTGCGTCACTCTTTCTACGGGGGTTTCCCCTTTTCTTGCTAATGATCATAAGCTTTGTCTTTTTTACGTTTATATTAAGTCCATATTGTTGACTCGTGTATGCGACTTTGTTCAGAAGCACTTGTAGGTATTCTAGGTTGTCCGCGAATACTATGGTGTCATCTGCATACCTGATGTTATTTAGCCGGTACCCGTTTAGTAAAATACCTTTTTCGGGTTCGTGCAAAGCTTCGATAAATAGTCTTTCAGAGTAGAGATTGAAAATTAGAGGGGACAAAATACAGCCTTGCCTGACTCCACGCATGATTTTCACGTATTCGGTGTATTCATCTTCAACTCTGAGGTTTACAGTCTCATTCCAGTAAAGGTATCTAATTATTTTCAAATCTTGGTTGTAGTACATTCTTTGACGGTTTTTACGGTAGATTTTAAAGAACCCCTTGGATTCACTTGAAATTTGGCATATACATAATATGTCAAAGAAAAAAAGTGATATTGTGCTGATGTGTGCTTTTGCTCTGGGGGTGGGTACCACCTCTTCTCGGGGGTAGTCATTACAGTCAAAAAGAAACCTTTTAAATTTGTGAATGGAGTGGTGTTCTTTAAATTATTATAGCAATAACACAACTAAGTTACAGCCTACTTAAAATCGGGGTTTTTTCGAATTAACCATGAATCAAACATTTTATCATTAAATAACGCAAGAAATAGAGATTTTTAGAAAAAAAATATGGAAACATCATTTAAAGATTTTACTGATACCTGTAAAAGGTGCTACGATAAAAGTGATTTGGATAAAAAATGGCCGAGTTATTACAAAAACAAAACGATTATGTCGTTGAAAAAACAAAAGAATAATTACTTAAATTGGTGGATTTTCCACAAAAATAAAAATTAACATTATTCCATATAGTAAATTTAAAAAAACCAAATTAGGTTTATTTATACACTGACTACGTGTTTCAGAGAATCAGTTTAAAGTGCTTAGGTTTGAAAAACTTTCAATTTAGTATTAAATTATTTTTTGATATTTTATAAATGTTTTCCATTTTTTCAAATTTACTTGAAAACTAAAAGAAATTTAAAAAATATATATCAATACTAAAATGTAGTATTTTTCATACTGAAACTTTTTCAGTTTTTTCAATGTCTCTGTGATAAAAACTGAGTGAGATATTTATATTTTAAGTTTGCACGTAATTGTGAGAAGCAGTTTTAAAGCTCTTTGAATCGCATGCTTTAAAAATCAAAGACCTCCAGAAAGTTCAACTTTTGAAAACTTTTAGCACTTACAATTCCCCACAAAATAAGCTTTGTAACAATGAAATATCTTGAAAATTACAGAAGTTATCGTTAAAAACCCATATTGAAACTTATGTCGAATACTTTTTAAGCGTTGATATAAGTATTTTTTTTCATGAAAAAGGCGCATCGTATGAAAAAAAGGGAAGATATATTTTATGTCACAAATTAAATAAGTAACTCAAAAATGCTTTTTAATTTGAAATACCTCAGTAGTGTACTATTTTTTTTTTAATTCAGAATATTACCCGTCTGCGCGCAAATGGTGAATATAAAATTCTTAATAGTAAGTCTATCAACAAATGCGTAATAACTACCTCTTAAAACCCACCAAATTTCATTTGCATATCTCAACCGGTTTTAGAGCAATCAATAAATCTTCACTTTGTCACCGTATCTTGAAACTTCATTAGCTATGACTCTGGTTCTACTAGGTCTCCAAACTTCATACATACACAGATTTTTTCAGTTTTTCATAATCTATATTTCTGCTCGGAATTTTTTTTTCGATAAAATACTCACTTTTTGAGTTATTTGCGAAAAACCGTCCAAAAACATGTTTTATTTTGTTAATTAAACATGAACATATTCACCCGCAAATAACTCGAAAAGTATTGACTTAGTGAAAAAACTCTATGGAACAAAAGTTGCTTAAAATTAGTCATTTTATCCATTTTCGGACTTTTTTTGGACCTATATTTTTTCACCCCTGAGAAGGGGTGAACGTCACCCCCAGGTAGCGTTACCAGGTGTCCCGATTTGCGCGGGACTTCCCGATTTTCAGGGGTCTGGGGACGCGTACCGATTTGTACCTGATCGGGACACTAAATGTCCCGATTTTCACAAACGAAAACCAATTTCAGGAGGACTTGCAGTGAATTTTATAACTATGTTATAAAAACAAGGCACTCCTAAGCGGCAAAATCGGATGAAAAATATAATTTTTATAAAAAATAAATAATTTACTTATCTACGATTTTTTTTGTAATTTCGTCTGATTATTATTATTATGTAGGATTAAATACAAATTATAGAAACACCTTGTTGTGGTCCAGTAAATGAAAGAAAAATACGGCGATACCGTGTAATTTTCAGGATCAACTCCGAATTGCATGAAAATTTGGACGGCTTGTGCCGTTGGTTGCTTTTACTCGGGGGTGAAAAACCACGCATTTAAATTAATTTCGGAGATGGATAAATTGATTAATTCTAAGCAATTTTAGTTCTATAGAATTTTAACTTAGTTAATACTTTCGAGTTAGTCGCCGTTTCGGCGATTTTCACAAATAACTCGAAAAGTAAGTATTTGACCGAAAAAAATATTCTTAGCAAAAATGTAGCATAATATAAAAAAATGAAAAAAACATTGTGAACTCGTAAAGTCTATAGACCCAGCAAAAGCAAAGTTGTAGCTCATGAAAAATACGTTCTTATTCGTCAAATTCCAAATCAAATATTTCAACGTGAAATAACCAAGAAATGAAGCACTTTTCGGAAAAAACAATTAAAACTTTTTTAATAAAGCTATATTTTTATGTTTTAAAAAAAGTTTCTAGCATCAAAACTAAGCGAGTTATGCTCAAAATCAAGTTGACTCTTTTTTTTGGTAAATTTTTTTTGACCCATTTTTGTCTTACAGAAAAACAAAATGAATCTATCATATTTATAAAAGAAAAACCCATCTACTTTTTACTCCTTGAGATTTTTAGTATCCCTAATACTTTTTAAGGTATTTTGAAAAAAGGGCACTTTCCAATATTTTAGGAACTTTTTTTTTTAGTATAAAACCAATTTTTTTTAGAACTAGGCACTCCCAACTGGTAAACCTTACAGATCGTATAAACAATACACATATAAAGTAAATGGTAAAGCGGTAACGATTATTTTTATTTACGGTGTTAAATAGGGGGAGATTTTCACGATTTTTTTTTTACCAAAAAAAGGAGCCAACTTTATTTTGAGCGTAACTCGCTTAGTTTTAATGCTAGAGACTTTATATAAAACAAAATTAAAGATTTTTTTAAACACTTTAAAAAATGTTAATAGGTTTTGCACGAAAATTGCTTAATTTTTTGGTTATTTCAAGTTGAAAAATTCGATTTCGAATTTGACGAATAAGAACATATTTTTGATGTGCTACAACTTTGCTTTTACTGGTTTTATAGACTTTCTGAACATACAATTTTTTTGCTTTTTTAAAAGCTACATTTTTGCTAAGAATATTTTTTTCGATAAAATTAGTCGAAAAGTATTGACTTAAAGTTTAAAAATTATATAGAACAAAAGTTTTTAGAGTTTGTCTGTTGATCCATTTTGGGACTTACTTTAAACGCGCGTTTTTTTACCCCCGAGAAGGGGTAACTGTAACTGTCACCCCCCAAGTAAAAGCAACCAACGGTACAAGGACAACTTTGAAGTAGACTGTAAGTAGAACCTAAAACCAGATTTTTATACAATTCGGAGTTGACTCTGAAAATGACATTCCAAAACGGTTATTTACTGGGCTATTGTTGTTTATTTGTCCCGATCTACAACCCTAAATCCCGATTTGTTTTTGCTTATGTACCGATTAAAAACAAATCTGACCTGGCAACACTACCCCCAGGGCAAAAGCATACATCGGTACTATATCACTTTTTTCTTTGACTTATTATCTATGTGAATGCCAAATTTCATGTCAACCCAAGCGGTTGTTTAAAATTCACAGGTTTTGCAATATTTTACCGTGAGTGAATGATCTAATAAATGTCTTTGTAGGGGTAGTTTATAAGGGTTAAAAGTATTAAATACTTAATAAACTAAATTGCAAACATAAAATGAAGTTAACATTACCTAATTTAAAGTTACAAAATATTTTTTATACAAATTCTTATTTAGATGGCAGTTTTTAAGGGTGTAAAAATAGTTATAAACTATAAAATATATTTCAATATGAGAAACAATCAAATTCCTATATTTAACATACTATTTAACATACCTACACATAATTTAGATTTAAATAACGCTTATATCGGCTGTTTTTAATTTTTGGTAAAAAAGGGTACTTCTTACCCCTTAAAAATAAAAAGCACACATTGTAGTCCTATCACTTTTGAAGAGGAGGACAAGATGAGCTTATTTACAAAATTTCTTCTAAATCGGAGCGGTTCTTTAGAATTTAGAGGTCTTGCAATATTTTACCGTTAAAGAACGTACTATTGCTAATTACTGCTTATTTTAGTATTATATTTGCATCATCTTGGCATGCTATACTCGATCAAACGCTTTCTCGTAATCAACCAGACATGCGTTTATGTCGCAATTCACGTCTCTGAATCATCAATGAATAGTTGCTTGGAGGTTATTGTTTTCCAAATTTACGGGTGACTTACTTGGCCTCGATCTTGTGAGGATTGGAAGATGCATGAATAATAATCCATGAAAGAAACAGACATCAAAGAAAAATGTGTATCAAACCCATCAGCAAAATGCAGAATCCTCTGGTTTCCAATACTAATAGAAGAAGTCAGCAGCAAGAATATCCCAACATTAGCGGATTAGTAGAAAGTCTAAGACACATCATCTACTCATCGCCAGAGGAGACACATTATCTACTCATGAAAGGGCGTCAAATTTTGTTTTGCGCTTTGCACAAAACCCTAGAATCGGATCTGTCTACAATTATACATAATATATATTTATATACCTATAACACACAATATATTAAGAACAAGAGGCAATCAAAGAACATAGTTAAACAGGATTATGGGCGAGTAGCGTGGGAAGCTTATATAAAACTGAGCGAAGACTTTAGATCAGATATTCCCATGTGCTTGACAAGGAAGGTCTTTGATCAATGCGTACTTCCAGTTCTAACGTATGGAGCAGAAACATTTACCCTTACCAAAAAAAGTAATCAATAATATTACAAGTGGCACAGAGAGCTATAGAGAGGGCAATGTGAGGCTCAGAAATAGAATTTCGAATCAAATAGGAGAAAAACTGATGTTACGGATGCAGTTAACAGAATTACAAGGCTGAAATGGAACTGGGCGGGACATCTTGCCAAAGTCAGAGATGGAAGAATACCAAGAGAATTTTAGAATGGAGACCTAGATGTAATTTTTATCGTAATCGAGGGCGTCCGCCAACAAAATGGTCGGACGACATTCAGTACAACTGGATTCGGGATATTTAAGATCGAATGCAATGGAATTATTTATAGGAGGCCTATGTTCCGCAGTGGACTCAAACATAGTCACATACAATAATGTATGTCACAGACATATAATACATAGTCACAATATTTATGGTATCATAATAATCAAATATCATCCTGAGGGTACAAGCACTATCCTTAGAATTTTCAACTAAAAACATAGTTATTAATTTGCCAACATTACAACAAAGGAGAAAAACTTAATTATCACTAATACTTGGTTTAAGTTACCATTAAGAAGATTATACAATTGGAGGTCACCGCAGGGCAAGTCTGGGTACATCGTTAGAAATCAGATAGACTTTATAACAATTAACAAACGATTCCGTAACGCAATAATATCAGCCAAAACATATCCTGGAGCTGATATAAACTCTGATCATAATCCTCTTGTAGCCCAATTACGAGTCAGACTAAAAACCTTAATCCAGAAACAGAATAACAAAAGATTAGATATAGATCAACTTAGAAATCCCGAGATAAAAGTCAAGCTTACAAATAGTATTAATAGTAATGTTGCTTTAACAACCAATACTGATGATATTGAAAGAGACTGGATAAACTTAAGGGACGCTATATGCAACGGTGCGAAAGAAGTAATTGGTGACTACGAGCGGAAGAAGAAGAACGAGTGGATGACAGATGAAACATTCCACATCACCTCAAGGACAGAAGGAGGGAAAATAAGGATAATCCCGAACAATATAAAGAACTGGATAGAACTGTCAGCAGAAAGATAAAAGAATCCAAAGAGAAATGGTTACAAGAAAAATGTCAAGAAATAGAAGAGCTAGAACGAAGACATGATAGTTTTAACATGCATAAAAAAATTAAGGAGTTTACTTATACTTACAAGAAAAAACAGTTTGGTAAGTTAATAGACGAGAACAACAAACTTATTGTAGATAAAGAAGAACAGTCAGACTTAGGCAATTTACATAAAAGATTTGTTTACGGATTATCGTCATATTTCTACGAACACTCTTGATCTGAATGGACCAAAAATATTGAAAAGTGAGGTGATAAAAGCTATAGATCAAACGAAAGATAGGAAAGCAACAGGATGCGATGAAATACCAGTCGAATTTTTAAAAGTTTTTAACGAGAACAACATGAATGTAGTATTGTAACTGTTTAATAAGATATACGATACTGGTCAAATTCCATCGGACTGGCTGAAATCTACATTTGTGCCCCTTCCCAAGAAATCCAATTCTAAGACGTGTAGCGAATATCGCCTTATAAGTTTAATGAGTCATACCCTTAAAGTATTCTTGCGTATTATCCATTCCAGAATACGAGCAAAATTAGAACACAGCATAAGTAAAACACAGTTCGGTTTTAGATGCGGTTTTGGAACTCGAGAGCCCCTATTTGCAATCAAAGTCTTGATCTGCCTGGATCAACAGAAAGATGTTTACGCCTGTTTTGTCGACTATGAGAAAGCATTTGATACTATCAAACATGACAAACTCATAGAACTATTACATATTTCAGGACTTGACACTAAGGATATCCAGAATATAAAAAATCTATATTGGAATCAAACAGCCCACATAAAGAATGGACATATGGTGAGTGAAAACATAACCATTTCTAGAGGGGTTAGACAGGGCTGTATTCTTTCGCCACTGCTTTTCAACCTGTACACGGAACAAATATTTCTAGAGACACTGGAAGGGTACAATGAGGGCATCAAGATTAATGGCGTACCAATAATTAATTTTCGATATTAAGATGATACTGTTATACTGGCCGATAACATCGAAGATTTACAGATGATGCTAAATAGAGTAAATACAACTAGCAACCAATTTGGACTGAAGATCAATAGAAAGAAAACTAAATTTATGGTGATTAGTAAAAAGAACATTCAACATATCGACCTGAATATTGAAGCCGAACGTATTGAAAGAGTACACCGATTTAAATATCTGGGATATACAGTAAATAATAAGTGGGACCCAGACGTAGAGATTAGGATCCGAATTGAAATAGCAAGATCCAAATTCATAAAAATGAGAAAGCTCTTAAGCAACCGCAACCTAAGCGTTAACCTCCGATGGCGTGCCACAAAACGCTATGTACTCTCTAGGCTACTTTACGGAGTAGAAGGGTGGACGTTAACAGCAGCAACTATAAAGAAGTTAGCGGCTCTAGAAATGTGGCTGTACCGACGCATACTGAGAATACCTTGGACAGACAGAGCGACCAACACAGAGGTATTGAGACGAATGGGTAAAGAGGTGGAATTGTTAACACCTGTTAAAAGGAGGAAAGAGTCATACCTGGGCCATGTGTTCCGTAATGATAAGTACAGTCTGCTACAGCTTATCTTGGAAGGCAAGATTGAAGGTAGAAGAGGTTTGGGCAGAAAGAAGAAATCCTGGCTGAGAAACTTGAGAGAATGGTTTCAAATACCAGAAGCTGCGAACATAATACATGCGGCACAAAACAGAGAAACCTATCGTTTGATGGTCGCCAACCTTCGGTAGAAGACGGCACATAAAGAAGAAGATTTGCCAACATAATCGGGTAGAAGTACGTCATCTCTCAATTTGGAAAACAATAACCGTCAAACAACTATCTTCTCCTTCTTCTTAGTCTTCTATCGTCCACGTTTGGACATAGGCCTCTCCTAACTCCTTCCATCGGTCTCTATCCTGAGCAACATATTTCCAGTTTGTTCCGGCTACTATTTTAATATCATCGCCCCATTTCATTTGTGGTCTTCCTATCGGTCGTTTACTTTTGTAAGGTCTCCAATGTTGAATTGTTGCATTCCAACGTTGATCCTTTTATCTAGCAGTGCAACCTGTGAAGCTCCATTTAACCCTGGAAGATCACACCTATTTTTTTGGCATACACCTCACATATGGGTGTCAGATACCCAATGATTTTTTGTGAAGAAATATAAAAAAAAGTAAATATTTTATGATTTCCTGAGACTGTATGATCACTATTGAATACACAAGAATAATTAAATCAATCATTTTATTTTCTATCTCTTAGTTGTAGTAATACAAAGGAAAAAATATTAAAAATATTTAAAAATAATTAACAAACACTTTCTAAAAAACCAGAAACATAATTCAAAATATTTTACTTTAATACAACAACAAAATGGTCTTTCTAACTAAAAGCTAACACCTTTTGATTATAGAGCTCCTCTTAATTCTTAGCCAGGTATTTCAATTTCACTCATTTTGGTGACTGCATTCACAACACAGTTTAGCTCTATGCTCCATGCAGTATGCTTTGTGGCAAGCCGAGCATGCATGCTTCGTTTTTCTATCTTTTCCTTTGCACAAATAACACCTAGTTTGCTTGACTAAACTTGTGGGATGTTGGGTTGGAAGGTCTTCAACTTGAAGAATGCCACAAATTGATTGCCTGAGTGACTTCTGTAAAGAATGTATTTGAAGGTCTCTCTCGCATTAGTGGTTCAATTAAAGCCATTCCCAAAGACTTCAGAAAAGATTTTCTATTGTTAGATGCAGTTTCTTTCCAACTGGCATTTGCGAGAGAAAATAGCACCATTGCATTTATACCACTTGCATCAAGCATGTTAAAAAAAATTCTTAGTGGCCATCGTCTGCATTTTCGTGATGTAGTATAAGAATGGCATAATTGGTCGAACGTATCTGTACCTCCTTTTGATTCATTATAGGTGTGTATAAGGTTTGGTTTTCCTGTACCAGCATTTAATGAATTATCAGGATGTAACGTTGACAGCAAGAGAACCACTTTTTTTGGTTTTGGAGTGTATGAGAGGATAGTTTTATTTTCGTCGAATGCGAATAATGATGTACCTACTTATTTTTTACTGAGAAAAGACGGTGGAATTTCTCGTTTATTTTTTCTTAGTGTACCCAAAATAGTTCGTTTGAATTGTCTCATCATTTGATCAGCAAGAGGTACTGAGGTAAACCAATTATCTACTGTTATATTTCTGTTGGTTCCATGTATTGGTTCCGACAATTTGCGAACGTAAAAAGCTGGTACTGACTCCTTATCCTGTGTTTGGACTTTTCCAATATATGGAATAGCGTTAACCATATAAAATGTTTTAGAGTCATTCATCATCATTATCTTTATTCCATATTTGTCGGGCTTACTACTCATATAGATTTTAAATGGGCATTTCCCCCTGAATCCTACGAGCTGTTTATCAATAGTACAATGCTGAAAAGAGGTGTAGTATGATGTACAGTTGCTTATAAAGATTTCCCATAATTCACGTATGGGTGCAAATTTATCCGCTGCTCTTCTTGTTGCTCTTGTATTTTTATCATCAAACCTTAGGCATACAGCCAGAAATTCAAACCTCAGCTGCGACATCGTAGCACGAAATTTTCCATTTCCAAATTGTAGGGACCAAAGTTCATCAACACTAGAGTTAGAAACACGTAATGCACCAGATATAAACAATAACCCAATGAAAGCTTTAATTTCTATTTTATTTGTCAATTTGGTGTAACTTTGCGCTGTGATACTTTCACGTTTGCGAATGATCTCTTCATTTGTAAAAAGAACGATAATGTCTAACATTTCTTCATTAAATAGTAGGTTCCAAGCTTCTTCAGGAGAATGAAGTATCCTGGCATTTCCTTTGCCGCCCGGTAAACGTATAACAAGATTTGCGGCTGTTGTACGACCACGCCTTGAGGGCTGTTCTGTGGACCAACGATGCCCGTTTTTTCCAAGTAAACTTGCAACATTTCTAACTGGTTCATGATCTGTTTCACTATCACTTTGTTCACTTTCATCAGTATCGGTATTGGAGTTTTGTTCTTCCACATAATCCTCCTCAGATTCGGAATCGGTACCTACCAAAGATATTTTCACCATCATCCTCGTTATTTTCATTAGCAAATAAATTTTCAGCTTCCCTTTCCACTTCAGCTTGGGTCAACGGACGACGTTTTTCCCAGTTTTCTTTCCAACTACATGAAGCCATTTCACTAAAAATAATTATAAGAAAAATTAATAAATTATCGGGAACCTCACACATGGGTGCTACATACCCTAGCGCGGATTCAATGAATTTTCGTGATTAGAAATGTCGCTCAAATGGGACCGAAACTACACACCCGTCCTTGGCAGACTACAGACTGAATTTACATGAAGCGGCATTAACATTGAAGCGCGATTGCGCATGCTACATTCAGTTAAGTGTCGCGATGGGTATCTCACACCCAAGTGTGAGCTTCCAGGGTTAAGTTTGGCAAGTTTTGTTGTTATGTCCTCGACGCGTCGTTTGCTTTTGATCTTACTCTTTCGTTTCTCTTTTTATCTGACAGTCGTATATCTAACATTGCTCCTTCGATTGCTCTTTCTGTTGTGGCTAGTTTATTCATAGTTGCCTTGGTTAGGGTCCAGGTTATTTTTGCAGATAGTTTGAACATTCTGCAGCAACTAATAAACAAAGTATATATGAAGTAAGTGAAAGATTTCGACTACAAGTAAACATATCAAAAACTAAAATTATGGTCATCAGCAAAAATAAAATTAAAAACGCCCAACTACTTATCAGTAATACACCAGTGGACCGAGTAAAACAGTATACCTATCTTGGAACAATACTATAAACGAACAATGGGATCACTCACAAGAAGTAAAATGTAGAATAGAGAAGGCTAGGAATGCATTCAATAACATGGCCAAACTCTTTAAAAGCCACAACCTAATCTGGGGAGAAAAGTAAGGCTCCTACGCTGTTATATCTTCTCAATATTACACTACGGAGTTGAATCCTGGACACTCACTGAAGCGATGGAGAAAACACTTGAAGCATTCGAGATGTGGCTATACAGGCGAACCCTGAGGATCTCACGGACGGACAAGATAACCAACGAGACCGTATTACGAAGAATGAGGAAAGAAAGATAGGTGATGTATACCATTAAAAAGAGAAATGTAGAATATCTCGGACACATAATAAGAAAAGGCACTAAATACAGATTACTTAAGGTAATCCTTCGAGGCAAAGTATTCGGAGAGCGAGGAATTGGGAGAAGAAGAATATCGTGGTTAAAGAACTTGAGGAAATGGTTCTCCACAACAACAACTAATCTATTTAAAGCATCGGTTAATAAAATAATTATAGCCAGAATGATCGCCAATATTTGAAGAGAATAGGCACCAAAAGAAGAAGGGTCCAGGTATCACATCACTCCAAACAGATGTACTTATTAGAATAATCTTTTTATGAAATCGATTTCGGGAGTAAAATTAGAAACGTCAAATAATAGTTATAAAATGTAATTTTTATTACAAACAATGGCCAAATCCCATATAAATATAATATTTATATTGACCGGTTTTAATATTTATTAAATATTTAATATGTCATACCTTACATTTAATTCCAGAATATTATAATGATCTGCTAACAGTTTTCAATTATGTATTATTCAACCATGGTAACCTTCATATTAATATCAGTAATTTATGTGAACTCTTTTGTCATCTGAATCATTGTTCTTTTTTTCTCTCACTTTAATTGATAACATGGGTAACCAGCCGATCGCTGTCGTATTATCTTTATTTATTATTATTTCTTGAATAATTTTTTTGTGCGAATAAAACTCAGTATGAACTCAATGGATTAAACATAACTAGGGCTAATAGGGCTGGATCCCGCGTACCAAAAAAAGTTGATTAATAGCAAGCTGAAAATTTGTTAATAGCTTAATGGTGTCTAATCGAACAAACTTTGATGTATGGGAACACTGGAACAGAGCAGTTTTAATTGTGGAACAGCTTAAAAATTTGGAACGTAAGACTACGAAAACATCCCGTACATTTTGTCGGACAGAACTTCCAATTGATTTATTTCTCTTTTATTAAACGCTCTTGCAAAAATCAGACCAACTGGGCATTTTAATAAGTCCGACGCGTAGAACATGTTAAATGACAGGTGATAAATAGCAGTCTGATTTTTGCATGAGACTTTAATAAAAGGGTAAAAAATCAACTGGAAGTTCTGTCAGACAAAATACATGGGATGTTTTCGTAGTCTGACGTTCCAAATTTTTAACCTAATAAGGTTAAAGGATAAGTAGGAAAAGTAATAAAATTTATAGTTATTATAATATTAATGGTCAAATTTCCTAGACAAAAAAAGTAGCTATTTAACCAAACATTATTATGTCACGTACGCATATGACAAATTAAAATTTTAACAAGGAAGTAGAAGGTAAAACAATAACGTAAATTCTAATGTTTATAACATTAATGCACATAGCTAATGATATGATACACAAATAAAATAATTTTAAATGTTTAAAAATAATTTTAAATTAACATTTAATACAACAGTTTATGTTCTACTGTTGTAAACGACGCACGTAATTAAAAAATAAAAAGAGGTATATGATTAAGTTAATAACAACTCTATGTTGAAATTAATAAAACTCATCTACAGTAGGAAAAATGAAAGAATACGCATGAACGAACATATAAAACACGCTGTATTTTCCTGTCACCGTGTCACACAAAAAATTGGCCAGCGCAAGTACATGTAATAATTATTGTTACATGTACTTGCACTGGAGAATTTTCTTTGTGACACGGTGACAGGAAAATACAGCATGTTTTATATGTTCGTTCATGGGTATTCTTTCATTTTTCCGAGTGTACAAAGTGTTTAAAAAAATTATTAACAATTTATTACTATTTATTAGCTAATATAATATAAAAACTTAACAATATAATATTATTAAATAATCGCAAATTCTTAATCAGAATTAAATAATCTACGAAAATTGCAAATATGACGAACATCATGATGTATGACGCACTGATTATATTTTGGGACTAATAATAAAACATAATTATTTGATTTGTTTGTAATATTCTCCTTTTAAAATAAAAATTATGTACATTTTACATTTATTTTGATGGTTCGACGTCCAATCCGGGAAAACTTCTATAGAGAGATAAAAAATTTCTTCCTTTACAACAAAATGGAACTCAGAATAGGTGGACAACGTAAAGAAGTTATAGATAAGAGAAGTGGAATAAAACACGGGTATTCACTAAACTAATGTTATTCAATCTAAATTATGGACGAAGTCATATTATAGTCCAGGGTAATAAGGTTTTATAGTCCAGTCGGGTTAGATGAATAACAGGCCTAACCTTGCATTAGGAACTGCCTCAAATTTTATTTTTCTAATCTTTAGGTAGGGTCAATATTAGTATAAATTTAAAATCTCGACTGAATTCCACCGTTGCGTTAGCCGCCATCTTGATTTTAAACGAGAACCGTTTTTGCTGAATATCTCCGCGAATTTCAATTTTTTGACAAAAAGTGTTGAAACTGAAATTGTTGAAAATACGATTTTCTATAATTTCATTTATTATAATTTTTTTCGTGCGGTCGATATTTTCCGAGTTATGAGGGAAAAGTAGTGACAGTTGGAGCATAATTATTGAATTATTGAATTATCTCGTTTATTATTAGTTTTACAACAAATATGTACCTGTACAAAAATAAAGAGAATTAAATTCTACATAATTTTGATCTCTTTCATTTTTTTGCTAAAATTAATATTTAAGGTAGTACGTATGCGGTAATGGCGCGAGCGTAAGATCGGATTGATTTTATAGCAATTGTTTTTGTTCAATATCTACGCCATTTTCAACTAAAATTGTTCAAAATATAATTTCCTACAATTTCTTTTTAACAATTTTTTTCATGCGGTTGATATTTTCCGAGTTACATGTAAAAAAATTATAAAGTGGTGGGGGGAGCATAATTATTGAATTGAATTTTGTATCCGAGCTGCCCCAAATTTTATAATTATATCGTTTAGGAGAGATCAATAGTAGTGTAAATTTAAAATCTCGTCTGAATTGCGCGGTTGCATTAGCCGCCATATTGGTTTTAAATGAGAACTGTTGTTACTTAATATCTCCGCCATTTTCAACTTTTCGACATAAATGGTGGGAAAGAAAATTGTTGGAAATGCAATTTCCTACAATTTCTTTGGCACATTTTTTTATACGATCAATATTCTCCGAGTTAAGGGGGAAAATAATGGAAGCGGAGGGGAAGCATAATTATTGAATTGTCTCATTTATTATTAACTTTACGACATAATTGAACATAAACAAAAATAAAGAGAATTATATTTTATACAATTTTTGAAACTTCCAATGAAACAGCAACCAAACTAAGTATATAAAAGACATAAAAAGACATTATATACATTAAGTTCACTTAATTTTATTAACTAGCGGGTTTTTTTCTCTGATTCTGGCTTTGGTTTAGAACTAGAACCTTTAGCCATGTAATTGTATAACTTATCGCTAACTCAGGTCTAATATGTAGTGTGTGTGTGTTGAGTAAATGTCTTGTTACTTTGCAAAGTCGACGTCATTGTCTTTGCAAAGAGACGCTAATTATTGTATCCGAACGTCTGCGGTCCCTCCGGTGAGTACCGATCCCACAAGGACAGAAACTATTTTCACTTATTAATTTATAATAAATGAAAAAATTCCTGACCCTGGTGGGATTCGAACTCACTACCATTCGGAACTTTCGATCCAAAGGTTAGGCGCTCTTACCACTGAGCCACAGAGGGAACTAGCGGGTTTTATTGGTTGAATTTGTCTGTCGATATTTTAAGTTTTATGTCAGCTAATATATCGTGATGTTCCAACAATTTTTTTTAAATTTTGGACCCTGTTGGGGGGAATTTTCCCATTTCCCCTCTTGTAGACCCGCCACTGGTTCTCTCGAAAAATTGTAGTAAATCGTAATTGCAACAATTTCAGTTCTTACACTTTTTGTCGAAAAGTTGAAAATGGCGAAGATATTGAACAAAAACAATTGCTACAAAATCAATCAGGTCTTACGCTCGCACTTTTACCACATACGTACTACCTTAAATATTAATTTTATCAAAAAAATGAACGGCATCAAAATTGTACAAAATTTAATTCTCTTCATTTTTGTATAGGTAAATATTTGTTGTAAAACTAATAATAAACGAGATAATTCAATAATTCAATAATTATGCTACAACTGTCACTATTTTCACCTCATAACTCCGAAAATATCGACCGCACGAAAAAAATTATAATAAATGAAATTATAGAAAATCGCATTTTCAACAATTTCAGTTTATACACTCTTTGTCAAAAAATTGAAAATGGCGGAGATATTGAGCAAAAACGGTTCTCGTTTAAAATCAAGATGGCGGCTAACGCAACTGTGGAATTCAGTCGAGATTTTAAATTTATACTAATATTGACCCTCCCTAAAGATTAGAAAAATAAAATTTGGGGCAGCTCCTAATGCAAGGTCAAATGCTATCCCGACTAGACTATTTTCCATGACACTTTAACAGCCAGGGTACTGAAGCGTTTTTTTGACAGGTAATACCTGTAAGAACAAATTGTAACTATTTCCTGCTTAGGATCTGGCGGTCATTTTTATTTGTAAACAATTTAATATCAAAAAACGGTCTCTTTTTTTCTTTTTTGCAAATTAATGGAAAACAGTTTCTTTGTACAAACGCCTTCTAGAGCAGGGGTTCTCAATCTGTGGTACATGTACCACTGGTGGTACATATCATTATTTGGGGTGGTACACAAAACACAAAAACACAGACAAAATCCAGCATATTTTGCAGTTAGATTACTAAGCTCCATAGGTATTTCAGTTAGGTGGTACCAAGAATAATTTTAAAATCATTTGGTGGTACATGACTCAAAAACATTGAAAACCACTGTTCTAAAGAATGGAAAAAGCTTTAAAATGGCTTATTACAAAGTTTAATACACTCATTTATTGTTAATATAATAGCGAAAAACGGTCGAAATAGCAAAAAAAATAATTTTGCATTAACTATTGTAAAAATAAATATAGAGTTTTAAAATTTTTGTCAAATGAGAAATGAGGGTCCTTTGGTGCTTAATATGTGAAAAAAATTTCAAAGCGATTCATTTATTTGTTTAAATTTAATTCAAATTTTTTATCCCAGAGAGCAATAATATAAGTCAGAAAAAAATAATGTTAGAACCATTCTATATCTGTCAAATGAAAGATCATGAGCTAAACTTTTAAATTGGTTTAAAAAAAGTAAATAAAAAATGCATCTATTAGTACTAAATAATTATGCAAAAGTATGTTCAATTTTTCCTTATAAGCTTTTTATTTTTTTATATAATAAATTATATATAATATATTTATTACAATTTTTCATCAAATATCATATAAATAACATTACTTGGTAGTTGTGATGTATGTAAATAGGTAGTATTCGGAACGCACTCAAGTTGGTAATATTGTAAGAGTGACGTGACAGTGACAAGGACAGTGAAACGGAAATAAAACCATTCTGAATCTAGACACGATAGATACAAGTTGTTTCATTATAACCTATCCTCCAAAGTTAACCTAGGAACCCTACCACGTGTTACATTATAACATTACAGTAGTTATGCACCTAAAAAACGGTAAAAAATAGATTTTTTTGGAAAAAGTTATTCAAAAGGTTTAAAGGATTAAAAAAAAGAAAAATTGACGACACTTTTGCGTAATTATTTATTACTAATAAATGCATTTTTTATTCACTTTTTTTAAACCAGTTTGAAAGTTTAGTTCATGCTCTCTTTCATTTGACACCTGTAGAATGGTTCTAACATTATTTTTTTCTGACTTATATTATTGCAAAAAAAGCTCTCTAGGATAAACAATTTGAATAAATTATTAAATTAAATTATATCTTATTAATTGAAAAAGTCGCAGATTAAGGATGTACCAGTAAGAACTTTCAAATACGAAAAATCTCAGTTTTAAAATACTATCTACCATTTTAATTTATTAAATTGGTGGATTCTGCATCTGAGATTCTTCAATTTTTTTAATTTGAATAAAATTTAAACAATTGAATGAATCGCTTTGAAATTTTTGTCACATATTAAGCACCAAAAAGCCCTCATTTGACAAAAATTTCAAAGCTCTATACTTATTTTTACAATAGTTATTGCAAAATTAATTTTTTTTTAAATTTCAACATTTTTTCGTAATTATATTAACAATAAATGAGTGTATTAAACTTTGTAATACGCCATTTTAAAGCTTTTTCCATTCTGTCGAAGATGTATGTACTAAGAAAACCATAATTCTTACTGTTTTCCATTAATTTGAAAAAAAAATGGGAAAAGGCCGTTTTTTGACACTAAATTGTTTATAAATAAAAATGGCCGCCAGATACTACGCGGGAAATAGTTACAATTACCCTGGCAGTACCCTGACTGTTGAAGTGTTAGGAACAGGGTATATTTTTGTCGTATTAACCTGGCCTAATAAAGAACGTCAACAAATGAACAGAATTGGGAACAATGAAATTAAAATTCTGTTGCGCAGACGATGCAATATTGATAGCCCAAAATAAAGAAAACATTTAACTACTAATTCTGAGATTTAATACAAGAGAAAAAATACTTAACATGACGATTTTAAGTGAGAAACTGGAGCAATGAACCAATAAGACGTAAACGAGAAGTTGATGAAGTCCGCATTGAACAAGTAATGAAAACAAAGAACCTAGAGATACAAAGAGCAAATAGATTAGCAGTATGTTCTACTGACACTCTATCACGTAACGAATACATTAACATTGAGATGATATCAAGAATCTATAGAGAGAGAAAAAGAATGGTAGAAACAGCAGAGGTGAAAAGCATTAGAAAAACTGATGGTAAGTATAGAAATGTAGTCAAAGATACGGAAAGCTCAAAATAGAAGTGAAAGAATAGAGCACAGAGCGCTGCAGGATGCCTGAATGAAACAATATGGAGGAATAAAAACAGGAAAAAATGAAAGGAAGAATTTACAAAACAATCATCATCCCAATAAACAGCAGAGTTGAAAATCTTTACAAAAACTAATGGTAAGTATGTAAATATAGTGTATGACATACGAGGCAAAAGCATGACCTAAAACAGAGAGAGAAAAAGAATGCTAGAAACAGCGGAGGTGAAAAGCTTTAAAAAACTGACTTGGAACTTTACCAAGCTGCAGACGGGGGTTGTGAATTGCAACTTTTTAGAATTCCCTCTTGTCTTCACTGCAGCATCCATCTGGCTTGCAAATTTTAGAAGCCATGGAGGTGTTACCAGGTAAATGGACCAATAAGTTTTGAATTTAAAAATCTTTTAGTAATATTTTTAATATTTGACTATAAAGTTCACTTTATAGTCAAAGTTGGCCTAAGATGGTTGATTGAGGTTTTGGTAGGGTTTCACCATGTTCCCATAGGCTATATCCTTTAACATCGGCGTTTAGCCTGTTTAATATTATTTTTAAATAATGTAAATTGAATTTTAAATTCAACCATTGTTTGGTTCTGGGGCTATTTAGCAAGTATGCACATTCACTGATGATGGACCGATAGGTCTGAAAACGTTCTGAATTGGACATATTTTATTCAATCCATTGGGATTTTTTAAGTTTTAATAAATATACCAATTTACATAGAAGTGGTTTTACTTCTTGTTAGAGTTTTTTAAACTCATAAATCGTCTAAAAAATTTCAATATGGCGTTCGCTGAATATGTCTATCCTTATTGGTTGTTTAGAAAATTGCAAAATAAATCATAAATTTTGAGTTTTTTATAAATATTCATAACCTATGTATGTAAAAATTAACTTAGAACCTTCTTATTACATGAATTACTGAGACTTCTGGTGCTTAAATTATATTTTAAATTTCAAAGCATTGGTCAAATAGTTTAAAAGATATTTAATTTGTTTATCCCAAATTCATTTTTTTGCAACATTATAAGTCAGAAAATTATGAGGTTACAGTAAGACTTCTGACAGTTTATGGAAGAAGAACATTTATACTATTGGCTTAATTAAAAAAAATGACAAAAAGTAATTTTAAACAGTGTAAAATTATTTTGCAAAAACACGTCGATTTTTTGCTTACTGATAAACAATTAGAATAACTTTTTAACTGTTATCCGTAGAAAAATTATTTTTTCATATTTTTAAAGACTGAATTTTTATATACATTTAGAAAGAAAAACAATTGTCCTAGGACAATTAGGGACGAAGTTAACCCCCCTTTTTTTAATTCACATGTTTTTGCAAAATAATTTTTCAGTATTTAGAATTATTTCTTGTCATTTTTTTTAATTAAATTAATAGTATAAATTTTCTTCTTTCATAAACTATTCAAAGTATTAGTGTAACTTCATCATTTTCTGATTTGTAGCGTTGCAAAAAAAACTAATTTGGGATAAATAAATTAAATACCTTTTAAACTATTTGACCAATTGCTTTGAAATTTAGGGTATGATTTAAGCACCAGAAGTCTCAGCAATCCGTGTAATAAGAAGGTTCTAAGTTAATTTTTACATAAGTTATGAATATTTATAAAAACTCAAAATTTATGATTTACTTTGCAATTTTCTAAGCAACCAATAAGAATAGACATATTCAGCGAACGCGATATTGAAATTTTTTAGACGATTTATGAGTTTCTTACTCTCAAATTTGTTTAAAACGCTTAACTTTTTGGTTGTAGACGAAAAAAGCGAAAATTTACCGTTTTTTGATCTTCATTTGTTTATAACTATGTATGTTATCAAAATCGGCTGCAGGAAACATATTAGGTTATTAATATAGATGTCCATGCTACTCAATAAATTTGGTTTCGGCCTGGAGGGGGTTGTGTCACCAACAGGATATTTTTTTCCTTATTTCTCTGAACTATTCGTGGAATTCTGGGATAAACCTATATTTCAAAGGCTTCCAGTTTCTTGAGAAGTGTATTCGTTAAAGTCTAACCTTCGACACCGTATAAAAGGGTAGAGAACACATAAAATTTCACTAATCTAATTTTCAGATTCAAAGTAATATTATTTCCACATAAGAGTTTCTTGAACTTAAAGAATTCAGCTCTGGCCTTCTCTATACGTATTCTAATTTCTTTGCTCATGTCCCAGTTCTCATTTAGGGTGATACTGTTAGTTCTCTCTCCGGTTGTTCACCATAAACTGTTAATTCTAACTTTCTATAAATTCTGCAATTTTTATTATTCATCATTTCGTATTTCCTCCATTTATTTAATGAGGGCAGTAAACACTAATAATTTGTCTTTATTTTTGTCTTTGTTTGCTCTTTATCTAGCTAGGCATATTATGTATTATACTTATACTCTTTTAGTATACGTCTGATTAGTTGTTTTCAAATCAGTCCGAAATATTTGCTTGCATTACATCAATGCATCGCGTTTTGTATTCAAGATATGCTCTCAAAGCGTATCATTACAATGACATTGTGTAATAAAAGCTATTAGAAATCCGATATGGTATGTGTCAGTGTGCGTTTTTTTGGGTCACTACGGGTACAACCTTCGTTTCTTTACGGATGATTATTTAGCGCAAAATCTGAGTGAATATTGCATTGAAATGAAATGTTTGTTACGATATCGGTGGATTAATACTGATAACATACTAATTTATTACGTTTTTTGTATTTGTTTAATTAGAATTCAATATTTAAGATATAGATAGGATCTACTGTATAGAGTGTGTAATAATTTAACAAGAATAAAAAACCGCTAAACGCCCCAAAATTTAGTGGCACACACAATATTCCAGCTACAAAAGAGCTGATATGAATATTAGGTGGAGCAAAAATGTAGTTTCATTTTGATGAAAATTAAAATTATAGTTTTATTTTAAAAGATTGTTCCATAGTAATTGCTATATTTGAAGTAAAACGCGCCACAAAAGAGCCTCACACCACTGCAAACTGTATCAAAGAAAATATTTCCAATTATTAATGAAACACCCTGTATATGTATTTCATTTGTTTTGTCTAAGTAAAGTTACCATAAATTCTATATTTATTTTGCATTATACTATACTTATTCTCACTTTGTATCCACACCAGCACTGTCGATGGTTTAAAATGACTAGGTTATTGAGGATCATCGACCTTGCTCATTCCAGATGGCCCCCGGCCAAATACACATAGTACTGTTATTAATTTTACGTTTCTTACGATACTTTGTTTTGATTTAAATAAAATATATATGTGAGAGATGGTTATATCACTTTTTGTTATTCGAAAAATTAAATATATCAGCATAACGAAGGTCAAGGAAGTACAATAACATATAAAACCAATCAAGAAAATCGTTATTTTATTATTATACAGTGGAAATAGCAGATAAAAAGTAAACGATTTTCCGATAAACATATAGAAAATAGAAAAGAAAACAGTGAAGAAAACAAGGATAACCAAACAAGAAATCCACATAGAAGCAAGAGGCAATGAATATCATGATAGTAAAACCTTGTTTTAAAATTTCCATAAGATTTACAATTATGTTGAAATGCTACCTGCCATAAGAAAAAAAAACATTGGTATTGTGACAAGGTATTGTCACTCTTTAAGCAACTATAATTTTTAGACTTAGTGCATGACTAACTATGTCCGTAAAGAGTGATATGGACTCTTGGGAGAATACCGTCATACCTATCTCAAAAAAAAGGTAAAAAATGGATTAGGTTAGTGAACATATTTCAAATATTCTATATTGTTTGTGTAATAAGGTCATAAAGATAGTTTATGGCTATTTCCGTCAGATGACAGAAGTGTCGTTATTGTTATTTGCAAAGAGGGTCATATTAAGTGGACATACTTCTATTGTGTAACTTTACATATTTTTGAGTTATGCCATGTTGGGAAAAAAAAAACAAGTAAATGTTATCATATTTTATTTACAGAAAAAATATACTATTGTGAGATACAGTAGGAAAAATGAAAGAATACCCAGGAACGAACATATAAAACACGCTGTATTTTCCTGTCATCGTGTCACACAAAAAATTGGCCAGGGCAAGTACCTACATGTATTAATTATTGTTACATGTACTTGCACTGGACAATTTTCTTTGTGACACGGTTACAGGAAAATACAGCGTGTTTTATATGTTCGTTCATGGGTATTCTTTCATTTTGCCGACTGTATGTCACATTGTTGCAAAAAACAATAAGATAATACAATACTTCTGTGAAGAATAATGCGTTACTTTCAGTAGTATCCGTCTTGTAAAGAAGTTGAGATTTGGTTTAAAATGTACTGTTTTTATGTTTAAAAACGTATTATTTTGAGTAATGTCAGTATTTTAGAAAATCATTACAACCCAACTATCCACAAATTATTTCGACTTATGACATGCTTTATATATACAGTGATGAGCGCGCTAATGACCGGCAAAATAGCGCAAAAGATGGAAAACAAATTGTGAGATAAAAAGAAATAAAACTAGTAAAGTTGTTAAATTTAGCGATAGTAACATATAAATTGACATTATATTGATTGTTTCCCATCTTTAGACGTATAAGAGGAGTATGTTAACTAAAACTGTCACTTTGACAGTTGCATTTCTCAAACTCGTCCGATACGTCTAAAGGTGGGAAACGATCAATATAATGTCAAACTATAAGTTACTATCGCTAAATTTAACACCTCCACTCGGTTCATCTCTTTTTATCTCACAACTTAATATGTCTTCCATCTTCTGCGTTATTTTGCCGGTTATTAGTGCGCTCATCACTGTATAATATACAGGTGAATATTAAATTCTTAATTGTATGTAAAAAAATGAGCAATAACTACGTCTTAAACCTACCAAAGTTCATTGGCATAACTCAACTGATTTTAAAGCAATAAAATAAATCGTCAGTTTGTAAGAAAAAATTCAACATCCCGTATCTCGGAAACGAAATATTTGCGAACATACGTTTATAAAGCCAACTGTCATTATTTTTTCATGCAGAATTACCCCTTAAAGTTTGTCGCACTTATTTAGAAACACCGTGTATTGATGAAGAACATGTCTAGTTGTTAAAGTACCTAACTCTTTTATTATCCAACATAAACGAATGAATCAACAAGCAAAATGTTAAGAAAACCTGAGGCTATAGTTTGATTTTAATTTCAGTAAATAAGTTCTAGAATATTCCACAGGGTGTGGTGAACTTTTAGAAAAAAAACACAGTTTGATTGGTACACCCGGTATACAATGAAAATTTACCTGTTTAGCAACAATATTATTACAGTACTATTGTTAAAGAATCAGGCTATAACATGTTTGAAAAATCATTTAAATCGGGTAACAGGTTTAGGAAATATGAGACATCAAGAATGACCAAATTTTTAAGTGGGCCGATTTCTATGCACGTAAGTTTATATTAACGATTTAGGGGTATAATCATGCTCATGCTAATGTTAATTTCCGCCAAAAACAATGAAGAAAGTGTATTATGGAGAGTTCAAGAAAGAATTTTCAAAAGAAGACAAGTATTTTTAACGATAATTTACTGCAGAAAGACAGTATTTTTTAGTTTTTACGCTATGGTGTATTTGTTCTTATTTTTGTGACAAATATACATTTTGTAAAAATACAAAACAAACAATTTTAATGAAATTTTAAAATGTTTGTAATTACTATTACTGATATACAGCCAGCTACAGGAACTTCCTCCTTGTGTATTTTAATTTTAATAAAGAACTGAATTATCTTCAAACACATAATTATAATCCTAGAACACATTTTTTGAAAGAAGAGCTTCGGAACTCCAAAATGTTAGGGTCTAAAATAGGAATAAGAAAATATGGGATTTATTGACACCAAAGCCAAAATATTAGCTTTTCGCAATTTAAGGGTAAAGTTTTATGATATTTTTAAAATTAATCGATTTTTTGAATGGTCGTTTCTAAAAATTGTTACATTTTGATATATGACGGTCATCGTCTAAGGTAGTAGTGGATAAGACATTTTACTCGGATCTTTCTGCTAAATGTCCAAACATAAATAACATTCAAATCTAGGCTAAATTTCTCAAACTAGTTAATTTCTGGTAGGTACATATTTTCAAACCACGAGGCGAAAAGCCATAAAAAACCAGAAGCGGAAGCAACAATGTGTAAAACATACATTTAGAACCCCGTTCTCCTCTGGATATCTAACCTACAGATCACAGAAAACAAAGTCTTCAAATTTAGAAGAAAAAAAATTAGAGTAGTATTTATAGAGAGTATATTAGAGAAAGTATTTTTTGAGTTTGAATAAAATATGTAAAAGTTTAATAACAAAATATCAGTTAATTACCAGTTTAATGCATAATCAAAAAATGTAAAACATGAATAAAAGGCTGCGCTGGTAAAAACCAGAAGAGAATTGTTTTGTTTTTGGTTTATAAATCCCCAAAAAATCGAGATTTGTATCGAACAATAATTCAAAATGCATTCAAAAACTGTCGTAACAAAATAAAAGTACTGATAAAAAATTACGGTGAAAATATCGGTTTATGACGTTATAAAATAAAAAACCCAATAAATAAATAAAATATTACAGTGCACTGATAAAAAGCACTAATTACGATGCAAAATAAAAAATCCTTTTTAAAATATTTGCGCTGTTGCCAGAGTGTGCAAATTAACTAAGTTATTTAACCTAAATGAGCAGTGAACACGAAATTAGGCTTAAAATATATGACACAATAAGTAACAACAAGTAGAAAGTAGGCACATCATGTTGTGTCACAGAAGAATATTGAACAGGTAAAAAGAAAGGACAACTAATGCATGTTGTGGAAATGAGAATCTTTAGATCGATAGGTAAGTTGTAAAAGGGATAAAAATCTTGTAAAATTGTTGTTTTGTGGGATTAAAAAGTTGTAAATTCCATGGCTTGTTGAAAAAACAGGTAATGAAGCAGCAGACAGAAATGCCAAAAAAGCCCTAAACGATAACAGTATCCCCATTGTACACCGATGTGTAAGTATGGATCTAAAAATCTACTTTATAAAGCAACTATTCGAAAACTAGAACAATAAATGGAAATCCACACCATCAGAAGATAAAAAATAAGATTGGAGCATGGTAACTACCCGAGATATCCAGACGAAAGCAAACAATTATTTCCCTTTACGACTTGAACATACCCAGTTTTCTCATGAACATTTTTGTTGAAAAGAGAAGAATGCACAATGTGTGATAAGTGTGGTTCACTGAGTTAACTCCTTACAGTAAAACTTGTGACTCCTTACAGTAACACACTTAAAGACATCTTAAATTTAAATAACACTATTAGACTGGGCTGCATCGTCGCGTCGCCCCTGTTAACACGTTGACTGACATTGAGTCAAAAGTGTAAGCAAGTGTTGTGACATTATATTTATGTATTTTGCAAAGTAGAATAGGGAAATTGCTAAATTTTGTTTATGGAAACAATGATTTTTTAACATTTATTGTAAACATGTGGACGACGACCATGGACATCGTGTCACATTTAATATGCATATGACAACGATTTTTTGTCACAACTCGTTATTTTAAAAATGACGTCTATAGACGTTGTGTCACATTACATCAATGGAAATTAGACGTCTATAGACGTTCTGTCCATCAACGTGTTAACAAAATTATCCCGATTCGATTTTTTTGCACAATCTTACTCAAAAAGAGGTCCTTATAACAAATCCACAGGGTGCCAGGAGGTGCCGCGGTCAGAAAATTGTTTAAACACTTTAATCTACTCAATCTCATATTATGTATAAGTTTTTAGTTTGTGAAAACTGTCATTATAGATAGCAGTGCGTGAAGGATTTAAAGTGTGCGTGAAGTAACAATGTGTTTTAAACGGAATTTACTTTTTCGCACTGTTTTTTGGCACACTTTCATATAATCAAATGAGGCCATGTGAGCTAGAGTGGCCTAACTGATTTTAACATTACTTTACATAATCAAAGAAAATGATCAGAAGCTAACAATGTCCGATTGTTTTAGTAGTTTTATGTTGGCCAAGAATCATTAATGGTCAACAAACAATTACTAAAACAATCGGACATTGATAGCTTCTGATCATTTTCTTTAATTATGTAAAGTAATGTTAAAATCGGTTAGGCCACTCTGGCTCTCATGGCCTCTAATATCCTTAACTTTCGTGTTGTCATGGTGATCACATGTGAGCAACACATTACAACAAAAGTTTTGACAGTTTTGTGGTTTAAAAGAAATTAGAATTTTTAAATGTCAAAGTTCTAAAAATTGTAGAATAGAAATTAATTCCAGTGACGAAGAGTTACAGTTTTTTTATTTGTTTATCGAAGATAAAATATTGTGTGAAACTGTGCGTGAAGTACTTTTTGCAAACTTACGCGATGTATAGCACTCGCTCCGCTGTCGCTCGTGCTCTAAACATCACGTGCGTTCGCAAAAAGCATACTTCACGAACTGTTTCATAAATAACTATTTTTTAAACAAATTCAAAAAATTCTAACTTCTTTCAAACCACAAAACTGTCAAAACTGTTGTCGTAATTTATTGCTCATTATGTCATCACCATGACAACGCGAAAGTTAAGGGTATTTGATTATATGAAAGTGTGTCAACAACAGTGCGAAAAAGTAAGTCCCATTTAAAATACATTGTTACTTCACGCGAAGTATTTAAAGTGTGCGTGAAGTAACAATGTATTTTAAATGGGACTTACTTTTTCGCACTGTTTTTGACACACTTTCATATAATCAATTAATAACATAGAGTAGATAAATTATATTATGAGAGTCAGAAAGTGATCATGGTAAAGTTTAAAGCCCCTCCTTCAAGATCCTGAAAAAATTCTTGTCATTATTTTATTACTAAGCTGTTATTTTTAATTATTAAGGTGATACAGTAGCGATCAACAGGTAGCAAAAAAGCGTTCCAAGATTGCGGCTGTAATTTTGAATATTTTTTCGAGATATTTGGCACACGTATTCGTAATATAATAAAGAATGGCGGTACAGAGCCCAATTTGAAAAATATATTAATATGTGGAAATTACTCTGTAATTAAATACAATATTAAAAAAACGATCCTGTACCGCCATTAAGAAGAACAAAAAAATACACTTCCTTCAAATAAACTTTTTTATCCGATGCCTAGATTTTGTGTCATTTTGGAACTACTAAAATTGTTTATTTCATTAGTAGTTCCAAAATGTCACAAAATCTAGGCATCGGATAAAAAAGGTTATTTGAAGAAAGTGTATTATTTTGTTCTTCTTAATGGCGGTACAGGCTCGTTTTTTTAATATTGTATTTAATTACAGAGTAATTTCTACATATTAATATATTTTTCAAATTGGGCTCTGTACCGCCATTCTTTATTATATTGCGAATACGTGTGCCAAATATCTCGAAAAAATATTCAAAATTACAGCCGCAATCTTAGAACGCGTTTTCGCTACCTGTTGATCGCTACTATTTCCTCTTAACAATTAGCGCTATAGTACAGGTGTATCGTCGCCCCCGTTAGCGAAATTATTTCGATTATAGATTTTTTTGCATAAAGTTACTAAAAAGAGGTTCTTATAACAAATCCACACGGTGCCAGGTGGTACCATGGTCGAAAAATTGTTTAAACAATTTTTTTTAAACAAATTCACAAAAATAATGTTTTTACTTCGAACAAATTTTTTTTAGATAATTTGGGTTATTTTGAGAAAAAAGGTCTATTGTGATTTTTCTCTATAATAGATTTTTGTCGAGTTATAGTAATTACGGAATAGGCTTATTTATTAAGCCTTGAAAATGGCTATTTTCGCATGTTCCAAATTTTAAATCGCGTATAACTCGACAACAATCAATTCTAGAGAAAAATCACACAGACCTTTTTGCTCAAAATGACCTAAGGTATCTAAAAAAAATTTGCTCAAAGTGAAAAAATTATTTTTGTGAATTTGTTAAAAAAAATTGTTTAAACAATTTTTCGACCAAGGTATCCCCTGGCTCCCTGTGAATTTGTTATAAAGACCTCTTTTTAAGTAACTTTGTGCAAAAAAAATCTAATCGAAATAATTTCGAAAACGGGGGCAACGATACAGCCTGAACTATAGCGCTAATTGTTGATAATTAAAAACAACAGCTTTGTTATAAAATAATGGCAAAAATTTCTTCAGTATCTTGAAGGAGAGGGGTTTCAAACCTTGATTTGGTTACTTTTTGAGTTTCATAATAATAATTTTTAGTCGAGTTATTAAGCCTTAAAAATTGCCATTTTCGCATTTTTTAAATTTTGTATAGAGTATAACTCAACGATAATCAATTTTAGAGAAAAATTACAAGAGACCTTTTTGTTCACAATGAACTAGAATACCAAAAAAAAATTGTTATAAATGAAAATCATGTTTGTGAATTTGTTTAAAAAAATTGTTTAAATAATTTTTCGACCACGGCACGGCCTGGCACCCTGTGGATTTGTTATAAGGACCTCTTTTTGAGTAAGTTTGTGCAAAAAAATCGAATCAGTATAATTTCGCCAGTGGGGGCGACGCGCAACGATACAGCCCGCTCTATATCGATAATATACCTTTGAAGACTTTAATTTACTAAGCAAAATATAAACATTTTTAGTACATCTAGTACCTTAATTTCAAAATTTATTTTACTAAAACGACTATCATCAATCATAAGAAACTAAAGTATCAAAATTGCTTTGGAAAAGTTCCAAAATCGAGTTTTGCATATTTCCAGCGTATAAGAAGATAATGGAATGTAATTCAATCACTATCTAATAGTTTTTAAGTATTTTTTTATAGTATTGCTTAAATGTTTTTAAAATGCATTTTTATGGGAAAATAATCTTTAGTATTTATGGACAATATTCTTACGTAACGTGCCATATAATTTGATGTTCGACGTAAAAAATTATGTTCTTAAAGTTATAAGGTATTAGCATTTTAAAAAGTTAGCTAAATTGTTTAGTTTCTATGTGCGCTTAATTCAATTTAGTGAGACAAAACACCAGCAAAACCTTTAAATAAAAAGATAATTGATCAAACCATGGCTGTACATATTGCCGAAAACTAATATAAGGAGAGAGGTAATAAATGAAAGAGGAAGTAGACCAGGGCGCATCTGTAGAAAAATTACTACATTTGGACGTTGAGAGGTGACTCAAATTTTTTTCCAGCAATTGCTTGAAAATAACTCAAATAATAATATTTGAGTTATCCCCCTCTCAAAAAGTTCCGGAACATTGTTTAAATAATCATAATGTCAAAAAATGAAAGAAAAATTCGCTTTTTTCTTCGTTTTTTGATTATAACTTTAAAAGTATTCATTTCCGAGAAAAGTTGTACTAACATAAAAGTTGCGTTGTTAAATTTAAAAAAAATGATAAATGCTAATTTAAAAAATAGTCACCCTTGTTGCAAAATAGCAATAATTGCAAAAAAACCATACCAAAACAAGTATTCGCATTTTACGTTTCTCAACCATTTATGCTACACTTAGGAACTTCATATTTCACCCAGAAAAACTTTATGATACAGTAAAACAGTACTGTAAATTTCATTAAGATCGGTTCAATAGATTTTGCAAAAAATTTTTGCAATCCAGCTTTCGCAACAAAAATTCATTTTTTAAAAATGTTACAGGACTGAAAATAAAGCAGATAGCAAATTGAAATTTGTTTTGCTTATAGAAGTGTACTGTACCTTTCATTTGCAATTTGCAAAATTAAAATCGATTAACTACCACGGCGTCAGGATTTTTTTTAAATAAACATTAATTATTGGTGCTACGCGCAGGACAGCGGATAGTTTGCTCTGATTGGGCATTCCAATAACCTTTGATAATGATTGATACATTTTAATTTTTGTTACATTTCGATATAAATAAATAAATTTGTTTATTGCAAAATAAAAACACATACTCTATCTTTTAAAAACACATTTTAAGCAAAATTTTCTTTGTTCATATATTTTAACTTAGAGAATAAAAGTTTATTATTTTTAAACATATGCAATTGTTTAAATAATATTTCACAAACAATAATAAAATTATTTTGATTTTTGTGGAATTAAAATATTAAAATACAACAAAATATAGAGTAAAAAAATAATATATTAGATAAAGATTGGAAGAAATTTTGGTGGAAATCAACTTGTGTGAAGCGAACACCGCTGTCCTGCACGTAGAACCAAAAATTAATGTTTATTTAAAAAATTTCCTGACGCCGTGGTAATTAATCGATTTTAATTTTGCAAATTGCAAATGAAAGGTACAGTACATAGTCCTGTCGCCAGGAGGGGTACAACGGTCTCCTTAATTCGGATGGACTTACCCATTTGGACTTACGTTTTTTTTTATGTATTTTGACCCGTAGAACAGGAATTTTTTGGGTAGCAGTTGATCCGGATGTCGATAAGATTGTTACAAACAAATTGCAAATGAAAGGTATAGTACATTTCTATAAGCAAAAAAATTCCACTTGCTATCTGCTTTGATTGATTTGATTGCAAAATTTATTTTGAAAAATCTATTAAACCGATGTTAATGAAATTTACAGTATTGTTTTACTATATCAATAAGTTCTTCTGGGTAAAATATAAAGGTCCTAAGTGTAGCGTAAATGGTTGAAAAACGTAAAATGCGAATACTTGTTTTTGTCTGGTTTTTTTTCGCAATTATTGCTATTTTGCAACAAGGGTGACTATTTTTTAAATTTTTAACCAATTCTGTATTGTAGGAAATTTAATTGCGCAACTTTTATGTCAGTACAACTTTTCCCAGAAATGAATACATAGTTTTAAAGTTATAATCAAAAAACCAATAAAAAAAATCGAATTTTTCCTTCATATTTTGACATTTTGATTATTTAAACAATGTTCGGGACCATTTTGAGTGGGAGGATAACTCAAATATTATTTGAGTTATTTTCAAGCAATTTCTGCAAAAAAATTGAGTCACCTCTCAAAGTCCATCTAAAAACAGTTGCGCCCTGGACTAAAGACAAAAGACAAATTATAGCCGACAAATAATATGCGTATCATAAAACAACTGAAAATACGCATCCGAAAAATAAAATTCAACTTTTTTCACCTTAAGAAATGGCTAAATAAAGCTTTGAATAAAATCGTTACAATCGTTACAAGGCATTCTATAATAATTCGAATAAAAAACAAATATACTGAGGGGCAAAATTGTGGAATAAATTAATTTTTGAAGATATTCTTCTTTAGCGGCGATTCGATTGAGGGTAAAATTGTACATAAATCTGCGCGCCTGCGCGCATAAACAGCATGTAGTTCATTGCTAATCTTTCAAGATAGGTATGTATGTAACTGTAACCGTGCAAATAAGTCATTAAAAGAATATATTAGTGTTTTTAGTAAATGTATTATTTATTATAATTCTTGTGTTTTTGGATTTGTGTTTCTCTGTAGTAAAATAATAAAATATTATGTAGGCATAACATTTTTACACTATTTGTCGCCGTGTTGTGTAATTATATCCGAAACTTACACGTCAATTACAAGGACCTCGCTGGAGTAGTTGGTAGGGCATTAGCTCCGAGATTGGAAGGACGCGGGTTCGAATCCTTGGCGATTCATTTTTTTTTATTTTTGGTTGTTTTAATAAAAATTTTTTGAAAGTGGTAGATAGGAAAGTTAGTTTAATTTTTAAATAAAATACAAATAACCTGTTAAGTATATTTACTTCGTTTAAATTACCTATATAATAGAAGAATATCTTCTTACGTGCGTACAAAGTACACACACATTCTTTTTTTTTTGAGAATACGTGACTTTGGAGACAAATTCCAAAACAGGTCAATTTTTATATTCAAATTATGATTTTTTGACAAATAGGTGTATCATAATACTGACGTTATCCATTTGGAAATTATTACGTAAACATTCTTCTTTTTCTTAAGGTGCCTTCTCCATTACTGAAGGTTGGCGATAACTACAGCAAATTGTAGTTATAGTGTATCGAATGGGTTCTTAGTATCGAAGGTGTGTCCATACCGGTCCAGGACAAAGTTTTCCTGTTTTCTACAATGTTTAGGAGTTCTCTTTCAGTCACAATTCTTCTCAGCACCTCGTTTTTGGTCACGTGCTCTATCCAAGAGATCTTCAGCATCTTTCGCAAAACCCATATCTCAAAGATTTCTATACGCAGACATTAAAATAATAAAACTACAAATGTCTTTAGGGATAGTCTATCCTCGGCTATCCCTAAAAGGATAATGATAGTTCTATTATCCCTACATAGACCACTTCGGAAATCGTTATCAAAATACAAAACGTTAATAAATCAAACAAATTTTGTTTTTAGTAAAAGACTCTCTTCTAATAATTTAATTTTATTTGACTCATTCATATTGATAATTCAAACATATTTTATACATTCAGACATACAGCGATTAGTGCGCTAATAACCGGCAAAATAACGCAAAAGACGGAAAATATAATACCTTGTGAAATAAAAAGAGATTAAACTAGTAGAGGTGGGAAATTTTCAATAGAAACCTATAAATTTACATTATATTGTTAGTTTCCCACCTTTAGGCGTATCGGAGGAGTTTGGCAACTGCCACTGTAACACAGTGGCGCGCCCAGGGAGGTTTTGGTTCTATGTAGGGTATTCTATATTTTTTATGATAGTTCTATTATCCCTACATACCTAAAAATCTGCGAAAAACGTCTATTTTTGGATGTGAGAGGTGGCATTCGGAATTTTGCAGATAAAGTTAGGTGACACCTTCAGTAAGAATAATTGACTTATGATCCTTCTCAAATATGCCCGGAACAGTAATAAAAAAATTAAAGTACAGTGGAACCTGCTTAATTCGAACTTCCATAATTCGAAATCTTCTTTAATTCGAATTTTTATTCTGGTCCCTAGCATTTCCTATATAAGTAATGGTAAAAATTCGTGAATAATTCGAATTATATTTTGGATAATTCAAACTTTTCTGCTATCTTTTCTGAATATCTTAGAATCTTTTGTCATTACTGAGAAGCTAAATTCTAAAAAGCAGCTAAAAATTTCTCATCTCTTTGGAAAAAAATAAAGTCGGTCTTTTTTATAGCTTGCAAATGTTTTAATTTGGTATTTTTGGCCGAATTTTGTTAGCCAATTTTTTTAGGTTGACAAAACTCAGGCAAGAATAGGAACAAAAACATCTCCAAACGATAAAAATGATCAGCTACTGTTTTTTTGCTGATCAACTACTGATATTTATCATTTGCAGATGTTTCTGTAGGTAATCCTTGTTTTTGTAGATTTATTTTTTAATTCGAATTTAATTCGAATTTTTTAACGGTCCCCTGAGATTCGAATTATCCAAGTTTCACTGTATTTAAAAATTTCGAAAAACATCGATTTTTTCTGCTTTCTTTGCTTATAACTTTAAAATGATTCGTAAAGTCGTGCAGAAATAAAATAAAGATAAGTGAATTTTGTTTGATATACGACTGGTAAAAAATGTCTTAAGGTATTACCTTTTCTGCAATATAGCAATAAATACAAAATAAGGGGGAAAAATAAGTCTGTTGTTATTCAATATTTTTTAACCACTTTGGTGGCACTTAGAACCTTAGTAATTCGCTTAGGAAATTCTTTGTAACATACTTAAATCGTGTAACAAATTTCATTAAAATTGACCTAATATATTTTGCATAATAAATTTGCAATCTAAATGTTTTTAAAAAAGTTCAAATTTTTTAAAATCTTTCTGAACAAAAAGTAGACCATTTAGAAGTTGGCTAATTTTTTACATATAAAGAGGTGCTCTACCTATCTAATACACTTTACAGAATTAAAATCGGATTATTTAAGGGGCCCCAACAATGTTTTAAATTTATAAACAATTTTTTGGCTTATAAACAAATAGCTTTGTTTAATAATAAAAGAATTAATTTTTAGCAATGCAAATAATTAAAACCAGTATAATTTGACTTAAACTTTCAAATGCTGTCAGCAGAATTGCTATTTTATTTTTAGTCAAACGTTATTCGCGTTCAAAAATTGCAATTTCTCGATTTTTTGAAAGTTCCACCGCGTTTATCTTGAAAACTATGCTTCCTACGAAAAAACTTGTAAGAACATTTTTTGCTTGGAATTACCCAACAAATACAAAAAAATGTTATATTTTGCGAAAAATCGATTTTATGTAATTCCTCAAGTTCTTTGTTTTTATCAATCTTATCGGCATCCGGATCAACTGTTACCCAAAAAATTCGTGTTCTACGGGTCAAAATACATAAAGAAACTTAAGTAAGTCCATCTAAATAAAGGAGCCCGTAGCACCCCTCCTGGCCACAGCACTAATTTGTTTATAAGCCAAAAAATTGTTTATAACTTTAAAACATTGCTGAGGCTGCTTTAATAATCCGATTTCTATTCTGTAAAGTGCATTAGATAGGTGAAGTACTTCTTTATATGTAAAAAAATTTACAAATCTTTGTATGTTCTAGTTTTTGTTGTGCAAGATTTTAAAAAATTTAAATTTTTTAAAAAAAGTTTAGATTGCAAAATTATTATGCAACATCTAGTAAGTCAATTTTAATGAAATTTGGTGTACGGTTTTAGCACATTACAAAAATGTTCTAAGTGAATTAGGAAGGTTCCAAGTGTAACCTAAGTGATGGAAAATCATTGAATAAGGACAGGCTTGTTTTGCCCCCTTATTTTATATTTATTGCTATTTTGAAGCAAGGGTGATAAATTAAGACATTTTTAACCAATCACATCTGATTGAAAATTTAATTATCTTTGTTTTATTCCTATAGGACTTTGTTCTAAAATGAATAGTTTTTAAGTTATAAGCAAAAAAAATAGAAAAAAAAACGAAATTTTTTGAAATTTTTAAATATTTTATTTTTTTTATTAATGTTCAGGGCATAGTTGAGAAGGAGCATAAATCAATTATTATTAACGAAGTTATCACCTAACTTTATCCGCAAAAATCTGAATGCCACCTCTCACATCCACCTAAAAACAGATCCTTACTAGTCTAACAGGGATAATAGGATTATGGGACCGTTTTCTTCGATGAGCCTCTTACGTTGCAAAAATACCTTGACCTTTTACAAAATGAATTTAAACCAGCTCTTACAGGCATATGTAAGTGATTGTAATTTGCCAAATGAAAAAAAAAAGAATGTGTGTGTACTTTGTACGCACGTAAGAAGTTATTCTTCTATTATATAATTTCAACGAAGTAAATATACTTAACAGGTTATTTATATTTCATTTAAATATTAAACTAACTTTCTTATCTACCACTTTCAAAAAATTTTTATTAAAACAACCAAAAATTAAAAAAAAAATATGAATCGTCCAGGCAGGAAATGAACCCGCGACCTTCCGTGTGCTTCCGTTCTCTGACCCACCGCTCTACCAACTATGCCACGGAGCTTCTTTTAAGTGACACGTAAGTTTCGGATCTAATTAACAACACGGTGACAAATAGACATATAAAAATGTTATACCTACATAATATTTTATTATCTTACTACAAAGAAAGACAAATCCAAAAATTATAATAAATAATACATTTACTAAAAACACTAATATATTCTTTTAATGACTTATTTGCGCTGATACATAAAATACATACATCTTGAAAGATTAGCAACTAAACGCCATACTGTCTGTGTGTGCATGTGCGCAGATTTATGAAATTTTACTCTCAAACGCGCCAAAAGAAGAATAACTTCAAAAAAATTTTTTTGATACACTGCATTTTTACAATCTACTCTAAACACAAAGTAATAAGTAAATAGTCTGAAAGTAAATTAAGGTGAGTTAGGTACCACCCAGTGACGGTTCTCTAAGTATTATTGTTTATATTGTGATAGGTCGTCTGGCCATATTGTCTTTAGTCTTCTTTCATCAAGTGGTTGGGTGAATAAATTATTTATAAAGTCGTTGGTGTGGTCAGTGGTGCGATTTTTATATTTTATTGAACGATTTTTTATTAAGTCCTTGATTAGTGGGATGTCCAGATCATTGTGAAGTGTCTGGTTGGATACATACCATGGAGCTTTACTTATCATACGGAGAATTTTGGATTGGAATGTTTGGAGTATCTTCGTATTTGAAGGTTTACTGCAGCCCCATAGTTCTATTCCGTAAGACCAAACTGGTATAAGTATAGCTTTGTACAGAAGCCGTTTATTTTCAAGAGATAACTGAGACTTCTTGTTAAATAGCCAGTTCATATTTTTTAGTTTAAGATCTAATTGTTTACGTTTAATTTTAATGTGCGTTTTCCATATGAGTTTTTCATCCAGATGCAATCCCAAGTATTTGACAACTGGCTTGATGGGAATTGGAGTATTATTTATAGAAACTTGAGGACATGTAGATTTTCTGGTTGTAAAAGTAATTTGTACTGATTTGCTGGCATTAACATTTATTTTCCATCGCTTGAGCCAGTTTTGTAATTGGTCTAAATGATTTTGAACTTTTTGTGATGCTACATTAGAGTCGACATCCACTGCTAAGATTCCCGTATCATCGGCAAAAGTAGCTAATAAGGTATCATTCCTGGTTGGAACGTCGCTCGGCTGTAAATATCAGATATAGAAATGGGCCGAGAACGCTACCCTATGGTACGCCAGATTGGATGATGTGGTAATTTGAGAAGTTGTCTTCAATTTTGACTTAGAAATATCGGTCAGTAAGATACGATTTTAGAATAAAGTATAGTTGGTCTGTCATGTGTAATTTCAGTTTATAGAGGAGACCTTGATGCCATACCCTATCAAATGAAAAAATATGGTTTAAACAACTTTCATTTTGTGAGTCCCGTTCGTGACTTTTTAAACAGATGTTTCCCTGACAGATGGATTGGTATCTACACTAGGACCAATAGAATGTCCTTCAAGATCTCCAGATCTTACACCACTTGATTTTTTCTTATGCGGTTACTTAAAATCTAAAGATTACATCGATCGATCACAACTCCATGTAACTCTGGAATTGATCCGCAATGTTCAAGAAGATTTTCGAACATTTAATTTAAACGAAGCCTGTATTCTCACAGCAGCAGTGTATTTTGTATTAAATAAATTATATACATACTTCTTGATGTGTAAATTAATTGAGTTCAAAATTTAAATATTTCTTGCCCACGCTATGTAAATAATTATGTTATTGTTTATATCACTGAATAGAGAATTGAATAACCTTTTAAATGGGCTAGCACATGACCCATATTCCCATTTAAAAAATTATCGGTTACGTTATCAATCCCAGTTGAATAATGTCACCATCATGTCAAAATCAGCCTGTTTCGGGATTTGTCTTCAAAGTCACCTATTCTCGAAAAAATCAATTTGTTCCATAATTTTGTCCCTCTCTGTATAATAACCGGACATACATTATTTAAACACAGTTACGTATAATGTAATATAGTCAAATGTCCGATTTATATCATTAATGTTGTCACAACAATGTTAAAAATGTTCAAACATAAATGACGACCAAAATAGTAACCTTGAGGGCACTTTATCAAGTCGATAAATTAAATGCGAACAAATCAGTAGTTAATCTGTCATTAAAAATAAACATGTTACATTCTAAAGTACATAATTTTGCAAAAAAAGAATGTTTCCAGTAATTTTTACAAGATATGAAAACATTTCGTTTGATAAAAGTTATGTCGCATTTTTATTATTATGTTGTAGTGTAGTAGATGTATAAGTATACCGGGTGGTGAATCGTAAAACGGGCCATAGGAAACTCAATGTAAAATTCTAAACTGTTGAATTCCTGCTTCCCTAATTATTTTACATTAAAAGTCATAAGAAACTAAATCCACAAGGAAAAGAAAAAGTTTTCCTGTAGTTGGCTGTATACCATCAATCACAAAATTGGAAAGAAATCCTTTGTAAAAGGTATAAATTTTTTTTTAAATCCCTTAAAAGGGCTACATCACAACAAAACGTTTTCGATTTTTATAAAAAATCATCATCAGTGTTCGATAAACTGGATGCTAGCTGAGCCACAAAAGAAAATATCTGGGTAAAAACCCTTTACATAAAATATAGATGCCTTAAAAGTGCATACTTCAATAAAAAGGCCTGTGATGGTCACATGGCAAACAGGATAATGCCCTAAGGTAAAGTATACAGGTTTCCCAACACGTGGGATCCAAATTGAGTTGATCACATTTCAATGACTCAATGGCAACCGAGTTTGCCATTTTGAGGTTTCAATTTGGATCCCACGTGTTGGGAAACCTGTATACTTTACCTTAGGGCATTATCCTGTTTGCCATGTGACCATCACAGGCCTTTTTATTGAAGTATGCACTTTTAAGGCATCTATATTTTATGTAAAGGGTTTTTACCCAGATATTTTTTTTGTGGCTCAGCTAGCATCCAGTTTATCGAACACTGATGATGATTTTTTATAAAAATCGAAAACGTTTTGTTGTGATGTAGCCCTTTTAAGGGATTTTTTAATAAAAAAAAATTTATACCTTTTACAAAGGATTTCTTTCCAATTTCATAAGAAACTATTTGTAGAGGATTGAAATATGTATTGAAAACAACTGTTAAAATTGTTCTACGAACAATAATTATTCAAAATTTTGTAAAAATATAATACAATTTTTAGAGTAATACGCCAAAGTTAGGCCACACACAGTGCAGTAATGTATATAAGGTTGCATTTGGTGATAATGAAGTTTATATTAACAATGTGAACTGTCAATTTTTTATTTCTTTTATCCTTTATTGTTTAAAACACAATTAAGTTGATAAGATACCCTCAGTTAAGGAGAAAGTATTAATAATAAAGATATTTTCTTCAGTCAATAGTGTGCGCACTGTCAGTTAAATAATAACGTGTGGCCTAACAGGTCCACACATACCTGCTGCGATAAATACATTATATTTTTCTAAATTTTGGAATGTGTTTAAATCGTAGAACAATTGTAACTTTTGTTTTTAATACATTTTTCAATCCTCTGCAAATAATCATGACTTTTGATGTAAAATAATTAGGGAAGCAGGAATTCAACAGTGTATAATTTTACATTAAGTTTCCTATGGCCCGTTTTACAAATCGCCACCCTGTATATATGTTATACAGTTCAAGTTGATTATCCAGTTGGAGTTGACTATTCTTAGTTCTAGTCAACTCAAACTGCTGGTTTTAGAAGTTGATTTTAAATATAAAATGATTTTTATTCAACATCTGCTAGTAAAAGTAGACTCCAACTCTTCCTCCCAATGCCCTTTACTCTATCGATTCTTTCCCAGTCATTAGGAAAACGTTTACTATAAACAGTCAAAGTATTCTCCAACTAGGATGACTAGGTTTGTGTCTAAAGAGTAAACTCAACTCATGCTTTCTTTATCTGGAAGACGATGTTTCGAGCTCAGCTTACCTAATTTATATGTGGGGATGAACGGTAGTTAAATTAATTAATTAAATAAATAATAGTTTTAATTTAAGTGTTTATCATTTGTTGCTACATTCCTAGGAGGCATGCTACATGTGCCATTTTAAATTGTATTTCATTTTTTTCTTCTTGCAGAAACCTTTGTTGGACATGTACTTTGTCTGGCAGAAGCAACTGAAAAATCGCTGTTTATTTCCTGATGATTGTGCTGTTGCAACTGTTCTTAGAGCCACTGCTACTGGCCCCTGTGTGCAAAAAATAATTTTGGCGCCCCTTAAGCATTTTGGTTCATGTTTATATATTTATTTTTTTAAGGAAGTTAGGTGCTTGAAATACTGCAAAAAACTGAACTTTAAGTCATAATAAGTTTTAATGAGTTTTCCCCGAAAAGTGCTTAATTTTTTGGTTATTTCACTTTGAAATATTCGATTTGGATTTTGACGAATAAGAACGTATTTTTCATGAGTTTCAATTTTGTCTAGGGACTTCATGATTATACCATTTTTTCGTTTTTTATGAGCTACCTTTTTTGATAAGAATATTTTTTCGATAAAATACGATAGTTTTTAAGTTATTTGCGAAAAACGACCTAAAAACCGTGTTTTTGTCAAAAAATAAACATTTTCACTCGCAAATAACTCGAAAAGTATTGATTTAGTTACAAAACTCTAAAGAACAAAATTTGCTTAGAATTAGTCTGTTTATCCATTTTCGGACTTATTTTTAAACCCATATTTTTTCAGCCCCGAGAAGGGGTAACTTTCTCCCCTTAGCAAAAGCAACCAACTTCACAAGTCCAACTTTGAAGTGAAGGGAAGTAATAGAACTTTAATCCAAATTTTCATGCAATTCGGTGGTGACCCTAAACATTACACGGTACCGCCGTATTTCACGTTCATTTACCAATCCTATTGGATTGATAAGAATAGAACGACCCGCATGCAGCCCAGATTTCAATCCTATCGAGCATCTATGGGATAAATTGAAAATAGTTATTCGCCGTCATCCTAGGCCTCCAGAAAATTTGATACAGTTATATCCCTGGTAGAGGATACCAATACACGTACCTACAAACCGATGCAAAAATCTTGAAAATCGGAGTACAAATAATAAAGTTATAAATTGTCAAACTTAATCTTAATATCTAAAATTTTTAGTGGCGGAATTTTGTTCCGGTGAGTGTATATTGTAAAATACTTATTATTCTGATCTGTCAGTCGTTCTTCAAGAACAAAACAACGTTTTAAAGATCACCGTCACTTTAAATATGATTTTCTACAACCGTGTTAAAAATGCAATTTTTAGCACTCCATACGAGCGTTAAAAATGCTACTTTAAGGCACTAGTGCTTTAAAATTTTTATAGCACTGCAGTTCGTATTGACCGTATAGGCAATTTTGATGTAATGTCAAAAAAATATAAAAATGGAATAGGTCTGGATCCCGCGTATGAAAAAAAAGTTGATTAATAGCAAGCTGAAAATTTGTTAATAGCTTAAGGGTGTCTAGTCGGACAAACTTTGATATATGGGAACACTTTAACAGGGGAAGTTTTAATTGTGGAACAGGTTAAAAATTTGGAACGGTCAGACCACGAAAACGGCACATGTATTTTGTCCGACAGAACAGACTTAAACTCTCCGAACAGAGATTAAACTCTCATGCAAAAATCAGACTGCTATTTTTCACCAAGTGGGCGTTTTAATGAGTGTAACATGTAGAATATGTCAAATGACAGGAATTATGACAGGTGATAAATAGCAGTCTGATTTTTACATGAAAGTTTAATCTCTGTTCGAAGAGTTTAAGTCTGTTCTGTCGGACAAAACAAATGTGCCGTTTTCGTGGTATGACCGTTCCAAATTTTTAACCTGTTCCACAATTAAAACTGCCCTTGTTCCAGTGTTCCCATATATCAAAGTTTATCCGACTAGACACCCTTAAGTTATTAACAAATTTTCAGCTTGCTATTAATCAACTTTTTTTTCATACGCGGGATCCAGACCTAGAATGTCAGTCAAGTTCAAGTAAAAGTTTTTGTAAATATTGTCCTGTAATTACGTTTGTAGAAAAAATATTGTATGATATGCGTGTTAAAAAGTACATTTTTAAGGCACTCATGTGAATTGCAGAATGAGCGAAGCGAGCTCTGCAATTCACATGACAATTCACAATTCACAATTCACAAACTTTCACATGCGTGCCTTAAACGTGTACTTTTAAAACTTATATAATAAATAACTATTATTGTGTATTTATATCTAATCCTGTTTAATGTCTCAACTTTTGTTTTAAACTTAATTTTTTTTGTAAATTTTTTACCCTGGGTTTTGGTTCCCCTACAGGATGGCGCCCGTGTGCATTGCACACTTTGCACATATGGTAGCGGGGGCCCTGTCCTTATCCATTAGAACTTCGTTTTCAATAATTATGTTTTTAGAGTATAGACTAAATTGACACTTAAAAGAAAAATATTTCATTTCACATGTACAAATCTACTTGGCAGCAAGAGTTCATTTCACTGAATACTAAAGGCTTAATCACCACTCCTTTCTTTTTGTGTTTCAACTTTTGAAAGCACGGCTCACATAATTTTATAAAAAGCGCAATGGCTTTTATACTGTGACAATTTCCATACCTTGTTTTTACTTGATTATTTATTATATCTCTTCCTCCATGCCTTGAGGATATGTGTGCTTCATTCAGAACTGAGAACAGACGAGTATCATGTAAATAATACCTAATCGATCCCTTTTCAATCACATGTGGATTAATTTAGGAACACTATTCACTTCAATAACAGCGTATCTTTTTTAGATTTAACGTTCAGATTTCTGACTTTTTTAATGTATTATTCATAGATACTTATCTTTTAATGGTGTCAAATTATTTGCTTTTACCCTCAAATGCGTACCCTCATCTCTTAGCTTCCCATGAAAAAGATCCGCATGGGTTTGTGACATTTTAAAAACAATCAACACGAATGTCACTTATTAAAACTTGAAACACCTGAATTTAAGAAAGAAAAAAAATTAAGTATTCGAAAATCTCAAGAAGCGGAACCATCACAAATACAAACACCAGATTCTAGAAATAAAATGTTACTGGGTATGTTCAAGTCGTGATAAGTTGATAACAGTCAAAGCAAAGAGAAGCGCACGCATCAAAAAGAGTTGATTCTCTTTTACCTGGGATCTACTTTCACTGACAAGGGTTAGGAAAAGTTTACTTCAACTAGTAAAAGTTGAATTTAATTTTACTTACTGCTCGTTTTAGTTTGAGTTGACTCGAACTAAAAATGGTCAACTCTGACTGAGAATCAACTTGAACTGTAAAGGCACCTATCCACTATGTTGGCGCTCCGCGCTCCTGCAACTGCTACACATAGTGAATACGTTAGCGCTCCCGGACCGTGCAACAGCGTGCGTTTTTCCTCTTCGGTGCTCCAATTTGTGGCGGTTAATATATAGAGGAGCGCATGCCGTATCGAATGGAGCAGTTGCAGGTGGCAAGGAACGCCAACCTATATAGTGATAACGTGCCTTAACATTTATACAAAACAGAGAAACATCGTTTGATAGTCACCAATCTTCTGTTGAAAACAACACATTAAGAAGATGTTGGATGGTTGTACAACTAGTACGACACTATTCTCGAATTATTAAAGGCTTTTATTTAATTCAATAGTTTGCGTCAAATTTTTAGACGTTAATTTGACTGCCTTTTCTTCAATGCAAATGAATGAAAATTTGCAGACATATGCATTCGCGGGAACAATACACGAATAGTCAATAAAATTTTTTTTCATGTTTATTAATTGTTTAAATAAAAAAAAACGATTTTAATGGAAAACGCTTAAACTCTCTTGTTATTTACAATGTAAAAACTTGAAATTTTACGGATTGTATAGCTAGTGGTATGAACAATACATAATTTCACTTTTTACGTTAATTGTTTACGTTATGCTTCATTAATAAACAATAAAGTTTCAAATTTTTTGCCGATTCCGACTACTTTTCATGTTAGTACATCATATGTTTTATACATATTTTAATAAACATGACGATATATTTTAATGTTTGAATAGTGTAAGACTAAAAAGTAAAAAATAAAAAAATATGAAAAAAAATTTTTAAGAAACGCTTTTCTTTAGTTACGAGTGACTAAAATTAAAAATATTATAAAAAATCAACTAAACAGCAAAAAATAAAAAACAATTGAAAAAATCTAACACATTCGTTAAAGAAAAGCGTGGGGCGAAAACCGTTTATTCGATGAACACGCGCCACGCTTTTCTTTGACGGATGTGTTAGATTTTTCAATTCTTTTTTATTTTTTGCTGTTTAGTTGATTTTTTATAATATTTTTAATTTTAGTCACTCGTAACTAAAGAAAAGCGTTTCTTAAAAATTTTTTTTCATATTTTTTTATTTTTAGATTATATCTGCTCGAAGTACCAAAACTATGAAATGAAGCCAATTGACTCGTCTGACCCTATACAATAGAATATATTAAACGGCGATAATTGATTCCCCCGCCATGAACGCCGACAGCGAGATGCAAGGGGGTACCTCCCTGTCGAGAAGTAAAGTAAACGCTTGTTCACAGGGCCGGATTTAAGAGGGGGCAGGCTGGGCAGCTGCCCGGGGCCCCCACATTTCGGGGGCCCCACAAAGCCCCAAACATAAGAGGTTCATTTCAACAGAATTGGCAGGAGCTATAGGAACTCGACATCGACAATGTACCTATGTTAAGTATAAAATGAAGGAGCGTAGGAGTGATAATATAATACATTGCTCATGGTTATGTTTTTTACCGTGAGTGTATTGCTAAGTTTGTAAATTCTTATCTAGTGTTCGTACACATTTTAGCCACAGAGGAATGATTGGAAACATGCAGATAGTAGGCTTATGGATCACGAAATGTCTAAAGCACACGAAAGAATTGGGCGTATTGATACTGAAATAGCAAAACAGGCCGAAGCAATAAAGAATTATTGGAAAATACTTACAGACTAATTTTAGTGTTATAAAGTTTATTTGTGAACGAGATTTAGCATTTCGCAGCGAAAATGAGTTGTCGAGTTAATCACTACAAAATGAAAATTATTTGGGAATACTCCAGTTATTAGCTGAATATGATCAATTTTTGAAGCACCACATTAATAAATATTCAAATCCTGGAAGCGGACATGCCAACTATCGTTCATCAACCATATGTGAGAAAATTGTATATCCGATGGGTCAAAACGTATTAAATGAAATAGTTTCAAGGATTAAGAAGTCAAAATATTATTCAGTTCATATCAATCGATTAACTGTGATATTTCGTTACATAGAAGGTTTCACTCTTGTTGAAATGTTTATCATATTTTTGCCAAATCGCGGTCATAAAGAAGAAGATATATTTAATTCTCTAATGACATTTTTGTAAGAACATGATATCGATTTGAAAAACTGCAGGTGACCGTCCTACGTTAATGCGTCAGTTATCAGTGGAAAATACAATGGTGTTCAGGCTGAAGTTATAGAACAAAAAGGTACGTAGGTAGTGGGTGCTCCGTGCTCGGTGTAGCTGCTCAAATGGATACGACATGCGCTCCCCTACATATAACCCGCAAACCGGTTGAATTAAAGAGGGTGAGCGCCGTGGGGCGAGCACCAACGTATCCACTATGTGGAGCTGCTACACGGAGCACCCACGTATGGATACGTACCTTAATATCTTGGAGTTGTGGATTCCTTGTGTCGCCCACTCTCTAAATTTAGTTTCAAAAGCTGCAACTTTAACTTAGAAGAACTAACTATATGTATTTTTCACTTCTACATATATATATATATATATATATATATATATATATATATATATATATATATACATATATATATATATATATATATATATATATATATATATATATATATATATATACAGCTTGTCAACAGAATGTTTAAAAGCTGCGTCTTTAAGCGATAGCAACGCAGACCGTGGCAAAAATATTATTGTTCCTAAAAGAGCAAATACAACTAGATGATCATGGAGGTGATGCCGCAAAAGAACTACTTAAAGGTTATAATCAGATTAAAGGAGCATTATCCAAAATTTCGGAAAACTATGAGGAACAATTTGAAACTCGTAGCATTGCAAATGGTTTGTACCTATAATAGAATGTGTTTACTGGAAACAGAGAGGATATTAGGGAGGACAAACAGCATAAGCCGTATTCTTCAAGGTCCAAATATTGACCTTAATTCAGGAGTGGCAGCACTTGGGTCACTTAAATAAATTATACAGTCAAGACGTGACAATTTTAAAAGATATGAGAACATTAGAGAAGTTTAGAACTCAAAATTTGATCGCTATAATAAATCACTTCATTACCTCTTTAAGTCAGAGGCTGTCTACTCATTCCAATTTTGGATTTTTACTTCTTCTTCTTCTTATGCAATCCACTAATGGATGTTCGCGATCACGTTTGACCATTTTTCTCTATCCCTTGCAGTATGTATTATGTCTACTATGTTTTTTAGTCCTGTCCATTGTTTGACATTACGGAGCCATGACATTTTCTTCCTGGATTTTTACATCATTTTGGAAAATTTAACTCTCAATGAAATTGAAGCTCACTCACTAAAGCTTGCCAACATTTATAGCAATCATTTAGATGAAAACTTGTGTGTCCATCTGGTACAGTTTGTAAGATTCTTTAATTCATTTAAAGGGGAAATCAGCTCATCAAATATAAGCAAAGAACTTCAAATGTACCAACTGCTATAAAAAAAAATATGAATGATGCTTTTCCAAATGTTGAGGTGACACTTTTTTATATTTGGTTCTGATGCTAACTAATTGCAGTTGATAGAGATCATTCTCAAAATTTAAGTTAATTAAAAATCGACTTCGGTCTACGATGGGCCAAGAGTGTTTGAATCATCTCTCTATAATGAGCATTGGCCACGATGTCTTAATGCAACTAGATATGTTCCACATAATCAAGAAATTTTCAATTAAAATATCTCGAAAAGTTCCCGGACTTTAACCATACATCTTATTATTATTTTTAATCTTTTACTGTAGCAAGTTACAGCTCTTGTACTTTTTATTATTTAAAAATATATTTATAAAAGTAGATCAACATTTTTTTAATGGTAGGAGGTAGGGCCCCACACCAATTCTGCCCAGGGGCCCCCACTGCCTTAAATCCGGCTCTGCTTGTTCAATTGAAACGCACCTTTGGTCAGGTTGGCCTTGGAAGTAATTCTAACCACTCAACTGATGTTTTGCAAGTTAGTTATGTTTGTAAACATTATGTTTCTAAACGTCACACTGATCATTTCCTGTCATTTTTATTTTACTGTGAATTTAAGTAATGTGGCTTAAAAGTGGCCGTTTGTTGTTAAGAGTCTGTCCAAAATAATCAGCGTGTGGTCATTAAATTTTAGTTTGCTGAAGGTTTGCAACCATTGTAAATTCATATGTGAATGCAAGTAGCATATAGAAACGCATGGTTTGATTATTTAACTGTCAAGGAATAATGTCGAGAAAAGTTAAGAGTGGAAGACAGGAGGTGAAGGGTGAGCAGTGGCCAGGTGCGTTGAGTAATGCATCAACAGACAGAAATGTAGCATGTGTGCAAGTCTTGATTAAAGACAATCGTGGAATTTCAATAACAACTATTTCAGAAAATATTAGAGAGAGTAGAATAGGGCATTGCTTGTACATTTAGTTCTTATACATGTATATATCCAAGGAATTCTTCACAAATTATTGGTATTTTAGCATCTTGATCATAAAGTAGATATCGAAAACCGCTTGATAATAACAAATTGGTCTATGCCACTAATATCAGCAGTCTCATCAGCTAAAAAATTAAAAGTCGAGGCATGTTTCAACATCGGAACAAAGTTGAAACAATTCGTTGTGAATTTGATGCGATATGGTATAAAAAAATTTGCTCCTGATTCTAAATAAGTCTTCAGAATCTCGTTCGCAAGTTAACTCGAAAATGTAGCAGATCTGTAAAAATAAAACCCTTGACTACTTTTCCACGAATTATACGCCACACTACCCTGATTTGCCAGTAAAGAAGTCACCAAGTGACTTCTTTTTATTCTCATCCATCGAAAGTAATTTTTTTAACAATCCTTTCTAACTACACAAAAAACCGATTGTTAACTGAAAAAACTAGTTCTGTATTTAATCTTGTTTAATAGTAGGTGTAGATGCAGTTGCACCTCCCTGAAAGTAATTCTTGCGACGCCCATGTCCTCCACTGAGAATTTTGAGGTTTGTAACGAACAGTGACAACGCAATTTGTAATTGCATTTACAGCTGTATTATGTACATAATCAAATTTATTGTTTTCTAACTTTTAAATCGACATAATCAGACATTTTCTTAACTCTTACATTTACCTATGTATGTTTAACTTTAATTGTTTTGATTCCTTCTTCACTATTTTTAATATTATAGGCATTATAATAGGCATATATACAATCATTGGTATGTTCAAACAATCACACCAGATCATTGTTTTTTGGCTTAATATAGCAGTTTGAAATTTTAAAATGAATCCTGGTCTACAATACGCTGGTGTCTGATCGGCCTATGGTGGCGCAGTACGCCAAGAGATAAGGGCTTGCGACTTTTTTATATCGACAGTTTTTAACATAAGTATAAAAAAATTCACAAGGAAGAATTTCCTGTAGCTGGCTGTATACCATTAATTACAAGTAAAATTTAATAAAAAATTTTATTCTGGTAAAAGGTATATGTATTAAAAAAAAATGAATAACCATTTTCAATTTATATACAGTATATGTATTAGTTTATAGTTATATAGGGGCTTTTTAAACTAATATAGATACCTTTTACCAGGACAAAATTTTTTATTAAATTTTACATAAAAAAAAATTGTCGGACAAAAATTTTGGGTCGGCGACAGTTCGTAACTATACATATTCGTAACGGTACAATTCGTAACGTCAACGTTTAATTTTTTTTAGCAAATTTAATATAACTGAATTTATACAAAAATTAATTTTGCATACATTCCTATACTAAAAGTAATGGCTGTTTTTTAAGACCACTTCTTTTTAAATACACACTTTACACATATTTTTGCATACATTCTTGTTAATATAACAACATAATTTTGTTTTATTTTTAATTATCACTTTAAAGTAGTACCTAAAACTAAGTGTGAAAAATAATGAAACAATTTTTTATTTACCTACATAAAGTACCTCAACAACTATGGCCATTGTAGACCAGTAAGGATCTATGAAAAAACGTCTATTTTTGGATGTGAGAGGTTATTGATTAATAGTATTTTGTATTTTGACAACGAAACCCGATTTGGGCTTCGAAACGATAATAAATTCATTTTTTAGTAAAATTGTGGCTTATTGCCCATAGAAAATACTTAATTGCAAAATTATTATGCAAAATCTAGTAATATAGGTCAATTTTAATAAAATTTGGTGTACGGTTTTAGCACATTACAAAAATCTAAGCGAATTAGGAAGGTTCCAAGTGTAACCTAAATGATGGAAAATCATTGAATAAAGACAGGCTTGTTTTGCCCCTTATTTTATATTTATTGCTATTTTGAAGCAAGGGTGATAAATTAAGACATTTTTAACTAATCGCATCTGATAGAAAATTTAATTATCTTTGTGTTATTCCTATACGACTTTGTTCTAAAATGAATAGTTTTAAGTTATAAGCAAAAAAAGTAGAAAAAAAAACGAAATTTTTTGAAATTTTTAATTATTTTTATTTTTTTTATTAATGTTCCGGGCATATTTGAGAAGGAGCATAATTCAATTATTATTAACGAAGTTATCACCTAACTTTATCCGCAAAAATCTGAATGCCACCTCTCACATCCACCTAAAAACAGATCCTTACTGGTCTATTGGTACAGGAACACTAACATTAGATACATTATTAAATAACGAAAACATATAATAATTGTATAACTTTAACTAATGTCTATTATACCCTATTCCACGAACATACGCCTGTTTTGGATTACTTCGACAACGAATATTTTACAGTGGCGTAACTAGTCTGACCTGCGCCCCAATGCAAGTATCTCATGCGCCCCTATTCCCAGACTTATTCCCGCCCCCCACACAATTTCCTACGAAACTAACAATATTTCTCCGTACTTTCAGGAGATACTATTTCAGTACACACTGAAATACTATTTCAGTACACACAATCAGAGAACAATTATTCCAACAAAATATAACAGTAATTTTAAAGTTAATTATTAAAAAACATTATTATTCAAAAAATTAATTGAAAGTAAAATTAAGGGGCTATCCTAGTGTAAAAGTACGAAATGCACATACTTTTTTGTTAATTTTTAAAATAAAAAGAACTGTACCAATTGTTTTGAAAATTTGCATGAGCATTTATTATAAAAACAAGTACACGAAAAATAATTTTCATAAAAAAATTTCGAAAATTAAACGATTTATGCGCCATCTACTTTCACCGTGAAAATAAAAATATAGCTCCACTGCTGCAGTAATTGGGACTAATAGAGACCCTGAAACATGAAATTTCAAAGTTATTATTGAAATATAAGTTATTTTCTATACCATCAACTAGGGGTATTTGTGGCCGGCCACAGTTGCTCGTCTGTGATGCAACGTCCACGCCACATAAGAACCGACGGTCAATCATCGGAAACTACATATTTTTGTGGATCCACAGAGTCGCCCGTCTGTTATGGCGCTAATGGAATAAAATACCACAAATACTTTTTTACATTTTTGAAGTTATACTTCTTTACGCGCGATATGAGGGTGAATTTTAATAGGATTAAAACCTTTGATCCCGGTGCAGTCGCATTACAACTTTGTTCTGATTGGATGTTCAAATGACATGACAAAAATTATCCAATATGGCAGCTGTGGCATAGCTGTGGGACTGTGGTTTGGTTATGTATGGTTGTTGCGTTTTAAAATTTGTAGAAAGAGAAACAACAAACAAAAAGTTAGTTAATGGTTATACTGCCTTTTTAAATAGTTTTCATATTATATTTTTGGACTTGTTAACATAGAAGAGATCATTGTTGCATGCCAATGTGAAAGCCCATCAAACTGTGACTAGTATGAGTGCCGCAAAATTACTGATAAAAAACCTATTAGCTCGAAGGCGTAGAGAACTGTGGATAACAACAATCAACCGGGACGATCTACGATCTCGCTTATTCAAAGCTAAAGAATCTTACACTGGTAAGTGTTTTAAAAATAGTTGATCAAATTTTGTTATGATATTTGAACATAGCCACTTTGCACGATGCAAGTGATTGCGAAATTTATTAGTCGTTATACGGGCTCTGATTGGGTGTTGAAATGATCTGTCAATAATAAATAATTGTTCAATATGAAGGTAAACAAATGTATAATATATTAGTTTTATTGTTGTGAGGACAGAAACAAAAAAGTTTATAATTGTAGTGATTTTTAAATAGTTTTTAAAGCAACAGGTACGTAATAATTGTAAATGTATCATAGGTACCTACCTATTTGAACCTACCAAAATACATAATATGTAATACTTTTATTTACATAATTTGACTACCATCAAAATTTCTATCAATATTCACCTAATATATTGTTTTCTTACTCTATGTTTTGTTGTATTTTTTCAATTCTAAATCATTTCAATTCAAAATCAAAATAATTTGATTTACATAATTCAAAAATGTCAAAAGTTTAATCCGTTTAGTTAGTCGATCTTCGCACATAATGACACCCTGTCTCCGTGGCGAAGCGTTTAATGCGAGTGAACCCCAATACAACGCCAATACCAGCCGCGCTGGTAAGTTGGTTCGAATCCCAATAGAAACTTTTATTTTTTTATTTTTTTATACATTTTATGATTGTAAGTATATTTATTATGTAATTTTATTTTCAGAAAATACTTATTTAGTTAAAAAAATTTCCGACAATTAATGTTCAGAAATCATTTGTGGCATTTTTAATGTGTTTGTGTGTGTTTTATTCTTTTATTATTTTAATTTTTGGCACTGTTTTAATAAAAATGTTTGAGAAGTAGGAAGTATAAATTAGTTTAATATTTAAATAAAATATAAATAAAAAGTATATTAATTTCGTTTATTATCATATAATCATATAATAGAAGTATAACTTCTTACGTGCGTACAAAGTACACCCACATTCTTTTTTTATTTTCGGGAAGCTACAGAAAGTTTTGCTTCAACATATTTTTTTGCTAAAATTTTTCCAGAATATCAGTTTTTTACGCCCCCATAAGGACTGCGCCCCAATGCACCGCATTGGTTGCATTGGCGTTAGTTACGCCACTGATATTTTACTGTGCAAAATAAGAAGAACGAAAGTAAATTGCAAATTACATCGTTGTTTATTGGAATAATTATTAGCGCCATTTACTTTCGTACTTCTTATGTTGCACAGTAAAATATTCGTTGTCGAAGTAATCCAAAAAAGGCGTATGTTCGTGGAATGGCCCATATATTAAATTTATTCTTGTAGAGCGAAGCGGTTTTTAAAAACGATATGGTGTTCATGATCTCTGTAGGTTTGTTGAACAGTTCTTTAACATTAGGTTTCATAGTAAGTGATGTATACAGGTTGGTGAATGAATTACAGTCGGTGAGGATGTGTTTCACAGTCAGGAAAACATTGCAATGAAGGCAAGTTGGACGAGTTATGAAACAAATTAAAACAGTTTGATAATAATATATTTAGTATAAATTAATACAATTTACATTACTAGATTATACAGGGTGTCCCGAAAAGATTGGTCATAAATTATACCACAGATTCTGGGGTCAAAACTAGGTTGATTGAACCTCACTTACCTATATACAATAGTACACACAAAAAAAGTTACAGCCCTTTGAAGTTACAAAATAAAAATCGATTTTTTTTCATATATCGAAAACTCTTAGAGATTTTTTATTGAAAATAATCATATGGCATTCTTATGGCAGCAACATCTTAAATAAAAATTAAAGTGAAATTTGTGCACCCCATAAGAGTTTTATGGGGGTTTTGTTCCCTTAAACCCCCCCAAACTTTTGTGTACGTTCCAATTAAATTATTATTCTGGCACTATTAGTGAAACATAATGCTTTAAAACTTTTTTGCTTCCTAGAACTTTTTCGATAAGCCACTGTTTATCGAGATATTTTGAATATTTGTCGAATCCACCACATATTTGTATATGGCTAACTACGATTATAGAGACCTGTTAATAATCTGAAAATTTATTTAATTTACATTTTTATAATTGGAACGTACACAAACATTTGGGGGGTTTAAAGGAACAAAATCCCCATAAAATTTGTATGTAAATATATTAAAAAATAAGCCGCATCTCGATAAAAACTGGCTTATCGAAAAAATACTAAGAGGTAAAAAGTTTTAAAAACGTTGTAATTAACTAATGGTATCACAATAATAAATTAATTAGAACGTACAAAAAAGTTTGGGGGGTTTAAGGGAACAAAATCCCCATAAAATTTTTATGGGGCAGACAAACCTCACTATAATTTTGTTTTACGATGTTCCTGCCATAAGAATGATACATCTCCATTTTCAATAAAAAATCTATAGTATAGTATAGTTGATCCAAAAGATGGCATAACCCAGACATCCAAAGTGAAAGTTATCCTTCAACACCAAATTGTTCTATATGGTCCACACAATGTCCAGAAAAAAGTCACACCATTTTGAGCGTCGAGTTTGAGGGGGGAGAGGGGGAGAAATCGGTAAATTCGTAGTTTTTTAAGTTTTTCGCCAATATTTCTAAAACTATGCGGTTTAGAATGAACAACCCTCTATACAAAATTGTTCTACATTAAATTTGAAATAAAAAAGGCCCTATGCATAATCTTTCTAAAATAAATGGTTCCAAAGTTACAGAGGTAGTATAGTATAACTGGTCCAAAAAAAGGCCTAACCCAAACATCCAAAGTAAAAGTTTTGCTCTAACACCAAAATGTTCTATATGGTCCACATATTGTTCAGTAAAAAGTTACACCATTTTGAGCATCCGGTTGGGGAGGGAGATTGGAGAGAAGCCGGTAAATTGGTAGTTTTTTAAGTTTTTCATCAATATTTCTAAAACTATGCTTTAGCGTAAACAATGTTATATACAAAAATCTTCTACATGAAATTTAAAACAAACAATGTTTTATACATAATTGTTATAAAATCAACCGTTCCAGAGTTACGGAGGGTGAAAAGTCGAGGTTTTCGATACTTTTTATATTTTTTGGGCAATATTTATGATATAACTATACCAAAAACCCGGACATCCAAAGTAAAAGTTATCCTCCAACACCAAATTGTTCTATATGGTCCACATAATGTTCAGAAAAAAGTTACACAATTTTGAGCGTCGGGTTTGGGGGGGAGAGGGGGGAGAAATCGGTAAATATAAAAAGTATCGAAAACCTCCAATTTTCACCCTCCGTAACTCTGGAACCGTTGATTTTATAACAATTATGTATAGAACCTTTTTTGTTTTAAATTTTATGTAGAACATTTTTCAATAGAACATTCCTTACGCTAAAGCTTAGTTTAAGAAATATTGACGAAAAACTTTAAAAAACTACTAATTTACCGACTTCTCCCAATCTCCCCCCAAACCGGACGCTCAAAATGGTGTAACTTTTTACTGAACAATATGTGGACCATATAGAACAATTTGGCGATGAAGGAAAACTTTTACTTTGGATGTCTGGGTTAGGCCTTTTTTGGACTAATTATATATACTATACTACCTCCGTAACTTTGGAACCGTTGATTTTAGAAGGCTTATGCGTAGGGCCTTTTTTAGTTCAAATTTAATGTAGAACAATTTTGTGTAGAGGGTTGTTCATGCTAAACCGCTTAGTTTTAGAAATATTGACGAAAAAACGTAAAAAACTAAGAATTTGCAGATTTCTCCCCCCTCTCCCCCCCAAACCCGGCGCTCAAAATGGTGTGACTTTTTTCTGAATATTATGTGGACCATATAGAACAATTTGGTGTTGGAGGATAACTTTCACTTTGGATGTCTGGGTTTGGGTCTAACTATACCATACTACTAATAGTTTTCGATATATTGAAAAAAATCGATTTCCCTTTTGTAACTTCAAAGGGCTGTAACTTTTTTTATGAGCACATTTGTACTAAGGTAAGTTAGGTTCAATCGAACTACTTTTGACCCCAGAATGTGTGGTATAATTTATGACCATTCTTTTCGGGACACCCTGTATTTATTTTAAAAAATAATTTTAAAAATTTATTTATGTACGAAACATGAAATGTACCTATCAAAAATATTTATCCTGATACTGGTTCGTTAAATTGATAAACGTAATTTCAATTGTAACTGTAATAAAGGTTAGTTTCCACATCAACAAAAATAAAGAAAATGTTGATGTTATGAATTGAACCGTTACGAATATGTATAGTTACGTACTGTCGCCGTTACAAACTGTCGCTGTTACGAACTTTGCTGTTACGAATTGTCCGTTACCATTTGTGTGGTCTTGATCCAACCGAAATAACAAATATACGAAGATTGGATAGTATGGTCGTCAAAAAGTAGTATAGAATTGGACTTAAGAGACAAGAGTGTGTAAGATGAGTGTAGCAAGAGAATCACAATATTTGTTTAAGGGGAAAGGCCCAAATTGTCGCCTGTCAAAATTTTTAATGTGTTTTAAATGAATTCATTTTTTCGAATCCTGAGAAAACTAACAAGTATTTTTGAAAAATTTTAACGCAGAATGAAAGGCTACGTTATTAACGAGGGTCTAAAGTCCCTTCGTATAAATAAAAAGTTTCTTTTGAATGTAATATTTGCAATTAAAAATCACACTAAATTTTCTCTTTTATTTTCACCCCTGTAACTTATTCAAATAAATATTATAGAAGTTTTCAGGGACTTTCTGCTCTCAGTAATAATGTAATCTTTAATTCTGCGTTTAAATTTTTCAAAAATGTTTATTAATTTTCTCAGAATTCGAAAAAAAAAATTATACATTTAAAACACATTGAAAATTTTGACAGCCGATATTTTGCGCCTTTCCCTTTAATTGATTAAAAAGACACAAAAATATATATGAACATTTAAAAATATATATATATTTTGAAAATAGAATTCTCAAAATAATATTAAAGTAATAATTTTTAGCCACTGTACTATAGGCTATTCATTATGTATTTTAGAAAGGAACTACAGCGTAAACGGGATTTTATTGTTCCATACGGTCAATGGACATCTAAATATGAAAAACCCGCGGAGTGCTACCATTTAAAGGGGTGCGTTTTTGAGAAAGGGGTGAATAATCACCAGGCACAGGGCGAATTAGGGTGAGTTCTATGCACTTTTGGTACCATCACATCTACAGGAAAATTGTTCTAGGTTAAATTTACTAACGAAACATCACATTTTAAAGTCAAAAATATTTTTTCTTACAAAATATATTTAAAAAAAAAAGCAAGAAAAAAGACGAAAGCTGGCAATTTTGTTTTTTGCCCCATAACTTTTTTCCATGGGTATGTATAGGCATTGATTCACAGAAAAAAAACTTCCATCATTCCTCTTTAAAGTGGTGTTTAGTAGAAGTCTATGATATACAGTTTCCAAAATATTGATTTTTCAAAGTTCGCCACTCACAGCGATTTTGGCCCATTTTCCTTGTTACTTCTCAGACATTGTTCTTTTTTCTGCGTAGCTTGAGGTAGATGCAATGTTACATTTAATAGAAAGAAAAGTCAATTACCTTTAAAATGGTCTATTGTATTGTATGACTATTTTTAAGAAAGATATGGCTGTTCAAAGTTTTATACTTTAACGATTTTTGATAGATTTTACGATTATTTTTAAATTTCTCATTATAACTTTTTTTTATTGTATATTTAGGTATGTACCGGGTGTCCCAATAAGAATGGCTCTCGGCCATATCTCAGGAACCGTTTATAGTAGAGCTTTGAAATAAAAAATTTTATAACAAAAGTTGCCTCAGGAAAAGCCTGGAAATTATTTTCATAATTGTGGGACCACCGCTAGAGGGCGTAATTGAATATCAAAAATTAAAAAATCTAAATTTTACAAAATTTTCCTAATGATGGGGCACTGGAAATCCGATCGTCGTATTCTTCATAAAATTCTACGCATATTTGATTTGACAAGTTTAGGTCTACCTTTGGAAATAAGAGGTGGGGGTGAGTGGGAACCTTGTTATGAAAAACTGGCTGTGAGTCCGGTTCTGCTTAATCAAATTTTGCAAACTTGGTCTTGTTGAAGACAGATCTTTTTCGTCAATGTAAAAGTTATGATTTCGAACAAACTTACTGAGTAATATGCCAGCTAGAAGGCGTTATTTAATTTTTTTCAGAAATCTAGTGTTCCTTGGAAAATATTAAGTACAAACATGCATTTTTAATACCATATTACAAAATTAGACAAAATTAGCAACAGAATAGCGAAAACCGCATGTTAATACCTTTTTTCTATCTCGAGATATCTTACAAAACGTGTAAATTTAAAAACATAACTGTTACTGTCACCGGTAAACGAAATTCATTAAAAGTAGTGTGCTATGGAAACAACAAAGAAACATTTTCCAGCTGTCAACGTATATTAGGTCTTTTCAACACTTCTCATTTGTTTCGAGCCTCGTTCATATCTCGTATATTAATATTATACACGGATTATACGGCATATGACAGAGGCTCGAAACAAATGAGAAGCGTTGAAAAGCCCCATTACAAAGAAATAAAAACAACTATTTAGTGATGACATAAACGTTCAAATTTTTGCCCATCATTTTCGTTGCAAACATTTACTCTTTCAAGAGTAGATTGAACAGCAGTCTCAATTTCTGCTCTCGATATGCTTTGAATGGCGTTTAGTATTCTCTGGATAATGTATTCTAGAGTAGTGTATGATGGGCAACAATTTGAATATTTAGGTCGTCACTAAGTAGTTCTTTTTGTTCTGTGTTATATTTAATTTTAATAGTATTGTTTCTCTTTATATTGTTGTTTTAATTGATTATATTTTTATACGTTGACATCTGGAAAATGTTATTTTGTTTTTTTCCACAGCACACTACTTTTCATTAACTTAGTTTACCGGTGATAGTAACAGTTATGTATAAAATTTACACGTTTCTCGAGATATCTTGAGATAGAAAAAGGGTATCGACATGCGGTTTTCGCTATTCTATTGCTAATTTAATCTAATTTTATAAAGTATGATTAAAAATGCATACTTGTATTTAATATTTTCCAAAGAAAACTAGATTTCTGAAAAAAATTAAATAACGCCTCCCAGCTGGCTTATTACTTATTAGGATGGTTCAAAATTATCACGCTTACATTGAACAAAAAGATCTGTCTTCAACAAGACCCAGTTTTCAAAATTTGATTTAGCAGAACCGGACTTACAGCCATTTTTTCATAACAAGGTTTCCACTCACCCCCACCTCTTATTTGCAAAGGTAGAGTTAAACTTGTTAAATCAAATATGCGCAGAATTTGATGAAGAATACAATAATCGAATTTCCAGTGCCCCTTCATTAGGAAAATTTTGTAAAATTTAGATTTTTTTATTTTTGATATTCAATTACGCCCTCTAGCGGTGGACCCACAATTATGAGAATAATTTCCAGGCATTTCCTGAGGCAACTTTTGTTATAATTTTTTTTATTTCAAAGCTCTACTATAAACGGTTCCTGAGATATGGCCGAGAGCCATTCTTATTGGGACACCCGGTACATTGTACAATAAAAAAGGAAACCTATTTTCTTTACTTTAAAACGGTGTATTGTAAAAACTTCTATAACTATTTTTTTTTTTTAAACAATATATGCTTTTTCAAAATGTGACAGGTTGTTGGAACCACATGGAAAACTTTTTTATTATTAACTTTATGAAACAAAATTATTCTTTATAAAATGCTCTGCATAGTCTAAAACCTAAGATGCAATCATCAGATATCAAATTTTATCAATAGTGCAACAATAGTGTAATAAGTGTTAGTATATATGTTTATATCTTTATATTTTTATGTTTATCAATAGTGTAACTTTATATTTCACAATATCGAAAAGTGTTTAGTGTATTATGTGAGAAGTGTATTAACAAAAGTTATTTGGAATTAAAAATTATATTACAATATGCAATTATATTCTTATAGTTGGAAAAAATAAAAAAAAAATTAAAATTTTTCTCAAACTACGGATACTCTTGGAAATCCTACGGATATCTTGTTTAAAAATAGTCCTAAAATTTTTTGCAATTCGCCATTTTAAAGTAAAGAAAATAAGCTTTTTTATTGTACAATGTATGTACCTAAATGTACAAGCAAAAAGTCATAATGAGAAATTTAAAAATATCAAAAACCATTAAAAGTATGAAACCTTGAAAAAGCATAACTTGCTTTAGAAAAGCCGTAAAACTTTATACAATAGACCATTAATTTTAAAGGTACCTGACTTCTCTTTGTACTAAATGTACCATTACATGTACCTAGAAATGTGTAGAAAAAAGTTACAGAACAATGTTTGCGAATTAATGGGGAAAATGGCCCAAAAATGCTGTGAGTGGCGAACTTTGAGAACTCCTATTTCGGAAACTATAAATCCTAGAGACTTTTACCAAATTTCATTTTAAAGAGGAAGGATGGAAGATATTTCTCGCTGAAGGAATGCCTATACCTATATCCCCGTGGAAAAAGTTATGGGACAAAAAACAAAATTGCTTTCTGTCGTGTTTTTTCTTGCTTTTCGTTTCAATATTTTTTTGTAAAAAATAATATTTTTGACTTTAAAACATGATATTGCGATAGTAAATTTAACCTGGATCAATTTTCCTGTAGACGTGTTTGTACCAAAAGTGCATAGAACTCACCCTAATTCACCCTGTGCCTAGGGATTAATTCACCCCTTTCTCAAAAACGCACCCATTTAAATGGTAGCACTCCGCGGTTTTTTCAAATTTAGAGTTCCATTGACCATATGAGACAATAAAATCCCGTTAACGTTGTAGTTCCTTTTAGCTCTCTTATTTTGAACTAATATAGAGTAGAGAACATGCAATTATATCACAAAATATTTGCTCAACTGTTTACAAAATATTTTTCCAATCATGTAGTGAATGCAGTAAAAACTTAACATAACAATTTGCTTACAATGATATCAGTTTATAACACGTGAGTCATTATCAAATTCATATAAAAGATTTATTGTTTTTTAATAAGTATCTCTGGTAAATTTTCCCATAAAAAATAGTATAAGCCATTAGGAAGCATCTAACGATTGCGTGGTTCGGAAAAAACCTCTATATAATACTGCATTATAAAAAATATGATGCTAAGAGTAGCTATAAACTGCTCCTGTAGTTTTGTATAAATAATTTGTATACATATATGAAAATTACTAAGTTTTCGAGAAGAACCGCGTTGAGAATTTAAAGTTATTATGTAAGTATAGTAGCCAGTGGAAGAAATGGATCACCTTCATACTGTGAGACTTGGAAGATTTCAGTCAGTGAGAGAGGAAAAAGAAAGCAAAGTTGTTCTACTAGTACAGTCCATATATAGGGTGTCAGTTTAAAAAGTTGCCACCTCTATAATTTGGTCCCTATAGAAAATCTAAAAATATACAAAAACACGTCAAATTTATTTGTGAGGGGGACATTTAATAGACCAGTTTTCAACTAAATTACACTAACCCTCTAGCGGGGGCGGACACAACCCCCAAAATATTTAATGGAAAGGGGGGTTGAGTGATACCTCATTTTAAAGGTCGTTCGATTACCTTTTCAAAAATACCACATACATTATATTTCTTTTCAGTAATTTTAATTTTTTTAAAATTAATTTTAATAATTAAATATCGAGTTCAGAACTCCAAAAATATTTTTTTAGGGTACTGAGTCCAAGATTTTTTCAAAAGTACTGAAAAGAAATATAAGGCGTGTGGTATTTTTGAAAAGGTAATTTAATGATCTTCAAAATGAGGTATCACTCAACCCCCCTTTCCATTAAAGATTTTGGGGGTTGTGTCCGCCCCCGCTATAGGGTTGATGTAATTTAGTAGAAAACTGGTCTACAAAATGTCCCCCTTACAAATAAATTTGACGTGTTTTTGCATATTTTTAGATTTTCTATAGGGACCAAATTATAGGGGGTGGCAACTTTTCAAATTGACACACTGTATGTGAAGTAATTGTACAATGACTGAACAAGGGAATGACCCTCCAATTAGTAAATCACATCTGAATGTGAAAAAGTAGCAATCTTATGTGAAGTAATTGTACAATGATGTTATACGCAACTCTTCCACTCCTTCCACTGTCTACTTTACTACTTATTTAAGTTTGCCGTTTGCCAGTCGTTTGCCCCTTATGGTATATACACACCCAAACTTATATGGCGGAATGGGACGTTTCGATGCCGCCGGTTCATCGCCGGCCGTTTCGATGCCGCCGGTTCATCGCCAGTCCATTTCATCGCCGTCATATCTCGCATTTCCTAGAATTCTTAATTAATACTAAAAATAACTAATAATTGTAACTGTCGAAAATTCGGAAATATATCAGATAGCGATTAATTGACTGGCGATGAATCGGCCGGCATCGGCATCGAACTGGCGGCATCGAAACGGCGGCGATGAAACGTCCTAGACCCCTTATATGGAATCACCATGTATTTCTAAGTAATATTTATTTTTCTATGGATGCTATACAATGTGCAACTTCTCTCACTACTTACATACATTCAAAACGAACAATTTCTCAGGGTGTGAGAAAAGTCGGCCATTGCAGTGAGAAATATTTTTTCTCACGGGTTCCATACGTAGAATCGCGGTTTCCATGGTAACATGCACAATACAAACACAAATATATTTGTCAAATAAAATGTGTCAAATCAAAACTTACGAGGAATTACCTTTCAAAACTGTTCAAATATAACTGGTAACTATAATTTTAAATAAATAAAAGTATATAAATATTAAGAATATTAAATACCTACATATGTATATAATATGTATTTTATTTCAATTTTGGCATATAATCTACATAATAGCACCTAAATTATTTAATTTTGAAGATTGAACTCTTGACAAAAACGCATCCATAGAAAAAGTACAGTGTACAACACGTGAGAAAACGACATATTTCTCCCTCGCTTGATTTGCGGCACTCTCTTCTGCGCTCGTGAGAAATATGTCTTTTTTCTCTCTTGTTGTACAATATACTATTCTTTTGGAAAAACTTGTTATTGGTGAGAAAAATAAAGGTTTTTATTGAAAATAAACAAATTGATTTGCAAATTGAACGAAAATAAATAAACTAACTTTTGCGTCCAAAAACGAAAATATGGGTCATGTGGGGTTATAGAACTTACAACGGGGAAAGATTATTGGTCTTGTGGACCAAGTAATGTTCTCAGAGGGACATAGCTATAGAGCTAGGCGTAACACGGGGCGTTCTGCCCAAAACCTATGCTAGGTAACAGGGCTAAGAAAGCTCAAAAATAAAGCAAGGGAAAGTCACCAAAAAGTAATAACGGCTCGCCACGATCGTTTAATTGTCCAGTCAGGTGGAAGACACCCAACCATTTCTCACCTGTAGCTCCAAAGGCAGCTTTTGAAAGCTACAGGTGTAACTCTTTCAGTTGAAACGATAAGAAGAAAAGTTAGTGCCAAGAACTATACAGGTTATCCAGGCAGCACAAGATTGATCGCCTAAATTGGTGTCTTCGCCACCAAAACTGGAACATTGGGAATTGACAAAATGTGCTATTTTCAGAAAAAGTTAAGATTTGAGTAAAATCAGATGACCCACGAAATCGTGTAAGAGGTCGAGGAAGACAAGCAAGAACGAAAACTGTCAGTTCTGTTCACAAATATACAAGGGGAAATATAATGTTCTGGAGAGGAATTGTGATCCGTAAAAAAACTCCTTTAGTTTTCATCCAATCAACTTTAAGTGCTCACAGGTATGTTGATAACCTGTAGTTAGGCTCTGGAAAGGTGCAACGGGAGAAAATTTAATTTTCTTGTATAATAATGGACTTCCACATACCATTAGATTGACTAGAGACATCATTGAAGCAAAAGGTATCCCTTGTTTGGAGTGGCCTGCTTGCTCAGCCGAGCTTAACCCTATAGAGTATTTGTAGGATATGCGTAAAAGAAAATTTAGAGCTCGCCGTGATAATCCACAAAATACCGCACGGCTAGTACAAGCTGCTCTTGAAGGATGGAGCAACCGACCACAACAAAATGTTGATAATTTGATTAGGAGCGTGCCCACGCAAACTGAAGCTTGAATAAGGACTAGAGGTGATAACACTGACTACCAAGAAAAACAAAAAAAAATAAAAACAATTTAAACATTATTCGTTTTACATTCAAATTTTTTATGCTATTTACTGTAAAACAACTAGATTCAATTTGTTTGTTAAATACTTTATTGTTTTATTTCATTGTTATGTATTTGGTATTAAATTGCTTTAAAATAAATATTGTTTAACTTCGTGTGTTTGTTTTTTAAAATTCGCCCGAAATAATAAGAAATATCAGATGATTCCATATAAGTTTGGGTGTGTGTATATATACATAATATATACTTATATATAGTGATGAGCGCGTTAATAACCGGCAAAATAGCGCAAAAGATGGACAACATATTAAATTGTGAGATAAAAAGAAATAAAACTAGCAGAGGTGTTAAAATTAGCGATAGTAACATATACATTGACATTATATTGATTGTTTCCCACCTTTTTACGTATCAGAGGAGTATGTCAACTCAAACTGTCACTGTGACAGTGGCATTTCTCAAACTCGCATGATACGTCTAAAGGTGGGAAACAATCAATATAATGTCATTTTTTAAGTTAGTATCGCTAAATTTAACACCTCTACTAGGTTCATCCCTTTTTATCTCACAACTTAATATGTTTTCCATCTTTTGCGTTATTTTGCCGGTTATTAGTGCGCTCATCACTGTATAAACTTATTCCCACTCACACAGATAAATAACGAATGTATGTAATGTAAACTTAACATAACAATTTACTTACAATAGTGTGAGTCATTATCAAATTCACATAAACGAATGTTGTTTAATAGGTATACCATGCCTACGTGGCAAACAAGTTTTACGATAAAAATAGCATAATCCATTATTGCGTGGTTAGGAAAAAACCTTTGTAGATCATATTTTATATTCTCAAATAAACTGATCTTGTATAAATAAACAGTATAAATATAGATATAAATATAAATTGTCCACCTTGATATTAGGGAATATTCACTGTATTTTGTGAAAATACTACATTTTCTTTTTACAAAAATATTATCGTGAGGTCGATATTTTCGTTAAGGGGGTAAATAGTGACCAAGTATAATTATTTAATTTCTTTTTAACTTTGCGACATATATGTACATAAAAAAGGGAGAGAACTATGTTTTATACAGTTTTGATTTCTTTGAATGAACCGTAGGACACTGACGTCTTCAGCAGCAGGTCATAAAGAGAAAGCGGAACGAAGCTGTCTCGTGAAAAACGGCTTAATTTGTCGATCGACGCTCTTCGGAGTAGACGTATTGCTATCAACATCAACATGAAGCATTGTTTTTCGTGTGATGAAGCTGCAACTTGTAGCTACGGTGTTATATCCTGGTGATGAAGAACTCATATCAAGTGAACGTTTGAAAATTTCGACAGCGGGATTGTTACGTAGAAGAAGCATTGACGCATCTCGACTATCATCATCATTAACAACATCAACACTATCAACTGTTGAATTGCAGGTATGACTTACGATTTTGTTGAAAAGTTGAATGTTCGCAAGGTGTTACAGTCGTACTTCGTACCTTTACCGCATAGTTCATCAATAGATCAAACGTATAAAAAAGGCCAATTAATAATCAAAACTATAATAAACTATAATATTCTTTGTTTTTGTTTAGGTAAAATCATGTTGTAAAGTTGATATTGATAATAAACGAGATAATTCAATTAATATGCTTTGTCACTATTTCCCCCTGCTCCCCTTAACTTGGAAAATATCGACCGCACGAAAAAATGTTCAAAAAAGAAATTGTAGGAAATCGCATTTTTGTAACAGTAAGAATTCATACCATTTTTGTTAAAAAGTTAAAAATGGAGGAAGTACTGCGCAAAAACAGTTTTCTTTTAAATTTAAGGTGGAGTCTAACGTGGCGGCGGAATTCAGTCGCGATTTTAAATTTACACTACTATTTACCCCACCCCCTAAAATTAAAATAATAAAATTTGGGGTAGCTCGCCATGCCACATCCCCACTGGGTTATGTTACGTTTTAGACTCATTTCGCACAAAGCGAGTCCAGTCCTGTCGAGTCAAGTCCAGTCAAATCAAGTCAGTCTTTAACTTTCACACTGAATGCGTCTTGTGGAGTCATCAGTGTAGACAAATGTGATTACAAATCGATGTAGTTGTTTAAACAGTAATATTATGTCGACTTCAAAGAAGGACAATGAGGCAACGGGGAAGACTATTGTGGGTTCATCCCATAAATACTAGATCTGTTTTTGGTTCATTCATTCATATGTTTCCAGACTTACTAGCTGATGATCCTAAAGCGTTTTACAACTATTTTCGAATGAGCATAGATTTATTTTTTCATTTAAGAAATGTTAGATATATTTTGATATTTCGGGTCTTTGGTATTTTAAATTTCATCATTCTCTCGAGCTAATAATATCAGTTTTTCAATATCCATCAATTTCAATATCCAATATTAAATGTGAACACCGTGCAATGACTGAACAAGACTGATCTAAAAATTCGACCTGTGGAAACAAACATGAGTCTTGACTCGATGCTACTCGACTCGACGGGATGTGATTGGGTAAGTGTGAAACCAAACAGACGCATTTGCTTATTAACATAGTTGGACGAATCTTGGAAAGTCTGACTGGATTGGACGTGACTGTGCTGGACTCGCTTGGTGCGAAATGAGCCTTAACAATATCTGGGTGGAATGCGGCTTGAACCATCAACACGCTAAATAGTCTGGGCTGATTATCGGAGAATAGGCCATTTTTTGGGAAAAGTTATTTACCAGCAATTTTATTGCTGGAATCAAAGCTTATGATTATATATATGCAAAGTCCGCAGATAGTGTGCTACTTTTTGTATAAACAAAATGGCGCCCGAAAATCGTGTTTTTTTCAATTATTGCTCTATAACTCCAAAAATTTTAACTTTACAACAATAACACTCAAATAAAAATTCACCGCATTTAAATTCTTCATAGAAATATGTTTTTCCCGATCTGCTCCGATGAAAATTTTCCTCGGAAAATGCGGGTTTTCCCAACAAAATCTTTAATTTTCAAATAAAGTTTTAGATAAGTAATTATCTACCAATAATTAAATAATTTGGTGACTTAAAAGCCCTATTGGTTTAGATTATAGTTCCAGAAGCTGGTAAAAATTGAACGAATATTTTAGCAACAGTTCAAGTGTTAATTAATAAAAAAAAATAATAAATGATGGTTTTGCTTGTTTTCGATTCAGAGGTGAAATGTATCGCGTCCTAACGGGGAATTTGAATTATATTTCAGATTCCCTTTAAATTGATGATTCAGCTATTTTTCGATTCAGAGGAGTGCACGCTAACGAACGCTGCTGAGGACGCCTGAAATGGTAGAAACAGCCTGTCCAGCGGGTGTGCAACCCTCTGAATCGAAAACAAGCAAAACCATCATTTAGATATTATTTTTCTATCTTTACTCGGATTTGAGTACTGAAAGTTCATCTTCTGTCCTTTTTTCCTAGACGAATGAAAGCGGAATGTGATGGTTTCCTTTTCGTTTTCTATATTCGTCGTCTGTGGTCTTATTAATTGAAAAAGTCGCAGATTAAGGATGTACCAGAAAGAACTTTCAACACGAAAAGTCTCAGTTTTAAATTACTATTTACCGTTTTAATTTTTATTAAATTGGTGGATTCTGCATCTGAGACTCTTCAATTTGTTAATTAATAATTTACGGTCGCAATAATAACCAAAATAATTATGATACACTGATCAAACTCTGAAATCTTATAAAGATGAAATGCCTATTTAACATTTTGTCGACAAAATATAATTTTTTATATTTGTTTGCATAATCTTTAAATGTTAAAAAAAAATAGTTATAAACAAATTAACGTATCTCAGAAAGTTTTTATTATATATTAATTTTAAAAAATAGTTAAAATGCGTATCTTGAAAATGAATGCTTTAAAACTTTTTTCAACCATTTGCAAAAAAGTTATGAAACAGCAAAGTAAACATACGATTACTATGTTGTTTATAATCTTTTTTAATTCTTTTAAAGCGTAAAAGTGAGTTTAAACTACAAGCTAATTATTTACAAAAAATATCGATTATTAGTTTAATGGTTATATTTTAATTTAAGATTATAAATATATTTTTTTTGTAATTTACACGCGCGAAAGTAGACTAATACAGTACTGTAGCTAAAATTTTCACTCGGCCGCCGCGCGACGTACACTTAATAAATAAAATTATAGTATTATCATTGTATTATCATGTATTATGTATGCTGCGTGTCAGTCGCTTCGAGTGAACATTTTAGCTCCGGCTCTGTATCAAGCTTACTTTCGCGCTAAAAATTAAAAAAGAAGTAAGTATTTTTAATCTTTGGTTAAAATATAACCATTGAACTAATATTTGATATTCTTTGTGAGTAATTAGATTGTACCACATACTCACTTTTAAGCTTTGAAACAATTAAAACAAATTATAAACAACGGAGCAATCGTATATTTACTTTGCTGTTTCATAACTTTTTTGCAAATGGTTGGAAAAAATTTTTAAAGCATTCGTTTTCAAGACCTTTGAAATACGCATTTTAAGTATTTTTTAAAATTAGAATATAATAAACAATTTCTGAGAAACGTTAATTTGTTTATAACTATTTTTTTTAAACATTTAAAGATTATGCAAAAAATGAAAAATTTATATTTTGTCGACAAAATATTAAATAGGCATCACATCTTTATAATTTTTCTAAGTTTGATCAATGTCTCATGATTATTTTGGTTGTTATTGCGACTGTAAATTGGTAATTAGCAATTGATTTGTTGCTAAAATATTCGTTTAATTTTCACCGGCTTCTGCAGTTATAATCTATACCAAGAAAGCTTTTATTTCACCCAGTTATTTAATTATTGATAAATAATTACTTGTCCAAAAAATTTATTTAAAAATTCGAGATTTTGTTGAAAAACCCCACATTTCCGAGGTAAATTTCCGTCGGAGCAAATCGGGAAAAACACGCCTCTATGTAAAATTAAATTGGAGTGAATTTTTATTTGAGTGTTTTTGGTGTAAAGTTAAAATCTTCGGAGTTATATACCAATAATTGAAAAAAACACGATTTGGGGGCGCCATTTTGTTAATAAAAAAAGTAGCACACTATCTGCGGACTTTGCATACCTATATTATTAATATATAGGATCATAATATTCGATTCCAGCAATAAAATTGCTGGTAAATAACCTTTCTTTGTACTTTATTAATTAGACCAGCGTATTATAATTTTTTTTTTTTTTTCAAAATCTAAAGATTATGCAAAAAACGAAAAATTTATATTTTGTCGATAAAATATTAAATAAGCATCTCATCTTTATAATCTTTATAAGTTTGATCAATGTATCATGATTATTTTGGTTATTATTGCGATCGTAAATTGTTAATTAACAATTGAATTGTTGCTAAAATATTCGTTTAATTTTCACCGGCTTCTGGAATTACAATCTATACCAAGAAAGCTTTGATGTCACTAAGTTATTTAATTATTGATTATTAATTACCTACCTAAAACTTTATTTAAAAATTAGAGTTTTTGTTGGGAAAACCCGCATTTTCCGAGGAAAATTTCCGTCGAAGCAAATCGGGAAAAACATATCTCTATGCAGAATTTAATTGTGGTGAATTTTTATTTGGGTGTTTTTGTTGTAAAGTTAAAATCTTCGGAGTTATAGAGCAATAATTGAAAAAAATACGATTTGTCGGCGCCATTTTGTTTATAAAAAAAGTAGCACACTATCTGCGGACTTTGCATACCTATATTATTAATATATAGCATCTTATAATTCAATTTCAGCAATAAAATTGCTGGTAAATAACTTTTCCATGAATTTTGCTAATTAGCCCAGAGTAAAAGTACTCAGGTTAGGTACTCAAGTGAGTTAAGTTGAGATAATAAGGTAAATTGTATATTATTTTGGATAACATTAGTATTTATCACTTACTCAGATGGCTACAGTTACATACAGCTAGTTTTACATACCTGTAACATAAAAGTAGAAATTAGCATACAAAAAGAAACTAATTGTACATAAAAAACCATAAACAAAAGAACATTATTTTGTCTCGACGTTATGTTAATATGTAATTATATGGTATTATGTTTTTTGTAAGTAATTAACATTTTTTATAATAAGGATTTACAAAATTATCTTAGTTTCAAGTAAGTAATAAAACATAAAAAAAAATCGTTTTCTTATTTCACAAAAATGTCTTCAGTCGCTTAATACACCTTTTTCAACTGATTGATACAACGGTTTATTATTTGTAGTTATGAGTTAAGCCAGCAGCACAACAAAGTTCAAAGAAGATACAACTACGGAAATGTGTAGGACAAATGAATGTATTTAACCTACTTTCAAGATCGTCACCAAATCATTGTTTAAAAAACACATTGTATTTGCCCAGAATGTGGTTTACATGTTAAGATGCACAAATTAACTATAAAATTTAAAGAATATAAAATAAAGATATTTAAAATAAATAAATCGAAAACTAAATACGAGAACATTACATCACATCGTTAAGGAAACCGAGAGAATAATGTATAGGAAATGAAACAACTAAATATGAACATTTTCAAAAAGACCAGAAAAAGGTTGTCAATAGAATGTGGAAGCAAATGGAAAAAACAATTACAGAGACAGCAGAATTAGTATTTGCAAAAAGGATGAGAACAAGTATTACATCTTCATATTGAATAAGTAGGACATTTCAATAAATATATTTTGACAACTAATAAAAAATGAACTGGCATAACTATATATAACATTACATAACAACTACTATAAATAGAGAAGGATACTATATTCTCCCACGCTATTTTGAACTTAAAAAAATACAAAGAATTAAAAACCTAAATCTAAAATCTTGACTTGAAAAGTCAAATCCGTTCAGATCTTCTTAACTGTGGAAGATCATTACGTTCTTCAACAACAGGTTCATTAATGGGTACCGCAGCAGGTTCATTAATGGGTACCGCAGCAGGTTCATTAATGGGTACCAGTTCATTATCAGGATGATCAGGTTCTATCATTGGATCTACATTTTCGTTGATAAGATTTGGATGTAAATGGACTGGAGGTTGGATATATGGCAGGAGATGCAGGGGGTTCTTGATACTGTGGCTGATGGCTGATAATGAATTACTTCTGGTTCGTTTACAAAGGTTACATTTTTTTAGGTACCATGGTTTTACGAATTTGGTCAATGTGCCGTTTGCCATCATCAAGTTGGACTTGGTAATGTAACAATCCATACTTTTTAACAATTGTGCCAAATTTCCAAAGTTCCTGGTTACCTTGGTAATACCGTACTTGTACTCTATGGTAAGATACAGAATGCCGAGAAAAACTACAAGACGGAAAGAAAGCAAAACCTAGTGATTAAACAAGAAACAACAAAAAGTAAAGAAAACTATACAACATAACGAAGAGAAGCAAGATAAATAATTAGGGAGAAAAAGGAACTAAGAACAACAGCTTCTTCTTCTTCTTCTTATACTTGTTGTAGTGCTACTTGTGCTGCCAATCTGTTAATTCCGATGTTGAAGTATTTCTTGAGAGGTAGGCTGCCAGCTATATCTCCATCTTTTTGGTGGTCTCCCCGGTGGACGCTTGCCAGCTGGTTTTCCTTCGAGCACAATTCTTGGTAGTCTGTGTTCCTCCATTTTGTTTACATGACTGAACCATTCTCTTCGTCTTTGTCTACCCCATCTTACTACATCTTGCACGCCACTTTGTTCCCTGATGATGTTGTTTCGTACTCTATACCTTCTTGTCTTCCCTGATATTGCTCTTAGTGTCTTCATTTCGACTGTGCGTAGCATGCTTTTGGTTTTATTGGTGTCTTCTGAACAACTGAATAGGGAAATGGAAAGGAATAGATGCCAAAGCTCCAAGCTCCCACAATATACCGGCCAATTTTTTATGTACCAATTGCAGACTTTACATAGACAATTACACAAACTAGTAACACATAAATTATACAGAATTATGCAGTTATACTTTATTTTTCCTTTTTTGCATACTTTTTCTTGGTCTTCGTACAAGCCGACGTCCCATCATATTTATGTTCTAGGTGATCTGTCATTAGATATCCATTCTTAAAAGGTGATCCGCCCAACGAAGAAATCTCTCTAATTAATACGGCGCGCGCCTTACAAACGGACTGGGACGTTTCGCCGTCGACGTTTCGCCGTCGACGTTTCGCCGTCGCCATTTCGGCGTCGCCGTTTCGCCGTCGAGCCACTTCGCCGTCGGCCGTTTCGCCGTCGAGCCAATTCACCGTCGGCCGTTTCGCCGTCGCCATCCCGGCATTGGTTAAGTTTACAAGAACGTGATAACATACTAACTTTTTTTATACTAAATGTCGTAAGAAGGTGATAACATACTAACTTTTTTTTATACTAAATGTCAGTGTAAATAAAATGCTGATGTCGCTAGTAAAACCAAGTTATATTTTCGTATTCAACTATACATTGTTTTCGTCTACAAAATAAAATATTTACAGTATTAAAAATATTTAAAAAGTTACATTTCATAATTATAGGAAAGTCCTCTAAGATATTCTAAAATATCTCCATCGGCATTGAAGTTTCGGACTAATCTTAAAATTCTCTCATTCGCGGCCCTATATATTTTTTCTTTTTCAAGGGTTGCAGATTCCCAGCAACTAATTGTTCATAGTGAACGTCCCTACCCTTCTGCACCTTACGGAGGCTGTCGATAAATTTCCATATTGTAGGGTGGTCGACTCCTAATTCTGTTTGAAGCCTTCTGTGTGCTGCCTTCGCGTAATTGTTGGTTCGATCCTCCCTATCCATCGTCCTTTGATAGAGATTCCACATCTCCTGGGGAAATAATGGAGGGCGTCTACCATCTCATCGTCTATAAATAATTAATAAAATGATATACAGATTTTGAAATTTCTGAAGAAGTACACTTCATAGTTACCTGTTCATACGTCCTGCGTAATTGTCTTCGAACCAATCCAACAGTGGTTGAAGCGCAACAGGTAAAGCGTTTCCCAACACATCAATGGCCTGATCTAAATGACGAACTGGAACGAATGCCAAGGATGTCACCATCTTACAATTTAAGGCAAATTGGGCGTCGTTATTGTATTCTATAAGGTGGCCTAACTGTGCCACATGCTTCTTCATGTTTTGTGCTAAGTGAAAGAAGCATCCGTTGATATTTACTCCTGGGAAGCAATCTTCCATGGCTGCGAATGCTGCCTGATCAAAGTCGCAATGGATCGCAGTAGGGCTCAGATTTGGCTTCAAATTCTTTATTAGATCGAACATACGGCTATAAGTAGCTCGTGATTTGTTTGGCAAAAGGGCATAAAATATAGGGTGGACCCCATTATTTTTAGTTGCCATCACGGTGTACACTTGGGAAAAAAGCGGCGGTGCTATTGAAAATGTACCATCGGCAAACCATATGGGCGAAGTTTGCAAATGCTGTAGCCAGCTGTCTCTCCCGAAAATCAATATTCTGTTGGGCCCTTCTCCATTGTCCGCCAAAAGGAAATTTTCTTCCACGCCATCCGACACTTCGTAAATCCTGTAATGTTCCGGTATCCGTAATTCTTCCAAATTAACAGGGTTTGGCGGTGCAGCTTGAATTTCGTTGCGTTTTCGTCTGATAGTCTTCCTCAGTGCGCAACTATTTGGAAGTCGAGCTTGAGAAGCCTGACTGGTATTATTCAAACATTCGTTGACTACCTAAAATAAAAAACGAATCAATCAATGAAAATTTCAAAGTAAAATATTGTTGGAAATAAGATAATTTATTAGAATAAATTGAAAATTACCTGAATTGTTCCTTCCATTGTATCTTCTGCTCGTCTTTTAATGGTTGACTATTATCAGTAGGGAGCGGATTTATATGCGATCAATTTTGATGAAATATGCGCATATATATGCAGTAAAAAATTACGAAATGCAAGATATGCACAAAGTTCAAAAAATTCGCATTTCGAGAAACCACAAATTTTCTGTTCTATTCTACTCTAGCGGGTTCTTTTATAGGGGGGCGGCAATCTTATTTATTATCTTTCAAATAAAATCATTATTTTAAATATATGCAATTTATTCACATTTTTTACAAAAACTGATACCAAAATAAAATAAAACAACAATATCACTATATATATCTTCGATTATAATTCACTACAATGTGTTTTTTAAAAATTTTTACAAGGAAACATTTTCTTTGATCAGATAAAATATTTTTATAACTTGAAAAACTCCTTCCAATATCAATAGAAGTAATTGGGGCGTATTTTAAATAACTTGTTAAAGCTGAAAATTCTGCACCAAAATCAATTTCAAAATTTCCATTATTAAAGATTTCGCATATATTATGTCCTCCAAAGTTTTAAAGCCGTTTAAAGACGGGATCTGATCTAAAGCATGAATATTTCTATTTCCGTTAGAAAATCGTAAAACTATGGTTAAATGTGTAAATTCTCTTAACAATAGGGGACTTAAAAGAATCACCAGAATTATAGGTACCTACTAAATATAATAAAACAATAAAAGTAAATAAAATTCGGATTTCCCGGTAAACCATCCTTCATCATTTTAACATCCTCCACTCATTTTATAACGGCGTACTATAAATAAGTACTTTGTGTAAAGATCGGGTATTTTCTAAGAAAAAATGAAAAGGCAGTGAATGAGCCGTCTCTCTTCAGGTAGTTCTCGAATTAATAGAACAAGCCTGTGCGGGGAAATATTTTGTGTCGAATTAAAAAATTTAAAAAATTTTTTGGACTTAAATGTTTTTAATAGGCACAAAATATGCATGTCTTTTTAAAAACATGCAAAATTTAGTAAAGTTCTTAAATATGCGAAATATGCATGCAATATGCATTTAGCATAAAATCCGCTCCCTAATTATCAGATTCCCAGAAATAAACAATATTGAGAAAAGGGATTTCAATTTCAATTGTTTTTACTGTATCAAAAATAAAAAACTTCATTATGCAAAAGTGATAGTATATAATTAGGGAGAGGATTTATATGCGATCAATGTTGATGAAATATGCGCATATAATATATGCAGTAAAAAATTACGAAATATGCGCAAGATATGCACAAAAATTCAAAAAATGCGCATTTCGAGAAACCACAAATTTTCTGTTCTATTCTATTCTAGCGGGTTCTTTTATAGGGGGGCGGCAATCTTATTTATTATCTTTCAAATAAAATCATTATTTTAAATATATGCAATTTATTCACATTTTTTACAAAAACTGATACCAATAGTTACCTATTTAAAATAAAACAACAATATCACTATATATATCTTCCATTATAATTCACTACAATGTGCTTTTCCAAATTTTTACGAGGAAACATTTTCTTTGATATTTTTATAACTTGAAAAACTCCTTTCAACATCAATAGGAGTAATTGGGGCGTATTTAAAATAACTTGTTAAAGCCGTGACATAGAAGTGTTACACCCAGAAGAAATAAGTATTTCGTGAACTGAATTTTTTGGCAACAGAATGGCTCTATGTAGAGAGGTTCAAAATTATGGAATAAATTCATTTTTTCGAGAACATGCCACTTTGAAGAAAAATCCCGAGACAGGTATATTTTTATTTTGAAAATATGTTTTTTTGGCATATAAATCATACCAGTGACGTCATCGGTCTGGGCGTGATGACGTAATCGGTGATTTTTTTAAAAGAGAATAGGGTGTTGTGTGCTAGCTCATTTAAAAGGTTATTCAATTCTCTATTCAGTAATGTAAACATTAACCTAAATATTTATTCATACCTTAATATTTTGGAAGGGTGTACAAAATATTTTGTTTTAAATTAAATTAATTGGAACAAAAAGAAGAATGTATGTAATTTATTTAATTTTACATGCATTTTACTGCTGTCAGAAAACAGAAAAAATGTTTATGTCACAGATAATCATTTCTTTTCGCTTAAATTTATTGTTCAAGCTGCCACCCACCTACCTCTTGGCAGTTTAAACATTAAATTTAAGCAAAAAGCAATGTATATTTATCAAATGAACGGTTTTTTCTGTTTTCTGACAACAGTAAAACGTATTTTGAATTAAATAAATTAAATACATTCTTCTTGCTGTGTAATTTATTTTAATTAAAAAAAATTTTGGACACCCTGTATAAATAATTATGGTAATGTTTATTTACTGAATAGATAATTAAAAAACCTTTAAAATGAGCTGGCACACAGCCCCTATTCTCATTTAAAAAAATCATCGACTACGTAATCACGATCAGATGGATGACGTCACCAATAATATTTACCAAAAAATCCAAATTTAAAAATAAAAATCGACCTGTCTCGGAATTTTTTCCCAAAATGGCCTATTCCATTAAAAAAATAAATTTATTTGATAATTTTGAACCTCTCTGTATATAAATATATGTAAAGCATGCTATTATAACAATATCAATGGTTTATCTTTTACACTTTTTGTACCTTTTTTTGTATCTACTTGGATGTGGTATGTAGGGAGTAGTAACACCAGAAATTGAGTTGGTATAATTGCTGATAGTGAAATGAAAGATAACGTAGTAGAAGTTGTAAGAACGAGTGATAGAATGATGTCAGTGAAATTTGTAATTGATAAAGAGGTATTGAATGTTGTGGTGTGTGTGGTGTGTGTGTGTGTGTGTGTGTGTGTGTGTGTGTGTGTGTGTGTGTGTGTGTGTGTGTGTGTGTGTGTGTGTGTGTGTGTGTGTGTGTGTGTGTGTGTGTGTGTGTGTGTGTGTGTGTGTGTGTGTGTGTGTGTGTGTGTGTGTGTGTGTGTGTGTGTGTGTGTGTGTGTGTGTGTGTGTGTGTGTGTGTGTGTGTGTGTGTGTGTGTGTGTGTGTGTGTGTGTGTGTGTGTGTGTGTGTGTGTGTGTGTGTGTGTGTGTGTGTGTGTGTGTGTGTGTGTGTGTGTGTGTGTGTGTGTGTGTGTGTGTGTGTGTGTGTGTGTGTGTGTGTGTGTGTGTGTGTGTGTGTGTGTGTGTGTGTGTGTGTGTGTGTGTGTGTGTGTGTGTGTGTGTGTGTGTGTGTGTGTGTGTGTGTGTGTGTGTGTGTGTGTGTGTGTGTGTGTGTGTGTGTGTGTGTGTGTGTGTGTGTGTGTGTGTGTGTGTGTGTGTGTGTGTGTGTGTGTGTGTGTGTGTGTGTGTGTGTGTGTGTGTGTGTGTGTGTGTGTGTGTGTGTGTGTGTGTGTGTGTGTGTGTGTGTGTGTGTGTGTGTGTGTGTGTGTGTGTGTGTGTGTGTGTGTGTGTGTGTGTGTGTGTGTGTGTGTGTGTGTGTGTGTGTGTGTGTGTGTGTGTGTGTGTGTGTGTGTGTGTGTGTGTGTGTGTGTGTGTGTGTGTGTGTGTGTGTGTGTGTGTGTGTGTGTGTGTGTGTGTGTGTGTGTGTGTGTGTGTGTGTGTGTGTGTGTGTGTGTGTGTGTGTGTGTGTGTGTGTGTGTGTGTGTGTGTGTGTGTGTGTGTGTGTGTGTGTGTGTGTGTGTGTGTGTGTGTGTGTGTGTGTGTGTGTGTGTGTGTGTGTGTGTGTGTGTGTGTGTGTGTGTGTGTGTGTGTGTGTGTGTGTGTGTGTGTGTGTGTGTGTGTGTGTGTGTGTGTGTGTGTGTGTGTGTGTGTGTGTGTGTGTGTGTGTGTGTGTGTGTGTGTGTGTGTGTGTGTGTGTGTGTGTGTGTGTGTGTGTGTGTGTGTGTGTGTGTGTGTGTGTGTGTGTGTGTGTGTGTGTGTGTGTGTGTGTGTGTGTGTGTGTGTGTGTGTGTGTGTGTGTGTGTGTGTGTGTGTGTGTGTGTGTGTGTGTGTGTGTGTGTGTGTGTGTGTGTGTGTGTGTGTGTGTGTGTGTGTGTGTGTGTGTGTGTGTGTGTGTGTGTGTGTGTGTGTGTGTGTGTGTGTGTGTGTGTGTGTGTGTGTGTGTGTGTGTGTGTGTGTGTGTGTGTGTGTGTGTGTGTGTGTGTGTGTGTGTGTGTGTGTGTGTGTGTGTGTGTGTGTGTGTGTGTGTGTGTGTGTGTGTGTGTGTGTGTGTGTGTGTGTGTGTGTGTGTGTGTGTGTGTGTGTGTGTGTGTGTGTGTGTGTGTGTGTGTGTGTGTGTGTGTGTGTGTGTGTGTGTGTGTGTGTGTGTGTGTGTGTGTGTGTGTGTGTGTGTGTGTGTGTGTGTGTGTGTGTGTGTGTGTGTGTGTGTGTGTGTGTGTGTGTGTGTGTGTGTGTGTGTGTGTGTGTGTGTGTGTGTGTGTGTGTGTGTGTGTGTGTGTGTGTGTGTGTGTGTGTGTGTGTGTGTGTGTGTGTGTGTGTGTGTGTGTGTGTGTGTGTGTGTGTGTGTGTGTGTGTGTGTGTGTGTGTGTGTGTGTGTGTGTGTATGCTCCTCAAACAGGTCTGGGTGAGAATGAAAGAAGAGCTTTCTATGACCAATTAGGAGACGTACTGAGTGATATTCCAGCAGGAAAGTTATACTAGGAGGTGATTTCAATGCACATGTGGGCCAAGCCTAGACAGGATATGAAACAATACATGGGGATTAGGCTTTGGAACTAGAAATGAAGCTGGAGATGACATGCTAAAATTGGCAACAGCATTGGATATGGCGATTGTTAACACATTCTTTAAAAAGAGAGAAACTCAACTTATTACCTACAAAAGTGGACAACATCAATTCCAAATAGACTACTTTATGATAAGGAAAGAAGGCATACGTGAATGCAAGGACTGCAAGGTAATAGTTAGTGAGACAGTAAGCCAACAACATAAGCTGCTTGTTCTGGACATCGAAGTAAAAAGTGAATCTAAACAAAAATATCGGAGAGGACCACAAAAAATCAAGTGGTGGATGCTAAAAGATGAGAAGGAAGGTCTATTCAGGGAAAGAATAGTAGAAAAAATATGTTGGAACATGAAAGGAAGCCCTAACACAATTTGGAGAAAAATGGCCAATATTATTAGAGAGACGGCTATTGAAATACTTGGGAAAACGTCAGGAAAGAAGTTTGAGGATAAAGAGACTTGGTGGTGGTCAAATAAAGTACAAGGAAAATAAAAAAGAAGGGAAAATTATATAAAAAGTGGCAAGAAACCAGATCGGACATAGATCTTCAAAACTATATGTTCGCCAAAAAGGAAGCGAAAGTAGCAGTAGCAAAAGCTAAAGCAGAAGCGTATTCAAACCTATACGATCAACTTGATACCAGGGAAGGCGAAGCAAATATATATATATATATAAAATAGCCAAACAGAGAGCAAAGAAAGCAAGCGATTTTAATCAGATTAGATGTATCCGAGATGAAAATAATAAAATACTAATTCACGAAATGGATGTCAAAAAGAGATGGAGAAGTTATCTTGACAGTCTATTAAATGAAGAATTTGACAGACAGCCTGTGGAGTTAACGGAGACATTAACAGCAATGGTTACCAGAATAACAAACGAGGAAGTGGATCAAGCGCTTCAAAAAATAAAGAAAGGAAAAGCAGTCGGACCAGATGATATTCCTGGGGAAATATGGAGAGCATTGGGAGAGACAGGAACAAGTTGGCTAGCAGGTCTATTTAATAGAATTATGGAAGTTGGACAAATGCCAGACGAATGGAGAAGCAGTATATTAGTACCTGTCTACAAAAACACGGGAGACATACAACAATGCACAAACTACAGGGCTATAAAACTACTTAGCCACTCCATGAAAATATGGTAGAGAGTAATTGATAGACGGATACGTGAAGAAACCGAAATATCCGATAATCAATTTGGCTTTATGCAGGGCAGATCAACAACAGATGCAATTTTCATTGTAAGGCAACTGATGGAAAAATACAGGAATAAAGAGACCAACGCTCATATGGTATTCATTGATCTTGAGAAAGCATATGATAGAGTTCCTCTAGAGGTTCTGTGGTGGGCACTCAATAAGAAAGGAGTCCCTGGCGAATATGTAAAGATTGTAAGAGATATGTATCAGGGAGATACTAACAACTAGTTCTGATCCTAACAACTAGTGTTAGGACAGGTGTGGGAGAGACTGACAAATTTCAGGTGAAAGTAGGATTGCACCAAGGCTCGGTGCTTAGTCCTTATTTATTCTCATTAGTTTTGGACCAGATAACAGCGAAACTACAGGGTAGTATTCCATGGTGCCTAATGTATGCTGATGGTGTAGTGTTAATAGGAAATAGTGAAAGAGATTTAGAACTAAAACTGGAACAGTGGAGATAAGCTCTGGAGGAAAAAGGTTTAAAACTTAGTAGGACAAAAACAGAGTATTTGGAATGTTCATTTAAAGATGGAGTTACTACAAATAAAATGGTATCTTTTGATGGTGAGATGATTGTGAAAAGTAATAGTTTTAAGTACCTAGGATCGGTATTATAGAGTAATGGAGAAATAGATGGAGATGCATGCAGTAGAATTAGGGCTGGATGGATGAAGTGGAAAGAAGCGAGTGGTGTGTTGTGTGACAGAAAAATTCCAATGAAGCTGAAGGGAAAATTCTATAAAACAGCCATAAGACCGGCTATGATGCACGGAACTGAATGTTGGGCAGTGAAAAAGAAGGAGGAACAACGAATGCATGTGGCGGAAATGAGAATGCTTAGATAGATGAGTGGAGTGACAAAGAAGGATAAAATTAGAAATGAGTATATTAGGGGAAGTCTAGGTGTGGCACCAATTGATGCCAAAATGAGAGAGCATAGGTTAAGATGGTTTGGTCATGTTCAACGTCGAGACGTTAATCACCCAATACGAAGAATAGCTGAAGTGCAGATTCCTGGAAGGAGTGGGAGAGGAAGACCAAAGAAGACCTGGGGGGAGATGATAAGGCAGGACATGTTGGTAAAGGGGATTAACATTGATATGACCCAAGAATTGTGTGGAAAAATTCAATGAGGGAAGCCGACCCCGCATAGGGATGAGGCAAAGAGAATGATGATGATCTTTTATACTTTTTGTAAAAAATAAAGTTTTATATTTTATTTTTTTTTTGTGTGAAGAGACCAATTTATGAAGACCGACTGGTAACAGAAATTTTTAGTTATTATTAATGTTAAGTGTTAATAGTTTAGTGTTATCGCGCGTTTATATGTATCCAGTAGCTGGCGCCAGTCCCACTGGAACGACAGTGCTGTCATGGTAGTGGCATCATGTAAACGCTTTTTTGTTCCAGTCCAGCGCTGTCTGCCAGCGCTGTCTCGAATAGAAAGGTGCTCTATTTTTCATGCCACTGACATTCCAGTGAGACGCGCCAGTTACTGGATACGTGTAAACGTTACTTTAATTGTACGTCAATGACGGTTATGCGTGTGTGTCGTGTGTGGACAAACGAAGGTAGATGAACACGAAGAAGATCAACTGGTCAACCGAGGCGTAACAAAGGGCCTCAAGGTAGGTGCTAGACTACTGGCTCTACGAGACCGTTTTCCTAGTACGCCTCAAATCGCTGACCAATGGTTTGGAGTAAAAGACCTGTCACTATGCGTACACTATACCGTCGCATTCGAGCATTTGGACTGGTTTCATTCCGCCCACGACTAGTGCATTCTTTGACTGCGGACCACTGTCACGAACGTTTGAATTGGTGCGGAGAACGGCAGCATGGGGTGGCAGAATAGCATAATTTAGCATTCATCGATGCATTGCGATTTTTTTAGGAATGTAGGATGGTAAGAACGCCGCCGGGGTGAGCGTCTAGATATCGGGTTTGCTATTGAGATGTATGTACACAGGACTGTTGGAATAATGGTTTGGGGGCTATTGCCTATGGTAGCCGATCACCACTTGCGTTGATTCGAGGTGGTATGACAGCCTCGCGTTATGTTGATGACCTCTTACAAACCACTTTACTGCCTTATGTAGCCGGCCGTCGACAAGTCCTTTTTCAGCAAGACAACGCTCGTCCCCATATTGGTCGTCGAACTATGGACTTTATTCGTTTTGTCGTGGCCATCCCGTTCACCGGGAAATCAAAACACATTTATAGCCAGAGACCGGATGGAGTGAGAAGAGGCAGGCCCAGAGCACGATTTAAGGACCAGGTGGAAGACGACTTGCGAGTGTTAGGAGTGGGAAATTGGAAAACCAGGGCGAAAGATAGGAAGGAATGGAAGCTGATTCTGGAACAGGCCAAGACCCACCATGGGTTGTACAGCCAATAATCATGATGATCCCGACCACCGGATTTAAATCCTATCGAACATGTGTGGAATATGATCGGAAGGAGACTGTCCACTTTGCACCATCCACCACAGATTCTGGCACAGTTATTCCATGAAGTTCAAGTAGCTTGGAACGAGGTGTCACAAGCAGACATCGATCATCTCATTTCGTCAATGCCTAGATGTGTACATGAGTGCGGGTGTACGGGGTAGCCAAACACATTATAATTTTTGAAGTTATACTTCTTTAGGCGCGTTATACGTCCTCTGATTGGGTAATTACAATGACCTGTCAACAATTGTTCAATATGTCGGTTATTTTATTAATACGTCACTGGTTATGGGTAAACAAATTGTGTGTATATTAGTTTTTATTGTTGTGAGGACAGAGACAAAAAGCAAGTTTATAATTGTAGTAACTTTTTAAATAGTTACGTACCTAATTGTAAATGTTTCAGTACATATTGTAATAAAAAATTACATACCTATTTGGAAAATGTACCTAGTTAGTAGGTAATGCTTTGATTTACATAATTTGATTACCAACAAAATTTCTACCAATCTTCATCTAAATATATTGCTTTTTTAGTCTATATTTTGTTGTATTTTAATATTTTAACTCCATAAGAATCAAACTTATTTAATTAAACTAAGAGAATAAGCAACTGTCAAAAAAGTTTAAAACATGTAGTTGCTGTACCTTCCCACATCATTCATATGTCTCGGTAGCTAAATTCTGCGTGCGGTGAGTTCAAAATCTAACAACCTGATAAACGCAGGTTCAATCCCAATGCAAATTTTTATTTTTTTATACATTTTATGATTGTAAGTATATTTATTATATTTTTTTCAGAAAATACATTTATTGTTCAGAAATCATTTCTTTGTTTCATTTTTCAATGTGTTCACGTGTGTTTTATTCTTTTATTTTTTTAATTTTTGGTATTGTTTTAATAAAAAATTTTGGAAAGTAGTAAGTATTAAAATTAGTTTAATATTTAAATAAATATATAAATAAACTGTTTAAAGTATATTGATTTCGTTAAAATCATATAATAGAAGTATAACTTCTTACGTGCGTACAAAGTACACACACATTCTTTTGTTTATTACTAGTCCATTGAAACGTTACATTTAGTGTTGCATTTCTTAGAGGAGTCAATTTTATTTTTTTAATGTGTAGGGGGGTTCAGTAGAAGCTTAAGTTCAAGTTTTTGGGGTCGCCACCCTTGTCCCCCGGCCGCCATATTGGAAAAAGGGGTTCAAAGGGCTTTCGCGCTGTATCTCCTAAACTAGCAATTCTACAGAAAATTTAATGACACATAAAATGTAGAAAATTAAATTTTCTACAATTTTATATCTATTACTTTTTATCGTCAAGTGACTAACAAAAAAGTTATTAACAAAAATAAGAGAAAATTTTGTAAGAAGTTTCTTTTTGGAGGTTATAACTTTTTTCCGTTCATTTCACAATAAAATAACATAGCGATTTTGTAGAGGATTTTTCAATGAAAAATTTTTACTATAAAATTGTTTAATTTTATTTATTATCTAGGGTTTACAGCGCTCCAAACTTGACCAGATTCTCGAATTCTCATAGGAATACAATAAAAATAATATTTTTCTATCCATATATTAGGCGAGCGGCATCAACCGTTATGCCGACCACGAAAATCAAATTTAAGGTGAATGACCAATTTTGGTCTATTTTTATGTTTTCGAGGTCGCTGAATCCGAATATGAAGAATTTACCTCGCTGTATCTATGGTCGCTGTAAATATTTCCTTTTGAAAATTTTACTGTGTTATCTCTGAAGTATGTAGATAACAATGAAATTTGTCCAAAATATTAAAACCCATTAAAAAAGGAGTTAATTTTTAAACATTTTGTCATCATATTTGGGTAGCTTCATGTTTACTTAAAAAAGTTGAGTGACAAACTTTTTAGTTTATAATTTTAACCAACACAACAATAAAATATATTTCATGAAGAAGTTTTTTGGAAAATTTTAAGTCAAAATATACAATAGGAAAAAAGTTATGTTACTTCATAGACAAGCGGCACACCCCAAAAAACGCTTAAATCTCCAGATCCTGACCACGGTGTGGTGAATGGCTAATTTTGATCATACTTTATGATTTTGATATCAAAAATCGTTTTTTGCTCCTCTTAAGAATTTTGCATTTTGCGGTTGCGTCATTCTTCTTCTGAACCGGCGAATTTGTCCTCAAACAACTTCTTGGGCCTTTTCTATATATGCTTAGGGTTATAAGTTTTATAGTGGGGAGAAAGGTCAAAAACAGGTTAATATTCTCCTTTTCATGAACATTTTTCAGTGCGTCACAAATTATAGAAAAAAAGGTAAGTCCGTGATAATACATATTTATGACATTTATTCTAACGTGACATTTTAGTTAAATCTGACAGTTGTCAAATTTTATTTTCAATTTGGAATAAAACCAAATCAATTGTGTCTATTGCATTTATAAAATGGTATTTTCTTTCATTTGTATAGTCTTATAAATTGTACAGATTATATTGATAATATTATTATTTTATTTAATAAATAATTCTTTTTTGATTATGGCGCCATCTATCGACAACTAGAATAATCACCGAACTAGAATAATTACCGAAGTATTCCCAGACGTGCCTTTTTTTCTGTCACATACAATTTAATGCGTTAGAGAGAAATCGAAAAACTGTGACGCACTGAAAGATGATCATGAGAAAAAGAATAATAGCATAGGAATGTTAAAATCATAATAAATTGTATGAATAAAAAATATATATAGATATAAAACTAAGCCTAATTGTTGTTTTTATTGTATCTCTATGAGCATTCGAGAATCTGGTCAAGTTTGGAGCGCTGTAAAACCTATATAAATAAATAGAATTAAACAACTTTATAGTGGAAATTGTTCGCTGAAAAACCCTCTACAAAATTGCTATAGTGTTATTTTATTTTAAAATGAACTGAAAAAAAGTTATAACCTCCAAAAGGAAACTTGTAAAAAATTTTTACATATTTTTGTTTATATCTTTTTTGTTGGCCACTTGACGATAAAAAGTAATAGAAACAAAATTGTAGAAAATTTAATTTGCTACATTTTATCTTTAATTAGATTTTCCGTAGGGTTAGTAGTTTACGAGATATAGTGCGAAACCACTTTGTACCCCATTTCGAAGATGGCGGCCGAAGGACAAGGGTGGCGACCCCAAAAACTTGAACTTAAGCTTCTACTGATCCCCCCTACACATTAAAGAAATAAAATTGACTCCTCTAACAAATGCAAGGTATGGCTTAAAAAATGTAACATTTTAATGGAGTATACATGTTAATAAAAATTATTTTCAACGTTATCGTTTCATTCTTGATGTAAAGCTACCATGTTGCCAAAAAATTAAGTTTAATAAATTATTCCTTCTGGGTGTGACACTAATGTCACTGAGTATATATTAATCATTATTAGGGAACGAAAAAAAGCAAAAAAAAAATATTTAAAATGCGCATTTTAATACACACTGTTTTAAATTCAAGATTATGCTTATAATAGGCAAATTATTTTGGATTTATTCTTTCTATATGCAAATTATTGTTTTGGTTTCATATATGAAAGCTTTTTAGAATATTTACACATTAAAACAGTTTTTGAGGATTAAAAATTGTGTTTATGTTTTAATAGCGGTTAAGTGGTTAAAGATTAAGTGGTTGAAGACTGAAGACAAAAAGGAACTTTAGCATTTCAAATCTAAAATACTCTTATATATTATACTTATAACAAAAACAAAGGTTAAAGATCATTAAAAATATTAAATAAAAATTTGTATTACGTTTAATTTTATAAAAATAATTTATTTATAAAGACATATTATGTTACAGAACTTATTCCAAACAACATTAAAAGAACTACTAGGAGAACCTAAACACACAGCTAACTTGGTAGAATTTTTAAAATCTATAAACTTTTTTTAAATCAACAATACATCAATAATTAGAATATAAAGAGTGAGTTGATGGTATGTAACGCCTCAATTATCTCGGAAATTGCTAGCACGGTTTTTATAGATTTTGGTGGGTAAGGGTCTTCTAATGCGGCCGATATTATAGTGGTATTTACATTGTTGTCAGATCTTCCGTTTTTCTGAAAAACTAACGTAACTTTCTAATTTCAAATGGAACATCCTGTATATTTTTTGCGTTTGAAGTCCTTAAGAAATACTTAAAATACCTTAAGAAATCCGTAATTTCGGACTTAGTGGTACCTACATTTATTTAAAAAAAAATCTAAACAAATAATTATAAAAATTAATTTTTTCGGCCCGAGCAGACATTATTTTAGATCCGTTGGATCAGTGGGAACAAAAAAGGTCTTTTGTAATTTTACCTAAAGTTAATCAAAATCCACAAGGAAAAGAAAAGGTTTTCCTGTAGTTGGCTGTATACCATCAATCACAAAATTGGAAAGAAATCCTTTGTAAAAGGTATAAAATTTTTTTATTAAAAATCCCTTAAAAGGGCTACATCACAACAAAACGTTTTCGATTTTTATAAAAATCATCATCAGTGTTCGATAAACTGGATGCTAGCTGAGCCACAAAAGAAAAATATCTGGGTAAAAACCCCTTTACATATAATATAGATGCCTTAAAAGTGCATACTTCGATAAAAAGGCCTGTGATGGTCACATGGCAAACAGGATAATGCCCTAAGGTAAGGTATACAGGTTTCCCAACACGTGGGATCCAAACTGAGTTGATCACATTTCAATGACTTAATGACAACAATGGCAAATGACAACAGTTGCCATTAAGTCATTGAAATGTGATCAACTCAATTTGGATCCCACGTGTTGGGAAACCTGTATACCTTACCTTAGGGCATTATCCTGTTTGCCATGTGACCATCACAGGCCTTTTTATCGAAGTATGCACTTTTAAGGCATCTATATTATATGTAAAGGGGTTTTTACCCAGATATTTTTCTTTTGTGGCTCAGCTAGCATCCAGTTTATCGAACACTGATGATGATTTTTATAAAAATCAAAAACGTTTTGTTGTGATGTAGCCCTTTTAAGGGATTTTTAATAAAAAAAATTTATACCTTTTACAAAGGATTTCTTTCCAATTTTCTAAAGTTAATCCTTTCCGAGTTATAAACAATTTAAACCTGAAAAAAAATCTAAAAATTACGATTTTGAAGGCTCAAAAACACAAGTAAAAAATATTATTTTTGAAATTAAGAAGAACCTAAATTCAAGTTCAAACCTTATTTTATCAGTTCATGATAGGTAATTTGGGCTTGTTTCATTTTAAAACATTGTTATTTAGTGGTTAATGCTGCCCGATGGTCCGTCCTCTCATAAGCGCTTCATTAACAAATAAAAAACAATGTTTTATAATAAAACATGCCAAAAATTGTTATGGGAAGCTGATAGAAGAAGGTTTTAACTTGAATATAAAAACTTTAATTTCAAAAATTTAATTTTTTACTTGCGTTTTTGAGCCTTGAAAAACGTCATTTGTCGTTTTTTTCATGGTTTTTAAATTGTTTATAACTTGAAAACGATCAACTTTAGAGAAACATTACAAAATACCTTTTTTGTTCCCAATGATAAAAAAAAAAAACGTGAAACAATGTCTGCTCGTTCTGAAAAAATTGATTTTTATAATAATTTGTTTTAATTTTTTTTTTATTAATGTAGGAATAACTCCGAAATTACAGCATTTGGGTATAGGGAATATTACATGAAAAATAATCGGCATTTCTTAAGGACTTCAAAACGCAAAAAATATACATTTACATTTTCAAATATATGGGTGTTCCATTTGAAATAATAAAGTTCATTAGATATCCAGAAAAACGGAAGATCTGACAACAATATAATTACCACTATAATATCGGCCGCATTATAAGATAGTCAACCACCAAAATCGATAAAAATCGTGCATGCCGTTTCCAAGATAATTAAGGCGTCCCATACATAAAACTCACTCTGTATATTGTATATCTACCTACCTTATCTGTAATTGAAATTTTGTATATTATGTTTATGTATGTTGTATTTTTCTGTATCACTTTTTGTAGTTTGTTATGCTGATAACCCTAAGTGGTTGAAGCAAAATAAATAAAAAAAAGCTTATAGTCCAAGTAATGAAGCTTAAAATAGGACAAAACCTCGCAATTTATACAGAATGGATCGATTTGCTTGAAAATTTGAGAATAAGTAGTGGATAGACCAAGTATCAAAATCTATATCATGCCAAAAGGCGCATTTACCCTGGGGGTGGTTGCCACCCCATCTAGGGAGTGGAAATTTTTTATTATATTTTAATCACAAAAGTTGGAAAAAACGTTCAATCTAAGCAAAAACCGTTCTATACATTTTTTTTATAAAATTGATAGTTTTCGATTTATTCGCTAGGTATCGAAAGTGTTAGTTTAATAGCGAAAAAATCAATGTTTTTAATAAGTTTTCTGCTACTAACTCCAAAAGTTTTCGTTTTATCAAAACAACTTTATTTAACAAAAATGTACCTTTTGAAAAAATTAACAAAACCGTTTTTTTTTTAATTTTATTTAAGACCAACAGTAATCGAGCTATACTTTAATATGTTGGCTCTTCTTCGTCAAATGCTAAATATTGTAGTTTCAAAGTCAAACGACGGGAAAACTATACATTTTTCGAGGACAACTTGTTCAAATTAATTTAAAGTACTTAAAAATATCTATCTCCAGAAATAAAAAAAGTCTCTAGCTCAAAAATTAAGTGACTTGACTTAAAGTGACTTAAATATTAAACCTAAGTGGTTGAAGCAAAATAAATAAAAAAAAAGCTTATAGTCCAAGTAATGAAGCTTTAAACAGGACAAAACCTCGCAATTTTTACAGAATGGATCGATTTGCTTGAAAATTTGAGAATAAGTAGTGGATAGTCCAAGGATCAAAATTTATATCATGCCAAAAGGCGCTGGTACCATGGGGGTGGCTGCCACCCCATCTCGGGAGTGGAAATTTTTTATTATATTTTCACCACAAAAGTTAATAAAAACATTCATTCTAAGCAAAAAATGTTCTATACATTTTTTTGATAAAATTAATAGTTTTGATTTATTCGCTATCGAAAGTGTTAGTTTTATATCTAAAAGATCAATGTTTTTCGATGGTATACTTATTTACGATTCACTCAATTTTTGCCGTAGAACAAATTTGATCAAACTATGTTCTTGGGAATTAAATTACCTACAATTTCATATTTTAACATTTTTTCGTATCTCTGATGCTAATCTTTCTATTCTGAAGAAAATGGCATTTTTTACCAAATTGCAAACATTCGTTATTCGCTTTAAACTTCAGTTTTTTAAAAACTAATCATTCTAGGCCAGTCAAACTTCTAGAATCTATTAATAATACATAAATAAAGAAGAATAAATAAGGCCAATGACTAAAAACACCGCTAACTTACATTATTATGCTTACAATTGGATTTCTCCTTTTTTTTCAAAAAAATATATTGATTTTTTAACCATAACTTTTTTATTTTTTATCTTATAAAGTTCGTTAAAAAAAGAATTTGGTAGATTTTTACAAGACCTATAAGGCTATTAATATTAAATCCTTTTAAAATTCTCAGTCACAAAAAGAGGTGGCATTGAAAGGGTTTCTAAAGGTGGTTTTTGCATGATATTACAAGTTTTAATTGTCAATAGCTCACTCAATTTTTGCCCTAAAAAAAATTTTGCAAACTAAGTTCTTGGGAATTAAATAAGCTATAATTTCATATTTAAATATTTTTTGGTATCTCGGATGCTAATCTTTCTATTCTGAAGAAAAGGGCATTTTTTACCAAACTACAAAAACTCGTTATTCGCTTTTAACTCCATTTTTTTTAAACTAATCGTTCTAAGCCGATCAAACTTCTAGAACCTATTAACAATACATAAATCAAGAAAACCAAATCAGGTCAATGACAAATTTTAATTAGGGTGGTGATTAGGGGGTTGTTTAAAAAAATAGGGACTGACATTCTTTTCATTATGTCACTTAATTTTTTAGCTAGAGATTTTTTTTATTTCTGGAGATACATATTTTTAAATACTTTAAATTAGTTTCAACAAGTTATCCTCGAAAAATGCATAGTTTTCCCGTCCTTTGACTTTGAAACTACAATATTTAGCATTTGATGAAGAAGAGCCAACATATAATAAAGTATAGCTCGATTACTATTGGTCTTAAAGAAAATAAAAAAAAAACGGTTTTGTTTATTTTTTCAAAAGGTACATTTTTGTTAAGTAAAGTTGTTTTGATAAAACGAAAACTTTTTGAGTTATTAGCAGAAAACTGATTAAAAACTTTGATTTTTTGAATCGATATAAAACTAACAATTTCGATAGCGAATAAATCGAAAACTATTAATTTTATCAAAAAATGTATAGAACGTTTTTTGCTTATAATGAATGTTTTTTACCAACTCTGGCGGTTAAAATATAATAAAAATTTCCACCACCGAGATGGGGGTAACCACCCCCATGGTAAAAGCGCCTTTTGGCATGATATAGATTTTGATCCTTGGACTATCCACTACTTATTCTCAAATTTTCAAGCAAATTGATGCATTCTGCAAAAATTTGTTTTGTGAGGTTTTGTCCTATTTTAAGCTTCATTACTTGGACTAATAGTTGAAATATTAAAAGTGATGCATAACACAAATACTCAGTAATAAATGCAATAATAATTATTAAAAAATGCAAATTTTTGCTAATTGAATTGACCTCAATAATTTAACCAATGCAATTTACATTTGATGAGCTATTTATTTATTGTCAATGGTGGCAAATAGTAGACAATTTTGCCAGTTTTTTTGGTATTTATGAAATTGCAATAAATTATTAGAAGTTTTCGTAAGATCGAAGTTTCTTAATTAAACTTTGGAAGTTTTTTCAAAATATGCTCCCACCCTCATTATGCCTTATCATTCGTATATAGTAAAAGTCAAACAATATCTAACTGACAGTAGGTATAACGTTAGAGATCATACAAGGTCCGTTCCATAATAATCCGGCCTTTATTAATAACTGTCTGCGAATAACCCTTTGTTTTCAGTTGTCAGCGCTCAGGTGCACTTTGGACAGGCCCCTTTATACGAAGGATTATTTGCACACGGACTCTGCGCTGACTTCGAAAACCAGCGTGCACCTTGAACTTGGATTATAATAGCATGCTTCAGTTTCAGTTATGGAGACCTGTAAGAAGGAGTGGAAACGCAATGCATCGTTTGTGGGCTAACTTTTCAACCTCTAATTCAACTTTCAGCAATCGCCGCTAGTGGTGCAAGTGTTCGAATAGGTGCTACAAATACATTGGGTGCGTTCGGACGACCATAGCGGCTGGCGGTCAGCAGAAATCGGCTGAGTGGTTGTATCCAGCCGTGATAGGGAAAGCTTAGTAAATCTCTCAGCGGCTGGCTTCCAGCGGTGACGTCTGACAGCTACTGCTGGCTCAGCTGTCCAGCCGCTGTGGTCGTCCGAACGCACCCATTCGCTCTTATGAACTTATTTATTATTTAACTCATTTTATTATTGTTTTTAGCGTAATTAGACATTAATTTATTGGTGGATTGTAGCTGAATATGTTTTATGCCAAAAATAAATTATTTTAACCTTATAACATATCGACGTGTGGTAAAAAGTGTATTCTTTTTATACCATTGTAGATGGAGATGTGACATCAAAATTAAATTTGTCATTACTTTAATATGTAGGACAGCTTATTTTGAAGCGGAAATATTTTGTCACATTATCTAACTGCCACATTTATATACCAATGGTATTTCAACCGCAAATTAATTTGTTAATATCTTTGTAACTGATATCAAAAAGTTTGTTAGTTGAAAAAATTTAACTTAACTGTAGGTAATTGTTTTTAAAAAGTTTAAAAAGTTATTTAACTAATTTGAAGTTTATTGGTCAATTTTTTTTTTAAATATTCTTTTTATCAAAATTTAAAATGCTTTTTCTTTTGAACATTTCATATCTATATTCTGAAAGCTTATCTATCAGATGTTTAAATTTAGTTAATAAAAATATATGTAAATTAACTACAGACGACAGTCTGACTTTTATAAAATTAATGTTAATTTTTGTGAAATATTTTGTCTCAAAAAATGCATTGTTTCGACAGAAAATCTTTCAAGATCCTCCTACTATTAGGGGGCATCCATAAACTACGTCGTAAAAATTTTTAACTTTTTAATACCCTCCCCTCCCTCCGTCGTAATTCGTCGTTTACAGATGAACCCCCCCCCCCCATGTCGACGTCGTCATTGCAGTTCACGACCCTCCTTTCAGTGATTTAAAAAAATTCAATGTTATTTCTGTTTTTTTAATCAACCTTGAAACTTTATTTGCGAATGTATCATAACAAGAACAAATAAGGGGGTAGGCGCAAAATCTTGGTCCAATGCTATTTAAATGCATTCTTTTTTCGAATCCTGAGAAAACTAATAAATATATTTGAAAAATATAAACGCAGAATGAAAGATTACATTATTACCGAGGGCTGAAAGTCCCTTAGAATAAACAAAAGGTTTCTTTTGAATGAAATTTTTGAACTTAAAAATCAGACTAAATTCTCTTTTTTTTTTATCCCTGTAACTTATTAAAATAAATATTATAGATGTTTTCAGAAACTTTTGGCCCTCGGTAATAATGTAATCTCTCAATCTGGGTTTAAATTTTTCAAAAATTTTTATTAGTTTTCTGAGTATTCGAAAAAATGAATGCATTTAAATAGCATTGGAGCAAGATTTTGCGTATAAATCTTCTCTAAGTATAAATACGACTTACTAACTAAATAGAACACAATATTTTATTTCCATTCATTCTTTCAGAACTATTTTTTCACACGATATGCAACACATAAATGAATTAACAATTTAATATTGTTTGCTTCCAGACGTTGTTCTGTATATATAGAAGTGCTTGTTTAAACCCAAAGAACAATGTCTTATTGTTTGTTTTCCTGTACAAAAGTGCTACCTAATATTATTTTAAGGCTGTGACGAAAATGTGATAAAAACGAAATGTATGCGATAAAAGTATCTATAAGAGAATTCTTTTTAATTTTAACAAAGGTGTATTTATTTGTAAACGTTTTGTTTTATTTTCAATTTCATTTCAAAAACTATACGTTTTTATATGAATATCTGATACTTTATGCTGGTAAAAGCTAGTAAAAAATTATATTTATAGAGACAATAGCGACAAACTTAAATATACCAATATATTAAACGACGTCGAATGTGCACTCATACCCCCCACCCCCTGTCGTATTTCGTCGAAATAAGCAAGCCCCCCCCTCCCTCTTCTCAACGACGTAGTTTATGGATGTCCCCTTATCACTATAATTTTCAGATTAAAGAGATATGACACCAAAGTGTTTCAAATTCGTTCGGTTCTGCGCATGACGTCAATACGTGACTAGTTAGCGGCGCCAATTTGAAATAACCTATGGATAACATGAAGAGTGGAAGCATTCTGGTAAAAAAATTACGGATTATTTATGTTAAATTACTTTTTACGAAACGTAGTGATAAAGTAATGGATATAAACTTTTGTGAATTATGGATTTATTGAAGATAAAATAGGCAAATGTGCACTTAAAATAGTGATATTTTCATTAAAATTATTATCACACTAATATGACATTCACTGAATACTATGGGAAAAACCATATTAATACCTAGTAAATTTCAACACTTTCCGTTATTAAAAAGGGTTTTCGCATCTACATCGGTCGTGTCTTTGAGAGGATGTGGAATCTTATTTTCGTTAGAGGTTTGGTCATCACATCTGTAACTTGTTCTGCAGTGGAAATTTGGGTGAAGGCTATTTAGTTTGATCACAATTTCTTAGGTTATATCTTCCTGTTTCCATATCTACCGATTTTTTTATGGTCATCTTCACCATTCTGTGAGATTATTTCATTATCGATCTCATTTTGTTCTAATTGAGAAATAGCTATATAATCATGGTCATTTTTAGAATTATTTTCTATAAGGAGGTATTGTAGAGGCAATTGAACCCGTTTCTGACAACCAGTTTTTCCAGATGCTTAACATCTCTTGACAATGTGACCTTATTCTCATCCTCAACAAAAATTCTGTATCTTCTTCGTCTAAGCCTTTAAGGCCGCGTCTCACCATCAAATAATCTGATCAAACAGTTTGAGCAAACTTGACGTACTTGAGGAAATACGTCAAAGTGACGTCACAATTGCAGTTTTTTTGAAATTCTAAAAATCTGTGCTCTCACTATCAGTCTAGTTTGATCAAATTTTTTGTATTGAGTTGTCTAACTTGTTTGTACTTCATTTAAAATTAAAATTTTTCATTATTATCCACAATGAACACTCAGGATGTGACGTCACTAACTGTCACTTTCTTGTCACTTTCAGTTTCCTCAAACCAGTTTGATCAAATTATTTGATGGTGGGACGCGGCCTTAAACCAATCAAATAACGTTTGATTGCCTTTTTGTCAATTTTCTTTCTTGTTTGAACTGGAAGTTGTGCATAACAGATTGTAGTTATGATTCTTAGATGATTTATTCTATGTCTCTTCTCCAGAGCTCTTGTTAATACTAAATCTCAACATAAACTTAACCTTTTCAAGCTTGAATAGGTTTTTGGGTTAAATAAAAAATAGAATACATTTAACAAAACACTTTTTATTAACTTTAATAAACAAAAATGTGTTTATTATGTTGTATTTGCAAACCCGATGACATATTAAATACTAATAACAATCGTTGAAAGCTTACAACCTGTATATATAAATAGCAGAAACAAACCATGGAAACAAACAACAACAAATGACAAAATGTCGGAATTGTCACGTATTGACGTCACCAGGAGCTGCGTGGTGTCATATCTTCCATACATAGGGTACGTTCGGACGACCTCAGCGGCTGGACAGCTGGGTTGAGCTGAGTAAACGGTATGGTTCAGACGACATCGCTGGACAGCCGCTGTGAAATTTACTAAGCGCTCCCGCCCTATTGCGGCTGGATAAAACTTCTAAGGCCGATGCCACATTATGCGTTTTGAACGGATGCGGTGAAAACGCATAGAATAATATGAATTTAGAGAGAATTTCTAAATTCTTGACCCACCTCGTATAAAATTAATAAACTTGGATAACTGATGGTTGCATCTTGAGATTTAGACCATGCACAGATTTTTATGAAGAATAACTTTTTTTTCCTAAAATTATTAATAAAAGAGTTATTACATGTCAAATAAATAAAAATTATGTTCGGAATCGGTAATTTAGGAAAATTTCAGAATTTTTATTTTCAAGTAGAAGGCTGTTATTGCATATTTGAATATGGTTTTTAATTACAAATAACTTTTCATAATAAAATTTTTTGATATTTTGAAATATAAAGGTAGTTTGCTCTCGAGCGAAATTCATATTTTTTGACATACCTCGTATACTGTTGACAAAATTTGATATCTGATGCTTGCATCTTAGGTTTTAGACTATGCAGAGCGCTTTATAAAGAATGACTTTTTTTCGTAAAATTGATATTAAAAAGTTTCCCATATGGTTCCAAGTTACGCAGACACCCTGTATATATATATATATATATATATATATATATATACAACAGCGCTACAGGCCTTGTAGGCCTAGGGCTTCTAATTTCTGAATAATATTTCTCCATTCTTTTCGGTCCTCTGCACTCTTTCTCCAGTCCTTCACCCCAATTTCTTCTAAATCCCTCTCTGCAGCCTCTAACCATCTCTTCCTTGGGCGTCCTCGTCTCCTTTTTCTAAATTCTCTCTCAACCAATATTCGTTTGACGTTTCTACTTTCTGGCATTCTAGTAATATGTCCCAGCCATCTAGCTCTTTGGGCTCGTATTTTTGTCGTTATTTTTGGTCTCCTATACATCTTCATTACTTCTTCATTTGTTCGTCTCCTCCAAGTTTTCTCCGCTATCTGTATACCTCGAAAAATCTTTCTCAGGACATTCCTTTCCCATATCTGTATCTTTTTCTCCTTTTGTTGGTTCATTACCCACGTTTCGCTCGCATACAACACATGCATGTGGGTCGTATTATCGTTTCATATATTTTGATTTTTGCGTTTCTTGATACATTTTTTGCTTTTAATACCGTGTTTAAGGAACCCACAACTCGACTTCCCTTCAATAATCTTTTATCTATTTCTTTTTCTTCCCTTCCAGTATTAGTTACAGTCACTTTCAGGTATTCGAATTCTGATACTTCCTTAAATTTGTATTCATCCTCTTTTCCTTTCATTTTTATATAATTATCCTCTTTCTTTATATCTCCTTTCATTACCATGTATTGAGTTTTTCCTTGGTTGATTCTTAGTCCATACCTTTTTGCTTCCCTTTCGAATTTTCGGAAGATTTTTTGGAGGTGTTCCTTTGGTCTTGTTAGGATGACTAGATCATCAGCGTAAGCTATAAACTGCTGTCTGTTTGTCTGTTATTAAAGATGGTACCGCTTGTATTAATGTTTGTCCTTCTTACTATGTGTTCTAGTACCAAGTTAAATAAGTCTGTAGATTGAGGGTCACCCTGTTTCAGTCCTTTATTTACTGTGAAATGTTTTGAAAACTTTCCTTCAATTGTTATCCTGTTTTTTCTATTGTTGAGCGTCATTCTCACGAATTTAATTAGCTTTCCTAAAATACCTAATGATCTCGTGTTCGTGTATTTATTTTTACAAAATGATATTAAACGACCTTTATTTAAAATTGGTATTTTTTCCCGTTTTAAGTCTCAATTAAAAAATATTTAAATTTTCCCATTTTTTCCAATTTTTCCAATGGTCTGGAAAAAAACGGAAAAAACCTGTTTTTTCCGTTTTTTTTTCCGATATGTTAAATCTCTAGATATGAGTGACAAGTTTACATTTATTTTTGTTTCAAACTCTAAATATGTGCCCGGAAATTAATCACATGGTATAAAACTATTTTATATGTGAAAATAAATGAATCGTTCAACCGGTTTAAAAATGGCCGTAAAGGGATAGTGACCAGATGTGTGATCTACCTTTTAGAAATACATACACCGGACAATATCAAATGTATAAGACATGTGATTCAATAACACCAACGTTTGACTGTGCGCGAACTGCAAACCGATCTTGGTGGACCTTCTAAAACGTTTTTTTGGAGAATTTATAAATTACTTGCATGTGATCCAATCATTCAAAAACTGCACAGAGATATAAGTTTCATTTTTCGATGATAGTGAATGAAGTTCACCTAAAAGATGAAGACATCTTCGGCTGCCACAAGTAGAAGCACTGTATATCCATTTTTTTTTTTTTTTCAAAATCACTTTTATGGCATTTTTGGATTTAGGTTGTTATCTACCAATTACCAAGAAAGAAAAAAATAAAAAAATTAGTAGAACCACAAATTAACATTGCTATGAAACACATTATATCACATTCCATCTTCACTTCACCAATTTAAACCATATTATATCCATATCCCCAAGTATAAACACTGTAAATACCGGATATACAGTGTTTTTATTTGGTTTTTAAGATTTACAGTGATTTACCGTGGGAATCGCATGATTTACATTTTACATTCGCCAAGACCATTGATATTTCCAAGGCAATTTTTAGTTGTTTGTTAGTTATTGATGGTCATTGTGACAAGTGCAGTAGAAATTTGTCGTGTATAAAATATTTAGGTTTATTGTATTAATTATTTAAAATATATTTTTAAAATTAAACTGGGTGTTACCTATTAATTATCAAATATGAATAAAACTCGAATAATATTTTGACCTGCTGAATTCGAATTTATAACTTTCTTTTGCGCCGGAAGTGACGAGAATTTATGAAAACTACAAAATAATGTTTGGTAAACCTTGACCAATAATTAGAAACACAGATGCTGCAAAATTACAGAATTTAGTCAATTTTCACTTGTAAGTCGGCTGAATTTTGAGTAAGATAACTTTATAATAGCCCAAATTAATAAAAAAAAACTACAAGCTGTAAAACTAAACCTTAATATAAATATTATATATACAAAGTTATAACAATAAACGAAAATTTTTTATTAAAAACTGCATAATATAATTTGTTTATATAGAGAATTTAATATAATTTGTATAAATATGTACCTATACAGAAATAATACAGAAACTTATTTCTTTGATGCCTGAAAACGGATGATCAATTTGGTCAGTCTCAGAGACACTAGTGGACACGCTTTTCCATAACCCTGGATGACAGCAATTACATGACCCAGGCACTGACCATTAAATTATTGCAATTTGTTATATATTTGTTAAAGGGACTTGAATAAAGTATCATTTGTGGTACTTAATGTCTTTGAAAAGTGGGAAATTTTATACTATATTTTCAGGTTTCCCAAATAAAAACACTGTATGTGTTCAAAACCTAGTCAGGAAATAAAATTCAGACTTAAAAATATTTACTGAAAAACAGGAGTATTTTTTACTAAATTAATGTGTGTTCACTTTTATTTCAAACAAAATAGAAATTTGAAAAGTTGAGTCCTTTACGTTTTCTACTCTGGGGAACATTTTTCGAATTGGCGCTTACAGTGTTTCTACTTGGGACAGTCGTCTTAATTTAAATTTTCACCAGAGGGATTCATTTTTTCTTCTTTAGGTACCGTCTGCTATCTGCCAAGACCAGGCTTCCATGAAATGACTCGCTGTCATGTGGCCCTATAATAATAATCTGTGCAAGCATTATATTCTGCACATCACCAATAATATGCGATTTCTTTAATCTGTAAGGCTAATAGCATTTATCTGTAAGGTATTTAAAACTTTGATAAACAATGAAATATAAGAACTAGATAGCATCACAAAGAGATTTTCAGTTTGTAAAAATAGCGTGAGAAAATTATTTTCTAGTCAAGCAATCGTAATAAAAAACGTGGTAAAGATTTGTAGGCAGTCAATGAGGGTATTTCGCTCCGAATTCCATCCTACTACATCGATTTACTTGATATTTTCACAGTAGGTAGGAAATAGCTCAAGAAACAAAGTCTACCCTATGCCTATGTGCGCTTTTATCTTGGGGGTGGTTCCCACCCCTTCTCGGGGGTGAAAAATGTTTTGGTTAAAATAGCCACGGAAGAGGCCAGAAAACCTAATTTTAAGCAAAAACTGTTATATAATTATTTTTTAAAAACTCAATACTTTTTGAGTTATTCGTGGTTGAAAATTGGCAATTTTCATTGAAAAATGACACCTTTTCGGACGGATTTTTGCGAATACCTTAAAAACTATGCAGTTAACAAAAAAACTATATAAAATATTTCTGTAGGTTATAAAAAAAAGAGATTCGTTCCTTCATAAATCTTCAAGGTAAAATACAAAGAGGGATATGGTAGGTAAAAAAAGTTTGTTTTTTGCTGCATGCTCAAATCGGTGTATTCAACTTGAAATAACAGAGAAACTGTCGATTTTAGGTGTATAATGATACTAATAACTTTTGTAGTGCTTGAAAAGACCTTTAAAATGACTAATACTAAATGTCGATTACATTCAAACTAAGCGAGATATTCTGCAAAAAAGTTGATGACTAATGTAATTTAAGAAGAAATAACTATATTTAACCCCTCATCCATCAGAATTTAAATACATCGTTTTACTTCTACAATACTTTTTATTATAATGTTATTTCTATTTTAAAAAAGTTAGAATAGATTAAAATGAATGGTTTTAAAAAAAAATAAGATCAAATTATAGAGTGCATTTTTAAATTTTCTAAAAATCTTCCTTTTCCTCCATGTAACTCGAAAAAGATAAGAGATACGAAAAAAGATACCACACAAAAATATAGGGCTTTTTCAGATACAAATTCCCTTTTTGTTTTTCATTACTGTATCTCATCATTTTCAAGTTACATGGAGAAAAACGAAGATTTTTAAGAAAATTTAAAAATGCTCTCTATAATTTTATCCTTTTTTTTTAATTATTCGTTTTAAACCCGTCCAACTTTTTGAAAATAGAAATAACACTATAATAAAAGGTATTGTGGGAGGAAAACGATGCATTTATATTTTGGTGGATGGGGTTTAAAATTACTTCTCATTTTTTTCTTAAAATACATTAGTTATCAATGTTATTTGCAGCATATCTTGCTTAGTTTTAATGTAATGGACCTTTAATGTAGCTCATTTTAAACGCCTTTTCAAGCACTACAAAAAGTATTAGTGGCATTATACACCTAAAATCGACCGTTTCTCGGTTATTTCAAGTTGAATACACCAATTTGAGAATGTACCAAAAAACAAACTATTTTCACCTACCTACTACTATTTTCTCTTTTTGTATTATAACTAGAAGATTTATGAAGGCAAGTGTCTCTTTGTTTTTTATAACCTAAAAAAAGGTTTAATATAGTTTTTTTAGTTACATGCATAGTTTTTAAGGTATTCGCAAAAAACCGTTCGAAACGGTATTATGTTTCAATGAAAATGGCAAATTTTCAACCACGAATATCTCAAAAAGTATTGAGTTTTAAAAAAAAATATGGAACAGTTTTTGCTGAGAATTAGGTTCTCTAGCGAATTCCGTGGTAATGTTAACCAACAATTTTTCCACCCCTAAGAAGGGATGGGAACCACACATGCACACATCGGCATAGGGTAGACTTTGAATTAGGAGATAAGTAGAGGCTAGGCCCAAAATTTCATTAAAATCCATGCAGTAGGATAGAATTCGGGGGTAATATCCTATTCTTGATTCCATTGACTGGCGTATTTATTGGTAGACCAGAATTTTCATTGTTTATTTTTTTATTACGAAATATTTTTATCGGTATCCCGTATCAAAGACCAGAACTTCCTTTAGTTTAATAACAAGTCATTCATAATACCAATAATATATTATCCGCAAAAAGATAATGAATCACAAGGTTCTGTCTACGATAAAATATTTATGATATTATGTTTTATCTAGTTATAAAAAGTTGGACGTAGTTGATATAATGGGATTAAAACGGATGAACAGTGGAACACGAAAGCAGTGCTAACGCAGAACAAATGGAATGTTATAAAAAATATAAATGTTATAAAGCATTCAGCATGCTCAACCCTGTTTGGAGGTCTGGCGAGTATACTGCAAGGACAAAGATCCGAATATTCCAGTCAAATGTCATGTCTGTTCTACTCTACGGATGTGAAACCTGGAAAGTGACAAAAACCCTTACAGACAATAAACTGCAGGTCTTTGTTAACAAATGTATATGAAGAATTGTTTGTATTTTCTGACCAAACACCATCAGAAACGAAGATCTACTACACCTGACCCAACAAAAGAACACTCAAACAAATTTAGTTCGTAATATTGATTAACAGTGATTATTGAATAGTATTTCGTTGTAACAACAATTTAATTTTTTGTTTCAACGAACTTTTAGACATTGATCAATATATTTGGATATTGTCACAATGATTGAATAATAATTGTGAAAATAACTAGAGTACATTAATCAATAACACTCAATTTATTCAGACAATAACTTAGTTTCGTATATTTAATAAATAATGGTAATTCTGGCAGCAAATCACCTTCTTGATTTCGTAGATGATAAGTAATTACCTTGGTTTATCGTGACAACGTACAGATTTCATTAAAACAATATACAAATGTTGTTAATATAGAGTAATATTTGATTATTCCATAGATGTAAACTGATTGTTGTGACAACGAATGCATTAATCAATCTACTACTGCGTTTAATAACCACAATCAATGCGTTTATGGCAACAATAAACGAAGTTGTTGAAACAATAAATGTTTTGCTTGACCATTTGAAATGTAACGGCTTTTCCTTATCGTTCTTTGTTAAACAATGCTGTTACCTCTGCCGAAGTGCCGAATAATTTCATTTCGTTTCCAAATGTAGTCCGTACTGGAAGGAGGTTTTCGTGTGTCTACTATCGTATCCATTTTTTTCGAATTCTGAAAAAACTAATTAGTGTTTTTGAAAAATTTAAACGCAGAATAAAATACTACAGTATTATTGACGGTCTGAAGTCCCTGAGAACTTCTATAATGATTATTTTAATAAGTCACACGGGCGAAAAAGAGAAAATTTAGTAAGATTTTGAATTTCAAATATACCATTAAAAATAAACTTTTTGTTTATTCCAAGGGACTTTCAGCCCTTGGTAATATTGTAGTCTTTTATTCTGCGTTTAATTTTTTAAAAAATACTTATTAGTTTTCTCAGGATTCCAAAAAAAATGAATGCATTTAAAAAGAATTCGATCGAAATGTTGCACCTGCGCTCTCCAAAAGGATTACAGTGTTATACATTTTTAGAATCACTATTTCAAACGCTTTTAAATGAGCTGTCACATGAGGTACTTTCCCATTAAAAAACCAAAGTTGTGGCTGTCACCTGAAGAGGGATCGCGTAAAGTTCGAAACATTGATGTTATAATATACTTTGATTATTTTAAAAATCGACCTGTCCGAGTGTTTTGCTCATGTTCTAAAAATAAATAAGTTAATTTGGATAAAATAAACACTTTTTCCAGCGCACTGTATAAGTGAAATCATATGAGAAATCACACAGTGTAAAGTCCATTAGGTTTAGGACAAAAAAGGGGATTTGCAAAATTATTATTAATCAATTAATATCATACATTGAGCTAATGCATTCAGTAATTATCAATATAAAATACGTTCATAGTAGGGATGAATAGAATAGCTTGTAAGAATAACCGTATTTATTGTGGGAATGAACGGAATAAACTGTAAGAATAAACGGAAATTAGTGTAAAAATAAACGAAATACGTTAGGAGAAATAACACTGCTATTGACACAACGAATAGTCTTCGTCGGTCAATTAACGTTGTTGTTTCAATGAATAGTGTTCGTTGGCTCAGTGAACAGTGTTCTTAATATTAATAAATGGATGTTCATCCATTCAATAAACGTAATACATTGGATCAACTAACGAACATAATGAATTGATGAACATCGCTTTGTTGTTCCAATAAAACCAAGAATTGGAAAAATTTTAAGTATTGCGTTTGTTGTCTGAATTAACATTTTTATTAATATTCGTTTTTTCGTTGAGTGAAGGAGTGAACACCTTTTTCGTTGAGTGAAGGTAGAAATGGAAATAGAGTCCAGAAAGTGGGGTGGGATCGGTCACCCACTCCGAAAAAATAGTTCCAGTATTGCAAAGACTGCCCTAGAGTGGAAACTCCAAGGAAAGAGAAAAAGAGGCTACCCAGCACAAACTTGGAGAAGATCCATCATGGACGAGATAAGAGGTCAAGGAAAGTTTTAGAATGAGGTTAAGGCATTAACGCAAAATATAACACGATGGCGCGTTTTCACTGAAGCTATATGGTTTACTGAGGAGTTCAAGAACATTATCCACTTTAATTGGCAACTTCAATCTTCAATATGGTGAAATGTCATCGCGAAGATTAAAAAGGTCCATTTTAGTGGCATTGGTTAAGTAAATAAAACAGTAGTAGACACGTTTGTCTGAAAAGCGAACAACAACTAACATTTCACAGTAACAAACATCTCGTAGATTCGCCAGTCAAAAACAAAGATGTTTTAAAATTGCTTGAACTAATTTGCATACCATTTTGGTATAAAAAGTCTTTAAAAATAGTTTTCCCTAATTTTGTAGAGCGCTGTTCTTAACTATTATGTCATAGAACCTATAAACATGCATCGACTACAATCTTGTACTAAGTACTATTATTGTATTGGTGATTGTACTCGAAAATAAATTGATTCTAACTATGTACTTGTCAGTAGTATACACAGTTATACAGGGTGTCCCGAAAAGAATGGTCATAAATTATACCACAGATAATGGGGTCAAAAATATGTTGATTGAACCTCACTTACCTATATACAATATGCCACACAAAAAAAGTTACAGCCCTTTGAAGTTACAAAATGAAAATAGATTTTTTTTCATATATCGAAAACCCTTCGAGATTTTTCATTGAAAATGGACATGTGGCATTCTTATGGCAGCAACCTCTTAAAAAAAAATTAAAGTGAAATTTGTGCACCCCTTAAAATTTTTAAGGGGGTTTTGTTCCTTTAAACCCCCCCAAACTTTTGTGTACGTTCCAATTAAATTATTATTGTGACACCATTAGTTAAACAAAATATTTTTAAAACTTTTTTGCCTCTTAGTACTTTTTTGATAAGCCAGTGTTTATCGAGCTATTTTGAATATTTGTCGAATCCACCATATATTTGTAGGTACATGGTTAAGTGCGATTATAGAGACCTGTTAATAATCTGAAAATGTATTTATAATTTACATTTTTAGGTATATTTTGAAAAAGAAGCCATATCTCGATAAAAGGTGATTTGTCAAAAAAAGACTAAGAGGCAAAAAAGTTTAAAAAACACTGTGTTTAACTAATGGTATCACAATAATAGTGTAATTGGAACGTACACAAACATTTGGGGGGTTTAAAGGAACAAAACCCCCATAACATTTTTATGTAAATATATTAAAAAAGAAGCCGAATCTCGATAAAAACTTGCTTATTGAAAAAATACTAAGGGGCAAAAAAGTTTTAAAAACGTTGTGTTTAACTAATGATACCACAATAATGAATTAATTGGAACGTATACAAAAGTACGGGGGGGTTTAAGGGAGCAAAACCCCCATAAAATTTTTATGGGGTGGACAAACTTCACTATAATTTTGTTTTAAGATGTTACTGCAATAAGAATGATATATGTCAATTTTCAATAAAAAATCTCTAATAGTTTTCGATATATTGAAAAAAATCGATTTTCATTTTGTAACTTCAAAGGGCTGTAACTTTTTTTATGAGCACATTTGTACTAAGGTAAGTTAGGTTGAATCGAACTATTTTTGACCGTAGAATGTGTGATATAATTTATGACCAATCTTTTCGGGACACCCTGTATATAGGTACAATAAAAACCTCTTTTCCAAATTTAAAAATGCTATTTGTAACGTCTATAAAGTCCACAAATAATTGTAAAATGTCATTTTTATGTTATTATTTAATGATTCGTAATTTACATATACAACGTAGTAGGTAAATACATGCTGTTTATGTTAGATATATATATGGTGATATTAATAAAAAAAACAAGATAATTAATTATTGCAAGAATGGTAATAGATAAAAACGAAAGTTGCAAACCATATAATTGTATAATTATTTAAAAATATGAAAATGTTACCAGAAAAAGCAGATTGAAAAAAACCAGATTATTTGGAAAAGTTTTTAGTACTTACTTAAATATTACTTAAGTATTTTATCTTTAACATTCTTTCTCTTATTTTATATTTAACATTTGATATTCTTTTTTACCATAAACTGCGAGGCATAAGTTATAGGCTATTGATTGTAATATGTTCAAAATAAGAGAGTTAAAAGGAACTACAACGTTAACGGGATTTTATTGTCTCATATAGTGAATGGACCTCTAAATTTGAAAAAGCCGCGGAGTGCTACCATTTAAATGGGTGCGTTTTTGAGAACTGGGTGAATTAGTCCCTAGGCACAGGGTGAATTAGGGTGAGTGCTATGCACTTTTGGTACAAAGACGTCTACAGGAAAATTGTTCCAGGTTAAATTTACTATGGAAATATTACATTTTAAAGTCAAAAATATTTTTATTTACAAAAATATATTCAAAAGAAAAACAAAAAAACAACACGAAAGAAAGCAAGTTTGTATTTTGTCCCATAACTGTTTTCCACGGGGATATAGGTATAGGTAGACATTGCTTCACAGAAAAATAACTTACATTCTTTCTCTTTAAAATGACGTTTAGTATAAGTCTCTAGGATTTATATTTTCCGAAATAGGATTTTTCAAAATTCGCCGCTCACAGCATTACTTACTGCTGTAACTTTTTTTTACGCATTTCTAGGTAATTATGCAATGGTACATTTATTACAAGGAGGAGTCAATTACCTTTAAAATGGTCTATTGTATAAGGTTGATTGACTATTTTGAAGCAAGTTCTGGTTTTTCAAGGTTTTATACTAATTATTTTTGATATTTTTTATGATTATTTTTTAAATTTCTCATTATGACTTTTTTTCTTGTACATTTAGGGATATACATTGTATAATAGAAAACAGCATATTTTCTTTACTTTAAAACGGTGTATTCCAAAAATATCTAGGACTATTTTTAAACAAGATATCCATAGGATATCCAAGAGTATCCGTAATTTGAAAAAATTTTAAAATTGTTAATTTTTTTTCAATTAGAAGAATATAATTGCATATTATAATATAATTTTTAATTCCAAATAATTTTTCTTAATAACACTTTTTGATATTGTGAAATATAAAGGTACTTTACTCCTGTACTATTAATAAATTATTTTATCTGATGATTGCATTTTAGGTTTCAGACTAGGCAGAGCATTTTATAAAAAATAACTTTTTTTCATACAATTAATACTAAAAAAGTTTTCCATATGGTTCCAGCTATTGCATGTGTAGGTATATGTCACACTTTAAAAAAGCATATCTTGTTTAAAAATAGTCCTAGAATTTTTTACAGTACACCATTTTAAAGTAAAGAAAATGAGCTTTCCTTTTTATTACAGAATGTATATACCCAAATATACAATAAAAAAAGTTAGAGAAAGTTAAAAATAATGAGAAATTTAAAAATAATCGTAACCTATATCAAAAATCATTAAAAGTATAAAATTTTGAAAAACCATATCTTGCTTAAATATAGCCATACGGCCTTCTGCGATAGAATATTTTCAAGGTAATTGACTTCTCTTTCTACTAAGTCTACCATTCCGTATAAGTAGAAATGCGTAGAAAAAAGTTACAGAACAAAGTTTGCGAAGTAACAAGGAAAATATCCCAAAATCGCTGTGAGTGGCGAAATTTAAAAAATAATATTTTGGAAATTGTAAATCACAGGGACTTCTACCAAACGCCATTTTAAAGAGAAAGGTGGGAAATTTTTTTTCTGTGAAGCAATGCCTATACCTATATCCCCGTGGAAAAAGTTATGGGGCAAAAAACAAAATTGCTATGTTTCACGTTTTTTCTTGCTTTTCTTTTGGATATATTTTTGTAAAAAAAAAAACGCGTTTTTGATTTTAAAATGTGACATTTCGATAGTAAAGTTAACCTGGAACAATTTTCCTATAGACGTGTTTGCACTAATTGTGCATAGAACTCACCCTAATTCGCCCTGTGCCTAGGGACTAATTCACCCCTTTCTCAAAAACGCACCCATTTAAATGGTAGTACTCCACGGTTTGTTCAAATATAGAGGTCCATTGACTATATGAAACAATAAAACCCTGTTAACGTTGTAGTTCCTTTCTAAAATACATAATCAATAGCCTATTAGAGATATAGAAAATTATGCTCATTTTTAACGGATTCCGCTAATTTTTACTATTTTTACTATTTTGAATTTTTCTTTAGTATTTACACAGTTGTGCAAAGATTTACTCAAACTTCTTTTTTGTACTTATACGAGGTGGAAGAAAAGAAATGTTTTCCTTATGTTAAGTTTGAGACACCCTGTAGCGAGGACGAGGTACAAATGTGAGAATACATCGGAATCTTATTGTAGTCTTATGTTTGGTGAACATTGTGTTTTTTGAATTACTCTGGGCTAATTAGCAAAATACAAGGAAAAGTTATTTACCAGCAATTTTATTGCTGGAATCGAATCTTATTATTGTATGTATTAATAATATAGGTATGCAAAGTCCGCAAATAGTGTGCTACTTTTTTTATAAACAAAATGGCGCCCGAAAATCGTGTTTTTTTCAATTTTTGCTCTATAACTCCAAAGATTTTAACTTTACACCAAAAATACTCAAATAAAAATTCACCGCAATTAAATTCTGCATAGAGACTTGTTTTTTCCGATTCACTTCGACGAAAATTTTCCCCGGAAAAAGCGGGTTTTTCCAACAAAATCTTTAATTTTCAACTAAAATTTTAGATAAGTAATTGTTAATCAATAATTAAATAACTTGGTAATGTAAAGGCCCTTTTCATAAAGATTATAATTCCAGAAGCTGATGGAAATTGAATGAACAGTTTAGCAACAATTAAATTGTTAATTAAAAATTTACGGTCGCTATAATAACGACAATAATTATGATGGATAAGAATAACTACGATTTTTTCATAAAAATACACTATACCTATCTAATGTACTTTACGGAATTGAAATTGGACTATCTAAGCGGCCTCAGGAATATTTTAAAATTATAAACAATTTTTTTTTAAACAAACATTTTAGCCCTAGGCCTACAAGGCCTGTTGCGCTTAATAAATAAATAAACAATTTTTTGGCTTAAAACAAATAAAATATCTCGGTAAATATTAAACTAAATTAAATCATGAAAACGGTATTCGAAAAACAGCAGCAGGACGCTTCTTTTAAAAGAAAAAACGTTTAATTATGACGAGTGGTTCCTGAGGTACAAGCGGTCAAAGGTGACCGGAATTTACGGCAAAGATATGAACAATAGGATCATAATTTTTAAACCATCACCTTTTTATTTTTGTCCTCTTTCTCCACACCAATTTTCATATCTTTAAAGTACTCATAACATATATTATTATAATAAAAACTATCGATAATACGTGTGAAAATTGCCAAAAATAGCAAAATTCCAATCAAAAATTAGGTTGGAGACAATGTAACCCTCAAAGTTCAAAATCGGTATACGTAAAAAAATGCATTTTCTCGGCTTCCCATGGAGCAATTTCCTTCATTCTTTTTTTGTTCCCTAATAACTCGAGTGGAGCCATCAAACTAACGTATTATTAAATGTCAAACTTGCTTTTGTTTTGTTATAATAGATTAATTTATTTATAAGAACAGAAAACTGCATATTTTTTCCAGTTATAGGCTTTTTTTTAGATAAACTTACTACAAGTGTACCTTTTAAAGTTAAAAACATAAATATTTTCATTTGAAAGCTGTATAGTTATTTAAACAATTTTTATTTAAACAAATTAAAATTTTGTGTTATAATAAATAAATAAATTTATTATAACAAAACAAAAGCAAGTTTGACATTTAATAATGAGTTAGTTCGATGGCTCTACTCGAGTTACTTGGGAACAAAAAAAGAATGAAGGAAATTGCTCCATGGGAAGCCGAGAAAATGTATTTTTTTAACGTATACCGATTTTGAACTTTGAGGGTTACATTTTCTCCAACCTAATTTTTGATTGGAATTTTGCTATTTTTGGCCATTTTCACACGTATTATCGATAGTTTTTATTATAATAATATATGTTATAAGTATTTTAAGGATATGAAAATTGGTGTGGAGAAAGAGGAGTAAAATAAAAAGGTGATGGTTTGAAAATTATGATCCGATTGTTTATATATTTGCCGTAAATTCCGGTCAACTTTGACCGGAATCCTCATCATAATTAAACATTTTTTCTTTTAGAAGAAGATTCCTGTTGCTGTTTTTCGAATAACGTTTTTACAATTTAATTTAGTTTAATATTTCCCGAGATATTCTATTTGTTTATAGGCCAAAAAATTGTTTATAATTTTAAAATATTCCTGAGGCCGCTTAAATAGTCCAATTTCAATTCTGTAAAGTGCATTAGATAGGTATAGTGTCTTTTTATGAAAAAATCGTAGTTATTCTTATACATCATAATTAGTGTCGTTATTATAGCGACCGTAAATTTTTAATTAACAATTAAATTGTTGCTAAACTGTTCATTTAATTTCCATCGGCTTCTGGAATTATAATCTATACAGAAAGGGCTTTTACATTACCAAGTTATTTAATTACTGATTAACAATTACTTATCTAAAATTTTAGTTGAAAATTAAAGATTTTGTTGGAAAAACCCGCTTTTTACGGGGAAAGTTTTCGTCGAAGTGAATCGGGAAGAACACGTCTCTATGCAGAATTTAATTGCGGTGAATTTTTATTTGAGTTTTTTTGGTGTAAAGTTAAAATCTTTGGAGTTATCGAGCAAAAATTGAAAAAAACACGATTTTCGGTAGCCATTTTGTTTATAAAAAAAGTAGCACACTATCTGCGGACTTTGCATACCTATATTATTAATATATACAATCATAAGATTCGATTCCAGCAATAAAATTGCTGGTAAATAACTTTTCCCAAAAATGGCCTATTCTCCGATAATCAGCCCAGACTAAATGTCCCTGATATCTTTATCACACGTTGATAGCTGTATATTGTGCTCCAAATACCGTTTTCACAGATGCCCCCATGATAGTCCAGGGTAATAAGGTTTTTCCCATGACACTCGAGCAGCCAGGGTACTGAAGCGTTTTTTCGACAGGTAATACCTATAAGAGCATATTGCAACTGTTTCCTGCATAGGATCTGGCGGCCATTTTTCTTTATAAACAATTAAGTGTCAAAAATTGGCATTTTTCCCTTTTTTTTTTCAAATCAATGGAAACGGTGAAACTAATGGTTTTTTAGTACAATTATCTTTGAGATTATGGAAAAAGCTTTAAAATGACGTATTACAAAGTTTGATATACTCATTTATTGTTAATATAATTGCGAAAAAAGGTCGGAATTGCAAAAAAAATTAATTTCGCAATATCTATTGTGAAAATTAGTATACAGCTTTGAAATTTTTGTCATATAAGGGTTCTTTAGTGCTTAATATGTGATAAAAATTTCAAAGCGATTCATTCAATTGTTTAAATTTTATTCAAATTGTTTTTCCCAGAGACCAGTTTTTTTGCAATAACATAAGTCAGAAAAACATGACGTTAGAACCATTCCACAGGTGTCAAATGAAAGAGCATGAGCTATGTTTTCAACTTGGTTTAAAAAAAGCGAATAAAAAATGCATTTATTAGTAATAAATAATTATGCAAAAGTATCGTAAATCTTTCCTGATAAACTTTTTATTTTGTTACATAAGAAATTATATTTATTACAATTTTTTATCAATTATGATATAAATAACATTACTTGGTAGTTTTGCACTTAAAACAGGGTAAAAAAGGTAATTTTTTTGGAAAAAGTTATTCAAAAAGTTTATAAGGAACGATTTACGATACATTTGCATAATTATTTATTACTTATAAATGCATTTTTTATTGGCTTTTTTAAACAAAGTTGAAAATATAGCTCATGCTCTTTCATTTGACACCCGTGGAAAGGTTCTAACGCCATGTTTTTCTGACTTATGTTATTGCAAAAAAATGCTCTCTGGGATAAACAATTTGAATAAAATTTAAACAATTGTATTAATCGCTTTGAAATTTTTATCACATATTAAGCACCAAAGAACCCTCATTTGACAAAAATTTCAAACCTCTACACTAATTTTTACAACAGTTATTACGAAAATATTTTTTTTTGCAATTCCGACATTTTTTCGCAATTATATTAACAATAAATGAATATATCAAACTTTGTAATATGTAATTTTAAAGCTTTTTCCATAATCTCAAAGATATTTATACTAAAAAAATCATAAGTTTCACTGTTTTCTATTAATTTAAAAAAAAAAGGGAAAATGCCATTTTTTGACAGTTAATTGTTTATAAATAAAAATGGCCGCCAGATCCTACGCAGGAAATAGTTACAATTTGTTCCTATAGGTTTTACTTGTCGAAAAAACGCTTCAGTACCCTGGCTGCTGAAGTGTCACGAACAGGGTATATTTTTGTCTTATTACCCTGGCCTATGATAGATTAGATTGTCTTTTATTACACAGAGTAGATCTCAATAATGTTGAAAGTGAGTATTGGGACCGTGCAAGTTCGGCAAAGCGACCCCTATTTCTACGCTCTGCAACTTTATTCGCACTTTTAATTATATTGTCCAATTATATTAGTCCTGGTTACTGGATAATTGTCAAGGCCATAGCCCAAAAAAATAATAAGAAGAAAAAATAAGATTCAGGTTATGCTATCAAAACGTAAACAATTGTATGTAGTAAATAAAATTAGTTATTAAAATGCAGTACTGCAAGCAAAATACAATTAATTAAATTTACCTTTATATAATAATTGCATATCATCAATATTGTGGAGCAATATATATTTTTTCTGCTTCAATGATAGAAGGTATGAAATATACGTCAATTTGACAATTTCAATTGACAATATGAATTATTTAAGATTAGTTGCAATATTTATCCGCGACTCGCGCACGGTCGTTTCTCGTTTCCCTTCCAAGTACTTGCACCCCGCGAATAATGCTCTATTCCCAGCAGTTATCCTTGCTGAGATCTCTTTTCGTTTTTAATTATATTAAATTCAATATGAAATTAAAGTATTGTTTTTAGGGTCAATTTGTTCGGGTCTGCATATTTCGAAAATTTATGAAATTTTGAAAAATCCCTAAAATTCCCTCGAAGTTTTTCCCCTATATGAATCCCTGTAGCCAATTTATTTCATCTTATGTTATTACATTTTTGAAGTTATACTTCTTTACCGGCGATAGAGGGTAAATTTTTATATGGGAAAACCTAGCGACCGGGCGCATGCGCATTATAACTTTGTTCTGATTGGATGTTCAAATGACATGTCAAAAATTATTCAATATGGCGGCTGTGGCACAGCTGTAGTTAGATTATTTATGGTTGTTGCGTTTTAAAATTTGTGTGAAAAGAAACAACAAACAAAAGTTAGTTAATAGTTATACTGCCTTTTTAAATAGTTTTCATATACCTATATTTTTTGACTTTTGGACTATTTTGGACAAGAAAAACTCATTCTAATTTGGTAAGTAGTTTGTATTATAATCATATTGTAATTATACATTTGGATTAGGTTAAAATACATACATTTATTTTCTCAAGAATGCGGATTTTAGAGAGAAATCCCAAATTAGGTTCGATTTTTATTTTTAAATTATGATTTTTTGGCGTAGATTTATTTATCTAGTAGGTATGTAATGCTTTGATTTACATACTTAATTTGATTACCAACAAAAGTTCTACCAATCTTCATCTAATATATTGTTTTCTTACTGTTTTGTTATATTTTTATATTTTCTTCCACAAAAAACTACATAATTTAATTTTCAAAACAACTGTCAAACAGTAAAACGTTCAGTTACCGTATTTTTCCACATGATAAATAATGTGGGATTGGACGAGTGAGTCTACGCTTCGGTTACGAGTCAAAGCGGCACGAAATTCAAGGGTTCAATTCCCGATGCAAGTTTTATTTTTTTATTTTTTTATGCATGTTATGATTGTAAGTATATTTGTTATATAATTTTTTTTTTCAGAAAATGCGTATTTAAAATTTTTGCCAACAATTATTATCGTTCAGAAATCATTTTTTCTTTGTGGCATTTTTCAATGTGTTTGTGTGCGTTTTATTCTTTTATTTTTTTAAATTTTTGGTATTGTCTTAAAAATCACATAATATGTAGTAGAAGTATAACTTCTTACGTGCGTACAAAGTACACACACATTCTTGTTTAATTTTTTTTGTATTCTCACTTGCTCATAATGGTTCCTTAGGAACAGAGCACTGTATTTATATGTATCATTGTACATGTCTGTGCTATTCTTAGTTTTACTTTTACTGCTGTATCATGGATGAAAATATGAATTGACTGGTTGGAAAGATGGATTGAACTGCATGTTTTACCATATTTTACTTAACCAAATTGAATACTTTGGTTTCATATGGAAAAGTTTCTTAGAATGTGTCTTAGGCCTTCGGCAGATGGGTAGACGCTCGAAGTAGTCGACTCGATTCTAGTCGGGTAGATCTTTCCCCGCCGCGCCGGCTGCCACTCAAGTTCCTTCGTTGTGGCCATGATATAATTGAAACCGAAGATATGACACCACACAGCTCCTGTCAAATGTCAAGTGACGTCAATACGTGACGATCCCGACATTTTTGTCATTTGTTGTTGTTTGTTTCTTCTTTTTCTATAACAGGTTAAACATTTGGAAAAACTGGTTGTCAGAAACGAGTTCAATTGCCTCGACAATATCTCCTTATAGAAAATAATTCTAAAAATGACCATCATTAAATAGCTATTTCTCAATTAGAACAAAATGAGATCGATACTGAAATAATTTCACAGAATGGTGAAGATCACCATAAAAGAATCGGTAGATATGGAAACAGGAAGATATAACCTAAACCTAAGAAATTGTGATCAAACTAAAAAGCCTTCACACAAATTTCCACTGCAGAACAAGTTACAGATGTGATGATCAAACCTCTAACGAAAATAAGATTCCACATCCTCTCAAAGACGGGACTGATGTAAACGCGAAAAACCTTTTTAATAACGGAACGTATTGAAATTTAGTAGGAATTAATAAGGTATTCCTTATTGTGTTCAGTGAATGTCATAATTCCGTTAGTGTGATAATAATTTTAATGAAAACATCACTATTTTAAGTGCACCTTTGCCTATTTTATCTTCAATAAATCCATAATTCACAAAAGTTTATAGCCATTACTTTATCACTACGTTTCGTAAAAAGATATTTAACATAAATAATCCGTAATTTTCTTACCAGAATGCTTCCACTCTTCATGTTATCCATAGGTTATTTCAAATTGGCGCCGCTAACTAGTCACGTATTGACGTCATGCGCAGAACGGAACGAATTTGAAACACTTTGGTGTCATATCTCCTAAATTTATTGTATCATGCGTTGTGGCATTGAGCTCCGTAGACGTGGCGTTTGGGATGGCAAATCTCCTCGTCTTGTACGACTTTCGTCCCTTGCGATCGGTAGCGCACGAGAAAGTTCGAGTGAGACGCACGTTTCCAGTCATGGAGCCAAGTTTACTTTATTTGTTTCCTTCGTTTTTTGTTGATATTTACGCTAAATTAAATTTTAGTTTTTTTTTTAAGATCGGTGAATGTTATTTTCGTTGATTGTGAAGTAGAAAAATACCCTCATTTGTATAGTCTATATAACTAATGTTATTTGTATAATGCTCATTATATACAAATTATACTAAAAATGTAAGAATACCGTAGTTATCACAGATCGAAATAGTCGTTTTGGTTGATATATAAAAAGTGCGTTCTTTCTGGTTGGAACATGTGAGCACACTGAATCTACCATAGTCCAGGGCGGATCTGTTTTGAGATGGACGTTGAGAGGTGACTCAAATTTTTTTGCAGAAATTGCTTGAAAATAAATCAAATAATAATATTTGAGTTATCCTCCCTCTCAAAAAGGTCCGGAACATTGTTTAAATAATCAAAATGTCAAAAATTGAAGGAAAAATTCGATTTTTTTCTTTGTTTTTTGATTATAACTTTAAAAGTATTCATTTTCGAGAAAAGTTGTACTGACATAAAAGTTGCGTATTTAAATTTCCTACAATATAAAATTGGTTAAAAATTTAAAAAATAGTCACCCTAGTTGCAAAATAGCAATAATTGCGAAAAAAACATACAAAAACAAGTATTCGCATTTTACGTTTTTCAACCATTTATGCTACACTTAGGACCTTCATATTTCACCCAGAAAAACTTTATGATACAGTAAAACAATACTGTAAATTTCTTTAAGATCGGTTTAATAGATTTTGCAAAATAATTTTTGCAATCCAGCTTTCGCAAAAAAAATTAATTTTTTCAAAATGTTACAGGTCTAAAAATAGCAAGTAGCAAAAAAATAGCATTACAAAAAGCAGATAGCAAGTTAAATTTTTTTTGCTTATAGAACTGTACTGTACCTTTCATATGCAATTTTCAAAATTAAAATCGATTAATTACCACGGCGTCAGAAAATTATTGAAATAAACAATAATTTTTGGTGCTACGCGCAGGACAGCGGTGTTCGATTCACACAAGTTGATTTCCACCAAAATTTCTTCCAATCTTTATCTAATATATTATTTTCCTACTCTATATTTTGTTGTATTTTAATATTTTAATTCCACAAAAATCAAACTAATTTTATTATTGTTTGTGAAATATTGTTTAAACAATTGCATATGTTTAAAAATAATAAACTTTTATTATTTAAGTTGAAATATATGAACAAATAAAGTTTTTGCTAATAAAAGTGTTATTTCAAAGGATAGAGTATGTGTTTTTATTTTGCAATAAACAAATTTATTTATTTAAATCGAAATGCAATAAAAATTTAAATGTATCAATCATTATCAAAGGTTATTGCAATGCCCAATCAGAGCAAACTATCCGCTGTCCTGCGCGTAGCACCAATAATTAATGTTTATTTAAAAAAATTCCTGACAACGTGGTGTTAATCGATTTTAATTTTGCAAAATTACGAATGAAAGGTACAGTACACTTCTATATGCAAAAAAATTTTCAACTTGCTATCTGCTTTATTTTCAGTCCTGTAACATTTTGAAAAAATGAATATTTTTTACGAAAGCTGGATTGCAAAATTTATTTTGCAAAATCTATTTAACCGATCTTAATAAAATTTACAGTGTTATTTTATTATGTCATAAGGTTTTTCTGGGTCAAATATGAAGGTCGAAAGTATAGCATAAATGGTTGAAAAACGTAAAATGCGAATACTTGTTTTTGTATGGTTTTTTTCGCAATTATTGCTATTTTGCAACAAGGGTAACTATTTTTTAAATTTTTAACCAATTCTATATTGTAGTAAATTTAATTACGCAACTTTTATGTTAGTACAACTTTTCTCGGAAATGAATACTTTTAAAGTTATAATAAAAAAACCAAGAAAAAAAATCGAATTTTTCCTTAATTTTTTGACATTTAAACAATGTTCCGGACCTTTTTGAGAGGGAGGATAACTCAAATATTATTATTTGATCTATTTTCAAGCAATTTCTGCAAAAAAATTTGAGTCACCTCTTAACGTCCAAATGTACTAATATTTTTACAGATGCGCCCTGGTCTACCAGTGTGCGGAGAGCAATCGCTTGTGCCGAAAAGTTCGTACAAAACTCATGTGCAAACGGCCTTATTTACATAAAACGATTCCAAAATAAAGAAACAAAAAAACAATGTGTCGCTCTGATTACATATGTTTCACATAATTCAAAATCAGTTATTATGTTATAATGTACAATTTTCGTAAAATTGATTAGTTAGCCTAAAACAACCACAATGAGGCGATAATCACTAATATCGTTTTATCAATTGCGTTTCGGCGGCTATTAAGAAGTAAATGAGCCCACTACAATATTAACGACCTTGCTCCAAATATTATCGTAAAAATTGTAAAGACAATTTTATGAATACCCTATTAACAATATTAAAAATGTATTGGTTTTATTTCAATTTAGTAAATTTCCTAATTATATGGAAAAATATATCTTTATTAAGAAGTAATTAATACTTTTGTTGCAAATACGGTTCTATAGAAACATAGTATGGAAAAACAGAAAGAAATTAATAAACTAATAGATAATATACTGTGCCTAGGGGCCTTGGCCCCAAAGGGGGCCTCGCAGGACCCAAAGCGAAAAAATAATAATTAGAATTAAATAAGAACTATAAATCATACTTATGTTGAAAAATTCAAATATCGCGCAACACCATAAAAGTGATGGTGTAGTGGACGTATAAAACCACATTACAATGCCTACTTTTATTCACATAGAAAGTCTATGCTGTGAGAATAAATCACTAATAAATGCCCTTTGGTAGAAGAAACAGTATTACAGATGGAATTAAGAAAAAAAATTCGAGAGTGGAGCAGAAAATGCAGGAGAAAGAAAAGATCCTTAAGCAAGATCTAAAACAGAACCAAAACTTATTTAAACTCAGTTTCACACAGAAGTCCATAGCTAGTGAAGCTGCAGCCAATGAAAATACACGTGATGAAATAAAAGTTACTGAGGGAAGTATAACCTCCGTAACTAAATAAGATGAAAAAACATGTAACGACAGTTCTATTCCAGTTCAAGAAGTTAAAGAACCAAAAACCAAAACTAAGATAGAAATTAAAGTTAAAGATAAATTGGGTCCTAAATTCGGAAAACGACATAGGATTACGAAATACGATAAATGAAGAAGTACGAAAATTTTGGATTGGAAAAGGTCCTCATAATGTAAAAACTTTGAAGGAAGTTTTTCAGCATAAAAAGAAATTTTAAAGGCATCACCATTTTTACACAATCTACGGTTTTTCGAAAACATATCAGTGGAACAAAAATTAAAATAGATTGGCTAACGTATTCTCTCTCAAGTGGAATATTATATTTTGGGTTTGTTCAGTCCGTGTACAACTTTTTGTCAGCCTCTACCCACCATTGGGAAGTTACGATCAAATGCTTAAATGAAACTTCACTAAGCGATCACATTCGCCACGATCTAGTCCTTAAAAGATCAAGCAGCACAGATGGACTGCAAGGACACATGCAACAAGACCTTTGTCTAAAAGTTATAACGCTTTCAAATCTGCTCTTCATACTCTTACTGAAGACACTAATCAGAAAGCTGAGACAGTTCATGAGGCTAAGTGTTTGTTGAAAGAAATGTCAAAAAAGAAACATTCATAATGAATTAGTTTTGGTCAACAATTTTAGAACGTTGTCAGTAAATCATTACAAAGAGTGAACGTCAAACTGCAGTTCAGCTTCTAAATTCACTTTTGGAGCTCTTAAAATACCAAAGAGATAGGTACTTACCTACTTTTGCTTACTGCGAGCAGAATGCCTGAATATTTCGACTCGAGTAAACAAAAAGCGAACAAGAAAACTACATTTTGATGATGCTAATTCCAATAAAAATTTTCTACAGGATGGACAAAAGTTAAAGGTTGAAACGTATCTACCAATGTTCGATAAGATAATAACTGAGCTGAGTCGTTTGACAGTGTACCTATGGGTCAATGAACTTAGTATTTGTTCTTTTGCATTTTTCCAAAATTGAGTGAATAAAGAAGCGTGCTTCAAAACTACAGGAATGATTAAGTTATTTTGAAAAAAAAGCATATTTTTCAAAATTTAAATTTTTAAAAATTTTATTTTGAAACCAAATTTTTTCAAAAATAAGCACTTTGAATCGATGAAACTTACAGATCATATAAACACAACATAAGTAAAATAATTTGTGGAGCGGTAACGATTAATTTCTTTTAAGTTGCTAATTAGGGGTTGGTCTTCCCCATTTTTTTTGCAAAAACAAAAGGGATCAACTTTATTTTGAGCGTAACTTGCTTAAATTTAATGCTAGAAACTTTTTGTAAAAAACAAAAATAAAGCTTTTTTAAACACTTTAAAAAAGTTATAATGGGTTTTCACCAAAAAGTGCTTAATTTTTTGGATATTTCACGTCGAAATATTCTATTTGAAATTTGGCGAATATGAATCTATTTTTCATTGGCTATAACTCTGGTTCTACGAGATCCAGAGACCTAACGCGTACACCATTTTTTTTACTTTTTTATAAGCTATATTTTTGCTGAGAACGTTTCTTTTTCGACAAAATACTTACTTTTTGAGTTATTTTCGAAAAATCGTCTAAAAATGTGGTTATTTTGTTGAAAAATGAAGATATTCACTCGCAAATAACTCAAAACTTGTTGACAAAACGTGTTGACTTAGCGAAAAAGCTCTATAGAACAAAAGTTACTTAAAATTAGTCAGTTTACCCATTTCCGGACTTATTTTGGACATATATTTTTTCACCCCCAAGAGGGGGTGAAAGTCACCCCCAGGGCAAAAGTACACATCGGCACAATATCACTTTTTTTCTTTGACATGTAAGCTATACGCATTCCAAATTTCATGTCAATCCAATCGGTTCTTTAAAATTTAGAGCAAAAACCGTGAAAGAATGGACTAGCTGTACTGACACAAATATTAAACAGTTTAACTTAAATTTAATGAAATTTTGATGAAAGTAACTGATTTTTATTTTTATTACATACAGATCAGATATTTTACATACAATAGATTATAATCTCTTTAATTTATAAGTAGGTAGATCTTAGAATAGCTTGTGAAATTTAAATGTGTTGAGTAGGTAGGTACTTGACAATATCGAAAGGTAACAAAAAATGTACAAACAATAAATTTAAAATACAAATCGTGCAATATCAATTTCAATCTAAATATAAAGAAACTTTTTTCTTTTTTTTTCTTTTTAAACATTTTTGCTGAACGTTGAATGTCATTTGGTAATGTGTAAAGTCAGAAAAATGAAAGAATACCCATGAACGAACATATAAAACACGCTGTATTTTCCTGTCATCGTGTCACAAAGAAAATTGTCCAGTGCAGTGCAAGTACATGTAACAATAAAATTATTACATATATGTACTTGCACTGGCCAATTTTTTGTGTGACACGGTGACAGGAAAATACAGCGTGTTTTATATGTTCGTTCATGGGTATTCTTTCATTTTTCCTACTGTATGTAATTTTCAAAAGTGTTATTCGTAAATGTTTCCTTATAATTGAACATCATAATCCAACTCAGAACATATAATGTTCGTAACTTACCCCTATAAGAATTTTCATCTCTGGTTTTATAATATAATGGACTGTTTCACTAGACTATTTTTAACTGATAAAACGTCGTATTGTCCTTTTCATGAGCATTTTTCAGTGCGTAGCAAATGATAGGGAAAAGGGTAAGTCCGTGATAATACACATTTATGACATTTATTCTAACATGACATTTTAGTTAAATCTGACAGTTGTCACATTTTATTTTCAATTTGGAATAAAAACAAATCAAATGTGTTTCTTGCATTTATAAAATGGTATTTTCTTTGATTTGTATAGTCTTACAAATTATACAGATTATATTTGTAATATTATTATCTAATTAAAAAATAATTATTTTTTTTATTATGGCGCCATCTATCGACAACTAGAATAACTAGAATAAATGTTATAAATGCCACCGACGAAATGTAATCACCGACGTGCGTTTTTTTTTCTGTCACAATTTAATGCGTTAGAAAGATATCGAAAAACTGTGACGCACTGAAAGATGATCATGAGAAAAAGAATAGCAACGCTACGTTTCCTACTGACAAAACTCCTTCCTGCCCGTGATTTCTCCAGAGATATGTAAGGAGAATAGATCTGGCTAGGGATATGCCACTCAATGCATCGGGGTGTAACGCCATTATCAAGTACGGTGGTCTAGCTATCTTTGTCTGTCGTGCGAGTGTGAGCGTATCTACCAAGAGGTGGAAGTAATGGAACGACAGTTACACAGAGGCGGCAGCCATCATATGCTAGAGAGAGAAAGTTAAGCGCCGGTAGAGATAGATAGATAGACCACCGACCCGAACTGCTCCGTGTTACGCTATTTTTCCGAGTTGGCCAAATCTATGTGTATAAGATCTTTGGATTTCTCAGCGACAAAATTATGACAGATCCGTCACGAAGGTGTCTGGTAATTCTATTGTTGTCAGTTTGACAAACGTCATTGAGGCGTAATCAATAGAGCTTTTCATCGATTGTCATTTGTTTCGAGCTTCTGTCATCTGTTGTATAATCCGTGTATGATATTAATATACACGGATTATACGACATATGACAGAAGCTCGAAACAAACGACTGTGAATGAAAAGCCCTATTTTGGACATATATAATGAATCCAGACGAAAAATCAAGATTTGGATGCCAGTCACGTAAAGAAATCAAAAAATTGGTTTCGGCAAATGTCCAATTGAACACGCAGAGGTCCAGAAGCTCTATTTGAACCAAATTTTCGGAGTTCCTACGGGTGAGAAATTTTACGTTCGAAAGATGTACTACCATAACGGAACTAGCCAAAATTCTCGAAGATTATGCCTTTAACACGAAAAAAGGCAATGGCGAAGACTATAAAGAGTCGTCTGTAAAGTCAATGTGGAATACTACAACAAAAATGGTACAAGAAAAATATTTTACGGAGTGCGGCATAAAAATCGACCCTTTCACATATATATCTTTCAAATATGCAAGATTGGCCAGACTTACCAAGCGGAGGCAGCTTCAAAGTGTTCAAGAAAAAAAGAAAACTCAATTCAAAAGCATTATCCACCGAAGAACTATTAAAAATTATCCAAAGGTACGACGAGGAAACCCCCGATGGAGCACAAAAAAAGTTTTTTCACCTTTGCTCATTTGAGCGTGCTTGTAGAGGCAATGAGGCCGTAATCTGCAAGATTCACTTTTTCCAGAAGGAATTTGATGTAATGGGAACATTTACGGGCCGAATTGAATACAACAGCATTTTTTCCAAAACAAATCAAGGCGGTTCGAAAAGTTTGGCAAGCAGCAAATGGCTGATTCATCAGACGAGAATATATGCCCAGTTAGATTATTTTTAAAATTAATGGAAAAAAGGGTACCAAAGATTTTATCAGACAGACTCTTTCTTACCGTTCACCCAACTGAAAGGATGGATCTTGGTTCAAAAACTGTCCACTTGGAATGAACACCGTATCTAAGTGGACAAAAATGTCAGCCGAAAAAATTGGAATAGACACAAAAAAATATAAAATAACAAACCATTCTCATCGATCTTCAGCTGTGTCAGCCTTGTTCAAGCAAGGTGTTTCTGAATAGGAATTATTTAAATTAACGGGTCACTCAAATGCAAGCTCTCTAAAACCATATCTTCAGCTGGATTCCAGTCACCACCAGAAGTTGATCGAAAATCTCAGAACACCAAATGAAGCTGGACCTTCGAGTTCCCAAATGCTACAGGTCAATAATACACAAAATCACGCTTTGGTAGAAAATAATGGGCAAACTTCTATAGCTTATAATCATTGTACATTTAATATTGTTAACAAATAAATAAAGATTATGTTTCGTTGATACGGTTGCATTAATTGTCTCGTGAAATAGTCTTGTCGAATATCATTCGAGAGAAAACTATTTACCGGCAAAATTTTCTTTTGGTTTTATTCAAGTTTGTTGCCTTTTGGCAATTTTTGATTACGAAATTTTGACAAAATCACTCGACTGACGTCTCGTGATTTAACTGTCACAATTTAATTCGCGAAAATTGCCAGGCAACAAACTTTCATACCAGTCAAAAATATTGCCGACAAAATTTTCTCTGCTATGATATTATATACGAGAACATGTAGGTATGTATTAAAAATAATCCATACTTATCAATTTTATAATCAACACTTAGATATAGGTACTATTTATGTTAGTACAAAATTTTCAACGAAAACTTTTCGTTTATAAATTCGCAAAGTCTGTGTGTTACTGCGTCGCCGCTCCTGCAATACTTAGGGTATATTTATCGATGGATTCTTATGTAGTTTTATCTCCTGAATCCAAATCTGAAAACGGCATTTCGATATCTCTAACCGTCTTCGAGATAATCAACCTCAAAGTCTAAAATGTGACGTCACAATCCTTTTATTTTCCGCCGTCAGCTGAAATCGTTTTGAGTAAGTAGGCTAGTTTTTTTTTAATCTGAATGTGTTAAGCAAAGCATAGGTTATTTACATTTGAGTTTGACATTTCGTGAATATCAAACTAAATTTTAAATTAAGTATTAATAAAACATCAATGACATTTGATAGTGAATTTAATTATTATATAAAATAAATAAGATGTTCAAAAATACAATTTGAGTATATTTTAAAAGCAATAATTTACTAATAACTTTACAAAGGTTTATACGAGTATACGGCCTCCCCTTTAATGGGACTACCTAATGATGAATGGACTGTTCCATTTATTATGAAATGAAAATTGTTATTATAGTCGGTTCGATAAACTCAGACACAACTGGCTAGTGATTTTAGTAGGTAATTTTTTTGTTTGTTTGCCAATTTTGCCGAAATTGGCAAAATTACTAATTATTTAGTAATTATTAACTATTTAGTAATTATTTTTTTGTCGAATTGGCAAAATTACTGACTAAAATTACTAGCCAGTTGTATCGTTTAGCGAACCGAATATATGAAATGTTGTTTGCAATTAAAAATTATGGTCTTATAATATGTGCAATTACATCCTTCTAATGGAAAAAAATATTTGAAGATTTGTCTCAAATTATGGATACCAACAACATTTTTATTTATAACTCTTATTTTTAATTTGACGAAGAAAAGTTATTCTTCATAAAAAGCTCTTCAGGGTCTAAGATTTATGATGCAACCAACAAATACCAAATTTTATTAATTTTATACGAGGTATATAAAAAATATGAATTTCGATCAAGAGTGTACCTTTATAATTCACAACATTTAAATTAGAATGATATAATTGCACATTCAAACATAATTTTCAATTCTGAACAACTTTTCATAATAGCAAATTTTCCATATTATGAATTAAAATACGTAAATAAACAAAATTTTCGTTATGATAATGCTCGCATTTTCAGCTTGTTTAATATTGTTCTGAAGCTATTTCTTTGTGGCATTTTTGTAATTAACTATTCTAATTGGGAAATAAGCCAAAATTTAACTTGAAAAAATAATTTTATTAACGTGTTAAATTATGGCTTATTTCCCAATTAGAATAGTTAATTACAATATTTTTTTTTATTATTGTATAATAATAATACATTAGCACTACAGGCCTAGGAGGCCCACGGCTTAGTTGACTATTCTTCTCCATTCGTTTCTGTTCCTTGCTTTTCTTTCCCAGTTGGTCACTTTTAATCTTCTATCTTCCTGCACTTCCGCTTTCCATCTTGTCCTTAGCCTTCCTATTCTCTTCTTTCCTCCTATTGCACTAGTTAGGAGGCACTTTGGTATCCTGGTTTGAGGCATTCGCTGCAAGTGTCCCATCCATCTTAATCTGTGTGTCTTTATGATTGCTATTATGTCAGGCACTTTGTAGAATTCAAGTAGTTCTTTGTGGTTCTGCGTGTCCATCATATACCATTTATGATTTTTCCGTCGTATATTTTTCTCAACACTTTTCGTTCCCATATCTGAAGTCTCAAATATCTGAAGATCTAAATAATGTATAAAATAGTTAATTTTTTTAATGTACAATGTTAATTTAATTTAAATCCGATACGTCATTAACCGATTTTGTTGGTGCGTCTTATATGATGAAAGTGAAACTGATAATGGCAACAAGTTGATTTGAATAAGCTCAACAAAAAACGTTATAATCCAAAAATGCCAAAAACTTATAATGTATGGAAAATACAAAGTTACAAAAACGTCCAAATCGTCTTCGTGAAAAAAAAAACAAGTAAAAATCTTTCTGCATTGGAATTTGATCACATATGTTGTAGAAAATGGTATTGATTTAAGTTCAGAAAACGACATATCCAAATAGTACATGTATTATTTATAGTCTTTATGGGCCCAATACTGGACTAGGTCGGTTCTATTTTTATTCTAAAGCCACAAATATTCGAAATCTTCGAATCTTCCTGCAGCTTATAATTAGTTGCAGGAAGCTTACAACCGACAGAACTGAAAGAAATTAGATGAAGTAGGTATGTGTTCAACTTTGGACGCAGAAGGCTGGATGACCCTGTAAGTCTGTGATTTGACTTCCACCTTGAGGTTTCTAAAATTACATATTCTGCTAAATTACATATAAAATGCTAAATGCTATACCTACTGGTTTACCTAAAAATGAAGTTCCCTAATAGGCGGAGAGCTAGAGCCTTCTGAAAAATCATCGTCATAAGTAATATGGAGTTTGTCCGGTGAAATGCGTCCATCGTATATTGATAATGATGATCCCTTGCAGGCTGATACCTGAGTGGATACAGGAAGTAGCAATAAGGGGTGAATTGGGAAAACCAGTGCAGTAACTAAAGATTTTTACCTCCGATTTCGTTGAACCTCCATCAATTTGCATAAAAATTGGTGAGTAGTTAGAGCCTACCTCAAGAAACAAAAGTGACATGGTGTCAACTGGTGCATTTACCCTGGGGGCGGATGCCATCCCTTATCGAGGGTGAAAATTATCTTATTAAAAATAACCCCACAAATCGATATAGGAACAAATTTTAAGCAAAATTTGTTATATCAAGTTATTAAAATAAATAAATACTTTTTGAGTTATTAAAGATCAAATATTCGAATTTTTCGTAAAAAAAATGCATAGTGTAAAGCGGTTTTTCATAAATAATTCAAAAACTATTAGTTTAACAAAATAGTTATGATGTCCAAAATTGAAGATAATAAAAAATTGAATAGATTCGTTACTTGAAAAATCTTTTAGAATTAATTACTTAAAAATGAGGTAGGTGATTTAATGTACATTTTTTTTGGCGAGTACTCAAATCTAAGTATTTAAACTTAAATAACGGGAACACTATGCATTTTATAAAATATACTTACTAAACACTTGTCAAAATACTCAAAAATACCTATCAAGTGAGCTCCAGATTTTAATTTTTGTGGAAATGGCGTATATTTCATTTTTCACTTTTTCCTAAAAAATTCGAAAGGGTTCTTTTATTTTCATTATAACTTGCTTAGCTTTGATTCTATTTAAGCTTGAATACTTAGATTTGAGTACTAGCCGAAAAAAATATACATTCGATCCCCTATAACTCACTTTTAATTAATTCTAAAAGTTTTTCAAGTAAGAAATCTATTCGATTGTTTATTATCTTCAATTCTGGTAATCATAACTTTTTTATTGAAACTTATAGTTTTTGAATTATTTATGAAATATCGCTTTACGAAAAATTCAAATCTCTGATATTTAGTAACTCAAAAAGTATTGATTTATTTTAATACTTGATATAACAAATGTTGCTTATAATTTGTCTCTCTATCGATTGGTGGTGTTATTTTTAATAAAATAATTTTCACCCCTGAGAAGGGGTGGCATCAATCTCCAGGGTACACGCGCAAGTTGGCACCATGTCACTTTTGTTTCTTGAGGTATGCTCTAACTATTTACCAATTTTCATGCAAAACGATGGAAGTTCAACGAAATGGGAGGTGAAAACTTTTAGTGACTGCACTAATTTTCCCCTTTCACACCTTATTGCTACTTCCTGTATCCACTGAGGCACTGAAGTGTCAGCCTGCAAGGGATCATAATTATCAATATACAATGAACGCATTTCAGAGGACAAACTCCATATTACTTATGACAATAATTTTTCGGCTCTAGCTCTTAGTCTATAAGTTCACCTTTAGAAGAAATTTTCAACATTGTTTATAAAAGTTATAGATTTTTTTTAAATCAGTAAAAAAAGTAGATTAAATTAATCTATTTTCACTCAGACTCATTAGTGCAAGAATAATAACAATAACAAACTATAATAATTTATCATAAATGCATGGAATTTAATTTTCATAGATAATCGCATAATGTTATATTGTTTTCGGAAAAAAACATTAATTTTCTTTCGTTATCATATACTATTATAGGTTTTATATCATAGTAATTAATAGCAAACAAATTATGTACTTCTGACAAATTATGTAGTTTAGATAAACGAGAAAAAAACCATTTGATTTCAAACAAATCAGATTTTTCACGTAATAAATTGTACGTAAATCACACAATTGACTTATCTCTAAAAATTATCGGTTATCGAATTTTTGAAGATATTCTTCTTTAGCGGCGATTCGATTGAGGGTAAAATTGTACATAAATCTGCGCGCCTGCGCACACAGACAGTATGTAGTTCCTTGCTAATCTTTCAAGATAGGTATGTATGTATCTGTATCCGTGCAGATAAGTCATTAAAAGAATATATTAGTGTTTTTAGTAAATGTATTATTTATTATAATTCTTGTGTTTTTGGATTTGTGTTTCTCTGTAGTAAAATAATAAAATATTATGTAGGCATAACATTTTTACACGCCATGTTGTGTAATTATATCCGAAACTTACATGTCAATTGCAATGACCTCGCTAGAGTAGTTGGTAGGGCGTTAGGTCCGAGATTGGAACGACGCGGGTTCGAATCCTGGGCGATTCATATTTTTTTGGTTGTTTTAATAAAATTGTTTTGAAAGTGGTAGATAAGAAAGTTTGTTTAATTTTTAAATAAAATAAAAATAACCTGTTAAGTATATTTACTTCGTTGAAATTACCTATATAATAGAAGAATATCTTCTTACGTGCGTACAAAGTACACACACATTCTTTTTTTTTTTAAAGTTTGCACTTCCGTATAGTCCAGGTAGGAAAAAATTTCTGATTCGGTTTATTTGGGGATTCCTGTTCAAAAATGTCCCTTTTAAACAAATCTGAATTGTGCGGACGAAATTTTTGCGCAGAAATTGTTTAAACAAATTCCAAAACTCATCTTTTTTTTTTGTTCCGGAAAACATATTTTTAGGTTTTTGGGTCATTCTAAACAGAAAATATTTCCTGATATATTTCTGTAAAATTGATAGTTTTCGAGTTATATAAGTGATTTAAAATCTGAAAAATCTAAAGATTATTCTTCTTCTTCTTGTACCACTCCTATCGGAGATTGGAAATCATCAAGGCTATCCTGACCTTGTTTACAGCTAACCTAAAAAGTTCATTAGTGGTGCAGCCAAACCACTCTCTCAAATTCCGCAACCATGACATTCTTCTACGGCCTAGATTGCGTTTTCCTTCTATTTTTCCTTGCATTATATTTTGAAGTAATGCGTATTTATGTCCTCTCATCAGGTGACCCAGATATTCGACTTTTCTTCGTTATATCGTTAACAAAATTTCGGGGTCTTTTCCTATCCTTCGTAATACTTCAAGGTTTGTGACTCTTTCAAGCCAACTTATCTTCAGTATTCGACGGTAGCACCACATCTCGAAACTTTCAATATTTTTTATGTTGTTCTGTTTGAGAGTCCAGGCCTCTACACCGTATAATAGCGTGTTGAATACGTAGCCTCTTAGCATTATTAATCGTAGAGGGATGCTTATATCTCTGTTGCAGAAGAATTTTCTCATCTTTATGAAGGTGGCCCTGGAAATTTCGATACGTCTTTTTATTTCATTTTTTTGGTCTCCAGTTTCATTTATTAAAGTTCCCAAGTATATGTAACCTGATACTTTTTCAATTTGAATGCCGTTTATACTAATATGTGCTGGTTGTGTCATGTTTTTACTGAAGACCATGCTGAGTATTTTTGATATTGATATTTATGCTATAATTGTTGAAAGCAATATTTATGTTTGTAAGTAATCGTTGTAATTCTTCTACTGTTTTTGCAACTAGTACAGTGTCGTCCGCGTATCGAATAGCATTTACAACCTCTCCACTGATTATGATTTCTTCGTTTGCTTGCAAAAGGGCTTCCTGGCAGATGCTTTTACTATAAATACATTAAACAGCAGTGGTAACAAAATGCATCCCTGTCGTACTCCTCTACGTATTTCTATTGCTTGTGATGTCTCATTTTCTATTTTGATGTTAGCTTTCTGATTCCAATATAAATTGAGAATTATTCTCAGATCTTTATTATCTATGTCTTTTCTTTCAAGAATGTCTCTTAGCTTATCGTAACGTACTCTGTCAAACGCTTTTTCAAATTTTTCATCTTCACTCTAAAGATTAGTCGGAGCTTAATTCAATTTAGACCGTTGTTTTTCAATTGTTAATAATTATGCTCGTCCACTTGGTTTGTAAGCCACCGCGAGCCGCAATTTCGTTTGGACTTAGGCCGCAATTTCGTTAAGATTACGTCGGACATTGGATTTACTTAAGATTGGACTTCCTAAGATTATGTCTGACATTGGACTAAACGTTGGACCCTAATCAAATGAGAAAATAGCAATGCCAATTTGGCGAAATAATAAAGGCGAAGATAAAAATATAAACATATACAAAAGCAAGCGAAAGTTTTTAGTTTAATAAAATATAAAATAATATCAAAATCAAACTTTATTGAGGCCATTTTTCTGGTAACACCTTCGTGGCTTCTAAAAATTTGCGAGCCAAACGAATGCTGGAGCAACGATGGCTGAGGGAAATCTAATAATTGCATTTCACTTCTCGCCTGTCCAGCGCGGAAAAATTCCAATGAATGGATTCAACGGAGGGACCGCAGACGTTCGGATACAATTAGCGTTCTTTGTAAAGACAATGAAGTCAACTTTTACTCAACATACACACTACACATTACACTATAATCTGATTGCGAAATCAACGGTACTAAGCCAATGGTCTTAGTTATCGAGGCATATAAGCTAGATAAAAAAAATGAGCTGGAATATCTTCTAATTATAAAAGTTCATTTATCAAATTGAATGGATGGCCGCATATATCATTTCTTGATTACAGTAAAATATAAGCTATAATGTTATCTCAGAAACTGACAACTTACAACTCATAATTGCAAAAAATAGTTATTTATGAAACAGTTCGTGAAGTATGCTTTTTGCGAACGCACGCGATTTTTAGAACACGAGCGACAACGAAGCGAGTGCTATACATCGCGTAAGTTCGCAAAAAGTACTTCACGCACAGTTTCATACAATATTTTATCTACTATAAACAAATAAAAAACTGTAACTCTTCGTCACTGGAATTCATTTCTATTCTATAATTTTTAGAACTTTGACATTTAAAAATCCTAGCTACTTTCAAACCACAAAACTGTCAAAAATTTTGTTGTAAGTCATTGCTCATGTTGTCATCACCATGACAACGCGAAAGTTAAGGATATTTGATTATATGAAAGTGTGCCAAAAAACCCATTGAAAGTGTGCGAAAAAGTAAATCCCATTTAAAATACATTGTTACTTCACGCACACTTTAAACCCTTCACGCACTGCTATCTATAATGACAGTTTTCACAAACTAAAAACTTATACATAATATGACATATAGTAGATAATAGTTATTTATGTACTAAGTCAGTAAAGTGACTCCTTATCGAACGAGTCTGATATTATGAGCCGAGCGAGCGTAGCGAGCAAGGCGAATAAGAGACGAGTTCGATAAAGAGTCTTTACTGACGTGGTGCATACAAAATTTTATCGCCAATCATAAAAAACATTAACACTTACATAACACTTACTTAATTACATTCTTCTAATGAAAAAAGAGTGTGTGTACTTAAGTCCTTATAATAGTCGAAATATGTCAATAACCATTAATATTAAACAAAAAAGTTTTCCTTACGAGGGATTCGAACCAAGTACTGACACGTCCGTAATTAGATACGCATACCGCTAGCCTACGCAACCACTTGCTAGACATGGCCGATATTAATTAATTATAAAAAGAACAAATAGGCGAGTAAAAACTGTAAAGAAAATAATTGACATTAAATGAAAAGACATTATACATAAATCATGGTAGATTCAAGGATATGAAAAAGAACTTTACGTACAATATAATATGTAATAGTAATTTTATTTTTGTTGAATTACCTTCATCATTAAAAATAATCGTTATCAGGTGCATTTAAAAAGAAATTTAGCACTTCTTCTTGCGGCAGGGTTTTTGATTTTGTGAGAATGTAATTCCTTCCTTTTTGTTTCAAAAAAGCTGTAAGTTTTTTATAATTGCTTATATCTATGTCTTTATTTGTGGTAGTTGCCTTTAACATTGAATAATAGGACCACATAGTCGATGGAGAATATTCTTTAGGCAATTCAAAGAAATATGCTAGTAAAACACTTTCACTATAATTTGCAATACAATTTTTTTCACGCCATGCTTCAAATATGTCATATTGCCTATTGTATTTTTCGATGGATTTTGCTGGGAGAAGCTCTGAAACTGCCCCTAACGATTTCTTGCGTATTTCAGGTGGCGTTCATGTAATTTCTTCCATTTCCAAAGCAGCACTACTGTACTATAATTTGATATTCGTTTTAACACTTTTATTACAATAAATACAATTTTCAATTTAAACTTTTAAATATGACAGTGATGACAGGTGACTTCTGCATGCCGCTTTCGATTTTTAATCGATAGATAGTTATCAATATCGAATAATTACTAAATCGGTAAAATTTTGATTAATTTTATATGAATATAATTGCAAAATACTACAGAATTTCACTTTTTGGCATAAATTTAATTAATAATAACGTAAATTGTGTACAATATTTTCAATAATTAAAGTAAATAAATTTTAAGCTCACTCAAATAAATAATCGATTACTGCCATCGACCACTTACATTCAATCTCGGTAAATTGGATTAATCGCGGCAGGTAAAGTAAAATTCTTCTTTCAGTACAATAAAGTGTTACTTTACTGCCGCAAATGGCGGCAAATGAGTACAATAATGAATGACTTTAGTGACGGTTGGCGATAAAAAATATTATAGTCGTATTTATAATAAATCGGTATTATAGTCGTAAAAAATCTCGTAATAAATATTTAAATAATATGCGTTAAACATTTTGTTATTTATACAAACAGGTTCATTGTGCTATTTCGTTGTTGGTAAATACTAGCACAAAAATAGTTTTTATAGCAAACTGGTCTGTCTCTACTTAATATAGGTCAGTAAAGAATCGTTTAAACACTTGCGTCATGAAAAGTGTTAATTTTTAATGGAATTCCGAGGAGGGATAATTTAACGCTATAATATTTTTTGTAATTGTCTGTTCACCTGATATTATTCGAGACAGAACCCAAAATATATTACGCATGTAATAAATCTGTAACATTTTTGTACATAATAATATTGTTTTGTTTATATAGTCAAATATTTTTACCCTTTACATATTTTGACTATTTAGTTTAGATAATTAAGGCCGTGTGTCTCAGGCTAAATAAATACGTAAAATAGTTTCGATGGAAATTCTTCTTCTTCTTCATGTACCATGTCCTTTCAGAACGTTGGTTACCATCATAACATTCATACCTATCTTAATTTTATTCACTGTCACCCTAAATAGTATGATTGTATCAACATCAACCGCAATACCAATCGCGCAAGTTCCTCAACCATGAGGTTCCTCTTCGTCCTGAGTCCTGGACTGTGTTTGCCTTCTATTTTCCCTTGCATAATATTTTATAGCAACCTATATTTGGGACCTCTCATTACATGTCCTAAATACTCCAGCTTTCTCTACTTGGTGCTTTTGGGTACCAGGCCTAATGGGTATCCCATACACTACAAAAATCCTGAAACAGATCGATTTTTATTTCTAAATTATAATTTTTTGACGTATGTATATACTAGTGACATCATCCATCTGCAACTGGGCGTGTTGACGTAATCGATGATTTTTTTAAATGAGAATATGGGTCGTGTGCTAGCTCATTTGAGACATTATTCAATTCTCTATATAGTAATATATAGGTACATTAACATAATTATTTATACAGGGTTTTACCGGCCATGAGGCAGGTGGGTGGCAGCTTGAACATTTAATTTAAGCGAAAAGCTGTGTTTATTTGTCAAATAAACATTTTTTTCTGTTTTCTAATAGCAGTAAAACGTATTTTGAATTAAATAAGATATTTACATACATTTTCCTTTTTGTGTTAATACATTGAATTCAATAAAAATTGTTTTGGATACCTACCCTGTATAAATAATTATGTTAATGTTTATATTAATGAATAGAGAATGGACTAGTCTTTCAAATGAGCTAGCACACGACCTCTATTCTCATTAAAAAAAACATCGATTACGTCGTAACACCAGGGCCCGGATTACGAACACTCGATACGAATCGTATCCGCCATGTTTTTCCATAAGGCGCTACGGTAAAACATGGCGGATACGATGCGTATCGAGTGTACGTAATCCAGGCCCAGATGGATGACGTCACTAGTATCTTATATATGCCAAAAGCTCATTATTTAAAAATAAAAATCGACCTGTTTCTGGATTTTTCCTTAAAATCGCCGGTTTACGAAATACGGAATTTATTCGAAACATTTGAACCATACTGTATAAAACACCCTGAACGGTTTTGAAAGTAATAGCAATGCTGGCAAGAAGTCGAGGGATTGTAGGTAGTTGTCAAGGTGGTCTTAAATTTAATAGTTAATATATCTTACACAATACACAATACGCTGTTATCAGGGATATAGCGAGATTTTAATATTTTTAAATTGATTAATTCCCACTTTTCTACCATTTTTAATTTATACCTGAATCCAAGCGTATTTACAGAGGCAGGCACCGGTCAACACCCTTGGGTAAAATCCCAAAATACCTGTGAAAAATTGCGGTGAATTAAATTAACGATAGTTGATGTGTGTTATTAGTACCTTTCCTGTTACTCCAGTGATCAGAGACGAAAATACCACTGAACATATAAAAATCATTCTCAAAATGTCAATTCTGGGACCCCAAAAAAGATGCAAAAAATTTTCCATCCCCGGGCTTCCCCCTGAAAACCTTCTCATAGGGAAGAAAAAACGGAAAATATCGATTTATCGCGAATTTGTACACCCTAGAAAAAAGTTTTAAACAAGAAATGTAGGTTAAATACACTCAAAAAAATTTAGTTCGTAATATTGATTAACAGTGATTATTGAATAGTATTTCGTTGTAACAACAATTTAATTTTTTGTTTCAACGAACTTTTAGACACTGATTAATATATTTGGTTATTGTCACAATGATTGAATAATAATTGTGAAAATATCTACTAGAGTACATTAATCAATAACACTCAATTTATTCAGACAATAAGTTAGTTTCGTATATTGAATAAATAATGGTAATTCTGGCATCAAAGCACATTCTTGATTTCGTAGATGATAAGTAATTACCTTGGTTTATAGTGACAACGTACATATTTCATTAAAACAATGTACAAATGTTGTTAATATAGAGTAATATTTTATTATTCCATAGATGTAAACTGATTGTTGTGATAAAGAATGCATTAATCAATCTACTACTGCGTTTAATAACCACAATCAATGCGTTCATGGTAACAATAAACGAAGTTGTTGAAACAATAAATGTTTTGCTTGACCATTTGAAATGTAACGACTTTTCCTTATCGTTCTTTGTTAAACAATGCTGTTACCTCTGCCGAAGTGCCGAATAATTTCATTTCGTTTCCAAGTGTAGTCCGTACTGGAAGGAAGTTTTCGTGTGTCTACTATTGTATTAATTTTGTTCGAATCCTGAGAAAACTAATTAGTATTTTTAAAAAATTTAAACGCAGAATAAAATATTAAACTATTATCGAGGGTCTGAAGTCCCTGAGAACTTCTATAATGATTTTAGTAAGTCACAGGGGTGAAAAAAGAAAATTTAGTATGATTTTTAATTTTAAATATGCCGTTCAAAAGAAACTTTTTGTTTATTCTAAGGGACTTTCAGCCCTCGAAAATAATGTAATCTCTTATTCTGCGTTTCAATTTTTCAAAAATACTTATTAGTTTTCTCAGGATTCCAAAAAAAATGAATGCGTTTAAAAAGAATTCGATCGAAATTTTGCACCTGCGCTCTCCAAAAGGATTAAAGTGTTGTACATTTTTTGAATCACTATTTCAAACACTTTTAAATGAGCTGTCACATGATGTACTTTCCCATTTAAAAAAACCAAACCACTGTACAAGTGAAATCATATGAGAAATCGCACAGTGTAAAGTCCATTAGGTTTAGGATAAAAAAGGGGATTTGCAAAATAATTATTAATCAATTAATATCATACATTGAACTAATGCATTCAGTAATTATCAATATAAAATACGTTCATAATAGGGATGAATAGTAATAGAATTGCTTGTAAGAATAACCGTATTTATTGTGGGAATGAACGGAATTAATTGTAAGAATAAACGAAAATAATTGTAGAAATAAACGAAATACGTTAGGAGAAAATAACACTGTTATTGACACAACGAATAGTCTTCGTCGGTCAATTAACAGTGAACAGTGTTCGTAAGGCGAATTTAGACTATTCACTTTAGATGTACACTGTGGATGATTCATCTGCAATAAAAGGTATAAACATACTCTTCATCTACATTTCATCCAAGATGCACATTTAAAGTAAACAGTGAAAAAATTAGAAGGTGTTCCTACTTTTGATGAAATGGTTGGATGATTCTTCCACAGTGAAGCACTAGTGTAAAGTGTAAACTTGTTTTTTTCGGTATATTTGTCATAAATTTATATTTTGATACCTACGTAAAATGACTTTTCAGTGGAAAGATGCACATATGCATATATTTCTAGAAATATATCGTAATCATGAGTACCTGTGGGATAATAAATCTGAGGACTACCATAAAATAAATATTTTTTGTGAAAATGCAAACCGGTCCCTACTAAAACAGCTACATTTATCTGGATTAAATATAGGCGACATAAAATCAAAAATAAAAACTATCCACACTCGCTATTATTGTTGTGTTAGCAAAAATTAGGAAGTCAGAAAAGAGTGGAGCAGAAAGCGCTGATGTTTATACTCCTCGTTTATTGTGGTTGAAAGAGGCAAACTCCCTGATTTTTTTCTAATTTTCGACATTCTTCTAGTAACGATTTACTTATTAACTCCACGCCAGGACTATTCGCCATTTTGAAAAGACTGTGAAATTAATTCCGTCAGTGAAAAAGTAAATTGGTGACCTTTTCAATCTACACTTTCACTATTCATCTATCATCCGAAGTGTACATGTAAAGTGAATAAGTCTAAATTCGCCGTAACGAACATAATGAATTGATGAACATCGCTTTGTTGTTCCAATAAAACCAAGAATTGGACAAATTTTAAGTATTGCTTTTGTTGTCTGAATTAACATTTTTATTAATAGTACGTACCTTTTTCGTTGAGTGTAATTTTGAACAAATATGTTTATTAGCACTTTTTGTGTAGAATGAACCGTTCTCTCAGAAATAACACTTGAAACAACCGGCAATTTTGAATGTCAATTACGCGCGCGGTATCAATTTTTTAAATAAAATTTGTATTTGTATCAACGCAACGGTAAAAATTCGATATTCTTTGATCAGAGTGTGGTATCGATAAAAATCAAAATGCGTTTTAAAGGTAAAGAGTGCAGCTTAAGTACGCATACTTTGTATTTTGCCGCTAATAAAATCAGTGTTTATAAAGCTGTGAAGTAAATAATCGTTGCGTCAATAAAATTTATCATTTCCATTGACCGGTCGCTATAAAACGCCCATTGTTGGGGCCTAATCTTTAAAACTTTAATATTAAATTTAAATTTTGAGTTTGGGTAACATATATGAGGTATTTGAAATATGGCTAAAAATCGCTGAATTTAATCTTTCACCTTATAAACTATCTTTTCAAGTATATTCGAAAATTTTTTTTCGAATTTTACAACTTCATCTACAAACTCCATTCAGTTCCGTCTCCGTGAGGTGAAAGGACCCCGCAACACTCCTTATGGAAAAGTGGTCCCGGTCAAATTTAACGAAACTGTGGTAAATGATATAGTCCTCAGTGAGTAGCTTAAAATAGTCCATGGCACCTAGGTCTGAAAAACTATGATTCTCGAGCTACAACCTTCCGAAAATCTTAAATTCAGGTACTCGATTTACGTTAAGTGCACTAATTCACAGTCAAGTGAATTAAAACGTCTATTACTGAAAGACGACAAATTAATTTTCTTCATGCCTATTTGCGTGTTGCATATGAATTCGTGGTCAAAAATAGATGCCTCGTATTTTAGTCTTCAGAAAACATCCGAAAAGTCCTCAGAAAACTGAAGCAGTGTGATCGAAAATGTGCTGCTAGAGTGATATAACAATTATTATCATATTTTAATGAATGCTTCACACTTATCCAATATCAGTACAGCTGCAGTTCCACCTTATCTTTAGAAACCTACTTAACAGTGGCGGATTTAGGGGGAATAAGGGAATTCCTCCGGTAACCAGAATTAAAGAAAAAAATTATTGAAGCATGAAATAATATTACACCTTGAAATACGTGAGCTTACATGCAACTTACTACAAACAGAAAAAATCACGTAAGATAACTCGACAGTTAGGAAAATAAAGGGAACTTATTGCACATGTTAATACCTATGTCTTTTATGTAGTTTGTTTTTATCTATTTTATATATTTTGGGGTTAATGGTTTATTGGAAGTCGCTCCCCTCCCCCAAGGCAGATGTTCCGCCACTGCTACTGAAGTATCCTGACAGGTCGTTAGTTAACACGGCATATGATGCATCTAACCGAAATCAGCACAATCTTATAAATATAAACCCGATTTTTCCATAGAAGATTGTAATTAATATTTCGCGTTCACCTACTACCATGTATGTACTTTGTTTTTTCTTTTCGTATTGAGACTCCAGTATAAACTATAAAGTTTCTACTAAAGTTTCTAAAGTATTTATGTATATTTTTTTTTATATTGACGATTTATCAAATTTCAGAAAATTGTATTTGTTATTGTTATTGTTAGATATTATTTATTTATTTTTTCTGACTTTAATTAAGCTTTGTCCATATAATTTGTATTTTCAGTGACAATAAAGCATACTTCTATTCTATTCTATTCTATTCTCCTACTAAAGTCTTTATACTCCATATAAAGTCCATTTTCTCCACTCATATATTAGTGGAGTCACTGAAGGTGGATATCAGCTATTACCTCCGATTTCGTTGAACCTCCATAGATTTACATGAAAATTGGTGAGTGGTTAGAGGATATCTCAAGGAACAAAGGTGACATGGTGCCAACTTGCGCTTTTACCCTAGGGGTGGATGCCACCCCTTCTCGGGGGGTGAAAACAATTTTATTAAAAATAACCCCATAATTCGATAGAGGGACAAATTTCAAGCAAAATTTGTTATATAAAGTTATTAAAATAAATCAAAACTTTTTGAGTTATTAAAGATCAAAGATTTTAATTTTTCTTGAGAAAAATGCATGTTTTTAACCAATTTTTCATCAATAACTCAAAAAGTGTAAGTTTTTACAAAACAGTTATTATTATCAAAATTGAAGCTAATAAAAAATGAAATAAACCCCTTACTAGAAAAACCTTTTAATGTTAACTAAAAGTGAGTTATAGGTAACTGAATGTATATTTTTTTCGGCGAGTAAAAAACTCTTAAGTATTCAAGCTTAGATAACGGGAAATTGATGCATTTTATAACATAAACTTACTTAACATTTGCAAAGTACTTAAAAATATCTATTAAATGAGCCCCCGAATATGTTGATAGCGTTAAAATCTATGCTCCAAAATTTTTTCAAAATTTATCTTTTAAAAATTTTTCCAAAAAATGTTATTGCTTTTTTTTAATAACTCCGTTCGTATTTATGATATCACGTTCATCTAAAAACTGTTTGAAAGTTAATTATAAGTGCTATTTAACCACGTTGAACCTAATCTTTTAAACCCCTTACTTTTTTAAAAATAAAGGGTTAAATATCCCCGGTTGCATGGTTCCCACAACAAAATTTAAGATTTAAACGTTTCTATCTCGGGTATTTTTTACCCTATAGAAATAGTAGAACAGGTAAAATATTTAGCACAGAAAAAACTAAAATTTGGTTATATACAATTTTTTACGTATATTAAGTATTTTTGGAGTTATGATCAAAAGAATATGAGAATTACAATAATTTTAAAAATTATGATTTTTTTAAATTACATCTTTTTTTCAAAAATATGCACTCTAAACCGGTCAAAATTATCGAAAACATTACTTATGCTAATATAAAGAAGCTCTTTTAAGAATTACTATAAATTTTAATTTTTGTGGAAATGGCGTATGTTTTATTTTTCACTTTTTCCTAAAAAAATCGAGACGGTTCTTTTATTTTCATTATAACTTGCTTAATTTTGACGCTATTACCTTGTTCTGAAGCTCATTTGATAGGTATTCCGAAGTACTTTGACAAATGTTTAGCAGGAATATTTTATATATTGCATCGTTTTCCCGTTATTTAAGCTTGAATACTTAGATTTGAGTACTCCTCGAAAAATATACACATTCAATTGCCAATAACTCACTTTGAACTAAGATAAGTTTAGTTGTTTATGTAAGGAATGTATTCAGTATTTTATTATCTTCAATTTCAGTAATAATAACTTTTTTGTAAAAGCTTATAGTTTTTGATTTATACGTGAAAAACCGATTTAAAACATGCATTTTTTTACGAAAAAATAAAATTTTTGGTCTTTAATAACTCAAAAAGTGTTGATTTATTTTAATAACTTTATATAACAAATTTTGCTTATAATTTGTCCCTCTATCGACTTATGGTATTATTTTTAATAAAATAATTTTTACCCCCGAGAAGGGGTGGCATCCACCCCCAGAGTAAAAGCGCAAGTTGGCATCATGTCACCTTTGTTCCTTGAGGTATCCTCTAATTACTCACCCATTTTCATGCAAATCGATGGAGGTTAAACGAAATCGGAGGTGAAAACCTTCAGTGACTGCACTATATCATATGCTGGAGATTATTCTTTGCAAATCATCTAAGCTAAGCTATTTGCAAAAACTACTGCATCTTCGGCATATCTAATGATTTTTAGAGGCACTCTATTCTGCATGCGTGAAAATGTGAGGTGTATTGTTCTGCTGTAGCAGCACTTATTGTGGTTGTTCCTCAATTTTCTGATGGCGCTTCAGTGGCAGTGGCGGAACATTTGCCTTGGGAGAGGGAGCGACTTCCAATAAAACACGAACACCTAAATACATAAAATAGATAAACCCAAACTGCAAGACATAGATAATAACATGTGCAATAAGTTCCCTTAATTTTTCTGATTGTCGAGTTAGTTGGGTTGAATTTGTCTGTCTGTAGTAAGTTGCATGTAAGCTAACGTATTTCAACGTAATAATTATGTTTCAACAATTTTTTCTTTAATTCTGGACCGTGTTTCCCTATTCCCCATCCTAAATCCGTAGTTTTACAAAGATAAGGTGGAACTGCAGCTATGCTGGTATTGGATAAGTGTGAAGCATTCATGCAAATATGATAATTGTTATGTCACTCTAGCAGCACATTTTCTATCGCACTTCTTCAGTTTTCTGAGGACTTTTCGGAGGTTTTCTGAAGACTAAAATACGATGCATCTATTTTTGACCCCGAATTCATATGCAACACGCAAATATGCATGAAGAAAATGAGTCTGTCTTCTTTCACTAATAGATATTTTCATTCACTTGACCGTGAATTAGTGAACTTAACGTAAACCGAGCACCTGAATTTAAGGACTTCAGAAGGCTTTAGTTTTATAATAATAGTTTTTCAGACCTAGGTGCCATGATGGACATTTTTAATCTACTCACTGAGGACTATCATTGACCAAAGTTTCGTCAAATTTGACCGGGACCACTTTTTCATAAGGAGTGTTGCGGGCTCCTTTAAGAAAAAACATATTTTTCTTAAATTAATGGGTTAGAAAGGTTGACACTGTCTTCAAACTAGTAACTGTCTAGAGATAAAAGCTTTACTTCTGTGTGGGTTTTGCAGTGGACAAGACGTCTCTACTTTACACGAGTTTGATTTTGTTAAGTGCAGTAACATTACAACAACGAGTATTTCTACTTAAAAATACAGAAAACACATGAAGCTTCGCGATAGTCGACAGTACTGCCTGTTGTACCACTTTTTTCTTTTTATATGTGACAATCTGTCTGTTGAACCAAGTACCAATTTCAAAAGATAGTTTCGAACCCACGACTCGCTCTCCACCATCCATCTAGCTGCCGTTCGCATTATATCAATTGGTGAACTTTATAACTAAATAAAACTAAAAAAAACAGTTGCACATTGGTATAGTGTTTGTAATAGTGTTATTAGTTTATTTAATTAGTCATCGTTAAGTTCATTTTTATCTGTTTTACCTGATATACCTGTGGTAGATTTTATGAACTTGAACCGCTTAAAGCAAATCATAATAAACCATTGATTACAGTAAATTAGCAACTTTAATATATCAGACTAATAAGCTAAAACTCATTAGTACAAAAAGATTGTACCTATGAGTTATTTTTTGTATTTACTATATATGTAGATAAAACGTGCCAGACACAAACTAATATTAAGCATTTAAATAAGCATTAAACGTTTTGTTATTTATGCAAACAGGTTCATTGCGCTATTTTGTTGTCTGTAAATAGTTGAACAAAAATAGTTTCCATAAAAAACTGGTCTCAGTCTCTACTTAATATAGGTCAGTATTAAAAACATTTAACTACTACACGGGTCATGTTATGGTAGGGGAGCCCAAGCGCGGATTTTTGCAGTTACTCGAGCGCGTCAGATTATCATATGGGGAGAAACCTGGTACCCTGCAGATGTACATCTACCATATATTGGCTCTTAACACAGGGAAGTTCGTTAAGGGGAGCCCGAAAAAAAATCTATCCTTAAAAATACTCGAAATTGCCAAAGTTAAGTACATGTAAAAGAGTGTATATTTCAAAAATCTGACGATTTGAGCAGGGCGTAAGGAAATGGATTAGTCAAAAAGTTTCACAAAAAAAAAGCGAATATTTCGCGAAATGAACGTCAGATCGATAAACTAAAAAATACGTCTTTAATATTTTTCAAAAATCTATCGAATGGTACTAACCATGACCCCCACGGAGAGGGGTGGGGGGTAAATTTAAAATTTTAAATACAAACCCCGCGATTTTTCGCAAAATAAACATCAAAATTGAGTCAAAAAGTTTCACAAAAAAAGCGAATATTTCGCGAAATGAACGTTAGATCGAAAAACTAAAAAATACATCTTCAATATTTTTCAAAAATCTATCGAATGGTACTAAGCATGACCCCCACGGAAAGGGGGCAAGTAAATTTAAAATTTTAAATACAAGCCCCGCGATTTTTCGCAAAATGAACATCAGATCTAAAAACTGCAAAATACACTTTCAAAATGTTTTTGAAAAATCTATCGAATGGTACCAAACACGACCCCCCACGGAGGTGGGTGGGGGGTTACTTTAAAATCTTAAATGGGACACCCAAATTTTTATTGCAGATTTGGATTCTTTATGTAACAATAAGCAATTTTTATTCGAGACATTTTTTCGAATTATGGACAGATGGCGCTATAATCGGAAAAAACGATTGTTGGAAATGGAAAATTAAATTAAAAAATGGAAAGTTCCCAAGAAAATGGAAAATTTTACTTAACTTTTTTTGGTTTTAGGACCTAATAATCACAACCCAATAGGTCCCCATAACGCACGAGTGACTGCAAATTTAGCATACTTTGCTCCCCTACCATTAGCTTTTAAAACTTCGAAGTAAGGATAATTTGTTGAACATTAGAAGTTACATAAAACGTGTTATGTACTAGAATGATTTTTTTTTAGTAATCTCGAATCCCATGAAGTGTTTTCCATCAAAATAACGCTATGTTTTAGCAACTTTGGGGAAGAATTTTTTCGAATCGTGACCAAAATTGTCAAAAATTGTACTACTTTCTATAATATGCTCATGGGAGTCAAAAGACGTACCTACCTTTAATCATTTTGGTAGTTATAAATAATACATCGTCGATTCATCAATTTTCTCTACCACAGTGTAGAGTTATATCATAAATATGTTTTTTAATGAAGGGTACCTTGTATATATTGTCTTTGTTGACCTAACTAACAGAAATATTCGGATTTCGCCTACAGTATAGCCAAATAGAGACCACTGGCTAAAGGTTAAGACAATTTTTTTGTTTTGACTCTTTGAAGCAAATATTCAAAAATATTCACATATTTACTGGAAGCCTGATTACAAAATCATCTATAAATAGAAACGTTTTTATAATAGTCGTAATAGCGGTGTTTGATGTTGCTTGATGTTGTACTCCAAGTGAATTAATTAACTAACGATGAAACATCTAGCGAAAACTGCAAAAATGCTTAGGTAGAGATTAAAGCCAAATTATACGAGGCACACTATTAAAAAAATACCAGTGACAATACCTACGAAATATGTCTCCACTTTTTCCTACCTAGGCTCAATAATAAATGACAACAACAACACCAGTCAAGAAATACAAGCACGGATTCTAAGCGGTAATAAGTGATTTTATGCATACAAGGACTCAATGAAAAGTAAATTACTGAATCGTGAGTCTAAGCTTAGAATCTACAAATCAGTAATTAGACCAGTATTCACATATGGATGTGAAAAGTGGACTCTCTCAACCACTGATGAAAATAAACTGAGAATATTTGAGCGCAAAATACTAGGAAAGATATTTGGACCAACCCATTGCAGCGATGGTTCGTGGATAATTAAAATGAAATACGAGCTGGATGAACTAATGCAGAGCGCAGATATTGTTAGATTTTTAAAGTCACGAAGACTAAACTGGCTTGGTCACTTAGAAAGAACGCCAGATAATCGAACTGTAAAAGTAATCCAGAGGTGGAAGCCCCAAGGAAATAGAACAAGAGGAAGACCCCGTAAAAGATGGATCGACGACGTAGAGGGAGCAGTGAATCCATGAACATCAGGCAGTGGTGAAGGAAATTGAAATTGAAATGGAATAAGATTTTTAACCAGGCCAAGACTCACATTGTAGTGCCATTAGAAGAAAAAGAAGAAGGTGACAACATCGATAAGGTTATTTCATTCGATGATTACTTGAAACTAGATTGATTCTGATACATTTATTATTTGCATCGTTAAATGGAAATATATTGACTTTTACACATTTTCACCGAAATTTGGGCGGACTATACATGCACATCAAACATATGTTCTTATGGTAAGTCTCCTTTAATTATCAATAATTAAATAGTCAATTAGCTTTTTGTAGTATTTTTGTTCCCTTATCGTATTAATCTTTTATCAAGTGTATGGTTGAGAATAAACCACAAATTATAAAATTAACTCTTTATACCATTTCATTTTTTTTCTAACAAGGTTAGTGAAATGTCTCCTCCAAAATAGACGCTTTTATGTAACGCTATAGTCCAAGAACAGTCGGTGGAGGGACCAAAAAAATGGGATCCCACAGGGAAGTGTCCTCGCGCCGATTCTATACAACATATATACCAACGACCAACCCATACACCAACAAACAAGGCAATTTATTTACGTTGATGATACAGCTAAGGCAGCTCAGGGAATAACCTTCAATGAAGTCGAAGTGAAACTGATAGATGCCCTGGGAGACTTAGCTCTATACTACGATGAAAACCATCTGAAACCCAATCCCACAAAAACCCAGGTATGTGCTTTCCACCTTAGAAACAAGCATGCCCGAAGGCCGATAGAGGTGGAATGGGGTGGTCAGATGCTGGAACACAACGAGACTGTCAAGATGTCAAGAATAAAGTAAGTGCCAAAAATAATATCATCCGCAAGCTAACTAATACAAAATGGAGAGCACAACCACACACTCTCCGCACTTCTGCCTTCCTCCTCCTCTATCCTTTATCCTTCGTAAGGATGTGGTGACGTTATGGTATTTGACGAATGGTTGCTATCCATTCTTCTCTCTCCTGGGCGCGGTGTGCTGCCTCAGACAGAGAGTAACCGGTGGCGCATTTTATTTGGTGTGACCATCGGAGTGGCGATCTTCCTCGAGTTCTTTTACCCTCTACCTTGCCTTCAACCACCAACCTCTCCATGCCTTCTTTTCGTCTGGTAATGTGTCCAAAGTTCCTCAATATATTTTGGTTGATGATGGTGGTAAGCCTAGTGTTGATGTCGAGTTCTGATAATATTGAGATATTTGTGCGATGTGCTGTCCAGGGTATGCGCATCATTCTACGATATACCCACATTTCAGAGGCCATTATACGTCGTGAGTCGGACTTTTTAATGGTCCAAGTTTCTGAAGCATAGGTAGCGATAGGAAAGATAAGCGTCCGTACCAGGCGCAGTTTCGTGTTCCTGGTTATGGCCGTATCTTTCCATATTTAGTGAGTTTGACCGTTGCTGATCTGGCCATTGTAAGGCGTCGGCGTATTTCTTCTTCGCATCCACCATTGTTTGTGATAACAGAACCTAAGTAATTGAAACGGCTTACCACTTCAAACCCCGCTACGTTTCGTATTTCCGGCTGGTTATTTCTAATTCGATCGATTATCATTACCTTGGTCTTCTGTACATTAATTTTAAGTCCATATTCACGACTAATAGTATCTAGTCTGTACATGATGTATTCAAGTTCATTTGTTGATGATGCTAGTACTAAAGTGTCGTCAGCATAGCGGAGATTGCTGATTTTTCGGCCTCCGACTGATATTCCTCCTAGCCATCCGTCGAATACAATGCGCATGATGTGTTCGCTATATATATTGAATAATGTGGGAGAGATAATACATTCTTGACGAACACCGGCTTTTAGTTTAAAATTATCGGAGTATGTGTTGTTGACTCTTACGTTTGCTGTGTTGTTGATATACAGTTGTTTCAGCAGGTATATTAGATGTTCGGCGGTACCCATGTCTCTCAGTATTCCCCACATTTTATGCCACTTTACATTATCGAACGCTTTCAAGTAGTCGACGAAGCACAAATATGTTTCTAGATTAAATTCTCTAGATTTTTCTATAATTTGTCTGAGATTAAGAATTTGTTCTCGTGTGCCTCTTCCAGGGACAAATCCACATTGTTCTTGTGGGATCTGTGGTAAAAGTATTGATTTTAATCTCTCGTTAATTATAGTTAGGACTTTACTTGCGTGGGAGATCGGGGCTATAGTGCGGTAGTTATTACAATCAGTTGGTGAGCCTTTCTTATAAATGGGTATGAAAGTAAGCTTACACCAATCATCTGGCCATTTTCCTGTGTTCCAGATTTCATTACACAGTTTGAACATCACTTCAACTCCTATGTCTCCCATTTCTTTAAGTGCTTCCGCCGTGATTCCGTCTTCTCCTTGAGATTTTCTAGTTTTCAATTTTTTTATTGCGGTTTCTATTTCCGATTTTGAAATATGTGGTTCCTTTTCGTCATTTATTTCTTCTGGATTCACGTCTTCATGGTCACTATGAAAGAGCATTTCACAGTATTGTTTCCATGTTGCTGATATGCCCTCTGCATTGGTGATGATCGTTCCCAAGTTATCTTTAATGACCTGCGTTTGTGGTTTAAACTCTTTAGTTAAGTATTTCTTCTATATATATTAGTACTTCCGCCTTACCATTATGTTTTTCGGCCGCGGAGGTTGGAATACCAGTATGGGCAAACTCTGCTCACGCAAAGAACGTCGACGTGGCTCTAAATGAAACGGTTCGTATAATCCCGGCTTGCCTGAAGCCGACATCTGTCGAAAAGGTACACCTGTCACCATAGCAGGGACACCTGTCCCCATAGCTGGGATTGATCCACCACCTATCAGGAGGAAGGTAACGTCAGAGGTAGAACGAAAAAAGCAGGAGACGGACCGAAGACGCCCCTTATATGACCACCAAACTCAGCCAAGTAGACTAAGATCTCGGAAAAGCTTTCTAAAAAAGATCCAGCCCTGAAGCGCCAGAGACGCGCCGAATACACCTATGGCAAGCGTCAGCTACCGCAACACATTTTCCTCCCTCAGAGGAAATGGCTGCTGGACACAATTTACCGTATCCGAATTGGAAAGTGCTAAGAACAGACTAAGAACCGGCGTTTCACGTAGTGCTAGTAACCTGAAAAAATGGGGATACCAGGAGGACGATACCTACGACTGAGATGAGAGAGAGACCTGCACAGAAGAAGACTTAATTTTAGCAAATGACAGGGCCATCTATGTGGCCAACCATTGGAAATACAGAATTTAAAGCTGTTGGTGTTTCGGACACGCAAAGTAAGTAAGTATTTTTTGCTCTGAATCAGATGTCCTTTAAACAAACTTTAGTTTAAGAAACTATCGTGTTTTGTTAAGAATTAGACGTAACCATGTTTTTTACAAAACAATTGTAAATCAAGCGGAAAATTCAAAACAACGCATGATATTATCATAACATAATTAAGTATTGTTTCGTCTAAGATGTAATTTTTTATCGATATCAAAGTCTGTTTCATACTTGTTGCTATCAACAGTATATAATCAATGTAAATAGTTTGGGTTAAATTGCAACCTCTTTTATTGTTCCTCTACATAGTAATTCTAATTGATTTTGTTTGTAAACCTAGTCTAGTTCATTTTTCATAGTGGCAGTTTAGTATGTCTTCTTCTTGTAGTTCCTTCTCCTATTGGAGGTTGGCTATCATCACAGCTATCCGTACCTTATTGGCGGCTACTCTGAAAGGATCTACTGAGCTGCAACTATACCACTCTTTTAGGTTTCTATTCTTCGTCTTCCTATAGATCTTCTACCTATAATTTTACCTTGGATTATGAGCCTTTAATATCTCATATTTCGCACCTCTGGTCATGTGGCCTAAATATTCCAGCTTTCTTGTTTTGATGTTCTTTATGATAGTTTAGTATGTATTGTAGATTTTATACATATCTTGCATCTTTACCTTTTAGCCCAGTCGGGATAGCATTTGACCTTGCATTACGAGCTGCCCCAAATTTTATTTTTCTAATCCTTAGGGGGGATCAATGGTAGTATAAATTTAAAATCTCGACTGAATTCCATAGTTGCGTTAGCCGCCATCTTGATTTTAAGCAAGAACCGTTTTTGTTCAATATCTCCGCCGTTTTTAACTTTTCGACAAAACGTGTATAAACTAAAATTGTTGAAAATGAGATTTTCTATAATTTCGTTTATTCTAATTTTTTTCGTGCGGTCGATATTTTCCAAGTTATGGGGGGAAAATAGTGACAGTTGGAGCATAATTATTGAATTATTGAATTATCTCGTTTATTATTAGTTTTACAACAAATATGCACCTACACAAAAATGAATAGAATTAAATTTTGTACAATTTTGACCTTTTAATTTTTTTGATAAAATTAATATTTAAGGTAGTACGTATGCGGTAAAGGTGCGAGCGTAAGACCTGATTGATTTTATAGCAATTGTTTTTGTTCCATATCTCCGCCATTTTCAACTTTTCTACAAAAAGTATGAAGCGTCTAATGTCTTCTGATTGATGATTTTGGTCGCTGGGTTTAATTAATTACGTGGTAAAGACAATGGACTGTTTAGATTTGTAGAGATAAGATATATGTTGCACTGAGTATAGCAAAAATGAATAAATGTGTGTGTTTATACGCAAATGTGTGAAGAAATGTATCTGGCTGTATTCATAAATTGTATCAATGTTAGAGAAAATATCGCACCTACCTTTAAAATGAATGTAATTGGCCGGTATCTCCAGGAGTGGACAGCATCTCCGTGACGGGACGGCCACCCGGGTGGTGAACTAGACAAATGTGTCTCGTTCAACGTAGAATTTCGTACTGACCTTTTGTCGTCTTTGCGGAGCCGAGGTAACAGCCCTTAGCTTGAGTCATAAATTATTGACGCATGTGGTGCTTTGAAAGGCATTAGTGTCAAAGATGCCTTTGTGTTAAAAGTAAAAGTGCGTTTTCTCTGAATATCTGCTCAAAATATGATATAGTTAGTCATTTTAAAGGGCGGTGTTGGAAAATACAAAATATAGGGTGAATATCAAATAAGATTATAGGTTTTAAAAGAAATTAATCGTATTACATAATTAACTAGTCATAGAGCAAATATTAAAGACTAATATTGAAACGCATGGCATACTTTCCCAAACAAAGTGTAAGGACTGAAATTGTTGCAATTACGATTTACGAAAGAACCAATGGCGGGTCTTCGAGGGGGGAATGGGGAAATTCCCCCAACAGGGTCCAAAATAAAAAAAAATTGTTGAAATATTAAAGTATATTAGCTGACATGAAACTTAAAATATCGACAAACAAATTCAACCAATAAATCCCGCCAGTTAATAAAATATAAGTGAACTTAATGCATATACCTAAGTTATTATTTACCTATGTCTTTTATGCACTTAGTTTGGTTAGTGTTTCATTGGAAGTTTCAAAAATTGTGTAAAATATATTTGTCTTTATTTTTGTTTATGTACAATTATGTCGTAAAATGAATATTAAATGAGACAACTTAATAATTATGCCCCCCCCCCCGCTTCCACTATTTTCCCCCTTAACTCGGAGAATATTGATCGCCTAAATTGCATTTCCAACAATTTTAGTTCCTACCGTTTTTGTCGAAAAGTTGAAAATGGCGGATATATTAACCAACAGAGGTCCTTTAAAATCAATATGGCGGCTAATGCAACCGCGGAATTCAGTCGAGATTTTAAATTTACACTACTATTGATCTCCCCTAAAGGATAGAATTAGAAAATTTGGGGCAGCTTGAATACAAGATTAAATTCAATAATTATGCTCCCCCCACCACTTTTTACTATTGTCCCACTTAACCTGGAAAGTATCAACCGCATAAAAAAATTGTTAAAAAGAAATTGGAGGAAATCATATTTGGATCAATTTTAATTGAAAATGGCGTAGATAGTGAACAAAGACAATTGCTATAAATTCAATCAAGTCTTAAAGGGGTGATACACACGCGAGTAAGTACGCGAACTTATGGCTCGAAGACCTTTTTCGCGCGTGCATCACAGCAAGTACGCGTACTTTAAGTCCGCCGAGTAAGTACGCCGTCGATCCAACAAGTTTGAAATCTTACTCGTAACCCGTACGTGTATCACTGCCACGAGCCGCGAGCCTCGAGCCATCATGTTATAGCGTTTAAAGTTACACTTATATTTTCACTAATTAAGCAAATTGCCTAGAAATAATTCTATCGTTTATTGTTGAAAGGAGACAAGTTACATTTTATAAGTTTTGAGAAAACCGTAAAACACTATTTTAAATTATTATTTTTAAATTAAATTATTTTTGATTATTTGTTTTTGAGTAAACCTAATTATTTATAGGCTGTTCTATCCTCCTGATGAAAATATTACCCTCTTATCTATGATATTTTGTTTGTTACCCATACTTTTCGATTTTTTTTATTAGTATTAAAAATATATACCACGATAGGATACGATACGAAGTATATAATACGATGAAATTCCTAAATAGCACAAACCACCGACGGCGACCGCGATCTTTAAAACCGCGTACTTTAAGTATGCCGTGTATCACCGACGGCGAGCCGAGTAAGTCCGCGATCTTTAAACCCGCGTACTTAAAGTTTGCGTGTGTATCACGCGCTTTACGCTCGCACCATTACCGCATACATACGTACTACCTTAAATATTCATTTTAGCAAAAAAATGAAAAAGATCAAAATTGTGTAGAATTTAATTCTCGCTGTATTTGTATAGAAACATTTTTGTCGTAAAACTAATAATAAACGAGATAATTCAATAATTATGTTCTAACTTTCTAACTGTCACTATTTTCCGCCATAACTCGGAAAATATCCGCGCGAAAAAATTGTAATAATATAAATTATTGAAAATCATATTTTCAACAATATTTTTTTACACTTTTTGTCGAAAAGTTGAAAATGGCGGAGATATTGAGCAAAATCGGTTCTCGTTTAAAATCATGGCGGCTAACGCAACAGCGGAATTCAGTGTAGATTTTAAAGGACATCGCACACATCTTATGGAAAATATAATGTCACTCAAATTCAATAAAATTTATACCAATAGATTCGTTTTAAATTAACGATCAAATCTTATCATTGCGCCAACTCTCTATTTTCAAAAATAAGAGCAGAAATTGATATAAATAAATCTGAAATCAAATGGGTAGGTACATAAGTTAGAGAGAGAAAAAATATTTTAAAATACCCAGATTTTCGGTACTCCATAAATCAGCGGATTAGTTTCACTAATCCGCTTAGGCCCAGCGGGAATTAAGCTGTTATGAATAGCACTCAGAGCAATAATGATTGTAAACTAACATTTTATGGACTCCAAAGCGGGATTAGTTTCACTAATCCGCTTAGGCCCAGCGGGATTTAAGCTGTTATGAATAGCACTCAGAGCAATAATGATTGTAAACTAACATTTTATGGACTCCAAAAATGTGATTTCGATAAACTTTCAAGATAAAATCATAATTAAGAGTTGGCGCAATGATAAGAATTGATCGTTATATTAAAACGAACCTAATCGTATAAATTTTATTGAATTTGAGTGACATTATATTTTCCATAAGATGTGTGCGATGTCCTTTACACCACTATTGACCCCCCCCCCCCTAAAGATAAGAAAAATAAAATTTGGGGCAGCTCCTAATGCAAGGTTAGGCCTGTTATTCGTCTAACCCGACTGGACTATTACCCACCATAGGTCGGCACCATCGTAGGTTTCTTCGTTGATAATGAACTAGAGGTGTAGTGGGTAGTTGAATTAATTGACTTTTTATTTTTGGACAAAGGCCTCTCCCAACTCATTCCAGCGGTCTTTATTCTGAGCAACATATTTCCAATTTGTTCCGGCTACTCTTTTAATATCATCACCCCATTTCATTTGTGGTCTTGCTCTCGGTCGTTTACCTTCGTTAGGTCTCCAGTGTTGTATTGTTGCAACAACAAATCGTTATGTTATTGTTAAAAATTTCTTCTTTCTACGTGTCTAGCCAAATACTACTTCATTCTATTAAAATTTCCACTGAATTTTTTTCCACTTAGCAGAATGAAATAATAACATTATCATATTCACAGGATCCTTTGTAAAAGGTATATTTAAAAGACCCCAATAAGGGTTACATAACAAAACAAAACGTTTTCGGATTAATAGGTAATCCATCATCAGTGTTAAGCCCTAAAATAGTAAGTATAACCTAATTAATAAGAGGCAATGTTGTTTTGACTAAGGTTAAGAATTGACAGAGGTCATACTTACAATAGCATACATACGTGAGCCACCAAAAAGTTATCGGTGAAAACCCTTTAAAAGGTTCAAGACCTTAAATGATACTACATATTATTATTTAAACAGATGGATAATGCAAATATTCCTGGATATAACCCAGGGCAACACAGGACTCTAACCCAGGTGGATGTGATATGCAAGGAATGAACAATTGTTGGATGAATCGAGTGTTGACAATTGTCGAGTGTCGACACTCAATTTACAACATGTGAGCTTCATTCATTGCATATCACATCCACGTGGGTTAGAGTCCTGTGTTGCCCTGGGTTATATCTAGGAATATTTGCAACATCCATCTGTTTTAATAATAATATGTAGTATCATTTAAGATCTTGAAACTTTTAAAGGGTTTTCACCGATAACTTTTTGGTGACTCACGTATGCATGCTATTGTAAATATGACCTCTGTCAATTCTTAACCTTATAGTCCAGAGAAATAAGATTTTTCTCGTGACACATCCCCCTCCAGGCCGAAACCAAATTTTTTGAGTAGTATGGACATCTATATTAATAACCTTTATGTTTCCTGCAGCCGATTTTGATGTTATACATAGTTATAAACAAATGAAAATCAAAAAACGATAAATTTTCGCTTTTTTCGTCTGTAACTAGAAAGTTAAGCATTTTAAACAAATTTCAGAGTAAGAAACTCATAAATTGTCTGAAAAATTTCAATATGGCGTTCGCTGAATATGTCTATCCTTATTGGTTGCTTAGAAAATTGCAAAATAAATCATAAATTTTGAGTTTTTATGAATATTCATAACTTATGTAAAAATTAACTTAGAACCTTTTTATTACACGAATTTTTGAGACTTCTGGTGCTTAAATTATATTTTAAATTTCAAAGCGATTAAAGCAAGTTATTTAATTTGTTTTTCCCAAATTCATTTTTTTGCAACACTATAAGTCAGAAAATTATGAGGGTACAGTAAGACTTCTGAGAGTTTATGGAAGAAGAACATTTATACTATTGACTTAATTAAAAAAAAAATGACAAAAAGTAGTTTTAAACTGTAAAATTATTTTGCAAAAACACGTCGATTTTTTGTTTACTTATAAACAATTAGAATAACTTTTTAACCGTTACCCGTAGAAAAATAATTTTTTCATTTTTGGCAAGATTGAATTTTTATATACATTTAGAAAGAAAGACAATTGCCCTAGGACAATTAGGGAAGAAGTTAGCCCCCCCTTTTTTAATTCACATATTTTTGCAAAATAATTTTGCAGTATTTAGAATTATTTTTTGTCATTTTTTTTAATTAAATTAATAGTATAAATTTTCTTCTTTCATAAACTATCCAAAGTAAAGCGATACGCTTTAATTACTATTTTTGCTAATTTTAATTTTTATTTTTAATAACTTTTTCAAAATGAAATAATACGTTCCATTTAAAATTCACATGCGTAGAATGGCCTGTTAGTTTTAAGAACCGAAATATATCAGTTCTCAGCTTTTAAAAAAAAACAGATGTTATACGCCCTTGTATGGGAAATTACCTTATCAGACCCTAGGCCCATAAATTAGTTTAAAAACCACAAACTAATGTTTTTAGTTCAGCGGAGTCGTTTTCACCAGTCTCAGTCGATTTCGCATCCCGGCAAGTGGTCTAACACTCTTACGAGATCTATAAGCAAAACACCTTTTTTTAACCAAAATAAAGAAGTATATTATTGACAGTTGTTTGCGTTTCAATTAATATTTATTTTATATAATTAATTCCGTCAACACACACCAAACGGAACATTATAAAAGTATTAGTGTAACTTCATCACTTTCTGACATAGCGTTGAAAAAAAAATTAATTTGGGATAAACAAAAGAAATACCTTTTAAACTATTTGACCAATTGCTCTGAAATTTAGGGTATGATTTAAGCACCTGAAGTCTCAGCATTCCGTGTAATAAGACCGTTCTAAGTTAATTTTTACATAAGTTATGAATATTTATAAAAACTCAAAATTTATTATTTATTTTGCAATTTTCAGGATAGACATATTCAGCGAACGCCATATTGAAGTTTTTTATACGATTTATGAGTTTCTTACTCTCAAATTTGTTTAAAATACTTAACTTTTTGGTTATAGACGAAAAAAGCGAAAATTTACCGTTTCTTGATCGTCATTTGTTTATAACTATGTATATCATCAAAATCGGCTGCAGGAATCATAAAGGTTATTAATATAGATGTCCATACTACTCAAAAAATGTGGTTTCGGCCTGGAGGGGGTTGTGTCACCAACAGGATATTTTTTTCCTTATTTCTCTGAACTATTAGTCAACTTTTACAACATTGTCTCTTATTAATTAGGTTATATTGTACTTATTATTTTAGGGTTTGTTTTGTGATGTAACCCTTATTGGGGTCTTTTAAATATACCTTTTACAAAGGATCCTGTATTTTTTGTGATTTATGGTATACAGCCAGCTCCCGGAATTTTATTTTCCTCGTGGATTATTATCATATTCGTTAGAATCTCGTCAGAAATATAATTATTATTATTTTTAGACAATGGTACGCCACTGTTAAAGTGAACAAAACCAATTTTTCGAGTTGGATACACTCGCAGTAAAGCATGCTTTAACTTTGGGTAAAGGTTATTGCCTTCTAAAGTGAACTTCACTGCAACGACCACCGAGTTATAGTTGGTTTATTCTGTGGTTATTAATTTTTTTGTAAATACACTAAGCATCAAAATTAACGCACCGCCTTAAAAATGGGACATATTTGATATCTCGTATTTCCTAAACCTGTTGTCCGATTTTAGTGATTTTTTTAATATGTTATAGCTTTCATATTCAAGAATATCAATGTAATAATATTGTTGCTAAACAGGTAAGTGCCATTGTATACCGGGTGTAACAATGATAGTGTGTCTTTTCCTCAAAGTTCGGAACACCCTGTGGAATATTCCAGCGTATATAAAATATTGAAATTTAAATTCAACTATAGCCTTAGATATTCTTAACATTCTGTTTTTTCATTCATTCGCTTATGTTGGATAATAAAAAAGTTAGGTACTTTAACAACTAGCAACGTTCTTCATCAATACAGGGTGTTTCTAAATAAGTGCGACAAACTTTAAGGGGTAATTCTGCATGAAAAAATAATCACCGTTTGCCTCATAAACATATGTCCTCAAATGCTTCGTTTCCGAGATACAAGATGTTGAATTTTTTCTTACAAACTGACGATTCATTTATTGCTCTGAAACCGGTTGAGCTATGCAAATGAAATTTGGTAGGTTTTAAGAGGTAGTTATTGCGCATTTTTTAACATACAACTAAGAATTTTATTTTCACCATTGGCGTGCATACGTTTAATATGACCGGGCAATATGACCCGTTTGCAAGCCAATGGTGAATATAAAATTCTTAGTTATATGTAAAAATGCGCAATAACTACCTCTTAAAACCTACTAAATTTCATTTGCATATCTCAACCGGTTTTAGAGCAATAAATAAATAATCAGTTTGTAAGAAAAAGTTTAACATCCTGTATTTCGGAAACGAAGCATTTGCGGACATATGTTTACCAAGCAAACGGTCAATATTTTTCATGCAGAATTACCCCTCAAAGTTTGTCGCACTTATTTAGAAACACCCTGTATTGATGAAGAACGTTGCTAGTTGTTAAAGTACCTAACCTTTTTATTATCCAACATAAGCGAATGAGTAAAAATCAAAATGTTAAGAAAGCCTAAGGCTATAGCTGAGTTTTAATTTCAATATTTTATATACGCTGGAATATTGAACAGGGTGTTCCGAACGAGGAAAAAACACACTATCATTGTTACACCCGGTATACAATGACACTTACCTGTTTAGCAACAATATTATTACATCGATATTCTTGAATAATAAAGCTATAACATAATAAAAAAATCGCTCAAATCGGACAGCAGGTTTAGGAAATACGAGACATCAAAAATATCCCATTTTTAAGGTGGTGCGTTAATTTTGATGCTTAGTGTATCTTTCTTAAGTAAAAATTGTAGAGGGAAAATAATAAAAAAAATGTATGTACTACGTATGTATTCAGTGTCTCCGTAAAGTATGGAATAAATTTATTATTTTCAAAAATATAAAGCTGTAGCGAAAACTACACTGAGTGTCAGAGAAAACGGGCACCCCAAAAAATGGGTAATTTGTGAATGTCTCGAATTTCCTAAACCTGTTGTCCGATTTAAGTGATTTAAGTCATAGTTCTTTAGGCGCGATAGGGAGTGAATGTAAATGTGCGCGATTTCATCAAAAATGTTGGTGCTGGACGCAGATGCGTTATACGTTTGCTCTGATTGGGTGTTCAAATGACATGTCAAAAATTATCCAATATTGCGGCTGTGGCGTCGTTGTGGTTTGTTATGGTTATGGTTGTTAAGTTGTGTTTTATTTGTGAGAACAGAGACAAAAGTGAGTTAATAGTTGTACTGACTTTTTAAATAGTTTTTTCTATGGATGCTATACAATATGCTACTTCACTCACTACTTACATACATTCAAAACGAACAATTCCTCACGCAGTGAGAAAATTAGGCCATTTCAGTGAGAAATATTTTTTCTCACGGGTTCTCCTACTATCTTCCATAATATGATCGCCGTTTCCATGGTAACATACACAATACAAACACAATTATTAATGTTGTGTCAAATAAATGTGTTAAAGCAAAACCTACCAGGAATTACCTTTCAAAACTGTTCAAAAATATATGTTAATTAGAATTTTAAAAAATAAGGTATATAAATTTTAAGAATATTAAATACCTACATGTATATATATTTTATTTCAATTTATACATATAATATACCTAGAAGCACCTAAATTATTTAATTTTTAAGTTTGAACTCTTGACAAAACTGCATCCATAGAAAAAGTACAGTGTACAACACATGAGAAAATGACATATTTCTCCCTCGCTTGATTTGCGGCCCTCGCCTCGTGCCAACAAACTTCTGCGCTCGTGAGAAATATGTCTTTTTTCTCACTTGCTGTACAATATACTATTGTATATATTTTTGGACTTATTAATATAGAAAAAAACGAGTGTGTGTGCTTTGTACGCACGTAAGAAATTATAATTCTATTTTTATGATTTCAACGAAACAAATATATTTTAAACATTTTAATTGTTTTTAATTTTAATTTTAATTTTTAATTTTTTATTTATTAATTAATTAATTAATTAATTAATTTTTTAATTAATAAATTTTTTAATTTTTAATTTTTAATTTTTAATTTTTAATTTTTAATTTTTAATTTTTAATTTTTAATTTTTAATTTTAATAATTTTAATTTTTATTTTTATTTAAATACTATACTTTATTAAAATAATTTTAATATTTAAAATAATACCAAAAATTAAAAATAACGTTAATACGTCATTTTTTATGATTTGAAGCGTCGTCCCCGCAATTGCTTTTCTCGTGAGGAATCGTATAAACTCTAAAAAACGTCGATTTTCGACAAAAAATTTATAAAATAATTTTTTCATGGGCTATAGCGCTATAGTCTTTGTATTTTCGTCAAATTTTAAAATCATTAAAAATGGTATATTCTCGATAAATAATGTTAATCCGTTATTTTTTGACGAACTAGAGCCTCCCAGCAATTGCTTTTCCCTTGAGGAATCGTAGAAAATCTAAAAAACGTCAGATTTTCTACACAGTTTCAATACCAATCAAACTGTGCTTTTTTCTAACAGTTCGGAAACCCTGTGGAATATTCTAGCATTTATAAAATACTTAAATTAAAACCCAACTATAGCCTCAGGTTTTCTTAACATTCTGTTTTTTGATTCATTCGCTTATGTCGGATAATAAAAAAGTTAGGTACTTTAACAACTAGCCATGTTCTTCATCAGTGCAGGTTGTTTCTAAATAACTGCGACAAACTTTAAGGGGTAATTAAGTCTACTTAAGTTGGAAACATATGGGAAACTTTTTTATTATCAATTTTACGAAAAAAAAGTTATTCTTTAGAAAAAGTTCTGCATGTCTCAAAACCTAAGATTCAATCATCAGATATCAAATTTTCTCAATATTATACGAGGTATGTCAAAAAATATGAATTTCGGTCAAGGGTAAAGTATCTTTATTTCTCTCAATATCGAAAATTATTATGATAAAAAGTTGTTTGGGATTAAAATTAAGATCAAATATGCAATTACATGCATATAATTGAAAAAAAAAATTTCTCAAATTTATGTATACCCAACATCGTTTTTAATTATTACAAAAATATGATAACTCTTTTATTATTCATTTTACGAAAAAAAAATTCTTCATAAAAAGCTCTGCATGGTCTAAAATCTACGACACAGCCATGATATATCAACTTTTATTAATTTTATACGAGGTGTGTCAAAAAATATGAAATTCGCTCAAGATTATAGTACCTTTATATTTCACAATATTTCAATTAGAAGGATGTAATTGCATATTGAAACATAGTTTTTAATTCTAAACAACTTTTTTTAATAACCATTTTCAATATTGTGAAAAATAAAGGTACTTTACTCTTGAGTGAAATTCATATTTTTTTATATACGTCGTATAAAATTAATAAAATGTGATCTCTGATGGTTGCATCTTCGGTCTTAGGACATACAGAGCTTTTTATGAACAATACCTTTTTTCGTAAAAGTAATAATAAAAGAGTTATCGTATGTGTAATAAATAAAAACGAAGTATCAATAAATTTGAGAAAAATTTGAAAAAATTATTTTTTTCCAATTAGAAGCATGTAATTGCATATTTGATCTTATTTTTTTATTTCCAAACAACTTTTCATAATAAGAATTTTCGATATTGAGAGAAATAAAGGTACTTTACTCTTGAACGAAGTTCATATTTTTTGATATACCTCGTATAATATTGACAAAATTTGATATCTGATGATTGAAGCTTAGGTTTTAGAGCATGCAGAACTTTTTATAAAGAATAACTTTTTTTCGTAAAATGAATAACAAAAAAGTTTCCTATGTGTTTCCAACCTAAGTAGACACGCTGTATAATCTGTAAACATGTAAGTGGAATGTATGTATAGCATGTATATATTCTCACATAAAAGAATTGAAAACAATTTTAGACCAGGGCGGATCTGTGAAAAAACGTCTATTTTTGGATGTGCGAGGTGGCATTCGGATGTTTGCAGATAAAGTTCGGTGACAACTTCATCAATAATAATTGACTTATGCTCCTTCTCAAATATGCCCGGAACATTAATAAAAAAATTAAAATATTTAAAAATTTCGAAAAACATCGATTTTTTTTCTATTTTCTTTGCTTATAACTTTAAAACGATTCATTTTGGAACAAAGTCGTAGGGAAATAAAATAAAGATAGTTGAATTTTGTATGATAAACACCTGGTTAAAAATGTCTTAAATTATTACCCTTTCTGCAAAATACCAATAAATACAAAATAATGGGGCAAAATAAGCCTGTTTTTATTCAATGTTTTTCAACCACTTTGGTTGCATTTGAACTTTCGTAATTCGCTTAGAAAATCCTTACAACATGCTTAAATCGTCCACCAAATTTCATTAAAATCGACCTGATAGATTTTGCAGAATAATTTTGCAATCTAATTTTTTTTTAATTTCAAATTTTTTAAAAACCTTCTGAAGAAAAAGTAGATAATTTAGAAGTTTGCTAATTTTTTACATATAAAGATGTTCTCTACATATATATTAATACGCTTTACAGAATTAAAATCGGATTATTTAAGCGGCTTCAGCATTGTTTTAAGGTAATAAACAATTCTTTGGCTTATAAACAAATACAGTGAGGACGTTTGAGTTGGCATAAATTTATTTTCTCGGGAATAGGAGTCTCTGGAGATAAATCCCGAAACAGGTCGATTTTTATTTTTAAATTCTAATTTTTTTGGTATATATATCATACTAGTGACGTCATCCATCTCGGCGTGATGACGTAATCGATGATATTTTTAAATGAGAATAGGTACCGTGTGATAGCTCAATCGAAAGGCTATTCAATTTTCGAAATTCATCGAAATTCATCGAAAGGGTATTCACTAATATAAACATTAACACATTTATTTATACAGGGTTTGAATTAAAAAAAATTTTGAATTAAATTAATTCCAATATTTAGATCAGGTCATCACACCCAGATGGATGACGTCACTAGTATGATATTTATGCCAAAAAATTATAATTTAAAAATAAAAATCGATCTGTTTCGGGATTTATCTCCGCATAGTCGCTCATTCTCAAGAAAATAAATTTATTCCAACTCAAACGTCCTCACTGTATTTGTTTATAAGCCAAAACATTGATTATAACTTTAAAACAGTGCTGATGCCGCTTAAATAATCCGATTTTAATTCTGTAACGTGTATTAGATAGGTAGAGAACCTCTTTATATGCAAGCAAACTTAATATGAGAATATACATATATTACCGAAATTTTAGTAGCTTTAAATTGTTTTTTACATATACAGTTTTGCTATCAATGGAAAACACACCGGAAAATGGTGACACACATTTAAAAGTTCCTATCTGTTAAACAATGAGTAATGTAGTAAATATTGGCGTTTTTACTTTGTTCTCTTTGTTAGACCGTCTGTCTGTTCATGGTTGGTATAGATAATGCATTATTTATATACATATAAGTTGCTTTAATGGTGATTAACAACTTTGTTTCCTTTAAAAATTATAATAATTAGAAATGGGTCGACATTGTCATACAATGATTCAAATATGACACATCGTCTACCTACTGGATAATAATTTTATAAAAACAGAGAAAACGATAAAACAGTTTATTAACCTTTGAATTTAGATTCATTTATTTGACATTTTGATTTATATGGCTTTCTAAAATGCATATATTTTTATAGATATATTGTTGTAAATATTATTAGCCATGATAATTTTGCTATGCAGACACTTCAAAAAGTGCGCTACAGTTTTTATTAAATGATTTGTGAAAAAAATTATTAAATTTCGTTGCTATATCTCGGCAGCTATCTACCCATTTTAGAAAAAAAAATTTAAAGCCAATAAAGTTTTGCAGTTAAATTTCCTATAACATAAAATTGATTTCAAATTGACAAAAACCGTTATTATTATTGAAAAATTACTACAAACCAAAAAAGTATCAAAAATCAATGTTTTTCAATAATATTTTTCAGATATTTAAAAGCCACATAGAACCTTCAAGATTTGCCCAGAAAATCTTTTAAATATAAAAAAAACTACACAAAATGTCAGCACAATCGCTCAAGTGGTCTTTTCAAAATAATTTTGTAATCCTAATTAATTAGTTATTAATTTTCAAAATTATGCCGAGTCTACAGAAATAACATTTTTTACATATAATAGGGAATTCAAAATTTTAAATAACCCCCTCCGTGGCTCAGTGGTAAGAGCGCCTGCCTTTGGATCGGAAAAATCCGAAAGGTTGTGGGTTCGAATCTCACCAGGGTCAGAAATTTTTCATTTATTATAAATTAATAAATGAATATAGTTTCTGTCCTTGTGGGATCGGTACTCACCGGAGGGACCGCAGACGTTCGGATACAATTAGCGTCTCTTTGCAAAGACAATGACGTCGACTTACTCAACACACACACTATACATGACACTAGGTATTGTACCCTCGGAGATCCGTGGAAAAAATTTACACCCAAAATAACAAAATAAAGTTTGGCAACACTGTCTAAATGTTGATAGTAACAAGATAAACATAACTGTAATTTAGTCCAGACAAATTAATATATTTTTGTGCCAACAAAAATGAGACTTTTCAACCAAATAATGTTTCACATATGATGTGCAAAATAATTTTGAATTGGTTTCTGCTAATGAGCTTGCTTTTTTTGCCATTAAAGTAGAAAAAACTTTAAAATTTATTCTTTATAATAATTATCGTCCAGTTTTTCTCTTATTATTTTCACTGTACTAATATCCCTCGACTCATTTACAATGATTAATGCGATAATTAAAACATTTAATCGTTAGCGGCTTCTGGAGTGTCTGAGACATATCTTATTTCATTGATAAAATGCAAAGTCCCACCGATTTCCACTTGAACCATACCTAACTGTTCAAAATTACCGTACCTACCATGCCAATGGCCATTAGTTGTCGAGGCATTAGCTAAATAAAAAAAAAAAAAAAATTTTAAATAAAGTTTGGATAATTTAAATCCACTGAATAGGAGAGTCTACGGATTTTTTTAAAAAACTTTTTTTTCTGCTCCTAGGTAATTACATTTCATTACTTGTTCTACCATTTTGCCGTCTATTTCTAGTTTGCATCTACGCGGCTCTTTGCTGAATACATTTAGTTTTTTCTACTGATATTCTCATATTAAGTTTCCTTGCTGTGATATTGAAGGTGTGGAGTTGCCTTTGTAGTCATCCTCGTTATCAGCAATTCATACTGCATCATCGGCATAGCATAATATCGTGATTTTATGCACTCCCATGTCGTATCCATGTCGTTTCCTTACTTCGTGAATTATTTGATTCATCACCATGTTGAATAACAATGGGCTGAGCGAGTCTCCTTGGCGGATTCCTCCTTTTACGTTGTTCTATGCATTCTGTTTCTGCTGTTGACATTATAACTCTGGTAATGTGGTTTTTGTTGATTTCATTAATTATCCTTTTTATCTGATGGTCTATTTGTTCAGCTTGTAATAAATTTAAGATGTCATTTCGCCTCACTCTCTCAAGAGCACTTTTTAAATATATAAAGCACATGTATGCTGGTTTTCCATATTTAACAGACTTTTCTATTATTTGTATGAAAATAACAATTACGTCTATATTGTGCTGCGGTTCTTTCAGAAGCTTTGTTGTTCATCTGCCATGATCGCTTTTTCCTCGATTTTATCTTTTATGACTGCCGTCAACAATTTTAATGTACTATTCATCAGACTAATGCCTCTACAATTTTCAGGATTTTACGAGTCTCCCTTTTTAGCAGAAGACGTTCCATCCATTCCGCTGGTACTACTCCGATATTTATTATATCGACGAATAATTTTTGGAGCCATTTGAGTACTGTTGTTCCTCCAATATCTCTGTAATAATATTAACATATGTACACAAATGCTTCGTTTCCGAGATATGGGATGTTGAATTTTTTTTACAAGTTGACGTTTTATTTATTGCTGTAAAACCGGTTGCGGTATGAAAATTAAATTTGGTAGGTTTTAAGAGATAGTTATTGCGCATTTTTTGACATGCAATTAAGAATTTTATATACACCACTGGCGTGCATACGGGTAATATAAACCTTATGCACGCCAATGATGAATATAAAACCTCTTAAAACTTATCAAATTTCATTTGCATATCTCAACCCGTTTTAGAGCAATTAATAAATCGTCAGTATACAGCGTGTCTACTTAAGTTGGAAACATGGGAAACTTTTTTTATCAATTTTACGAAAAAAAAAATATTCTTTAGAAAAAGTTCTGCATGTCCCAAAACCTAAGATTCAATCATCAGATATCAAATTTTCTCAATATTATACGAGGTATGTCAAAAAATATGAATTTGAAATAACTTTTATTAATTTTACATGAGGTGTGTCAAAAAATATGAAATTCGCTAAGATTATAGTATGTAGTACCTTTATATTTCACAATATTTCAATTAGAAGGATGTAATTGCATATTGAAACACAGTTTTTAATTCTAAGCTTTTTATAAACAATACCTTTTTTCGTAAAAGTAATAATAAAAGAGTTATCGTATGTGTAATAAATAAAATCGAAGTTAAGTATCAATAAATTTGAGAAAAATTTGAAAAAATATTTTTTTCCAATTAGAAGCATGTAATTGCATATTTGATCTTATTTTTATTTCCAAACAACTTTTCGTAATAAGAATTTTCGATATTGGGAGAAATAAAGGTACTTTACTATTGAACTAAGTTCATATTTTTTGACATACCTCGTATAATATTGACAGAATTTGATATCTGATGATTGAAGCTTAGGTTTTAGAGCATGCAGAACTTTTTATAAAGAATATCTTTTTTTCGTAAAATGAATAACAAAAAAGTTTCCTATATGTTTCCAACTTAAGTAGACACGCTGTATAAGCTGTAAACATGTAAGTCGTAAGTGGAATGTATGTATAGCATGTATATATTCTCACATAAAAGAATTGAAAACAATTTTAGACCAGGGCGGATCTGTGAAAAAACGTCTATTTTTGGATGTGCGAGGTGGCATTCGGATTTTTGCAGATAAAGTTAGGTGACAACTTCAACAATAATAATTGACTTATGCTCCTTCTCAAATATGCCCGGAACATTAATAAATGAATTAAAATATTTAAAAATTTCGAAAAACATCGATTTTTTTTCTATTTTCTTTGCTTATAACTTTAAAACGATTCATTTTGGAACAAAGTCGTAGGGAAATAAAATAAAGATAGTTGAATTTTGTATGATAAGCACCTGGTTAAAAATGTCTTAAATTATTACCCTTTCTGCAAAATACCAATAAATACAAAATAATGGGGCAAAATAAGCCTGTTTTTATTCAATGTTTTTCAACCACTTTGGTTGCACTTGAACTTTCCTAATTCGCTTAGAAAATTCTTACAGCATACTTAAATCGTCCACCAAATTTCATTAAAATCGACCTGTTAGATTTTGTAGAATAATTTTGCAATCTAACATAATGTGCGGATATCTTGGATATTAGTGCACCCTAATATGTTTGTGTAGATTTTGGCATTGGATCCGACCATCACTTGTAACACCGTTGCCGTATCCTCTATTTTTTCATACTATCACGTTACAATTTTTTGTGATATTATTATACACGAGCATGACACCCTCAAAAAAGCGCTTAGTTTTCGAGATACTGACCACGGAGGGGTGAATGGCTAATTTTATTCATATTTTATATTTTCGAGGGTGCTGAAAACGAAAATGAGGTTGATTTTCAATTTTATGTGGGGGAACATGGTCAAAACCGCAATTTTAACCTAAAAATAAAAAAAAATGAAATCACGTTTCTTGCGTTTACCTCGCTACAACTCTGTTCCATTTTAATATTTTTTTCTGAAATTTTTACAGTATATAGCTTCAACATTTCTGAAGACAAAGGTACCTGCTTCAAGTTTTTATTCTTATCATGATAAAGGTTATGAATTTTTCAAAGAGAAAGATGCGGATTTGTGCATTGCAAGGTTTAATCGCAAAAGTTGTGTGACAAAGTTTAAAATTTAGCTTCTTAATGACGTTTATTTGAAAGTAGAGAGTACAAAGAAGTTTTCTGGTAAGTTTTAGATCAAAATGTTTTATAGAAAAAAAATGGTGCAACTTTTAATGTCAACATTAGAAATCCCCAATATAACGCTTATTTTTTGAGGGACAGACAATCTAGGTCTAATTTCTCACCTTTAGTACTATCCTTGGATTACTCATTTGACACCTCATTTGTCACTCTACCTAGTATAATGACGGAGAAGTAAACGTTCTTATTCTATTATTCTTGTAGGTACAATAAACATTGATTGAAATTATGAAAGAAATGGCATGGGAACACTGTGACGCACAAGCATAAGATTCAGCTGTGCGTTACATAGGGTGCACTAATATCCAAGATGTCCTGTGGTGGGTAAGGGTCTTCTAATGCGGCCGATATTACAGTGGTACTTACATTGTTGTCAGATCTTTCTTATTTCAAATAGAACACCCTGTATATTGTTTGAGTTTTGAAATTTATAAGAAATACTGATTATTTTTCATGTAATATTCCCTATACCTAAATGCGTGAGTGACATTAAGTGACTTGCTGTTGCGTTTAGTAAATTTAAATTTCCGACTTATCATCGACTTATTTCGTATGCTTTAAATGATGACGCACGGGTAAAGATTCAGGGACTAAACTGTATGTAGAGCTACTGTAAGTAAAATAAGAATCGCCATGTTGATATCCAACCTTCGAAAGAAGATGGAACCTTAAGAAGAAGAATAATTGCTATAACAGCCATGTCTACTTTAAAAATCTTATCATGATAACAAATTTTCTCATCGATAACTTTATCTCCACCCATTTTCAAACTCATAGACAGCAACAGGCTTTATAACATCAGAAAAAATATTTGACATTGATTGACAAGTTTTGATGTCATTTTTCTACAGCTAGCTTTGTCTTTAAGATAATTATGAAAAATCAACGTATGTTGGTTTAAGTCTATTAAGGGCGCAGGTGCAAACTTTGGGCTCCAATGCTTTTTAAATGCATTTTTTTTCGAATCCTGAGAAATCAGCAAATATTTTTGAAAAATTTTAACGCAGAATTAAAGATTACATTGTTATCGAGGGCCGAAAGTTTCTTAGGATAAACAAAAAGTTTCTTTTGAATGAGATATTTGAAATTAAAAATCACGCTAAATTTTCTCTTTTTTTTTCACCCCTGTAGCTTATTAAAATAAACATTATAGAAGTTTTCAGGGACTTTCGGGCCTCCGTAATAACGTAATCTTTTATTCTGCGTTTAAATTTTTCAAAAATACTTATTAGTTTTCTCAGGATTCGGGCAAAAGGAATGCATCTAAAAAGCATTGGACCCGAAATTTTGCACCTACCCCCTTAAAAGCCACGATTTAGCGATTTTTTTCTTATTGTTGAAAATAAATAAAATACTATAAAGGTAATGTTTTTAATTGATATTAATAAAAAATGTCATAAATATATTGGAAGTTTAGAAACATGAAGATTAAGATTTGTTTATGGTAATCGCCATAAGCTGCAAATTCCAAAGGTGGGCCAACTGACATGGGAAGGGGCTCATATTAGCACAATAAATGACCGTTTTGGAGTGTAATTTCCATGGTCAACTCCGAATTGCATGAAAATTTGGATTTAGGTTCTACTTACCCTCCACTTCAAAGTTGAATTTGTGCCGTTGGTTGCTTTTACTTGGGGGGTGACATTTACCACTTCTCGGGGGGTGAAAAATGTTTAAAATAAGGCCGGAAATGAATAAATTGACTTATTTTAAGCACCTTTTGTTCTATAAAGTTTTTTACGTAAGTCAATACTTTTCGAGTTATTCGCGATTTAAAATGTTGATTTTTCGACAAAAAAAAACTACGTTTTCAGACCGTTTTTCCCAAATAACTCAAAAAGTAAATATTTTATCGAAAAAAATATTTTTAGCAAAAGTGTAGCCTATAAAAAAACTAAAAAAATGGTGTACCAGTAAAGTCTACAAATTGAGTAGAAGCAAAGTTGTAGCTCATGAAAAATACGTTCTTATTTGTCTAATTCCAAATCAAATAATTCAACGCGAAATCACCGAAGAAAGAAGCTTTTTTCGGAAAAACCTTATTAACATTTTTAAAGTATCGAAAAAAAGCTTATTATTTGTTTTTTACAAAAGTTTACAGCATCAAAAATAAACGAGTTACACTGAAAAAAAAAGTTGGCCCCTTTTTTGGTAAAAAACATCGTCAAAACCTCCCTCTATTTAGCACCCTAAATGAAATTAATCGTTTGGCTTTACCATCTATTTTAACTGTATGTGTATTGTTTATATGAACTGTAAGTTTGATTGGTTTGAAGTGCTTATTTTTGAAAACATTTGGTTTTATATTAAAAAAAAAATTCTAAAAATTTTTTAAAAATTTCATTTTTTCAAAATAACTTAAAAAGTATTAGTGATAAGAAAAATCTTAAAGAGTAAAAAACTGTAAGTTTTGCTATTATAAATATGCTAGTTTCATTTTGTTTCTCTGTAAGACAAAAATTTTTTAAGATATGGCTGTTCAAAATTTGCATACACTCGTGATTAGTGACCCATTCAAGCTTTCTCAATTATAACCCTTTCAAAAATAAACACTTTAAACCGGTGAGACTGACAGATCATATAAAAAATAGATAGGTAAGTAAATTGTTTGTAAAGCGGTAGCGATTAATTTCATTTGGGGAGCTAAACACGGCGATATTTTCATGATTTTTTACAAAAAAAAAGGGGGTTAACTTTATTTTGAGCGTAACTCGCTTATTTTTAATGCTAAAACTTTTTTTAACAATTAAAACAAAGCTTTTTATAAACACTTTAAAAAAGTTTATATGGGTTTTTCCCGAAAAGTGCTTAATGTTTCGGTGATTTCACCTTGAAATATTCGATTTGGAATTAGACGAATAAGAACGTATTTTTCATGAGCTACAACTTTGTTTTTATTTGATCGATAGACTTTACTGATACACCATTTTTTTGAGTTTTTTATAAGCTTCACTTTTGCTACGAATATTTTTTCGATAGAATATTTACTTTTTGAGTTATTTGCGAAAAACCGTCTGAAAACGTAGTTTTTTTGTCGAAAAAGCAATATTTTCAATGGCAAATAACTCGAAAAGTATTGACTTACGTAAAAAACTCTATAAAGTAAAAGTTGCTTAAAATCAGTCAATTTATCCATTTCCGGTCTTATCTTGAACGTATGTTTTTTCACCCCCGAGAAGGGGTGACTGTCACCCCCAAGTAAAAGCAAACAACGGCATAATTTCAACTTTGAAGTGGAGGGTAAGTAGAACCTAAATCCAAATTTTCATGCAATTCGGAGTTGCCCCTGAAAATTACACGGTATCGCCGAATTTCCCGTTCATTTACTGGGCTCTATAACTATAATGTGGATTTATATTTTGTAAAAAAAAAGTTGAGAAGGTTTGTCGTCATTAGGAATTAGCAAGAATGTCTTCGTTAATAGTGTTATCTTTCTAAAAAAAATGACAATGAAAACATGGATGCCTACTTAATGTTGGGTTTTTCAACCACTGCGGATTGTTTGTTAAACCGGTAAAAAACGCGTAGAAGGTGAGATTTTTTGACGTCAAAATATTTCTACCTGGCCAATATATCTGAAAAATAACAGAAAGTGAAAATTTCGTTACATACTAATAATTTACAAAAATTTTGAAATGTAGATACTGAATATGTAGGTACTTACTCATTTTTTTAACAATAATGATTATAATTTAAGAGGATCGGTACGTATTTTCGGCTGCAATGCTATTCAAATGGGGATTCATTTTTTTCGAATCCTGAGAAAACTAATAAGTATTTTTGAAAAATTTAAACGCAGAATGAAAGATCACGTTATTAGCGAGGGCCGAAAGTCCCTGAGAACTTCTATAATGTTTATTGTAATAAGTTACAGGGGTGAAAAACTAAGAGAAAATTTAGTGTGATTTTTAATTTCAAATATATCATTCAAAATAAACTTTTTATTTATTCTAAGGGACTTTCGGCCCTCGGTAATAATTTAGTCTTTCATTCTGCGTTTAAATTTTTCAAAAATATTTATTGGTTTTTTCAGGATTCGAGAAAAATAAATACAATGCCGTGGTAATATTTTCCAAATTTATCTTTGTCTTACAACGCACTCAGCCGAATATAATATTTTTAGCATATATTGTCAGTCAGACACTGACAATCAGTGACAATTTTAAATATTTGACATTGCATCGGGAATATGTTGAGTTATTGATTAAATATTATTTAAATATAGTGTATTTGATAAATAATTGATTTAAGACGTGAACTTAATAAAAAGTTATTTATTGTGTATTATTTGTGGAAGATCCAAGCAGAGAATACATCAGGATAATATATTCTGTGATCCAAGTATTTTGTTGTTAAAGATGTTCAAAATTGTAAGCGTTCCATAACAATATATTATTAAAAAATCACTTTAACACTTTTCCTCTTTTCTCGATGGAGTATTAGTCTTTGTTGTAGAAATAAATTATTACAATCACTGAATACATAGTTAGTGAAAAAATTATCACATTTATTAACTGATTTAATAATTTCCAATTATAAAAATAATAGTTATCCAAGAACATTCAAAACCCATATCTTTAAATTAATGATGGCATTTTCAAGTAGAATGACATTCTAGTAATGTTTACATATCCATACCAGTGTGAATTTTACTACACGTAATTTGCCGTGTAAAGACAGAAAAAGTAGGGATACACGTAAAATATTTGCGAATTATGTACCCATAGCCTTAAAGTATTAGTACATGTTTAGTACTTAGTACATGTTTGTTCTTCTTCTTCTTCTTCTTCAGTTTATTGGCCTCCACCTACTTGGGTATTTGGCCAGCTCATCGTCTCGGAACAAGGGAAAAATCCCTTATTCACTTACAATTTGGAGTTAGTACATTGTACAATTTGTTTCTTCTTCTTCTTCATCTTTTTCTTCTTCTTCTTTAGTTAACTAGTAATTTTGGTTGGTGTGGGACAAACATGACAAGATAAAAAAAAATTTCACGCTAGGGGCAACCTCTCTTTCCTTGTCTAAGGGGGCAACTGTCTATCAATACACAATCTTCTTTTTCTTCTTTGATTTAGTAGAAATTTTGAGTTGGCATGGGACAAATACAAAAACTTAACTTTTTTTTTTCAACGACATTAAACTTTTTTCTCTCGAGGGCAACTGCCGACTACTACACAATCTTATTCTTCTACTTCTTTTTTAGTTTCTGGCAATTTTGAGTTGGCATGGGACAAATTCAACAAAGACACAAACTTTGCTCTCAGGGGCAACTGCCGACCATTACACAATCTTATTCTTCTACTTTTTTTGAGTTTACTGGCAATTTTGAGATGGCATGGGAAATATAACAAGACACAAACTTTTTTCTCTCTTGGGAAACTGCCGACCATTACACAATCTTATTCTTCTATATCTTATTTACAGGCAATTTTGAGTTGGCATGGAATAAATACAACAAAGGCACAAACTTCTCTTATACAGGGCAACACCTGACCATTACACAATCCCATGTTGTTGCCTCAGATAGGTATAGTGAAAGACCCAGGTGATTACAGAATGTTTATATAGAAACAAAAGATTATATTATTCGGTTATACGAATTATATTTTCACGTGTACTTTTGACATATTTTTCAAATTATTTATAATATATTCATTTATGTTATTAATTTACTTTCAATATTTTACTTTCCTCATAACTTAATTTTGTGTATATTCAAAAAATGTATTAAAAGTTTAATAAGAACCAACTGCGGTTTATAAAGAAGGGTTGTAAGGGATATGGGTGTTGGGCACCCATTTTTAGCTAATTCATTATACAGGGTGTCCCGAAAAGAATGGTCATAAATTATACCACACATTCTGGGGTCAAAAATAGTTCGATTTAACCTAACTTACCTTAGTACAAATGTGCTCATAAAAAAAGTTATAGCTCTTTGAAGTTACAAAATGAAAATCGATTTTTTTCAATATATCGAAAACTATTAGAGATTTTTTATTGAAAATGGACATGTATCGCTCTTATTGCAGGAGCATCTTGAAACAAAATTTTAGTGAAATTTGTCCACCTCATAAAAAATTTATGGGGATTTTGTTCCCTTAAACCCCCCCAAACTTTTTTGTACGTTCCAATTAATTCATTATTGTGGTACCATTAGTTAAACACAACGTTTTTAAAAGTTTTTTGCCTCTTAGTATTTTTTCGATAAGTCAGTTTTTATTGAGATGCGGCTTCTTTTTCAATATATTTACGTAAAAATTGTATGGAGGGTTTGTTCCTTTAAACCCCCCAAATGATTGTGTACGTTCCAATTAAAGTATTATTGTGGTACCATTAGTTAAACACAGTATTTTTAAAATTTTGCCTCTTAGTCTTTTATTCATAAGTCACCTTTTATCGAGATGTAGCTTCTTTTTCAAAATATACCTAAAAATGTAAATTATAAATAAATTTTCAGATTATTAACAGGTCTCTATAATCGTCCTTAACCATATACAAATATGTGGTGGATTCGACAAATATTCAAAATATCTCGATAAACACTGGCTTATCGAAAAAGTACTAAGAGGCAAAAAAGTTTTAAAAGTAATGTGTTTAACTAATGGTGCCACAATAATAATTTAATTGGAACGTACAAAAAAGTTTGGGGGGTTTAAGGGAACAAAACCCCCATAAAATTTTTATGGGGTGCACAAATTTTACCTAAATTTTTTTTTAAGATGTTGCTGCCATACAAATGCCACGTGTCCATTTTCAATAAAAAATCTTTGAGAATTTTCGATATATGAAAAAGAATCTATTTTCATTTTGTAACTTCAAAGGGCTGTAACTTTTTTTGTGTGCAATATTGTATATAGGTAAGTGAGGTTCAATCAACCTATTTTTGGCCCCAGAATCTGTGGTATAATTTATGACCAATCTTTTCGGGACACCCTGTATAAATCAAAATTTTGCACAGTATTAATAGGGCATTCAAGAATCACATGTTGTAAATCTGCTAATTGACCACATTCACAATAAGGATGTTCTACTATCCCCATTTTAAATAGGTGACTTGGAAACAAGCAGTGACCTGTACGCATTCTGATAATAGTTGTTATATGTCTTCTATCTATGTAAGGAACATTGAGATACCAAGGACTATTTTTGAAAACTGGTTGTAGCTGTTGATACCAAATACCTTTATATTTAAAAGATTCCTTCCACTCTTTTTTAAATTCATCCCAGTACATTTTTTTAAAAAAGGGAAAATAGTCATCTTTCTCCACCTTTATGTTTACTGGACAATTGAGACAACGACCTACATTAGCAAGTGAATCAGCTTTAATATTTCCTAATACTCCGGAATGCCCTGGGATCCATGCAATGATAATATCTAAATTAATATTTTTTGCTTCTAATATAAGTCTTTTTGTCATTCCTGAACAACCATTTACTACCTTTTAAGTTTTGTTATTAATTTTCTGGATAGCACTTTGAGAATCTGTAAAAATGATAGCTTTGTTAATATTTTTTTCTATGCAAATTGATACTGCTTTATTTATTACGATTATTTCAGCATTACAAATTTGAATATGGCTAAATAACTTGGCGGAAAAATTATACTCTAAGGATGGGATATGTACACCCATACCTGAAGTATTTAATATGGGATCCACTGAACCATCAGTGTAAATCCAATGATATTTTTCACAAAATTCATTATAAAACTTTTGTTGACTATAAATTTCTGTTTTGGTAACTTTAGATGATATAATATTGACTGGTTCTACAAGATATTTTAATTCTATTTCATAAATAGGATTTATTTCTGATTGTTTAATATTTATAATTTCATTTTGGGAATTAATGTTTGCTTCTATTAAATATGGATATTGTCTATATTTCCAATAGCCAATATTTGATTTACAATAATTTGTAATATTATTAATTATTTCCTCTAATGGATTACCCTTTAGTTCTTTAATTTTAAGTAACATTTTCATAGAAAGAATTTTTCTTCTATATTCTAGAGACATTTCACCACATTCAGATAATAATGCATTTGTAGGAGTTGAACGCATACAACCAGTAACAATTCTTAAAGCTTGAAATTGTATGGAATCCAATTTTTTTAAAACCGTTTTGTTTCCAGGTGTTAAGATACTACCAGCATAGTCTAGATGTGATCTCACTAAACCTTTATAAATGGTTATTAGGGTCTTAGGATCCGATCCCCACCAGGTTCCACATAATGCTCTCATTATATTAAGCCCCTTCTCCGATTTATTGCAAGTATTCTGAATGAACTCTGACCAGTTTAAAGACCCAGTTAAATTAGCCCCTAAGTATTTAACTGATTCCGACCAGTGAATTATATTATTATTATACATAATATAAGGAATATATTTGTAACTTTTCCTTTTTCTGAACAATACAGCTGATGATTTATTAATAGAAATTTGTAAATTATGCTCAGTTACCCAAGCATGAATCTTTTTCAAATTATCATTTATCTCTGTTATTAGTTTATTTGGATCTTCTCCTATTATTGTCATAACTATATCATCTGCATATTGAATTAATTGAGCCCTACCTAATGGAATTTGGTGAATATTTTTGGTATAGATGTTAAATAATGTGGGGCTTAGTGGGGATCCTTGCGCTAAACCTAAATTGGATACCTTTGGGCCAATTATATTATTCTTACAATCTTTAATAAAAATTTCCCTATTATTTAAAAATGCAAAAATAAGATTTACTAAATCAATCGGAATATTCATCTCTATTAGTTTTTCATACATCAAATATATATTAACATTATCATAAGCTGCTTTGATATCCAAAAATACTGCAATTAACTTTTTATTCTTACTAAAGGCTTCCAATACTTTATGTGTTAGTATATTTACTGCCTCCATACTTCCTTTTCCTCTTCTAAAACCTATCTGTAATTTAGGCAGTAATCTATTGCCCTCTATTAACCACTCTAACCTATTTTTTATAAGATTTTCTATTATTTTTCCCACACATGATGACAATTCAATAGGTCTATAATTCTCCCACAATCCTATATTTTTCAGTGGTTTTAATATAGGTATTATTAATATTTGTTTCCACTGATATGGAATAGTCGCTGTTAATAAAAGTTTATTATAAAACTTTAAAAGTAATGACAAAGCAATATTAGGAAGATTTTTGATCATTGAGTAGGAAATTTGATCTAAACCAGAGGCTTTATCCTTTTTTATGTTTAAAATGTTTTGTATCTCTGCCATAGTGAATGGTTCAGTAATTACTGTTGAAGGGAGAATATTAAAGCTAGGATCTATATTAGTGATTGACATATTATCTAATATTTGTAATGCTACAGTTGGATTTGGTAATTTATTTGTATTACTCGAATTTTGATTATTTTTAAATTTTTTAACGGTTTTCCAAACTTTACTAGTAGGAGTATCCCTGTTAATAGAAGAGCAGAATTCTCTAAAACTATCCTTTTTCTTGCGTTTTAAATTCCTTTTGACATATGCTGAATTTGACAAATAATAATATTTGAGTTATCCTCCCTCTCAAAAGGGTCCGGAACATTGTTTAAATAATCAAAATGTCAAAAATTGAAGGAAAAATTCGATTTTTTCTTCGTTTTTTGATTATAACTTTAAAAGTATTCATTTTCGAGAAAAGTTGTACTGACATAAAAGTTGCGTAATTAAATTTCCTATAATATAGAATTGGTTAAAAATTTAAAAAATAGTCACCCTAGTTGCAAAATAGCAATAATCGCGAAAAAACCATACAAAAACAAGTATTCGCATTTTACGTTTTTCAACCATTTATGCTACACTTAGGACCTTCATATTTCACCCAGAAAAACTTTATGATACAGTAAACAGTACTGTAAATTTCATTAAGATCGGTTTAATAGATTTTGCAAAATAAATTTTGCAATCCAGCTTTCGCAAAAAAAATTCATTTTTTCAAAATGTTACAGGATTGAAAATAAAGCAGATAGCAAGTTGAATTTTTTTTTGCTTATAGAAGTGTACTGTACCTTTCATTTGCAAATTTCAAAATTAAAATCGAATAATTACCACGGCGTCAGAAAATTTTTGAAATAAACAATAATTTTTGGTGCTACGCGCAGGACAGCGGTGTTCGATTCACATAAGTTGATTCCCACTAAAATTTCTTCCAATCTTTATCTAATATATTATGTTCTTACTCTATATTTTGTTGTATTTTAATATTTTAATTCCACAAAAATCAAACTAATTTTATTATTGTTTGTGAAATATTGTTTAAACAGTTGCATATGTTTAAAAATAATAAACTTTTATTATTTAAGTTAAAATATATTAACAAAGAAAGTTTTTGCTAATAAAAGTGTTATTTCAAAGGATAGAGTATGTGTTTTTATTTTGCAATAAACAATTTATTTATTTATATCGAAATGTAATAAAAATTAAAATGTATCAATCATTATCAAAGGTCATTGGAATGCCCAATCAAAACAAACTATCCGCTGTCCTGCGCGTAGCACCAATTTTTGTTTATTTTAAAAAAATTCCTGACGCCGTGGTGTTAATCGATTTTAATTTTGCAAAATTGCAAATGAAAGGTACAGTACACTTCTATAGGCAAAAAATTTTTCAACTTGCTATCTGCTTTATTTTCAGTCCTGTAACATTTTGAAAAAATGATTTTTTTTACGAAAGCTGGATTGCAAAATTTATTTTGCAAAATCTATTGAACCGATCTTAATGAAATATACAGTATTGTTTTACTGTATCATATAGTTTTTCAGGGTGAAATATGAAGGTCCTAAGTCTAGCATAAATGGTTGAAAAACGTATAATGCGAATACTTGTTTTTGTATGTTTTTTTTTCACAATTATTGTTATTTTGCAACAAGGGTGACTATTTTTTAAATTTTTAACCAATTCTATATTGTAGTAAATTTAATTACGCAACTTTTATGTCAGTACAACTTTTCTCGAAAATTAATACTTTTAAAGTTATAATCAAAAATCCAAGAAGAAAATCGAATTTTTCCTTAATTTTTTGACATTTTGATTATTTAAACAATGTTCCGGACCTTTTTGAGAGGTAGCAAAAATTTCTGCAAAAAAATTTGAGTTACCTCTCAACGTCCGAATGTACTAATATTTTTACAGATGCGCTCTGGTCTATACGCACAACGACACTGAGACTGATGATCATCCCATAAGCCACTGTGCAATGCGTCTCGCCAAGTTAACTGGCGCTTAGGCCGCTATTATATTAGGCAACTGGTGACGCCACCAAGTTGCTCCACCAGTGACTCATGACGTCACGGGACATTTAAGTAAATGAGACCTATTAGACTACGGCAACTGGTTGCGCCACCAGAAATTGTTGTCGATCTGGTGGCCGAACCAGTCCACCAGCCGGGTAACCGGGTCTGGTGGCGCCACCAAGCCGGGGCATTATGTTATATGGACCCTATTAGACTGAGCAACTGGTGTCGGCCACCACTAGTTCATTTGTATTGTAATCGAGTGCTTCGTATTTCTTTTCTATTAACTTCTATATTTTCTATTAACAAGCGTATATTTTTCTAAAACCTTTTTTGTTGATTTATAAATATGCTATATTAAAAAGTTCTCGCAGATTTAGCCGTTAATTGTTTATTCATTGTTTAAACAATAAAAGCTCTTTTTATATTTTAGAAATATCGGTGAATTTATCACTTTACCTTGATCAAAAATGTTTCTATTTTGTTTTTAATTATGCTGAATCCGAATGTGACGTTAATTGGAAAATTTAAAAAAATTGAGCTTTTATACAGGGTGTCCCGAAAAGATTGGTCATAGATTATACCACACATTCTGGGGTCAAAAATATTTCGATTGAACCTAACTTACCTTAGTACAAATGTGCTCATAAAAAAAGTTACAGCTCTCTGAAGTTACAAAATGAAAATCGATTTTTTTCAAGATATCGAAAACTATTAGAGATTTTTTATTGAAAATGGACATGTATCATTCTTATGGCAGGAACATCTTAAAACAAAATTATAGTGAAATTTGTCCACCCTATAAAAATTTATGGGGATTTTGTTCCCTTAAACCCCGCCAAACTTTTGTGTACGTTCCAATTAATTCATTATTGTGGTACCATTAGTTAAACACAACGTTTCTAAAACTTTTTTGCCTCTTAGTATTTTTTCGATAAGCCAGTTTTTATTGAGATTCGGCTCCTTTTTCAATATATTTACGTAAAATTTTTATGAGGATTTTGTTCCTTTAAACCCCCCAAATCTTTGTGTACGTTCCAATTAAACTATTATTGTGGTACCATTAGTTAAACACAGTGTTTTTAAAACTTTTGCCTCTTGGTATTTTTTTCATAAGTCACCTTTTATCGAGATATAGCTTCTTTTTCAAAATATACCTAAAAATGTAAATTATAAATACATTTTCCTCTATAATCGTACTTAACCATATACAAATATGTGGTGGATTCGACAAATATTCAAAATATCTCGATAAACACTGGCTTATCGAAAAAGTACTAGGAGGCAAAAAGTGTCAAAAATGTTGTGTTTAACTAATGGTGCCACAATAATAATTTAATTGGAACGTACACAAAAGTTTGGGGGGGTTTAAGGGAGCAAAACCACCATAAAATTTTTATGGGGTACACAAATGTCACTTTAATTTTATTTTAAGATGTTGCTGCCATAAAAATGCTACATGTCCATTTTCAATAAAAAATCTCTGAGAATTTTTGATATATGAAAAAAAATCGATTTTCATTTTATAACTTCAAAGGGCTGTAACTTTTTTTGTGGGCATTATTGTGTATAGGTAAATGAGGTTCAATCAACCTATTTTTGACCCCAGTATCTGTGGTATAATTTATGACCAATCTTTTCGGGACACCCTGTATATAGGTACAGTATGTCTGCGTAACTTGGAACCATATGGGAAACTTTTTTCTTATCAATTTTACGAAAAAAAATATATTCTTTATAAAATGCTCTGCATAGTCTATGTTATACGAGGTATGTCAAAAAAATTGTATGTAAAGTACCTTTAGATTTCACAACATCGAAAATTGTTATTATGAAAAGTTGTTAAGAATTAAAAAAACTATGTTTTGGGACTCATTAATTTTATTACATCATTCTAATTGAAAAAAAACAATTTTTTTAAATTACTTATAACCAACATCATTTTATTACGACTATCTATAAGTATTTTATTATTAATTTTACGAAAAAGGTTATTTTTTACAAAAAGCTTTATATGGTGTAAAATCTAAGATGCAATCATAATATATAAACTTTTATCAATTCTATACGAGGTATGTTAAAAAATATGAATTTCGTCCAAGAGTAAAGTACCTTTACAGTTCACAATATTTCAATTAGAAGAATGTAATTGCATATTCAAAACATAACTTTTAATTCCGAACAACTTTTTATAAAACATTTTTCGATATTGTTTAATATAAGGATACTTTACTCTTGATCGAAATTCATCTTTTTTGACATACCTCGTATAAAATTCACAAAATTTGATTAAGAGCATTTTATGAAGAATAACTTTTTTTCGTAAAATTGATAACAAACAAGTTTCCAATTGCATTTGATTATTTTTCCAATTCCAATTCATTTTATTATTTTTGCTGGTGGCTATTCTCGGCCACCAGTTGCCCGTGCTCACAATTTGGTGGGCCCACTAGTTGCGCCACTAGTTGCGCCACCAGTTACCTAGACTAATAGACACCGAAATAAAACGAATGATCGTAAATTGGGTCCCAGCAGGTAGCAGATTAAATTAAAAACTTTCTACCCTTTTGTCAATGAGTAAATTCGGTCCCAACCAAGGGTTTTACAATACTTGGCTGCTTAATCGACTTCGTAGAAAGAAGTAATTAGGATTATTACGGGTGGAAATTTCCGACATTCGTCTTCTTCAAGCATGGTATATAGGAAAATTCAACAAATTGGTCTAACAGCTGTGTACAAAGATGAAAATTCCGACGCGGGACGATGGCTAAGGCCGCGCCTACATTGGATCCGTTTTTCTCCGATCCGATCAGATCAGATCAAATCCGACGTCGGCCGACACATCGAAATACACTTTGTATTCTATTTTTCATCTCATCCCTTGTTGTTGGAGGTATTTTATAAACTTCATTATTAACGTAACCCCAAAAAAATCAGTCCGGTTTATTAAATTTTGGTGATTTGGGTGGCCACGCTACTGGTCCATTGAAAAATGAAAATATCTCGAAAAATAATAAATTTAGACATAGGGAATGTTATCTAAAAATTAAAGTACGGTAATTGTACTTTTCAGTAGTGATATAAAATACAGGGTGTTCCATTTAAAATTACTGAGAAAATAATGTACTTGCGTTTTGGCTCACCCTGTATTTGATATAAAGAAAATTAGCAATATTCTTGAAAATTTTGACAATAAATAAAAAAATATGGCATTAATAAACCATTGCTGTTGTGCTTATTTTTATTTATACAGGGAGTTGAACTTGTTACGATTTTCATACAAAATTTGTTATAACTTTGTAAATACCCTGTATAACATTACAAACTAAAAATGTGTACCATTTTTATTCGGTTGCAATGCGAAGGCAAACCAATCTTACTTTTTAATTAGAATACGGAGTGCAGTCCAGTTCCTTTAACCGCGATTTTCTGCTCTTATTGGAGCTTCATCAGAAGAAACGTAGGCACTGTTCTCCATGGATGTAACATTCTGATGAAGCTCCAATAAGAGCAGAAAATCTCGGTTAAAGGAACTGGACTGCACTCCGTATTCTAATTAAAAAGTAAGATTGGTTTGCCTTCGCATTGCAACCGAATAAAAATGGTACACATTTTTATTTTATTTTCGTATTACTCCGTAGAGTAACCAGGTGCATCTTTCAGTTGGAACTTTGCCGGCTGCAGACGGGGGATGTGAATTGCAAAGTGTAGAATTCCTTCCCTCTCGTCTTCACTGCAGCATCCATATGACTTGCAAATTATAGAAGTCTTGGAGGTGTTACCATGAAAATGTACCAATAAGTTTTCAATTTAAAAATCTTTTAGTGATTTTTAATATTTTTCAATATTATTAATTTACTATTAGGATTGAAAACTTGCTTCGTCTAACATTACAAACCTTTATATTTGTGTGATGGAGAAGTTAACAGGATTTCGAATATAAAATAAAATATAGGGTGTTCCATTTAAAAAAAAAACATAAGTTTGGTCTGCCACTGTGTTATCAAACACCCTGTAACATTCTAACTAATTTTGTAGTGAAGCTCAAAGGTGGCCAAAATTTTTGTTATTAACTTTTATTGCTATATTGAGCTTTACCCCACTAATCAATCACCCTGTATAGAAATCAACACACAACGCAAGCGAAATACAAACGTCGAAGAAAAGTTAAACATAGAAAGCTTAGAAGACGAAGGGACACAAAACTTGTATAGAAACAGACTAACATAAAAGCTAAACAGCCATAACCTAGAGACTAAAAAGGATATAGAAGAAACCTGGAAAATTATTAGAAAAAGTATCCTACAAGCAGCAGAAGAAGCTTTAGGTAAAAGAAAAGTCAACAGAAATAAACTGGAATACAAAACTCCATGGTACGAGGAAAGGGTGAAAGCACTAGCAAATCAAAAGAAACAAGCTTTCCTAACATACAAAAGAGTGAAGACATCGGAGGCACGAGACGACTACGTGACAATCAGGAATAGAGTAAACCAAGAAATACATAACATCAAAAAAGAACACTGAAAGAAATTTACCAAAGATATGGAATTCGACCTCTATGGATCCCAGAAAAAGGTGTGGAAGATGATAACGAGACAAAAAACAGAAATGAATGAATTTGTACAGATAGATAACATTACGGAGACACAATGGACTGAGCATTTCACGAGATTATATGGAGAAGGAGAAAAAGAGAACAGAGAAATAAACATTAATGAAACCCACGATAGAGTACTAATATCAGAAGAAGAGCTACAAGAACGAATAAAAAATAAAAAAATAAAAAAGCACCTGGTCCTGATAAGATAAATAATGAACTGCTAAAATATGGAGGAGAACACTACTTAAATGGCTCCCAAAATTTTTTGTCGATATAATAAATATCGGAGTAGTAACAGCGGAATGGAAGGAAAGTCTCCTGCTACCTATACTTAAAAAGGGAGACTCGAAAAATCCTGAAAATTATAGAGGCATTAGTCTGATGAACAGCACATTAAAATTTTTGACGGCAGTCATAAAAGATAAAGTCGAGGAAAAAGCGAACATGGCAGATGAACAACAAGGCTTCCGGAAGAACCGCAGCACAATAGGTGCAATTTTTATTATCAGGCAAATAGTAGAAAAGTCTATTGAACATGTAAAACCAGCATACATGTGCTTTGTAGATCTAAAAAGTGCTTTTGACAGGGTGAGGCGAAATTATATCTTAAATTTATTACAAGCTGAACAAATAGACCACCAGATAAAAAGGCTAATTAACGAAATTAACAAGAACAACAAGACCAGAGTTATAATGTCAACAGGAGAAACAGAACACATAGAACTAAAAGGAGGAATCCGCCAAGAAGACTCGCTCAGCCCATTGTTATTCAATATGGTGATGAATGAAATAATTCACGAAGTAAGAAAACGACATGGATAGCACATGGGAGCGCATAAAATCACGATGCTATGCTATGCCGATGATGCAGTACTAATTGCTGATAACGAGGATGGCCTACAAAGGCAGCTCCACACTTTCAATATCACAGCAAATAAACTTAATATGAGAATATCAGTAGGAAAAACTAAATGTATAGTGATAAGTAAAGAGCCGCGTAGATGCAAGTTCGAAATAGACGGCAAAATTGTAGAACAAGTAATGAAAGTCAATTACCTAGGAGTAGAGATCACTAGTGACAGGAATATAAGAACAGAGACCACAACACAAGCAACACAAGCGGCAAGAGTAAGTGGTTGCCTCCGAGAAACCATATGGAAAAACAAATATCTGACCACGGAAAGCAAAATAAAAGTATACAAGATAACAGTAAGACCTATCCTAACATATGCAGCGGAGACAAGGACCGATACAAGAAAGACGAAACAACAAATTAACAATATCTAAATAAAAGTATTGGGATCAATAGCGGGCATAGGTATCATTAAGAGACAGACAAAGCAACTGAAGTATACGAGAACGATGCAAAATTCAAAATATTAACAGGTGGATAAAAGCAAGAAAGAAAAACTGGAACGAACATGTAAACCGAATGGAACCAGATAGATTAGCGAACATCTGTAAAAACAACAAGCCGTATAGTAGAAGAGCCGTTGGAAGGCCGCCGAAAAGTTGGAAAGACAATGTACAGTCAACAACAACTGAAACAGAATAAGAGGCAGACAAACAGGAGTAATCCTAGTCGCGCGAAGAAGTAGAAGAAGAAGAAGAAGTATCGGTCGGCCGCGCAAAAGATGTGACAACCTTCCATACAGATATCAATCCGCCAATGAACGAGCAAAATTGCTTATAAAAGGGAAGAAGAAGAATTAAAATATTTAATGTCGAAATAATCTGAATGAGCCTGAAAGTAATGACTGGTAAAGGTAACTTAAAAATCATAAAAATCACTCCATCCATATTGGAGTTTCAAGAGTATCGAGTGCCTGTAGTAACGATCTAAGAAAAAGTCAGCTTTTTTCGTGCCCCAACTAAATATATTCGACAGACAAAACCACCTTGTCCTGGAAAACGTTCCCCAATGGCACACTACTAACGGGCGGAGGTAAATTCCTCACCAACCAGTAAAACCATATATTCCTACAGGTATTTTCCTCACCAAACTTAAGGGTTTGTATTAATCCGGTAGGTATTTTCCTCACCAACTCACTCAGGTAATAAAATAAAAATATAGATGTAATTTAAGAATGATCATTATGAAAGCATCCGAAATCCGAATAAAAGACATATTTATTTCTTTACATTATAATAATAGTTTATAATATAGATAATGTGCAAAACGTATAAATTATTATTTAATATTAGAGACACACTTTATAAAATTAACTATAGTCATTTGATTAGAATGATAACTTATTAATAAATTTTCTACATTTTTCTCAGCTTAACATCTTTATCTTTGATAGGTTTTGCAATATGCAAACTTGCAAACTGCAATAATCAAAAAATTTCATTTTCTGGTTTGCATGATATTAAATCAAACACAAAACAATCTGATACTTCTTCTGATTTTATATAATGTAAGGCCAAAAATATGTTTGAGCCACTTGCCTACTTCAGAATCATTTGTATATTCTGATATTAAATCAAGAGACTGAATTTTTCAATACCAAGTTGGTGTAAGTAGTTGAAATCTACAATCATGTACAGTTGAGTCCACGAGTCTTTACCCGTGCGTCATTAATACCTGGCGAGATAAAAGACATATTTGATAACTCAAATTTTAACCTGTAATATTATAGGAGCAGTAGCTACTTACTGTCACTTGCGGTTGCGTTTAGTAAATTTAAATTTCCGACTTATCATCAACTTTTTCGTATGCTTTAAATGATGACGCACGGGTAAAGACTCGTGGACTCAACTGTATTTCAGTGTTCGGACATATTTGAATTATTGCATTATGTATATAAACAAATAAAAATGATTGTTATAAGTTTCTGTTTTTTGTTTAGCAGTAAACAGTAGGTATAATAAAGAAATATAATGCCCATTAATTAGCACATGAATAGTGAATAATTACAAATAATATGTGGTACAGTAATTGTGCCATACATAATATACGAGAGGGGCAAATTATAGAATAAATTAATTTTCTCTAAAATGGACGATTTTGGAGAAAAATCCCGAGACAGGTCGATTTTTATTTTTAAATTACAATTTTTTGGCCTATATTTCATACTAGTGACGTCATCTATCTAGGCGTGATAGGTGAAATAGGGGTCGTGTGTAGCTTATTTGAAAGGGTGTTAAATTCTCTATTCAGTATTATAAATATTAACATATTTATTTATACAGGGTGGCCAAAACAATAATTTTTGGATTAAATTAATTGACGAAAAAAGAAAAATGTATTTAATTTATTTAACTTATAATACATTCTATTGCTGCCATAAAATAGAAAAAAAGTTTATTTCGTAAATAAACATTGCTTTTCGCTTACATTAAATGTTCAAACTGCCAAGAGACAGGAGGGGAGGCTGTTTGAGATTTAATTTAAGTGAAAAAAATATTTATTTGTAAAATAAACATTTTTTTTACTTTCCGACAGCAGTACAATGTATTTTGAGTTAAATAAACTGCATACATTCTTATTTTTACGTCAATTAATTTAATTCAAAAATTATTTTTTGTATTAGTATAAATATTGATTTTAATGCTTATATTACTGAATAGAAAATTAAACAACGTTTCAATTGAGCTACTAAACGTCCCCTATTCGCATTTAAAAAATCATCGATTAGGTACCTACGTCATCACGCTCAGATGGATGACGTCACTATTATGAAATATAGATATGCCAAAAAATTGTAATTTAAAAATAAAAATCGACCAGTTTCGGGATTATTTTCCAAAATTGTCCATTTTAGAGAAAACGAATACATTCCACAATTTTGCCCCTCTCTGTATAAAATTCAATGTGGCTAAAAGTCTTATTCACAACTAAATACAGTTAGTTTTAACACAGTTTAAAAAGAGAAAATTTTCCCCCTTGGTTGTTTTTTGAGCACAGCTCTTCACAAATTCTTGAACCTCATCAATATTGGAAGGAAGTCGACCAGGCATCATTTTTCGTCGATAATTATGTAAATATATTTTTTCTTATGTAACTGACATCAATCGTAGTAATTGTTTTAGGCAAATTAGCTGCAAGCTCTTGGCAAATAATTTTTGCTGGTTTTTCAGTATATTCTCTTCGGCTTTACGTTTACAAGAGTTAGAAACAATTTTTCGATCTATCTTCTGACGATCTGGTTCATGATTATGTTATAGGCTACTTCTAGTCATTGTAAAATTTGCCCCAAGAGTAAACAATTTCGCACTATAAGTTGTTTTATTACCTCCAGAAAACTTCTTCACTTTTTAAAACTTTCACCTAATAAAAAATAAAATTTTCAAATACCAGTAAAGGTTTACCGCGATTACTTTCTATTAGACATGCCATTTTTGTCAAAATTCCAATTATGACTAAAAATAAAATACTATAATTAATTAATTAATTATTATAGGTACCTACTGTAATTTTATAGTAGATAAATAATTCCCTTGAATGCCTTTTAGTAAAATCTACCTGAAACAACCATTTCAGTTTTGGTGAGGAAAATACCTGTAGGATTATGACATAACCCTTCCAAACGCAGGCAAAAAATTATTTTGGTGAGGAAATTACACCCGCCGCTACTAACATCCCATATTTTGCTGCAGAAATTTTGAAAAATTCAATAACATTTCTTGATGACTCTTCTTCTTGAAATGCCGTCTGCCAATCGAAGGTTGAATATAATCATCACTATCTTTACTCTATCTACCGCGGCTATGAAGAGTTCCATTAATCTGCATTTAAACCAGTCCCTTCAACTTTTCAACCATGGCACTATCCTTCTTCCTATACTCCTTCCTTCTCTTGTCTTTCTCTGTATTATCAACCTTAGCATTTCATATCGCTCTCCCTTCATTAAGTGTTCCACATATTGTAACGTTCTTATTTTTTTTGTCTTTATTATTTCGTATTATTTGCCCTTTTTTCGCAATACTTCCGTGTTGGTATTTTTTTCTGTATCCATGCTATTTTAACCATCCTAGTATAACACCACATTAATGACTCTACGTAACAACAAAAACACATCATAGTTCCTATATAAGGTATATAATAGGAAATTGTCACGTACTGTTATAATAATAAATTAGAAATAACTTTCCGGCACACCTATTAGAACAAAAGTTGATTCAATTTAATATATGAATCATAAATATTATTATGAAAATAATTAATTGAATAACGTGAATTGCAATCCCGCGGAAAATAACTAGCGGTAAATGTATAAATTCCCATTATACAAAAATTAGCATAAGAATTCTAGAATTCCTATTATACAAATTAGGGGAGTGCATGTAGATTCTCACTTCGGAAAAAAATCAAACAAGATAGAACTTTTTGTAATTTCATTAAGAAATATTTAATAAACAACATATCAAAAAGTTCTACTCGAGAAGTGGGTGCTTCATTTTTTATTAAACAAATGAACTACGAAATTGGATGTTTTTAAATACCTCCGAAAATATAAATTTTAGAAACAAACTGACTTGACCATTGAAAAATTCAGAAAATTTTACAAAAAAACCTTATATAAAGAATTTTTTAAAATTAAATCTGTATCTTCTATAATTTTTTATTTATAACGCTAAAGTCACCCTTCTCACAAACATTGGCGCATTGTAAACTAGCGTACGGCGAAGTGCACGGTTGAGTTATTTTAATGTAATTCTTTAACTAATGGATCAAATGAAATTTTACAAATTGAACATGAAAGAAGAATAATTAAACTATCTTATGATTATAATAAAAAGAAATAAAATGTATGGGCATAAGTACGGTGGGCGGAAAGTGAGCCTTATATGAATTTTGTTTAAAAATGATTTAAAAATGTGTAACTAATACAATTTTTCTTATAAAACCCTCAATTTTGCACAACTTACCTTTCAAGAATTCTTACTAAATGATGTTTCATTCAAAAAAAATCTCAAAAATTTAATTCAAATGATATGACGTCTCAAAAAATGGAATTTTTTAAATCTTCGTAGTTTTATAGAATTACCACCACTTTAAGACGGTATTATTCAAGTTTGAAAAGATATATTACAGTTTTATAAGTGCTTTTTTAAGCTTATGATGTAATCTTTAAAATGCACTAAATTATTTTACTTTACAAATGAAATAAACTATTTCTTTTTGAGAAAATTAAGAAAGATAACAAAAATGTAATACAAAAACCGAAAATTACCAGCTAAAAAAATGTTTATACAAAGCGATCAAAACTTTTTTCTGTAAAACTTACCTAAAATACATTTAATAATAAGCTTCAACCATAATAAATGTTCAGCAAAAAATTTTTTTAGCTCTTATACAGTATGTCTGCGTAACTTGGAACCTATTGATAACTTTTTTATTATCAGTTTTACGAAAAAAAGCTATTCTTTATAAAATACTCTGCATCGTATAATATAATCTAAGATGCAATCATCAAATATCAAATTTAATTAATTTTATACGAGGTATGTCAAAAAATATGAATTTCACTCAAGAGTAAACTACCGTTGCATTTCACAATATCGAAAACTGTTATTAAGAAAAGTTGTTTAGAACTAAAAAATTTGTTTTAGTGTTCAATTACATCATTCTAATTAAAATATTGTGAATAATAAAGGCACTTAACTCTTAAGAAAAATTCATATTTTTTACATACCTCGTACAAAATTAAAAAAGTTTTATATCTGATGGTCGTGTCTTAGACTTTAGACCAGGGAGAGCATTTTATGAAGAATAACTTTTTTTCGTAAAAGTGATAATAAAATAGTTATCATAATTGTAATAAAATGATGATAAGTATCCGTAATTTGAGAAAAAATTGATTTTTTTTTTTCGATTAGTATGATGTAATTGTATATTTTTAAACATAGTTTTTAATTTCAAACAACTTTGTAGAATAGCATTTTTTTATATTCTGGAATATAAAGGTACATACTTTACTCTTTAACAAAATTCATATTTTTGACATAACTCGTATAAAATTGATAAAACTTGATATCTGATGGTCGAGTTTTAGATTTTTGACTATCCAGAGCATTTTATGAAGAATGACTTTTTTTCGTAAAATTGATAATAGAAAAGTTTTCCATGTGGTTCCTAGTTACGCAGACATACTGTATAAGATCTTCTGTATAAGAATTTTCAAATTGCAATGCCCTATTCGGATTCAGCATATTCAGAAACAAAATAGAAACATATTTGATCAAAGTAAAATGATGAATTTAACGATATTTTTAAAATTATTTATACAAAACAATTGTTATTGTTTAAACAATTAATAAACAATTAGCGGCCAAATCTGCGAGTAGAACTTTTTACTTTCACATCTATATAAACTAACAAAAAAAGTTTTAGAAAAATATAAGCTTGTTTGAATTTTTTCGAAACAATGAATGTTTTCGTTCTAAACGAGATATAAAGTTTTTCAAAATCGGTTGTCAAATCACTGAGTAAATAATTTTTAAAATGAGAGGTGCAGCGTGGATATCACATACCTAAATAACATAACTAAGCAAAATGATATTACGTTAAGTGATTTCCACATTGCATCTCTCATTTTAAAAATTAATTGATCAGTCATTTCACAACCGATTTTAAAAAATTTTATATCGCTTGATAGGTAAATGACCGTTTTTTCAAGTTACAAAAAAATATATTGGGTGTTTTAATAAAAAAAGTCAATAACGTTTTTTTTTAATATTCCGCCATTTTTCATTTAAAAGCGATACAGAAAATAGACATTTACCTAAAAACTTGAAAAAACGGTCATTTACCTAACCAGCGATATAAAAAATTTTAAAATCGGTTGTCAAATGACTGAGAAATTAATTTTTAAAATGAGAGATGCCATGTGAAAATCACATAACATAATATCAATTTGCTTTGTTAGGTTATTTAGGTATGTGATATCCACGTTGCACCTCTCATTTTAAAAATTAATTACTCAGTGATTTGACGACCGATTTTGAAAAAATTTATATCGATGGATAGGTGAATGACCTTTCTTTCAACTTACAAAAAAATACACTGGGTGTTCGATTAAAAAAAAGTCAACAACGTTTTTTTCAAAAATCCGCCATTTTTTTTCGTATTTGAAAGCGATATTAAAAATTCAATCCATTCAGAAAAAACTTTTACAAACATTTCAGCGGAAACCGCATTTTTTTATCTTTAGCCGTTTAGAAGTTATAGGCAGTTAAAATGGGGGAAATATAAGTGGACACCCGGTATTAGAAAAACATTTAGTTTTATCCATTAAAATAGCAATCAGATCAATATAATACAGCTATATTTTTAATTCGTAATATTTTAGATGACTATCTAATGTACGAGATATTTACATTTGATAAACAATTGTATTTACATATTATGTACAGCATTGTTTTAGATAAGGAGGTATTTACTAATCTTGAAATATAAATCTGAATGAACCAATCTATTTCAGTGTCAATCAATTTTGAATTTAGAACATTTGAAGGGTATTACAGGTTATATTTGGAAATGACAATATGTCATTGTTAAACCGTCCACGTATTCAAATCTGCATATTTTTAATAAAATATTAATGAATCTTTTCACTTCAATTTTAACACTTTATTTTCTAGTAAAAAATATTTTAACAGAAGATGTAGGTACACTATTTTTAACTGAAATAATCTCTTCGCGAGATTCTGAAACTGTTTTCTGGTGGCATGTCTAAATTTAAGTATAACCTAAAAATACTAGGTTTGTTCCAACACAACGAAGAACCGTCATGTAACGATAACGTTACTATATAATTAACGTTCCATGGGTTCCATGGTAACGAAATAATACGTTCCATGTTACTGCGCAAGACGGTGATCGTTACATGGACGGTTTCTTCTTGTGTTGAAACAAACCTACAAACAGGTCATGTTTAAAGAATGTAGCTTATAAAAAAAACAAAAATAAGGGTGGGTTTGGATCTATTTATAGCATATTTCGCCCATTCTTGAATGTAAGCCTCCCCTTTTTCTCTCCAGGATTCTCTGTCCTGGGCTATACTCATCCATTTGTAACCAGCGTGTTTTTTGATGTCGTCGATCCATCCCATTTGAGATCTTCCTCTTCCTCTTCGGTATTCCCAGGGGCTCCAGTGCAGTATTTGGTTATTCAATCTGCCATCCCTTTGCCTTGCATTGTGCCCAGCGAATTTTGAAGGTTTACAGTGTACGTACAGTGAACCCAGAGGGTGGGTTTATTGTGTCTATAACCTCAATACAAGCGGATAAATACATAGCTTATTTAAAGTTGGTTCTTCTTCGTCAAATACCAAAATTGAAAGTTTAAAAGTGAAATATGAAGAAACCAATGCATTTTTCATAGAATACTCATAGAACCTTTTTTGTAGTGTTTGAAAACACTCTTATTTTTTTTACAAAAATCTCTAGAATCCTAAGGGATTTAGTGCTATACTCAAAAACCGTTTTAAAAGGTGTTTTTTTTTTGTTAAAAAACTGACAATTCCCGGTGTTATTTTTAATAAAATAATGTTACCCCTGAGAAGTGGTTTTCAAACAAAACAGTTCTTAGAATAAATTCAGTTTTTTCTAAACCCCAAAATAAAACCTCAAAAAATAATATGTCAAGTATAGTCTACAGTATCCCTTGCACAAATTGTAATCTGCAATTACATTACATTGACATTGGCCAATCATCAAGACGTTTAAGGGGCCGTATTATCTCCCACGGGAGTGATTCAAGGAAATATTCAAATTGGTGCAGTTTAGCTATCCACGTTATTAAAAAGAATCGCTTAATAAATTATGAAGATGCCAAGGTATTAACAATAGAAAACAATTATTTTAAGAGATTGTTTCTTGAGATGGCTTTTATCTCCGAAACTGAGGATACCATAAATAAAAAAACTGACATCAAGCACTTAAGTGAAATTTACTCACATTTATTGTATTTAAATGAAGAATTAAAAAGCAATATAAGAACAACATAAATTTCAATGTATAAACCTGAAAGTTGTGGTTTTCTATTTTTTCTGTTATAAAAATTGGGTTTACGATCTGTGAAATAGGACAGAACTGTATATTTATGATCGGTTTCAATTCCTATGCCATGAAAGAATTTTGTAATCGATTTTAAACTCATAAATCAAAGAAAATGTTTCAAATGGTAAAGCATTTATGAAACATGTTCAGAAAGAATATTTGTGATATACCTTTATAGCTAATATTATATTAACCCAATAAAATATAAATTTTTATTAGATATATTAACTTGATAAAATGTCATATATTAATATGATAATTAAAGTAAATTAAAAAAAAAATAAAAAAAAACTAGAGAACCCCGGGTTTGAACCGGGGACCACTCGATCTGAGGTGATCTGATGAGCTATATCCGCTGCGCTGTTGACTAGCGTACTTTACAACGGGATCTAAATGGCATTGCATTATTTGCATTTATAATGGCTTAAAACTCAAAATAAAACTCAATGCATGCACGTAAAAGCTGTTGAAGCTTTATGAAAATTTGTCTAGGTAGCCTGGAAGTATGTTTAAAATCGATTACAAGATTCTTTTGGGCACAGTGACGATACACTAACAAAATTAAAATAAAAAAACATACAAAAAATGTCCGAATTTTTTTGACCAGGCGTGAAAGGTTTATGATCTCTACAAGTAAAATAGTCCTTGGGCCTATCATTAAAAAAATATTACGTCCCTCATGAGACTTTTTTATTCAGTTATTCATGTCAAGTCGGACAACTTTATTCTATTTCGGAAAATTTTCGGAAGAGGAGGAGTTTCGTAAATATAGAGGTTTCTAAATTTTGGTGAGTCCGACAAATGAAGTACCCTTAAAAATGTGTCGGACAATTTGTTATCGGAACTAGTAAATTTTTATCAAATAATCCTGTACAAAAAATCACCATTGGGGCGCACGCATCATAGAGTCATAAAATGTATAGGTACCCTCACAGCTGGTTTTTGCAGAATTGTTTGATAAAAATATCTACTTACAATTTACTGGTAATATTGTCCGACAAATTTTTAAGCGTACCTACTCCAGCTGTTGGACGCACCAAAGTTTGGAAACCTGTATTATTTACGAAATGCTCCTCTCCCGAAAGTTTTCCAAAATAGAAAAAGTTGTCCGGCTCTACATGAAAAACTGAATAAAAAAGTCTCAAAAGCGAGGAAATAGAGGAAATTCGATATATATTTTTTATGGTGGGCTTAAGACTTAAAAATATTGCTGCTCAATGGCTAAGATGCCAAAGATGCGTAAGTTTGATTTGATTAAAAAGTGTCTAAAATACTTAAAACTTAAACTAAATACTTAAAACGTATAGAAACTTCTGGCAATTTGTGAATAGGGATTTTTTTTAATTCTAAAATTTTTTATTTCATTAGTAGTTCCAAAATGACACAAAATCTAGGCATCGGATAAAAAAGTTTATTTGAAGAAAGTGTATTTTTTTTATTCTCATTAATGGCGGTACAGGCTCGTTTTTTTAATATTGTATTTAATTACAGAGTAATTTCCACATACATATTAATATATTTCTGAAATTGGGCTCTGTACCGCCATTCTTTATTATATTACGAATACTTGTGCCAAATATCTCGAAAAAATATTCAAAATTACAACCGCAATCTTGGAACGCGTTTTTGCTACCTGTTGATCGTTACTGTATCACCTTAACAATAATTATAACTCTGTAAGTAGATATGCACATCAAAATAAATACAGATTTGAAGTTTTGCAGTCCATACAGGTTGAAGGTTCACATTTTTTAAGATACTCAATTACTCAACTGAATTTTTTTAATTCTAAAAGCGGCCTACTGCGAATCCAAAAACACGGTAAATTACCGATATTTCTGGTTTGCATTACAGATGTCGGAAAAAGTTATTTGAACAAGTTGTTCCAAATATTATTCTAATCCCACATACCAAATTTCATCACAAAATTCGCACTTAGTTTTTTCATTATTTGTAGTCAGGATCTTAAAATCGGAGAGGAGGCTGGCAGGCATAAATAAAATAGGCGAACTGTTGCATGCCGCAAAAGACAGACGTAAGATAATAATTCGACGACGCACTATAGGTGTACGGCACGCATCTAAATATTTGGACCATAGGAGTTTTCTATTGGTTCGTTGCAGCACGCGGTAATATTTTAACCAATAGGCGACGCGCGACGAGGTTCCAGATGCATATACGGAATGTTGGTCGGTCCCAAATTCATATACGGAATGTTAAATATCGTACACCGAAAAAGATAAATTTTTTTAGAGTCTTTTAAAAAGGAGATTGATTTTAAAATACTTGTTACTGTATTATTAAATAAAAATAAAACAATTATAGTATTTCGAATGTTTTTTTTCTCTGATTCTGGCTTTGGTTTAGAACTAGAACCTTTAGCCACGTAATTGTATAGCTTATCACTAAGTCAGGGGAGTAATGTGTAGTGTGTGTGTTGAGTAAATGTCTTGTTACTTTGCAAAGTTGACGTCATTGTCTTTGCAAAGAGACGCTAATTGTTTCCGAACGTCTGCGGTCCCTCCGGTTATTTCGAATGTTATTTGGTGCGAAATTCATATGCGGAATGTTAATTATTCGTAGACCAAAAATGGGACTTTTTATTACTCAGTTAAAGGAGACTGATTTTAGAATACCTATTTTATTGATGTATTATTAAAGAAAAATAAAACAATGATTAGGTACCTATTTGGTGCGAAATTCATAAATGGGATGGTATAGATTTGAGAGACATATTTCTTTATTTGACTAAGATTTCGCTTTCTCAGAATTTTTAATGACTTGCACGTGTCGTTAAGTAGTTTAGATCTGTTTCAGCTATGCAATTCAATTCTGTTGAAGTTTAGGGATGTGTGCTATCAGACGAAAATAAATGTTAACTTGGTTATAACGTTTGCGGTTGTGTTTTAAATATTATTTATTCTGGTTTATATATTTATTTTGGTCTACGAATAATTAAGATTCCGCATATGAATTTCCCACCAAATAACATTCGAAATACTATAATTGTTTTATTTTTATTTAATAATACAGTAACAAGTATTTTAAAATCAATCTCCTTTTAAAAGACTCTAAAAAAACTTATCTTTTTAGGTGTACGATATTTAACATTCCGTATATGAATTTGGGACCGACTAACATTCCGTATATGCATCTGGAACCTCGCCGCCTATTGGTTAAAATATTACCGCGTGCTGCAACGAACCAATAGAAAACTCCTATGGTCCAAATACATATACGGAATGTTTAGATGCGTACGGCACCATAAGAAGTAGCTTTAGTAATCGTAGGCCAGGGTAATAAGACAAAAATATACCCTGTTCGTGACACTTCAGCAGCCAGGGTACCGAAGCGTTTTTTCGACAGATAATACCTATAGGAACAAATTATAACTATTTCCTGCGTAGGATCTGGCGGCCATTTTTATTTATAAGCAATTAACTGTCAAAAAATGGCATTTTCCCTTTTTTTTCAAATCAACGGAAAACAGTGAAACTTATGATTTTTTTAGTACAAATATCTTCGTGATTATGGAAAAAGCTTTAAAATGACGTATTACAAAGTTTGATATACTCATTTATTGTTAATATAAATGCGAATAAAGGTCGGAATTGCAAAAAAAAATATTTTCTCAATAACTGTTGTAAAAATTAGTGTACAGCTTTGAAATTTTTGTCAAATGAGGGCTCTTTGGTGCTTAATATGTGATAAAAATTTCAAAGCGATTCATTCAATTGTTTAAATTTTATTCAAATTGTTTATCGCAGAGAGCATTTTTTTTGCAATAACATAAATCAGAAAAAAATGACCTTAGAACCATTGCACAGGTGTCAAATGAAAGAGCATGAGCTACATTTTCAACATGGTTTAAAAAAGTGAATAAAAAATGCATTTATTAGTAATAAATAGTTATGCAAAAGTATCGTAAATTTTTGTTTATAAACTTTTTGAATAACTTATTCCAAAAAAATTAACTTTTTTACCCTGTTATAAGTGCACAACTACCAAGTAATGTTATCTATATCATTATTGATAAAGAATTGTAATAAATATGTATAATTTCTTATTTAACAAAATAAAAAGTTTATAAGGAAAGATTTATGATACTTTTGCATAATTATTTATTACTAATAAATGCATTTTTTATTCACTTTTTTTAAACCAAGTTGAAAATATAGCTCCTGCTCTTTCATTTGACACTTGTGGAATGGTTCTAACGTCATTTTCTTCTGACTTATGTTATTGCAAAAAAATGCTCTCTGGGATAAACTGAAATTTTTATCACATATTAAGCACCAAAGAACCCTTATTTGACAAAAATTTCAAAGCTGTACACTAATCTTTACAACAGTTATTGCGAAAATAATTTTTTTTGCAATTCCGACGTTTTTTCGCAATTATATTAACAATAAATGAGTATATCAAACTTTGTAATACGTCATTTTAAAGCTTTTTCCATAATCTTGAAGATATTTGTACTAAAAAAACCATAAGTTTCCCTGTTTTCCATTGACTTGAAAAAAAAGTGAAAAATGCCAATTTTTGACACTTAATTGTTTATAAATAAAAATGGCCGCCAGATCCTACGCAGGAAATAGTTACAATTTGCTGTATTAACTGGTATTAACTGGTATTAACTGTCGAAAAAACGCTTCAGTACCCTGGCTGTTACTCTGGACTATCGAGGAAATGAAGCATTTTGGCTCGCAATTTTTTCGTCCAGCATGGATTTACTTAAAATTTTCATAGAAGGTAGGGAATAGTCCAAGGATCATTTTCTATGCCGCTGTACGCTAAAACCTTGGGGGTGGTTACCACCCCATCTCGGGTGTGGGAATTTTATTATTACATTTTAACCATAAAATCGCTGTAAAGAGTAATTCTAAGAAAAGAATGTTTTTTACATTTCCTTCGTAAAACTAATATTTTTGGAGTTATTCGTGCTTGAAAGTAACAGTTTCTCGTCGAAAAAATCGATTTTTTAGAGGGTTTTTTGAGAATACCTCGAAAAATATGCATTTAATCAAAAAAAACTGTGGATAACAAAATTGTATCTTTTAGTAACACAAACTAAATTGTTTTTCTATAATATCTTTAATAATAATACAAAAGAAGATATGGCATGTTAAAGGTTAGCTTTTCTCGTCAAATGCATAATTTGAAATATTCAATCCAAATAACGGCAAAACTTTGCATTTTTAGAGGAAAACTTAAATTATGTTTCTTCAAGTATACAATTAAACCTTTCAAAGAATAGTAATAAAAAAATTTTAACATGAAAATAGAGCGACTTATGTTTAAAAAAAGGTCGGTACCTGCTTTTCTCTACGAAAAAATCAGTGAAAATAACCCCCTAACTACCCTCCTAATTAAAAATTGGTCTTCACTTTTCTGTAGTTCCTTGTATATTTGTATTTTCAATATACTCAAGAAGTTTGACCTATTTAAAAGTCATAATTTTAGAAAAATTGGAGTTTAAAGGAAAAAAGATTTTTTTACAAAATATCTCCGAAAATACTGGAGATACGAAAAAAATGATAGATTACTAAATTATAGCTTTTTTAAAAATTAAAATTATATTGTGCATAGATTTTCATTTGAGTGAAAGCGAGATACTTATAGCTGTTTAAAACCTCTATTTACGAGCAAACACCCCCTTATTCGAGCCCTTTAAACTCACCCCAATTAAAAACTAAGGGATCTAACGGAATTTAATTTGAAGTCTTATAGCTCTTCAAAAATCCTTCAAAATAATTTTTGAAAAACTTTTTATCGCCAAAAATGAAGGAGCTATGTTTATAAAACGAATTCTTTTTTCGAAATATTCGAATAGTCCGCTTAAGGAACATTTTCAATGCATGTATAATACCACAGAACTGGTTCGTATACTGGAAGATGACTTAAAAACTATTTGTATTTTTGTACTTCTACATATTTGTAAATTCGTGTTTTTGTAAAAATAAAAAATTGTAATGTACTTAAGGGTGGTTTTTAAGGGTTGAAATATTATGATATTATATCCTAAAGCATAAAACAATCATTATTTTTAGCCAATCGAAACCAAATTTTACCCATATTAAAGTTTACAATGTTTTTATATAATTTTTGACAATAAGGGGTAGTGTACACCCCTAAAAATAATCGACGCCCTTGAGCATGTTACAGAATATGAAGTACAGAGTGAGATGATCCTAATCCCAAATTTTTATGTAAATCGATGCAAGCCGAAATTATTCTTTTAGGATAAGTAATTTTTTATATATAGCTCCAACAAGGGTGGTTTTAAGGGTTGAAATATTTTAAAAGTATATCTTAAAGCATAAAACAATCATTATTGTAACTAATAAGAACCAAATGTTGACAATATTAAAGTTTAAAATGTTATTTTATAATTTTTTAAAAGTAGTTTTTTAGGGGTAATTTTCACCCTTAAAAAACCAAAAGTGTACAACGGCTCAATATAGAAAATAAACTAGAGGGTGAAATGAGCCTAATCCCAAATTTTTGTACAAATCGATGATGCTGGACGAAAAAATTGCGAGGTTTTCCCATTTTTTCAGTTTCATTTCCTCGACTATAGGTACTTTTTTTCTACATACGACGCCAACGCGCGACGTCTGGATATAGTACCTATCAGGTATTAATAAAAAAATGAAATAAACATGTCCATTGTGTAATAATATTTAAATTTTCAAAATATGGTTAACCATTGTAAGATATAATTTATTCTATTTGACCGCAACCTAATGCATTGTTCAGTTTTGAAGAGAACTACTCGAAAAAGTAACTGTTCTGAACGAAATTACTAAAAAACGCTCATAAACCAATCATCTCCATACACCAATTGCCTGACCGACAGATCGAACAATACATTCATCAATATTAATTAAGGAAGTGAACTAACCTTTTCTTCCTTGGGGCACAGTGTAACTGACATCGTGAAATTCGATATCGACAGGAGGTCTTTTCGGCAAATGCCTCAGGGATGTGTTCCTAGAATGCAATTCCATTTTAATATATCACTAGCACTAAGTCATCTAACAAAAAACGTCAAAAACCGTACAGAAATCGAGAGGTAAACAAACGTAACGAAGTATTTAAAAGTATCGACTAGACTAGCACACGCGTTGCGCAGTTCACGTTTCAGTACAACATACGTCTATGCACATCTGTTCGCGACTAAAATTTATAAGCGCGGCGATAATATTTTGGTCGGGTTAAAGTTTAAAATAAAAATGCCCCTCTCCATTTTTAGCGCTCGGTTTGTTTATTCCGTTGGTTTCAACACTTTTTATCAACAAAAGATGCAGACTACCCTAGAAAGTTTAAAAGATTCCACATTATGATAACAACAAACAATAATACAAAGTCATAAGTCATACAAATGATACAAATGCACAGCCTATCAAACTAACTAAAGACCTACTGACGGCGTTGTAGCTTAATTTAAAAAGTGGTCCTTTTATTCAGTCTATTTTAAAATTAACTTAGTCATAGTCGGCGCGCCGAGAGATTTACTCCAGGAAACGCAGTACATATTTCGAAATCGAAAAATTACTGGATGCTATTTTCCACTGGATTATTATGATGGTGGGGGAACTCAATACAAAAGGCGTGCCATCTAGTGGGTATTGAAATTTTTACTTGGTCATGATTTTTCATTACTGGGTCATATAAGCAAAAAAGCGAATTTTTCATTCATTTCAAAATTACTTTCATTTCTTGAAAACAGGGCCACTTTATCCATTAGGCAATATAGGCAGTTGCCTAGGGCGGCACGTTATGAGAGGGCGGCAAAAATACTGTACAAAAAATATTTGTATATAAACATTATGGATCTAAGTTCTGTCATTAAAGAGTATGAAGCTCTTTCAAATTACTTTACCGCAAAGAAGCCAAAAAATTATGCCCAAATAAAACATACAAAGAAGTAAGAAAGATAAATTCAATTTGACGAGGGGGCCGATGATCAACTAAACTTTTCAGCTAGTGATGAGATGAAGATCCACACATTCTATGTTATAATTATAATCGACACTCTGATAAGAGACCTGAATAGACGTCTGGAATCTTATCGACTTATGTATCAACGTTTTCGTGTTATTAACAGATTTGCCAAAATTAAGCAATGAAGAAATTATTAAAGAAGCTGAAAATCTGCTACAAAATAAAGACGACCAAGATTCATCATTCATACATGGATGCATTCACTTAAAGGGCATTTGGATACCACAATAAAATCACCAATTGACATATCTTAATATTTAAAGAAGAGTTAGTGCAGTCACTGAAGGTGGATATGAGTTATTACCTTCGATTTCGTTGAACATTCATCGATTTGCATGAAAATTGGTGAGTGGTTAGAGGATATCTCAAGGAAAAAAGGTGACATGGTTTCAACTTGCACTTTTACCCTGGGGATGGATGCCACCTCTTCTCGGGGCTGAAAATTATTTTATTAGAAATATCCCCAGAATTCGATAAAGTGACAAATTCTAAGCACAATTTGTTACATAAAGTTATTAAAATAAATTAATACTTTTGAGTTATTAAAGATCAAAGATTTTAATTTTTCGTGAGAAAAATGAATGTTTTTTACCGATTTTTCATAGATAACTCAAAAACTATAAGATTTTACAAAAAAGTTATTATTACCAAAATTAAAGCTAATAGAAAACGAAATAAACTCCTTAGTAGAAAAACCTTTTAATTTTAACTAAAAGTGAGTTATAGGTAACTGAATATATATTTTTTTGGCGTATGTTTTTTTTTCACTTTTTCCTAAAATGTTCTAAAGGGTTCTCTTATTTTCATCATAACTTGCTTAATTGTGAAGCTATTAACTTCTTCTTGAGCTCATTTGATAGATACTCCGAAGTAGGTATATTTTGACAAGTTTCCTACTTTGACAAGTACCTAGTAGGTATATTTTATAAAATGCATCGTTTTCCCGTTATTTAAGATACTTCGAAAAAATAAAATCTTTGATCTTTAATAACTCAAAAAGTATTGATTTATATTAATAACTTTATATAACAAATTTTGCTTAGATTTTGTCTCTCTATCGATTTATGCTAACATTTTTTTCACCCCCACGTAAAGTGGTAGTTTTCACCACCACGGTGAAAGTTAGCATCATGTCACCTTTGTTCCTTGAGGTATTTTCTAACTACTCAACAATTTTCATGAAAATCGATAAAGGTTCAACAAAATCGGAGGTGAAAACCTTCAGTGACTGCACTAAGTGGATTGAAAGATATTTTCCCTAATTTTTACATTGCTTTGCACATTTATTTGTGCTTCCCAGTTGCCAACGTGTCTGCTGAAAGGTCATTTTCGAAAATGTCAAGAATAAAAAATAATTTCCCATCAAGTATGACGCAAGACAGTGTTAACAATTTGTCGATTTTGTCAAGAATCAAGAACAAAATTTATTTTGAAAAGAAGTCTCTGTCTCTGATGTGATCGAACTGGAATGACAATTTTTTCTATTGTAGGTATATAAACATCGTAGTTTAAATCCATTTTTAGTGTATTCTTATTTAAATAAAAATTTCTGCAATTTTTTTTTTTCGCAAAAATGGTACCTACATGTTTGAAGGGAGGCTACTAGAGAATTGCCTAGGGCGTCAATTGACCTAAACGCGGCCCTGCTTGAAAATACCTACTAGGCGAAGCAATAAAGCACTAAAATCGCCTAAACTTTTTGAAGTAAGACGGATCGTTAGGAAACAGAGGTGTAACCAGGATGATCCTAAGGGGAGGTTACGTCTACTTGAAGGTCTCTGGGGGGTATGGAATAGTAATGGTGTTAAGCGTATAGAGCTCAAAGTACATCCAAAAGGGGGGTTAACCCCCAAAACCACCCCCTGGTTACGCCTATGTTAGGAAACCTCTTGTATTCGATTCGAGAGAGCTTCAGGTAAATTATTGACCACTTCGCATGGAGGACAATTGAAAATTGCATTGTTGTAGGCGGAAAATGCGTTTTACAAAGTGCATCTCAAAGTGTTCAAAAAATAAAAACTCACAACTAGGAAAATAATCATGGAAATGAGTTCAATTTGCATACCCTGGGGTTTTTGAGGTCGCTGAAATGGAACATTGGATCGGCGAAGCTGACCTGAAGGCCGACGAAACAGTCTCCTGAAGTTTTATGGAAATTAATTATGAAAATCGTTGAAACTTGTTATCCCAAGGTTTTTGAGGTCTCTGAACACGAATATTACATCGAAGATGCTGTAGGAGGTACCTGGAGCACGGTATCTACGTCATATCATGGAGTTCTATGAAAATTCGTTTATGAAAATAGTTGAAATTTTTTATCTCGGGATTTTTGAGGTCCCTGAATACGAATATTGCAACGAAGATTCTGTACGAGGTAGCATTGTCTTACTGCTGGTACTTAGAGCATTGTCAACAGTATTCTTTCAATATCCAAACCAACAGGCAAATATCCTGTATAAAAACTATACTAATCATTTTTTCGCTATGCCCATACCGTCGAAGATGACTAATAATACTTGCATTCAGAAATATTAAATATAAACATTCTTTTGATATGCCCAAACCATCTCTCTCATGATTCATCAAATACAATGCAACGGTATTGTAACAAAACCGTCATTCGAATGAAACGTGACATCTTGTACTATATTCAAACTACCGATCGAATATCCCCTATAAAAACTATACTAATCATTAGGTATCTCGCTATGTCCATACCATCGAAATTGACTAATAATATGCTTCCACTTTTAAGTCGGCTAAACAGTGATTTAGATTGCGAAATTTTAAACATTTATAACATTCTTTTGATATGTCCAGAACGATCCCTCTAATGAATTTATCAAATACAATGCAACGGTATTGCAACAAAACCGTCATTCAAATGAAATGTGACATTTTCTTGTACTATATCGTAACCAACGATCAAATATCCTCTATAGGTAAAAACTACCTATACTGATCATTATTTCGCTATGACCATATCATCGAAATTGACTAATATTCTTCCACTTTAAAGGTTGGGCCACATATATCCGCACCGAGCCCGCACCGCGTCCGAGCCAGCATGGCTGGCCAATGGCCATGCTGTCTCTGCAAGGCTGGCCAATAGCCATGGCGGCTCGGATGCGGTGTGGGCTCGGTGCGGATAATATGTGTGTACATTACAACATACGTCTATACACCAGGGCCGTCTTAAGCATACACGGCGCCGGGTGCAAGACTCATCTTTGCGCCCCCTTTTGTCAGAAGATTATATAGGTACGCTAAAATTAAAACTAATTATGTTTGCTTCTTTATTTATAATACTTTAAAAAACATGGTTTCAGTATTCAAAAAAGAACAATCTCTTAACACTATACTCAGGTATATCAAAGTCTACTTTTTTTTGGTTTTTAAGTTGGCAAAGGTTTTTATTACTACGGTGATATGGTTCATCCCAGATAGCACAAGTACGTTTTATGGACATCCAATGGACGTACATATGTGTACATTGGAACGTCCAATGGACGTCCCTCTAAGGTACAATGGACATCCGATGGACGTCCAACGAACGTCCAGAGTGCACAAAATTGGACGTCCATAGAACGTCCGCTACAAACGTACAGTGTACGTTGTTGAAGCTTTCAGTGTACATCTCATGTACCGGGTGTCCCAATAAGAATGGCTCTCGACCATATCTCAGGAACCGTTTATAGTACAGCTTTGGGAAAAAAAATTTTATAACAAAAGTTACCTCGAGAAAAGCCTGGAAATTATTTTCATATTTGTAAGTCCACCGCTAGAGGGCGTAATTGAATGTCAAAAATTTTAAAATCAAAATTTTACAAAATTTACATAATGAAAGGGCACTAAAAATCCAATCATCGTATTCTTCGCAAAATTCTGAGAATATTTGATTTCACAAGTGTAACTCTACCTTTGCAAATAAGAGGTGGGGGTGAGTGGGAACCTTGTTATGAAAAATGGCTGTAAGTCCGGTTCTGCTTAATCGATTTTTGAAAACTTGGTCTCGTTGAAAACAGATCTTTTTCGTTAATGTAAAAGTTATAATTACAAAACAGCCTAATAAGTAATATGCCAGCTAGGGGGCGCTATTTTATGTTTTTCAGAAATCTAGTTTTCTTTGGAAAATATTAAACACAAGTATGCACTTTTAACCCTGTATTACAAAATTAGACCAAATTATCAACAGAATATCGAAAACCGCATGTCGATACCTTTTGTCTATCTCGAGATATCTTAAGAAACGTGTTAATTTTTAAACATAACTGATGATGTCTCCTGTAAACGAAGTTACGGAAATCAAAGTGGAAACAAGTAGTGTGCTGTGAAAAAAATTAAAGGGTGACACTTGCGGAATGCCGACAGAAGTGAATACTTATTATAGATTCGATTATATTCTTTTGATTCAATTAGATTCCATTCGATTAGATTTAATTTTATTTAATATATATATTATATCTATAATTTAATATAAATATATAATATATACCTAATTTAATACATAATATTATATACTAGTGATTTTACCCGTTAAAATTAGGATTAATAAGATATAAAGATACATAAAGCTTTAAATTATTATTTTTCTTAATAATGTAACCGATATTTTTTAATTTAAAAATTTAATTACTGATGAAGTATAGTAAATACTTCGTGTAAATTTTAATCGTAAATAATGCATGGAAGAGTTCATTTATTTCTAGATACTCTCATTAAAGGGGAGTCCGTTATACAAAAGTGACTTTTTTAAATTTGTTGATTACATTATTCCTTTCAACCGACCTTTCCTTAAATTGTATTTTTAAACATCCTATTCATTTTATATAATAACAATTAAATTCACTATCAAATTTGAAGTAAAAATTCTTTTGAAAGTTTGCTAATTCTAAAATTAATGGTTAAAATCACTAGTACAGTTTGTCAAACGTAACAAAAAGTTTAAAAATTTCGGCGATTGTAAGATTTTCAAACTCGTTTGACAAACCATATATATTATGTATTAAATTGGGTATATTTTAAATATATTAAATTATAAGCATAATGATAATAAATAAAATTAAATCCAATTAAATGGAATCGAATTGAATCGAACCGAATATAATTGAATCTATGAGAAATATTCACTTCTGTCGGCACTCCGCAAGTGTCCCGCTCTAATTTGTTTCCATAGCACACTATCTGATTTCACTTTGATTTCCTTAACTTCGTTTACCGGTGACACTATCAATTTGTTTACAATTTATACATTTCTTAAGATATCTCGAGATAGAAAAAAGGTATCGACATGCGGTTTTCAATATTCTGTTGATATTTTGGTCTAATTTTGTAACACATATATAACATATAAATCTAATCCATACATTGCAAATTTCTAGTACCGATCATAGGCGTCCGTTTTGGGTAGGGCAACGGTTATTTTATCGCATAACTTTTATGCATTTCTGACACTGGATTATTAAATTGTGAAGTATTCTAGTACTAAAAGGTACTCTTGTTTTAAATCGGTAGGACACACCGTTTTCTAGAAAAATCGATTTGAAAATTTTTCACTTTCTGAATTACAAAAAAAAATTTCAAAAAAAAAACTGTTTAGAAAGACGAAAACTCGTACATTTATTTATATTCCAGAGATAAATCGATTTCATTAATTGCGAATTTCTAGTACTGGTCATAGGCGTCCGTTTTGGGTAGGTCAACAGTTATTTTATAGCATAATGTTTTTGTCTTGAATTTTCGAGCATTTTTGACACTAGATTATTAAATTATGAGGTATTCGAGTACAAAAAGTTACTCTTACTTTATGTTGGTAAAATACTTCGTTTTTTGTTGTAAAGTCCTTTCAATTTTTTTTTCAAATTACAAAAACGAAAAACTTTCAAATCGATTTTTCTAGAAAACGGTGCATCCTACCGACTTAAAGCAAGAGTACCTTTTAGTACTAGAATCCCTCACAATTTAATAATCCGGTGTCAAAATGCATAAAAGTTAAGGACAAAAAAGTTATACGATAAAATACCCGTTGCTCTACCCAAAACGGACGCCTATGACCGGTACTATAAATTTGCAATCGATGGAATCGATTCATCTCTGAAAAGTAAATATGCATACCAATTTTCGTTTTTCTAAATAGAAGCCTTCTGGAGGTATTTAAGAAAAACTAATTTCATGACGCCATCTTCAAAGAGCTCTAGCTCCCTTCAGAAGCATTTTCGAACTAGGTGAATTGGGTTAAATTGTCTTAAAATTATCTGAGGAATCTCCTGTCTTCGTTTGTCGGTAGAGTTTCTGGACACCCTGTATATTGTTTAAACGATCTGTAAATTTCGCCAGTTCTAAGTGCTTATACTTGGAAGAGCTGTAGTTAAAAGGACTTGAACGAGTCTCTAATCACGAGTGAAACACAAAAAAATTCATTGTCACTCGACATTCAAAATAGTGTAAGCGTCACCTTCTGGAAATTATTGTCGGAATAATCTAAATGGGTTTCATATTTCATTTGCATATCGTAGGTGTAGTATTAATAGCCTTTGTAAAAAATGCCGAAAGTGCACTTGTACTCGTATATGTTTGGTATTTGTTATTTTTATTTTTTTAAGGACAAGAAGCGCAAGTTTGAGCCTAGCAAGTGTTCGGCTTGCGCCCCTAGGACATGGCGCCCGGGTGCCTCGCACCCCTTGCATCCCCGGGTTGAGACGGCCCTGACTATATACATCTGTTCGCGACTAAAATTTATAAGCGCGGTGATAATATTTTGGTCGGGTTAAAGTTTAAAATAAAAATGCCCCTCTCCATTTTTAGCGTTCCGTTTTGTTTACTCCGTTGGTTTACCCATGACACTTTGGATCAACAAAGGCTGCGACTACCTTAGAAAGTTTAAAACATTCCACAAAATTATTGATAACAATTATACAAATACAAACATTAGATATAAGGAACAGACCGAGAATACACCAAGCGTATTACTAAAGACGTACTGACAACGGCTACAAAGCTTAATTTAAAAAGTGGTCCCTGTATTCAGTCTATTTTAAAATTAACTTAGTCATAGTCGGCGCGCGGTGAGGAGGTTTGGTAGTTATAATGCCATATTGTACGAGAATTCAAGAAAAGTGTAAATTTTTTTCTAAATGTCCCGAGTTTTCTTATTTCCATTGCTGTTTTTCTTTGCCCGCTCTACTATAATCTAGGACCTGGGACATCCCCTTTTCCTGCTTATGTTTGGTTTCTATTTTCAAGTTTTTATCGGTATTTTGACTCGTCCATTCTTCGCATATGTCAATAAAATATATATCCACATATATGTAGGTAATTTAATATTCTTAATATCTATATATAGGCTATTGATTATGTACAATAGAAAGGAACTACAACGTTAACGGGGTTTTATTATTTCATATGGTCAATGAATCTCTATATATGAAAAAACCGCGGAGTGCTACCATTTACAGGGGTGCGTTTTTGAGAAATGGGTGAATTAGTCCCTGGGCACAGGTTATATTAGGGTGAGTTGCACTTGTGGTACAAACACGTCTACATAAAAATTGTTCCTGGTTAAATTTCCTATCTAAATATAACTTTTTAAAGTCAAAGATACTTTTTTTACAAAAATATATTCAAAAGAAAAAGCACAACGGAACCCAAAAGAAAGAAATGTTGTTTTTGTCCCATAACTTTTGTCCACGGGGATATAGGTATAGACATTGCTTTACAGAAAAAAACTTACATATTTTGTCTTTAAAATGATGTTTAGTAGAGGTCATTAGGATTTAAATTTTTCGAAATATGATTTTTCAAAGTTCGCCACTCACAGCAATTTTGGGCAATTTTCCTTGTTATTTCGCAAATATTGTTCTGTAACTTTTTTCTACGTAACTTTAGGCATATGCAATTGTACATGTAAGAGAAATAGAAATCAATTACCTTTAAAATGTTCTACTGTATAATGTTGTACGACTTCTTTTAAAGAGGTTATCTTTTTCAAGACTTTATACTTTTAACGAGTTTTTATATTTTTTACGATTATTTTTTAATTTCCCATTATAACTTTTTTTTCTACTTTTAGGTATATATTATACAATAAAAAAGAAAGCTTATTCTGTTTACTTTAAAATGGCGTGTTATAAAAAATTCTAGGATTATTTTTGAATAAGATATGCTTTTTCAAAATGTAATAAGTACTTGTAACGATTTTTGATTTTAGGATTATTTTTTAAAATCCTCAAACTTTTTTATGTGATTGTGTTATGATTGAATCTTATTTTTTATGTAATACTTTGGATCCACTTGACTCGGCCGGGCAAACTTCAAAATATGGATTAATTCCAATATTTACTGTCAAAGCTCCTGCACCACAAGCTTTGCTTGAAAAAATAGCATGTAAAGGTACCAAAGGATGTACAAAAAACTACGGTTGTAGGAAGATAGGAATTAGTTGTTCAATATTCTGCAAAGGGTGCATGTGCATGGGTACTAATTGTGGGAACTCTAAGATAACTGAGGTGTCAGAGGAAGATATTGAAGCTAATGCTAACGAAGAGATGGACTTTGATTTTGAATTTTTTTTAAATTTAAATGTAGATGATACACCATTTTAAAGAACAGAAAGTAAGCCCTCTTTATTGAGCAATATATCGTATATTCATGTACAAGAAAAAAAAGTTATAATGAGAAATTTCAAAAATAATCGTAAAAAATGTAAAAAATATTATTTTTTATATTAGGTATTATACAATATATAATATATAATATAATATTATTATATACTTAATGTATAATATATTATATAAAAATATTATTTTATTTTTATATTATATTATAAAAAATCGTTAAAAGTATAAAACCTTGTAAAACCATAATCTCTTAAAAAAATATGGTACAACGTTATACAGTAGACCATTTTAAAGGTAATTGATTTCTGTTCCTATTACGTGTACTATTGCATATACCTAAAGTTACGTATAAAAAAGTTACAGAACAATATTTGCGAAATAACAAGGAAAATTGCCCAAAATTGCTGGGAGAGGCGAATTTTGAAAAATCATATTTCGAAAACTAGAAATCCTAATTACCTCTACTAAACAACATTTTAAAGAAGAAATATGTAGGTTCTTTTTCTGTAAAGCAATGTCTATACCTATATCCTCGTGGACAAAAGTTGTTGGACAAAAATCAAAATTTCTTTCTTTTGGCTCTCTTTCTGCTTTTTCTTTTGAATATATTTTTGTAAAAAAGTACCATTGACTTTAAAAAGTGATATTTAGATAGGAAATTTAACCAGGAACAATTTTTATGTAGATATGTTTGTACCAAAAGTGCATAGAACTCACCCTAATGTAACCTATGCCCAGGGACTAATTCACCCATTTCTCGAAAACGCACCCCTTTAAATGGTAGCACTCCGCGGTTTTTTCATATATAGATGTCCATTGACCATATCAAATAATAAAACCCCGTTAACGTTGTAGTTCCTTTTAGCTATCTTATTTTGAATATAATCAGTAGCCTAATACTTTATTTATTTAAAATTATAATTAACAGTTATATTTGAACAGTTTTGAAAGGTAATTGCTGGTAAGGTTTGCTTCAACACATTTTGTCTAACAACAATAATTGAGTTTGTATTGTGCATGTTACCATGGAAACGGCGATCATATGTTGGAAAACCGGCGGAGAACGCGTGAGAAGAAATATTTCTCACTGTAATGGCCGACTTTTCTCACTGCGTGAGAAATTGTTCGTTTGAATGTATGTGAATAGTGAGAGAAGTTGCACATTGTATATCATCTATAGAAAGATTATTTATTATTTCCTAAATAAAAGTGTCTTTTTAAATCATTTTAACTAATATTTTATTGATATCTTCGCCTAAATATTTGCTAACCTGTTTTTTGTTGTTCACTGTGACAAGTTGTAAAACATTAATTGTCATTAATGTCACTGAATGTATTTTTGCGTGCATCTAACATAAAATACTTGACGACGGGAAATTATCAAAAATTATCGGGTATAATATCACAAGAGCAGGGCCGCGTTTAGGTAAATTGACGCCCTAGGCAATTCTCTAGTAGCCGCCCCTCAAACATGTACCATTTTTGCGAAACAAAAAATTGCAGAAATTTTTATTTAAATAAAAATACACTAAAAATGGATATAAACTGTTTACGATGTTTATATGTATACTTATAACAGAAAAAATTGTCATTCCAGTTCGATCACATCAAAGACATCATTTCAAAAAGAGACTTTTCAAAAAAAAAATTTTCTTGATAAAATCGACAAATTGTTATAACACGTTCTTAGGTCATACTTGATGGGAAGTTATTTTTAATTCTTGACATTTTCGAAAATGACCTTTCAGCGGACACGTTGGCAACTGGGATGCACAAATAAATGTGCAAAGCAATGTCAAAATTAGGGAAAATATCTTTCAATCCACTTAGTGCAGTCACTGCAGGTTTTCACCTCCGATTTCATTGAACCTCCATCGATTTTCATGAAAATTGGTGAGCAGTTAGAGGATACCTCAAGGAATAAAGGTGATATGATTTTAACTTGCGCTTTTACCGTGGTGGTGGATGCCATCCCTTCTCGGGAGTGAATTTAATAATACCATAAATCGATAGAGAGACAAATTCTAAGCAAAATTTGTTATATAAAGTTATTAATATAAATCAAGACTATTTGAGTTATTCAAAAATTTTATTTTTTCGAAAAAATGCATGTTTTAAAGCTGTTTTTCACGTATAACTCAAAAATTATAAGCTTTTACAAACAAGTTATTATTACCAAAATTGAATATAATGAAAAGCTGGATAAACTCCTCATTTAAAGAATTAAACTAATTGAATGTATATTTTTTTCGACGAGTACTCAACTCAAGTATTCAAGCTTAAATAACGGGAAAACGATGCATTTTATAAAATATACCTGCTAAGCACTTGTCAAAGTACTTCGAAGTACCTATCAAATGAGCTGCAGTAGAAGTTAACAGCATCACAATTAAGCAAGTTATGATAAAAATAAGACAATCCTTTAGAACTTTTTAGGAAAAAGTGAAAAATAAAACATACGCCATTTCCACAAAAATTAAAATTTATAGTAATCCTTAGAAGAATTTCTTTATATTAGCATAAGTAATGATGTCAACAATTTTGAACGGTTTAGAATGCATATTTTTGAAAAAAAGATGTAATTTAAAAAAAATCTGAATTTTTAAGGTTATCCTAATTTTCGTTTTCTTTTGATAATACATAACTCCAAAAACACTCAATATACGTAAAAAGTGATATATGTATAACGAAATTTTAGTTTTTTCTGTATCAAATATTTTACCTTTTTACTATTTCTCTAGGGTAAAAAATAACCGAGATAGAAACGTTTAAAGCTTAAATTTTGCTGCGAGAACCATGTAACCGGGGCCATTTAACCTTTTATTTTTAAAAAAGTAAAGGGTTCAAAAGATTAAATTTAACGTGGTTTAATAGCCATTAAAATTAACTTTCAAATAGTTTTTAGGCAAACCTGATATCGTAAAAATTAACGGAGTTATTAAAAAAAACAATAACTTTTTTGGATAAATTTTTAAAAGATAAATTTTGAAAAATATTTAATGCATAAATTTTAATGCTATCAACTTGTTCGGGGGCTCATTTGATAGATATTTCTAAGTACTTTAACAACTGTTTAAAAGAAGGTTATGTTTTATATAAAATGCATCATTTTCCCGTTATTTAAGCTTGAATACTTAGATTTGGGTACTCGCCGAAAAAAATATACCTACATTCAATTACCTATAACTCACTTTTAGATAACATTAAAACGGTTATCCAGTAAGGAGTTTATTTCATTTTTTATTAGCTTCAACTTCGGTAATAATAACTTTTTTGTAAAATCTTATAGTTTTTGAGTTATTTATGAAAAATCGGTTAAAAACATGCATTTTTCTCACGAAAAATTAAACAATTTGTGTAATAAAATTTTAATAACTTTATGTAACAAATTTTGCTTAGAATTTGTTCCTCTATCGAATTCGGGGGATATTTTTAATAAAATAATTTTCACCCCCGAGAAGGGCACAACCCCAGGGTAAAAGCGCAAGTTGACACCATGTCACCTTTGTTCCTTGAGATATCCTCTAACCACTCACCAATTTTCATGAAAATCGATGGAGGTTCAACGAAATCGGAGGTAGCTCATATCCACCTTCAGTGACTGCACTAACTCTTCTTTTCAATATTAAGATATGTAAATTAATGATTTTATTGTGGTATTCAAATGACTCTTTAAGTGAATGCATTCATGTATGCATGATGTATCTTGGTCGTCTTTATTTTGTATCAGATTTTCAGCTTCTTTAATAATTTCTTCATTGTTTAATTTTGGCAAATCTGTTAATAACACGAAAACGTTGATAAATAAGTCGATAAGATTAAAGACGTATATTCAGGTCTCTTATCAGAGTGTCGATTATAATATAGAATGTGTGGAATCTTTTTTCTTTCTTATTTCTTTATATGTTTTATTTGAGCACAATTTTTTGGCTTCCTTGCGGTAAAGTAATTTGAAAGAACTTCATACTCTTTATAAGACAGAACCCAGATCCATAATTTTTATATACAAATATTTTTCGTATAGTATTTTTGCCGCCCTCTCATAATGTGCCGCCCTAGGCAACTGCCTATATTGCCTAATGGATAAAGCTGCCCTGCACAAGAGAGTGAGAATAAATTGACAATAATGCGACAGTTTTTTGAAAATTTGTTGTCTGCCAATAGACACGAGAGCCCGCAGGGCTCGAGTGGCTATTGCCCAATGATAACAAATTTGAGAAAAAACGAAGCATTATTTTTTTATTTAAAAACTAATATACACTTGTTTATCCATAATTTCCATATTGAACAATTATCGACAGATGATTATAACACCCAATCAGATCCCGTATAACGTTTGAGCGACTATAATACCATACTGTCGGTGTGCGCATGCGCCCGGGAAAATAAAAATTCACCTTCGTGTCTAATGAAGTATAACTTAAAAAAACATTTTAAAAAATGAGTTTGTACGACTCATAGAACCCAGAATAATTTTATTTTTAATGCCCGGGGAAATATTGTTTTAGGCAGCGGCTTTTGTCAAAAAAGGTCAATTTCATATCCATAAGCTGAAATGTATTTTTGTTGATAGATTATAATGCTAGTAGGTAAGCTCTGTTTAAAAGTTAACCAAAAATTTTGCATGGCAACCTATTTATGTTTAACAAATTTTAAACAAGATATAAAAAAATTGCTTTTATCGCTTCGAAATCACTTTTTTATTATTTGGGTCATTTTAAGACAAAAAAAAAGGTACCTACCTATTAATGGATTTTTTCATAAAATGCTTACATGAAAAGAAAAATTCAAATAGATAACTAAAGATACCGAAAAAGGTCAACTTTTTGGTATAGGTTGGACCTCGAATTAAAAAAAAAAACAAAAAATATGAGATGAAAACCCAGTTAAGTATTTCAAGAAGCGTAATTTCATTTTGATTTTGTATGGAATAAGAAAGTTTATTTATTATTTACTCAAAACCGGTAAAATTGGCTTTTATGAATTTTGAATTGTTTATCTGCATTTTAAGCCCAATTCCAAGGACCAGGTTGAAGTTCGTGTTGAAGTGCGCTTCACCAGTTTAATCGTCGGCAAAAAGAGATAGAAAATATATAATAGTGAAAAGGAAGAGAGCACAGTTTGGATCCAACAGTACTGTAAAATTAATAAATATTTACTTTTATGCTAAAATCAGTCAGACTGTTACGTTGGAATGTCCACGAGTTACTTTACGCAAAGATCCCTAGGTTCGAAATTAAATTATAGAAAATAACTTTCGATTACAGAAAATTACCCCTATTAAAAATATGCAAGTGTAGCTTAAAACAAAGTTTTTATTTGGATGTTATCCGAAGAATGTTACAAACTCGATATTGATACATATGTTATGATCCCTTTTAGGCTGACAGTGGATACAGGAAGTAGCAATAAGGGGTGAAACCGATTTCGTTGAACCTCCATTGACTTGCATGAAAATTGGTGAGTAGTTAGAGCATACCTCAAGAAATAAAATGACATGGTGCCAACTTGCGCTTTTACCTTGGGGTGTGGACGCCACCCCTTATCGGAGGTGAAAATTATTTTATTAAAAATAACCCCACAAATCGATAAAGGGATAAATTTTAAGCAAAACTTGTTATATCAAGTTATTAAAATAAATCAATACTTTTTGAGTTATTAAAGATCTAAGATTTGAATTTTTTGTGAAAAAATGTATGGTGTAAAGCGGTTTTTCATAAATAATTCAAAAACTTGAAGTTTTCACAAAATAGTTATGATTACCACAATTGAAGATAATAAAAAATTGAATAGATTCCTTACTTGAAGAAACTTTCAGAATTAATTAAAAGTGAGTTATAGGTAGGGTTACCATACGTCCGGATTTCGTCCGGACAGTCCGGATTTGAAAGACATGTCGGAATTGGCGTCCGAATATGAGAAATGTCCGGGTTTTTTCTTTACTAAAAAAAAAATGGAAAACACTTGGCCCAACGGTGGGAAATTTCATTCTGAGCAGCACCTAGTTAAGTTGGTCGCACTGCTTGTCATGTTAATACATAGGTGTATATGTATTTTAAACTGGCAGAGATTTTCGATGTTAGTTGCACATTGTAGCGTAACAGCTGTACTTTTAATTGTGCCATATCCATTTCGAATGTATGTATAATCTAGAGGTAGCAACACAGTCAAATTCACATTTTACATTTTCTACAACCCCTTGGACTACCCCTGTCCGGATTTGGGCTTAATAACTTATGGTAACCCTAGTTATAGGTGATTGAATGTAGGTATATTTTTTTCGGCTAGTACTCAAATCTAAGTATTCAAATTTATTGTAAATAACGGGAAAACACTAATAAGACCAGTGCTAACATATGGCTCAGAAACTTTGGTCACTTACGCAGAATGACCAAGAACTGCTCCAAGGTTTTGAGCGAAAAATCCTAAGACAAATATATGGAGGAATAAAAGAACAAGGTTTGTGGCGCAGGCGTTACAACTTTTAGTTGTATAGAAGTTTTGGAGCATCTGACGTTGTAAAATTCATTAAGGTAGCACGCTTTAGATGGATAGGTCATGTAATCAGGCGAGAGGAAGATGCCATAGTCAGAACAGTTTTTGATCGAAAAGGGCCGATAGGACAACGAGCAAGAGGAAGACCGAGACTTAGGTACCAAGACAACCTAGAAAATTATTTGAAATCTATGGGAATTAGAGCATGGAGAAGAGTTGCCAGAGACAGGGGCAAATGGAGGATTGTTCTGAAGAAGGCTTTGGCTCATAAAGAGCTGTGTCGCCACTGATGATGATGATGCTGAAATACTTGTCAAAGTACTTAAGAATACCTATCAAGTGAGCTCCAGATGAAGTTGATAGCATCAAAGCTAAGCAAGTTATGATGAAAATAAGAGAACCTTTTCGAATTTTTTAGGAAAAAGTGAAAACTAAAACATACTTTCGCTATTTTCACATGAATTAAAATTTATAATAGGCCCTATAAGACTTTCTTTATTTTATCATAAATAATAACCTCAAAAATTTTGACCGGTTTAGAAAGCATATTTTTGAAAAATCGATTTGAAATTGATTTAAAAATTGAATTAAAAAAATCATGTTTTAAAATTTTCGTAAATTTCATTTTTTTTTTGATAATAACTCAAAAAATAATCGATATACGTAATAATGATACAAAACCAAATTTTAGTTTTTTCATTAGCAAATATTTTATTATTCTAGTACTCAAATTCCAGTACTCAAATCTAAGTATTCAAGCTTAAATACCAAAATAAACGATGCATTTTATGATATACAATGACATATTATACTTACTAACTTGTCAAAGTACTCAGAAATATCTATCAAATGAGCATCCGGATGAGTTGATAGCATTAAAATTTAGGCTCCAAAAATTTTTCAAAATTTATGCTTAATTTTTAGTGATAGGTATCAAGTTTAGCTAAAAATCTGATATCACAGTCTATTTTTTAAAGATAAAAGGTTAAGAGGAAACAGTAGCGATCAACAGGTATAGCGAAAACGCGTTCCAAGATTGCTAAAAATTTTTATTTCATTAGCAGTTCCAAAATGACACAGCATCGGATAAAAAAGTTTATTTAAAGAAAGTGTATTTTTTTGTTCTTCTTAATGGCGGTACAGGCTCGTTTTTTTAATATTGTATTTAATTACAGAGTAATTTCCACATATTAATATATTTTTCAAATTGGGCTCTGTACCGTCATTCTTTATTATATTGCGAATACCTGTGCCAAATATCTCGAAAAATATTCAAAATAACAGCCGTAATCTTGGAACGTGTTTTGGCTACCTGTTGATCGCTACTGTATCACCTTAACAACTAGCCCCGGTTACATGGTTTTCGTAGTAAAATTTTATGTTTTAAACGTTTTTATCTCGGTTATTTTTTGTCCTACAAAAATAATAAAAAAAGTAAAATATTTGCTAAAGGAAAAACTTAAATTTGGTTTTCTATCATTTTTTATTTTATATATTCTATCATTTTTACGTAGGTATATCGATTATTATTTTTTATTTTTATTAGCAAATCAAAATGAAATTCACGAAAATTTGAAAAATTATGACTTTTTTAAATATGCTTTCTAAACCGGTCAAAATTTGTGAGGTTGTTACTTACGCTAAAATAAAGAAAGTCTTATAGGAACTACTACAAATTTTAATTTTTGTGGAAATAGCGTATGTGTTGTTTTTCATTTTTTCCTAAAACATTTGAAAGGTTTCTCTTATTTTCATCATAACTTGTTTAGTTTTGATGCTATCAACTTCATATGAAGCTCACTTGATAGGTATTCTCGAGTACTTTGACAAGCTTTTAGTAAGTATTGATGTGATCTTGATTATTGATATGAGATAATATTCTTATATGTCATTTAATTTAATCAATGCATTAATAATAATCTAATTAATTTACCAGATCACATATCAATATGTTTTCAATCTCAGGGCTTTTTATAAAATTAATTACTTACTTACGTGGCTTCTAAGTATTTCTCAATGGTTCCTAATCGGGATAGGAAAGAAAAGAGTAAAATAATACACACATATGGGTTACAATTATAATCAAAATATTGTTTATTTTATTTAAATGGCAATCACTGCTTAATATTTGCTATATCTTATTATTCTTAAACATAACATTTACACATGGGAATCTTATTTCCTTTTGGTTTCCAATTGAAAGTTTTTATTAACATTTAACTATTATGATTTATTAGCAACAATTTTATTTAAGTTTGATGAAGCTTTTCTGATATTATTGATTATGTTCTTCAATTTTAAATGTGGTATTTAATACGAAAAACCCATACATTCATGTCCAAACAAATGAGACTGACCTTTTTCTGGTGAACTGAGAATGTCTTCACACAAGACCCGTTTCCTGCTATCCTTGGCTGCGATCAAAACCTCGTCCTGGCTTCCAGTAATGTTCTCCCTTGAAATTAGCTCGTATAGCTCTCGTTCCTGCTTCTGTCGTGATGCTGTGTTCTACCTTTTTCGAAACTGCAATCAGCTACCGGGAACTCTTGGCTCAAGGAGGTTCTTTACTCTCAACCTGGCCTACCTCTCGTTCCACGATAGATACTCCACACTCACGGAACTACACCGGCTTTCTCACTCTCCGTACACTACCGTCTACTACTGGACTTCACTTCTCGACAGCTCAAAACATTCTGATCTATCTTTTTCATTCATTCCCCTACTTTCTAAATATCCCTTCCAGATTCACAAATCAACCTTCCACCACCAACTCTCATTCGCAGTATTCCTCAAAACCAATTTTTAATCTTTCTAAATATGCTTAATGGATTTCAAAAAAAAATAGTTAATTCCCATTCTAAAATTACTTTCTACTATTTACAAAATTTAATGACCTATTATCTACTTCAACTGAGTCTTATTTAGCATAGCCTAATGATCGAACCTTCCGCGAACAACGATAATGACCTATTATTTATTTCAACTGAGTCTTATTTAGCATAGGCTAATGATCGAACCTTCCGCGAACAACGATAATGGTACGCGCCATTCACTTTGTTTATTCTCGGCGCATTGTCCCGAGTTTCGTAAGCTTCTTCTAATCACTTCTTAAAACTAAATATAACAATTTGTTGTATACAGGTTGTTCTAAATTTATATGCCCGTGGTTGAGAAAATTGAAAATATTTTATATTAAATTGAATTCTGTTTATAATTATCAAAATTTAATTTTCATATCAAATAGAAATATAACAGTATATTTTGTAAAAGGCATTGTTTTCCCTTTATTAAAGTTTAAATATTTAGATTTGAGTACTAGCCGAAAAAAATATACATTCAATCACCTATTATTTCAATAATCACTTTTAATTATTTCTAAAAAGTTTTTCAAGTAAGGAATCTATTCGATTTTTTATTATCTTCAATTTTGGTAATCATAACTTTTTTGGTAAAACTTTTATTTATATTTGAAAAATAGTGCAGATTTTGCACATTTTTTTTTTTTCACGAAAAAGTCAAATCTTTGATCTTAAATAACTTAAAATAAGGTATTGATTTATTTTGAATAACTTGATTTAACAAATTTTATTTAAAATTTGTCCCTCTATCGATTTGATGAGTTGTGAGTCCCACCCCCAGGGTAAAAGCGCAAGTTGGCACTATGTAAATTTTGTTCCTTGAGGTATGGACGCAGAGATACAATGGACGCATTTCACAGGTCAAACTCCATATTACTTATGACGATGATTTTTCGTCTCTATCTCTTAGTCTATTGTATTACCTCGAAGTAGATGGTATTTAGATCCTCGAATTATATGGACGAAGACGAAGTATTCTGTTTTTCTCCTTTTTATAATGTTTATGAGCAGACGTTCTGAATTCATCATTTTAAGATCATCATTATTTGAAGTGTGCGAAAACCACGATGTTTTCATGGTTTTCGCACACAATTTGAATGCTTCAATTTGTTAAGCATGGTGGTTTTTCATGTCCATGTCTCCAAATCATATAATAGGATAGACCACACATAACATTTTTCAGGATTTTCTTGCGAAGATTCATCGACAGGATTCTGTTGGATAAAACGGGTTTCCAGGTCATAAACGCCTTACGTGTACGTGTTATTTCGATCCTGGTTCTTACTCTCACATCAGTCACAATTTACATTTAACCAGCTGATATTGTTGATTACTTTTCCGCCGTCTTACTTCCTCTTGTCGGTTATTTAAAGCCTTCCTAAAGATTTATTCGAGTATAGATTAAAAAGACTGGGTGACAACACACAAACATGTGGTATTCCACGTTTGACGGGTAGTTTTTCAGTACGACTATTTACGATTTGGATAGGGGCTACTTGATTGTAATATGTATAAGTATTTTAGCGGTCTTTAGTGGTCAAGTTCTGCTGTCCGTAGGCAATCAAAAAGTGTATCGTGTTCATGATACGTCGTGGTCAAATGCCTTCTCGAAGTCGATGAAACAAACATAAACGTTCTTTCGGAACTCACATGTTTTTTGTAAGAGACGCGCGTACAAAATAGTGCCTCTCCAGGTCCAGATGATTTCTTAATCCAAATTGCTTATTACCCATTCTACTTTCGCACAAAAGGAATACTAGTTTTGTATAATTCGTAAAAGTATTCTTAAGTATGTGGCTCATCCAGTGATATATCATTGCTTCACAAGTCAAACGGTGTAAGTCAAGTTCTCCCTAAAAATGACTATGAGATGTAACACCAAAAAATACACCAATGGCAAAGTTTAGCCTTGTTTCTATTTATAAATATAATATGTACTTATATTATGATCAATAAAGACGGTTTATTTATTTTTAATGGCTTCTCATTGTTCTGCAACTATTTTCACAAACATCTTATTATCTCTTCTCAAACATTTATTGACTTACACCGATTGGCTTCTGAGTCATCCATATATCACTGGGCTTATCAAACTCATTAGTCTAAAATCACTACATTTTGATGGGCTTGCTTTTCTTTGGTAATGTTATAAACAGAGACTCCAATAAATCATCTGGTATTTTTCTTTCGTTGTAAATTTTGTTAAAAGTGATTAAGTATGTTGTCCTCGACCAAAGGTAGCTCAGTAGCTCAGCAGTTTATAATGACAGATTATATATAAAAAAACATTTATATAAAAACTTTATTATAAAATGAGTATTATAAAAATAAATAAAGTTAATTAACATTAAATACTGCTAATTATTGGACGGATATTGTATAAAAAATAGTACAGTTGTTGTCTGGTGCGCTAGACGTATGACTCAAGATAGCGATACATACAACAATCCTTGAGAACAATTAGTTGGGATAAATAATACAGAAAAAAATACAACAATGTAAGGTGAAATTCATGTTATTTTTAACTTGCATTAGTCATATGAGAGTACAAATAATTACGTTAATAAAACTCTAACACGTATATACAATAGAATCATCTGTACCCCGAGGAAGTTTTAATAAGAAATTATTAAACTGGGGAACAATGTAAAACATAATTTCTGTAGATTATGACTTTTGAGCTGTTTTATAGTTCATTAGTGACTAGTTTTCCTTAAAACTGTGGCTAGTTCCTTCTACCACGTCAAAATAAAAAAATCAAAAATTTTCGAGTACAGAATTATGCTGAATTTTTTTTTTCCGGCAACCGGCAACTCTTAGGGCCGGTTGTTCGAACGCTAATCAAAAATGATCGTTATCAAATATTTAATTACTGTCACAACTGTCAATGTCAAGTTTGATTGGGTTGCTGAAAACACAATTATTGATTACAATTATGAAATTAGTTAATCAATTATGTTAATAAATTGTTATGTTAATTGATTAACTAATCTCATAATTATAATCAACTACGTTTTCAGCAACCCAACCAAAGTTGACATTGACAGTTGTGACAGTAATTAAATATTTGATAATGATCATTTTTGATTAGCGTTCGAACGCTTATAAAAAATGATCATTATCAAATATTTAATTACTGTCACAACTGTCAATGTCAACTTTGATTGGGTTGCTGAAAACATAATTATTGATTACAATTATGAAATTAGTTAATCAATTATGTTAATAATTGTTATGTTAATTGATTAACAAATCTCATAATTATAATCAATTATGTTTTCAGCAACCCAACCAAAGTTGACATTGACAGTTGTGACAGTAATTAAATATTTGATAGTGATCATTGTTGATTAGCGTTCGAACAACCGGCCCTTAGAGACCTTCCAACTGATTTTTACACATAGGCACCTTGTTAATTTCCCGCAAAATCTTGGTGCAGTCTGCAGTCAGTGATCAGTATAGCCCGATTAGGGAACACAAAATTTTACGAAAACCTCCAAAAAAATAAAGGAAGGATGAAAATTTGGGAATAGGTAGTTGAAATTGTCTATTATTATATAAGAAAATGTTTACAATTCTACATCCCCTCCATTTTACAAAAATTTGGAAATACGGGGTGAAATATTTTCTGGTGAGTGAAAAAATATACGTTCAAAATAGGCCCGGAATTGGATAAAATTACTAATTCTAAGCAACTTTTGTTCTATAGAGTTTTTTCACTAAGTCAATACTTCTCGAGTTATTTGCGAGTGAATATGTTCATTTTTAACAAAAAAAAACATGTTTCTGGACGGTTTTTCGCAGATAACTCAAAAAGTAAGTACTCTAGCGAAAAAAATATTCTTAGTAAAAATATAGCTTATAAAAAAATGATGTACGCGTGAGGTCTGCAGACACAGTATAAGAAGAGTTGTAGCTAATGATAAGTAGGTTCTTCTTCGTCAAATTCCAAATCGAATATTTCAATGTGAAATAACCAAAAAACAGAGCATTTTTCGGGGAAAATTCATTACAACTTTTTTAAAGTGTTTAAAAAAAGGTTTATTTTTGTTTTTTAAAAAAATTTCTAACATTAAAAGTAGGTGGTTACGCTCAAAATATTGTTGGTCCCTTTTATTTTTTGGTACAAAAATCGCGAAAATCACCCCCTAATTAGCCTCCCAAATAAAATGAATCGTAACCGCTTCACAAATTACTTTACTTATGTATTGTTTATATTATCTATAAGTTTCATTAATTCAAAGTGCTCAGTTTTAAAAAAAAATTGCGTTTAAAATAAAAAAAAAATAATTTTGAAAAAAAATCGAATTGTTCATGGAATTAACTTAAAAATTATTAGTAATACCAAAAATCTTAAAGGGTAATAAAATGTACGTTTTGCTTTTCTGAATATTTTTCCTTTTTTGTTTTCTTGATATACTAAAATTGATTGTGCTATGGCTGTTCAAAATTTGCCTAAACTCGTGATTAGTTACTCGTTCAAGTGCTCCGTTTTTGGGTTATTTCACCTTGAAATATTCGATTTGGAATTTTATGAAAAAGAACCTACTTTTCATTAACTACAACTCTGCTTCTACTGGGTCTACAGACCTCAAGGATACACCATTATTTTCAGTTTTTTATAAGCTATATTTTTGCTAAGAATATTTTTTTCGCTGAAATACTTACTTTTTGAGTTATCTCCGAAAAACCGTCCAAAAACATGTTTTTTCTGTTAAAAATGACATAGTCACTTGCAAATAACTGGAAAAGTATTGACAGGAAAAAAACTCTATAGAACAAAAGTTGCTTAGAATTAGTCATTTTATCCAATTCCGGACTTATTTTGAATGTATATTTTTCACCTTCGACAGGGGGTATTCCCCTCTATTTTTGAAAAATGGAGGGGATGTAGAATTGTAAACTTTTTCTTATATAATAATAGACAATTTCAACTACCTATTCCCAAATTTTCATCCTTCCTTTATTTTTTTTTGGGTCAGATTGTTCTTTGATCGGGCTAGTACGGCGAGCGATTCCACCAAGATTTGAAGGTCATGGAAACATTCAACACTCCAGAAAAAGTTATTAGTCCATGATGTGAGGCCGCTTCCTTATGAAAAAAATTCTGATTCGGTTTCTGATGTTAAAACAACTCTATAACATGTAAATATCGAAATCGAGGCCAAATGAAATGTCAGAACCCGTTATAATCCATATAAAATCATACGACCCCAAAATGTATAACCTTAATTTTGGGTTGATCACTGCCTTCTTATCAGTGAGCAATCCACTGATGGAGATGGAGATTAATGGAGGTTTTCCACGAGGAAAACTTAGACCTATTCCTTGGCCTATTTAATAATATTTACAGATCAGTAGTAAAAGTTGGCTGGAATCCGTCTTCATATCACTGCCAAAAAAGAAGAACGCCAAATCATACCAGTACTTCCGCGTTCTAAGTCGACTAAATAACATTCTGGACCCCGATTTTTGACCCTTCGTTTCGTTATCGCTATCTGTATCTGTACTCTCTACAGACACAGATAGCGAATGATCGATAACGAAGCGAAGGATCAAAAATCGGCGTCCTGAAGCTTTACTTGCGAATCATACAGAACAGAATATACAGAAGCTGTGACGAGGTCACCAGTCAAGAATAATTTGGCTTCAGGAAAGGCATGGGGACAAGAGAAGCTATATTCTGTCTTCAAACTCTGGCACAAAGGTGCAAAAAAGGTTTTATTGATGTTAGAACGACTCTATAACATGTAAATATCGAAATCGAGGCGAAATGAAACGTTAGAACCCGTTATAATCAGTTTAAAATCATACGACCCCGAAATGTATAACCTTAATTTTGGGTTGCTCACTGTCACCTTCTCCATCGGTGTCCTCCTTCTTGACAGGCGTAAAATCTTTTAAATAATCTTCGTTCGGGTGGCACGAGACATCCCAAAAAGCGGCGAATTCGAGGTATACTGTGAGGCAAAAGATATAAGGTCCTCTGTATTGGAGTTTGGGATCAACTTGGGTAACGGAGGCGCTACTATTTTATTAGTCGATAATGGTTTCTTTGTGTTATTTAACGGAATATTTGCTGAAGTGAAGTCGAAAATGAATGTAGAAAATTTGTTTTTTGACAAGAAGGAGTTACTGCTCACGGAGCAATTATTAAAAACGCTCCCATTTAAAGAAAATGTGTTACTGACAATAGGACTATTATATTACATATAATGAATGATAGAAGAAAATGTGAACAGCACAAAGAAATAAACAGAACCATCAAACAAAAAACAAAAACTGCAAAAGAAATATGGATAACAGAACGATGTGAAAAGATCGAAGACTTAAATAAAAAACATGATGACTTCCATGTTCATAAGAAACTCAAGAAATTCACAGGAACGGCATACTCACAAAAATCAAATAATCTAACCAAAGCACAGTTCAAACCGATTTCAAGCACGGAAGAATAAATAAACATGTGGAAAGACTAGATAAAGGAACTCTTCTATGACATCAGAGAACCTATATTAAATAAAGAAAACCACGAAGGTCATCCAATACTCAATGCCGAACTGGATTATGCTCTACGTCAACTAAAAAACAACAAAACTGCAGGAAAAGACGAAATACCAGCTAAGCTACTGAAGTTAATCGACGAGGAAAACTTAGACCTTTTTCTTGGCCTATTTAATAATATTTACAGAGTAGTCTCTCTCCTGTCGTTTTCCCATTACTGAGGATCGTGATTTCTTCCAATATTCCTAACAATGTTTCTCCATTGGTCTCTATCTTCAGCTGCTCTAAGATCAGCTACTCGGCTGTAGTTTAGTGTTGAAACGAAATTGAAAATGGTTATTCATTTTTGATTTACATATTTACTTTGATTGGAGTACGAAGGGAACCATTCTCGTTGGAACTTTACCGCGGTGAGCAGATGGGACGTGAATCATAAATTGTAAAATTCCCATATCTTCCTTAGTCTCAGCATCCGTTATGGCTTGCAAATTGTAGAAGCCTCGGAGGTGTTACCAGAGAAGGTTCCCATTGTTTTCAATCTGGTAGGATGTAGGGTAACATTTTTTATGTTGTTTTATGTGCTATTAGATTGAAAACTTAGTCTTTTGCTAGCAGTTGTCGCTAGGACATCCCTGCCATTTCGTTCGTTGCAATCCGTGACTGCACGCCGGGGTTTGTCCTAGTTGGGTCAGAGAGAGCAGCATATGTGCCTCCTGATGAGAGACTAATAAGTTTCGAAACAGGTAGAGGTGCTTGCTGCACTCTCTGATTGAACTAGAATAATGATGCGGCTGTAGTTTCGTATTGCAACGAAATTGAAAATGGTTATTAATTTTTGAAAGGTTTTATTGATGCTAAAACGGCTCTATAACATGTAACTATCGAAATCGAGGCGAAATGAAACGTTAGAACCCGTTATAATCCGCATAAAATCATACGACCCCGAAATGTATAACCTTAATTTTGGGTCGCTCACTGTCACCTTCTCCATCGGTGTCCTCCTTCTTGACAGGCGTAAAATCTTTTAAATAATGTTCGTTAGGGTGGCACAATGGCAGACTATCGGCCAATTCCTTCTGAGGATCTGTAACATGAGAAGGAGGAGGAGCTGGTCTTTGTGGTCTTTTTATTTCAGGTACTATCAAAGCTGTTACGGTAGCAGAGAACTGATGCGTCTTACTATTTGCATGAGACATCCCAAAAAGCGGCGAATTTGATGTATTACTATAAGGGAAAAGATATAAGATCCTCTGTATTGGAGTTTGGGATAAACTTTTGTAACTGAGGCGCTACTATTTTATTAGTCGATAATGGTTTCTTTGTGCTATTTAACGGTGGTATATTTACTGAAGTGAAGTCTGAAATGGATGTTGAAAACTTATTATTTGACAAAAATGAGTTAGTGCTTAGGGAGCAACTATTAAAAACACTCCCATTTAAAGAAAATGCGTTACTGACAATCATCACCATCAACAGCTATTCCATTCATCGGCGGATGTAAGCCTCCCTTAGGTGTGTGCATTCATATCTGTTTGCTGTTTTTTGCATCCATCAATCAACGAGGAAAACTTAGACCTTTTCCTTGGCTTGTTTAATAATATTTACAGAGCAGTAGCGATCTCTAAAAGTTGGCTGGAATCCGTCTTCATACCACAGCCAAAAAAGAAGAACGCCAAATCATACCAGGACTTCCGCATTCTAAGTCGACAAAATAACATTCTGAAGCTTTACTTGCGAATCAAACAAAACAAAATATACAGAAGATGTGACGAGGTCACCAGTCAAGAACAATTTGGCTTCAGGTAAGGCATGGGGACAAGAGAAGCAATGTTCTGTCTTCAAACTCTGGCACAAAGGTGCAAAAAAGGTTTTATTGATGTTAGAACGACTCTATAACATGTAAATATCGAAATTGAGGCCAAATGAAATGTCAGAACCCGTTACAATCCGTATAAAATCATACGACCCCAAAATGTATAACCTTACTTTTGGGTTGCTCACTGTCACCATCTCCATCAGTGTCCTCCTTCTTGACAGGCGTAAAATCTTTTAGATAATCTTCGTTCGGGTGACACAATGGCAGACTATCGGCCAATTCCTTCTGAGGATCTGTAACATGAGAAGGAGGAGGAGCAGGTCTTTGTGGTCTTTTTATTTCAGGTACTATAAAATCTGTCAGGGTATCGGAGAACTTAACTTTCGGTTGATTTTTCTTACTATTTGAATGAGACATTCCAAAAAGCGGCGAATTCGATGTATACTGTGAGGGAAAAGATATAAGGTCCTCTGTATTGGAGTTTGGGATCAACTTGGGTAAAGGAGGCGCTACTATTTTATTAGTCAATAATGGTGTCTTCGTGTTATTTAACGGTATATTTGCTGAAGAGAAGTCTGGAATGGATGTTGAAAACTTGTTTTTTGACAAAAATGAGTTACTGCTCACGGAGCAATTATTAAAAACGCTCCCATTTAAAGAAAATGCGTTACTGACAATAGGACTATTATATTAGATCTAATGGATGATAGAAGAAAATGTAAACAGCACAAAACAATATACAAAGAAATAAACAGAACCATCAAACAAAAAACAAAAACTGCAAAAAAAATGGATAGAGTCCATTTCACGAGCATTTTTCAGTGCGTCACAGTTTTTCAATTCCTTTCTAACGCATTAAATTGTATGTGACAGAAAAAAAGGCACGTCTATGATTACAGACATTTATTTTATTTATAACATTTATTCCAGTTGTCGATAGATGGCGCTATAATCGAAAAAAATATTTACGAATTATATAATATATCTACGAATATAATCTGTACAATTTATAAGACTATACAAATCAAAGAAAATACCATTTTATAAATGCAATAAACACAATTGATTTGTTTTTATGCCAAATTGCAAATAAAATGTGACAACTGTCAGATTTTACTCAAAGATCATGTCAGAATAAATATTATAAATGTGTATTTATCACGGACTTACCTTTTTTTCTATCATTTGTGACGCACTGAAAAATGCTCATGAAAAGAACTTTAACAGAACGATGTGAAAAGATCGAAGACTTAAATAAAAAACATGATGACTTCCATATTCATAAGAAACTCAAGAAATTCACAGGAACGACATACTCACAAAAATCAAATAATCTAACCAAAGCACAGGGCAAACTTATTTCAAGCACGGAAGAATCAATAAACATGTGGAAAGACTAGATAAAGGAACTCTTCTATGACATCAGAGAACCTATATTAAATAAATAAAACCACGAAGGTCCTCTAATACTAAATGCCGAATTGGAATATGCTCTACGTCAACTAAAAAACAACAAAACTGCAGGAAAAGACGAAATACCAGCTAAGTTACTGAAATTAATCAACGAGGAAAACTTAGATTTTTTCCTTGGCCTATTTAATAATATTTACAGAGCAGTAGCGATTCCTAAAAGTTGGCTGGAATCCATCTTCATACGACTGCCAAAAAAGAAGAACGCCAAATCATGCCAGGACTTCCGCGTTCTAAGTGGACTAAATAACATTCTGAAGCTTTACTTGCGAATCATACAGAACATAATATACAGAAGATGTGACGAAGTCACCAGTCAAGAACAATTTGGCTTCAGGAAAGGCATGGAGACAAGAGAAGCAATATTCTGTCTTCAAACTCTAGCACAAAGGTGCAAAAAAAGGTTTAATTGATGTTAAAACGACTCTATAACATGTAAATATCAAAATCGAGGCCAAATGAAGTGTTAGAACCCGTTACAATCCGTATAAAATCATACGACCCCGAAATGTATAACCTTAATTTTGGGTTGTTCACTGTCACCTTCTCCATCGGTGTCCTCCTTCTTGACAGGTGTAAAATCTTTTAAATAATCTTCGTTCGGGTGACACAATGGCAGACTATCCGCCAATTCCTTCTGAGGATCTGTAACATGAGAAGGAGGAGGAGCAGGTCTTTGTGGTCTTTTTATTTCAGGTACTATAAAAGCTGTCACGGTATCGGAGAACTTAACTTTCGGTTGATTTTTCTTACTATTTACATGAGACATTCCAAAAAGCGGTGAGTTTGATGTGTACTGCGAGGGAAAAGATATAAGGTCCTCTGTATTGGAGTTTGGGATCAACTTGGGTAACGGAGGCGCTACTATTTTATTAGTCGATAATGGTTTCTTTGTGTTATTTAACGGTGGTATATTTACTGAAGTGAAGTCTGAAATGGATGTTGAAAACTGGTTATTTGACAAGAATGAGTTACTACTCACGGAGCAACTATTAAAAACACTCCCATTTAAAGAAAATGCGTTACTGACAATAGGACTATTATTGAATCCTTCGACGAATGAAGTACTTTGCATATACGGCAAATTACTGACGTTTGATAGAGATGCTGTAAATGGCAGAGGAGGTGGCAGCATGCCACCGCCAGAACTTATTCCAACTTTAGTAAAATTACTAGGCACTTGTGGCGATTTAACGAAAGTTGCTTTTGGCGTGTAATTAAACCTAAAACATTCACTCAAATGTGCTGAAGTAGGTGCGGTTTGCTTTTCAGTCATCGGTTTGTAGGTGGTCGGATCTGGCTGATTAAAGTCCGTTGCTAGGCAATTATCGGAGCTGAGCGGCAGAGGTGGTACATACGTCGACTTGGTTAGTATTTCTTCGTGCTCTTTCTGCGTTTCAAAAGAACTTTGATCTTCGCTAGAAGAGCTTTCGCTTTCCGAACATTGGGAACAAGATGTGCGAGAACAGTTTGAAGCTAAAAAAAATGGAGACGTTATAAGTTTTGAGCATTCTAAAAGTACTTAAATTAAATCAAATTTAGTATATAATAGAAGAATAATAACATAGAATAACAGTAACAATATTTATATAATGAGACAATACAATTAACTTCTTAATAAAATCTTGTATTGTCAGTTTAAATTATGTATATCCTAACAGTACGATTGGTTAAAGGTAGCAAGAAATTATTAATAAAAAAGGCATGTAAACTCCGTTCGTTCAACTCAGACGCATTTTGACAGATTCAGAGTAGGAAACATACAACACAAAAATCGCTATTAAACTCACGCTATTAACAGCTCAAATAAACTTACCATTGCATAATAATTCTTTCTAGAAGAAGGATAATTAGGAGACTAGAAGGAACTACATCATATGTAATATACCAGGGAAAAAGTTTTGTGCCATGTCATGAAACCGTGAGAGAAAATCTCATACAGCGACCAATGGGGGGTTAAAAGTAAGGCCACTTGTTTGAAAACATCTACCTTAATTACATATTAGGAAAAACGTTAAATACTATGCTGTTCAATAAGTTTTGCGATTCAATAAGATAGGGCGTTCCTATTAGCCTAATTTTATTTTGTTATGTTCTTCATATGAACGTGTGTGAAGTTTTATTTCAATCTGTCAATGCATCTTTTGTTTACAAGCCATTTAGTATCGACGTGTCACACGATTTCTTTACAATGGAAAATCAACTATCATGTGGTGATTGAAATTTTATTTTTGGAGGGTTTAAAACCAAAGAAGGAGTTCGAGATTGGCAGGCGAGGCGAGAGGTTGTGCGGCCGGTGTGTTGACGATAAGGTAATTTCGGAATCGAAACCTATCACAATAAAAACACCGGTTTTTAAAAGACCTATCGTTATCGATAATCGTAAAACAAGTTAAAAAGTATACGTGTGCGAAATAAAAATAAACTTTAAAGTGTATATAATAATATTTATATTAGTGCTGAGATAACATCTAACATTTAATTTAAAATGGCCAGTGGCGGAACAATCCTAAAGGAAACGAATAGAAGGAATGAAAACAGTAGCGACGAAGAATCTAAGAATAAAAAATATAAAGAAGATAAATTGTATTTTGAAAAGAGTAACATGACGAGACGAACACCGAATAAAAGCAACGACACAAATGAAGAAATGATAAAAATGATGCGGGAAGTTATGTGGAAAAATGATGAAATGATGGCAGAAATAAGAACCATACGGAAAGACCAAAAGGAAACGATGGAATATATTAAGGAGCTAAAAGAAAAAAACGAAAAATTGGAAGAAGGTTTAAAAATGGCAAACAAAAGAATAGAACAATTGGAAAAAGATAGACGGAGAAATAATATAGTATTAAAATGCCTAACACTGGATCCTAACGAGATCGGTGACCAAATCTTTGTAGCAGAAATGGAAAACCTAACGGATAAGCTAAGTGTACTAAAAACCAATGGAAACTGAAAAATCTACAGGGACAAAAGGTGTATATAGAATCAGATTTTAACAAGAAAGGAAAGGGAAATACAAGCAAAAATTAGGAAAATGGCAAAAGAAGAAAAAGACAAAGGTAATACTACGAAGATAAGTTCAGTGTTTTTAATTAATTTTAATTTCAGTAATTTCAGTGTTTTTCTAGATAAGCTTCTCCACATCTTCAATAAGGCATTTCCTTTAAGTCCTATTAAGCCAAAACATCGGAAACCTTGGGTTACGAAAAGTATTCGCATATCAGCTAAGAATATGCGTTCACTACCATACATCAAGAAATTTACTACCAATGTTGCTGTCACTGAATATATCATGAAGTACAGGACAACATATCTAAAACTTGTCAGGTCAGCTAAAAAAGCCTATTATCAAAATCGTCTGGGAAGCTCCAAAAGTGTTGCAAAAGAAACTTGGTCTATAATAAACGATCTTCGAAATAAAACTCACACAGCTCAATCATTTTCCCTTCCAAATCCTGAAAATCTAAACGACTACTTCGTTAATGTGAGTAAAAATATAACATCAACAATTTTGCCGCAACAAGATCCCATTTCCTATCTTCCTAATTCAAGACAGGTCTCGAATTCATTCTTTTTACGACCAGTCGATAACTCTGAACTGATCCAAACAATCAATAGTATCAAAAGCAAATCATCCTGTAGTACTGATGGACTATCTATAAAAATTTTCTCTAATCTCACAGAAAATGTGTTGGAAATCCTCCTCTCACTAATTAATGATTCCTTCGAAAAAGGTAAATTTCCAGAGTGCCTAAAGACAGCCATTATTATTCCTCTTCATAAGGGTGGCGAAAAATCTGATGCCTGCAACTATAGACCTATTGCCTTACTACCGGTACTCTCCAAAATTATTGAGAGACTCGATTAAAACTCGACTTATGTCCTTTATCATTAATAACAACATTTTATCACAAAATCAGTTCGGCTTTTTAACAAATAAATGTACCACTGATGCCATGTTTTCTGTACTACATGAGGTTTACCAAGCACTAAACAATAATCTTTATACTGCCACTGTGTTCTGCGACTACGCCAAAGCTTTTGATTGTGTAAATCACGACATCTTGATTACAAAACTAAATTTCTATGGAATTCGAGATATTTCTTTGAATTGGTTCCAATCCTACTTGAATAATCGGAAACAACTAGTTAGAGCAAATGATACTGTCTCAAAAACATCGTATGTGGAGTACCACAAGGTTCAGTATTGGGTCCTATACTGTTCCTTATCTTTATAAATGACATCACTAATTTAAAAATCAATGGGAAAATTTTTCTTTTTGCTGATGATACCAGTATCACTTGGAGCAACTCAACTATTGCATCTCTTCATGAAACTATAACTTCGGATCTACTGACGATAAAGACCTGGTCTGACTCTAATTTACTCTCTTTTAACATAAATAAAACAGTAGCATTATCCTATAAAGGAGCTCTTCAACCTTTGCCTCTTAATAACAGCCAGATCAGTACCGTTGATTCTGTAAAATTTCTTGGTATTTTTTTAGACAGCAACCTCAAATGGTCCCTTCATATCGATTCGTTAAGTAAGAAACTCGCCTCAGCTTGCTATGCAATACGATCTGTCTCAAGGGAACTCAATTTAGCATCTTCTAAAATAACATATTTTTCGTTGTTCGAGTCTCATCTTCGATATGGTCTTCCTTTTTGGGGTTCTAGTACAGCTGCTCAATTTGATGTCATTTTTAGATTGCAAAAAAGAGCAATAAGATATTTGTTTGGCCTCAGAAGATCTACACATTGCAGAAGTTACTTCAGAGATCATGAAATTTTAACACTTCCATCTTTATATATTCTAGAAACGGTTTGTTTAATTCGTAAACACCTTCATGTCTTTCCATCAAGGCCCAATCATCTTAACTCCACCAGAAATTCAATCTTTGATATTTATTTACCAATTCCATCCACTGAGTTAGTAAAGAAATCTATATTATATTCCGCAAAGAAACTGTACAATCATCTTCCTTACAACTTAAATCTTCAACATCTTTCCCTAAGTTCCGTAAAATGACAAAAGCCTATCTATCCAAAAGACCATATTATTCAATAGAAGAATTTCTTAATGAATAACTAAGAAAATTGGGTTCCATACGCAGTAGCATAAACGCATAAAGCATAAAGCAGTTCCTTATGTTGTACCTATTTTATTTTATTTGTTGTATGATCAATTTGCAATTTATATATATATTTTGCAATTAATTGTTTTTGTCTTGGCTTTTATATCTTATACTGTATATTATTGACGATTTATCTAATTTTAGTAAAAATTGTAGTTGTTTTTATTTATATTATGTTTTTCTTTTGACTGTATGTTAAGCTTTGTCCATAAAATTGTAAAAATTTTCAGTGACAATAAAGCACATTTCTATTCTATTCTATTCTATTCTATAAGATATAAACTGGAGATTAATGGGAAGGAGTGGAAATGGGATCATAATAATGAGAAAATTATACAAAGTCACAGAAATATCGCGGAAAGGACTCCAAAAAAGTAATAGAAAATAATGAGACCGGACCCACAACAATGAGGACCAAGGCAATGAATGGGAAAAGCGATAGGGAAAAAGATGATGCAAAGGTAAACAAGGATGAAAATAAGAAGAAAGGGAAAGCTAGATTGCAAAAAAAAGGAGAGATAAAAATGGGAACATGGAATGTGAGAAGCATCAATGGAAAAAAGGAAGAACTGGTAGAAGAAATGATAAAACAAAAAATAGAAATACTAGGAATAACGGAAACGAAGATGAAAGGAAAAGGTCTTAAAAAAATACACAAAGGATATTGGTTACTTTGGGTCGGAGCGGATACAAAAGAGAGAGCAAAAGAAGGAGTCGGGATAATAATTGCACCGAATAGACTACAACACGTTATAGAAGAAACATATGTTAACCAGAGAATATGGTCGGTGAAAATGAAACTGATGGACGAAGAATTATGGACAATAATAGCCTAATATGGACAGACTACGGAATAAATGAAGATGCAAGAAAAAGATAAATTTTTCGAGTAGCTCCAAATACAAATTGATAATGGGGAAGAAAACATAATTGTAATGGGAGATCTAAACGGTAGAGTCGGAAACAACAACAGCTGAATAGAGGAGTGCATGGGAAAAAAGGAGAAGAAATACTAAACAGAAATGGTGAAAAAATAATAGAAATATGTATGGAGAACAAACTAGTTATAACAAATACAAAATTTAAACATAAAGAAGTACACAAATACACGAGAGTACAAGACAGCAGAAACGAAAAATCAATCATAGATTACTTTTTGGTAAGCAGCAACAAGTGGAAAAGAGTACAAGATACGAAAGTGAAAAGAGGCTCAGAGATTGGCAGTGGCTACCATCTAGTAATAATGAGAATGAGAACAACTGAGGAAAAAGAAGAAAAGAGAAGAAAGGTAGTAAACGAAAAAATAAAAAGTTACAAATTAAATGAGGAAAGATATAAGAAGAAATTCCAAGAAAAATTAGACAATACTCTGAAATGTAGGGCAAAAAATACAAATACAGAAAAAAAATGGGAATATCTAAAAACCAGCATAATCAAAGCAGCAGAGGAAACTTGCGGGAAAGCAAAAATAGCAAATACTAACATGAGGAGAACGGAATGGTGGACGGAAGAAATACGAAAGAAAATAAAGAACAAAAAAGACAAATGGAAGAGATACCTAAGCACAAAACACCCGGAAGATTACGAGGCATATAAAAAAAGGAAAGAAATAGCGGTGAAAGCAGGAAAGAAAAAGTCATGGGAGAGATTTGGACAAAAAATGACAAAAAATTGGAAATTGGGAAAACCAAAAACTCTTCTACGGCGCATTAAAACAACTCAGACAAAAGAAAAAGCAAACGATGCCGAATATAAAAGACAAGAATGGAAGCGTACTAACAGAAGAAAAACAAATAATGTAAAGATGGAGAGAACATTTCAAAGAGTTAACTCATGCAGACTCTGACATGGACAACATAGGGGAGATACAAGAAAGGAATGAAGAGCAACAAGTGGAATCCATAACAAGAGAGGAATTAGAGAAAGCAATAGAAAGAGTAAAATTGGGCAAAGCACCAGGCAAGGATCATAATATCACCCCGGAAATGATAAAATTCATGGGGACAGAGGGAATGGATAGCATGAAAGAACTAATGAATGATATCATAAATAGAGCAGAATTACCAAAGGACAGGAAGAAAGACATTATATTACCAATACACAAAAAGGGAGACAAGAGAAACTGTAATAGTAATTACCGAGGTATCATCATATCAAGTATCACTGGGAAGGTATTCGCAAGAATAATAGAGATAAGAATAAAAACCCAAATAGAAACAACTATGGAAGACGCACAGTGTGGATTCAGGAAGGACAGAAGCACGCAAGACCTAATATTCACATTAAGACAAGTAAGTGAGAAGGTAATCAAGAAGAATAGAGAAATACATATGTGCTTTATTGACCTGGAAAAGGCGTTTGACAAAATCCGAAGGCAGTCGTTAAATCAGTAGTTAGGTCAACAATCATGTATAGCAGCGAGACATGGACATTGACGGGGAGAGATAAATCCAGAGTCAATGCTATGGAAATGAGGTTCCTGAGGAAAATAGCAAAGAGAAAGAGGACAGACAAAATACGAAACGAAACAATTAGACAAAATCTAAAACTAGAATCAATCAATGAAAAAATAGTAGAGGGGCAACTTAATGGTTCGGCACGTGTGTAGAATGCCGAACGAGAGGCTAACAAAACGAGTGTTCGAAACGAGAGTGCAGGGGAAAAACAAAAGAGGAAGACCAAGAGTTATGTGGGTAGATGAAATCAGGAAAGAAGTCGAGAAGAAGGGATTGACATTGGAAAGTGCAAGAAACCTAACGCAAGATCGGAAAGCATGGAGACTACAATGCCAAACTCAACTCCACCAGCCTTACACCTAAAGGTAGAAAGGCTTAGGACTAAGTAAGTAAAACCAAAGAAAATTTATGAACGAATGTTGAAAGTGTATAAGGGCTATTTGACTTCAATTAATACAGTAGAAAGATAGGTTGCTGAATTTAAAAATGGTCGCCTTGAAGATGATCCAAGTCAAGGACGTTGAAAAATAGCAACAAAACCAGAAATCATAGAAAAATGTTGGAGTATCCACCGTATTCATCAGATTTGGCCTTTAGCGACTTCCATCTGTTTCAATACCTAAAAACATGCATGCATGGAAGTCGTTTTTCATCAAATGATGAGGTCAAAACAGCCGTGGAAGCGTATGTTGCAGTACTTCCAGATTTTTCACTTCAGGGATGGAATTTATAAATTTGGATCTCGTTGGAACAAGTGTATTGATGCTCAGGGAGACTATACTGAAAAATAAAGTGTATTTCAAACCATAAAACTGTGTTTTTCTTATAGAACTGCAAAAGTTATTAAACAGCCTAGTATATATTTGTAGCTAAATTTTATCTACTGAGATAAAATTTTTTTTACCAAATTCTTCATATATGTATATGCTTTCAATATTCTACATAATGTCTACTCATTCTATATTAAAGTATATCTTACCCTCACTAGAACATCTACTTAACAGCGCTGAAGCTTGCGCCCTAGCTGCAGCTGCCATCTCAGTCTCTCCAACTTTTACAGCGATGTAATGAAGATCCATGAATAAGTCATGATGACCAACATCAACTGCCAGGAGAAATGCCGTTTCGAACATTTCTGATCGTACCAGTTGATGAAAGAAGCGCCTCGTTAAAGATATTACCTGGAAAATACTCTTTATAGTAACTAATAATAGTATATTATTCAACGAGCATGTAATGATGGCTATTACTCACGATGATGAAGTTTGCGACACGAGCTGAAGGCGAGTGTCGTTACTCATCAGAGTGAGTAATAGCCATTACATGTGAGTAGAATACTATACTTTTCTACGACCTATTTTATTTGGATTAGTAGAAAAATATAATAATTATATTATTAATTTAAAATGATTATCAACTAATAGCATTATTTAAAATCGAAATATTTTATTTTTCATAAGAAAACATATTTTATATAACTATGGCAACACTGTTAGAATCATAGAAATGTCACTAGTGTCATGGTATATAATGGCGGTGGCTTTTAATAAGGCAATTACATGAAAAAGAACGTTTGTTCTTAATAAAAATCTATTGTACAATCAACAGTAAGTGAAAGAGAATTCATTGATATAAATTTCATATCCGTAAACCTTTTTACGGAATTATTACTCATTGTTTGTGTTTATAACGGCAATCTTAAAATGTCAAACGTTGAAATTTAAACGTAAAAAATATATTGATCCATTATTACCTACAGTTAAAAATCCTTTAAACATTTTTCGAAGTTAATTGTTGATATAAATTACAATTATTATTTTATTAAATAAAGTTTAAGTAATTTTATTTGTTAATAATAAGTATAATAAAAGTGTCATGCACCACTTGAATCTAACTTCAACTCGTGAGTAATGACCCGTGAGTAATGACCCGTGAGTAGGGCTTACAATACCGGGATCCCGGACGATATTTTCCGGTATTCGATACCGGTATTTATAATAAAAATACCGGTATTTCGGTATTAGCTTAATTTATAAAAATGGAATTGATGCACAATAAACTTTCTTCTAAGATATTTTTTGCTATTACATGAAATTATTTTTGAAGATAAACTACCAATATCAAATATCATTGTAAAAAATATTTATTAAACACATTCATTACACATACAAGTCAAGTATATCGCTTTCTAAAAGCGTGAATGTCGTTAATTTAAGGCGAACGGTGATACATATCAGCTTCTACAACCAAATTATTAAATCTCGTGTATACAAATACAAGAATAAAAAACCGCTAAACGCCGTAAAAATGAGTGGCGCATACAATATTCCAGCTACAAAAGATCTGATATGAAAATTACGTGGCGCGAAAATGTATTTTCATTTTGATGCAAAGCAAAATTCTAGTTTTATTTTAAAAGATTTTTCCATAATATTTGCTAAATTTGAAGTAAACGCGCCACAAAAGAGTTTCAAAATTCAAACTGTATCAAATTTACTCTTTTGTGGCGCGTTTACTTCAAATTTAACAAATAGTATGGAAAAATCTTTTAAAATAAAACTAGAATTTTGCTTTGCATCAAAATGAAAATACATTTTCGCGCCACGTAATTTTCATATCAGATCTTTTGTAGCTGGAATATTGTATGCGCCACTCATTTTTACGGCGTTTAGCGGTTTTTTATTCTTGTATCAGGAGTTTTTCAAGTTATATACAAATTAAATGTATGAAGTTGAATGCAATTTTTCTCGATTACACGTCAAGCTTTATAAATGGTCACCTTTGTCGCATTATCTCCCAAATGATCTAATGACCATCGAATGTGTACTAGATTTTTTTTCTAGTCGAAATAGAATAAATAAAAATATTGGGATGGCCGGTAAATGAACTCAGATTATCCGTTACAGATCAAATTTAGCGTCGTAACCACTACAACTACATAAACCATTTCGGGAATAATAGTTAATTGGATTATACATTTCTAACTTAAGACTTCTAAACGGCTTAACCGATTTTGATCATTAAACATGAGTTTGAAACGTATTGACAAGTAGTATCTGATAGCTCCGTGAAGTTAGCCCGAAAAAGTCGGGAAAAAAAATGCGATTGATGCCATTCGTTTGTCCATTGATTGTCCACGTTTGTCCACCATTTTATTTCGTTAGTCCACCCATCAATTCTTTTTTATAAACAAAAATTTTTTTTCGGGCTAACTTCACAAATCCACAAATTTTCGAAAATTTAAAAAAACTCTTGCTATATTGTTTTTCCATCGTTTGTCCATGTTTGTCCACCACATAATTTTTTTTGTCCACCCTCTGAAACAACCCCCTGTTAATTGTAATTATTTTTTTATTTTTTAATTCGGGCTAACTTCACGTTCTCTTAAATGGACATTTAAACGTTAATTCGGGTGCAGAATCACAACTAAGCGTTTGTCCACCCCTTTGCAGCATTTGTCCAACCCCTTAAAGTGCGAAACAACCCCCCTGTTAATTGTAATTTTTTTTATTTCTTAATTCGGGCTAACTTCACGTCCGTTTAAACGTGTATTTTAAAGTTAAATCGGGTGAAGAATCACAACTACCCGTTTGTCCACCCCTTCGCAGCGTTTGTCCAGCCCCTTAAAGTGCGAAACAACCCCCTCGTTAATTGTAATTATTTTTTTAATTCTTAATTCGGGCTAACTTCAGGTTCTCTTATATAGGTATTTAAACGTTAATTCGGGTGCAGAATCACAAATACCCGATTGTCCACTCCTTCGCAGCGTTTGTCCAACCTCTTAAAGTGCGAAACAACCCCCTCGTCAATTGTAATTATTTTTTTATTTCTTTATTCGGGCTAACTTCACGTTCTCTTAAATGGGCATTTAAACGCGTATTTTAAACTTAATTCGGGTGCAGACTCACAACTAAGCGTTTGTCGACCCCTTTGCAGCGTTTGTCCAACCCCTTAAAGTGCGAAACAACCCCCTGTTAATTGTAATTATTTTTTTATTTCTTAATTCAGGCTAACTTCACGTCCGTTTAAACGTGTATTTTAAAGTTAATTCGGGTGAAGAATCACAACTACCCGTTTGTTCACCCCTTCGCAGCGTTTGTCCAGCCCCTTAAAATGCGAAACAACCCCCCTGTTAATTGTAATTATTTTTTTATTTCTTAATTCGGGCTAGCTTCACGTTCCCTTAAATGGGCATTTAAACGTTAATTAGGGTGCAGAATCACAACTACCCGTTTGTCCACACCTTCGCAGCGTGTGTCCAACCCCTTAAAGTGCGAAACAACCCCCATGTTAATTGCAATTATTTTTTTATTTCTTAATTCGGGCTAGCTTCACGTTCCCTTAAATGGGCATTTAAACGTTAATTCGGGTGCAGAATCACAACTACCCGGTTTTCCACCCCTTCGCTGCGTTTGTCCAACCCCTTAAAGTGCGAAACAACCCCCTCGTTAATTGTATAACCTAATTATTTTTTTAATTCTTAATTCGGGCTAACTTCAAATTCTCTTAAATGGGTATTTAAACGATAATTCGGGTGCAGAATCACAACTACCCGTTTGTCCACCCCTTCGCAGCGTTTGTCCAACCCCTTAAAGTGCGAAACAACCCCCTCGTTAATTGCAATTATTTTTTTATTTCTTTATTCGGGCTAACTTCACGTTCTTTTACATGGGCATTTAAACGTTAATTCGGGTGCAGAATCACAACTACCCGTTTGTCCACCCCTTCGCAGCGTTTGTCCACCCCTTCGCAGCGTTTGTCCAACCCCTTAAAGTGCGAAACAACCCCCCTGTTAATTGTAATTATTTTTTTATTTCTCAATTCGAGCTAGCTTCACGTTCCCTTAAATGGGCATTTAAACGTTAATTCGGGTGCACAATCACAACTACTCGTTTGTCCACCCCTTCGCAGCGTTTGTCCAACCCCTTAAAGTGAGAAACAACCCCCTCGTTAATTGTAATTATTTTTTTATTTCTTTATTCGGGCTAACTTCACGTTCTCTTAAATGGGCATTTAAACGTTAATTCGGGTGCAGAATCACAACTAAGCGTTTGTCCACCCCTTTGCAGCGTTTGTCCAACCCCTTAAAGTGCGAAACAACCCCCCTGTTAATTGTAATTATTTTTTTATTTCTTAATTCGGGCTAACTTCACGTCCGTTTAAACGTGTATTTTAAAGTTAATTCGGGTGAAGAATCACAACTAAGCGTTTGTCCACCCCTTCGCAGCGTTTGTCCAGCCTCTTAAAGTGCGAAACAACCCCCTCGTTAATTGTAATTATTTTTTTAATTCTTAATTCGGGCTAACTTCAAGTTCTCTTAAATAGGTATTTAAACGTTAATTCGGGTGCAGAATCACAACTACCCGTTTGTCCACTCCTTCGCAGCGTTTGTCCAACCCCTTAAAGTGCGAAACAACCCTCTCGTCAATTGTAATTATTTTTTTATTTCTTCATTCGGGCTAACTTCACGTTCTCTTAAATGGGCATTTAAACGTTAATTCGGATGCAGGATCACAACTACCCGTTTGTCTACCCCTTCGCAGCGTTTGTCCAACCCCTTAAAGTGCGAAACAACCCCCCTGTTAATTGTAATTATTTTTTCATTTCTTAATTCGTGCTAGCTTTTAAATGCCCATTTAAGGGAACGTGAAGCTAGCCCGAATAAAGAAATAAAAAAATAGTTATAATTAACGAGGGGGTTGTTTCGGACTTTAAGTGGTTGGACAGACGCTGCGAAGGGGTGGACAAACGGGTAGTTGTGATTCTTCACCCGAATTAAGTTTAAAATACGCGTTTAAACGGACATGAAGTTAGCCCGAATTAAGAAATAAAAAAATAATTACAATTAACGGGGGGGTTGTTTCGCACTTTAAGGAGTTGGACAAACGCTGCGAAGGGGTGGACAAACGGGTAGTTGTGATTCTGCACCCGAATTAACGTTTAAATGCCCATTTAAGAGAACGTGAAGTTAGCCCGAATAAAGAAATAAAAACATAATTACAATTAACGAGGGGGTTGTTTCGCACTTTACGGGGTTGGACAAACGCTGCGAAGGTGTGGACAAACGGGTAGTTGTGATTCTGCACCCTAATTAACGTTTAAATGCCCATTTAAGGGAACGTGAAGCTAGCCCGAATTAAGAATTAAAAAAATAATTACAATTAACAGGGGGGTTGTTTCGCACTTTAAGGGGCTGGGCAAACGCTGCGAAGGGGTGGACAAACGGGTAGTTGTGATTCTGCACCCGAAATAACTTTAAAATACGCGTTTAAACGGACGTGAAGTTAGCCCGAATTAAGAAATAAAAAAATAATTACAATTAACAGGGGGTTGTTTCAGAGGGTGGACAAAAAAAATTATGTGGTGGACAAACATGGACAAACGATGGACAAACAATATAGCAAGAGTTTTTTTAAATTTTCGAAAATTTGTGGATTTGTGAAGTTAGCCCGAAAAAAAATTTTTGTTTATAAAAAAGAATTGATGGGTGGACTAACGAAATAAAATGGTGGACAAACCTGGACAATCAATGGACAAACGAATGGCACCAATCGCATTTTTTTTTCCCGAATTTTTCGGGCTAAGTTCACGGACCTGTATCTGATGCATCTGAGTTCAAGTATGAAAACTAAAGTTGTTACAGAAATTATTGAGCTTGAACTGTTTTTCCCCATAGGAAATAGATTTGATCATACTTATGAAGAGTATAACTTAAAATTTCTAATTTTTCCGGATATGAGGTAAACAACGTTAGATTAGCCTAGAGTCCTTCTACAAACGCTCAGTTATTGGCGCAATTCGTAGGTTGAAATTTTGAGTAATTGTCGAAAAACCAAAATTTTCGACTAAAAACTAAACCAAAGTTTAGTTTTTCAATTTTTTGGCTATACTGAGCCGTGTGTACGTCTGAGCTTGATCGCTTAGGCAACGTTTGAAAACCTAACTCAACCCTATTGATGTGGTTTATTTGCGATTTTCCTGTCTCTCCTTGAACCTAAGATACATACGCCCAAAAAATTTGCCATTTTGTATCTACCTAGCCCTATAGCTGGCTTACGGGTAGTCAGAAGTCAAAAATTACACCGGTTCTGAATCGGCCCTCACACCCTCTTGAAACAGAAAAAAAATCAGATCGGTGTAACTTTTCCACATACATACATACATACATACATACATACATACATACATATGTACATATCCACAAACATTTTCCCCTTTTTAAATAAAAATTGAGTTCTAATTCTGAGCTCGCTAACTTTTAAACGGTATAACCGATTTTCAAAATTAAACATGCGTTGGAAAGGTCATGATCTATGCTATCAGAAGCCGCAAAGGCCGAACTTAAGTTTTTGAAATTTTTGGGAGTTTTGGGGACGAGAACGAAAAACAGACCCTAAATAGGAAAAGCCGTAAAATCCACAGCCTTGGACCAAAATGAAGAAGAAATATATGGATCTAGGAGTCTTTTCCTAAACTTTAAGATGGGATTTGGCTCAATTTTCAATTCAGTCAGGTTTAGAAAATCGAAAATTTCGTGTATATAATATATAGTGTCGCATGTAGGGGTTGTGCGTCACTGGCGAGAACTGTCGTTCTCTGGTAATTTTCAAAATTAGATGTGCGTTGGAAAGGTAATGATCAGTACTAGCAGAAGCCGCAAAGGTCGAACTAATATTTTTGAAATTTTTGGTAGTTTTGAGAACGAGAACCTTGGTCGCAATCTCTCCCAAATGATCTAGAACTTACGACACCAGTGATAAGACAATCGGAGTTCATATCCCAGCCATCCTAATAATTATGTAATTATGGCCGGCAAATGAACTCGGATTGCCCAATCAAACTAGCATCGTAACCACTACAAGTACATAAACCATGATTGATTAATAACATTGATTTTTTCGATATAAACTAAATTTCGATAACCAATAAATCGAAAACTATTAATTTTATCAAAAAAATATAAAACATTTTTTGCTTACAATTAATGTTTTTACCAACATTTGCGGTCAAAATATAATAAAAAATTTCCACCCTCGAGACGGGGTGGCAACCACCCCATGGTAAAAGCGTCTTTCGGAATCATACAGATTTTGATCCTTAGACTCTCCACTACTTATTCTCAAATTTTCAAGCAAATCGATCCATTCTGTAAAAATTGCGAAGTGAAAGTTTCAGTTCCTGGACTAATTATACTTTTGGAGCTCTATAACTTCTGAACGGCTGAACCGATGTTGATCACTAAATATGAGTTTAAAACGTATTGACAAGTAGTATCTGATGCATCCAAGATCAAGTATGATAACTGAACGTATTACAGGAATTATTGAGCTTGAAAAACGGTTTTTCCCATAAGAAATAGATTTGATTATACTTATGAAGCCTATAACTAAAAAATTCGAATTTTCCCAGATATGAGATATACACCGTTAGACGCGTCCTGAGTCCTCCTACAAACGCTCAGTTATTGGCGCAATTCGTAGGTTGAAATTTTGAGTAATTGTCGAAAAACCAAAATTTTCAACGTTTAATTTTTCAGTTTTTCGGCTATGGTGAGCAGTGTGTATGTCTCAGGTTGATCGCTTAAGCACCGTTTGAAATCTTAACTCATCCCTATTAATTTGGTGTATTTGCGGTTTTCCTGTCTCTCCTTGAACCTAAGATATATACGCCCAAAAAATATGCTATTTTGTATCTACCTAGTCCTCTAGCTGGCTTACCGGTAGGCAGAAGTCAAAAATTAGACCGGTTCTGAATCGGCCCTCACACCCTCTTGAAACACAGAAAAAAAAATTCAGATCGGTGTAACTTTTCCACACACATACATACATACATACATACATACATACATACATATCCACAAACATTTTCCCTTTTTTAAATAAAAATTGAGTCATACTTCTGAGCTCGATAACTTTTGAATGGTATAACCGATTTTCAAAATTAAACATGAGTTGGAAAGGTAATGATCTGTGCTATCAGAAGCCGCAAAGGTCGGGCTTAAGTTTTTGAAATTTTTGGGAGTTTTGGGGACGAGAACGAAAAACAGACTCTAAATGGGAAGGGCCGTAAAATCCACACCCTTGGACCAAAATGGAGATATGACATATGGATGGACGAGTCTTTTCCTATTCTTTAAGATGGGATGTGGCCCAATTTTCAATGCAGTCAGGTTTAGAAAATCGAAAATTTCGTGTATATATAGTGTCGCTTGTAGGGGTGTTGTGCGCCACTGGTGAGAACTGCCGTTCTCTGTGGATATAAAATGAGTTCTTAAAATTGAGTTCAAAAATTCTTAAATATTTAAAATTAGACTATTTTATTTTATAAATAAGCCGAAAGATTTATTAATCAGAATTGTTTTTACATTTTCAGATCTATTTTTCATTTTTTTGTGTATTGTGGTGTATAAATTAGGCTCACTTATTTTCTGAATTATTAATAATAATTGAAAATATATAGCGGTCTAAATACAGAGTAATCCATATAAAATACTTGTCACAGTAAGTTAATCTTTGTATTAATATATTTTAAAGATAAATTAATTTACAAATAGCAAATTTCATGAGTAAAAGTCCTATCCTATTATATGCAAAATTTATCCTAGGACCAAATATATAGTTTTTCTATTTGCACATTTTTTGTATCGATCTATTTCTACTCTCTAGAAATGTTATAAACAACATCTACTCATTTTAAAACAAAATTTAATAGGTTTCATACATTATTTAATAACAAGTCGATATAACAACTGAGGATAGTATAAATATAACGCGTATATTTTTTATTCATAATACCGGTTTTAATACCGGGATCCCGGTATTTGAAATTTTAAATACCAAATACCGGTATTGAGATTTTGGCTCGGTATTGTAAGCCCTACCCGTGAGTAATGAACTATTACTCACGGGTAAAGTAATGTGTGTTATTATCTATTCAAATATAGTAAATCATGAGCATATTATTAAACGGTAGTAGAAAAACATAAAAATCTAACTCATCGTAATACCATTTCATATGTATAATTGTATAATTAAAATGTATTATTAGAAACAGCTTATGTTTCATTTCGGTTCAGAGGTGATCCACCATCCCCACACGTCCGATTCGGTCTCTCCAGAAACCAAGCTGTCTATTTAAGCAGAATTATAAAAATAATTCGCGTATCGGACACTGTAGCGACATCTAAAAAAGAAATGAGAAGTCCCAGATCTAAACAATAAGTTTAATCTGAAAATTCTCGTCGAACCACTTTGGAGCACCCTTAATCTTAGAATAGAAATTAAGGATGTTACCAGAAAGTGGTTCCACGAGAATTTTCAGATTTATTGCTTAGATCTGGGACTTTCTTATTTCTCTCTGAAATGTATTAATTGTATAATTATATTGTATAATTAATTGGACAAATAAAGTGAATGTACAGGGTAGTAGAAATGCTGGTACACGTTTCTGGTCTATAGAGCCCTACGAGAAATAGACCAAGAGGCAGCGCTGAAAAATTTATTTGAATTTACTAAAGCTAGATTTTTCACAGTTGATTACCGTGAGTGTGTAGAGAAACATACTGCGGTCGGTCAAGCGAAACGTAGAACAGGGGTTATGAGGGGGTATCAAAGTTGCTTTTCTACAAAGGTAATTATTTCCATTTACTAATGCTGAAAATCGGTACACACATTCCAAATTAAATATAAATAAAAGTTATTATGGTCGGTCAGCTGTATGACGGGACAGAGCCGGTCGGTCGGCCCCAATAGTCGATTGAGGAAATGAAGCATTTTGGCTCGCAATTTTTTCGTCCAGCATGGATTTACTTGAAATTTTCACATAAGGTAGCGAATAGTCCAAGGATCAGTTTATATATCATGCCGCTATCATATGCTAAAACCTTGGGGGTGGTTGCCACCCCATCTCGGGGGGTGGGAATTTTTTATTACATTTTAACCATGCAATTCGATGGAAAAAGTGATTCTAAGAAAAAAATGTTTTTTACATTTTCTTCGTAAAACTAATATTTTTCGAGTTATTCGCGCTTGAAAATAACAGTTTTTCTACGAAAAAATCGACTTTTTTAAAGGGTTTTTTGAGAATATCTCGAAAAATATGCATTTAATCAAAAAAACTGTAGATATCAAAATTGTATCTTATAGTAAGACAAACCAAATTCTTTTCCTATAATATCTTTAAGACCAATACAAACCGAGATACGGCATGTTAAAAGTTAGCTTTTTTCGTCAAATGCATAATTTGAAATATCCAAAGCCAAATAATGGGAAAAATTTGCATTTTTTGAGGAAAACTTAAATAATCTTTTTTCAAGTAAACAATTGGACCTTTCAAAAAAAAATAAAAAGTTTTTAGCATGAAAATTAAGCGACTTATAATCAAAAAAATGTCGGTACCTGCTTTTCTCTACGAAAAAATCAGTGAAAGCAAACCCCTAACTACCTTCCTAATTCAAAATTGGTCTTCACCTTTCTGCAGTTCCTTTTATATTTATACTATCAATACACTCAAGGAGTTTGACACATTTAAAATGTCTAATTTTGGAAAAATTGGAGTTTATAAAAAATTGATTTTTTGCAATTTGGTATTTTTCACCTTTTACTTCAAAATATCTCCGAAAATACTGAAGATCCGAAAAAAATTGTAAACGACTAAATTATAGCTTATTTAATGACTAAAATTACCCTGTGCATAGATTTTCATCACAGTGAATAGTTAGCCAGATATAGCTGTTTAAAACCTCTATTTACCAGCAAACACCCCTTGTTCGAGCCCTTTAAACCCGCCCCAATTAAAAACTAAAGGATCTTACGGAATTTAATTTACACAGTCTTATAGCTCTTTAAAAATCCTACAAAATCATTTTTGAAGAAACTTTTTATCGCCAAAAATATATAGAATATTTTTCGAGGTATTCTCAAAAAACCCTCTAAAAAAGTCGATTTTTTCGTCGAAAAACTGTTATTTTCAAGCGCGAATAACTCGAAAAATATTAGTTTTACGAAGAAAATGTAAAAAACATTTTTTCTTAGAATCACCGTTTCCATCAAATTACATGGTTAAAATGTAATAAAAAATTCCCACTCCCGAGATGGGGTGGCAACCACCCCCAAGGTTTTAGCGTATGATAGCGACATGATATAGAAAATGATCCTTGGACTATTCCCTAACTTCTGTGAAAATTTCAAGTAAATCCATTCTGGATGAAAAAATTGCGAGCCAAAATGCTTCATTTCCTCAATCGACTATTGGGGCCGACCGACCGGCTCTGTCCCGTCATACAGCTGACCGACTATAATAACTTTTGTTTATATTTAATTTAGAATGTGTGTACTGATTTTCAGCCTTAGTAAATGGAAATAATTACATAGTAAATGATAGTTTTGCTTGTTTTCGATTCAGAGGGTTGCACACCAGCTAGACAGGCTGTTTCTACCATTTCAGGCGTCTTCAGTAGATTTTGTTAGCGTGCACACCTCTGAATCGAAAAATAGCTCCACTATCATTTTAAAGGGAATCTGAAAAATAACTCGAACTTCCCATTAGACGCGATACAGTGACATCTCATAACAAATTGAAGAGTCTCAGATGCAGAATCCACCAATTTAATAAAAACGGAAGGCTGAAGGCGGAATGTGATCGTTTCCCTTTCGTTTTCTATATTCGTCGTCTGCTGTCTTATTAATTGAAAAAGTCGCAGATTAAGGATGTACCAGTAAGAACTTTCAACGCGAAAAGTCTCAGGTTTAAATTACTATGTACCATTTTAGTTTTTATTAAATTGGTGGATTCTGCATCTGAGACTCTTCAATTTGTTATGAGATGTCGCTGTATCGCGTCTAATGGGAAATTTGAATTATTTTTCAGATTCCCTTTAAAATGATAGTGGAGCTATTTTTCGATTCAGAGGTGTGCACGCTAACAAAAGCTACTGAAGACGCCTGAAATGGTAGAAACAGCCTGTCTAGCTGGTGTGCAACCCTCTGAAACGAAAACAAGCAAAACTATCATTTATTATTTTATTTCCTTTACTCGGTTTGAGTACTGAAAGTTCCTCTGCTGTCCTTTTCCTAGACGGATGAAGGCGGAATGTGATCGTTTCCCTTTCGTTTTCTATATTCGTCGTCTGCTGTCTTATTAATTGTCGCAGTGTGTAAAAGTCGCAGATTAACACATTCGCGGTCATGACTGCATATGAAGTCATTTACTGCATAAGAATACATGTATAAAATGACAGCGTGTCCGCGAATGTGTTAAGGATGTACCAGTAAGAACTTTCAACGCGAAAAGTCTCATGGTTTAAATTACTATGTACCATTTTAGTTTTTATTAAATTGGTGGATTCTGCATCTGAGACTCTTCAATTTGGAAATAATTACCTTCGTAGGAAAGCAACTTTGATACCCCTTCAGTAACCCCTGTTCTACGTTTCGCTTGACCGACCGCAGTATGTTTCTCTACACACCCACAGTAATCAACTGTGAAAAATCTAGCTTTAGTAAATTCAAATAGATTTTTCAGCGCTGCCTCTCCGTCTAAAATGAAACTTTTCATGACAAGCGGTGATTATTACTAAAAATAAAAAAAAAATCCAATCAGCATATTCTTTGTATATTCCATACTGAATTTTGTATACTGAGCGGTTTATTCATGTGAAATATTCTTTCAACTCAAAAATATACGTGAATACACACGAATAACAACCAAAAGAAACTGGATATCTACCATAGATCAATTGTCAACTATAGCACGAATGCTCAGGACTGTTATGAGCTTTATTTTGGTTTGAATTTTTGATATTATCCTAGGACGATGGAACCAAATCGAATTTTACCACTGATCAAGACTTGCTTTTGGTCCACCACATTGTAACATTTTATTGGAATTTTCTTATTTATAACTTATATATTTTCTTAGGACATTTACCATGTGTATAGCTGTGAATTAACTCCACTATACCAGTCCCAGACAGAGTTAGAAATGAAGAAGTCCTTAGACGGCTAAACCAAACAACATAACTGGTCAATATAATAAAGAGACGCAAGCTGGAATTCTTTGGTCACATTATGAGACACCCTGAAAAATATGAGCTTTTACATCTGATCATTCAGGGAAAGGTCCAAGGTAAACGTGGTCCTGGTAGAAGAAGAGCATCATCATAGCTGAAAAATCTACGGCAATGGTACGGAAAATCGACTACATCATTAGTCAGAGCTGCTGTCAATAAAGTCACGATAGCGAATATGGTAGCCAACATGATATCCAACGATCGTTAACGGTCATGGAACTAGAAGAAGATACCAGTCCCAATCCGTGGGTTACAACATGCAAGAGATACGAAAGGATGAGGAGGAAGAGTAACAATCAGGAGAGGAGAAAGAGTAAATATCTCATAAAAAAACAGGGATCAGTTGGCTCCGGCTGATAACACCTTTAGACAAGGCGAAAACGGCGGGTTCGTTGGGAAAAATATTCCCATGAGATTTTTTTGCATAATTACATTCGTGAGACATCCCAGAATAAGGTTCAAGAAGTCGCTCACGTGAAAAGTGGGCTAAATTTTTTTTAACAATTTTTTTTAATCAAATTGCAAAAATCAAGAATTTTGGCGCAGACAATTTTTTTGTAGGTTTTTTGGACCATTCTGGATAAAAAAGGTCTCTTATAATTTTTCTCTAAAGTTGATCGTTTTCGAGTTATAAGCAATTTAAAATTGAAAAAAAAACGAAAAATGGCGATTTTCAAGGCTTGATAACTCGGTTAAAAGTTATTATTATGAAAGTCAGAAAGTGACTAAATCAAAGTCTAATGCCCCCCTACAAGATCCCGAAGAAATTTTTGTCATTATTTTATTACTTACTTACTTATTCCTCTTCACTCCATGCGGAGCATAGGGCGTCAACTGTATGCCTCCATTCTGTCCTATCCTTTGCACTTATCTTTATTTCTGCCCAGGTTTTCCCAATAGCACTTATTTCTTTGTCCACACTTCTTTTCCACGTTTCTACGGGTCTACCTGGTCTTCTCTTGCCATGTAGTGTGTATTCTAGGGCTTGCCTCGCTATGTCTGTATCAGGTCTTCTTAGTGTGTGCCCCATCCAACTCCATTTCCTTTTGCATATTGTCTTAGATATATGTACCTGGTTAGTTCTTGTCCATAATTCTTGGTTTGATATGCGGTTTGGCCAGTAAATGTTAAGAATCTTCCTTAGGCATTTATTTATAAACACTTGCATCTGTCCGATACATTTTCTTGACACTTTCCAAGTTTCTGCTCCGTATAACACAGTCTTCACGTTGCTGTTGAATAATCTTATCTTGGTTTTACTTGTCATCTGACGTGAAAACCACATTTTCCTTAGCACATTGAATGCGTTTTGAGCTATTCCTATTCTCCGTTTTACGTCCTCCTCCGTCCTTCCTTTGTTGTTCAAAATACTGCCCAAGTAGTTAAATTTCTCTACCATTTCTAATTCCGTGCCTCCCAGTGATATTCCCATTTCTCTTGGTGTATTTATTTTCATTATCTTAGTTTTTCTGACGTTTATGTTAAGTCCGACCTTCTTCCCTGCCTCTGCTACTTTTTCAGTTTTGCGTTGCATGTGTTGTCTTTTTTCTGTTAAAAGCCATATGTCATCTGCAAATTCCAAATCCTCAAGTTGGTTAAAAAGATTCCATCTTATTCCAGTCTTATTACTAGTAGCCTTAGACATGATCCAGTCGATTACTATCAGGAATAAGGTTGGAGAGAGCACACAGCCTTGCCTCACTCCTGTACCAATATCTATTTGTTCTGTTAACTTGCCTTCGTGGACTATGCGTGCTGTGGACCCTTCGTAGAACAGTTTTATAATTCTGATATACTTGGGAGGCATTCCGTATTTCTCGAGCAATTTCCATGAGGCTTTGCGATCTACACGATCAAACGCTTTCTCGAAGTCTATAAAGTTCACATATAGCTTATTCTGCCACTCTAATGATTGCTCTATAATCGTTCTCATCGTACAAATATGGTCAATGCAGGATCTTTGTGCCCGGAATCCAGCTTGGTTTTCTCTTTAACTTTATCAAATTCCTTCTTCATTCTTTCAAGCATGATTCGGGTCATTATTTTGCTTGTTGTGCATAGCAAGGTGATCGGCCTCCAATTTTCACATTTGGATGTGTCGCCCTTCTTAGGAATTTTTACAATTAAGCCTTGCGTCCATTCTCTGGGTAGCTCTTCGGTTCTCCAAATTTTATTTAAAAGTGTGTACAGTATAGAGGTGGACGTTTAGATGTCTGCTTTGATTAACTCAGCAGGGATATTGTCTATTCCGCCAGCTTTTCCTCTTTTTAATCGTTTAATTGCATCTTTTATCTCTTCATGGGTGAATTCTTCGGTGTTCATGTTCATTGGTTGTCTGTTAGGTTCCTCTTCTATTTCGTTTATTATCTTCTGTTCTTCATACATTTCTTTGAAATATTCCATCCATCTAGTAAGAATTTGTTGTTCTGTTTTTAGTACGACACCATCTTTATATTTTATTTTAGTGGTACCATTTCGGCTTGTTCTGGTCAAGGTTCTTGTGATATCATACAATTTTTTTAGATCGTTTTCTCTTGCCGCATTTTCAGCTTCATTAATAAGTCCGTTGTGGTATGATCTTTTGTCATTTCTTGCGCTTCTTTTGACTTCTTTATTTTTTTTTCCCAGTATTTCTGTTCTAATCGTTGCTTCTCATCGTCGTCTTTCATTCCTAGTAGCTTGACTTTAATTTGTTTACGTTCTTGTATCTTGTCCCATGTTATTTTTGCCATCCAGGGTTTGTTACTGTTTTTCTTGTAGCCAACTGTTTCCACTGCCGTTTTCTTTATCGCCTCTTTATACTTGTTCCAGAGTTCCTCAACAGTGGCTTCCTCTATGTCGCCGACCGTTCTCCAATTATTCTGCATTCGCTCTCTGAATTCATTCTGTACGTCATTTCCATCTCTGATCCAGTGAACATTGTATTTTTCTCTGTTCGGCGTTCTCTTTGCTCTTTGCTGCTGCTCGCAGCTTAACTGTAAATTTCGCTCTCACTAATACATGATCGGACCCTACCTCTGCTCCTCTCATAGATCTTACATCCAGTAGTGATTTCCTCCATCGTCTATTTATTGTAATGTGGTCTATTTGGTTTTGTACTTCACCTCCTGGGGAAATCCACGTTATCTTGTATATGCGCTTGTGTGGAAAGATACTTCCGCCAATCATTAAGTTGTTTTGGGCACAGAAGTCAGTAAACATTTCACCATTTTCATTTATTTCTCCTAAGCCTTCCCTACCCATTACAAACTCTTTTCCCTCATTTTCTCCACCCATTTTGGCGTTCATATCCCCCATCATTATTAAGATATCACTTTTATTATTTGCCTCCATTCTATCATATACAGCTTGCAGTTGCTCGTAAAATTCTTCTTTCACTACCTGCTCTTTGTCGTTGGTGGGAGCATAAACATTTATTATTGAGAGGTTGCGAAATCTTGTTTTAAACCTTGCTACTATAATCCTATCTGTCACACCCTCCCAATCTATCAATGCTCGTGCTGCGTTTTTCCCCAGCATTATGGCCACTCCGCCCTCATGTTTGGCAGTTTCCTGTGTATGTCCCGAGAATAAGATTGTTTTTCCATTTTGTAGTCTCGTTTTTCCACATCCTTTCCACCTTACCTCGCTTATTCCTAGGATTTCTATTTTGTTTTTGTCCATCTCAGCAGCTACCTGATTAGTTTTGCCGATCTCATACATAGTTCTTACATTCCAGCAGCCCATATATATAACCTTTCTCGTATCCATTTCCATAGCACTTGTCGTCATCTTTTTATTTAGTCCAGTTCCGAGGCATCTTGACGATTCCATAACAAAATATTTTTTACGTGGTTGGGTTGTTAGCCCAACCACAACCCTCCTCCTTTCTCATCCTGGACTTGGGACCAGGCAATGGCGGAGTTTCATTATTTTATTACTAAGCTGTTATTTTTAAGTAATAATATTGAGCGCCATGCACGTGGTAGCCGCCCGTAATGCTGAGTGCGAGAGAGATGCCACTCCGCAGTCCAATTGTGCATCTTACTTGCACTCACATTTACGGCCGACTACCAAGTGCATGGCGCTCAATATTATTACTTAAAAATAACAGCTTAGTAATAAAATAATGACAAAAATTTCTTCGAGATCTTGTAGGGGGGGCATTAAACTTTGATTTAGTCACTTTCTGACTTTCACAATAATAACTTTTAACTGAGTTATTAAGCCTTGAAAATCGCCATTTTTCGTTTTTTTCAATTTTAAATTACTTATAACTCGAAAACGATCAACTTTAGAGAAAAATTATAAGAGACCTTTTTTATCCAGAATGGTCCAAAAAACCTACAAAAAGATTGTCCGGGCCAAAAATATTGATTTTTTCAATTTGATTAAAATAATTGTTAAAAAAAATTTGGTCTACTTTTCACGTGGGCGAGTTCTTGAACCTTATTCTGGGATTTCTCACGAATGTAATTATGCAAAAAAATCTCATGGGAATATTTTTCCCAACGAACTCGCCGTTTTCGCCTTGTCTACTTGTAAGGATCCACAAGGAAAAATTTTTTCCTGTAGTTGGCTGTATACCTCGTAATACAAAAAACAGTAAAATCCCTTATAAAAGGTATATATTTAAAATCCCTAAAAAGGGCTACATCACAATCACATAACTAGTTTTCGACTGGTTTACCAGCAAGGGTGCCCATATAAAAATTTTTAAGGGGGGGCCAAACGTTAAGATGTTGCACATTACATTTTGTATATTTCGGATGACAATATATACAGTAAACTCTCTCTATAACGAACACGGATATAACGAGGTTTCGCTTATAACGAGGTACATTAGGTGTCCCATGAAATTCCTATTGAACTATAACGCTTTATAACGAGGCATATTTGGTTACAACGAAGAAAATTGAAATTGAAGAATAAGTGTCTTTACCTGTTTTTAGCGTTGTAATGGTCATAAATAAATAAATGCCCCAACTGCCTGTACATAGAAATGCCCAACATCTGTCTTATTATAGAGGCTAGTGCTGTAATAAACTCGGCCACCTGTAATAAACTTCTGCCTGTTTATCGACCGATATTGAATATTATAGGAAATTTACAATTTATGACGGCGAAGTCTCATTGTTTACTGTTCAGGTTGACCATCGACACCTAATAAACTACGTAAGAGGCATCAAAACATTTCAATATTATTGTTTTTAAATTATTTTAAATTATTATTTCCCATTTAAAGTAGTTCAATATTATTCTTGTTTGATATAACGAGATCGGCTTATAACGAGATAATTAGTCCACCATTTCAGTTCTCGTTATAGAGGGAGTCTACTGTAGTTTAAACTACCTAAAAAAACCTAGTTTGAACCTTGTTGTGAGAAATTATTCATACATTTAAATAATAGACCAGGTTTTTAAATGGAAATGTAATGGGTACCACAAAAGTTGCGCCTCCCTTTAAAACCCGTTTGAAAAGAATACAATGCTTGCAAAGCCCTGCCTTCAACTTTGGCTAGTAGACTAACCATGAGTATTTGTCGAACCAAGTTTTTACTTTATAATCTTAAAAAGGAGCCCCCTTTATTTTTGCAGATTTAGAATCCTTATGAAAAATAAGTCACATATATTCCAAACATTTTTAGAATCGTTGATAGATGGCGCAAATAAATCGCATTTTCCGATTATGGCGGCATCCTCAACAATTCTAAAAAAAGTTTCGAATAAATGATATTTATTTTTTGAGGAGGAAACTCAATCTGCAATAAAAAACGGGGGTTCCTATTTAAGATTTTAAAGTTAATTCTCACCCCCACCTCCAGAGTGTGGAATGAAAAATCCTGTTTGGTGTCATTCTATAGATTTTTGAAAAATATTAAAAGGTGTTTTTTAGTTTTTCATTTGGAAGTATATTTCTCGAGATATTAGACCGTTTCTATAATTTTGCTATGGCATCACAATATATCGTTTTTTCCGATTATCCACAATTCGCAAAATGGCTAGAATAAAATTTGCTTATTTTTACAAGGGAAATCCAAATCTGCAACAAAAATTAGGGGTTCCATTTAAGATTTTAAAGCTTCACACCCAGGGTTTGAAGTGGTGGATATGCTTAGTGTCATCGCATAGATTTTTGAAAAATATTTAAAACATATTTTTCAGTTTTTCGATCCGATGTTCATTTCGCGAATTATTCGACCTTTCCGCTACTTTTGGGACACCCTGTATATAACACTCATTCGTCATGAAAGATCACCTGTTTTCATTTAAATAAAATTGTTCTGTTCATCATAATGTACACTTTAAAATAATCTACTTACTAAAAAAATACTTTTGCAAACTAAAATTTGACTATGTTCAATCAATTTAAAAAAAAATGGCTCATTATAGGCCAGGAACCGAAGCTTTTCACCTCGCAATTTTTACAGAATGGATCGATTTGCTTAAAAATTTGAGAATAAGTAGTGGATAGTCCAAGGATCAAAATCTATATGATTTCAAAGGGCGCTTTTACCATGGGGGTGGTTGCCACCCTATCTCGGGGGTGGAAATCTTTTATTATATTTTGACCGCAAAAGTTGATAAAATCGTTCATTCTAAGCAAAAAATGTTCTATACATTTTTTTGATAAAATTAATAGTTTTCGATTTATTCGCTATCGAAACTGTTAGTTTTGTATAAAAAAAATCAATGTTTTTCGATTCACTCAATTTTTGCCGTAGAAAAATTTTTCTCAAACCAAGTTCTTGGGAATTAAATATCCTGCAATTTTATATCGAAACATTTTTTCGTATCTCTGATGCTAATCTTTCTATTCTGAAGAAAATGGCATTTTTTACCAAAATACAAAAATTCCTTATTCGCTTTTAACTCCAGGTTTTTTTAAACTAATCATTCTAAGCCAGTCAAACTTCTAGAATCTATCATTAATGCATAAATAAATAAGAAGTAATAAGCCCAATGACTAAAAATACCGCTAACTTACATTATCATGCTTTCAATTGGATTTCTCCTTTTTTTTTTTTCAAAAGAATTATTATTTTTTAACCGTAACTTTTTTATTTTTTATCTTAGAAAGTTTTGTAAAAATGATTTTGTAGGCTTTTAAAAGATCAACCCCCTGCTTGCGATCACTTTTCCGCTGAAAAAAATGGGGACTGACATTCTTTTCAGTATAAGTCACTTAATTTTTTGAGCTAGAGACTCCTTTTTAATTTCTGAAGATAGATATTTTTAAGTACTTTAAATTAGTTTCAACAAATTGTCCTCGAAAAATGCATTGTTTTCCCGTCGTTTGACTTCGAATCTACAATATTTAGCATTTGACGAAGAAGAGCCAACATATTATAAAGTATAGCTCGATTACTATTGGTCTTAAAGAAAATTTAAAAAAATGGTTTTGTTTATTTTTTCAAAACCTACATTTTTGTCAAGTAAAATTGATTTGATAAACGAAAACTTTTGGAGTTATTAGCAGAAAACTTATTAAAAACATTGATTTTTTCGATATAAAACTAACACTTTTGATAGCGAATAAATCGAATTGGCAAAAAAATGTATAGAACGTTTTTTGTTTAGAATGAACGTTTTCACCAACTTTTGCAATTAAAATATAATAAAAAATTTTCACCCCCGAGATGCGGTGGCAACCACCCCCATGGTAAAAGCGCCTTTCGGCATGATATAGATTTTGATCCTTAGACTATCCACTACTTATTCTCAAAAATTTTCAAGGAAATCGATCCATTCTGTAAAAATTGCGAGGTTTTGTCCTATTTTAAGCTTCATTACTTGGACTATTAGTGATTATCGGCCAGAGATCGGATTTCTTGCTGATATGATTTGCTTTGAAGTATTATAAATGATTTATTTAATTTGTAATTTTGGGTGTCGATTACAGTATAGATATATTATGTTCCCACGTTTCTAACAAGTAATTGGACTTCGTAAGTCCTAGGTTTTCACCCAAAGTAATCGAAAGTAGAACTGGAAGACGATATTTGAATTTTACGTGTAAATTTGCGTGGATTGATATACGAATTTACTAATGTTGAGTCATTCTTACTAAACTTTGACATTTGTCACCTCATTTGTGATTCTACCCGGTATAATGGCAGAGGAGTTACATTGGCGGTCCTACGGACCGACGGAAAGATTGCCCAGGTCAAATATCTCACCTTTGTACCATCCTTGGATTATCAGCTTTTATTTGACACCTCATTTGTCATTCTACCTGGTATAATGACGGAGAAGTTATATTCGCGGTCGTACGGACCGACGGAAAGACAGCCTAGGTCAAATATCTCACCTTTAGTACCATCCTTGGATTATAAGCTTTCATTTGACACCTCATTTATCATTCAAGCTGGTATAACGATGGAGGAGTTATATTCGCGGTCGGAGGGACCGATGTACAGACCGCCTAAGTTAAATATCTCACCTTTAGTACCATCCTTGGATTATCAGCTTTCATTTGACACCTCATTTGTCATTCTACCTGGTATAATGACGGAGGAGTTATATTCGCGGTCGGAGGGACCGACGCACAGACCGCCTAGGTCAAATATCTCACCTTTAGTACAATCCTAGGATTATCAGCTTTCATTTGACACCTCATTTGTCATTCTACCTGGTATAATGACGGAGAAGTTATATTCGCGGTCGTACGGACCGACGCACAGACCGCCTAGGTCAAATATCTTACCTTTAGTACCATCCTTGGATTATAAGCTTTCATTTGACACCTCATTTGTCATTCTACCTGGTATAATGATGGAGGAGTTATATTCGCGGTCGTACAGACCGACGGACAGACCGCCAAGGTCAAATATCTCACTTTTAGTACCATCCTTGGATTATCAGCTTTCATTTGACACCTCATTTGTCATTCTAGCTGCTATATTGCCGGAGGAGTTGTGGTTACGGACAGACGGACGTGGATAATACAAAGATTTCACATTTTTTCAAAATGGGTGAAAACAATATCTTTCAATGTTTTCGTTAATAGCATACCGTGACTGTCCGAAATGTGTATTATGCACATTCCATATAGACCGCTGTCACAGACACACAGATTTATTTTCTGTTAAACCATTAATTGCCCAATATGTGATTTTTTATTAATAAATAATGTTGTTTCCAATTTATCTCTCAAAATTATCCAATAATTTTTTGATAAAAATACGTTTTGTAATATAATTTTAATTTTTGTTCTTTCCCGAAAAGCTAGGGGGGGCCACCCCCCCTGCCCGTGTGTATGGGCGCCTATGTTTACCAGTCATCATCAGTGCTTACCTAAAATGAATATAACCTGGTAAAATAATGCAAAGATTTTGAAATTTTGACTACGGTTAAGAAAAGTTGTAGGTTATACTCACGTGAAATTTACATGCTAACCACCAAGATATAATTTAACAAAAATATGTGGGTCAAAGCCTTGTAAAAGTAATCCGTCAAGGAAACATCGGTTGAAAATGCTAACTTAAGCATGGATGTTTAAAATATTTTACTAATATGCCCCAGGTAACATCTGAGCTGTGGTTTGACTTGTTCACATGGTGAAAGTATGGCAGCCAAGTGACAATGAAATGGATAGAGACCTCCGAACGATGACAAGACAGAAATGATACAGGAAGTTGAAAAGTTAACCTGTCATATTTAAAGACTGTGGTGTACAGCTTGTTAAAATTAGAAATGATGTAACAGCACACTCCATTGTGAAAATTATCATTTAAAATTCAGTAAACTAGATGTTGTAGTTAAAAATGTATTCACCTATACTGTCAGTGGAGGTGGTTAGGCAAACCACATTACACAAATGTTTGTATTCGAGAACTAAAGTCAGTAATCAAATCTTGTCAAGAGACCTAAGATTTAAAAAAGCAATTTTGTGTTAATTTAAAGTTATCGAATTTATTTAACATTAGTAGCTGTTGGAATTTGTGTAAGTTTAAAAGAAATCAAAATGGGGGTGACTGAGGTGTAAAAATGTCTTAAATAATCTAGGGGGATGTATCATTAAGAAAGCACAAGCTCAAACTTAGGCGACTAATTCCTAAAGACCTCGCAGGCTGCCCGGATCTCTAAGGGTCCAAAAACCAAAACCGTTATAAGATGATGACAGTAGGGACTGGGGGGTATGAAATGTCTGTGAGGAAATTAATGAGAAAGGAACATGAACGGGACCCAGAAAGAAAATTAGACTTTTGATTTGGTTTTACTATAGATGAGTGTTATATTATGGTAATGACAGATTAAATAGGTAGGGTGAGAATAGTCATATATAGAAATATGGTGGTGGGTTGTATGTAGATGAACCTTGTAAGAGTTCCTGTCTGGATTACAGACGAAAAATGGTCAATGAAGGCAGAAGACACAGGAGTATCTCATCTGGCGGATTGAGCAGAACGACCAAAAAGGGGAGACTGGCCCCTTCAGTTTAGCAAAACAACCAGTATAAGGCAAGAAAACCCTTCTTCTGAAAATTAGCTGGTTCTCCTAGAATGGAGGTTACATAACTTGTAACTCGTGATCTGGAAAAAAACTTAACCGTACAATTTCCGAAGCGCAAAAGAAAATCAGACAGATCAAATGAAAATCGACACTACAAACAAAAAAAAAAGATGAAAAAGAATTATTCAACACTATGAAGGAAAGAAAAATGAGCTACTTTGGTCACATCCAAACGATGAAAAATATGAGTTAATGCGATTGGTTATCCAAGGGAAAGTGGATGAAAAAAGAGGACCGGGGAGACGACACACGTTCTGGTTGAAAATTTTAAAGCAGTGGAGTGGAAAAACAACAATAGAACTCTTCAGAACCGCTGCAAGCGGAGTAAAATGGGCCATGATGATGGCCAATGTCCTTAAAGGATTAGGCACAAGGAGAAGAAGATATTGTGACATAATTATGTCACAGACTGTTTTCAGCTCCCGGCCTAACAGACCCGAGTGTTGTTTACCAACTAACCTTTTTATGATTTATGATGTTCTATTCCTTCTCGACTTTTGGGGTAAATTCTTTCTTGTTTCGTGTAAATACTATTCGAGAATTTATTTATTTCTAGAACATTGAATGTTGTATAAATAGTAGGTTTTTGTAATTAGCAGTTCAGTTGTGAATTTGAAAACGTCGGTGTACTTTGATATGTAACGGGCGCAGTATATTTTTGAATTTGTAATTAGATAAAATATTAGATTTAGTGTAATAAATAAATTAGATATCGTAGTTTGTAAAATAGAGGATATAAATTCAGTGTTTTTTCATTTGTTTAGAAGTAAGTGTTAAAAACAAATAAAATCAACTAAAACCAAACATTAGTGCCTAAAAGATCATAGAAAAGTCAATTTTGTAACAATAAATACATTTATGGTTAGGTCATTTTAACTTACCTGATTTCCATACCTATGTCGAATTTGAGGCCTGATGGGAACTGGACTATTATGATAACTTCCTAAAGCAATCTGTACATGTTGGGAAACTTCTTCATTCAGAGGTTGCCTCATCAAATGAGCAACAATCTTCTGTAAGGCAAAGAAACTCTCTTCTCGAAATTCCCAAGAGAGCAACAACTTAATCGCTTTATCAATCTTACCCAAATTTAAATAATTTTGAATGAGAGATTTGAACGTTAAAGATTGATTAATATGCGTAACTACGGCAAGTGGTCCCTGTTCAAAAGTAACAATCAGGTCCTTGGGACCCCAATTTATGGAAGCTGTACTAAATTGTAAGTTAAAGCAAGTAGACAAATTAACAACTGCTGTTGGTAAACAATCTTCGTTTAAAAATTGACTTTTTATACAAGACAAAGCAGTATCGTAATACTGTAACTGTCCTTTATCGTTGGCAATAGCAACTGCAGCTCCAGCAGGATGCCAAGCTAACAAAGTTGGAATAAAATTAGCTTTAATAGTTCTTGTACAGCCCCTACTGCGATCTAATAATGCTAAGGAGCCATCTATACAACATATTAACAATCTGTCCTCACATTTACTTAGGGCAGAACAGCTAACTTGAGTCTGTAGGGGTACAGATGTCACTGAGATTCGTTTGAGATTAACTCCTACCAACTCAAAATTGCTTACTTCTACAGATACAGCACCTAAAAAACAAAAATTAAATATAATAAAATACCAAAAAAATTAATTAGGCGCTTCCTTAACTTTTCAATTTAAATAATACAATGTGAGTGTGAAATCTCATACAAGTTTTTAACATTTCGAAGATATTAGTCCAATTACTTCTTCTTAGGAGCAGCAGCTCTTCTGGCTTTTGGTGAACTTGTGGAGCAGCAAATGCAGTCTTTGACTTAGTGTACCATACAAAGTGAACTAAATTACTAAGAAGTAGTCTTAGAACACTGATACACTATGTGACTCGAGGGCACTGTTATTCAGCCCTGGTAGATTACGGGCGTGATCGTTTATAGAAGTGAGAAAGATGTTAAAGATAGACACAAAACAAGGAAAAAGTACAATTGAATCGGTGAGAAGAGAAAGCGGACATGTCCATAAATAGGCATTTTTGACATTTTGACAGAAATCCATTATAAGTATGAAGACGCACCGTTTTGTAGAGAAACCGGACTCTTCGTACAAAAAAAGATTTTTTCCTCAAACCTGACCTCCCGGAGGGATTGTAGTGGGCGACGCGATGTCGTATATATTGTCCCTCTCCAAAGATCTCTGTCTCTGGTCATTTCTTTTAACTCGTACATAGGTCTTTTGCATATTCCTGTAATTTCATCGATCCATCTTGTTGAGGATCTTCCTCGTGATCTTCGGCCTTCCACCTTTCCTTATATAATGAGTCTTTCCATGTTTTCTGTGTTTGTTCTCATAACATGTCAAAAGTAATTAATTGTTGGAGATGGACTTGACTGGAGAGTCGTTGGCGAACCTTTAGCTTTCTTAAAATTGAATTATTTGTCTTACGGTGGGTCCAAGGAAATCGTAACATTCATCTTCAATAGAACATTTCAGTGGCGTCTATCTTTCTTCTGTCTGATTGTCTCAGGGTCCAAGATTCACATCCGTACGTTAGTATTGGGAATACTAAGCAATTGATCAACCTTATCTTTACCGCTCTTGAAATTTGACAGTGCTAAAACCAGTGCCAATAAAACACAAACATACGAAATTTGACAGTCCTTCCATATTTTGGTCATTTTTGCTGTGGCAACTTTTGCTAGATCACATCTACATTTAATCTCCTGTAATAATCCTGTGTTTGTGATCAATAATCCCAAACCTGTTATGTGTGGATGATTGTTACGTAGTTTATCCACTATCATGATCTTTGTCTTTAATATGTTTAATTTAATGGGTCCGCCGAATAACGTAACCGCCACATTGTTCGTTTTTGAGAAGTCGAAGAAAAAGTTTTAAAATTTTAAGGGTGAGTAATACAGTTTTTAGCATTTTAAGGGTGAGTAATACAGTTTGTAATTTGTATCTACAAACTTTATTACTAACTCTTAAAATGTTTAAGTTTGCCATTGTTATAATTTTAAAATTTCTATTTCCATTTTTTAAGGTTCTAGTACACTTTAGAAGACCAAAAATATACATTTTTTTCAATAATTTTTTTCTCAGAACCTTTACTAAAAATGTAACTCTTAGAGAGTACAAAAAATATATATTTTTTCATTTATGCACGTACACTAATATTGTAGAGGGCGCAAAAGTCGAGGCCACGAAAAATGATGGCGGACAGTTAATCTCAGGATTGGGATATCTGAAACAAAAAAATCGTAAGGCATTTGAATAAGGAAGGTTTCTTATGTGACAATTTACCACAATTTGACCAAAAAATAAAAAATAAATATTTTTTAACCATGAAAAACTGAAAAAAAAGGGCGATTTTTTCACAAAAATTTTTCAAATTTCCTTAAAACCTTATTTTTCGGAATTTTTCACTAATGGTAGTAAATTGTCACGTAAGAAACCTTCGCTTTGCAGATGACATACGATTTTTTTGTTTCAGAGATCCCAATCCTGAGATTAACTGTTCGCCTCGACTTTGGCGCCCTCTACAATATTAGTGTACGTGCATAAATGAAAAAAGATATATTTTTTGTATTCTCTAAAAGCAGCTTTACATCAAGGCTATGCAAGTCTCATGCTATGCAAGTCCGTCTTGCCTGTCATAACTCTTGCCCAGCCTGACCTTTTTACATCACAGCTATTTCTGTGCAATTTTTGGTATCACTTTCATTGTTGCCAACAACAGAAATATACCAAAACATTAACTTTAGATATTTCAGTTCGAAATTTCAGTCCAACATTAAATATACAGGGTGTAACAAAAATACAGGTCATAAATTAAATCACATATTCTGGGACCAAAAATAGTTCGATTGAACCTAACTTACCTTAGTACAAATATGCACACAAAAAAAAATTATAGCCCTTTGAAGTTACAAAATGAAAATCGATTTTTTCGAATATATCGAAAACTATTAGAGATTTTTTATTGAAAATGGATATGTGGCATTCTTATGGCAGGAGCATCTTAAAGAAAAATTATAGTGAAATTTGTGCACCCTATAAAAATTTTATGGGGGTTTTGTTCCCTTAAACCCCCCAAACTTTTGTGTACGTCTCAATTAAATTATTATTGTGGTACCATTAGTTAAATTTAATATTCCTAAAACTTTTTTGCCTCTTAGTATTTTTTCAATAAGGCAGTTTTTATCGAGTTGAGGATTATTTTTTAATATGTTTACATAAAAATTTTATGGGGGTTTTATTCTTTTAAACTCCCCAAATGTTTGTGTACGTTCCAATTAAAATATTTCTGCGGCACCATTAGTTAAACACAGTGTTTTTAAAACTTTTTTGCCTCTTTGTATTTTTTCGAGAAGGCACCATTTATCGAGATATGGCTTCTTTTTTAATACGGTTCAAAATATACCTAAAAATGTAAATCATACATAAATTTTCATATTATTACCAAGTCTCCATAATCGTACTTAACCATATACAAATATGTGGTGGATTTGACAAATATTCAAAATATCTCGATAAAAACTGACTTTTCGAAAAAGTACAAGGAGCCAAAAAAGTTTTAAAAATATTGTGTTTAAGTAATGGTACCAGAAAAATAATTTAATTGGAACGTACACAAAAGTTTGGGGGGGGTTTAAAGGAACTAAACCCCCATAAAATTTTTATAGGGTGTCCAAATTTCACTATAATTTTTTCTGAAGATGCTACTGTCATAAGAATGCCATGTGTCCATTTTCAATAAAAAATCTTGAATAGTTTTCGATATATTGGAAAAAATCGATTTTCATTTTGTAACTTCAAAGGGTTGTAACTTTTTTTATATGCACATTTGTACTAAGGTAAGTTAGGTTCAATCAAACTATTTTTGGTCCCAGAATATGTGATTAAATTTATGACCTGTATTTTCGTTACACCCTGTATATTTAAGTATAAGTTACAAATTATTATTACTTCCAATAAATAACACTTAAATTTACAAAATAAGGTTAAGTTTTATTCTAAACCATAAATTTTGTCATATAGGCAACATGAAATTTGACAACTTGCATCAAAATAGCGTGAAAAATAGAACACGTTTTAATTTTTCATCTAGCACAGGAATTGCATGGAAATAGCGTGTGGACATGCGCAGTTGCATGATCTGTCTTGCATGGCTCTTGCCTAGCATGAAAATAGCATGCATAATGTAAAACTGTCTTAAGAGTTGGATATTCATATGTAAAAAGATTTATGTTAATAAAGGTTCTGAGAAAAAAAATCTTGAAAGTCCTTCTAAAGTGTACTAGTACCTTACGAGTGATGTGGCGCTTACAACGTTATTTAGTGGACCCATTCAATTGCAGACCAAATATGTGACTTTTGTTTTCAACCAGTCGTATAAGATCAATCAGCTCTGCTTGACTATAGACACAGCAAGGGCTGTGTCATCCGTGAAACGTAGATTGTTTATTTTATGACCATTTATTGAAATGCCCTTTTTCCATCCTTCAAGTGCTCTTCTCATAATATGCCCACTCAAATAAAAAATGTTTCCAATAAAATTCTGTTAATACCATTCGAATACACTTGCAAAGTGAACCTAGTTTTTAAACAAGTTTTAAAAAAATGCAAAAAACTACAAACTATGACTTAATAAATTATAAAATATATACCTCTTTGAGTTACTTTCTGTTCTATCAGAATTAAAGTCCTACTTCTAAATTTACTGACAATCACTTCTAAGGGTTCCCCATCAGTCTTTTTATACGATAATAACTCAGGATCTCTGGCGCCAATCCAATATAGGTGTAAATTTGCTCTTTGATGGTCTTTTGCCAAAGGACTCCATGGCTGGGGATGTTCTGCACCGGCTTTACCCCATACCACCAACCATTCACCATAATAGTTTAGTCTCCTTCTAGGTCCCCCTTCTAACACCCATCCCTCCTTCCAAGGCCCTCCATATCCCAATAAGTGACCATCGTTACAAATACATATTACTTGATTCCCAAAAATTGTTCCTAAAAGAAATAAATTAATAAAATCGATATTTATTTGAAAAGATTCTGAAGCCATTTTGTTGTGGTGTGTTTATACTGACATTTCGATTTTCAGTCCGGAAACACTACAATTTAAAAATAATGTGAATTATTCGCTCCATGAGTGATCGTGGTGGGAATACACAAAATGATACCAGCGTGAGTAGCGGTGAAATATGACAATTTTGGTAATTCTTTGTAATTGTAATGTTATTGTTTGTATAACAAATTTTATCAAAAATGATAAATTATCACATATTAAGGCCATCGGTACATAATTCGCAATTATTTTACGGCTATCCCTACTTTTTCTGTCTTAACACAGCAAATTACAAGTAGTAAAATTCTCACTGGTATGGATATGTAAACTTTACTTGACAATGTCATCATTAACTTTAAAGAAGGCTTTTGAATATTCTTGGATGACTGTTACTTGTATAATTAATTGCCTTAATTATTAATTCAGTTAATTAATATGATAATTTTTTCACTTATGTATTCAGTGATTGTAATAATTTATCTACTGTACAACAAAAACTAATAATCAATCGAGGAAAGAGGAAAAATGATAAAGTGATTTTTTAATAGTATATTGTTACTATGAAACGCTTACAAGTTTGAACATCTTTAACAACAAAATACTTGGATCACTGAATATATCCTGGTGTATTCTCTGCTTTGGATCTTCCATAAATAATAAACAATAAATAACTTTTTATTAAGTTCACGTCTTAAATCAATTATTTATCAAATACACTATCAATATTATTTAATCAACAACTCAAAATATTCCCGATGTCATGACAAATATTTAAAATTGTCACTGTCTGACTGACAATATGCTGACAATATTCTATTCGACTGAGTGCGTTGTATGACAAAGATAGATTTGGAAAATATTACCACGGACATTGTGTTCATTTTTTTCGAATCTTGAAAAAAACAATAAATAGTTTTGAAAAATTTAAACGCAGAATGAAAGACAAGAATAAATAAAAAGTTTATTTTGAATGATATATTTGAAATTAAAAATCACACTAAATTTTCTCTTAGATTTTCACCCCTGTAATTTATTAAAATAAACATTATAGAAGTTTTCAGAGACTTTCGGCCCTCACTAATAACGTAATCTTTCATTCTGCGTTTAAATTTTTCAAAAATCCTTATTAGTTTTCTCCGGATTCGAAAAAAATAAATCCCATTTGAATAGCATTGGAGCAGAAACTACGTATCAATCTCCTTAATGTCAAATATGTTATATGTATCATATACTTAAGATCAAATTGTGGTCGCCAAAAATGTCAGGTGATGAAGCTAGGTGTTGTATCAGTCATGCACAGAGCGAATACAGGGTTAGACCGGGAGATATTATACAGAAGTTCAGTCACGATTTTCTCAGTCCTGCCCTTTGCAATACTGGAAGGGTAGACGAAGCACTTACAACCTTTGGAAACATCCACAAATTTCCTGTGAAATTTTCCTGTAAAAACTAGATTTTCCCAAAAAATAAAAATAGGGTTTTGCGATGAATTTCTGAGTCCTGCCATATCCGTAGAATGACAGGATACTATCGATTTTATGAAGAAAATTTTTTGGGCAGGAGGGTTGCAAACGGGCTAACAAAGTATATATGTATACAAACATGTAAGAAGAATAATGAAATTTTCATGATTTTCTGGGTCCTGGTAACTAAATAAATTAAATATATTTATTTCAAAATGATCTAAAAAAATATGGGCATGACGTCTCTTAATGTTTAAGTATACTTGTCACTTGGAAAATTTTCACCCTGATTATGTGATTTTCTGAGTCCTGCCTTTAAAAAGTTTTAATACTCAAATGCAATCAATACTTTTTCGGTACTCGGCAGGAAGGTTAAACGGTTCTAGTAAGACGGCAGGAGTCCTAGATTTGTAAGAAAATTCATGAAAAATTCCACGATGTTCTGAGTCATGCCATTTTGCATAAAATATGTTTCAAGAATCTTAATATAAGTCTTGGCAAAGAGGCAGGATGGTTTTATAGTAATTTCGTATACAGGCCCGTATACATTCCGTATATAATGCCCCACGCATTAGTGTGACAAAGTCCAATTACTCGTTTGTCGTAAGAGATACGAAAAAAAGTTATTTAGGTAAAATGTGGGGCAAAGATAGGATCATAATTAAAAAATATTTTCTAATATACAGGGCTACCCGTATTGATAGGGCGACACAAACTTATGTTTTTTTAATGGAAGACCCTGTATATAATTTTAAGATTCCTAAGATAATTTTAAGACAATTTAACACAATTCACCTAATCCAAAAATGTTTCCTAAGGGAGCTAGAGCTCTTTAAAGATGGCGCCTTGTAATTAGTTTTTTTTTTTATCTCCAGAACGCTTCCATTTCGATACACAAAAATTGGTCCGCCTTTTTATCTTTCAGAGATAAATCGATTCCATCAATTGCGAATCTCTAGTACCGGTCATAGGAGTCCGTTTTGGGTAGGACAACGGTTATTTTATCGCATAACTTTTTTGTCTTTAACTTTTAAGCATTTTTGACACTATATTATTAAATTGTGAGGTATTCTAGTACTAAAAGGTACTCTTGCTTTAAGTCGGTAGGAAGCACCGTTTTCTAGAAAAATCAATTTTAAAATTTTTCGTAATTTGAATTTAAGAAAAATTTGAATAAAAAAATATAAAAAACGGTGTATTTATCGACTTAAAGCCAGAGTAACTTTTAGTACTAGAATACCTCATAATTTAATACTCTACTGTCAAAAATGCTTAAAAATTAAAGCAAGTTATGAGATTTCGTTGATCTACCCAAGACGGACGCCTATGACCGATACTAGAAATTCACAATTGATAAAATCGATTCATATCTGGAAGAGAAATAAACGTACCAGTTTTCGTTTTTCTAAATAGTTTTTTTTATCTTTTTTTTTTTTCAAATTCAAAAACCGCAAAATTTTTCAAATCGATTTTTCTAGAACCTGGCGTATCCTACCGACTTAAAGCAAGAGTACCTTTTAGTACAAGAACATCCCATAGTTTAATATTCCAATGTCAAAAATGCGTAAAAGTTAAACACAGAAAAGTTATTCGATAAAATATCCGTTTCCCTACCCTAAACGGACGCCTATGACCGGTACTAAAAATTGACAACTGATGGAATCGATTTATCTCTGAAAGATAAATAGGTGTACCAATTTTCGTTGTTCTAAATAGAAGTGTTCTGGAGCTATTTTAAAAACTAATTACAATACACCATCTTTAAAGAGCTTTATCTTCCTTAGGAAGCATTTTCGGACTAGGTGAATTGAGTTAAATTTTCTTAAATTGATCTGAGGAATCTCCGGGCTTCATTTGTTAGAAGAGTTTCTGGACACCCTTTATAATAGGAACAATCCCTACTATAACCAATTAATTGTAAAATTATTGATTTTCTTTCTATTACTTTTATTACTTTTACTTAGATACAAATATGATCTAATCGCTTAAAATAAAGATGTTACAGTTTGGTATTAGATTTAAAAGGTGTGTAAAAATCCAAGATATTGCTCAAGAAAATAATATTTAATACCGTACGATTGTTTTAACGACATAAAAATTAATTTTTATGTATTAAATATCTTTGCGATTATCCTGCCACGTTGTAAACGGTTTTAGATTAGTGTTTTTTAAGCATACTTGACATGCCATGACTCAGAAAATTGTGGTGATATGAATATGTTTGTATATCAACCAGCAATAATTTTACAGACTTAAAATTTTATTTTTATATACGAAATAACTACACAACCATTCTGCCTCTTTGTAAAGAGCTTTATATTAACATTCTTGAGATATGTGCAAAATGGCATGACAGAAAATCGTGTAACTTTCCACGAATTTTCTTACACATTTTTTAACTATGTATAGGAAAAAGGTGTAACTAAACATCCTGCCATTTTAAATGATGTCTACTTAAATTATCTATTTTATAATAAAATTTATTTTATGACTCGGAAAATCACGGAACCAGGGTGAAAATTTTCCACAGAATTTTAAAATGGACAAGTGCAGTTAAACATTAGGAGACGTCATGCCAACATTTTCTTCGATCATTTCCAAATAATTATGTTTAATTGATTAAGTTGGCAGGACTCAGAAAATTATGAAAATTTCATTATTTTCATTACATGTTTCTATATACTCCCTTAGACCTTTTGCAACCCTCCTGCCCAAAAAATTTTCTTCATAAAATTGATAGTATCCTGTCATTCTATGGATATGGCAGGATTCAGAAATTCATCGCAACTCCCCATTTTTTTCCTCATGAAAAATTTAATTTTCACGGGAAAATGTCACAGGAAACCCGTGGATTTTTCCATAAATTGTAAGTATTTTTTCTAACCTTCCAGTATTGCAAAGGGCAGGACTTAGAAAATCGTGGTTGAAGTTCTGTTAATATCTCCTGGTTTAGGTAGTGATGTAACAAATATTCGTATTCGCGTTCGCGAATATTCGCATGTTTTTGCATATTCGCATTCGTATCCGCATTCGTGAAATTTGTGCGAATGTTTTGCGAATATGAAAACCAGAAAAAAAATAATTTTAAGATATTAGGTTAATAAAATCAAAATCTATTCACTTCTCATCTTTTTTTTTATTAAGAAAAGGTAACTTAACCTCAAACATGCAGCTACTCTCAAATGGAAATATGAAGGACACAACAGCAGACCAAGAGACAGAAGATGGAATGAAGCGATAACTCACTGGAGACCTAGGGACTACAAAAGAGGAAGGGGCAGACCACAGACGAGATGGTCGAATGACCTAAAAAGATACGCAGGGACCAGATCGACAGCATTAGCACTGGAACGAGAAGAGTGGAAAAATAAGGGGGCAACTTTGGACAACTGAAGGGCAATAGATATATAGAACTTAACCTTGTATAATCACATTATCAGCCTTCACTTTTTTTATTATTTGGTATTATGTAATTAGCTTAAGATTCAGGTTGATTTACACTAAATTTCAATTAACTTTTCATTATAAATTTAGGAAACATTACAAAAATAAAAACAAATTAAAAAAAAACTGAATACATATTAACATTTGCGAATGTCGGTAGCAGATATTCACATTCGCATTTGTATTCGCGAATGTTCAAAAAATGACATTCGTTACATCACTAATACAGGGTAACAAATTCCTGCAAAAATGATGTTATTGTGGAATGAAATAAATGTGTGGTACTTACCATCACAAATGATATTTGCTTGAAGCTTTGAAGCTAACTGCTTGTCAAATAGTATATTGGTCAAATCCCCAGTTTTATTATTTAAAGTCAAAGTAACTAAAAGTCCTGTTGAAAGTAATAATAAAATTTTGGTATCTTCAAAAATGAAAGAAACAACACGATTATGTATCAGATAATCCTCTAATTCTTTCAATTTGTCTTTTAGTCTATGTGGACGTTTATTAGGAAGATACCAGTGGAGCCCACGCTGGTCACAATATTGTTTTTTACTTTGGCCATTGAGGGTTTCGGTGCCATCCCTTTTAGTGTAATATCTAAAAAAAGGACATATATATGAGGCGCTCAGAGCAGCAGTGGCCTAACCCACTTCCTACAATTTTACCAAAATGCTTTTATTACATTAAAGTTATCCCTTATTTAAGTATTTTCAGATGCAGAGTGGCTCAAGCAACCATTGTTTAAGCTACTCTGCATCTGAAAATACTTAAATAAGGGATAAGTCTAATGTAATAAAAGTGTTTAGGTAAAATTTTGAGATGTGGGTTAGGCCACTGTTGCTCTGAGCGCCTCATATATACAAGGTGTTTCAAAAAAGGTAACACTGTCTCCAGCAAGGTAAAAAACTAAAAAATAATTGGGGTTTGTTTAGTAAAAAATTTTCGTAACGCCATTGTATGTAAACAAAGTGTAACTGCAGCTATACTGGTATTGGATAAGTGTGAAGCATTGGTGAAAACATGCTACTCCTTAGGTCGCTTTAGTAGCACATTTTCTATAGCTCTTTTCAACACGCAAATATGCATGAAGAAACTATTTTCATTCGCTTGACCGTGAATTAGTGCACTTAACGTAATCCGAGCACCTGAATCCAATATCTTCAGAAGGCTGTAGCTTCAGAATAATAGTTTTTCAGACCTAGGTCCCATGGACTTTTTTATTCTACACACTGAGAGCTATGACTGACCGAACTTTTGTTAAATTTGACAGGGGCCACTTTTTCATAAGGTGTGTTGTGGGGTCCTCTAAAGAGCTGGTGATATATATGAGGCTTAACACTTTCGCTGAGGAAGTCACCATAATATGCTAGCTTTTTTTCAGTCTGTGAGGATAGCGCCATTTTGTGTTATCTGGATGTTACTATTATCAAAAAGTTCATGCTACATAGGGACAAATTCTATAACAAAGTTCCACAACAAAAGTGTTAAAAACGAAACGAAATTTTATACTTTAAATGTTTTTTTTCTACAACCATGTTAAAAATGCAATTTTTAGCACTCCATACGAGCGTTAAAAATGCTACTTTAGGCACTAGTGCTTTAAAATATTTTTAAGGCACTGCAGTTCGTATTGACTGTATAGACAATTTTGATGTAATGTCAAAAAAATATAAAAATGGAATGTCACAATCAAGTACAAGTTTTTGCAGATATTGCCCTGTAATTACGTTTGTAGAAAAAATATTGTATATCGTCAGTCTAAGATGCAAATTACCTAAGTCCATTTTTTGCGAAAATTGTTTATTGGTGTTATCTAGTAGTAGACGGTAAAAGCTACTGCCTGGCAATAGGGAACTTGCATAAATTTTTAAATTCGAAAAAAATGTTATAAATCACAACAGAACATAATTTAAAACATGTATCAAAGATAAAAAAGTTTTCTTTGTCTTTCGTTTGGCCCCTAAAGACGATTAAAAATTCAAATTCAAACAGGTGGTCCAAAACGCATCGTGACGTCACTTGGTTTTACATTTACATTTTTCCAATAAAGTAAACAGAATTTTAAATTAGACGTTATAAACGTCAGTAAAAATGTGACGTTACAAGTGTTTTTGATCGTTTGACCTATTCATAGAAAATTTGTACTTTTACAAAATGGTTTTATTTTCATAGTAAACCTTCGTTCCTTTCCTTCAAAAACAGTATAAAACTACAATTTTAACAAACTGGTATATATTATTACAATGACATACGATAAATGTCATTAGAATATAAATATCTTTGACTTATTCCACGACGATGAGCTTGCCAAATACCCAAGTAGGTGGAGGCCAATAAACTAAAGAATGAGAAGAAGAATATACCTAAATATAAGGTTGTGTCTAGGTATACGCTAACGTGTACGCAAATAAAAAAGTTAGAGTGTCAGTGATTTCTTATTTTTTATTTGTTTAGTGTTTGTTTTTAAATTAACTACGGAGTGCGGACAATTATTTAAAACTTTTAATGAGTTTAAGAACATTTTAAAACAGTACACAAAAGATAAGAGACTATAAATTAATATATATTTTTTTTAGTTATAAATGAAATAGTATTACCGTAAAAGATTAAAATAAAAGGAAGACCTAAAGCTTTCACAATAATAATTAATTTGTTTTGAAGCTATTATCCTTGGGGTATTTTTGTAATAAACTATTCTAAATGGGAACTAAGCCACAATTTAACTAAAAAATTGATTTTATTAACGTTTCGACTTCTAAACCGGATGTCGTTGTCAAAATACAAAATAATATTAAATTAAACACAAATGTTGTTGCTTAGTAAAAAATTTTTTCCAATAATTTATTTAATCTGACTGATTTTTGTATTTTGAAAATGACATCCGATTTGGACGTCTAAACGTTAATAAAATAATTTTTTTAGTTAAATTGTGGCTTATTTTGCATTTAGAATAGTTGATTATAATAATTCACTTATGTATAAAAATTATTTTAACAATATTTTGTACCTACATGTCATGTCAACTAAATACATCTAATTATTTTGCTAACCTAAATATATTTATTTATTTATTTATTTATTTACGGGCCTTACCCATTATTACAGAATAATTTAAGAGCTAAAATATACATTAAACCTCAAAATAAATTATAAAAATATGTAAATATACTTAATTACAATCACAAAATGGTAACATTACACAGACATTATCACAGGTAATAAATTGACAAATATTATTTGGACACTTAACACTAAATCACCTAGCTACCCATAAATATACTTATAAATTTATAAATTAGTGTTCTTCCCCAAGCGTTAAATCCTTAAGAAAGCACACAAAGCGACTTTGACTTATACTGAAATCAATGTTCGGAGATAAGTTATTGGCTGTCCTTACAGACCTTGAACTAAAACTATTAAACTTTACATTAGTTCTACATAAAGGTTGTTGAAACATGAGGTGAAATCTAGTATTCCTTGACGGCACTGCCAAACCAATACAGTACAGTAGATCTGGGCAATCAGCAATACCATTAAAAACTTTGTATAAATTCTGTAAGTCCCTACATTGCCTGCGAATCTGGAGAGGAGGGAGAGAAAATCTCGTGTGAAGTGAATCATAGTTGTAATGGTAGTTGTCAGGGGGATCCACACCAGCCTTAAAGGCCAAATACCGCAAAAATCTTCTTTGCACTTGTTCTAATTTGTGTACATGGCATGTATAGAGGGGATTCCAGACTGAAGAAGCATACTCCAATAGGGGTCTGACCAATGAACAATACAATAGGCGGATTGCCGAGAGATTTGTAAAATCTCTTGTAGATCTCTTGACAAAGCCAACCATTTTAAGGGCTCTAGAAACAATCTCTGCGATATGAAATCTGAAGGATAGAGCATTGTCAAATAAGACTCCAAGATCCTTAGTAGCTGACATATTGATCAAGATGGTGTTAGAAATTTCATAGGGAAAAGCCAAGGGGATACGCCTTTTAGAGAAATACATAGTGAGGCATTTTTTTGGGTTTAAATCCATGCAATTTCTTTCACACCAGTCCACAAGTCTGGACAAATCTGACTGCAAGTTGATACAATCAGTGGTAGAAGAGACAGTTTTGAAGCATTTTAGGTCATCAGCAAAACATAGAAATTCGGAATATTGAAAGCCACTCTGGATGTCATTTATAAAGATGTTAAATAACAAGGGTCCCAAATGAGACCCTTGAGGCACACCAGAAGGTACTTTTATCTCCTTAGATTTAAAGCCTTTGACCTTTACTATTTGAGATCTATCAGACAAATAGCTGCCGATCCAGCTCAACAAACTACCACCCAAACCTGCTGTCCTCAGCTTATCCAATAAAATTGTATGATTTACCCTGTCAAATGCCTTAGAAAAGTCAGTGTATATACTGTGTACCTCACCACCACCATCCAAGACACCTGACAGAAACTCACTGTAAACTAGTAAATTAAGCTCAGTAGACCTTCCATTTAGAAATCCATACTGCTGGGGTATTATTGTTGATGATAACACTGATGTAAGATATTTTGTTACTATTTTTTCAAATAGTTTTGGAATTACATTTAAATTGCAAACTGGCCTATAATTGCACACATCAGCTTTATTTCCTGATTTGTATATGGGGGTCAAGAAGCTAGTCTTCCAAAACTCAGGAAAATAACCAGACTTTAAAGAAGAGTTAAATATCATATAGAGAGGACGAGAAAGTACGAAACTACATGATTTTAGAATAATGGGGGGTATTCCATCTGGCCCTGGACTCTTGTTGGTATTTAGATTACAAATCTCTTCATAAATTGTTGAAATACTGATTTGAAGATCATTTATGCTGATATCATTAAAAGATAAAGATTCAACGGCCTGACAAACTTTTGTTGAGTAAACAGTTTTAAAATAATCTGCAAATAGATCTGGAAGATCAGGCCCCAGTTGGCAACTCACCTCGTTGTAAAACATTTCAGATGGTAAATCATTAGATTTTCGTTGTGAGTTGACATAGGACCAGAATTTTTTCACATTACTCTCATTGACAATAGCATTTTCCGAGCTGGACACAAATTCATTGTAACAAGTTTTAGATAGGACTTTACATTGTGATCTTAATCTTGAAAAAGTAATATACTCATACCTACTCCCAGATATATACTTTTATATATACACATTGATTTATTACAATTAAGTTTGAAACATCTGAATAGTTCTGCTTCCCTTCCCTTAACAAATATGTTTCCATCAAACAAACACTAAACACATCAAAATAGCATGTACCAAAATATATAGTAACTGCGCAAGCTAAATAATGACGTCACTGGCTTGATGAAGTTTAATTCGCGTCTACCTAACTTTTTTATTTGCGTACACGTTAGCGTGTACCTAGACACAGCGAAATATAACCATAATAAAAACTAATGCAAAACTATGTGACGTCACGTGCCGTTTGAACTATTTTATACCGCTGAAGACTTTAAATATGTATTTCTAAGTTATTACGAGTTTTTGAAGCGTGAAATTTTGGAAATCTTATTTTTAAACAAAACTAAACATTATTATCTAATAAAAAAAAATGTGCAAGTTCCCTATTCCCCAAGTGCCATTATTATTTCATTTCGCGCCAATAAACGAATTTTGCTGAAGTCCAAACCTTATTTCACATTTACACGAATATTGCTTATGCCCATTGTTTGATCAGATGTTCGCTTGTATGTAACAGTGCTTCTGAAGTTGTTTCGATTGAAAACGTTAGAAAATATAAACAAATAAATATATTTTGATTATTATTATTAATATGGATATAGTATAATAAGTAGAAAGTTTGTGTAAATATTTTGTTTAATTAATTTTGGTCAAATATGTATTGCATGGACTTGGGCAATTTTCTCTTATATTATTTTTGTTGTCTTTTGGACATAGGCAAGTTCCAAAGTTTTTTGTATCTCCTGTAAAATTTTCAATTTGTAACTTAGGCAATTTGTATCTTAGACCGACGATATGCATGTTAAAAAGTACATTTTTAAGGCACTCGTGTGAATTGCAGAACTCGCTATCACTCATTCTGCAAACTTTCACGTGCGTGCCTTAAACGTGTACTTTTAACACTTATATCATAAATAACTATTAATGTCTTTTAGGAATGAGATTCAAGTATGTTTTAGTATTGTAGATAATTTGTCTAATTTCTCCATTTTTTATTTGACCCACTTGATCTGAAGATATGTTTTTATTATTGTTCTATTCTCAAATAAGGCATATTTATTTTAGCATTATTGTATCGATTATAATATTTGTATTGTTTAATCTGAGAAAATGGGTCAGATCAGTCTTAATATCACCAGATGAAGCGTAATGTATACCAGCTGAATTTGTACTGATCTGATGTAGGATAGGAAGTTGTTGTAATCTTTTTAAACTGATTTGTGTTTATATCTATATTATCCTTTCTTAATTTAAGCATTAATTTTATTAAAGTGAACTTACCACCTACTCTGTGATAGTTAGTAAATAAAAAATTAACACAATAAACAATAATATTATAAGTAGAACATCTTGTCTTTTTAATAACAAAGATCTTACTTGAAAGAACCATAATCTGTAGTTTTAAGAACAATATCTTCTTGTGTTGTCCAGAAATGAATTTCACTTAACAGAGTAACCATATCTTTGAAGAAACTTTTGGGATGTATTTTAACATGTCAACTTTAATTATTTAAAGATGAAACGCCTGGTAATTTATTTATCTTCAGCGGGGAGCTAGATAATATTTATGCAGTAATTATTTTAAAAGAATCACAAACTTTACTTTCTATTTTATTTTAATTTAACTTAACACCTATTAATTTTATCAACAATCAAAACAGTTAGTCTGACAGTGACAGCTGCTGCTGCTAAGTTTGATGTCAATTGTCAACTCTATGACATATCACAATTTTCTCAGTGGCAGGGAGTGTCCAATGGGGGTTTTGACAAGGAAGAGAGAAAATACTTTTTCTTACAAAACCAATCTCTTGAACTTGCAAAAAATATAAATTGTTTAGAAATGAAACGCGGAAATCAAATAAGAATGACATTATAATAAAAGGCTGTATGACACTATGCATTTTCTTGTATCATTTCTAATATCGTTTCTGGGCCCTAAATTCTAAATCAAATTTCGACACTAAACAAGTCGCTTTCAATATGGCGACGGTTGAAATGCGATTGTGCGAGCCTTGTGGATTTTAGTTGAACTAACGAAGTGACGTCATGAAATAGCGACTATCGAAATTAATAGCGACTTTAAAAAGGGTGTTGATATTATAATTTCGACTGTCGAAATTATTTGACACGGAGATGAATGAATGGCCAAAAGCGAGGTTAGGTTTAGTTTAGATGTGTTTTGTTTATTTCTTGCAAGGAAAACTAAAGCAAAAGGTATTATAATATAGCTGGGTTGAATTGAAATTTGCTTGTTTTGAGGAATTAGATAGAATAGTATTAAATTAGAAATATAATAATTGAGAATGTCCACAACATGAATCATCAACTCAATGAAAGATGTAAGGTAATAATCTGGGAAAATTAGTAAAAAACAAGAAAAATTAATTACCAGCTATTTTATTGCTGGACATGCTGAAATCAAATCTTAAGATTTCCTATATTAGTAATATAGCTGTGCAAAGTCCACAGAAAGTGTGCTATTTTGTTTATAAACAAATTAGCGCTCCGAAATCTTTTTTTTATTATTGCTCTATAACTCCGAAAATTTTAACTTTAAACCAAAACACTCACATAAAAATTGACAGTAATTTAATTCTGCACATTGATAATTTATTCCAATTTCCTTCGACGGAAATTTTCCTCGGAAAATTCGGGTTTTCCAAACAAAATCTTTAATTTTCAACTAAAATTTGAGGGAAGTAATTATTTATCAATAATTAAATAATTTGGTAACAGTGACATAAATCTTTTTTGTTATAAGTGTCTTGAAGATATGAAAATTTGTATGTACAAAGAAGACCGGAATTAAAAGGTATCTAATGGTTCAAAGATTAAAATCCTGTTGTTTATAACTCTGTCGCAAATGCCGGTCAAATTTGACCGGTTATACCTGGAATCACTCCTCGCAATTCAATTTGTTTTTCTTCGAAAAGGACACAGAAGCCGTGCCCTTTTCAACAGCGTTAACTTAATTTAATTAAATCTAATATTTTCTGAGGGGTTCTATTTGTTTATAAGCCAAAAAATTGTTTCTTTATAACATTCCTAAGACCGCTCAAATGGTCCAATTTCAATCCTGTAAGGTACGTTGAATAGATAGTGCTTTTTTATACGAAAATCATAGTTATTCTGGTGTATCATAATCTTTCTGGTTATTATTTCGACCGAAATTTTTTAATTAACATTTTAATTATTGCTAAACTATTGGTTAGATTGTCGCCTGTTTCCTGATATACAGAGAGGGGCTAAATTATGGAATAAATTCATTTTCTCTAAAATGGACGATTTTAGAGAAAAATCCCGAAACAGGTCGATTTTTATTTTTAAATTAAATTTCTTGGCATATATTTCAAACTGTGACGTCATCCATCCGAGCGTGATGACGTAATCGATTATTTTTTTAAATAGGAATAGGGGTTCGTGTTGTAGCTCATTTACAAAGGCGTTCAATTCTCTATTCAGTATTATAAACATTAATATCATTATTTATACAGGGAGGCCAAAAAAATTTTTAAATTAAATTAATTGACGCAAGAAGAAGAATGCATGTAATTTATTTAACTGAAAATATATTCTATTGCTGTCAGAAAATAGAAAAAAATGTTTATTTTGCAAATAAACATTGCTTTTAGCTTAAATTAAATGTTCAAACTGCCAATAGGTAGGAGCATTGATTAATAAGTACGTAGGAGGGAGGCTGTTTGTGATTTAATTTAAGCGAAAAGAAATGCTTATTTGTGAAATAAACCTTTTCTTCTATTTTCTGACAGCAGTACAATGTATTTTGAGTTAAATAAATTACATACATTCTTCTTTTTGCGCCAATTAATTTAATTCAAAAATTTTTTTTGGCAACCCTGTATAAATACCTAATGAGAATAATGTTTATATTACTGAATAGAGAATTGAACGCCCTTTCAAATGACCTACCACACGACCCCTATTCCCATTAACAAAATTATCGATTACGTCATCACGCTCAGATGGATGACGTCACTAGTAAGAAATATATGCCAAAAAATTCTAATTTAAAAATAAAAATCGACCTCTTTCGGGATTTTGCTCCAAAATCGCCCGTTTTAAAGAAATGAATTTATTCCATAATTTAGCCCCTCTGTATAATCTATTATAATAAATCTTTCATGTCATCAATTATTTAATTATTGATAAATAATTAGGTACTTCCCTAAAATTTTAATTGAAAATTGCAGATTTTTTGGGAAAACTCGTTCTGAGTAAAATTTTTGTTGAAGGAAATCGGAAAAAAAAAATAACTTTGTGCAGAACTAAATTACGGTGAATTTTTATTTGAGTGTTTTTGGCTCAAAGGAAAAATTTTAGGAGTTACAGACCACTAATTGAAAAATAAAGAAGATTTAGAAGGGCTAATTTGTTTATAAATAAAATAACACACTTTCTGCGGACTTGTCATACCCCATATTACTAATAAAGTAACGCATAAATCCGTTATTTCGTAAACTGGTTACTTTAGGAAAATTCTCGAAACACGTCGATTTTTATTTTTAAATTACGGTTTTTTGGCATATATATCATACTAGTGAAGTCATCCATCTGGGCGTGATGACGTAATCGATGATTTTTTTAAATGAGAATAGGGGTCATATGATAGCTCATTTAAAAGGGTATTCAATTCTCTATCCAAGAATATAAACATTAACATAATTATTTATACAGTGTGTTCAAAAAACATTTTTTAATTAAAATAAGTGAGACAAAAAGAAGAATATAATGTAATTATTTAATTCAAAATACATTTTACTACTGTCAGTAAACAGAAAAAAATTTTATTTGACAAATAAACATTGATTTTCGCTTAAACGAAATGTTCAAACTGCCAAGCGACAGGTGGGTGGCAGCTTTAACATTGAATTTAAGCAAAAAACAATATTTATTTCTCAAATAAACATTTTTTTCCTGTTTTCTGACAACAGTAAAACGTATTTTGAATTAAATAAATTACGTACATTCTTCTTTTTGTTTCAATTATTTTAATTAAAAAAATGTTTTTTGAACACCTTGTATAAATAATTAGGTAAATGTTTATATTAGTGAATAGAGAATTGAATACCCTTTCAAATGACCTATCACATGACCATTCTCATTTAAAAAAATCATCGATTACGTCATCGCGCCCAGATGGATGACGTCACTAGTATAATATATATGCCAAAAAATCTGAATCTAAAAATAAAAATCGACCCGTTTCAGGATTTTTCATTAATGTCGCTGGTTTACGAAATAATGAATTTATGCGGTACTTTATGGACGCACTGTATATGCAATCTTAAGATTCGATTTTAGCAATAAAATAGCTGGTAAATAATTTTTCCCAAAAATTGCATTTTTTTCGATAATTTTCCCAGACTATCAACAAGTTCCAATAAACGGGAGCGCCAACCCAAATTCTGAGCAGTCTCAACATGATAAGGTTAATATCCCCAGTTGTAACTAATATCGAAATGAATAAGCTGCGGCTGTCATGGCGGTGTCGAAATGAAATTGCGACTGTCGAAATGAATTAGAATCAGGCCCCTGATATCGTTTCTTGTATACATTTTCTTGTATCATTTCTTGTACGGTTGTACGTACATTTGTGCCCTGTATGACACTATGCAAGTTCTTGTATCGAAAATTGTATGAAATTCGGCGCGTGATTGGTCGAAATTTTGTTTGTCACCCTATGTCACGTTATGGTAGTACTGCATCTACAGACACAGCTGATTTTAAATATTTTATAAAATTTATAAACTTTTATATAATTAACATTTTAATGTTAACCAGAATTTTACGTTGACTGAGGTTGATTATTTGTGTTTTTATTTTGTTTTGATATTTGTGCTAAAATATTTGCATTAGAATTATCTTCAGTTTGATCCAAATTAGGAACTATGTATTTTCGTCTATTAAAAAATTATGCACCATGAAACCTAAATTTATAGTTTCAACTTTACTAGGAGCTAAATATATGGTTATTAGTAGAACAGTAGTCCATACCAAACGGTATATTAAGTATCAATAAAAGATTTATAAATAATACCTACAAAAACACAAATAAATTCATCAATACATTATCCCATTTTCATTTCAGCCGCCATTATGAGTAAGTAATTATGACATTTTAGATGTTTTACCAGCAGGTTTTACGTTTTTGCTCTTTGCGCAGAAATTGGCGCAGTTCTTGTACAATAATCTGTGCCTGACACAAATTCTTGTATCGTTTCTTGTATCTGTGTATGACACTATGCATTTTTTTGACATATCAGAAACGATATTAGAAATGATACAAGAAAATGTATAGTGTCATACAGCAAGAATTTTGACCTCAAGTTTTGGGCTCCATTTTTCTGATTTGAATTGAAAATATAAATTAATCGATCGATAAGATTGGTTTCATAAAATTAATCACCAGTTTTGATTAACTGTGCAAACATTAACTGAACAAAACTTTGATCTGTGAAGACCTGTAGCAATCAATAAAGAGTTCTATCGAAAACTGTCGTCGGATATTATTTTAATTTGCTAAAGTAATATTTTACGCTGTGTCTAGGTACACGCTAGCGTGTACGCAAATCAAAAAATTAGGTACACGCGAAACGTCATCAAGTCAGTGACGTCACTATTTAGCGTGCACTGTTACTGGTTTTTTTCCATACACGCTAACTTGAGTCGCGTGTATGCTGTGGTAAGTAGGTATATACCGCGAGGGTCAGAGTGTTAGGATTTGTCTAATCGCGTTGTGTTTACACTATATTGATTAGCAAAGAGATTTCTTATTTTTTATTTTGTTTAGTGTTTGTTTTTAAATTAACTATGGAGTGTGGACAGTTATTTTTAATGAGTTTAACAACATTTTAAAACCGTGTGAAAAAAATAAGAGTCTATAAATTAATATATATTTTTTTAGTTATAAGTGAATTATTATCATTGTATAACTAGACTCATTTCTTAAACAATGGTATTACCGTCCAAAATTAAAAATAAAAGGAAGACCTAAAGCTTTCACAATAATACTTAACTATAAAAATTATTTTAACAATATTTTGAACATGTCAACTAAATACATATTTATTTTGCTAACCTAAATATATATACTTTTATTTATATACATTGATTTATTACAATTAAGTTTGAAACATCTGAATAGTTCTGCTCCCCTTCCCTTAATAACAAATAGTTTTCTATCAAACACACAGTAAACATATCAAAATAGCATGTACTAAATATACAGTCACTGCCCATGCTAAATAATGACGTCACTGGCTTGATGAAGTTTAACTCGCGTGTACCTAACTTTTTTATTTGCGTACACGTTAGCGTGTACATAGACACAGCGAATATTTTATAGCAACTGTAAACGCGGTAAACTGTGAATCAAACATGGTTGTTTATTTTTACTGATGGTTTACTGCATGATTCTATATAAGGTTTGTTCCAACACGACTGAGAACCGTACATGTAACGATCACCGTCCTGCGCAGTACCACCATGGAACGTATTTCGGTCCCATAACGTTAATTATCTAGTAACGAAACGGTAATCTGACGGTTCTTGGTCGTGTTGGAACAAACCTATAGTATATAGTATTTTTATAGTATCATGTTTCTACTTCTACATGAGTACATATAATTATTTTTTACATATTTTTGGTTTTATAAAAATACTGATCACCAAATTTTGAAAAGGAAAAAGTAGAAAACCCTATTCTTGGTTGTAGACGCTAAAACAGACCCTGGAAAATTGACAGTGACAGTCACAGTCAGCATATGTCAATGTATGTCAATACGTTGGGAAGGGGTTAAGGGGAAGTAGACGTTGACGTTTCTAATGTGTGATGGTAAATTATTTTTAAATTATTGGAATTGATAAAAAATTACAAAATGTTGAAGAATTCAATTTCTTCGTTGATTTGTATAATTTGGTTTGTGGCCACAGTAAATGCTTTTCCAAATGAGGGCAAATGGAACGAGAATTTAACATCGGTTAGTAAAATGTTTTATGTGTTCTTGCCACATATTATAATTTTTATTTGTTTTAGGTGGCTAGTAGTTTATATCTATCAAAAAGTTTATATAAAGGGGCGGAAATAATAGTAGGAAGTAAGTTTTTTGATATACAAATGTTCCTTTAAATAAAATAAATTTTCTTTTAGTTAATTGTGATTCAAAAGTTCATGATTCCAAAATTGACATAACCCTAGCTATTATACAGTCAGCCTGTTGGGATATAAGAGATGCTCTCTCAGAAATTAGACAGGTTTGTATACTACCAAACATTATAACAAAAATGTAAAACCAATAGGTACATATCCTTATCTAAACTTTGATAGTAATACTGATAATTATTCAATGCAAACTTAGGTGGGTTAATGTGTTTAACATTAACACATTGCATGCCAAACACCTTTCTCAAAAAGTTTCATGGTCACATGTGCCACACCACAAACGTTGTTTAACTTTTGATGGGGCCAAGGTGAGGCCATGTCAGTCATATATAACGAACATGAACATACCTTCTATTAGGTACTCAAAATTACGTGACAGTATATGGATTTTTATATGCAATTTTGTAGTGGCACCCAGTGAAACTTCACTAAAAAATTGGTGGCGCTCCAAGAAAAAATAGTTTTTTCTTGGATTTTTGTGGCCTCCCACGAACAATTTAAGAAATGCCTGTGGCCCCTACTGAAGCAACATTCTCACTCATATAGCCAACATGGCTTATTACAAAAAATTTCTGTGAGTAAATATGTGCAGACAATGGGTTAATAGCAACTTGGCCAAAATTGAACGTTTAACTCATCCCAAAATTTTCTTCAGCTACCTATCTGCTATGCAAATATTGCTACAGTCGGAAAAATGAAACAATACCCATGCGTCATCCATGATATGCATACAAATCAAACCAAAGTCTAAACTAAGTTAATACTGAAAATAAACGGATGTGACTACTACCCCTATATTATTAATTTCTAAATACTGTAGGTGTACAATTTGTAATTGCCTAATCGGTTAACTCACCTTAGGTTCATTAATCACGTGATTTTTTTTTTGACATTTTTTAACCCCCCCTCCCCCTTGGTGATACATGGTGAGGTTTAAGGCCACGTGTATTGTGACATTTCGTGACTTTATGGACCCCTCCCCCCCTTTCAAGCCAAATCTGATTAATAGACAGCCCCTTACTTCACTGTATGAACTTTTTACACAATTTTTTAAATGAACTTTTTCTTGTTATTATATTTTCTGATATTTTTTATAATAACCATTATCCATAATTTAATCCATTAACACCCAAGTTATTTTTTTAAATTTTGGTTATACATAATTTATTATTTAATTACAGTGGAACCTCGATAACTCGGATTAATCGGGACCTCAGCCGATCCGGGTTATCAAAAATGCGGGTTAGCCGGAGAATACGGTAAAAATTAATAAAATACGGTATACTTACAGATCATCATCATCAGTGACCGCTGACAGCCCATGGAGCATGGAGGGCCATGGTCGCCCGTTGGGGTTTCTAGGCTCTAAAGTTTTACATAGTGTGGAAGCCAGCCACACGCATAACTCCTCAAAAGTTCTAAACGATATTTATCTAAAATATTACTTTCTTGTTTCTTTTTTGAGGAGGTCTTTTCGGGGTTATGTGTGTTTTGCTTGTTTGACTATAGCTGCCCATGTTTTTCTTTCCTTTGCTTGTTTTTCCCATTCTCGTATTCCTAGGTCTTTCAAATCCTGATTAATACCATCAATCCATCTCTTTCTAGGCCTACCTCTCAGTCTCTTCCCATTTAATTCTTTCCTAAGTACTTTTTTTGTATTTCTCTTATCATCCATCCTTTCTATGTGCCCTAACCAACTCAGTCATTTACTTCGCATTTCTTTTATGATATGGTTCATTCTTATAGCCATTCTCCATTCTCCTGTATAGGTCCATATATTTTCCTTAAGATTTTTCTTTCCCATCTAAGAAGTTGTTCCTCTTGTTCACTAGTCAAGGTCCATGTTTCTGATGCATACATTACTACAGGTCTCATTACTGTTGTGTATATTTTTACTTTTGAATTAATAGATACTGATTTTGACTTTATGATATTTTGTAGGCTGTAGAAGCATTTGTTCCCAAGTGAAATTCTTGCTGTTACCTCATCACTGTTTTTATTTCCTTCTGTTATTGTTGATCCTAAATATTTGAAACTGTCTACTCTTTCAAATATTTGCCCGCTCAGAGATATGTTGCCTTTCGTTTGTACTTTTTCCCGAGTTGTTACCATGTACTTTGTCTTTGGGACATTAACTTCTAGACCCATAGTATGTGCCGCTTCTTTAAAATATGTATACATTTTTTCTAGGTCTTTTAATGTCCAGCTGATTATGTCTATATCATCTGCGTAGGCAACGACCTGATTGAGCTTTGTAAATATTGTACCATCCCTATCTATAGGAGTTTTCCTGATTACTTGTTCCAACGCAAGGTTAAAAAGTGTTGTTGACAGTGCATCCCCTTGTGTTAGACCAGTGGTTCCCAACCTTTTATGTCTGGCGACCCACCTTCCGATGTTTTTTCATATTCGCGACCCATCTCTCACCCATGATGATATATATGTACGTTATTCAGCTACTGTAAGAACCACGCCGCGACCCACCTGAAATCCACCCGCGACCCACAAGTGGGTCGCGACCCACCGGTTGGGAAACGCTGTGTTAGACCTTCATTAATGTCAAATTCATCGGACAGTTGATTTTGGATCATTACTTTTGCTTTGGTGTTGGTTAGGCATAGTTTTACTAATCTGATTAGTTTTTTTGGCACATTTAACTCTTGCATTGCGCATTCAACAATTTATGAAGAGATTTGTAATCTAAATACCAACAAGAGTCCAGGGCCAGATGGAATACCCCCCATTATTCTAAAATCATGTAGTTTCGTACTTTCTCGTCCTCTCTATATGATATTTAACTCTTCTTTAAAGTCTGGTTATTTTCCTGAGTTTTGGAAGACTAGCTTCTTGACCCCCATATACAAATCAGGAAATAAAGCTGATCTGTGCAATTATAGGCCAGTTTGCAATTTAAATGTAATTCCAAAACTATTTGAAAAAATAGTAACAAAATATCTTACATCAGTGTTATCATCAACAATAATACCCCAGCAGTATGGATTTCTAAATGGAAGGTCTACTGAGCTTAATTTACTAGTTAACAGTGAGTTTCTGTCAGGTGTCTTGGATGGTGGTGGTGAGGTACACAGTATATACACTGACTTTTCTAAGGCATTTGACAGGGTAAATCATACAATTTTATTGGATAAGCTGAGGACAGCAGGTTTGGGTGGTAGTTTGTTGAGCTGGATCGGCAGCTATTTGTCTGATAGATCTCAAATAGTAAAGGTCAAAGGCTTTAAATCTAAGGAGATAAAAGTACCTTCTGGTGTGCCTCAAGGGTCTCATTTGAGACCCTTGTTATGTAACATCTTTATAAAGGACATCCAGAGTTGCTTTCAATATTCCGAATTTCTATGTTTTGCTGATGACCTAAAATGCTTCAAAACTGTCTCTTCTACCACTGATTGTATCAACTTGCAGTCAGATTTGTCCAGACTTGTGGACTGGTGTGAAAGAAATTGCATGGATTTAAACCCAAAAAAATGCCTCACTATGTATTTCTCTAAAAGGCGTATCCCCTTGGCTTTTCCCTATGAAATTTCTAACACCATCTTGATCAATATGTCAGCTACTAAGGATCTTGGAGTCTTATTTGACAATGCTCTATCCTTCAGATTTCATATCGCAGAGATTGTTTCTAGAGCCCTTAAAATGGTTGGCTTTGTCAAGAGATCTACAAGAGATTTTACAAATCTCTCGGCAATCCGCCTATTGTATTGTTCATTGGTCAGACCCCTATTGGAGTATGCTTCTTCAGTCTGGAATCCCCTCTATACATGCCATGTACACAAATTAGAACAAGTGCAAAGAAGATTTTTGCGGTATTTGGCCTTTAAGGCTGGTGTGGATCCCCCTGACAACTACCATTACAACTATGATTCACTTCACACGAGATTTTCTCTCCCTCCTCTCCAGATTCGCAGGCAATGTAGGGACTTACAGAATTTATACAAAGTTTTTAATGGTATTGCTGATTGCCCAGATCTACTGTACTGTATTGGTTTGGCAGTGCCGTCAAGGAATACTAGATTTCACCTCATGTTTCAACAACCTTTATGTAGAACTAATGTAAAGTTTAATAGTTTTAGTTCAAGGTCTGTAAGGACAGCCAATAACTTATCTCCGAACATTGATTTCAGTATAAGTCAAAGTCGCTTTGTGTGCTTTCTTAAGGATTTAACGCTTGGGGAAGAACACTAATTTATAAATTTATAAGTATATTTATGGGTAGCTAGGTGATTTAGTGTTAAGTGTCCAAATAATATTTGTCAATTTATTACCTGTGATAATGTCTGTGTAATGTTACCATTTTGTGATTGTAATTAAGTATATTTACATATTTTTATAATTTATTTTGAGGTTTAATGTATATTTTAGTTTTTAAATTATTCTGTAATAATGGGTAAGGCCCGTAAATAAATAAATAAATAAATAAATATAATTCCTTTCTAATTATTGAGTCGTACGCTTGTTTGAAATCTACAAATAGATGATGTAGTTCGGTATTCCGCTCGTAGAATTTTTCCAGCGTTTGCCTTACTGTAAATATTTGGTCTATAGTTGATCTGCCTTTCCTGAATCCTCCTTGATAATCCCCTGTTGTTTGTTCCATTATATTATTTAGGGCCGGTTGTTCGAACGCTAGTCAACAATGATCATTATCAAATATTTAATTAATGTCACCAACTGTCAATGTCAACTTTGTTTGGGTTGCTGAAAACATAATTGATTACAATTATGAAATTACTTAATCAATTATGTTAATAATTGTTATGTTAATTGATTAACTAATCTCATAATTATAATCAATTATGTTTTCAGCAACCCAATAAAAGTTGACATTGACAGTTTTGGTGACAGTAATTAAATATTTGATAGTGATCATTGTTGATTAGCGTTCGAACAACCGGCCCTTAGTCTTCCTTCCAATATTTTGTATCCAACGTTTAGCAGTGATATTCCCCGGTGATTATTGCAATCTAACTTATCTCCTTTCTTATGTATAGGGCATATCACTGCAATTTTCCATTGTTCCGGCATTATTTCTGTGGTCCATATTTCTAGTATTAACTTTGATATTTCACTCTGTATTTTATGTCCTCCGTATTTTAACATTTCTACAGTTATTGTATCGCATCCTGGGGCCTTGTTATTTTTCATTTTTTTTTTATTACGTCTTTTATTTCTGCTTATGTTGGTGCATATTGGTCTTACAGATAACCTCCATTATAATTACAAAAACATAAAACACATATGCACAGTACACATCTAAATAACGTATATTGTATAGGTATAGAGTGTAGAGTATTGTTCATTTCTTGGTAAAAATCTCAGTCATACTGTAGATGTACTGACCGACCATAATATGATGCTGCAATAAATTGATTTTAAAGATTCGCCTTTATCAATCCTACCTAATGTTTCTAGTTTCTTTTCCATTGTCACTACAACATTTTTACGTTTTGTTGCCATTTTGTAGACAAAAAACACGCAAACACAATCTAAAGCACGATTACAGAACGGAAGTGAACAATATGATGCGACTGTACTACACACAATACTGTCACAAGGAACAATGTTGTTATTTAAGAACAGACTAAGACCATTGTTTTAAAAAAGAATTTTTTAAATAGTCTTTTAGTCTATTTTAAACAATGCTAAGCCAGTTTGACATAAATAAAGGAAAAGGAATACAGACATGTTGTAATATAGTTAGGACAACCTATATAAATTAAGTTGTAAATATCTTTATCAAAATATAATGTAGTGTATTAGCCAGGCCCGAAGACAATGACTCTTGACCGTGAATTAATACGTGAGGTTTACATATTATGTCGTGTATAAAAATGCAGCGTAGGTAAATTCAAGAGTTGTTATAATTAGATACTTGATATGTACAAATGTGTGGTATAGGTAATGATTTGTATTTGTAAACAACTATGGTTGAATCACCGTTTATACGATGTAAATATAAAGTTATCCAAACAATAGAGTTTTAATTATTAGAGACCAAAAAGACATTAACATCACACTATTTATGACAATGGCGCTCATGTAAATTAATTGGGAGAATCTTCTGACAATGGGCGACAAAAATTGGAAACACCGACGGCGGAAAATGGACCAGACCAGGACCCAGGAAGTGTAGACCAGAGTGTAGAGTATTGTTCATTTCTTGGTAAAAATCTCAGTCATACTGTAGATGTACTGACCGACCATAATATGATGCTGCAATAAATTGATTTTAAAGATTCGCCTTTATCAATCCTACCTAATGTTTCTAGTTTCTTTTCCATTGTCACTACAACATTTTTACGTTTTGTTGCCATTTCGTAGACAAAAAAACCCGCAAACACAATCTAAAGCACGATTACAGAACGGAAGTGAACAATATGACGCGACTGTACTACACACAATACTGTCACAAGGAACAATGTTGTTATTTAAGAACAGACTAAGACCATTGTTTTAAAAAAGAATTTTTTAAATAGTCTTTTAGTCTATTTTAAACAATGCTAAGCCAGTTTGACATAAATAAAGGAAAAGGAATACAGACATGTATTTACCTGTTCCTTCCGATAAGCCGAGACGGTCGCTCTGCCGCCGTGTGCCATGAATCATTTTTACTATCGTATAGTTCAAATTACACAAATACACATTATTATCTCTCAAATATTATTTTGCTACATACATTTTTATTTGATAAAATTGTTAAATTGTTTATTTGTTAAAATGTTTGTCTGATGAAAATCGGTCCGGGTTAGCCGGACTTTCGGGTTATCGGGGGCCGACTTATTGGGGTTCCACTGTATTTTTATTATTTATTTATGGTTAGAACCATTTACAAAAAAACAATACATTAAAATACAAATTACACAAACAATCATATCAAAGGACATTATAACCTTACTTGATCTAAGGAAGAATTGAAAATACAGTATTTCTCATGATCATCTTTCAGTGCGTCACAGTTTTTCGATTTCTTTCTAACGTATTAAATTGTATGTGACAGAAAAAAGGCACGTCGGTGATTACATTTCGTCGGTGACATTTTTATAAGATTTATTCTAGTTATTCTAGTTGTCGATAGATGGCGCCATAATAAAAAAAATAATTTTTTTTTAATTAGATAATAATATTACAAATATAATCTGTATAATTTAAAAGACTATACAAATCAAAGAAAATACCATTTTATAAATGCAAGAAACACATTTGATTTGTTTTTATTCCAAATTGAAAATAAAATGTGACAACTGTCAGATTTAACTAAAATGTCATGTTAGAATAAATGTCATAAATGTGTATTATCACGGACTTACCCTTTTTCCTATCATTTCTTACGCACTGAAAAATGATCATGAAAAGGACAATATCTACATTACACCTCGCTAGTAAGCTATTAGTGTTCCTAAGCAAACTGATCAAGTCAATACCAGATCCATAATAATTGGTTCTGTGTGCTTGTGCTTGTAGGTGGAACAATAATTGTTAATTCTTTTAGGAGTTCAGGACAATCCATCAAGTTTTTAAAAAGTTTAAATACAAATAGAAAATCTAATGTCTCTCTACGAGAAGACAAAGAACAGTAATCAGTTAACAAAAGCATACCTGTATACCAAACAATAGTCCTGCAAATATGTGAATGCATCCTGCAATCGAACACAGTCAGATGGCTTCTCAATTATTCAAAACAATTTAATATTATCAGCATAAATTAGTATTTCACAGTCTTTAATACAGTGTACTACATTATTTATAAATAATATGAAGAGTAAGGCAAGCCGCACACCAAAGAAACATGAAACGTGAAACATGTTTCATGAAAATTAAACACTGCTAAACAAATCTCAAAGTCCGCCTACCAATGAAACGAGTGTGATTCATGCTCATGACACATTTTTATTTTCGGAGAGTTTCATAAATGGCCGGACATATATTTGTTTTATTTCCATGAAACGAAATTTATGTTTCATGTTTCTTTGATGTGCGGCCTCCTAAAGGTCCCAGGTGGGAACCCAGTGGCACACCGGATAGAGCTAGATATTCATCAGACATAGTAACTCAATTTCACTCTATAACAGTGATGAGAAAAATAAGAAAAAAGCCAGTTAAGAACACTGCCCTTGATTCCAAATGAACATAACTTTTGCTGTAATTATCAGTAATCTTGTTCTTAGTCAGGAAATATTCATGAAATTAATTTACATCTATGCATTTTTGAATTATGACGCGTCCTATAAATAGGATGCTGGGCGTTAGAGTTATCATAATTGATGGTATGTATGAATGAGTATAATACTGTATGAAACCATTTTTACGTCATGTTACAGTACATTGTCCACGGTATGTTAGTGGTTTGGCTTTACAAATTTCTCCTTGGCATTGTCTGTTTTTCATATTTTTCCATGAAATGTCCTTTCCCATCTAATCTTACGTCCATAAAAACTTTTGCTGATGATGCACTTAGTCTTTCTATAATATTTCTTGAACTAAGATTAAGTTTAGGTAGGGAACTGTTATAGATCGGCGAAAATTTAATAAAGTAATATTTGACTTATTTACTCGTTTGTAGACTTCTACACTTCTTGGCTTTGATTTTAGTGGCATATTTTTGAACAAACCAGTTGTGTTGATCCACGCCTCCCATGTAATTATTATAATTTTTAATACTTGTGGTTGAAAAATTAAATGTGTTCTTTTGATCTTGTAATCCCATCTACCAGCTTGTATGAGAGGTTCTATATGGTCAAAATTAGATGATATAGTAACACAGTTATTATCATTCAATTTTACAAAAAGAATTTCCGCATTTACATCAAACTGAAAATCATATGAACCACTAGCTTCTTTTGCTAAGGGTTTTCGTATCCATATTTTTATAAATGAATTAACAAATCTCTGCTGGTAAATATATTATCAAAAAACACCCAGTGACTTGCAGGTTCAGCAATGAAATCTAACTACTACTACTACTCTTGATCCTAAGGTCAAATCTTGACGATCATTTTTAGCGATTGTTTTACCAGTATAAAAGTCAAAATTATAACAATATCCGCTACTTTGACAGAGAGTCCAAAATTTATATTTCCCCCAAAATATGATTAATTACAAAACTTTTTATGCAAATCGCAATAAACAAATTTAATGTACAATTTAAAAAACGCCAACGGATTTCAGCACAGAGTCAGATACAATTCAATACTAGAGTGTTACATTATTTTGGTATCGCCAGGCCCGCCGAGAGGGGGGTACAGCCGGTACATTTTACCGGGGCCCGGCGTCGACCAGACCAAAGACGTAATTTCTGCCTTTTTTTTTTGCTCTTCACTTTATGTGCATAATACGTTTAATCAACACTCGGCTATGTATTATATTAGCTTTACCTCTATTTTGAAATATATTTTATTGTTTTATTCTAAAAACGGCGCAAGAAGCTTGCCAGATTTTTTGATGATTTGCCTGGGCCTAGTAGTGACTTGACTGATAATTTTGAGCCCGACGAAATATTTTGCTGTGAAATATTTAATATTGTCATAGACTGTTTAAGCAATGAAGAAATTTAACCCGCTGAAGGGGAAAGATCTTTTATTTGTCATTCTCGCATTAAAAATGATATGAGATCTACAATGAAATAGGACCGGTTAACTGGCCTAGCAACTTTGTGCATTGATAATGATTTGGTAAAGTTATGCGATTTTTCGAAAATTAGATATCTTTGCCAATAAGAACTCGAAAAGCACCTGTATCATAAAAATTTTCCCTATTATAAATAGGAATTTGGTGTCTATTCAAAATTTAATAAAATTTATATCTTTGATATATTTGCCAATCAGAAAACTCGAAAAGCACCTGTATCATAAAAATTTTCCCTATTATAAATAGGGAATTTGGTGTCTATTCAAAATTTTATAAAATTTATATTTGAAATCTTTCATATTATTTAAAATTGATAATTTTATTCCTTATAAAAATTAAACAATTTTTTTCGCTGTTCACTTTTTGCGGGGGCCCGCTCTTCACTTGTTACCGGGGTCCGATCATCCCTCTCGGCGGCCCTGGGGCCCGATCATCCCTCTCGGCGGCCCTTGGTATCGCTAAGTACCAGCGTCCTATTTATAGGACAGTAAAACAAACTTTATGATGACCATTCAGCAATGTATTTTTACGAGATATTTTTATGACTATCGGTTGTAATAAAACTTACCCAACAATAATAACCTATTGAAAGACAAAAAAAAGTGCTGAAATGAAATTTTTACTATTAAATGTGTAGATTTCAAGAAATTTGTCACAATGTTTATAATTTTTTTATTGAGTGGGTGTTTGTAATATAATCAAATAAAATTTATTATTCAGTTATGAATAGTAATAGTAAACTACATCATAAAATATACAGGGTAAATTTTGCTTAAAATTTAAACAAATTTTAATAGTTGAAAAAAAATTTTTAGTGTTTTATAAATAGGACGCTGGCCTATAATGGATTAATGCAATAAAATTGAATTTTATGATGTCATAATAATCTCACTCTCCAGGGTTGGGAATAGGGCTTTTCATTTACAGTCATTTGTTTCGAGCTTCTGTCAAATGTCGTATAATCCGTGTATATTAATATTATACACAGATTATACAACATATGACAGAAGCTCGAAACAAATGACAATCGATGAAAAGTCCTAAACTGCATTGTCATTTATAAACAAAAAATGCTATACGATAGAAGAAAGTAAACAACAAAACACTACAAGCAATCCAGAAACACTCACAAAAGGGACTCAAGGATGACGACAATACCATATTGTGTAAAGAGCTTATCAGAAAAGTTAAAAAGGATTGGAAACAAGTACATCATAAAAACATTTAAAACAACGAATAGACTCAGATTTATCCTGTCCAAAACCAAACCTAACAACACACAAGGGAAGTCAAATAACTGCATCTATAAAATACCATGTGAATGCAACAATTTCTACATGGGAGAAACCATAAGCCACTAAGTGTCAGGACAACCGAGCATGAAACATACATAAAAAACAGGGACTTCGATAAGGATACATCAATAATCATGAAAAACGGGCACTAATAGCTGAGAAATCAACATGAAAAAGAGATAAATCAAGCAGCAATCCGCTCAATGAATAAAAATGTATACCAAACCCATCAGCAGAATGTGGTAATACAATAATTCTTATTGTAAGCAAAAGTATTGATAAGACTAAGTTTTCACTCTAATAGCATATAAAACAACATAATGTTGCTCTACATCCCACCAGACTGAAAACAATGGGACGTGAATTATAAATTGTAAAATTCCCCCATCTTCCTTAGTCTCAGCATCCGTATGGCTTGCAAATTGTAGAAACCTCGGAGGTGTAACCAGAGAGGGTTCCCATTGTTTTCAGTCTGGTGGGATGTAGAGCAACATTATGTTGTTTTATATACCATTAGAGTGAAAACTTAGTCTTTTGCTAGCAGTTGCCGCTAGGGCATCTATACCATTTCGTTCGTTGCAATCTGGGACTTCACGCCGGGGTTTGTTTTGGTTGGATCAGAGAGAGCAGCATATGTGCCTCCTGATGAGAGACTAATAAGTTTCGAAACCGGTAGAGGTGCTTGCTGCACTCTCTGTTTGGACTAGATTATGGTGCGGCTGTATTTTCGTTTTGCAACGAAATTTAAAATGGTTATTCATTTTTTAAAAGTATTGATTTTCATCTTTTATTATTAGCAATGTTAATTTATGTAGCTTACAGTTACCTACATACTTATGCTACAGAAAAAATATTCAGGATACTGCTTTGTTTTAATTTGAAAGATTCATTCAATAGAAAACTTAAAAAATTAGCTGTAACAGCGTTATTAGGAACATACATAATTTATGAATGCCGAGTATGTACTTGTCTTTAAAAATAAAAATATACATATTTGAAATAAACATCATAAAGTAAAACTTTGGTACACGAAGTCACAGTATTAACTAAAAATGCCTGGGTATAGACTTTCTATTAAAAAGAGTTTTCCAATGTTGAAGTTATTTTAATAAATTATATGTATAAGATGAAAAATCATTTTTCTAAAACAACATCTTTTCAACAACATAGCCATGCCTTCGGCTGGCAGGCTATTGCAGACCAAGACTTATCTGATTGATATTTTGTGTAGGGTCATACTAATAATAATAATAATATACGTTTATTCAAATCAATAGTTATTACAATAATTTACAATTTCAGTTTACTTACACTAAAATAAACGTAAAGAAAAGTCTTAAAAGCATAAACATGCTTGTTGACTTAACATACTATTCTTATAGAAGATCACCATCCGCTCTAATGACCAACAAAAGTGGTAAAATAAATGGAAGATTTATTTAACAAAAATGTAGGAAGATGGACAATACATTAGGATAGCGATCTTATTATCTACCATTTAGAGCTTAATAAGCAATGTAACAAATTACAATTTAAAGAACCACACTTCTTAAGTTACATGTACCTAAGATGTTTCGTTTTGTAGATATTTAAAAAAGAACTGCAGATTTTACGTTTTTCGGGATTTTTTAAATTCAAATAATTTTTAAGTTTTATATACAGGGTGGTTCATCTTATTCGCCTCGGTGTCTGTACGAAAAACCACTTAAAATTTTAAAAAAATTTCTTCACAGAAATATACAGGACCATTAATACTACAATCCAAAAATAATGTGAATTGTACAGGGTGCTCCAAAAAAGAGTGGTATATCAAAGTTATATTTTTTCTTATGGAATGCACTATATCTGATGACATTATTGAATTTACCTTAAATAATAAACTATACTTTCATAAGGGTTCCCTATACCTAAATACAGGGTGTTTTGATTTATTTCGATTTTTATGAAAATTTAAGGTTTTAGAAAACTTATTTTAAATAGAGTCTTACTTATTTTAAATGGCACACCCTGTATCTTATTAGTCTATCGCGTCGAAAATTTACTTAGCTTTCAATTTGTATTAGGGTTTCCTATACCTATCTTTTTACAGGGTGGTCAAAATATTAGATTGTTCTATTAACAAATTCAAGCTGTAATAACTTACTTATTTTAAATGGTACACCCTGTATCTTACTAGTCTATCGCGTAGAAAATTTATTTAGCTTTCAATTCTTATTAGGGTTTCCTATACCTATCTTTCTTCATTTTTTAAATATTTAAAGATTTCCTAATTTGTAAGCTTTAAATATTAAAATTAAGTACCTATATCTTGGTTATGTACAACACATCACCAACACCGGCAATATACTTAGACAAGATACTGTCATTAATAAAATTTTCATTGTTATCGTGTAATCACACAGAGTGTTGTATTATTTTAGTTGATTTTGGCCTACATGTGACATTGAATAATATGTTTATATTTATATTAAACTACATACCCTATATTAGATGCCATATTCTGGAAGATATTTAAATTATTATATTTCATTTCGTATAAGTATTTTCCATATCGGAAAAGCAGATAGAAGCAGTCGATCAGATTAGCCAAGCGGACTGAGGCGCACGATTGACAAATCTATAGTGGATATGCGGTCGAGGCGATCGAGGTTCGAGTCCCAGCCCGGTGAATAGAAAAATAAAAAGGCTGACGTCGTAGTCTAAAATTCTAAAAAGAATCTACGACTTGGTCTGGAATAAGCTGGTGTCTGATCGGCCTATGGAGGAGCGGTACGGCAAGGGATAAGGGCTTGCGGCTCGGTGACACTCCTCCATAGATCCCTACCGGAAGGGCGTTGACGCTTAAAAACGGTGTATATATATATTTTTTCCATATCTTAAACCGACGTTTATTAAGTAAATTTAAGAACACCACTTTTTGTTTGAATCTTTGAATCGCAATTACAAACAATTAAATGCAATGACTACTATGACGAAAATGAGCCTATTGTACAAAAATATGTAAAAATAGGTATTTACAGAATATCATGGGAATTTATATTTACAGAATATCATGTATTGAAAATGTTTACATGGAATTGAATAGATTTTAAATATCTTCCACTATAAAGAATATAATATCGAGTATGTCATTTAAAATAAGAACACTCTGTGTGATTAAATGATAAAAATGTGAATTTTATTAACGAAAGTATCTTGTCTAAGAAAGTTAAGTATATTGCCGGTGTTGGTGATGTGTTTTACATAACCACAACATAGATACCTAATTCTGATTTTTAAATCTTACAAATTAGGAAATCTTTAAATATTTGAAAAATGAAGGGAGATAGCGTATAGGAAACCCTAATAAGAATTGAAAGCTAAGTAAATTTTCTACGCGATAGACTAGTAAGATACAGGGTGTTCCATTTAAAATAAGTAAGTTATTACAGCTTGAATTTGTTAATAGAACAATCTAATATTTTGACCACCCTGTAAAAAGATAGGTATAGGAAACCCTAATACAAATTGAAAGCTAAATAAATTTTCTACGCAATAGACTAGTAAGATACAGGGTGTTCCATTTAAAATAAGTTAGTTATTACAGCTTGAATTTGTTAATAGAACAATCTCATATTTTGACCACCCTGTAAGAAATTTTGTTGCAGTAAGCATCTGTTTAAGTATGCTAAATAGTCTTTTATTAAGATCCAAGAAAGAATTTGTTACTGATTCTTAGATTCGTAGATATTTATTTTTTTCTAAAACCTTACATTTTCATAAAAATCGAAATAAATCAAAACACCCTGTGTGTAGGTATACGGAAACCTTATGAAAGTATAGCTTATTTTTTAAGGTCAATTCAGTAATTTCATCAGATATAGGGCATTCCATAAGAAAAAATATAACTTTGATACACCACTCTTTTTTGGAACACCCTGTATAATTCACATTATTTTTAGACTGTAGTATTAAAGGCCCTGTATATTTCTGTGAAGAATTTTCTTTAAATATCGAGTGGTTTTCCGTACAGAGACCGAGGCGAATAAGATGAACCACCCTGTATAATTATTTAAATAAATAAGGGGTCTAATTTAATTTAGTATGTCTTAAGTAAAAGCTGTATCCTTCAACTTTGCAGAAAAAAATAGTAAAGAACTAAAAACGTGAATTACCTCAGAAGTTGCAGTAAATATTGGTAAAAAAGTAAATATTGTACAAAAATGGTCCCTTTCTAATTTTTTAAACAATGATCCCCTTATATGATTTGGATACTTTCTTGAAAATATCTTTTGTATTCACCTAAACTTTGATATAAAATTTACTCCAACCTGTACGGAATTACTTTTTGATTTTTTTATGTTATTACGCTACAAAGCATTTTTTTATTTTTTAGGAAATATCTTCTCCCAATCCTGAATTTAAGAATTCTTCGAAAATATATCATACCAGTGCAAAATACGACTGCAATGACAACATTTTCCTTAGAGAAAATCCAGCTACGCCATCAGTACAAGAAAAGCACAGTGTCAAACAACCAATTCATACAGTAACTCATGATGGTGTCTATGTACTAGCTTTAAAAGTTAGTAGTCCAAACATGTCCGAATATAGTGTTGAAGTTCAAATTGAAATGAAAAACGATTATGGGTATCTTTCAGCTGCTGAGTGGCCCCTATTACCATTTTATGGTTTTATGTGTATTTATTATGTAATATTGGGCTTAATATGGCTTAGTTTATCGTTTTTGCAGTGGAGAGATCTTTTAAGAGTTCAGTTCTGGATTGGAGGCGTAATTTTATTGGGAATGTTGGAAAAGGCAACTTTTTATGCAGAATACCAAAACATTAATAACACAGGAATGAGAGTTGAAGGAGCAATGATATTTGCTGAATGGATATCTTGTGCTAAAAGAACTTTAGCTCGTATTCTTGTAGTGATAGTTAGTTTAGGTTTTGGTATTGTTAAACCTAGATTAGGAGCTACATTACATAGAGTCGTAGGAGTTGGCCTTCTTTACTTCTTTTTAGCTGCCTCTGAAGCCTATTTAAGAATAACCAAAGAAAAAAGTAATCCCAGCAAAGATATTTTAGTAGCATCTGTGCCACTTGCTGTGTTGGATTCTGCCATCTGCTGGTGGATATTTTCAGCATTAGTTAACACTACCAGAACTTTGAGATTAAGGCGAAATGAAACTAAACTAAGTCTTTACCGCCACTTTACTAACACTTTGATCTTTTCTGTATTGGCTTCAGTGTTCTTCATGCTATATTGTATAAAAGTTCACCATTTTGTCGATTGTTTGGTTGTGTGGAAAGATATTTGGGTAGAGGAAGCATATTGGCATATTCTCTTTTCGTTGTTATTATTGGTCATAATGATCTTATGGAGGCCAACAAATAATAATCAAAGATATGCTTTTGTTCCTCTTTTGGATACTGGTGATGATGCCGATGAGGAAGAACAGCTTGTAAATGATGCTTATGGGGTAAAAGTCCGGGTACATCACCCTAAAAATAATTCGACTCAAAGAACTACGATAGATGATGATCTCAAGTGGTTGGAAGAAAATGTCAAAAGTGATCCTGCACTTCCTATTTTAGATTCAGATGAAGAACTAGTGAATACTAGGTTTGAAGTGTCGAAAATGCAGTAAACATTTTGCCATAATTGTACTTATTTATATTTTAAATATTCCTTAAAGCATTGTGCAAGTGAAAGTGAAAAGACTGAAGTTTGTTTTACTTAAAACGACTTAAAGATGTAAGTGAGAGCAGGATCGTGTAAATAGAGATGTGTTTTATTGTGAAGAAAGTAAATCATTGGTTATGTCTCCAGTCAGTATTTTAGGTTCTGCTAGGTTAAGTATTTAAATCTAATTTTTGGGCACATACTTTAGCCTATTTATTCACAAATTATACCTAGCTTCAGAATTTCTCTGTGTTCTGAAGATTAAATAATATCTCTTCATAGATCTACACCATTGTATCAGACATGTGCATATAATTCATAAAAAATATAAGTTATTTCCAACTCAACTCTTCATAAAATTTGTTGTGTGCCAAAATAACAGATCAGATAAAATCTAAATCATTTGGCAACTTATATTTACTACTTAGTTTTGCTAATACCAGCCACAATTTTCAGAGACATGGATAAAAGTAACATTAGTTTGTGATATTAAAAAAGTATTCTGGTGCTTTGACCTTCCATGATAAATTCTGGGATCTGAGGATATAGCCTTTTTGTGGACTTTCTACACTGATGCCAGGTAGGAATTAGAACTTAGATGGTTCAAATTAGAGGGACGCGATATTGCGTATCTAAAAGGCATCAATCTCCTATCTTTGCTGACTACAGATGATCCCAAACCCCTTTTTCAGTGCGTCATTAATTTTGGCGTCATATATGATTTCAGACATGTCGAGAATCGTTGCATGACATTTTAGTTAAATCTGACAATTGTCAGATTTATATTTATGTTTATATAGGGTGTCCCAAAAGTAGCGGAATGGTCGAATATTTCTCGAAATAAACATCGTATCGAAAAAGTGAAAAATACTTATTCAATTATTTTCAAAAATCTATCGAATGACACTAACCACGACCCCCCACTTCACCCCCTAGAGGAGGGGTGGGGGTAAATTTGAAATCTTAAATAGATTTGGATCCCATACGTAAAAGTAGGCAACTTTTATTCGAGACCTTTATTTAAGTGTGGATGGATGGCGCTATAATAAAAAACTATTTATCCTGATACCATAGGTAAATTACTCGATTTTATTCCACATCCCTAAGTCGCTTAAGATTAAACCATGGCAATTTTCCTGCACATTTCGCTAAGGCGGGTTCTCATTAGTCAATCTCATTGATCAATATCCTTGATTCTATGCTATAGAAGAAAAATAGATTTATATGAACGTCGATTCAGCGATATTGTTCTATCATATGGTGTTTCAATAAAAGTGAAAAGCCTTCCTACTTTTGATAGATCAATGGAAATGATTATATCAAATAGAACAATGGTTGACAGTGAGAACTAGCGTTCAGTTACGTTGACGTGTATTTTGTGGAGTTAAATAGTAAGCATAATATGAGATGAGGTTAAGTTCTTTGTGAAAACCATAGACATATTATAATTTCGTGAACAATATCACATTTTAAATGGAGAGACAACCATATCTGCAAGTTTCTTTAACTATACCAGAAAGAGGAGCGCTATGGATAATTAGGAGTGAACAATATAAAAATATAATAAAGCGGGAAAAAAGCTATGAAGCTAATCGTTTTGGAATGGAAATAGAAATCCTGACTCTAAACGATATTAAAAATAAAATTAAAAGTATCCGGACAACCTACAAAGTTGAACTGAATAAAATATTAAAAGCAAATAAAAGTGGTACAGGAACAGATGATCTGTATAAACATAAACCACCATAAACCAAAACGTTTAAGAGGTGTTTCCGTTGCAAAAGAGAGTCAGAGATGTTCTTGTTTTCCTATTTTTAAGTACGTTTTTTTAAATATTCACACCCAATGCGAACGCCAGCATGCACAATTTTCTTCGTTACAGCCATTATTAAAGTTAGCACTTTGTAGACCGAATTCAATATCCTTGAAATAGTGTGAATTTGAATTATATGTTCAGTTGCATAGAATCAACGCTATTGATCAATGAGGTTGACTAATGAGAACCCGCCTTAAATAGGAATGCGTATCAACTCTCTATGTTCATGTGATAACTACTCTACTGCAGATTTAAATCATATAATCTTTAATTTTGAACTTAATAAATACCATACGAAAGCACTATTTGCTAGACTTCAGGATCAGAATGTAAGTTTACCGCTGAATATTTCACACCTACTAAGCTTCAACACCAAAACTATTAATGATATTATCATACAATTTCTTAAAGATTCTAAAATAAAAATTTAATATGACATCTTCAATCTTCAACTTCTGTGGCAAAAACAAGGGCGGATCCAGGGAGGGGGCCATGGCCCCCTCCGAGAATTTAGAATAATATAAATTTAAATATTTGCAGTTCAAATGTTTTTAATTTCAAACACATATATATGTACAAAACAGGGGAGAAATTCGTTTTCTGGACAAGAATTGAAAAAAAGAAGTAACTGAGAAGCTGCAAGAATGACTTTTGGGTTTTTTATAAATCAAAATGTTGATAATTTTACAGAGTGCCAATTGTTAGAACGATCTTGACAGCCATCAAAATCGTATAAATTTCCATATTCTATACACACAAAGAATAAAAAAGAAGTGAAGCGTTACTTGGGTCACTAGCACTTAGAACAAAGGAGTTGGTTGGTATTTTCGCACAGTCAAAAGGAATTGTTTTACAAATATTGCGTTTCATTTTTGTAACGAAAAATATGGTCACAATAACGGGATGACAGCCCAAAGCCTTGTCACGAAACCTTTAACATCTTTCGCCAAACTCATGAGCAAAGACGGAGTCATATAAACCCATGAAAAAACATCATACCACAAGGAGTGCGTTCAGGTTGAGCTGGATTTTCTAAAAAGTTATCGCAACCTTCAAAAGTCAGTCATTAACCAGATAGACTCTCAGAGGTCTAAACAGAAACAAAAAATAAAGAAAGACTACGACCAATAGTAGGGTCTATAGTGTTCTTAGGTCGACAAAATATTCCTCTAAGAGACCATCGTGATGATGGCCTTATGCTTCTGGACGAAAATGCTGGACCTAGGAATGAGGGGAATTGCTGTGGTCAAAAATTATCGATTTTTCGTTTTTAATGCCAATATGTACATTGAGCGATGAAGAATGTAACCAGTAGATAATAAAATTGTTTCCGATATGTCCACTATTACAACAACACCGCGAACTTTTAAACTCATCTGCTGCAAAATCACGTTTTTGACATATCGGGTTTTGCCTTAGCACCACAGTGTTAAGGTTTAAAATCGCATCAGGAGATAAGACTCTTAAATAACACCTATCCACAGCATCTTCCTGAGCAACATGCATTAGTAGCAGCAATGTTGTGGTGAAGAAATAATTGAACAAATAATATTTGACGAAACGACTGACGTATCCCACGTGGAACAGCTTTCTCTAAATTTGGGATACATACACAATAACAACATTCATGAAGACTTTGTCAAATTCATTGACGCTTATGAGAACCTAAAAATAATTAGTGAAAATCAAGAAAGAGGTAAATAACAAGGCCTGGCAGGAGAAGCATTGGAAAAAATAGTATTAAACTTGTTGAAAGAACTGCACTTGGATCCGAAGAAATGTGTAGGAATCGGTACTATGGCAGGAATGGTGAGTTTTAAGGCACTTCTCAAAGTGTGTGAAAGGTGACTTAAAACTTTTAATTTTTAAAAATTACCCCCCGTACTTCTGGTACTCCTTCCCAAAAAAAGTTTATGGCCCCTCCCGAAAATCGGGCCTGGATCCGCCCCTGGGCAAAAAGTTCATTTAATGCCATCCCCTCTTTGTGAACACACACACACATAGGTAAATTATAGAAACTGTCTAATATCTCGAGAAATACACTTCCAAATGAAAAACTAAAAAATACATGTTTAAAATATTTTTTAAAAACCTATCAAATTACACCAAACACGACCCCCCACTCTACCCTGAAAGTGGGTTGGGGGTTAACTCTAAAATCGTAAATAGCAACCCCCATTTTTTATTGCAGATTTGGCTTCATCGTGAAAAATTAAGCAACATTTATTCGAAATATTTTTTAGAATTGTTGATAGATGGCGCTAATATAACCTATTTTTCCAATTATAGCGCCATCTATCAACAATTCTAAAAAATGTTTCGGATAAATATTTATTTAGTGCTTATTTTTTCATGAGGAATCCAAATCTGCAATAAAAAATGAAGGTTGCTATTTAAAATTTTAAAGTTACCCCCCACCCCACCTCTATGAGGTGGGGTGGAGGATTCTGTTTGGTGTTACTCAATAGGTCTTTAAAAAATATTAAACACGTGTTTTTTGGTTTTTCATTTGAAGGTGTATTTCTCGAGATATTAGACCGTTTCTCTAATTCACCTATGGCATCACAATAAATCGTTTTTTTTTTTCGATTATAGCGCCATCTATCCGCAATTCGAAAAAATGATTCGAATAAAAGTTACTTACTTTTACATAAGGAATCCAAGTCTGCAATAAAAACTAGGGCTTTCTATTTAAGATTTCAAAGTTAACCCACCCCCCACCTCCAGGGGGTGGAGTGGGGGATCGTGTTTGTTGTCATTGGATAGATTTTAAAAAATTATTGAATACGTGTTTTTCAGTTTTTCGATCCGATGTTTAGTTCACGAAATATTCGACCGTATTAATATTTAAAATATTTTAAGGAAAAAATAAATAAATATAGAATAAAGTTTCACTATACAATGTCGTAATATACTAATGACATAAAATATTTATATTTACGTCGTTGACAAATTTCTAACCTAGAATTACAATTGTCATGTATAGACCATAGATATATAATACTCTAGATTGCGCCCTGCCATCTTAAAATGGGTGACGATTGCGACAGAGATAAATGAGCCTATTTGGTCGGTAGTCTCTTTCTAATTCAAGGGGAGTATCGACGACGTCACTATCCTACTCTATCCAGTATTATTTAAATGTTTTTGACAGTTCGAGCGGGTGGCGACGAGAACTGGTCTTTGGTCTTTGGACATGGATAATCGGGGTTCGAATCCCATACCAAAATCTATGCAAAGAAATACATAGCAAATAAGAAAAACTCGGTAGGTACCTATAAATTTTTAAAAATATAAAAGCCAATGTTATTTTTTTAATAAGTTAATGGTAGAATATATAAAGTAATTGTTAAATATTCATACAAATTACCAATAATTAATATTAACATAATGTACCATCGATTTATTATAATTAGACATTATTTTTATTTATGAAACTGTTGTTACAATTTTTTGAAAAGGTAGAAGCAAAACAAACATAATTCATATCATTCGAATAAGGCCGAATTTATATTAATAGCGAACTACTTTTATTTTACTATGCAGTTCACAAATTAATATTGTAAGGATAAGTGAACTTATAGTGAAGTGGAATTTATTTTTTTCGGTGAGAAATATCTAAATCTTGTAATGTTTATATAATTTTTGTGTTTTAATTTTATTTGTCCGTAGAAAGAATGACTTGTCCTATGCGTTGTATAATATGTCTCAAAGGATGAACCTATTTAAATATTTTTTTGTATTATTTTTATTACAAAAGAAATAAAAGTACAATTCTACTGTTAACGTATTTTGTTTACAGTAGAAAGTTTTTATTAATTATTAATGTGAGGATTATACTAAATCGAAACCACAAAATGCTAATATTGATTGGTAATTATTATATTATGTACTATGAGTATAATTTAACAATATTCCAATATTAACTTAGTATATGTATTCCAATATTAACTTACTATACATACATTTATTATCTGCTAGATTTACTTAGGTCCATTTTCCAGATGTAAAAATATGTAATAAACGCAATATTGATTAAATTAAAAATAAAAAAAGTAAAGTAGTATGGGATTCGAACCACGATTATCCACGTTCTGAACCAAAGACCATTTCTCGTCACCACCCGCTCGAACTGTCAAAACATAATACTCGATAAAGTGGGATAGTCACGTCGTCGATATTCCCCTTGAATTAGAAAGAGACTACCGACCAAATAGGCTCATTTATCTCTGTCGCAATCGTCACCTATTTTAAGATGGCAGGGCGCAATCTAGTGTATTATATATCTATGGTATAAACTGTCACGACTGTTACAATTATCACGATATATTACTTTTGTTTCAAATTACATATTTTTATTCGTACCATGTATTGGTTACCTATTTAGTTAGAGTACATGTAATTGTCAACCAATTATACATATATAAGTATAAGTCGCTCTAATATGGAAATACCCTTCAACGAATACATAATTTTCGAAGTTCTTTGTATAATAATCACGGACGTACGTTTTTTCTCTCACATCGAGCTTAATGCGTTAGACCGAATTCGACAAACGATGACGCACTGAAAGAAGTTTTGGGGACATCTGTAAAAGTGTTTGCTCCTGCCATAGTTTATGATGTTTCGATCCCCTTGAATCTCATCAGATAGTGGTTGGATGAAGACAGAAAAGCATGCATGTACGCATGCGCCATCAACTGTGGAATTCAGAAAAAGGAAATAATTGTGTATCTCTAAATCTAACTTTCTATCTATAAATATGTTTTTCTGTGTATTAGGTATTTTAGGCTTTTTACATGCTATGTTAATAAAAAATTGATGACGTTGGATGGCGTAGAAGACGACCTGAAAACTATAAATGTAAGACAATTGAGGAGAACGGCACATGAGAAGTCTGAATGGAAGGACATAGGCGCAAAAGTCCTTCCAGGTTATGATGCCAAAAGAAGAAGGCTTTTTATATAAACTATCAACATTTCTAATAGTGAAAAATCATCCACAAGTACATACTTGCTATGCCTATTAAACAACAAATGGATGATGCACTGGTCACCGAGAAATTGCTCAGAAACGCTTACGTAAGGGGGTAAAAATAGATGACTCTACAGATTCTATAGAAATCCCGACTGCAAATAGGATATAAATTAGATAGTTTAAAACAAAAGTGTCAAAGGATGCAAAGAAAATGTATAGTTGGGAGTAAATTGCAACCAAACCAATTTTGAGTTGCAGTAAACCTAAAAAACAGATATTTAGTAAACTTTTTCAAAGCAGCAGAAAATATAGAGCTTTGAAAATAAACTACTAAAAATATATCATCCTATTCAATTCAGAATTTTTTATGGTATTTTCATTCTAGTAGGCATTTTTTAAAGTAGTTTTGAAATAAAGGAAGCAGGTATAACTGTCTTAATAATTTTTTATGTGAAAATCTGTACATTTTGTGAAAACTACTTTTCTACATAGTTACCACTATTAAGACATTTATAATACAGTCATCTTTTGAATCCAATTCTCATAGAGGTCTGCCTTTAAATAAACACTCATTACGGTCCTCGAGGCTGCAACCAGTTAGATACTACTTCTCAAATGTAGAAACAAGGTAGTTCTTGGGAGCTAAATCGGGACTGTAGGGTGGCTAAATTATTCCAAACCAAATAATCAGATATCAATTTGAAGTGACTTAATCTGATTTAGTTAAGGGGATCTGCTCCCTTTTGCTCTTTCGTCAATGTTTGTATTAAATCTTTATTTATGAGTGAAGGTGGTTAATTGAACATAGGACAAAAAATCCCCACAAAAAATCACCACAAAGAATTCCGGTCAAATAATCCCACATATTTTTTTTGGCAAAATATCCCCACAAAAAATTCCAAAGAAATATTTGCTGCCGAATAGTTATCAAAAGTTTTTCAATTACAATGCCAGAACCACGCATTGTGAGGAAAGTTACACTTTTTTCGATTATTTTGACCTTTTTTTGGCGCTTTTGGAAACAAATTTATGGGAATTACTATTCGATATCCGGTTTTAAAAAACATAATTGAGGATCTGTGTGCTAGGGTGGTTCGAAAAAAACTTTTTTTTTGAAGATATTCTTCTTTAGCGGCGAATCGATTGAGGGTAAAATTGTACATGAACCACGCGCCTGCGCACACTGACAGTATGTAGTTCTGACAGTATGTAGTTCATTGCTAATCTTTTAAGATAGGTATGTATGTATCTGAAACCGTGCAAATAAGTCATTAAAAGAATATATTAGTGGTTTTAGGAAATGTATTATTTATTATAATTCTTGTGTTTTTGGATTTGTGTTTCCCTGTAGTAAAATAATAAAATATGTAGGCATAACATTTTTACAGTTTGTCGGTGTGTTGTGTAATTATATTCGAAACTTACGTGTCAATTGAAGTGGCTCGATGGCGTAGTTGGCAGAGCGGTGGGACAGAGAACGGAAGCACACGGAAGGTCGCGGGTTCTAATCCTGGACGATTCATACTTTTTTTTATTTTTCGTTATTTTAATAAAAAAATTTTGAAAGTGGTAGATAAGAAAGTTAGTTTAATTTTTAAATAAAATGCAAATAACCTGTTACGTATATTTACTTCGTTTAAATTACCTATATAATAGAAGAATATCTTCTTACGTGCGTACAAAGTACACACACATTCTTTTTTATTTCAGATCGCTATAGTGCGCAAAAGTTGCCATTGGTATAGACTTGAAAAAAGCGCTAGTTATTATTTTTTTATTAATTTGTCTTCCGGTCGCGCAATGCCATCGAAGTTAGCAAAAATTGTGAAAAACCTTAATTTTTCATATATTTTTTTAACAGGCCAGATGGCTTTAATTGCGTTCCTATACCATGAATTAACTACTAAAAGTATGTAAAATCAATATAAATGGACTTATTATACATTTGTTTCATATCTTCCGGTCGCGCAACATAATACAAAATGAGTAAAATTAGTAGTTTTGCAAAATTTCAAAGTTTGACTGTTTGGTACCATTTAATCATACGACTTTTAGAGATGGTATAGTTTAATTTAATTACAATAATATATTTAAAATCCAAGCATATAAGATAAATTTTGATATTCAAGTAAAATTCGGTCGCGCAGCTTCGTCAAAAACAGCAGACTACCGAGAGAAGAGGCGAAAGTGACGAATGCCAGTGAAGCGCGCGCTGCCACAAATAAAGATACATGTGGGAATACCTCTACAATGGAGTATTTGTCTTCTCCATTACAACGAACTGCCATTCCACCACCTTTTCCAACACTTAGATGAAAATACGACAGGCCCAATAGGATATTCCGGACCAATTGGAAAGGCCCTACCTGATTGTGAAAGACTACCACTTATTGATCTTAATCCTATTGATTGTGAGATTCCAAAAGTTGACAAGCGTATTCTTAGCAAGCACCAATAATTATTGTATTTGCTTGAGATATCGGAAGTCATCAAGTCAGGACATTGTTCAGAAGACTTTGTAGTGGGTACGTGATCCTATCCCAACGTCACATTCAAGATGGCTTACTACTGCAAACCGAGTTTTGCGTTTCTACATCAGTGTGTCCAACCCTTCTGAAAATCTGAGAGAGATTGTCACATTCATTCTCAAATGTTATAATATGCCTATGTGGTTTGCCACAAAAATAAACGACAAATTCACAGATGGGCCTAGACATGATTACAAAATCATTGAATATTCAAGGTACTTACCAGAAGAGCTTCTTCAAGTTGTTGATCCAGTTTTACAACGGAATGCTAACTTTGCCCATCCCGAAAATTTACTTTTGGCTATGGTAACTGATGACAGAAACCATATCGGAGAGCTGGGCTTTAGGCGTATCATGAAGGAAAAACAAGCAATATCTGAAAGTGACTATCAGAATCTTTAAACCACCAAATTTAAACTAAATAGTATTACGAAATTATCAAATGGAACACCAGTACACTGACTCCCCTCTACTGCTAAGAACATTGACTAATGGAGAGATTAAATAGTATGTGAGCAGAGCAATGACTTCAAGCCTGTTATGAGTATAGATACTTTGCCATGCCATACACAGGCAGTTGAAAGATGCGTTAAGCTAGTGACCGTAGCTTCAAGTAAAGTGTGTGGACACAGTTCCAGAGACGGCTAACCACATTATTGCACCGCTCAGCGATGCCAATGATTAAAATCAACAACTGGTAGTCTTTCACAATCAGGTAGGGCCTTTCCAATCGGTCCGGATATCCTATAGTGCCTGTTGTATTTCCATCTAAGTGTTGGAAAAGGTGGCGGAATGGCAGTTCGTTGTAATGGAGAAGACAAATACTCCATTGTAGAGGTCTTCCCACATGTATCTCTATTTGTGGCTGCGCAAGCTTCGCTGGCATTCGTCACTTTCGCCTCGCCTCTCGGTAGTCTGCTGTTTTTGACGAAGCTGCGCGACCTAATTCCACTTGAATATCAAAATGTATCTTAGATGCTTGGATTTTAAATATATTATTGTAATTGAATTAAACTATACCATCTCTAAAAGTCGTATGATTAAAGTGTACTAAACAGTCAAACTTTGAAATTTTGCAAAAACTACTAATTTTACTCATTTTGTATTACGTTGCGCGACCGGAAGATATGAAACAAATGTATAATAAGTGCATTTATATTGATTTTACATACTTTTAGTAGTTAATTCATGGTATAGAAACGCAATTAAAACCTTCTGGTCTGTTTAGAAAAAAAATTGAAAAACTATGGATAGCATTGCGCGACCGGAAGACAAATTAATAAAAAAATAATAATTAGTGCTTTTTTTAAGTCTATACTAATGGCAACTTTTGCGCACTATAGCGATCTAAAATAAGAAAAAAAGTTTTTTTCGAACCACCCTACTGTGTGCGCTATCCATTAAAAATCTTTGCACTATTACGAATGTTTAGCTTTGTTATGAAAACGCAGACCACAGATTTTTGACATAGCTTTTGAAGCAGGTTTTTTAAACGTTGCTTGCATTGAATTGAAACTGATGACTTAATATTTTTGACACAAAATTTACAAAAAAGGAACAGGTATTTTTGCATTACAATCAAAATTATCGTTTTCAGGACAAGCAGTTATCATGGCGAATAGGCAATGTTTGGAAAAGAGTTATTCAAAGTAGAGTGAGAAAAATATTTAAGCGAATGATTACAATGATTCTCACAGCCTTAACTCATTCCCCAAATTTTTCACAGATTTTTGAAAAAACTCGCACTCTTTTGTCATGTAAAATTTGAAGTTTTACTGGAGAAAACTAGTTGGAATAGAAAATTGGAATTCGAAATTTGGTAATCAAAATTACAATACATGCTTGATCGAAACCGAAAAGCGGTTCCATGGCGATTGCTATACTACTCCCATGCACTGAGGCTGAGAAACATTTGCGTCGATTTCGTTCACGGGAAAGCTTTTGAGAACTTTTATTTTATTCGGCAGCAAATATTTCTTAGGAATTTTTTTGGGGATATTTTGTCCAATTTTTTTTTTTTTTTTTAGCTAATGCCTCGACAACTAATGGCCATTTGCATGGTGATGGTACTGTATGGATTTTTCCAGTTAGGTACCTAGTGTAATGTGTAGTGTGTGTGCTGAGTAAGTGTCTTGTTACTTTGTAAAGTCGACGTTATTGTCTTTGCAAAGAGAGGCTAATTGTATCCGAACGTCTGCGGTCCCTCCGGTGAGCAGGTATCGATCCCACAAGGATAGAAACTATTTTCATTTATTAATTTATCATCATCATCATCATCATGGTGCTACAGCCCTTAGAGGGCCTCGACCTTCTCAAGCGTTCTACGCCATTCTGTTCTGTCCCTTGCCTGCACTTTCCAGTTGCCGACTCCGATCTTCTCGGCATCTTGTGTTACCCCGTCCATCCATCTCAACTTTGGTCTACCCCGTCTTCTCATTCCCACGGGTTGAGCTGTTAGAATCCTTTTTATCATGTTCGATTCAGGGGCTCGGGCTACATGTCCTGCCCACTGCAGGCGATTTCGCTTAATTATAGTGATAATATCTTTTCCACCAAACGTTTGCTTGTAGATATGCTGCAGTTCAAAGTTATATCTACGTCTCCATATTCCGTTCTCACAAACCGCTCCGAATATCTTGCGTAGTACCTTTCTTTCAAAAATTGATAGAGCGGATTCATCTGTTTTAGTTAGCATTTATACTAAACGAAAAATTATCTACCCTGGTGAGATTCGAACTCACAACCATTCCGACCTTTCGATCCAAAGGTAGGCGCTCTTACCACTGAGGCACAGAAGGGGTCAAAAAAAAATTGGTTGGGATTATTTGACCAGAATTTTTTGTCCGGCGATTATTTGTCTGGGGATTTTCTGTCCAGGAATAATTTGTGGGGATTTTTTTGTCCGGGATTATTTGTCCGTACACCGGTTAATTGGATGTAAATATGATCTAATGTTTCCGTAGTGGTGTTTTGCGTTTTCCTGGTAAATCTATGGACGCGCCGCGCCACATTTTGATCGAGGCCGGATTTTTAAAAACATGTCTCAAATTCCAAGTACTATAGATTTTACGTTCTGTTATCGTATCTTGCGTAAGATATCTTTTTTTACTTTATTGTATTCTCTAAAAACTGGACACCGTAGTTATTTTAAGTAAAAATGTCTCAAATTTAAAAAATTTAGATGTATCAAAATTTTACATATTTGATTTTATACGCTTTGAATATTTTTGAGTTTCCAAAACTCAACAGCCACTTGGATGTGAATTTTTTACTTAGTTGAATTTACCTCAAACGAGAATGTAAAATATTTATAAATATGTGTAAAATAAATAGCTTTATTACAATCTGTTTATCATTTTGCAATACCAATCCTAAATCTATCTAAAGTATGAAACCGCTAGAGATAATTGCATGCAAGTTTTAAACGAAACGTTATCAAAAATCGAAGAAACGCTAACCATAGAACACTGGACTAAAGAAGATATGCACACAGCAGCTAAAATTTTAAAATATTTTTATTACAAAACTAGAAGAAACGAAGATTGGTTCGACCAAGAATGTATACTAAAATCACAATAGATGCGCTAGAAATAAACAAACCAAGACAGATTGAATGTTATGATGAGCACTCCCGAATCATGATTTACAATGTAAAACTTTGAAAATCATGATTTGAGAGTGCTCCTTGTATCACTCAACGTTTCTTGGTTTACCAAGAACCAGAAAGCAGTTTATTAACGAAAAGTCTTGGATTTAAAATATTGTTTATTATATTTTTATTTCAATTATATAAAATATTGTTTATTATATTTTTATTTCAATTATTCTAATTGTTTAAAAGGTAGTAAACTTTGCATCTGGGGCTTTTCGTTGTTTTCCTCGTAATACGAGAGATGTCGCTGAATTGCGTCTCAGAGGTGGGTTCATTGCATTGCGATGGTTTGCCTTAAATTGGCAGAATTGTTTGTATTTCTTTCAGAGTTGAGACTTCTGAGCTTCACCGATGAGGCATAAGGATGCTGAAATAGCTATATGGAGATGGTGGTCCAACTCTGAATCAAATATAAACAAAACCTGCCTTGATCTTTTTTATCTTTTTCATTTTTACTCAGTTTGAGTATTTAGAAACTGTCTTTCGGTTCTTTTCCTTGACGAAGGGAAGGTAAATGCGTGGCCTAAGCGTCCTCTATTTGCTTTCTCCTACTTTCGTCGTCTCTTGTGATTATATATTGTAAAATCCGGAGATATGGGATGCAGCCAGAAAGCAGTTTATTAACGAAAAGTCTTGGATTTAAAATATTGTTTATTATATTTTTATTTCAATTATTCTAATTGGTTAAAAGGTAGTAAACTTTGCATCTGGGGCTTTTCGTTGTTTTCCTCGTAATACGAGAGATGTCGCTGAATTGCGTCTCACAGGTGGGTTCATTGCATTGCGATGGTTTGCCTTAAATTGGCAGAATTGTTTGTATTTCCTTCAGAGTTGAGACTTCTGAGCTTCACCGATGAGGCATAAGGATGCTGAAATAGCTATATGGAGATGGTGGTCCAACTCTGAATCAAATATAAACAAAACCTGCCTTGATCTTTTTTATCTGTTTCTTGGTTTGTTTATTTCTAGTGCATCTTTATTGTGATTTTAGTATAGATATATTAACCAACAAAAAAAAATGAAGCATATCCAGTCAGGGCCGTAACTACCATTGGGGCAACCGGGGCAGTGCCCCGGGGCCCCCGGCCAATGGGGCCCCATAGAGGCCTCCTTTTGGTTGGTCGTGCATAGATTTTAACGAGGAAAATAAAAATATATATTTAAAAGCCGATATCAACGAAATATTTTCAAATGACACAATTTTAAAAAGACAGCAACATTAAGTCTTAATTGTTCACTGGGGAAATTAGTCTTTTCGACTAAAATGCAATTGGAACAGAACATGGGCCCTGAGGCCTGAGCTAAGGTGGGACCCTTGAGACCTTAACATAAAAGTTTAAATTATTAGTTAGGAAATTAGTTATTTCGGCGTAACAAAACCTAAAATGCCATTGGAAGACACGGTACACAGATTGGAAGAGGGGACCCAGGCTAAGCTGGGGCCCCCCGAGACCTTTCGTAAAGATATAAATTGTTGCTGAGGAAATTAGATATTTTGGCGAAATAAAAATTAAAATGCAACAGGAATAGGGGCCCCAGGTCCCAGCCTAGCTACTTTGTCTTAACCAATTTTCCCAGACCACATCTTGGTATGTGAAAGGAACCACATGATACCACATTTTGAAAAGAAGGGTAAGGGTTGGAGTTTCACGATATTCGATAAAAATATCGATATTGTATTGATATCGTATCGAAAACCAATACGATACCGATACAATACATACCTTAGCAATATTAATGTCGATACGATACCCAGGCAACCAAGTGACGTCATATAACGTCGAGGAAACGTCAGTTTTGGTTGAATATATACACGTATTTAAAAATTACGTCATATAGACGTCCTTTGTAAGTGATTTTAAATACGTAAGATTAATGACGTTAAAATACGTTTATAAAACGTTTTCATTTCAGACAGTTTAAGTCTGACGTCACAAAATTGGGAGGAGCTTGTTTGTATTACTCCAAACAATTTCGTTAAATAATGTTCATAAGAAGTTTGTGTCTTGTGTAATAAAATAAGACTTTTCATTTAGATATTTAGTTGAAGAAACGTGTTAATTAAGAGATTTGTATTCGTTTTGGCTCAGTGAGTTAGTTTAATGCAATATGCTCTTGACAACTGTTTGAGGTTATGTTTATTTTCTGTTAATGAACTAATTATGTGTTATCGAGTTTAATTAAATTAATGTTTAGCCTTCTAAGACTGCTTAAGCAGTCTACAAGATTTAGCTATGAGATGGCAAAGAAAAATGACGCTCATGTACACTGTATTCAGGTATTCCAAAATGAGTTGTTCATGATTATTTTTGATTTAATGGACAGCGTTAAATTAAGACATTATATAAGTATGCTGGATAATTTGTTAATAAATTATTTATTAGTTTATATATGTTGTTTCAGTTTTGACACAGTAAGTAGGTAGGTATACTTATATATAAATAGTGAAAATTCTATAATGCGAGGGCTGGTACAATCATGCAGAATCAATGTTAGATTGCTTCTAATCCACAAGCGATCTTAAACAAATGGTAGTATAATATCTTCGACACATGGGACGTAGACCTATAGGTTTCATATTACCTATTTTTATACTACATACCTATTTTGAAACATCTGAAAGAGGTCACTTTTTGAAAGTATTAAAGACGTGATTTTACCGACGTATAAAAGTCGTCACCTTTTTGACGTCAAATCGATGAGACAAATACACGTGATTTTCAACGTCGGTACTACGTCATAAAAACACGTCAATTGGTCATTTTTATGATGTGTTATCTACGTTATAAAAACGTCGTTTGGTTGCCTGGGTACTCATCTGAAATCAATACAATACTCTTGTATTGTCGATACGCTTCCCTCGATAATATTGAAAATATCGATATCGGGAAAAAATAAAACGCCACAGTTGTTTGATTATATTTTGTGGAATCATTATTTACATTAAAGTATGAATGATCTGCAACTCCAGCATCAGCTGTAAAATTACACTTGAGTGCCTGAATTTGAAACTCTTGAGAGTGAGTAAATGAGTGTTAATGCTGACACTGTTTATATCATGTGGTAGTGATGTAACGAATATTCGCATTCGCGAATATTCGCATATTTTTGCATATTCGCATTCGAGAAATTTGTGCGAATGTTTTGCGAATATAAATATCAGAAAAAAAAATAATTTGAAGATAATATTAGGTTAATAACATCACAATCTGTTAACTTCTCACCTTTTTTTATTAGGAAATGGTAATTTTACCTTGTATAATCACATTATCAACGTTCACTTTATTTTATTATTTAATATTATGCAGTAAAGCTTAAGATTCAGATTGATTTATACTAAATATCAATTAACTTTTCATTATAAATTTAGAAAACATGTCAAAAATAGACACAAATTAAAAAAACAGAATATTCGCATCCGCATTCGCGAATGTCGGTAGCAGATATTCGCATTCGTATTCGCGAATGTTCAAAAAATTACATTCGTTACAACACTGTCATGTGGCATTTGTGGCAATATTATGGAAGTGAGTGATGATGAACATTTTTTCAACAAATACTGAATTGCGATTTATTCCGAATCTCCGGGGGTTTCCCTATCTTTTCAAAAGTAGTTTTTAAACAGTACATAATTAAATAGTATTAGTATCTAAGTATTAAGGCGGCTGCACAATTGACCGAGAACGGAAACAGATTCACAATTAAATGGTAAACAGCTTTTTTGTGTCACTGTCACTTGTGCTATTAATTATTATTCTTCTCAAAATAAATTTTGTGGAACGATCTTTTTCTAATTTTATTAAAAGAACATGAATAGAAGAATATTTTCGTTTTTTATAATCTTGGAACTAATTTACACAATATATGTGTGCAATCGCAAAGGTTTGTCAGCATAAAGATAAAAAGCATATCATTCAAATATTTATATTATTATTGTATCTAATTACCATATAAGTACGTGTACTATGATCTACATCAATCATACGGATGAGGACATTTTTCCAATAAAGAAATCAATCGTTCGTCATTTATTTTAATGCAAAATGTATAAAAATTGTCACTAAAACTTGATCACACACTTCTAATAACAAATTTTTATTGGGCATTTGACAGTATTTTTAATACTGCCTTCTGATTGGTTCCGGGAATACAACGGGAACGAGAAAGTTAAAACATGGTCAACTTTCTCGTTCCCGTTACCGGACAGCTTCTCGTTCTCGGTAATTGTGCATCTACAACATTTATTTACATAGAGGTTAACTTTTTTCCCGTTCCCGTTTCCGTTCTCGTTCCCGTTCCCGGGCAATTGTGCAGCCGCCTTTAGTCGACTTTCAAACGTTTCAAAAAAGCATGCATCCATATTCAATTTTTATAAGAATCTATAAGTTATAAGAAATATTCGTAATATTTTTAGAATAATGTCCATTTGCCAAGCATGTAAAAGTGGGCATAATGAGCCTACACAGCTCAGATGTATAATCCTTTTTATGTGAATATTTTATCGTGTATTGTATCGAAATCAATATCAATACGATATTTTTATAAGAAAGTATTGTCGATATCGATAATACTCGATACGATACTTCATTGGCATAACCAATGCAATACTCAATACTTAAAAAGTATCGATATTGTATTGTCTCGTGAAGCTCTAGTAAGGGTTAGATAGAATGAGCACATTAGGATCAGTCCCACCACTACACTGACCACTACCAGCTTCACTGACTGTGTTTGGTTCACATTGCAGTTGCTTAAGGCACCTTAAGGTGCATTTACGTTTGCTTCGTAATTCGCTTGGTTATTCGTTCGCTACAAAGTAGGCCATTTACATTGTAGCGCACAAACCATACATACTCTGTGTTGTAGCGTATGAACGCATTCGTTGATGATCCGTCCACAATGTCAAATACAGATGAAGATGTATAGGGCTTTTCATCGATTGTCATTTGTTTCGAGCTTCTGTCATATGTTACATAATATTAATATAGCTACGTCATACGTCTTTGGTTTGTATTATTGGTAGATACCAATAACGTATGACGTAGATATATTAATTATATGTGACACATGACAGAAGCTCGAAACAAATGACTGTGAATGAAAAGCCCTATTCATTAGCGCTGCTAATTTTATAATTATTGCAAGACATGCTGAAAAAAAAAAGAAAGAAGAGAGTGTGGTGTTCGCAGAGAAGGGAAAATGCGTTTTCAAGGGGTTAAATATCAAACATTTGTCCTGACCCCCCTTGCGCTGGTGGGTAGAAGGCCCCCAGATTACGTTTGCCCCGGGGCCCCCAACATCGTAGTTACGGCCGTGCCAGCAGCATAGAACGAGAATTATATTAGGAGGAGGATTATAAAAACGAGTGTTGATACTGTCGATAACGATTCAGGAAACTGCAAACCCAAGCGTAATCACGAAACTACGAGCGATCCTGAGAATGCGTCTATCCCATTAATTCATCAACAGTTTACCCATATAAATCACCATCATTTTGTACTCTGCGTCGAATAAGAACGTGAATCAACGATGATTGCTTTACAATCTTACTGAATTATTTTGGAGAACTGTGTAATAGCAATAACACAACAGAAATGCCTGCAGAGTAGAAGTTAGACCTACTAGATGGTGTGGTAATTATAGAGGCATCGCTCTACTTAATATAGCATATAAAGTACTGGCCAACGTATTGTACAAAAGAATGCTCCCCGACGCCGAACGAATAGTGAGACCGTTCGACCTCAGAAGAAATCAACAACAAACCAAATCTTTATATTGAGACATTCTTGAAAAAAACCTTCATATTGAGTTCGGCGTCGACACTCAACATATGTTCGTGGATTTCTAAGCCGCATACGACTCATTAAAAGATATAAATTTCTCATGGCTATGGTAGAATTCCAAGTACCGCTTCATCTTATCCATCTAACTGAACTTTAACTCACAGGAGCAACGAGAATGATCAGAATCCAGCACTATTGTTCAAGACCCTTCCATTGCAAAAATGGACTAAGACAAGGTGATGAGTTATCGTGTCTTTTATTTAACCTTGCACTACTAGAAAAGGTAATTCTGTGGTCTCCGATTAACCCAAAGGGCACTATATTTAACAAATCTGAACCTACAAGTTGTCGGATATGCAGATGGCATCGTCATAGCTAGGTTCACAGAGTCTCTGACTAATGCACTTGGACGTTAAAGGCATTTGTACAGAGAATAAGAATAAATATAAATGCCCAAAAGACCAAATATATGTGTTGTACAGGTCAAACAACCACATACCTAGTAGAATAATAATTGACGATTTAGAACTGTACGGGTTGCGTGGCCACCTTCACGCAACTTAACTAAATAGTCCAAGTAATGAAGCTTAAAATAGGACAAAACCTCGCAATTTTTACAGAATGGATCGATTTGCTTGAAAATTTAAGAATAAGTATATAGTGGATAGTCCAAGGCTCAAAATCTATATCATGCCGAAAGGCGCTTTTACGATGGGGGGTGGTTGCCGCCTAGCGTTACCAGGTGTCCCGATTTGCGCGGGACGTCCCGATTTTCAGGGGTCTGGAGACGCGTACCGATTTGTACCTGATCGGGACACTAAATGTCCCGATTTTCACCCACGAAAACCAATTTCAGGACTTACAGTGAATTTTAAAACTATGTTATAAAAACAAGACACTCCTAAAAGCGGCAAAATCAAATAAAAAATATAATTTTAATAAAAGATAAATTTAATAATTTACTTAATCTACGATTTTTTTTTGTAATTTCGTCTGAGTATTAATATCCTGTAGGATTAAATACAGATTATAGAAACACCTTGTAGTCCAGTAAATGGCAATACCGTGTAATTTTCAGGATCAACTCCGAACTGCATGAAAATTTGGACGGCTTGTGCCGTTGGTTGCTTTTACTTGTGGGGTGACAGTGACCCCTAGTTGAGGGTGAAAAACCGCTCGTTTAAAATAAGTCCGGAGACGGATAAATTGACTAATTCTACGCAATTTTAGTTCTATAAAATTAGAGTTATTTACGATTGAAAATGTTTATTTTTCGACAAAAAAATCACGTTTTCAGACAATTTTCACAAATAACTCAAAAAGTAAGTATTTAATCGAAAAAAATATTCTTAGCAAAAATGTAGCATAATATGAGAAAGTTAAAAAAATTGTGAACTCGTAAAGTCTATAGACCCAGCAAAAGCAGTAGCTCATGAAAAATACGTTCTTATTCGTCGAATTCCAAATCAAATATTTCATCGTGAAATAACCAAGAAATGAAGCACTTTTCGGGAAAAAACCAATTAAAACTTTCTTAACGAAGCTCTATTTTTATGTTTTAAAAAAGTTTCTATCATCAAAACTAAGCGAGTTATCCTCAAAATCAAATTGACTCCTTTTTTTTGGTAAAAAAATCGTGAAAATCTCCCCCTACTTAGCACCGCAAATTAAATTAATCGTTACCACTTTACAAACAATTTACTTTACTTATGTATTTTTTACATGACTGAAAGGGCCTAAAAGAATCACTAATCACGATTGTATGCAAAATATGAACATGAACAGCCATATTTTAACCAATTTTTGTCTTACAGAAAAACAAAATGAATCGATCATATTTATAAAAGCAAAACCTACCTACTTTTTACTCCTTGAGATTTTTAGTATCTCTAATACTTTTTAAGTTATTTTGAAAAAAGGGCATTTTGCAATATTTTAGGAAATTTTTTTTAATATATAATTTGTACTATAAAACCAATTTTTTTCAAAACTAAGCACTCCCAACCGGTAAACCTTACAGATCGTATAAATAATACACATATAAAGTAAATGGTAAAGCGGTAACGATTAATTTTATTTAGGGTGCTAAATAGGGAGAGATTATCACGATTCTTTTAACCAAAAAAAGGGGCCAACTTTATTTTGAGCGTAACTCGCTTAGTTTTAATGCTAGAGACTTTTATAATATAAAACAAAATTAAAGATTTTTTTAAACACTTAAAATTTTAATAGGTTTTGCCCGAAAATTGCTTAATTTTTTGATTATTTCAAATTGAAAATTTCGATTTGGAATTTGACGAATAAGAACGTATTTTTGATGAGCTACAACTTTGCTTTTACTGGTTTGATAGACTTTCTAAACCTACAATTTTTTTGCTTTTTTAAAAGCTACATTTTTGCTAAGAATATTTTTTTCTATAAAATTACTCGAAAAGTATTGACTTAGTTTAAAAATTATATAGAACAAAAGTTTTTTAGAGTTAGTCAGTGGATCCATTTTGGAACTTACTTTAAACGCACGTTTTTTACCCCCACAAGGGGTAACTGTAACTGTCACCTCCCAAGTAAAAGCAACCAACGGTAGAAGTTCAACTTTGAAGTAGACAGTAAGTAGAACCTAAAACCAGATTTTCATGCAACTCTGAGTTGACTCAAAAAGGATAATTTACTGGGCTATTGTTGTTTATTTGTCCCGATCTGCAACCCTAAATCCCGATTTGTTTTTGCTTATGTACCGATTAAAGACAAATCGGACCTGGCAACACTATGCCGCCCCATCTCAGGGGTGGATATTTTTTATTATATTTTAATCGCAAAAGTTGGTAAAAACATTCATTCTAAGCAAAAACGTTCTATACATTTTTTTTTTTATAAAATTGATATTGATGATTCGGTTTATTCGCTATCGAAAGTTTTATATCGAAAAAATCAATGTTTTTAACAAGTTTTCTGCTAATAACTCCAAAAGTTTGCGTTTTATCAAAACAACTTTACTTAACAAAAATGTTTTGAAAAAATAAACAAAACCTTTATTTCAAATTTTCTTTAAGTGCCAATAGTAATCGAGCTATACCTTATTATATGTTGGCTTTTCTTCGTCAAATGTTAAATATTGTAGTTTCAAAGTCAAAAGACGGGAAAACTATGCATTTTTCGAGGACAACTTGTTCTGACTAATTTAAAGTATTTAAAAATATCTATCTCCAAAAATAAAAAAGTCTCTAGCTCAAAAATTTAGTGACTTACAATGAAAAGAATGTCAGTCCCTATTTTTTTTCAGCGAAAAAGTGTTCGGAAGCAACCCCCTAATCACCACCCTAATTAAAATTAGTCATTGACCTTATTTGGTCTTTTTTATTTATGTATTATTAATAAGTTTTAGAAGTTTGACCGGCTTAGAATGATTAGTTTAAAAAAATGGAGTTAAAAGCTAATAACGAATTTTTGTAGTTTGGAAAAAATGGCCTTTTCTTCAGAATAACAATATTAGCATCGGAGATACGAAAAAATGTTTAAATATGAAATTGTAGCTTATTTAGTTCCCAAGAACCTGGTTTACAAAAGTTTTTTCTACGGCAAAAATTGAGTGAGCTATTGACAATTAAAACCTGTAATAACATGCAAAAACCGCCTTTACCAACCCTTTCAAAGTCACCTCTTTTTGCGACTGAGGATTTTAAAAAGATTTAATATTAATAGACTTATAGATCTTGTAAAAACCTACAAAATTCTTTTTTATCAAAATTTCTAAACTAAAATATAAAAAAGTTACGGTTAAAAAATCAATATATTTTTTTGAAAAACAAAAAGGGGGAAACCAATTGGAAGCATAATAATGTGAGTTAGCGGTGTTCTTAGTCATTGGTCTTATTCATTCTTATTTATTTATATATTATTAATAGATTCTAGAAGTTTGACTGGCTTAGAATGATTAGTTTTTAAAAAAGTGGAGTTAAAAACGAATATAACGAATTTTTGTAGTTTTGTAGTAACGAAAAAATATTTCAATATAAAATTGTAGGTTATTTAATTCCCAAGAACTTGGTTTGAAAAAATTTTTTCTACGGTAAAAATTGAGTGAATCGTAAATGAGTATATCGAAAAATATTGATTTTTTCGATATAAAACTAACACTTTCGATAGCGAATAAATCGAAAACTATTAATTTTATCAAAAAAATGTATAGAACATTTTTTGCTTAGAATGAATGTTTTTATCAACTTTTGCGGTCAAAATAGAATAAAAAATTTCCACCCCCGAGATGGGGTGGCAACCAGCCCAATGGTAAAAGCGCCTTTCGGCATGATATAGATTTTGATCCTTGGACTATCCACAGGGCTGCTTTATCCATTAGGCAATATAGGCAGTTGCCTAGGGCGGCAAATTGTGAGAGGGCGGCAAAAATACTGTACAAAAAAATATTTGTATATAAAAATTAAAATCGAATAACAAGTACGTATGTTCCTCCATCAATGAAATAGAAGTGGGCATTCATTTCTAAATAGAATGAAACAAATTGCATTCATAACAAAAATAAAACAAAGATAGCATTTTGTTATCTTAAAACTATTCATTCAAAAAGTACGGAAGTCATAAATTTAGTGATTATTAGGCCGCCGGCAGTTGGGCAAAGGCGGTGGGCCATTGAATACTTCAATATTGCACATTTTGCAGAAACTAAAGATTTGACTTGTCTACAGTAAGACATCGAGTTAGGGTTGGGATTTCCAAACTGTATTATTACAAGTAGATAAGGTTCGTGTCGTCGCACAGATATACTCCAAGGAAATAAGCAAGAAATAGACCATGTTCGGAACACTGAAATATCGAGGTAGCTGACTACTTTTTTAGTTATTGTTGACTGTTCACCTATAGGATGAAAACTTACATGTTTCCTGCCTAGAGATCGCGTCCGTTTTTTAATTATTAACAATTTAGTGCAATCAACGCAATTTTTTCCATTTTTTGCACTCAATTAAAAAGCTAAATAGTTGACAAAATTATAAAATTTATTTTTTTTAACATTATTGAAAAACCTCCAAAATGACGATTTTTGAAAGTCAAAAAGTTAATTTGTTGCTTCGTAAACTGCAAAATAACTGAAAATCGTTATTTAATAATAACTTTTACTAAAACTAACTTAGAACTGTAGTGTTTCACTCAAAGTTGGGTATTGGGGTACATAAAAAACCCTCAAAAGTTGAGACCGATCCATTAATTAGTTTAAAAGTTATTCCATCTGTTTATCCCAGAGACCTTTGATTTGCAATAACAAATGACAGAAAATAATGAAGATAGGACAATTTTGCGTATGCCAAATGAAAGTAGAAAGTGATACTATCAAAATGTATTAATAAAAGATAAAAAATTATCTAATATACATAGTAAAAAATCCTAGTTTATAAACATTTAGACTAACTTTAAAAATATTGTCCGTAGAAAACATTTTTACATATTTGAAAAGGTGATATTTTACTCGAATTTTTAAAAATGTAGTTCAAATGGTGACTAGTCATGGTAAGTGAAGGTGGAGCTACTGCTTTGATTGCACTAAATTGTTAATAATTAAAAAACGGACGCGAACTCTAGGCAGGAAACATGTAGGTTTTCATCCTATAGGTCAAGGAGAACTAAAAAAGTTGTCAGCTACCTGGCGGGAGCCGACAAATGCATGAGTTCAAAAACTAAAAAAGCAACTGATTTTGATCTTTCTTCTTTTAATTTGTATGTAATTTTGTGTACATTACAAATATTCAATTTGTCTAGACATTTAATAATTAATAAACAGTATAATTTTTTTAAACAATTTTTGAAAAAATAATTTTTTTTCAAAAATCCATTTTTTATAATCATACTATATCATTATTAATAGAAAACGGTACAACGGCCTAATTTATTCAAATGGACTTACTCAAGTTTTTTTTTATGTATTTTGTCCCGTAGAACACGAATTTTTTAGTTAACAGTTGATCCGGATCTCGATAAGATTGTTATAAACAAAGAACTTGAGGAATTACATAACAGTGATTCTTAGCAAAACAAATCTTTTTTCTATTTTTTTGGTCATTCGTCATTCGTAGGATGCATAGTTTTCGAGATAAACGAGGTTGAAATTTCAAAATATCGAAAAATTGCAATTTTTGAACCCGAATAACTTTTGATTAAAAAATAAAAAAGCAATTCTGCTTACCGCATTTGAAAGTTCATGTCAAATTATACCGGTTTTGATTATTTGCATTGCTAAAAATTAATTTTTTTTATTGTTAAACAAAGCTATAAACACATAGTGCTTGAGTAATGTTTTCAATGCATCTCTCATTTAAAATCGAACGAGTAGGCGCGCCTACAAACAGACAATTTCTACGTATCATGCATTAAAACGCATGCATTGGCCACAGGTCAAAACGCTCAAACATACTTATAATAGTAATATGTAACATTACGCCTGATGTAAAATAAATAATAATTTTAACACATTTCCAAACATTATTTGAAGATCCTAACATTCTTATTTAAATAAAAAATTCTGCTTGGCATTTTTTTTCGCAGAAATGGTACATGTTTGAAGGGCGGCTACTAGAGAATTGCCTAGGGCGTCATTTTACCTAAACGCGGCCCTGACTATCCACTACTTATTCTCGAATTTTCAAGCAAATCGATCTATTCTGTAAAAACTGCGAGGTGAAAAGCTTCGGTTTCTGGCCTAAAAGCCTTGATTGAATACCCGATTCAAGGGGTATTCAATCACAAAGCACTAATAAGACCAGTGCTAACGTATGAAACAGAAACGTAGTCACTCACACAGAAGTGCAAAGAATCGCTTAAGGTACTAGTACACTTTAGAAGGCCAAAAATAAGCATTTTTTCAAGATTTTTTTTCTCAGATCCTTTATTAGAAATGAACAAAAAACGTTTTACATATTAATATCTAACTCTTAGAGAATACAAAAAATATATCTTTTTTTATTTAAGCACGTACACTAATATTGTAGAGGGCGCCAAAGTCGTGGCCTCAAAAAAAAGTAGTTCCGATGGCGGACAGTTAATCTCAGGATTGGGATCTCTAAAACAAAAAAATCGCACGGCATTTGAAAAAGGAAGGATTCTTACATGGCAATTTATCACCGTTCGTGAAATATTCCGCAAAAAAAAGAATTTACGGAAATTTGAAAAAATTTTATGAAAAAATCGCCGGTTTTTCTTCAGTTTTTCATGGATAAAAAATATTCATTTTTTATTTTTTGGTCAAATTGTGGTAAATTGTCACGTAACAAACCTTCCTTTTCTAAATACAGTACGATTTTTTTGTTTCAAATATCCCAATCCTGAGATTAACTGGCCATCATTTTTCGAGGTCCTCGAAAATGATGGTCCGCCATCATTTTTCGAGGCCTCGACTTTTGCGCCCTCTACAATATTAGTGTACGTGCATAAATGAAAAAAGATATATTTTTTGTTCTCTCTAAGAATTAGATATTAATATGTAAAAAGTTTTATGTTCATTTTTTATAAAGGTTCTGAGAAAAAAATTCTTGAAAAAATGATTATTTTCGGTTTTCTAAAGTGTACTAGTACCTTAAACATTTCGACCGAAAATTCTAATAAAGAGGGCCGATTGGACAACGAGGCAGAGAAAGTTCGAGACTTATGCCCGTATTAATAGTCGATGCTTGAGACCGACCTTGAATCAAATTTGTGTTTAAACTAAAGACTTTTGTTTAATTTAAACCATTGATTAATAACCTACACAGGGTAGTTTTTAATCAATTATTAAACACAAAGATTCAAGGTCCGTCTCAAGCATCGACGAGATCTTGATACTACTATGCATTAAATGTCAAGACAACCTAGAGGATGATTTAAAATCTATTGGAGTTAGAGCATATGGAGAAGAGTTACCAGAGATAAGGGTTGAATTGAGAATTGTTCTGAAGCAGGCTTTGGCTCATAACGAGCCGTGATGCCACTGATGAATCCTGAATCTGTTCTGGTGGCTGTGTTCTATAAGAACTGAAATAATTCCAAAGAATGGTTCATCTTAACCTTTGTCACAATGTATAAAATAAAACATGTATTAGAGGTCTTCCTACGAATTATTTATACCAGAATTTATAATAAATGTGATTGTGAAACATCACATACAACAGTTCGGATTTCTCAATGGTTTGGGAACCAGAGAAGCACTGCTTGCCTTTAATGCACTGGCACAATGATCAACGGATTTCAACCAAGATATTTATGTCGGCTTCTATAAATACTTACCACTGACTACTTTGTCAACGTTAAGTCAATGAGAAGTTATTTGCAAAAACTAAACATTAGTTAAATCCACGAGGAAAATAAATTCCTGTAGCTGGCTGTATACCATAAATCACAAAAATACTAGATTTGTTGTAAAAGGTATATTTTAAAATACCCTAAATAAGGGCCACAATAAGACAAAACGTTTTCCGATTAAGAAGTCCATCATCAGTGTTCTAAAAGCCAAAAAATAGCATGCCTGAGCCACCAAGATGTGTTGGGTAAAAACCCTTTAAATGTAAACGATTATGTTTTACATATTTATATAATTTAAATGATGTTCTAGATATGCCTGGATGTTACCCAGAGCAACACAGGACTCTTCCCACGTGGTTGGATTGTTTTTTGGAGAAAATCTCACATATATTCGATTTCAATATCCAGTTTTTTTAAAACATTAATTATGAAGATTGTTCAAATAATAATCACTTCCTCCATGCTGACGATCTCGCAATATGTGCTCAAGGAAACAGTTTTGACGAAGTAGAAGGGAAACTCTAAACTGCCTTAAAAAACAATGACTGCGTGTAACCTGCGTCCCTAGACTCAATCCTTTTAAAGCCCAAGCCTGGGAGAAGCGAAGCTAAACGAAAACCCCAAATTGCGTGTAGTGGTAATACATTAGAACAGGGGTCACCAATTAGCGGACCGCGGTCCGCATCCGGACCGTGAGCTAGTTTTGTATGGACCGTCAATGAATTCAGAATATACCTAGTGTTTGGCAATTTTGAAAATGTTTTGCCATGAGATTGTGTATTATGTTTGGCTCAACTTATGTGTGCGAAGCCGCTTAATCAAGAATGAACTTTATTAAAAATCGGTAGAGATCTCACTTAACAGATGAATATCTCAACTCCCTAATGAGACTCAGCTGCACTAAATTCACTCCAAAGTTCAGACAGGTTGTACATAAAAAAATGTAATTTTTCTCTCTGATAATTTAATTTAAAGAGTTTTCCCCCTTATTGTTATACTTACTAATCATTAATGTTGAAATTAAGTAAGCTGTAATATAAAATTGTCATGTGCATTTTTTTATATTCATTTCCCTCTACTGAATCTATGTTAATTAGGAGTACTTTTCAGATGTGCATTTAATTAAAATAACTTTCAGATTTAATAAGTTTGCAACAAACACCTTGCATTGAAACTAATGTAGAAAAGATAATATGTTAATTAGCATTTTGTACTATGAGTATTTATTTTAAATTCCTCAGTTTCCTTTCTACAAAATTGAAGATGTCTAAAAACTTCATTAGCATTCAAAATGTAAATTCCTAATTTTTAAATTATTATCAGTAACAATTTACAATACTGCTGTTTTCAAAATATACTGATAATAACATCAAAACAATACACAATGAATTTATATTTTATTTACTGTACCAGAAAAACTTACAGAAAAGTATACAGTAACCAAAAAACAATCAGATATTATTAGTTTTCCTTTCCATATTAGTCCATGTGTGAGGCCACTTTCGTATGAAAAATGTTTCTGACTCGATTTCTTTGCGGATTCCTGTTCAAAAATGTCCCCTTTTAACAAATCAGAAGGGTGCCGGGTGAAACAATGTTTTAAGCAAATTCAAAATTTCTTTTTTGCCTCGAAATAGTATATTAAGTATGGAGAACGGTAAGGGTTTTATACCGATCGAAGACAATTGTTTGTCTGAGATCGGTTACCCTTAACGTTCGACATGTTTATAACGTTTTTTGCACGATTGATACTATTATAAATTATAAAATTAAACATTTTCGTCATATTGACTAGTTTCATTCATTTTATCAAGATAGATACTTTGGTTGTTACGTAGTAACTAGGGTGCATAACAACAATGGAGAATTGAGTTTTTATTTAGTTGTCAATAATTTTAAGTACAATTTTGATTATTATAAATTAAAATATGAGCGAAAGTGAATTTGAAGAAATTGAACGGGCTTGGGAAGAAGGGTGTTCCGCAATTATTCCCGAAAAATCCAAAATCCGTTATCAAAATACCTACCAAAGTTTTAAAAAATGGTGCGAAGGCAAGAATTTAAGAATCGAAGAAAATACTCTATTGGCATATTTCGTTCAAAGACATATGCAGTTGAAAGCTCCTGGAAGCCTCTGGGCAGAATATTCAATGATTAAATCCACCGTTTTTCTTTATGATGGCATTGATATTTCCAAGTTTTCAACTTTGATCGCGTATTTGAAGAGAAAAAATGTTGGCTATAGGCCTAAGAAGTTTCAATATTAATAAATAATTCGTTAGTTTTCTTTATTCTTTCAAAAAATAAATTAAAATTAAGAGATTTTTTAACTCGACGGTAAGTGAATTACTTACCGTCGAGTTGGAGTGCTTACCGTCGAGTTGGATTACTTACCGTCGAGTTGCTAGTAAATGTCACCTACTGACGTAAAATCTGTCACGGTAAACAGTCAAAAATGATCAATCGTGCAAAAAATGTATTTTTAGGTTTCTTGGGTAACAATATGGGTTGGTAAACAAAATGGTAAACAATAAAGGTTTCTTGTCATATTTCTGAAAAGTTGATAGTTTTCGAATAATAAAAGCGATTTAAAATCTGAAAAATGCGAAAATATGCATTTGCAATGCTTGAAAACTCTTAAGTTTTAATAAAATGACAGGTCTTTTTTATTTAAGATGACCCAAAAAGGCATATTTTCGCGGGCAAAAAAGGTGATGTTTTGAATTTGTTAAAAAAAAATATTTAACAATTTCTGCCCAAAAATTTCGCCCGGCACCCTTCTGATTTGTTTATGAGGGATATTTTTTAACAAGAATCCACAAAGAAACCAAATCAGAACAGTCAGACACAGGCAGCATAAATCCGGACCCCGGAGGTCATAGGTTTTCGAAACGGACCCTCGGGAAACTAATTGGTAACCCCTGCATTAGAACACACAGACCAACCTAAATATGTATCTTTGAGTAACTCTGGACAGGTTCCTCACCTATCACTTTTAGAGAAGACTGCATGAAAACGATAGGGAAAGTAAGAACTATAAACAGCTTAGGTACTCATGAAGCTAACGGGACGGGAAGTAGGTAAATGGTGTGCATGTCCTGGCGTCTTAAGAACAACGGCACAGTCACTGTGTTTTTTCAACTCATGAATATTCTTGCTCCGTTTGAAACAGATTTTCCCCACAAAAAACAAATTGATACTGTGCTAAATAAGACTGGCAGGATAGTAACGGGGTGAATGAAACCAAAACTCCTACTCTCAAATTTATATAAAGCAGCGTTTTTTGCAGATCCCTCAATACGTAGAAATGTAGCAGACCACATAGAGGAATTTAAACAAATTGCGGAATGCCCATACAGAGCTCAAACACCACGAAAGCGATTAAAATCCAGGAAAAGCTTTCTACAGGGTAAACCGCCCATATATTTTTCTCTTCCCTAGGTTCAATAGTCCTGTCGCCAGGGGGGTACAACGGCCTCCTTAATTCAGATGGACTTACCCAAGTTTATTTTATGTATTTTGACCCGTAGAACACGAATTTTTGGGTAACAGTTGATCCGGATGTCGATAAGATTGTTATAAACAAAGAACTTGAGGAATTACATACCTGCGATTTTTCGCAAAACAAGATATTTTTTTGTATTTTTTGGGTGATTCTCAGCAAGTTTGGGTCTTACAAGTTTTTTCGTAGGACGCGTAGTTTTCGAGATATACGCGGTTAAACTTTCAAAAAATCGGAAAATGCAATTTTTGAACCGGAATAACTTTTGATTAAAAAATAAATCAGCAATTCTGATTACTGCATTTGAAAGTTCAAGTCAAATTCTATCGGTTTTGATTGTTTGCATTGCTAAAAAATAAGTTTTTATTTGTTAAATAACGGTATAAACACATAGTGTTTCCCGAGTCCAATGCATGCGTTTTAATGGACGTAATGTACGTAGAAATTCTGTATGCGCGCCTACTCGTTCGATTTCAAATTAGAAATGCATTGAAAACATCATTCAATCACTATGTGTTGATAGCTTTGTTTAACAATAAAAAAATTATTTTCTAGCAATGAAAATAATCAAAACCGATAGAATTTTACTTGAACTTTCAAATGCGGTAAGCAGAATTGCTATTTTATTTTTCAATCAAAAGTTATTCGGGTTCAAAAATTGCAATTTTTCGATTTTTTGAAAGTTCAACCCCGTTTATGCCGAAAACTATGCATCCTACCAAAAAACTTGTAAAATAATTTTTTGCTTAGAATGACCCAAAGAATACAAAAACATGTTTTGTTTTGCGAAAAATCGCTGTTATGTGATTCCTCAAGTTATTTGTTTATAACAATCTTATCGACATCCGGATCGACTGTTACCCAAAAAATTCGTGTTCTACGGGTCAAAATACATAAAGAAAACTTGGGTAAGTCCATCTGAATTAAGGAGGCCGTTGTACCCCTACTGGCGACAGGACTACAATGGACTGACCAATCTCTAGACTTTATAAGAACGGAGGAGAAAAGAGGCCAAGATGATGTAAACTGTGACTGTGGAATACAAAATAAGGGGCATCTTCTTACATGCAGAAACTGTCCTCATAGGTGTACCCTCGGAAGATTTGTGGCTTACCAAAAAATATAGAACTGAAAATCCGATACTAATTATAGGCAATAATTATCAAGTATCATAGTGTTGTCCAATTCTAATGTATTGTATCACTTGCACGACATAACCTGAAGGTGAATTATGATATTTGATGAAAATTATTGTTTTTTGAGTACCAAAGTTTTTCCATAAATTTTATTTTATTGAAAATATGATGTATATAAGTGAAAATAATTCCGAAAAATCTTGCAAGGGAATTTCTAAGGTGGTTGTACTGTCACAACGTAGAAATGCCGTTAATCCGGTGCAATGAACTTTAGAGGAAGTGACATTGAGTTGTTCTTCGGTTTTATCTCAGTAATCAGCCATTATTTCTTTTTATTACTGTTTTTACTCGTACATGCAATTAGTCGGCAAGTGGTAGAAAAGTTCTTTTATAAAATTATTTTGTTATCTTCCGTTAGACATTTTTAAAATGTCTATAGGCCCCAGGTCTGAAGCCTGAATAAAAATGAGTACCTTGGGTAAAACCAGGGGTAATAATAGGCGATTGAAGCGTAGCACTGGCCCTGTTACCTTCCTTGTATACCGTCGGCCCTAGATATAGCAGACTACCCTGCTATAATCGTAAAGCCGCGCTAGCGGTATAAAACTATTGTTATTTCAATTCCTCATTTATCCTGTTGTATATATCCTTTTACCCATAAATTATTTTTATTTTAATTGTATCCGTTTGTTACATACGTATTGTTATATTTCTATTTGATATGAAAATTAAATTTTGATAATTATAAACAGAATTCAATTTAATATAAAATATTTTCAATTTTCTCAACCACGGGCATATAAATTTAGAACAACCTGTATACAACAAATTGTTATATTTAATTTTAAGAAGTGATTAGAAAAAGCTTACGGAACTCGGGACAATGCGCCGAGAATAAACAAAGTGAATGGCGCGTACCATTATCGTTGTTCGCGGAAGGTTCGATCATTAGCCTATGCTAAATAAGACTCAGTTGAAAGAGATAATAGGTCATTATCGTTGTTCGCGGAAGGTTCGATCATTAGCCTATGCTAAATAAGACTCAGTTGAAGTAGATAATAGGTCATTAAATTTTGTAAATAATAGAAAGTAATTTTAGAATGGGAATTAACTATTTTTTTTTGAAATCCATTAAGCATATTTAGAAAGATTAAAAATTGGTTTTGAAGAATACTGCGAATGAGAGTTGGTGGTGGAAGGTTGATTTGTGAATCTGGAAGGGATATTTAGAAAGTAGGGGAATGAATGACAAATAGAGATCAGAATGTTTTGAGCTGTCGAGAAGTGAAGTCCAGTAGTAGACGGTAGTGTACGGAGAGTGAGAAAGCCGGTGTAGTTCCGTGAGTGTGGAGATCTATCGTGGAACGAGAGGTAGGCCAGGTTGAGAGTAAAGAACCTCCTTGAGCCAAGATGTCCCGGTAGCTGATTGCAGTTTCGAAAAAGGTAGAACACAGCATCACGACAGAAGCAGGAACGAGAGCCATACGAGCTAATCTTCAAAGGAGAACATTACTGAAAGCCAGGACGAGGTTTTGATCGCAGCCAAGGATAGCAGGAAACGGGTCTTGTGTGAAGACATTCTCAGTTCACCAGAAAAAGGTCAGTCTCATTTGTTTGGACATGAATGTATGGGTTTTTCGTATTAAATACCACATTATAAATAGAAGAACATAATCAATAATATCAGAAAAGCTTCATCAAACTTAAATAGAATTGTTGCTAATAAATCCTAATAGTTAAATGTTAATAAAAACTTTCAATTGGAAACCAAAAGGAAATAAGATTCCCATTTGTAAATGTTATTTTTAAGAATAATAAGATCTAGCACATATTAAGCAGTGATTGCCATTTAAATAAAATAAACAATAGATTGATTATAATTGTAACCCATATGTGTGTATTATTTGACTCTTTTCTTTCCTATCCCGATTAGGAACCATTGAGAAATACTTAGAAGCCACGTAAGTAAGTAATTAATTTTATAAAAAGCCCTGAGATTGAAAACATATTGATATGTGATCTGGTAAATTAATTAGATTATTATTAATGCATTGATTAAATTAAATGACATATAAGAATATTATCTCATATCAATAATCAAGATCACATCAACTGTCGTCCAACGTGGAAAGCATTGAAAAGTATTTCTAGTGGCAAATTTGAAGGATAGAAAGAGTAAAGCCGGTATTTGAAAATTTATATGCCTGTGGTAAAAAGTGAGATACTTACATTTGATAACATAAAATTTTAGATCTCTTTAGGTACAAATTTTACATAACTGATTTAATATTTTATTTTTACGATATTTACATTTGATATATTTATTGACAATTTATAATATTTGGGTGAGAAAAAGTCGTCTTGGTAACATACTAGTAAAATTTCATATTTGGCGGGGATAGTACTTCTTGAAAATAAATGTCTGTGACAAGAAGCCAAAGCAAAGACAGCAAAAAACAAAAAGAACATTCAGACCAAGAAGATATTTTAGACACGACAATCATGGCATCAGAACAGCAAGAATTATCAGGAATAGATAAACTATTACAATTGATGCAACTCCAGTCACAAAAACTGGATGACAATCAAAGAGAAACAAAACAAGCAATGGATGAAGCAAAAAGGACAATGGATAAAAATCAGGAGGAAACAAAACAAGCAATGGATAAAAATCAGGAAGAAACATCAAAGAAAATGGATAAAGTGGATCAAAAAATGGATGAAACACAACAAAAAATGGATGAAACACAACAAAAAATGGATGAAACACAACAAAAATTGGATCAAAAAATGGATGAAACACAACAAAAAATGAAACAAGCAATAGAAGAGAACAACAAGAAAATGGAGGAACGCATAGGAAAGTATGAAAAGGAAGTAAAAGGATGTTTGACAACAATGAAAAACGAGATGAAAGAACAAGAAATGAAAATTCAAAATAAAATAAAGGAGATAACGAATTGCCAGAAAAAGGAAATAGAAAATTTGGAAAACAAGTTTGAAAACGCTATTCAAGCAGACAGAGAAGAAATGGAAAGAAAGATTGCGGAAATCAATATTCAACAAAATGTAGGAGAAAGAAGAGAAATGGTTATACATAGCACAGATGACGTGAAGATAAGGTTTGGCGGGGATGTAAGAAGATTACACCCAGTGCCGTTCATAAATAGCCTGAAAAAGAAAATACAGCACATCGGAAATTTCGAAACAGCAAAAGAAACTATCAGAAACCATCTCAAATATGAAGCAAGCCTATGGTTCGATAGTAAAGAAGAAGAATTCGGCAATTGGCAACAATTTGAACAAAAATTTTTGAATTATTTCTGGGGAAAAGTCCAACAATTGGAAATTAACAAGGAATTGCAAAATGGGAAATACAATGATAGGATGGGGGTATCAGAAAGGACATATGCTTTACAAATTTACAATAATGCAAAGCATTTACAATATAATTACTCATCGGAACAATTAGTCGAACTGATTGCAAGACATTTCGAGGAAACGCTGGAAGACCATATCACATTGCAAAATTACAAAGACATAGATAGTTTATGCCAATTCCTACAAATAAGAGAATCACGTCTAAGAGAAAGAAAATCAAGAAGGTCGCGAGAAGATTACAGGCCCCGAGAAACACAAGATTACAGAGATAGAAATCAAAATAGGAGGGACTATACAAGACGAGATTTTAATCCCAGAAGGGAAAACGAAAATAGAGACAACGGAAGAGGAAATTATGAACAAAGAAATAGGCAATGGAATGAGGATAGAAATCGAGAATACCAGAATAGAAACACCACACGCTCAAATCAAGAAAACAGAAATAATGGTAGACAAAATGAACAGGGATATCGAGAAAACCGAAACAGATCCGACAGACCAAGAGAAAATAGAAGAGAAGTAAATAATACCCAGACAGATGAATATGACGGAGAGAGACATTATGACGAAAATATAAACAACGATGAGCAACCGGCGTCTTTTCACGACGGCGCTCACTAAAAACCAAAAATCAAACAGGAATCTTTTGTCACCCCAAGGAGTTTATTAAATTGGCAGGAAACAACGAAAAGAAAAATGGAGTTAATTTAAAATTTGTGGATGGATTTATCAACGAGAAACCAATTAAAATTATGATAGACACTGGATCTGAAATAACATTGGTCAACAGAAAACTAATAGAAGAAGTTAACTTAACAAATTTAATTTACAAAATACCTAGGGTAAATTTAGTGGGCGCAAACAAACGGACATTGGCAACTATAAATGAAGGCATACGAGTAATGGTACGACTGGGTAAGAATATGTATGCACTACAATGTGTAATAATGCCAAACATGTCACATGACATGATAGTAGGAGTTGACGAATTGGCAGAAAAACATGTAGTGATAGATTCTAAAAATAATACGATGAAACTAACAGAAGAAAAAGAAAAAGAACAGGACAAGGAACATGAGAAACAAAATACGGACGAATCAGGTAAAGAACAAACAGTGGAAATGAATTTGGCAGCGAAGCAAGGACAAAGAAAAAAAAGGAGAAAAGGTCAGAAAAAGATAAAAGAAAATGAAACCTGTGGCTCCTCAAAAGAAGAGTTGAGCCCAGAAGAAGAAAATTTGAGAGTATCAGAAACAAAGGAAACCTGGGATTCCTCAAAAGAAGAGACGAGCTCAGGAGAAGAAGAAATAAAGCTAAAAAATGAAAGTGAAAAGAATATGATTGAAACAGTGGTATTTGAAGAGGAGGTATATGCAAACGAGGATGCAGAATGCACGGTAAACATGTGTGAAGAATCTGAGAAAGAAGACAGAAAATTAATATGTGGAGAAGGGAAAGAAAAAGAATTGCGGTTGATGTTAAGAAACTACGAAAATTTGATCAATGAGGAAAACAGAGTGGCTAAAAAGTACGAACATTCATTTGAGGTGAAAAACTTGGGAAATTTTCGATCAAAGACTTACCCGATTCCATACAAGTATCGACAAGAGGTGAAAGAAGAAATAAATAAAATGTTGGAAGATCAAATCATCGAAAGATGTGATTCACCGTATGTTAACCCGATTGTGATAGTAAAGAAAAGCAATGGAGAATTGAGATTATGTTTAGATGCCAGGAATATCAATCAGCACACTGTATCACAATATGAATCACCTCTAAACATCGAGGTCATTTTTGGAAGAATCACCGTCACACATATTTTCGAAAATTGACTTAAAACACAGTTTTTGGTTGATACCGTTAGCTGAAAAGTGTAGAAACTACACCGCTTTTTCTATTGATGGTATTGTCTACCGGTTTAAGGTAGTGCCATTTGGATTGCAGAGTGCTTGTGCTGCACTCGTCCGAGCTCTACATACCATTTTGAATCGCCATGAAGATTTCATAGTTCATTATATCGATGATTTATTAATTTTTTCACAAGATACTCAGAGTCATCTGGAACACATAGAAATAATTCTGAAAGAATTGGACACAGCGGGATTGAAATTAAACATTGAAAAATGTCAATTTTTTCAAAAAGAAGTCATTTATTTGGGTTTTCAATTGGACACCAAAACAGTAAGATTAGCCGAAGACAGAGTCAAGCTCATAGATGAATACCCAAGACCAACGAATCTGAAAACATTCGAGAGGTTTTCTTGGCACGATTAATTATTTTAAAAAGCTGATTCCCGATTTGAGCCAAAAGGAAATCCCTCTGATAAAATTGCTTAAAAAAGGAATAAAATGGAATTGGAAAGAAGAACAGGAGGAAGCTTTCGAAACATTAAAACGAGAATTCGCAAAAGGAACGAAAATATACCACCCTATTTACAATTTACCTTTTATACTCCGAACTGATGCGTCCATACAAAAATTTGCAGGAGTTCTGTCTCAAATACAAAACGACCAAGAAGTGCCGATATGTTTTATATCTCGAGTGACTAAAACACATGAGAGAAAATATAGTGTTACAGAATTGGAGTTTGCCAGTGTACTATATTGCGTAAACAAATTGAGGTTTTACTTATTGGGAGCAAAATTCACAATCGAAACAGACCATGCAGCTTTAGTACATATCATGAAGAATAGATTAGTAAATAATAGAATACATAGAGGCATTCTATTATTACAGGAGTATGATTTTGAGTTCCGATATATAAAAGGAAAAGACAACATAATAGCCGACGCTCTAACACGGGATGAGGACACCGGAAAAAAGGAAACAATTACTCTACAGGTGGGACTAAATAGATTAATACAAGAAGAAGGGATATATTCGTTAAATGAGATAAGGACAAACCAGGAAGACCTAGAGGAAAGAGAGAAAAGAAGAGCGGAAGTAGAAAATAACATATATTTTAAGAGAATAGACGGAAAGGAACTATATTTAGTGACACAGACATTGGCCGAAAAGATAATAAAGAAATTACATGAGGACAATGGGCATATCAGTAGCAGAAAAGTTTGGCTCGTTTTTAGGGAAAATTACATCAGCCGACAGGATTACCGCATTGCAAAGGAAATTACCCAGAAGTGCGATGTATGTCAAAAATATAAGAGTCGGAATTTCAAAAACGAAAATGTTGCCAAAAATATTGAAGCCCGAAACAAACTAGACATTGTAGCAATAGATATGTTAAGCGATCTAATTATGACCACTAAAAGGAACAAACATATTCTGGTAATGGTGGATGTATTTTCAAAATACGTAAAATTATATAGTTGCCGCACCACAAAGGGGGAAGAAATATTAAGAAAAATCGACAATTTTATAGCCATAGTAGGAACACCAAAAAAGATTCTACTGGACAATGCAACGTATTTCCGAAATGATCGTTTCAAGGGACAACTTCGAGAACGAGGAATAGAGACAAATTTTGTCAGCATCAGGCATCCACAGAGTAATCCGTCGGAACGATTCATACAGGAAGTGACGAAATCTCTTCGCATTGCAACAGATGGTCAACATCGCCACTGGGACAGGAAAATGGCGGAAATAGAAAGGTATCTAAATACAATTCCGAGCACAGTAACAAAAGAGACCCCAGAATACATCATGAAGGGTGTACTGCCGATAAGGCCATGGGAAGACCAAGAGCCAAAAGAATATCAACAGGTGATTGAAACCGTACAGAGAAGATTACGGCGAAGCAACGAAAAATATATCCAAAGACAGGAACAAAATAGAAAAAGAAGACCAGTGACTTTCCAAAAGGGTGAAAAAGTACTCGTGAGGGCATTACGAGTATCAAATCTTCCTGGGGGCATTTGCGCAAAGTTGATGCCTGTTTTCGAAGGCCCGTACATCGTAAATAATGAAAATGGGATAAATAGTTATGAGTTGAGGCACAGGAACTCGGAAAAGATCCGAGGAATTTATAATATTCACGATGTATACAAATATCACGAATAAAAGACAGAATTACATGAAGTAGATAGTAAGTTAGGATATAAGACGTAGATTAAGGTAAGGAAATATACAGGGAGTTGGTTTTGCCTCGAGAAAATTTATTTAAAAATGCAGATAAATTTTATCGAATACAAGGCGGGGATTTGTTATATTTCTATTTGATATGAAAATTAAATTTTGATAATTATAAACAGAATTCAATTTAATATAAAATATTTTCAATTTTCTCAACCACGGGCTTATAAATTTAGAACAACCTGTATACAACAAATTGTTATATTTAATTTTAAGAAGTGATTAGAAAAAGCTTACGGAACTCGGGACAATGCGCCGAGAAAAACAAAGTGAATGGCGCGTACCATTATCGTTGTTCGCGGAAGGTTCGATCATTAGCCTATGCTAAATAAGACTCAGTTGAAAGAGATAATAGGTCATTATCGTTGTTCGCGGAAGGTTCGATCATTAGCCTATGCTAAATAAGACTCAGTTGAAGTAGATAATAGGTCATTAAATTTTGTAAATAATAGAAAGTAATTTTAGAATGGGAATTAACTATTTTTTTTTGAAATCCATTAAGCATATTTAGAAAGATTAAAAATTGGTTTTGAAGAATACTGCGAATGAGAGTTGGTGGTGGAAGGTTGATTTGTGAATCTGGAAGGGATATTTAGAAAGTAGGGGAATGAATGACAAATAGAGATCAGAATGTTTTGAGCTGTCGAGAAGTGAAGTCCAGTAGTAGACGGTAGTGTACGGAGAGTGAGAAAGCCGGTGTAGTTCCGTGAGTGTGGAGATCTATCGTGGAACGAGAGGTAGGCCAGGTTGAGAGTAAAGAACCTCCTTGAGCCAAGAGTGTCCCGGTAGCTGATTGCAGTTTCGAAAAAGGTAGAACACAGCATCACGACAGAAGCAGGAACGAGAGCCATACGAGCTAATCTTCAAAGGAGAACATTACTGAAAGCCAGGACGAGGTTTTGATCGCAGCCAAGGATAGCAGGAAACGGGTCTTGTGTGAAGACATTCTCAGTTCACCAGAAAAAGGTCAGTCTCATTTGTTTGGACATGAATGTATGGGTTTTTCGTATTAAATACCACATTATAAATAGAAGAACATAATCAATAATATCAGAAAAGCTTCATCAAACTTAAATAGAATTGTTGCTAATAAATCCTAATAGTTAAATGTTAATAAAAACTTTCAATTGGAAACCAAAAGGAAATAAGATTCCCATTTGTAAATGTTATTTTTAAGAATAATAAGATCTAGCACATATTAAGCAGTGATTGCCATTTAAATAAAATAAACAATAGATTGATTATAATTGTAACCCATATGTGTGTATTATTTGACTCTTTTCTTTCCTATCCCGATTAGGAACCATTGAGAAATACTTAGAAGCCACGTAAGTAAGTAATTAATTTTATAAAAAGCCCTGAGATTGAAAACATATTGATATGTGATCTGGTAAATTAATTAGATTATTATTAATGCATTGATTAAATTAAATGACATATAAGAATATTATCTCATATCAATAATCAAGATCACATCAGTATATAGATAATAAAAACTAATTATTTTTTATTTAATATTATATTTACAACGAAAGTATCACAAAAAATATTATACACTGTTATAAATAGCTTATTGTAGATTAAATCAATATCCTTAAAAAATGTTGTTAAATGATCCTCTTTGATATAGTCTAAGCTTTATTTTTATACCAAGAGGAGTAAACTAAAAAGACAGATTCACACACAAGGAAGTCACAAGAAATATCACCAAATACAACATCTTCTTTTTTGGTTGATCATATCGGCCTTTGACGGTAATCCCTAAATATTATATTATACTAATACGTCGCTAAAGAGTTCTAAAAACAAGAAGTGTTTTTTATACAGTGCGGTGGAATAAGTGTTACCCCCCCCTACCTGTTAACTTGTTTATTTTAAGAATATATGCAAAACGCTCGGACAGGTCGATTTTTAAACTAACTATGTATATTATAGCCTCAACGTTTCGAACTTTACGCGATCCCTCTTCAGGTGACAGCCATAACTTTGATTTTTTTAAATGGAAAAGTACATCATGTGACACCTCATTTAAAAGCTCTTAAAATACTGATTTCAAAAATGTATAATACTTTAATCCTGTTTGAGAGCGTAGGCGCTAAATTTCGGTCGAATTCTTTCTAAATGGAATCACTTTTGCCGAATCCTGAAAAAACTAATAAATATTTTTGAAACATTTAAACGCAGAATGAAATATTACAGTATTTTCTTCTCGATGGTCCAAAGTCCCTGAGAACTCCTATAATGTTTATTTTAATAAATCACAGTGGTGAAAAAAAGAGAAAATTTGGTGTGATTTTTAATTTCAAATATATCATTCAAAAGAAACTTTTAGTTTATTCTAAGGGACTGTCAGCCCTGGGTAATAACCTAATCTTTCACTCTGCGTTTAAATTTTTTAAAAATACTTATTAGTTTTCTCAGGATTCTAAAAAAATAAATGCGTTTAAAAAGAGTTCAACCGAAATTTTGCGCCTACGCTCTCAAAAAGGATTAAAGTATTATACATTTTTGTAATCATTGTATATTTTACTATTTAAAAAAATCAAAGTTAAGCCTGTCACCTGAAGAGGGATCGCGTAAAGTTCGAAACGTTGATGCTATAATATACTATAATTAGTTTAAAAATCGACCTGTCCGAGCGTTTTGCTTATATTCTTAAAATAAACAAGTTAATGGGGGGGGGGGGGTTAACACTTATTCCACCGCACTGTATAAAAACAGACCAAAAATCTAAAAATTAAAGAAATAACGCAGAAAATACAGAAAAAATCGCTGATATAACTTAATTAACCTATAAAATGAGAGAAGTGTCAAAATTTCATAAATGTCATTAGTGTCAAAATTTGATAACAGTGGAGTAAACTTGCCTGAGGTTGGACCAATTACAAACAAGCTTTAGAGCGCGGGATATTTGAATTACTCCTCTTGGTTTAAAAACAGACTATAGAATAAGATAATGTACGTACGGTTTGAAAGAAAATTACATTTTCTTCCCCCGCCCCTCTCTCTCACTCTGTATATTTATATAGAAGATCTATTTTCACAAAAGCAAATTATTAAAACCACTGCAGCGTACTAACCTAAGGAAATGGAAGCGATATAATAGCTGCATAGCTAATAGGATAGCTGTAGTTATTTGAATTGTTCACGCCCTCTCTCCTCTCCAATGCAATGGTACTACAGCCCAAACTGAGCCTTGGCCTCCTACAAATCATGCCTACTATCTTGCAGATCCCATGTCGATCTTCTTCAAGTTCTCAAATGTTGGCATCCTTCCACCTTTTCCGTGGCATTTATTTTGGTCTTACACCTTGACCGTTACTATCTAGGGCTCTTTTCGGCCTCCATTCTCACTACATGACCAACTGTTCAATGTTCAAATACTTTTGGTTTATACTTTAGAATATACATCATTTATTTACATTCACACATTATTAACCTTAAATGTTTTGTAAGGATATTAATTTAATCGATTCGACAAATATATGAAAAGCAGTTAAAAAACGTTTTTCCTCTTTTATCAGCATTAATATTCCTAGTTTCAGTAGATAAAAAATCCTGTATATCTACTGAATTTTTATCAATGTAATATAAGAATTAAAATGATTGTACCATTTTATTTTGCCCATTTTTCAGTCTTAGGCCAGTGACTATGGTTCGTCAGTAACTGATCAAGAACAAACAATGCCATTACTCATACTTTTATCGTTATTAATTTTTATGCTGCATTAGAATTTCCCAGTCTGGCATACCCAAGTCTATTAGACCCAATTAATGATCCAACATGCCAATGTTATAACACTGAAGTTTTGGGTGTTGGTATAATGGGAAAACCAGTTGCGAGTCAAGATGAGTATATCAGTGGATAATTTCTGCAAAGGATTTAGTTTTTGTTACAATAAGAGGTGTCCCAAAATTTATGAAATATTTCAATTTAATAGAAAATAATATATTTTTTTAAGATTGTAATTATTTATTTAATCATAAAGTATTGTAAATTCGTAATGTCGTGGACCTGACGTAATCATTTAGTGACGTCGATCTACGAACGAAACAATGATATCAGACATTGCTAAAAACATGTAGTTCTCTTCAGTACGTTATCGTAGCGAGACAGAGAGGAACTAGTTTTTGCGTTAGTGAAATAGCTTTAATATTTTTATTTTTTTTTTGTGATTACTAATTGATAACTTTGTATTTAACTTATTTTGTCTTAAAACATAATACCAGCAGAAGTGGTTCTAATTTATTTAAACAATAATTGTTTTCAAAACAAATTGTATAGGTAAATCAATTTCATCTGCCCGGACAATTTTTTTTTCGGTTTTTGGATCATTCTGAATAAATAAGGTTTATTGTAATTTTTCTCTAATGTTGATCGTTTTCAACTTATAAACAATTTGAAACTGAAAAAAAAAACGAAAAATGATGCTTTTTAAGGCTCAAAACACAAAATTATTTTTGAATTAACCAAACCTTGTTCTATCAGTTTCTGATCTTTAGTTTGGGCTTATTTGATTTTAAAACATTGATTTTAGTTGTTTGAGGCCCTTATCACAACCTAAAAAATGGATTTATACAAAACTGTTTAATAAAGTAGAACCACTTTTTGTATGGGCAACCCCTTGAACATTATTCTGCGGTATTTTATGAAAGTAATTATGCACAAAATCTCATGGGAATATTTTTCGCAAGGAATTCGAGGTTTTCTTCTCGTATAACTTTGTATACTTTGCGTATAACGTATAATATACGTATACTTTGCTGAATATATAGTATAGTTAACGTATACTTTGCTGAATTTAAAACCAAAATCGTATTATTTTTCTATCATACATTGATTTGTTATTTATTTATTTGTCCTCTAGATTTTTTTCAGTTCTTAAAAGGTTTATTAAGCCCAAATTAGTGCAATGTAAATATTTTTTCCACCTACCTCTACCGAAAGTATACTTTTCCGGACCTGATTGTAGGGAGCAAAGTTGTACTTTTCCTCCCTAGGGAGGAAAAGTAAAAGTGACGTCATGGTGTTTCATTTATGAAATATAACTTATTGACGCCCTGTACAATATCTAATTTCTATTACGTAAGTATCTATACATTTTAACGTTTATTTATAAAACACGCTGTATTTTGCAGAATGGTAAAAAACAGTAAATTGTTATTTTGATTTAACAATGTTTACATTAATAATTTGACTTATATTTGACAGTTGACAGTTATATTGTACCTACTTGTTAGTTTTAGTTCTAATAAATTTTGTTGGTTAGTTACATAAATAAATTAAGTAAAAATGAAAAATTGACTTGTTATTTGAGGAAGGTGGAAAAACCATATGTATAACATGGGAGTAAAGTGCCTTTTCCTCCGCTACGCGTCGGGCAGTAAACTTCATTCTCGGGAGGAAAAGTAGCACTTTCCTCCCTTGTTATACAAATAGCTATACATTTTTACACAGCAATTTTTATCGGCAGTGAACACGGGAGGTCGAAAATTTTTATTACATCTTTCAATGTGAGATAAAATAAAAATGCGATGACTATTTAACTGGAATGTTTAAGATTAGAGAAACATAATATGTCATGTTTACTGGAAATATCCGACATCATTAGCACATGCAAATCCTACCCTGTCGCCTAATTTACTATGAAATTAAAATGGTACATGTTTTTAGGGTCCATTTATTTTTTAGGGCATGCGTATTTACGAGGTTTTGAAACACTACTACATCGGATAGGGTTATGTATGGAATAGGAATAGCATATCCGGCAAATAGACGCTAAGGCTTTGCTAGTACATTTGCACTCTTTTGACGAAATTTTCTATGGCTATTTTGCATAAATGTAGCCGAATTTCGTTGATGTAGCATTGAATTTCCTCCATCAATGCACGGGTGGTTGTAGGATTGTCCTTCGAACCCCATAAAAAGAAATCTACTGGTGTTAAATCACAAGATATAAGGGACCAATCCTGATCACCAAAACGAGAGATTCGAGAGATATCACAGGAACATAAAAAATCAGGATATATAAAACAGTAATTAGACCGGCGCTGATGTATGAGTGTGAGTCGTGAACTCTGACAAAAGCAATGGAAAGAAAACTGCAAAATAGCCACAATGTCAACTTAACCAGTGTTGGGCATTGTGGCTATTTTGCAAGGACAGGGAGTTCACTGATGATGGACTGATAAGTCCGAAAATGTTTTGAACGTAATCTTTTTGGATTTTTAAAAATTTTAAATTTTTATTAAAATATACCAACTACACCAGGGAGTGTTTTACTTCACGTTAAATTTTATTTTCAATTACTCTCTTCACAGTTGCCGAAGTTAAATCAATATTTCGACAATATTTCTATGTTTTGTTCGAAATTTACGAACTATGATCGCCAAATTCTCATTGTTTTTAAAATAGTGTTCAAGAATGAAAACTCATTATTCTCCATGCTTCTCTCCATTTTTACTAACACTAAACTGTCAGCTGACTAACTGTTTTTGTTTTGTTGTTATTGTTAACACTTTAGTGTGCAAATGGTGGCAAATTCAAATCTTTCGTGAATGTTGGGATACCTTTTATATGCAACTAAGTAACTCATATCCTTCCAATGTCTGCTTTAAGTGCATTGATATTCTGACATTATAAAAAAATTCTAAATGTATGAAAATCTAAATTCAAATCGTTAATGTCTAATGCAGTGCTTGCTCAGAATTCAGCACCAACATTATTATAAAATATACAATATGGAATTAATAAATACATATCAAATTCAGTATATAATAAAATGTAAATGTCTTCTATCTTACTCAGAAATTCTTAATATCTTACTTATTCGCTTGCTATTATGTTATCGAAGAATGACATATTCCATAATTCGTTGAAATTATTGATAGCAATATAACTCTAATACAGGATCCCATGAGTACAATTCAATTTTTTAATATTCAGGTATGGAAGCTTACCTAAGGTATCCATTACTTTGTGCTCCGTGTGGATACGACATGCGTTCCTCTACATATAAACCGCCACCGATTGGATCGCCGAGAGTCGAGATCGCCCGGAGCGGCTCTCACCCTCGGCGATCCAATCGGTTGAATCGGTAGCGGTTTATATGTAGAGGAGCGCATGCGGTATCCACACGGAGCACCCACGTAATGGATACGTACCTTTATACAGCACTAGCTGACCCGGCGAACTTCGTACCGCCTTAAGGTTTCTACATATTATCATACACGCATCGTTTCCGGCACGTAGCGTTTAGTTTCCGAAAAATATTGATTTTAATGGATTTAAATATGACCAACTCACACTGTCCGGAAAGTATCGTATCAGACACCCCTTTGTAAAATCAGGTTTTTCGGAGACTACGCTACATGCCGGAAACGATGAGTGCATGATATTATGTAGAAACCTTTAGAAACAAATCAATAATGTGTAAAAGTTCAATAAATAAAAACTAACAGAAAATCAAAACAAAAAACTTAAAAAATATTACGTATTACCCAATATAAAAGTATCAATTTAATTCATTCTGATAAGCAATATTTTTTGCCGTGTGTAAATATAAAACGATGGCGGTTTTTCAATGCACGAATAATTTTCCTTGCCCTAAACATAGACACTCAAAGTTTATTCCGCAAACTCCCAAAAAACTTGCGATTAAGAATGTCACAACTACGCTCGATACATACATAAATAAATATATTGCTATTTACTGAGTCAGAAGTGACACCGATAGACGCCTGGCGGGGATTACTGGTCTAGTCATAATTGGTCAATTTATCGAACACGGTCAAAAATTACTAAATTACTGATATGGCTATTAAAAATAGGGATGGATGATAAAAGTTGGAAAATTAAGTGTTGTATGTATTTTTAATTATTCTCTTTTTAATTACCACGGATGGGTCTTTGCCTATCTTTCTATGCCCTTCCATTTAGACCTTCCTTATGTCCTTCTTATCCATTGTCTTAGATTAATAGTTTTCAAGTCGTCTTCTACGTCAAACAGTAAACTTACTTGTATTGTAATATTTTCGTTATTGTCTTTGTATCTTTTTGTCTCTAGGTAATCCCAGTTATAGACGTCTTTAACTTTTCACAAATCTTACAATGTCGCACAATTTATTTAATTTTCATTCGTAAATTTCGTCGATCCTCGATCCGTCGTCGCCGCCCCCCCCCCCCCACGATAACGACATATTTGCTTAGGTAATCATATTATGAAATGCATAGTTTGCGTGTCTATAAGGTACATATAGTGCAGACATTTTTTACTATAAACCGATTTACATGAAATTTTGGCATTAGGCTTATCCTACCCTTAACTTCAAAAGTGATATTGACCCGAACTCCGTTGTCACCCTGGGGGTGGTTGCCACCCCTTTTCGGTGGTGGAATGTTTTTTTCAAAATAACCTCGGATATCGATAGAAGACCTAATTTTAAGCAAAAAATGTCGTATAAAGTTTTTTCAAAAACCCAATACTTTTCAAGTTATTGGCAATTGAAAATTCGAAACTTTCTCACGATTTTCAACAGTTTTTTTGCAAATATCTTCAAAAATATGCATTTTAACGATAATACTATACTGAACAAAATTGTAGCAGGTAAAAAAATGAACAAATTCCTTGGTGCGAATTTCAAATTTCGAAACACCTTGGTGCGAATATTTACAGTCAATCCAAGGCAGACTGAGTACTTTTATCTTAGACTGTTGTTGACCGATTGTATTGTACTCCTATCTACAGATTTTCATGTTTACAGTTGTTTCCACATATTATCGTAGAGCAGAATACGCTGATATAAATATCATACCGGATGTATTCTTATTCATAGCTCAGGGACAAGTGAATCATGTACGACGTTATCTTGGCCGACAGTGAAAGTGAAAAAGAACGAGTTTATTGCAAACGCTGTAAAATGTTTTGTAATTTATCAATTGTATCGCTGTAAAGCAGATCCTTCTTTTTCAAGTATGTAAGGTGTAAGTTGACTTAAGATTGATTAACAATGAGTGCATAAAATTTGTTAATAAAAAAATAGTAAAAATATGTATGTAGTTAAAATAATTAAAATTTTGTACAGATATACTCAAAAGTACATAATTCACTGTGGCGGTTTTACATAACAGGAATATGCATTGGCGGTTGTACATAAGTAAAAGGTTCTGAACGTTGTACTTCAAACAGAAAATGTATGCGTAATCAGCAATTGCAAGGGTTTCTTCTTATAACATTTCAAAAAATATGCGTTTAAAATAAAATTTTTGAATTTATTTACGCAATATTGGATCTGTCATTTATGTTAAAAAAAATGTCAGATTTGTAATAAGCGACCTTAAATTACTGAATTTTTAAAAAATATTGCGTTTTCATTGATATTTTAAATATTTTCTTCCATTTTGGATTCGCCATTTTGTTTAAAAGAAATGTCAGATTGATAATCAGCGATGCCAAAAACCCTTAAGTACGAAGGTAAATCCGAAGTGTATGAACCATCCTCCTCCTCCTCCTCAGTCGTTTCCTCATTGCTGAGTGTCGTGATTTCCTATAATACGAGCAACTACCTCTTTCCATCGGCTTCTGTCCTGAGCTTCTCTCATGGATTCAGAGAATGTTTTTCCACTGGCTTTCTGTACTTGATCCGTCTATCGAGTAGGTGAGCGACCTCTACTTCTGCGCCCTTCAACGTTTCCCGAAATTATAAGTCTCTCAAGATTATCATCACTTCTTGCAATATGGCCGAAAAATTTTAAGACGGTGGAGAGGCAAATAGAGGAAAGTCGATTCTGAATATTAAGCTCTTGGAGGATGGAGTGAGTTGTTCTGTGTTCCGTCCATGAGATCCGAAGCATTCTTCTCCAGCACCACATTTCAAAGGCGTCAATCCTTTTTCTGTCGTCCGATTTCATGGTCCATGTTTCGGATCCGTAATTAAATATGGGAAAAATTAAGGCACGTAATAATCTTATTTTGGTGTTCTTCGACAAGGAGCGATGTTTCCAGATTTTCGATAATCGACTCATAGCGTTTTTGGCCATGCCTATTCTCCTACGTATTTCTGTTTCACAAGATCCTGTATTACTGATGTAGGATCCTAGATAATTGAACTCGTTAACCACTTCAAACTGGTCTAAGGCTCCTGTTGTCTGAAGTGAATTTGAATAATCTACTATCATAATTTTTGTTTTTTGTTTATTGATATTGAGACCACATCTATTGCTTTCGGCTTCCACTAGCTGCAGCAGGCTGGACATTTCTTCTTCGGATGCAGTTATTAATGGTGTATCATCTGCATATCTGAGATTTGAGATCTTCTTTCCTGCGATAGAAATACCGCCATTCCATTTGTCGAGTGCTTTTCTCATTATATATTCCCCATAGAAATTAAAAAGACTTGGAGATAGAATACATCCTTGTCGGACTCCTCTACCTATTTTAAAAGGATCGGACTTATGGTTTTCAATTCTTATTCTGGTTTCACTGTTCTCATATAGGCTTTTCACCAGAGCTGACAGATGATCAGGAACCCCCATCTCATGTAGAACTTTCCACAAAACTGTCCAGTCTACACAGTCAAATGCCTTCTGATAATCCAGAAAGCAGATGATCATCGGAATTTTGAATTCTCGTGCTTTCTCAATGAGTTGTCGCATATTAAGAATTTGCTCCCTTGTGCCTTTACCCTTCACGAATCCTGCCTGTTCTTGTGGTATTTGTCTATCCAGGTATGTCTGCATGCGACACTTGATGATTCTTAACAGAATTTTACTTGGGTGTGAAATTAGTGAGATGGTTCGATAGTTACTACATTTTGTGGTTACGCCTTTCTTATGAATGGGAGTAAATAGTGCGGTACACCAATCACTGGGCCATTTGCCGATTCTCCATACATGATTGCACAGTCTCCACATTAATTGGAGACCATGTTCACCCATGTTCTGTAAAAGTTCTGCCGTGATGTCATCGCAACCAGGTGATTTATTTCTTTTAAGGTGTTTTATGGCTTCATCACGAAAAAGCACGTTCTAATTTTATAAAAATGAAAAAGGTCCTATGTAGCAAAGATTTAACATTAGCTCTTAAAGTACGCCTAACTAAATGTTACGTCTACAGTGTTCTATACTATGGATTGGAATCATGGACGTTAAATGTAGAGACAATGAGACGACTTAACGCCTTTGAAATATGGACCTATAGAAAAATTATGAGGGTTTCCTGGGTAGATAGAGTTACAAACAATGAAGTACTGAGAAGAATAGGTAAAGAAAAGGAAGTTGAACTTACAATTAAAGAAAAGAAGCTACAGTATCTCGGACATGTGATGCGGGGCGAGAAGTATGGCATCCTACGACTCATAATGCAGGGAAAGATAGATGGCAGAAGAAGCATCGGAAGAAGACGAATTTCATGGTTGAAGAACCTGAGAGAGTGGTTTGGATGCAGCTCGAAACAACTATTTAGAGCTACTGCCTCAAAAATTAAAATAGCTATGATGATTGCCAACCTCCGTAGCGGAGATGGCACCTGAAGAAGAAGAAGATGGCTTCATCGACTTCAGACCTTAGAATATCTGGTTCTAGGGTTGTTGTTGAGACTTGCAGTGCTGTTATATGATTAATGTTAGAGGTTTCAGCTTTATAGAGTTCTGTGCAGTATTTCCTCCAAGTCTCCAGAACCGCATCCATATCGCTTACCATATTACCTGTCTCATCCTCTATAGCGTAATTTTTGGGTTTGAATTCCCGAGCCAGTAACTTTACTTTCTGAATATACGCTTTCTGAATATACGGTATGAACCATATACGCTTTTAAAAGTCCAAGACCACGATTTCGGCATTTGGAACCACAGTGCGTCGATGCATGTGCCACTAAAAAGTGACGGCATAATATTCATATGGTTTCTACTATTTAAGTTACAGACTCTTATGGTGCCCAAAATGACTAGCAAATTTTATCTATCTTGGCTCTTTGTCAACAGGTTTTGCACATGGAATATTTAACTTTTTTCATACGTAATTTTTTTGAATATTTTTTTGGTTCTGTTAATTTTTAGTTATTGAATTATGACACATCTAATTCCATAAGGTGCAACGAAGTTCACCGGGTCAGTTAGTCTTAAATAAAAACGACTACATCTTTACGAAAATGCGAACTAGCTAACAAAGAAAGATCCAACCAGATACTTAAAAGACCACTAAAAAATAATTTTTAAACCTCCTCTACTTGAGAAAGTTCAGAGCCTTACCCCTCTAGAAAAATACAGCAGATGACCTACACTGTACGGTTTGTAAAAAATACACCACTTGACCTATAGCCATAGTTAGTGCTTTTAGTTCCCATGTGAATAAACTGGCAAACATCTAGCTGCTAACCGAACCACCATTTGATATTGATATAATATCAAAACTACTTATAGAGCAAGATGACATCATAGCCAATCCATCCCAGTCAATGGAGCCATGAAAATAGTCCGAAGATCCCAATAAATGAAGCCGTGAAAATGAAGATAATGGAAAACGGAGATATGCCAAGCTATACAATGGACTTAGACAAGCTACACACTGTCTCAAAAACTAGTACTTTATTTAAAAGGTGCAGATACAAAAGATGAACCGCATGGCAAAAGAATGAACTGCAGTGCATTAAGGCTTGGACACGCCTTCCGATCATACTCCGGTCAGATATCAGCAGACATGTCATACTCGTAGTCCAAGAGGCAGCGCTGAAAAATCTCTTTGCATTTACTAAAGCTAGATTTTCACAGTTGATTACTGTGATTGTGTAGAGAAACATACTGCGGCCGGTCATGCGAAACGTAGAACAGGGGTTACTGAGAGGGTATCAAAGCTGCTTTCCTACGAAGGTAATTAAATCCATTTACAGTCGCAAAAATGAAAGAATAGCCATGAACGATCATATCAAGCACATATTTTGGATTTGCTGCCTTTCTAAATTAAATATAAATAAAAGTTATTATAGTCGGTCAGCTGTATGACGGGACAGAGCCGGTCGGTCGGCCCCAGTGAATGTACAGGGTTATTCACTATATTTTGACCCCCTTGTAAACTGCTTTATGTACAGAATTAGAAAAAAAAAATGTAAAATACAAAAGTTATTCGATTTTTAAAAATATGATTTTTTGACATACATATCGTACTAGTGACGTCATCCATTTGGGAGTGATGACGTAATCGAATATTCCTTTAAATGGGAGTAGGGGTCGAGTGCTAGCTCATTTGAAAGGTTATTCAATTCCCTATTCAGTAATATAAACATTAATATGATTAATTACACAGGGTGTCCAAAAAATTTCTTTTAAATTAAATTAATTGTTTAATTATTAATAATTTAAAAAAATTTTTAACACCCTGTATAAATAATGATCTTGATATTATAGTACTGTATAGAGAATTGAATAACCTTTCAAATGAGCTAGCACACGATCCCTATTCTCATTTAAAAAAATAGTCGATTACGTCATCACGCCCAGATGGATGACGCCACTAGTACGATATATGTCAAAAAATCATAATTAAAAAAGAATGTGTGTGTACTTTGTACGCATGTAAGAAGTTATACTTCTATTATATGATTTCAACGAAATCAATATACTTTAAACAGTTTCTCTACGACTTTTCAAAAATTTTTATTAAAACAATACCAAAAATTAAAAAAATAAAAGAATAAAACACACACAAATACATTGAAAAATGCCACAAATGATTTCTGAACAATAATTGTTGCCAAAAATTTTAATTAAATACGTATTTTCTGAAAAAAATTATATAATAATATACATACAATCATAAAATCTACAAAAAAAAATAAAAAAATAACAACTTGCTTGGAGCTTGAACCCACTTCACGTGTACCGCGCCGTAGGAGAGTTGAAGCGATTTCCTACTACACCACATTCGCGTATACGTCATGTGGGAATATACACAACCTAAACGTTTACACCATAAACTTTTTGACATTTTGTTTATTTACATGAATCAAATTGATTTTTGATTTTTGTCAATTAAAATACAACAAAATATAGAGTAAGAAAACGATATATTAGATGAAGATTTGTAGAAAGTTTGTTCGTAATCAGATTATGTAAATTAAAGCATTGCCTACTAATAGGTAACTACAATATTTTTTTTTACATTTTCAAAATAGATAGGTATGAAGATAATTTTTTATTGGAATACAACTGAAACATTTAGAATTACGTACCTGCGGCTTTTCAAAACTATTTAAAAAGTCACTATAATTATAAATTTGATTTTATTTCTGTCCTCACAACAATAAAAACTAATATATACAATATTTTTTTTACCGATAACTTCCATATTGAACAATTATTGACAGATCATTTCAACACCCAATCAGAGCCCGTATAACGACTAATACCATACTGTCGGTGTGCGCATGCGCGCAGATCAATAAAATTTCACCCTCAATGAAATCGCGCCTAAAGAAGTATAACTTCAAAAATCTAATAACTTTTGTATTTTACTAACTGTAAATAAAGCAGTTTAAAAGGGGGTCAAAATATACTGAATAACCCTGTACATTCATTGGGGCCGACCGACCCGCTCTGTCCGGTCATACAGCTGACCGACTATAATAACTTTTATTTATATTCAATTTAGAATGTGTGTACTGATTTTCAGCCTTAGTAAATGGATTTAATTACCTTCGTAGGAAAGCAACTTTGATACCCTCTCAGTACCCCCTTTTCTACGTTTCGCTTGACCGACCGCAGTATATTTCTCTACACAATCACAGTAATCAACTGTGAAAAATTTAGCTTTAGTAAATTCAAAGAGATTTTTCAGCGCTGCCTCTCCGTCTATCGCTTTCTACTCATTTCCGATTTTATATTAGTCTAAATATCTAGTCGATCGTGGAAGACTGAAGTACATAATGTTGAAAGATTTCAATAATCATGATTTAACTTTGTGGGTATCTGTTTGGATGAAGATCTAATTATAAAAAAAATCGTTGATAGAGAGCAGGGAACGTAAATATTGGGTGCATGATGCTTGAAAAAAAAATCTGTTAGTGGACGAGACAAATTTTTCAATGCTTCAGAATGGTAATGTACATGTTAAATGAGTTGGAGCTGAAACTGAAAGAAAAATTGTCCAGGGAAGACACATATTTTATAAGATAATTTTAGTTTTATATATTTTTGTGCAATATAGGAATCCTGTACTAGCTAAAATACAGTTTGTTAGTAAATAAGTATGAAAAACTTTAAGGGCTAATGCTGCATGAAGAAATAATGCCGGTTTGCTCTATCAACATATGTCCGCAAATGCTTCGTTTCCGAGATACGGGGTGTTGAAATTTTTATTTCAAACTGCCAATTTATTTATTGCTCTAAGACCAGTTGAGCTATGAAAATGAAATTTGGTGAGTTTTACGAGGTAGTTATTACGCATTTTTTGACATACAATTAAGAATTTTGTATTCATCATTGGCGCGCATACGGGTAACAGTTTGAATTTTTTTAAAGAAAAAAATAGTACGCCACTGAGATATTTCAAATTAAAAATTATTTTTAAATTCCAGGTTTAATTTTTGATAAAAAACCTTTCTTTCCTTTTTTCACATGGTGCACCGTTTTATGCAGAAAAATAAAACATCTTGACGCGTATTTTTCATTTCTTAATACATTATTAAGAAATATCCAATAAATTAATACTAAACTGGAACAATAACAGAAAATATTACTAATATAAGTTTTTAACTAGGTGCAGACTTACAACACATGTTAAAAATGACCTCCTTTAGAGGTTACAGAAGAATTTTATAAAAATAGTACGCCACTGAGATATGTCAAATTAAAAATCATTTTTAAATTGCTGGTTTAATTTACGACAAAAAATCTTTCTGGTCTTTTTTCACATGCGGCGCCGTTTTATGCAAAAAAAAAGAATGTGTGTGTACTTTATACGCGCGTAAGAAGTTATACTTCTATTATATAATTTCAACTAAATAAATATGCTTAACAGTTACAATACCAAAAATTAACAATAATTACCAAAAACTAACCAAAACTTAACAATACCAAAAATTAAAAAAAATGTGTGTGTGTGTGTACTTTGTACGCACGTAAGAAGTTATACTTCTATTATATGATTTCAACGAAATTAATATACTTTAAACAGTTTATTTATATTTTATTTAAATATTAAACTAATTTTAATACTTACTACTTCTCAAAATTTTTTATTAAAACAGTGCTAAAAATTAAAATAATAAAAGAATAAAACACACACAAACAAACACATTGAAAATGCCACAAATGATTTCTGAACAATGTAGGAAAAAATTTTAACTAAATACGTATTTTCTGAAAAAAAAATTATATAATAAATAAACTTACAATTATAAAATGTATAAAAAAAGAATGTGTGTGTACTTTGTACGCACGTAAGAAGTTATACTTCTATTATATCATTTAAACGAAATTAATATACTTTTTATTTATATTTTATTTAAATATTAAAATAATTTATACTTACTACTTCTCAAACATTTTTATTAAAACAGTGCCAAAAATTAAAATAATAAAAGAATAAAACACACACAAACACATTAAAAATGCCACAAATGATTTCTAAACATTAATTTTCGGAAAATTTTTTAACTAAATACGTATTTTCTGAAAATAAAATTATATAATAAATATACTTACAATCATAAATGTATATTATTAAATGTATTATAAATGTATATAAAATGTGGGATTCGAACCAGCTTATCAGCGCGGTTGGTATTGGAGTTCATTCGCCTTAAACGCTTCGCCACGGAGACAATGTGTCATTATGTGCGAAGATCGACTAACTAAACGGATTAAACTTTTGACATTTTTGAATTAAATCAAATTATTTTGATTTTGAATTGAAATGATTTAGAATTGAAAAAATACAACAAAACATAGAGTAAGAAAACAATATATTAGGTGAATATTGATAGAAATTTTGATGGTAATCAAATTATGTAAATAAAAGTATTACATACTATGTATTTTGGTAGGTTCAAATAGGTAGGTACCTATGATACATTTACAATTATTACGTACCTGTTGCTTTTAAAAACTATTTAAAAGTCACTACAATTATAAACTTTTTGTTTCTGTCCTCACAACAATAAAACTAATATATTATACATTTGTTTACCTTCATATTGAACAATTATTTATTATTGACAGATCATTTCAACACCTAATCAGAGCCCGTATAACGATTAATACCATACTGTCGGTGTGCGCATGTGCGCAGATTAATATAAATTCACCCTCAATCTCAATCGCGCCTAAAGAAGTATAATTTCAAAAATAAAAGTTTCCATTGGGGTTCGAACCCGCTTATCAGCGCAGTTAGTATTGAAATTCATTCACCTTAAACTTTTACCCACGGAGACCATGTGTCATCATGTGCGAAGATCAACTAACTAAACGGATTAAACTTTTGACGGTTCTGAATTTAACCAAATTATTTTGATTTTGAATTGAAATTATTTAGAATTGAAAGAAATATTAGAATACAACAAAACATACAGTAAGAAAACAATATATTAGGTGAATATTGATAGAAATTTTGATGGTAATCAAATTATGTAAATCAAAGCATTACATACTATTTTGGTAGGTTCTTTTTAAATTTTCTAAATAGGTAGGTACCTATGAAATTTTTTAATAGGATACTGAAACATTTACAATTATTACGTACCTGTCGCTTTTAAAAACTATTTAAAAAGTCACTACAATATTATAAACTTGCTTTTTTCTCTGCCATCACAACAATAAAAACTAATATACACAACATTAATTTGTTTATCCAAAATCTCCATATTGAACAATTATTGACAGATGATTTTAACACTCAATCATATCCCGCATAACGTTTATACCATACTGTCAGTGTGCGCATGGGCCCAGTAAAATAAAAATGTACCCTCGTGCCTAAAGAAGTATAACTTCAAAAATGAATATGAATCGTCTGGGATTTGAACCCGCAATCTCTCGATCTCTGGATCGGATATAATTACAAATCATGGTGACAAATAGATCAAAGTGAAGTATAAAAATTAGATATTTTATTATCTTACGCCCGAGGAAGACAAATCCAAAGACACAAAAATTGTAATAAATAATACCTTTACTAAGAACACTAATATATTCTTTTAATGACTTATTTGCGCTGATACATACATAATTTGAAAGATTAGCAACGAACTGCATACTGTCTGTCTGCGCATGCGCCAGGGAATTATAAAATTTCACCCTCGATCGTAAAGAAGTATAACTTCAATAAAACATCTTAACGTTTACAAAGTATTTGAACTAAGTTTCTGTGCATATGGAAACTACCTCAAATACTTTGTAAGCGTAAAGATGTTTTATTTTTTTGTACAAAAACGGCGCCTCGTATAAAAAAAGGGCAAGAAAGATTTTTTGTCGTAAATTGAACAAGGAATTCAAAAATGATTTTTAGTTTGACAAACCTCAGTGGCGTCCTATTTTTTCTTAAAAAAATTCAGACCATTTATTAAAAAATTTATTATTAAATTTATAATTTATTATCAAATATTAAAAATAATTTTTAATTTTAAATATCTCAGTGGCATACTATTTCTTATTTTAAAAAAATTCAAACTATTACCCGTATGCGCGCCAATGATGAAAACAAAATTCTTAATTGTATGTCAAAAAATGCGCAATAACCACCTCCTAAAACTCACCAAATTTTATTTTCATAGCTCAACTGGTCTTAGAGCAATAAATAAATTGGCAGTTTGAAATAAAAATTTCAACACCCCGTATCTCGGAAACGAAGCATTTGCGGACATAGTTTATAGAGCAAACCGGCATTATTTCTTCATGTATAATTAGCCCTTAAAGTTTTTCATACTTATTTACTAACACCCTGTATATTCTTTAACAAATCTAATGATTATTATCTTAGTAATACTGATTAAATTTCAATAGTAATCTCCTTAAAGCAGCGTTTTACGTCATCTACAAGCCAAAATCATTGATACAAATCTGACCCCTACTACATATCCATCATTTCTATCTAAATGATGTCTACTTAGTTAATGTCAAAATCAAATTTTGCCAAATTCTTCCATCTATTTTGTGGTCTGCTGGATTATCAACTTGTTCTTTTGCCTGGTAATCTTCGCCTGGGGCGCTGGAATCACAGATTGCAACTGTCGCGGTACAATTTCATGCCTAGCTATACTTGTAATTCTCGTTATCAAACTACTGCTTTTACCAACTTGCTTGCTACCATTACCGATAGTTCTTGGTATCACTTTGCTTCCGATGCCTCTAGCAATTACTTGATCTGAATCTGCTGTGCCATCGTTAGCAAGATGCCTTAATACTATGTGAATCTTATCCTCATGCTGCTGTTGCATTAAAACCATTCTTCGTTCTCCTTCTAGTCGCACTTGTTGAAGAGTGTGGCTCAGATTTTGTAAGCGGCATGCTAGATTTTCGTTCTGATTTTCGAATTCTATTACTTGTAGTTCAAGTTTCTTGCTACTGCTTCTTAAATCTACGACCTAAAAACAAAAATCAAATAATTATTACATTGTTTAAGCTATTTATAAAATAAAGTTGTAAGTTCTGGAACTGTAGATGTACAGACGGACTTGGACAAGGTTATAGACGTTTAGAGAACGTATTGTATGTCTTTATGCGACGATACGGATCTGATTCCTGCGGTTATCCCGTGTACCTGAATGTACACTTTTCACTATCCTTCAACAGAGACACATCATACTCCTCTAGCAGACACCGACAACACAGTCTTTGAATCCGAACCTGGCATACTTTTTTCCAAGGTTGAATTTGCTCTGAAAATACTTGGAAGTTAAACAAAGCAGCAGGCTATGATTTCATTACCGCTGATGTCTTGAAGCATCTTCCGATATGTGGAGCAAGAATATTACATTAATTGTGTAATGAAATCTGGCGCACATGCGTCTGGCTTGAAAATTGGGGAAAACCATAATCATATCTCTACATAAGAAGTTCCAACAAATAGTTGTAACAACTATCCACTGGGAGGGTTGAAATGGAGGGGATTTGACATGTCAACAGTGCTTCCATGGTGGCAGAATTTGTAAGCCGTCCCCCACGGGCGATAAATTCAGTTCCTTTTCTTCACTATATTTTATTACCTTAGTAATAAAATCCACCTCTTCTTTTCAACCAGATCCTTTGGAAACACAAAGAATCTACATATTATCCCTCTTTCACTATGGTGGTTACAATCCGTACGAAAGCACATTACCGTTTTAAACAAAATACAATGAGTCACAAAAGTTCCTAACTTTTCCTTGGTTAATATCACTAAAAAACTATATTTCATAGAAATTTAAGACCAAATTATGGTGGTATTATCTTAAAAACACTATAATTAAGCAGAAAAAGCAGCAGAGGAAGCAAAATTTCAACTTTATAGGAATTAAAAAGGCTTAAGATTGGGCAAATCCTGGCTTTGTTTACAAATAACAATATGACAGTCGTGACGTCACACTTCGGCTATTAGCCTTAATATCTCTTCGTATTTTTCTATATTTAAACTATATTTTATGTATTATATCTATTACCCATTTAGGACATTTTCTACCCTATATAGAGTATTTATAGAAATTTTCTATTAATGTATTGATACATTAGCACAAAATTAATAGTAAAATTTTAAATAATCTCTGGTTTTTGTAAATCACACATAAAGCATACACATAAGATCGTCCCACGCGACGTCAGATTGTACCACGTGACCTGTAATCAGAGTTAACGCTCCCAACGGATAGACTATTAGCTCTAATATCACACTCCAGCAAGGTGATCCTCTACATCCTGCAACGTCATCTAAAAAACTTCTTAAGTTTGCAAATAGCACCTGAGCAGGCTGAGCTGGAAGCAGGTGAAGGGCAGAAGTACTGGAGAACAAATCCTTAATATGTATAAGAAACATCGTAGAAACAGCCACAGAATATCCAGTATAAGGATATAAAGAAAATTAAAGTGAACATTTTGATATGTATACCACTGTTTGCAATGTTATTTAACGAGAAATATTCTTACCTTTTGGAAATATTTATGTAACAACACTCTCATTTCACTCTCGCTTAATTTCATAAGTCTATCCATCAGTAATTTGTCTCCCTGTTCTTCAACTCTTTCTAGTGCCCTCTCACTGACTGGAATGTGACCGCAAATAATTTCGTTTTTGTATTCAATCGCCAAGTCTATGGCCTCGATTGCTTCTTCGTATTGGAATAATTTTCGTTCTTCAAATTCATTCAATATCTTTTTATTTTGTGATTTTATATCCATTTTGAGTTTCTGGTCTAAGAGAAAATCTCTGGTTTTTCTTAAATTTCGTATTTCGTGTCTTAGACATTCCAATTCTTCACTGGTAACAGGCACAGCCAAGTTGCAAATATCTGCAAAGTTTAAACATAAAAATACTAATAATAAATAAAATTCATATCAATTAAAAACAAAATCCACAAGGAAAAGAAAAATTTTTCCTGTAGTTCCAAAAGTTTGTCGCACTTATTAAGAAACACCCTGTACTGATGACGAACATGGCCAGTTGTTAAAGTACCTAACTTTTTTATTATCCATGTTAAGAAGACCTGAGGCTATGGTTGGGTTTTAATTTCAGTATTTTATAAATGATAGACTGGTCCACAGGGTGATGCGAACTTTGAGAAAAAAACACAATTTGATTCGTACACCCAGTATACAACGACAGTTTACCTGTCTAGCAACAATATTATTACAGCGATATTGTTAATGAGTAAGGCTATAGCATGGTAAAAAAATCACTTAAATCGGACAACGGGTTTAGGAAATTCGTGACATCAAATTGACCAAATTTTTAAGTGGATCGATTTTTTTGCACCTGAGTGTACTTATGAGGAAGACAAATCCACAGACATAAAAATTATAATAAATATATTTACTAAAAACACTAATAATATATTCTTTTCACGCACATCTTATTTGCGCTACATAAAAGAGACTACAGTAGCGATCAACAGGTAGCAACAAACGCGTTCCAAGATTGCGGCTCCAATTTTGAATATTTTATCGAGATATTTGGCACACATATTCGTAATATAATAAAGAATGGCGGTACAGAGCCCAATTTCAGAAATATGTTAGTACGTGGAAATTACTCTATAACTAAATAAAATATTGAAAAAAGGAGCCTGTACCGCCATTAAGAAGAAAAAAAATAAACATTCTTCAAATAAACTTTTTTATCCCATGCTTAGATTTTGTGTAATCTTGGAACTACTAAAATTTTTTATTTCTAACAAGAAATCGAACATATTATAACTAAATAACTAATTAGGCAACATAGAGAAATTATCACTGTCATTTTGACAAACCTGCGTCAGATTTTCTCTAATCTGTTCTGTCATCTTTATCGATATCTGTTCAGTGCAGTAGTGTGTTAATTTAAGAATTAGTTTTTGTTGTTTCATAGGAAAGTAGTGTTTATTGATAGTTAATTTATTATATATTTGTTGTTGTTGTATAAGTTGTTGGCCTCTTTGAAAGAATAGATTGTTGTTAATTGTGAGTTTTAGTTATACAGTATGTCCCTGTAAGTTGTATCCATATGGAAAACTTTTTTATTATTAATTTTACGAAAAAAGTTGTTGTTTATAAAAAGCTCTGCATGGTCCAAAACCTAAGATTTAACCATCAAATATCAAATTTTTTGAATATTATTCGAGGTATGTCAAAAAGTTTGAATTTCACTCAAGAGTAAAGTAGCTTTATTTTTCGCAATATTGAACATTTCTATTATGAAAAGTTGTTTGGAATTAAAAACTATACTCTAGTATGTAATTACATCCTTCTAATTGAAAAATTTTTTTTTTGAAGAATTAGGGATAACTAACATTATTTTCCGTTATTTCAATTCAGATAACTCTTTTATTATTAATTTTACGAAAAAAAAAATTCTTAATAAAAAGTTCTGGATGGTCTAAAACCTAAAATACAACCATCTTATATCAAATTTTATCAATTTTATACGAGGTATGTCAAAAAAAGAATGTGTGTGTACTTTGTACGCACGTAAGAAGATATTCTTCTATTATATAGGTAATCTAAACGAAGTAAATATACTTAACAGGTTATTTGTATTTTATTTAAAAATTAAACTAACTTTCTTATCTACCACTTTCAAAAAATTTTTATTAAAACAACCAAAAATAAAAAAAAATATGAATCGCCCAGGATTCGAACCCGCGTCGTTCCAATCTCGGAGCTAACGCCCTACCAACTACTCCAGCGAGGTCCTTGTAATTGACATGTAAGTTTCGGATTTTTTTTTTTTCGAAACGTTACTAAATTTATTTTTTTTAATAAAATTGTGGCTTATTTCCCATAGAAAATAGTTGATTATAAAAATGCCACAAGGAAATACCTTCAGAACAACATTTAGGATATAATTACACAACACGGCGACAGATAGTGTAAAAATGTTATGCCTACATAATATTTTATTATTTTACTACAGAGAAACACAAATCCAAAAACACAAGAATTATAATAAATAATACATTAACTAAAAACACTAATATATTCTTTTAATGACTTATTTGGACGGTTACAGATACATACATACCTATCTTGAAAGATTAGCAACGAACTACATTCTGTCTGTGTGCGCAGGCGCGCAGATTTATGTACAATTTTACCCTCAATCGAATCGCGCCCAAAAGAAGAATATCTTCAAAAATAAATTTAGATCAAAATTATAGTACCTACCTTTATAGTTCAGAATATTTCAATTAGAAGGATGTAATTACATACTGAGACATAGTTTTTAATTCTAAATAACTTTTCATAATAACAATTTTCGATATTGTGAAAAATAAACGTATTTTACTCTTGAGCGAAATTCATATTTTTTGACATACCTCGTATAAAATTGATAAAATTTGACATAAGATGGTTGTATTTTAGGTTTTAGACCATGCAGAACTTTTTATTAAGAATCACTTTTTTTCGTAAAATTAATAATAAAAGAGTTATCTGAATTGAAATAACTGAAAATAATGTTAGTTATCCATAATTTTTCAAAAAAAAAAAAAATTTCAATTAGAAGGATGTAATTGCATACTAGAATGTAGTTTTTAATTCCAAACACCTTTTCATAATGGCAATTTTCAATATTGTGAAAAATAAAGCTACTTTACTCTTGAGTGAAATTCAAACTTTTTGACATACCTTGTATAATATTCAAAAAAATTTGATATTTGATGGTTAAATCTTAGGTTTTGGACCATGCAGAGCTTTTTATGAAGAATAACTTTTTTTCGTAAAATTAATAATAAAAAAGTTTTCCATATGGATACAACTTACAGGGACATACTGTATATGTAGGTAGGTAAGTATATTTTACGTAAAAATATTTCGAATTCTAATGCGAGTATATAAAGTTTTAGGAGGAGTTTTTATTCTAAAAATATTATCAATAGTTTAACAAAATGGAAAAAGTAAATCAAACGAAAAATAAAGTGAAACCTTCCAAGAAAAAGTCAATTAAAAACCGTGCCAAAATTATGCAAAAATCGAAATTTGTTTCGCTTCACAACAAAAAATGATTATTTATTATTGTTTTATTATTAGATATTTCATGCAAATACCTTTCTAAATACCTATCTTAACATAAAATTTTCACCCATTTTGGTTTATATTTATAAATATCTATTTATTAATAATAAACTCGTTTTCTATTACTTCCATTTAGCGCGACTATGATATTGTCAAAATATTAATCTTAGATAATGTCAAAGATTACCACTGTTGCCAAAATTTATGATACCATCTCCCGAAGTTATATTTTGTTGCTACCTGTTGATCGCTACTGTTTACTCTTAAAAGATGTAGCGACTAATACCATACTGTCGGTGTGCGCATGCGCCAAGGAATGTAAAGATTCGCCCTCGTGCCTAAAGAAGTATAACTTCAAAAAGAATGAATTAAACCTACCTGAATTATTTGTCACTTTATTTGAACAAAGAACAAGTTGCATATCTTGTAAACTGTCATTACTTTTCTTTTCGCTACTCGAACTATCCTTAGACTTACTAATTCTGCTCGCTTCATCTCGAATTTGTACCTCATAATTCTGCCTCCTTTTCTCCTCTTTTTTCTTGTACTTCTTTAACTTTTCCAGTTGCTTTTTTGAAGCTTCTAGACTGCCTTTTAGGTCCATCAATTTTTTTCCTTCCTCAGCGATATGATCTTTTAGACTTTTTACATTATTTAATTTAGTTTCTAGCTGTTCCAATTCTGATTTATATTGTTCTTCTAAATAATGATTTTTTTGACTTTGAGCTTGTAACATTTTGGACTCTATATTTTCGCAGTCTTTCTTGAGTATTTGGTATTTTTGATCAATTTTCACAAATGCATGAGATTGGGTTTCTTTATGCTGCAACAACTGCTGCATTAGATTCTGTTTTACTTTGATTGTCTGCTCTAGATCATTGATTTGTTTTTGATAACCTTGTATAGCGGCAGTTATTTGTTTCAGTACTTTCTTCTTGGACTCATAGGTTAATGAATTTGATTTTGGGTCACCTTCTGGCACAGTATCTTCCTCAGGTACTTTAATGGAATTTGTTATGCTCCACAGATCTATAAATAATAATTAGAAAAAGTATTTTATAATAATAAAGTACAAATACAAAATTATAAAATATTAAAAGTAAAAAAAGTAATATTGCACTAGGGGAGTACCGGAAGAAACTGGAAGGAAGCCTTGTAAATCTGGGCGTATCAGAGAATCCTACGAATAAGTTGGGTGAATAGAGTTTGTAACGAATCTGTTCTGCATCGGATGGGAAAAGTTATGGAAGTCGTCAGAACAGTCAAGAATCGCAAACTTGAATATTTTGGCCATGTTATGCGACACCCAGAGAGATATAACATACTCCATTTAATAATACAAGCAGGGCCGCGTTTAGGTCAAATAACGTCCTAGGCAATTCTCTAGTAGCCGCCCTTCAAACATGTACCATTTTTGCGAAAAAAAAAATGCAAGCAGAATTTTTTATTTACATAAGAATGTTAGGTTCTTCAAATAATGTGTTAAAAATATTCTTTATTGTACATCAGGCGTAATGTTACTACATATTAGTATTATAAGTGTGTTTGAGCGTTTTGACCTGTGCCCAATGCATGCGTTTTAATTCATGATACGTAGAAATTGCCTGTTTGTAAGCGCGCCTACTCGTTCGATTTTAAATGAGAGATGCATTGAAAACATTACTCAAGCACTATGTGTTTATAGCTTTGTTTAACAATAAAAAAAATTAATTTTTAGCAATGCAAATAATCAAAACCGGTATAATTTGACATGAACTTTCAAATGCGGTAAGCAGAATTGCTATTTTATTTTTTAATCAAAAGTTATTCGGGTCCAAAAATTGCAATTTTTCGATATTTTGAAAGTTCAACCGCGTTTATCTCGAAAACTATGCATCCTACGAAAAAACTTGTAACAACATTTTTTGCTTAGAATGACCCAAAAAATAGAAAAAAGGTTTGTTTTGCTAAGAATCGCTGTTATGTAATTCCTCAAGTTCTTTGTTTATAACAATCTTATCGACATCCGGATCAACTGTTAACCAAAAAATTCGTGTTCTACGGGACAGAATACATAAAAAAACTTCTACTAAAAAGGTAAGTCCATACGAATAAAGTATGCCGTTGTTAAGAGGAAACAGTAGCGATCAACAGGTAGCAAAAACGCGGTCCAAGATTGCGGCTGTAATTTTGAATATTTTTTCGAGATATTAGGCACACATATTCGTAATATAATAAAGAATGGCGGTACAGAGCCCAATTTGAAAAATATATTAATATGTGGAAATTACTCTGTAATTAAATACAATATTAAAAAAACGAGCCTGTACCGCCATTAAGAAGAACAAAAAAATACACTTTTTTCAAATAAACTTTTTTATCCGATACCTAGATTTTGTGTCATTTTGGAACTACTAAATTTTTTTATTTCATTAGTAGTTCCAAAATGACACAAAATCTAGGCATCGGATAAAAAAGTTTATTTGAAGAAAGTGTATTTTTTTGTTCTTCTTAATGGCGGTACAGGCTCGTTTTTTTAATATTGTATTTAATTACAGAGTAATTTCCACATATTAATATATTTTTCAAATTGGGCTCTGTACCGCCATTCTTTATTATATTACGAATACGTGTGCCAAATATCTCGAAAAAATATTCAAAATTACAGCCGCAATCTTGGAACGCGTTTTCGCTACCTGTTGATCGCTACTGTTTCACCTTAAAGTTATTCTAAATGTTTATAAACTAGGATTTTTTACTATATTAGATACTTTTTTATCTTTTATTAATACACTTTGATAGTATCACTTTTCTACTTTCATTTGGCATGCGCAGAATTGTCCTATCTTCATTATTTTCTGTCATTTGTTATTGCAAAACAAAGGTCTCTGGGATAAACAAATAGAATAACTTTTAAACTAATTAATGGATCGGTCTCAAATTTTGAGGGTTTCTTATCTACTCCAATGCCCAACTTTAAGTGAAACACTACAGTTATAAGTTAGTTTTAGTAAAAGTAATTTTGAAGGTTTTTCAATGTTTAAAAAAATAAATTTTGTAATTTTATGTCAACTACAGTGAAACCTACCATATCCGGATCAATGTGGCGACAGACCGATCCGGATATGAAAAAATCCGGATATCAAGACCACTACTTCTTTTCATACATTCCACTAATCAACGCCGTCAATAACTTTCGTCGATAGACACGTTTTATAGATTCTATAATACATTATTTATGCTAACAGCAGGAGTGCCCTTCTCGGTAGATTTCGGTAGATCCGGACGGCGCAGAACCGTCCGGATATGGGAAGGTCCGGATATGACTGTATTTGCTTTTTAATTGAGTGCAAAAAATGGAAAAAATCGCGTTGATTGCACTAAATTGTTAATAATTAAAAAACGGACGCGAACTCTAGGCAGGAAACATGTAGGTTTTCATCCTATAGGTCAACAGTCAACAATAACTAAAAAAGTAGTCAGCTACCTCGATATTTCAGTATCCCGAGCATGGTCTATTTCTTGCTTATTTCACTGGAGTATATCTGTGCGACGACACGAACCTTATCTACTTGTAATAATACAGTTTGAAAATCCCAACTTGATGTCCTACTGTAGACAAGTCAAATCTTTAGTTTCTGCAAAATGTGCAATATTGAAGTGTTCAATGGCTCACCACCTTTGCCGAGCTGCCGGCGGCCTAATGATCACTAAATTTATAACTTTTGTCCTTTTTGAATGAATAGTGTTAAGATAACAGAATGCTATGTTTGTTTTATTTTTGTTATGAATGCAATTTGTTTTATTCTATTTAGAAATGAATGCCTACTTCTATTTCATTGATGGATGAACATACATACTTGTTATTCGATTTTAATTTTTATATACAAATATTTTTTTGTAAAGTATTTTTGCCGCCCTTTCACAATTTGCCGCCCTAGGCAACTGCCTATATTGCCTAATGGATAAAGCAGCCCTGAATACAAGGCAAGGTAGAGATGGGAGAAGAGGGCCAGGTCGAAGAATGTCATGGCTTATAAACCTGAGAGAATGGTTTAACAGATCCTCTGCATCTTTTTTCAGAGCTGCCGTCAACAATATTACTATAGCCAATTTGATAGTCAACGCTCAATAATTGAGCATAGCACACGAAGAAGAAGGGGAGTACTGACAGAAGTGAAAATTTTTATAGGTGGCCCTGGATATTATCTTTTGTATTAAAAGGAAAGGAAGAAAAATATTTAAATTTATTTTAATTTGTTTAATATATCGATATGATATAAAAAAAGAAGACTTTCTGATGCCAAATTCAAGAAGATCCTTCCTTATGCCAAATGGGTTCTATCTACTGAATACCTAGTATGAGGTTCCAACTTTATAAAATAAAACTAATCATAGGGTTAATAAATAAAAAATCAAAATGTGTATGGTCCTGCAGAAAATATCTATACTGATGAAAGCAGGTGTCTTCCTGGACGAATATTATTGAAACAATATCAAGAAACAAAGTTTGGCTTTAAAGGTATGAATTGGTTAAAACATTGCTACATCCTATGAAAGTTTATTGCAGATTCAAGAAGGCACTGACATTTGAGTTTATTAATGCCAATTTCCATTCCTACTTTGTGAATACAATCAAGAAGAATTTGGAGACCTTCAGTGTTTTCTAGCAGAATTACTTTATCATCCGCATGTCTAATTACATTAAGTAATTCCCCATAGGCTCCCTATCAAGTGCTTTTTTAAATTAACGGTCTAAGTATCTGCTAACAGGGCACTGTAAGCTGAATAGGCAGTTAAAGCTGATGGGATTGGCAAATCATGACCTATGAAGATTCTGCCACCTAGAGGAAGAAACAACAGAGCACATTTTGTGTCAGTGTGAAAACATAGCAAATGTGGAGTGCTTTGTATTAGGTGAAGAAAAGGCACTGGCAAACAGCTACATGAAAGGTTCAGTCTTGAAATCAATATTATTCGACCTTTTAAAAAGGGTCAGACTAAAGAATCTAATATAGGGTTAGAGGACTACAATAGATCTGAAAATATAGCAGTGGAATAGACCGAAGGCCACCTCATTGAATCTATCTACCTATGTTCCGATTAAAGATTGAACATACAACTAAAACTACCATTTAAAAGAAAAATGTGAACTCACCTACAGAATGAACACTACCTCTTCTACATCTTGCTCCCTTTGAATGGTAAGTATTACTGGAACTATTTGGTGTATCTTTCGTATCATCAGAACTACTGTTATCAGTATTATTACATTCTGTAACAATATGATCAGTGGCTATTCTAAAATTATCCATTAATCCATCTAATTTTTCAAATAACGTTTGAGATTCTTCTTCCTCAAGCACACTCTCACTTTCACTAAGCACACTTTCAGAACTATCTTCAATTTCCTCTTCAATTCTTTCTAAAGATCTATGTGGTTCTGAATTTTCACTTAGGCATTCCTCGCATTCTTGCTTTAAAGTTAACCATTGTGAAATCTGGTCCACTTCAGTTTGATTTAGGCCTCCGTTTAGTACCAGCTTTTGAAATAGTTCTTCGGCATTTGAAACTAATTTAAATAGTTGGTTGGCAGCAAATTGCAACCCAAACACATCTAAACTATCCTGGATTGTTTCGTATGTAACATAAGAATTGACAGTTACAAAGTTTTTTATCAGTCTGCATCTAAGTGCCAGTTGTAGAGAGTACAATGTTTCCGTAAAGTCTTGAATTAAAGGAGATATACAACATATTACTAAAGTCTTAGCCCGTCCTCCAAATGAATCTCTTAGTAAGGTAGTTAACACTGATTGGTTGAAAGGCACATGTTCTACATTGAATTGATTGGCATAAGGCTCAGACAATGTTACAACACATTGTTGAAGAGCTCTTAATCCTGGATCTACAGGTAAAGTTTGCATGATGCCATTGCTGCCATATACCATTACTTTTTCACTTCCGGAGAGATCTGCAAAGGAATAGGTGATATTATACAAATTTGATATAGCTGATTCACTCAGCTTAGAAATTGTGATAGAGTGATTATTGAAAGCTTTATAACATAAAAATAGTGGGAATAAACTTACTGTTGCAGACTTCTTACATTGGAAAAATAATAATAATCATGAATAATGGAAGTGTAGGTATCTATATTCATTAATTTTGATTTAAAACTTTCCCTTTGTAAATAGTTCAAACAACTATAAGATTTTAAAAATAAACATCTAAATCTTCATTTTATTATTTAATTGATGTAATTTTATTTTGATGAATAAATTGCATGTGAATTTGGTTTATTTTAAGTTACAATTACAGTAAAACCTCGATATAACGGACTAATTGGGGGAAGGGGTGTCCGTTATAGCCAAAAGTCTGTTGTATAAAAATACCTGTCTATTCATTTTGGCCAAATTCCAAAAATTCACGGAATTTGTCCATGTTGAATATATAGACAGGTAGTGAGGTGGAACTTTTAGACTTCCCTGTGTCTTCTTTCATTCATCATTCGTTTGGTTTGCAAGTAATAGAAACCACTAATAGGCATAACCAGAAATTTAGTTCCATTAGAGGTTTTATTTCTCTGGAAATAAAACTTCGAATTGTTTTAAGCAGATACAGTGGAACCTGCTTAATTCGAACTTCCTTAATTCGAAATCTTCTTTAATTCGAATCTTTATTCTGGTCCATAGCATTTCCTACACCTATAAGTAATGGTAAAAAGTCGTGAATACAGTACAATCTGCCACATCTGGATCAATCTGGCGACAGACTGATCCGGATACGAAAAAATCCGATATCAAGACCACTTCTTTTATAGTTTCTGAAACGTTTTCTCCTTCATAAATTCCAATAATCAACGCTGTCAATAACTTTTGTCGATAGACACGTTTTATAGATTCTATAATACCTTGATTTCGCCATCTTTTAGTTCTTTTGGGTCGGCATGAGAGGGTACGTTGTCCAACAGCAGGACTGCCTTTCTCGGTAGATGCGGACGGCAGAACCGTCCGGATATGGGGAGGTCTGGATATGACAGGTCCAGATGTGGCAGGTTGTACAGTAGTTTGAATTATATTTTGGATAATTCGAACTTTTCTACTATCTTTTCTGAATATCTTAGAATCTTTTGTCATTACTAAGAAGCTAAATTCTAAAAAGCGGCTAAAAATTTCGGATCTCTTTGGAAAAAAATAAAGTCGGTCTTTTTCATAGCTTGCAAATATTTTAATTGGTATTTTTGGCCGAATTTTGTTGGCCCACTTTTTTAGGTTGACAAAACGCGGCCGGGATAGAAACAAAAACATCTCCAGCGATAAAAATGATCAACTACTGTTTTTTGCTGATCAACTACTGATATTTATCATTATTTGCAGATGTTTTTGTAGGCAATCCTTGTTTTTGTAGATTTATTTTTTAATTCAAATTTTTGGATAATTCGAATTTTTTTAACGGTCCCCCGAGATTCGAATTATCCAAGTTTCACTGTATCTCTACTACATTACTGCATACATAAGTTATTTTTTGTAATTCAGCATTGGGAGGCTGGATATGTTTGAGTTTGTTCAGAGAGATCTACCCCTCAGAAGATCTCTAATGAGAGTGAAACATATATATAAGGGCATTAAAAGTACCAAGGAAAATTTTGGAGGAAAAATGGAGAACAGCATTTGGAGCAGAAGAAGAAATGAAGATGGGGAGCCCAGCATACTAGGGATATAAGAACCAAATGACTAAGATAGCTAGGGCACATATAGAGGATGTCAGAGGGTAGGATACTAAAAATGGTATTGTCAAATACAAATTGGAAGATGTCAAAGAGGTCGACCCAGAACAAGGTGAAAAATGGATGTAGAATCTGGTCCAAAAAGACTCACTGTCACTCAGTGTCAGAGAGGATGAAAGCAAAGGACAAGGACGGATGGAGGAAAAGGGTCAATCAAGAGGGCTTGCTGCACTCAACACGCTAGTTATTATTATTAATCATTTTCTCTGGCAACATTAATTTCAGATACAACACTACCAATATTAGTCGTAACTTATGAACTACTTTTGATTTAACATATTTTGCTCTTATATTTTATTAGTGAGATACATCCACATTTATAGTGCATTGACTTATGCATTATTTTGATAAGTTGTATACCAAGCAATAAACACAGCAGGGGTTTAAGATTGTTTAATTAGGATTTAAAGCGGAAAAGATAAATTACAAATTTTCAACAATAGAGGATTTATAAGAGGAGATTATTTTTATTACTTTGGCATTATTTTTAAAAGGCTGTTAGGATAAACGAAGGCACTATTTCTGTGAACATTCTTTAACACATTCACGGACACGCTGTCATTGTATACATGTACTCTTATGGAGTAAATGACTTTATATGCAGTCATGACAGCAAATGTGTTAACTGTGTCTGTTTGAAGAGCATGCTAATAACTGGCAAAATAACGCAAAAGATGGAAAACAATACAGTATGAAGTAAAAAGAGATGAAACTAGTAGAGGTGGAAATTATCAGTAGTAATTGCACAAGAGCTCTAAAATTATTGAATTTTTCCCAAGTGACACTTTGACAGTTTTAATTTTACAATCCGAAGGCGAGTGAAATTATGTCAAAGTGTTACGAGGGCAAAAATTCTATATTAATTTTGGAGATCAAGTGCAATTTGTTGCGATTATTTCATGAATAAAACTGTTCAAAACCAAAATTTTATTGTAATTTATTTATGTAAGTACAGATTAGTACAATTATACAAACAGTTGTTATAAATATTAATTTGACGGTTAAAAGTCATCACTTTTATAATTTTTAAAACATTAATTGTTATTAATGTCCCTAAATGTATTTTTTCGTAGCAACGAATGGCATCTGACGTAATATACTTGACGACAGGAAATTATCAAAAATTATCGATTTAATTTAGATTTCTGTAGCTTTCTATTGGTCAGAATCTCCTATAAATGAAATAATCGATATAAATTTATAAATTAACATTACATTACATAGTTTCCCACCTTTAGACGTATCGGAGAAGTCTGACAACTACTGTCACTATGACAGAATTTTATAAAATACTCCTATCACGGATGTCTAAAGGTGGGAAACTATGTAATGTAATGTTAATTTATACGTTTATATCGATAATTTCCACCTCTAGTAGTTTCATCCCTTTTTATTTCACAATGTATTGTTTTTCATATTTTGTGTTATTTTGCATGTTTTTAGCACGCTTATCACTGTATGCATATTTTACATAATAAATAAACAATTATTTTACTGATCTACATACCTGCAAAACTTGCTGTGGCTATCCTATGTTGAACAGTTGAATCAATCACCCACTGCTGTTCCAAAGTTAAAGTAAATAATGAATGTGCCCCTTTTGGTGTCAAATTGGACAATCCTATCTGAATATGCCTAAACGCATCTAAAATTCCCATACACTCCACACTGGAACCACCTATCAAATCTTGAACAGTCTCCCCACAAATTTGAGACCAAGTTATGTGAATCGAATAACTTCTATCTCTATATTGTCCAACTTTGGTGAATACTTCTCTGATAAACCTTGGTATTATACCGTGTTCGGCCTCACTTGCTGCAAAATGAAAACCTGGTCCAAACAGAGTATAACTTTTTCCTGTTCCAGTTTGACCAAAAGTGACTATGGAAACATCACAACCTTCCAGTAAAAGATTTACCATTGGCATAACGGCTGTGGAGAAGATTGAACTTTGACAAGCATTTGTTGGCAAGGCATAATTTACAGGATACACTTGATTATTAAGTTGAATGGTGTTATTGATGGAATTGGTTTGAACACAGACCATTTCTCCATTGTTATATTCCAACGGACAAACTCTAACGGCCGTTTCAATCTGAACTTCCATGGTGTTTGAAAAAGATCGCTTTAAATATTAGATATCAAATATTTTGAAAATTTTATCCAAAATAAAATTTTCTGGTAAGATTTAAACATTTCCCTTAAACAGTTGCTCACAATCACAATCACAATCACAAATCAAATCACAAATTCAATATGAAAACAATTAGATCAGTGTTGCCACTACTTTGACTTTGACATCTGTCAAAAAGGTAAAGGCTGGTTTAAACGACTCGTGTAGTTGGCAAATATACAATTATTTGCCTACTTGGCAAGTATACGAGCTTTGCGATTGCGATGGTAAGAGGACGCTCACACGACGTGTACAATTCACAATAGGGAACTTGCACATTTTTTTTATTACATAATAGGTTTGTTCCAACATGAACTTTTGGACGGTCCAGAAACCGTCACGAAACTACTTGTACCGTTTGTTGTGCGCATGTTCGTAATTGTATCGCCCAGTTATCGTCCCATGACGGTAATCATATATTTGTCATTTTTGTTGGTGACAGCTTGTGTGCTTTTAGTCGATCAAAGGCTCAAAAACTTTAAAGAATTAAATCCTAGTGCGCAAGTCAGTCCAACCAGCACATTATGCATTTGCCCGATTACTGAAATGATCATCACGAAACCGTCACTGAAAGATCCCAATTCTTGTTGGAACAGTGGGAAGGACGATCCGATGACGATCATATTTTTGTTGGAATGGATTTTGTTTACTGCGCAGAAGCGTTACCGTTTCGTGACGGTTCTCGGTCGTGTTGGAACAAACCTAATAGTGTTCAGTTTTGTTTAAAAATGAAATTTCCAAAATTTTACGCTTCAAAAACTCGTAATAACTTAGAAATACAAATTTAAAGTCTTCTGCAGTATAAAAAGTTCAAACGACCCGTGACGTCACATAGTTTTATTATATAGTATGATTATGGTTCTCACCGGAGGGACCGCAGACGTTCGGATACAATACATTTTGCAAAGACAATGACGTCGACTTTGCAAAGTAACAAGACACTTACTCAACACACACACTACACATTACATCTGAGTTAGTGTTAAGTTATACAATTACGTGGCTAAAGGTTCTAGTTCTAAACCAAGGCCAGAATCAGAGAGAAAGAAAAATGATTATGGTTATATTTAGGTATATTCTACTTCTTCTTCTTTAGTTTATTTGCCTCCACCTACTTGGGTATTTGGCTAGCTCATCGTCGCGGAACAAGGGAAAAATATTTATATTCTAATGACATTTATCGTAGGTCATTGTAATAATATATATACCAGTTTGTTGAGATTGGAGTTTGATACAGTTTTTGAAGGAAAGGAAATAAGGTTTTCTATGGAAAATAAAACCATTTTGTAAAAGTACAAGTTTTCTATGAATAGTTCAAACGATCAAAACACTTGTGACGTCACATAACTGTATTTTCTACTGACGTTTATAATGTCTAATTTAAAATTATACAGTGATGAGCGCGCTAATAACCGGCAAAATAGCTCAAAAGATGGAAAATATAATACATTGCGAAACAAAAAGAGATGAAACTAGTGGAGGTGGAAATTATCGTTATAAACGTCTAAAATAACATTACATTACATAGTTTCCTACCTTTAGACGTATCAGAGGAGTATGACAACTGTCAACTGTGGCACTTGTGACAGTAGAATTTTATAAACTACTTGCAGTCACAGACGTCTAAACGTGGGAAATTATGTAATGTAATATTATTTTAGACGTTTATAACGATAATTTCCAGCTTCACTAGTTTTATCTCTTTTTGTTCCGCAATTATTATGTTTTCCATCTATTGAGCTATTTTGCCGGTTATTAGCGTGCTCATCACTGTATACAATTTTGTTTACTTTGTTGGTGCAGAATGTAAACATATCACCGGGTGACGTCACGACGCGTTTTGGGCTGGCTGATATAATTTGAATTTTTAATCGTCTTTAGGGGACAAACGGAAGACAAACAAAACTTTTTTATCTTTGATACATGTTTTAAATTATGTTCTGTTGTGATTTATAACATTTTTTTGAATTTAAAATTTTATGCAAGTTCCCTATTACGCGAGCGTAAACATTTAAAACTTTGACAAAATGGATCAGTGGTGTAAATGATAAATTAGCCCAGGGCATTTAGGAAAAGATAAATCGATTTTTAACTACATCACCTAGAAACTTGCAACTATTTGCATTGTGTTCAGGATGATATCAGGAAAAAAGTCTACAATATGAAAATGGGTGGAAATGCATAGTTGCATTAATAAAAGAAAAGTGCTTAAAATGCATTCAAAAGTGCATAAACAAGTCAAAATAAGTGTATTAAGGGCCAGATTGTGTCGTGGGCAGATTACTCGTGGGGTTTTTGGGGTCGTTGAGGACGAATATGCCATCAGAACCGACCATCGGAGCACATATGGTGCCCAGGTTCACTGCTAAGTCAAGTCATCTGGAATTTCGAGGGTTTTCTGCAGTAAATTGATGCAAACATATTACTCGGGGGCTTTTGGGGACGCTGAAAAAGAAAAGGCTATCAGAACCGACCCCCGGTAGATCTGTGCCAAAAAACCCTCCAAACTCCAGAAGATAACATGATTCAGCATTGACCTTGGGCACCAGGTGGCCGGTGGTCGATTCTCATATTCATATCATATTCAGCGACCCCAAAACAGCCTAGTAATCATTTGTATGCATTCAGCGACAGTAAGTGACTTGCTGTTGCGTTTAGTAAAGGACATCGCACACATCTTATGGAAAATATAATGTCACTCAAATTCAATAAAATTTATACGAACAGATGCGTTTTAAATTAACGGTCAAATCTTATCATTGCGCCAACTCTATATTTTCAATAATAAGAGCAGAAATTGATATAAATAAATCTGAAATCAAATGGGTACGTACATAAGTTAGAGAGAGAAAAAATATTTTAAAATACCCAAATTGTCGGTACTCCATAAATCAGCGGATTAGTTTCACTAATCCGCTTAGACCCAGCGGGGTTTAAGCTCTTGCGAATAGCACCCAGAGCAATAGTAATTGTAACCGACACTTTTACTGACTCAAAAAATGTGATTTCGATAAACTTTAATTGCAATTTGCGCCGTAATTAATCATAATTAAGAGTTGGCGCAATGATAAGATTTGACCGTTAATTTAAAACGAATCTATTCGTATAAATTTTATTGAATTTGAGTGACATTATATTTTCCATAAGATGTGTGCGGTGTCCTTTCAATTTCCTACTTATCATCGGACTTATTTCGTATGCTTTAACTTTAAATGATGACGCACGGGTAAAAATTCGCGGACTCAATTGTATTTATGGGTTTAGTATACACTCCCACTATTTTCACTAATTCTTCTTTTTTTAGTGGAATATAAAGTTGATTTGAGCAGTTACAGTTAGTAGTGTGAGGTAGGAATTTTTGTGCTGTATGTTTCCTATTCCGAATGTGTCAAAAGTGAAAAATTAGCAACAAAGGGAAACTTTGTATTGAAATTGATGCTAAAATTAAATTCACAGGCAATGATCATAATGACCATTAAACACTATTTATTAATTTGCAAAAATAGCTAAAAAAATCACCATAATAATCTGAATTCGCTCTACCGAGATTCACTTTGACACATTCGGAATTCGCTCCGAGCGTTAACAAAGTGTCAAAGCAAAATCGACCGACCTGCTCATGGTGGCGGTTTTTTGAAATTTTATAAGGACGCTTTGTGTATGTTTAAATGAGACATTTAAAAAAATGTCGTGTCACGCTAGTGATATTATGTATTAATATAAACAGAAAATAAAAACGCACTATAAATTCTTCACTTTCCAATATTGATTATCAGTTTGATTTTGTATGCATAACCTCACTATCGCAGTTTATGTCAATAAATATTTATTAACGAAAAAGAAAATATTTTGTTGCACTATAAATTACAGTATAAATTAATAACTAATGAATTCTAACAATTGTATTCGGTTATTATCACTACAAAATAAAATATTCAAGTTTAACAAAATAATCCCATAAGACTCAATGTTAAAACGTCCTTACAAAATCTGACAGCGTATCACGTGACTGTACGTAGAGGGGAGACGCACGGAGCCAATAGGAAACATACAACACAAAAATTCCTACCTCACACTATTAACTGCTAAAATCAACTTAATCTTTCATTAAAAAAAAGAAGAATTATTAGAAACAGTGGGAGTGTCTACTAATCTCATAAAATTTTGTTGAGTTTATCTCTACAAAATATTTTTATTTTGTACAATAAATAATTTTCTTATTTGTTATAAATACGTTATAATGGTGTAAATAAATAATTATTGATTGGCGTAAGGTTTATGTTATTTTTATGTCTGCTTACTATTAATAATATTGGCTATGAGCAAGTATGTTTGGTTGTGTAGTAATTTCCAATCACTTCTGACAACTGAACTTCCCAAAAAAGAAGTTACTAACGTCAGTGTCAAAGTGAATCTCGGTAGAGCGAATTCTGGCACGGTCAGTGACAACCGCTGAACCGGTTGAGAAATAGTCATACAAGTGAATTTGCCTAAAACCGATAAAATAAAACCAAATACTATAGAAGGGTAATACGTCCAACTCCCACAGAAAACTGGCAGCACGTTGCCACTAGCGCCACTATAGGCTTGGATTGTAACTACATTTTGACAAAGTCAAATTTGCTGTAAACATTCAAATTTTATTAATTTTTGGATAATGAGCTAATTTTTCTAAATTGTGTTTGTACTTTTACACAAAAATGTCTTGCAAAATGAGTGTGGTGTGTGCTATGTACGGTTGTAACAATTATAAACAGCAAAAAGAGTACAAATCATTTTTTAGAATGCCAAAAGATAAAAATTTGTAAGAAATATTTATTGGGAATTGTGTCGATTTTTAAAAGTATTTAGCGGCATGTATTTTAAATTTGACTTAGGCCCGGTCTTTTCATCTCCGGATAAATATGCTCTTATTAGCTATCTGGAGAATAAGTATTTATTCGCCAAATAAAATGTACCCGTCTTTTCACATCAATTTATGTTCCAGTTAGTTATCCTGTAGATAAGCTCATAGAGAAATGTTTTTATTTCTCTATGGATAAGCTTAAAAAGTAAGTTTGGACTCGGAACACATCTGATTTTGTGTTTATTTTATTAATTTCAGCTTTAACCTAACCTAACATAATTAGATTTTCGCATAATGACAGAATCAAAATTATTTTATTTCCATTTTGGAAGAAGGAAATGTAAGTAAATCAAAGAATTGCAACTTAAAAAAATAAGTATATAAAGTCATAAGGTTTAGCAATACATTTCCATATTTTAATCAGACAACAATTTGATTATGGTGAAAAAGTTTACTGGAGATCTTGAACAAGAGGTAAAGCAATTTTAAATTAGTGGAAAACGGTTGATTTGTATGTAAAGAAGACAAAGACAAGTTTATATAAAGACAAGCTAGCTAATGAAACAGATGCAGTGGTAATTTTGTTCACATAATTATAATATATGATTATTAAATCTATTAACTGTTCAATGATGTAAAAATTTGTTAATTTGGGGAAAACTTTTATTTAAATTCAATACTATATTTCTGTAGTGGTATGGCAAAACTTGATATTATGTCTGATTTTAGCCAGAATGAGATTATTTGCTTGATATGCTATTTAGTAAGAGTGTGCTATTTAGTGCTCAAGTTGGTAGAGTTTGGTATGTGTATGATGAAGGTAAAACCCCCTTTTAACTTAAAGTAGAACCCCGATTATCTGGGTGCGGATTATCTGTCCTATGATTTTCTATTACTCAAGTTACATTTTTGAGGTATTATCAAAATAACGTCATCGTAAATCACTTGACGGAAACTTTATATGACGAAAAAGAGACTCATAATGAAAGATTTATTTTTTCTGTTACCTTTTTATGATAGTATATGTATTATACCTAAGCAGTATGTAAATGTTCGGATTATCTGTGCTTTTCAATTATCCGTGCCACCTTCGGTCCCTAGGAGCACGGATAATTTTGGTTGTATTAGGTAGGGCAGAACTTGATGTATTACTTGATTTTTTATGTTGATTACTTTTCGTTTTTGGGTTGGGCAAATTTTCAAAATGCTCTGAAAAGTTAGGCTAGATGGACATATCAATCATTGTCAAAACTCTACAGATTTATAATCCATCCAACTGGTATATTGAATAGTAAACTAGGGCTAAACCAACTATGTATATCAAAACACAATATTTTTAAAGATTGGATAATTTACATGGCAAATTGAAGAATCCCAATAACAAGAATAAAACCTAATTTTAATATTTGTTAGTAGATACCTTTCACTTTTCTAAATAAAAAAAATTGTTACAGATATGACAAACATCTAGAAGATAGAATCCTGCGTTCTTAAAGAAAAAAGCTAGTTCCAGAAGTAAGCTACCAATAATAAACTAGAGAATGTATTACAAGAAAGCTAATACTCAACATAGCTCAATTGCTTCAGATAGAAACACAAAAATGTAAAGGAAAGGGTACAACACAACTGTGCCAGAGAAAATGAAAGGGCAGAAGAGAGACACAAAATTCATTGATTTATTAAATTTAAAAATTGAATTATACAAAGGTCAATTAAATAAAGAATAAAAAAATGATACATGTATATTAATGATCCTTCTATTTACCCTTAAAGCTTGTTACTGACCAGGAGGTACCTATACTATAATAGATATAGTATATCTCATATCGCTCACTAAAGTAATGAGTGAGCCTGCATAGATGTTGTTTCAGATAATTCCAAATAAATTTAACTTAAAACATGTTTCGGCGGCCATTGCAGCTGCTGCCTTATGCAGTCGTCCTCTTCACAAGTATTTTGAATTTTTGAAGTGACAAATAACCTTGACCATCTGTTCCACTTAAACTCTTCTTCTATGCTAAAATTACATGTCCTGTAGCTATTATGTAGTTATGTTATTATTATGTTATTTTGTTATTTGTGAAACGATGTTGTTTGTGTGTGACTCGTGATACTATAAATACTTTTTTTCATGTTATTTATAGTATCATAGATGTTCACACATATAATACTTATGCACGCATATACTTACTACAATCTGAGACACAATTGTCTAGTGATATTGGTAATTTTTTGGGAAGTTAGGTTGCTAGACGTCACTGGAAATTACTACACAAGCAAACATACCAATACTCAGCACCAATATTATTAATAGTAAACAGAGATAAATAACATATACCTACCTTACGCCAATCAATATTTATTTACACCCTTATAACGTATTGATAACAAATGAGAAAATTATTTATTGTACAAAATTAAAATATTTTGAAGAAATAAATTCCACAAAATTTTATGAGTTTAGTACACCTACACTACACTCGCACTATTTCCAATAATTTTTCTTTTTTTTAATGAAGTTGATTTGAGCTTGAGCAGTATTTAATAGTGTGAGGTAGGAATTTTTGTGTTGTATGTTTCCTACTCTGAATCTGTCAAAATGGATCTTGGCTGAGCGAATTTAGTTTAGATACTAAGAAATAAAAAGCAAAAAAAAATACAAAAAAGGAAGTGGAAACTGGAGACATTAAATTAACTAGTAGGTATACTCTTCATTCAGGGCCCTAACCAACTTAAATTAATTTACAAATAGGGAATTAAACAAAAATAAAAAAACCTAATAAGTACTAAATAGGTACTACTTATACTAAATTCACAATCAAGAGACTTCAATGTTACGAAAAGCAGTCCCAAATTATCATTTTCAATGTATATACATTGTATAAATTTCAATTCATGATTTACAAAGTTTATACATTGTAAATCATGATTCGAGGGCGCTCCTCGTAACAATGAAGTGCCTTGGTTTATTTATTTCTACTGCATCTTGATTGTAAATTTAGTATAATAACTTTTATTTTAGTATGTGATTTTTAGTTTAATTAGTTTAGTGTTTAATTTTTTAGTGATTTTTTTATAATAATAGACTTCAATATAATATATATTATCCTAAAATGAGTTCTTATTTTTGTTCTAAGTAGCTTTCACTATTTCCTACTAACACTACATTATAAGGATACATTAACTACCAGGGACTCTGTTACCTTGTAGTTTCCTTGTTTACTGATCCAAAACTAATGAGAATAAATCACAATCTTTACATATTCATTGGCCACTCTTTCCTTATAGAGTGCCTACCACAGAATCTATTGAGGAACGCCATATGCTTTCTTAAGATCAATGAATACCATATGAGGGTATGTTTCTTTATTCCTGTGTTTTCCATCAACTGCCAAATGAAAATTGACATTTGTTGTTGATATGCCCTGCATAAAGCCAAATTGATTATCGGATATTACAGTTTTTTCACATATCCGTCTATCATCTATCTATCTATATAAGGATTTTTACCGATTTTACTTTTAGCTGTCGCCGCCTTCCTTCTTTCAACCAACATCTCAATCGATTACTCTCCCATGTTTTCATGATGTGACTAAGTAGTTTTATGGCCCTGTAGTTTATATATACAGTATGTCCCTGTAAGTTGCAACCATATGGAAAACTTATTTTTTATTATTAATTTTACGAAAAAAAGTTATTCTTCATAAAAATCTCTGCATAGTCCAAAACCTGAGATTCAAACATGAGATATCAAATTTTATGAATATTATACGAGGTATGTCAAGAAATATGAATTTCGCCCAAGAGTAAAGTAGGTAGCTTTATTTTGCACAAAATTGTTATTATAAAAAGTTGTTTAGAAGTAAGAATTACATTCTAATACGCAATTACATTCTTCTAATTAAAAAAAAATTAAAAATTTTTCTTAAATTATTATTGATAACCAATTCTTGATTCTTTATAAAATGTTCTGCATTGTCTAAAACCTAAAAAATATAACCACCTTATATCAAATTTTATCAATTTTATGAGGTGGGTATGGCAAAAAATATGAATTTCGCTCAAGAGTAAAACACCTTTATTTTCCACAATATCGAAAATTGTTATGAAATGTTGTTTAGAATTAAAAACTTTGTTTCAATATGCAATTACATACTTCTGATTGAAATATTCTGAATTATAAAGGTACTTTACTTTTGATCAAAATTCATCTTTTTTTATATACCTCGTATAAAATTGATAAAATTTGATATAAGATGGTTGTATTTTAGGTTTTAGACTATGCAGAACTTTTTATTAAGAATCACATTTTTTCGTAAAATTATTGATAAAGGAATTATCAGAATTGAAATAACTGAAAATAATGTTGGTTTAAAAAAAAAAAATTTCAATTAGAAATATGTAATTGCATATTAGAATGTAGTTCTTAATTCCAAACAACTTTTCATAATATGTAGCAATTTTCCATATTGTGAAAAATAGGCTACTTTACTCTTGAGTGAAATTCATATTTTTTGACATACCTCGTATAAATAATATTCATAACATTTGACATCTGATGGTTGAATCATGTTTTAGACTAAACGATATTTTTATCTTAATCTGTAATCTATATCTGTTTATGAAGAATAACTTTTTTTCATAAAATTAATAATAAAAAAGTTTTCCACATGGTTCCAACTTACAGGGACTGAATTTCTCTTTCCTTGAATTCTTCTTTTCATATCTACACTTTCATTTCTTCTGTTGACTAATACTCCCAAATATTTGAAAGTTTCAACCTTTTCAAAGCTGTGTGCGTCTCTTGTCGTTTCAGTCCTCTCAGTTTGGATTCGTTTTCTATTTCTTGGAAGGTTTTCTTTAATGGTTATATCGTCCCCTGTAGTTTGTACATTGTTATATCGATACATTTTTGGCAAAGTAATGTAAGTGACATTTTATGTTTTTCCATTAAACTAAAGCTATTATTGTTTAGAAGGTACTGCCAAAGTGTATTCTTTTTGTTGTTCCTCTTTCTTTTTCACTGCCCAACATTCAGTTCCGTACATCATAGCCGGTCTTATGGCTGTTTTATAGCATTTTCCCTTCAGCTTAGCTGAAAGAAAGAGGAACAATGAATGCATGTGGCGGAAATGAGAATGCTTAGATGGATGAGTGGAGTGACAAAGAAGGATAAAATTAGAAATGAGTATATTAGGGGAAGTCTAGGTGTGGCACCAATTGATGCCAAAATGAGAGAGCATAGGTTAAGATGGTTTGGTCATGTTCAACGTCGAGACGTTAATCACCCAATACGAAGAATAGCTGAAGTGCAGATTCCTGGAAGGAGTAGGAGAGGAAGACCAAAGAAGACCTGGGGGGAGACAATAAGGCAGGACATGTTGGTAAAGGGGATTAACATTGATATGACCCAAGATAGAATTGTGTGGAGAAATGCAATTAGGAAAGCCGACCCCATATAGGGATAAGGCAAAGAGAATGATGATGTACTGCCAAAGTGTAGTAAGTCTAGAATTATTTCAAACATAATATATCTAGGCTTACAACACTTTGGCAGTACCTTCTAAACAATAATAGAGTTTGTTTAATGGAAAAGGATGATTCGCCAAAAATGTCACTTACGTTACTTTGCCAAAAATGTATCGATATATCTCCCTTGTTTTTGTAAACATGTACTAATATACCTACTGCTTCTCCATTCATATGGCATCCGTCCAACTTCCATATTTCTATTAAATAAACCTATTAGCCAGTGTGTTCCTTTCTCTCCTAATGCCTTCCACACTTCCCCAGGAATATCCTCCGGTTCATTTTCCTTTCTTTATTTTTTGAAGTGCTCGAACCACTTCCTCATGGTTAATGCAAGTTAATAGTAAATTCAAGGTAGGAAGCATATATCAGCATGTCTCACAATCAGGATGAAATAAAAACACAGTATGTATAAGATGGAATGCAACCACAGATATGTGTTTCTGATTCATTAGTCGTCATCAGTATGGTATAGCTAAGTTAAAATAGGTATAAGTTAACCTTTCCTTGTTTGTTTGTTTGAAACATTCTAAACATTTGGTATTTCTTTCCTCAGGTAGCTGTAGCTTCATCTGTGGATGTGTTAGTTGGTGTTCTGGAATCCTCAGGGTCTTCTAACATTATTGCTACAAATTGTTTGTATTGCTACTGTAGTGATCCTTTCGCAAGTTAACATACACCTATTTTAACTTGGCTTTACCGTAATAATGACGACTAATGAGTCAGAAACATGTGTCTGCAGTTGCATTCCATCTTATACATACTTTTTTTTTCATCCTTGTTACAAGACATGCCGATATATACTTTCTAACCTTAAGTTCACTATTAAACTCTCATTAACCATTCCTTGTTTAATTGTTTGAAATGTTCTAAACGTTTGGCATACCTTTCCTCACGCAGCTGTAGCTTCTTCCGTGGATATGTTAGCTATTGCTCTGGAATCCTCAGGGTCTTTTAACATTATTGCCACAAATTTGATGTAATGAGTCAGAAACATGTGTCTGCCAAACATCTATAGAGATATAAAAATGCAACAGGTGTTACCCTAAAAAGATACAGCTATACCAATATGTAAGGAAAGTAGTTCGTCAAATAAACCATTAAAAATGTAAGATATAAACATTTAAACATTAAGTTTGTAAAAAACTAAGTACAGTTAACATTTAAAACTTATTTCAACAGCAAGAGAACAAGTGGTAGCAAACAAGTGTGCATAAAAAAATAATTGTAAATGTATGTAATCCCCAAAAAAAACTCATAATAATACATAACTTTTATTAAAATTAAGTACAATAGTTACTCCAAAAAACACAAATGTACATTTGGCAACATTGAACATGATCAGAATATCCTATATTGTGTGCAAGCGCGCTGGACTTATTTTTCCAAACAATTAATTTTTGGCCATTTTACAATATTATTTATTTTTGTATAATTTAATGCGAAAATAATGAATGGTATTTATAATTTGTTTATATATGTTATAATAACTAAAGGTATTTTGTACTTTGATAGCATTTTAATCTGGCTAGTTTTAAATTTTCCATATTTTATATTTTTTTTTTCAATTGTTTTAAACATTTCTACACTTTTTGTTTGTTCCGTAACAAAAAACATGAAAATTTGCCTTTGTTCCAATTTTTAGGCTAAGTCCAAAAAATTTACGCATTTTTAGTGATCCTTACTAATGTAAACATTTACCCTTACATCTTGTTAGTTGATATCTTTTTAAGGTAACAACTGTTGCATTTTTATATCTCTCTATGGATGTTTGTTTCTTATCAAACCCATTTTTAATAGATTTTTACTGATAGGGCCGAATTCTTTGCCTATTCTCTACATATTGATCGAAAAACCCACCACTTTTGAGTATTCTTTATTTATACAGATGATGGAGAATAAAGGTACAGAATTCGGCTACTTCATCATTTATTGAAGACGTTTTGTTTACCAATGTAGATGAACTGATGTTTACAGATATGTAAACAAAAAGTCTTCACTAAATGGATGAAGTAGCTGACTTCTTTGTCTGTAATCTATATTTTGAGGTTGAAGTCATTAATTTAAAGGGCAGGATAAAAAAAACTCTGTTAATATCAAGCTTTCACAAAATTTATTTGTTTCATTTAGTTTAAAATAAATTATAATTATTTTTTCAGTAAATACAGTGATATTAACAGGAAAAAAACATTGTATAAAAGAAGCATATTATAAAAACTTACGACAGGAGCTTAGTCCATTAAATTTTTAGCACTATCACAAAACATAAAAAACTCCGAATCTTTGGTAGTTACAATGTTTTAATTTTATCTCACCTCACAGTAATAGATTTTGGCACTGAAATGTTTCATAAAAACATGGTATGGTCATCAATTTCAAATGGATTGGCGTAACTGGCGTCGATCTAGATTTAAATCATGTATTTCTGTCTGATTCTGCCACATCATTAAGTTCATTTAGTAATAGCAGATTTACAAAATCCATTTTTATTTCAAAATAAACATATAATAAACGTTAAACATTTGATTAAACACACGCAAAAAGTTAGGTTAATGGATTAACTGACAGATCTTCGATCATTCCATGTCATTCATAGTTTGTGGTTACAATCCATACCACTAGATGGCGCAGTTTTGTTTGCTGCCCAAAATGTAATGGGAAATGTCAAGAGTTGTATGTATTACCCTTCTATAGTATTTGATAAAACGCAGAAGCAACATAACCTCAATTCAGTTTAGCTTCCACTCCACACCACATGACATAAATGACAGTGCAGTTGTGAATGAAGGGTTTAATGGTGGAAATTGTTTAAATGTTAATATATATTTTAATTGGTTAAACATAACATCATTCCATTTTTGTGACAACGTCACTAACCGCTAAATTTTCCCTTTTCTTGTTTTACCGTTTTTAACTTATTTCAACAAGATGAATCCTGGAGATTACGAAACGCTTCCCACCGATAATGTATCATCCCATATGATTGCTGGCGCGATAGCTGGGATTATGGAGCACTGTGTTATGTACCCCCTCGATTCAGTCAAGGTTAGTATCCTGTTGAATCTCCTGTTATTTATATTTATGCATAAATGGACCACTTAACCCGGACTAGTATAATAGGGTTTGAATACCATCCGACTCGATTTAGAGAAATTTAAGTAAATATTTTACGGAAATAGTTTATTATGTACCCGGTGTTGTTTTCTCTATCATTGTAGACAAGTTAATATTCAGAGACTTTAAATACCAATGCAATTATAATTGATGAATTATATTCTTTCAATTTCTAGGAATTTGTGGTTAATATAGTTCTATCATATTTTTGATGCATAATTCATATGACTGACCATGAACTGCCATGGTTTATATTTTTATGGTTGAAAAATAAAATATATTGTACCAGGCTTTACTGGTACACATATTAATAAGCAGTATGTGTGTGTTTTTTAAACTGCTCTAGATGGTTATTGCATAATATAATAAATAAGGTCAAAACATTTTTTACATGCATATTTTAATATGTAACATCTTGTCTATTCTTTTATTTACAAATTTGTGAGAAATTTATAATCTACTTTCTAATGTCAGATTTTTAGGGTTATAGTTATGTCATATGTTAGGTTAGATTTCAGTCTACTGTTGTCTTGTTTTATATTTGATATAATTTGATAATACATTTATTAATTTAAAGTAAAATTATTGTTTTTATTGATGAAAATTTGCCCTTTCATAATGACTAATTTATTTCTAATAAAAATTAGTTAATTTAATGCTTTTATAGTGGCATTTTGCCAAAATTAAAAGAAAAATTCTAATTTTTCAATTCAAAATTCACAATGTGTTAATTTAAAATATCTACTAAGAATTTCATTATCATTGAATAAACTGTGTTTTTATTGCTATTATTTGTAAATATGTAATAAAAAGTACTTGGACACTTTACAGAAGGGTGCATATTATTAAAAAATCTTGCTGCTACTATAGTACCTATGCAGTCTACCATTGCATTTATAAATGCATAAATAAGAATAATTTTTATTTTAATTTTACAAATAATCCTTTAGTTATCTCTCTTTGTTGTCTCTATTTACAATTGGAAATAAGCCAATTTTCTAGCAAACAATCGTGTGTCAGTGTGATTATGAATTAAATAAATAAATAAATGAATAGTTTATTTACGGTTATAACAATTACAATAATTACAATCATTAAATAATTCATATATTAACAGTTTGAGAACTCAATAACTACATACAATTTACACAAAACAAATGAATAGAATAAATACCTAAATGACAGTTTACAGTGACAGCCTGCATTGTATTTTAAAAAGATTTTTTCAGCTTTTTTCGAAAACTATTCAGAGAGCTAGAAAAAAAGTCTACATCTAAACCATTTTCAGATTGACACATTCGTCTTATAGGCCTATTTAGACAATAGTTTGTTTGTTGGAATTCTAAGTGAAAAACGTCCTTAGATCTTGTGCACCTTTGAGGAACCCTAAGACCTACTCTCTGCAAAATTTGAGGCGAATCTATCATTCTGTTTACAATCTTGAAAAGAAAAACCAAATCTAGCATTAAACGAAGATTTTCTAATGTTGGTATATTAAGCAATTTTGAAATGTCACAATTAGTGATGTAACGAATGTCATTTTTTGAACATTCACGAATATGAATGCGTATGCGAATATCTGCTACCGACATTCGTGGATGCGAATGCGAATATTCAGTTTTTTTGATTTGTTTCTATTTTTGTAATGTTTCCTAAATTTATAATGAGTATAAGTTAATTGATATTTAGTGTAAATCAATCGGAATCTTAAGCTTCATTACATAATACCAAATAATAAAAAAAGTGAAGGCTGATAATGTGATTATACAAGGTTAATTGCTATCTATATATTGCCCTTCATTTGTCCAAAGTTGAACGTAGGCCTCCCCCTTATTTTTCCACTCTTCTCGGTTCAGTGCTAATGCTGTCGATCTGGCCCCTGCGTATGTTTTTAGGTCATCCGACCATCTCGTCTGTGGTCTGCCCCTTCCTGTTTTGTAGTCCCAAGGTCTCCAGTGAGTTATCGCTTCATTCCATCTTCTGTCTCTTTGTCTGCTGTTCTGTCCTGCATATTTCCGTTTGAGAGTAGCTGCATGTTTAAGGTTAGGTTACCTTTTCTTAATAAAAAAAGATGAGAAGTGAATAGATTTTGATTTTATTAGAGAGTTATTGCCAACGTCTTTTAAGTCGACCTGTAATAAAAGATCCTTTATTTTGACATATAAGCATGCGCAGTATTGCGTCTTTTATTTTTGTCTTTTAATAAAATAGAAGTCTGTATTTAAGGAAAATTAGAGGACACCTTTATTTTAATAAAAGTTCCTTTATTTTGACATAACTTGTCAAAAATGTGAAGAAAGGTATAACTTCACTTGTATTTTGAATCTATCTTGTCGCTTCTTTGGATTGATAATTTATGTATTGTGGGATTGATATTTGATTAAACTTTCATCATTAAAGTTGTATGTTGGGTTTTATTTATTAAAAACAACTCTAAGTAATATTCTGAGATATAGATTATTGATGTTTTGACCCAAACGAATATAGAAAAGAACATTTTATTGAAGCTTGAGTTATTACAAGAAGTTGTAAAAAGGAATATTACGTAAATAATTTTAAATTGTTACTAATTACAATGATCAGACTTAAAATATCAGTAACTCATTTATTAAACTCAATATATTTTACATTTTTCTATAGAAATAAATATTTATTGAAGATATAAGAGATTGAAGATATAAGATCAATAAATTTTAATGAAAGTTAGGATTTGTTAAAATTCTAGATTCAAAATAGAGTTCTATTCAACAGATATATAACAACAGGTTAACAAAATAAAACAAAGGTTCAAGTATTTATTTTTGAAAATTTAATCTTTTATAGATTAGAATCTGTAAAGTTTTTAATCAAAAGTATTAATAGACTTTCATTTTCATGCCATCTTCTTCTTTTGGTTCTTATCCGTTTCGAATGTTGGAAATCATATAGCAATCATAACCTTGCTAGCTGCGATTCGAAACAGTTCCATTGATATTCTCCCTCTACCAGGTCTTCGCTTACCTTTGACTGTATCTTGCAATATGTACTGCAGCAGGGAGTAACGGTGCTGATTTATCATATGTGTTCCAGATACTGCAGTTTTATGCGTTTAATGGTAAACACAATCTCCAATTCCTTCTGCATTCCTCCTTGTTCGTGATCCATTTCATGCCATCAGTATTTGTTTATTTAAACATTGCCAAAAAAATTAATAAAAACCAGCATAAAGCTTAATTCTTCTATTATCTTTTTGTATATCGGGAAGTTTATCTGACAGATTAGAGGTCTTTTCATTTTCAGATAACTAATTATTGTGAAGTTTATATAACAGTATCCTTAGTATCTGTCTTTTCAGCTCCGGATAACCAGTTAACGGGAAGTTTCTCTCTGTCAGATATCTATTAGTATCTTTTCTGTCAGATAAACTTCCTGATAACTAGTTATCCAGAGGTGAAAAGAAAGAAAGAGAGGGCCATAATGGATAAAAGATCAAACGCCAATAGCATGTATGTACATATTTATAAATTTATTATTTAAAACCTGCTAATGATCATAAAATACTTAAAATCAGTCACCAATATAATATTTATATTTATTTATAAATTTATTAACAAACTGCAGTCCAATAAAAATAAAATTAGTTTAAGCGCTAGCTTTAAATGTCGAACAATAATTTTAAACAAACACACACACACAATTTAGTCGCATTAGATTAGCTCCTGGTTGAAAATGTACTGCCACAGCTTCTATATCAATATCAACAGCACACTCATTTGCCAGTATTTCAACGTTTTCTCTATTATGTACTACTGCAATATGTAAAACTGAACAAGCTGATATTATTCTTTGAATAAAAGGTAACTTGCATCTCATTACATATGGTAAAATGGGAAATCTCTTCACAATACCAAATGTTCTTTCAATAACAATTCTTGAAGGGATTTGTGATGGATTATAAAAACACAACTTCTGTCTGAAAATTCTGGAATGGTGTCATTCGGTAGTTGTAGTTGAGGAATGGATATCCACTATTCCCTAATAATATATTCTCCAGAAATTCCCCATTACATATACCCATAATGCAAAAGTATTTAAAAACTCCTAAAATAGTATTTCCAATTTATTGCACTTCCATATTATTGAACGATGAGTATTATGGGATATATTATGTTGTTCTCTAAACATCTTTAAATGACAAAATAATTAAATTTAACGTTTTACTCTTCAATTATATTATTTTCTTTATATCGACAAATGGAATTTTATAGGTTATTTTTATATTTACAAAAATATTTCATGTCATTTGTCAAAATAAAAGATTCTTTAACTGCGTTTGCAATACCACTCTTTTAGACCCGTCCTGTATTTGTCCTTTATTAAAGTATCCTGCAATAAAGGATCCTTTATTTGCCGGTGGCAATAACTCTCTAATATCCTAATATTATCTTAAAATTATTTTTTTTCTGGTTTTCATATTCGCAAAACATTCGCACAAATTTTGCGAATGCGAATATGTAAAAGCATGCGAATATTCGCGAATGCGAATACGAATATTCGTTACATCACTAGTCACAATACACTATATCTTCTGAAGAAATCCCTAATTTATAGCCTACAAAGCGTAGAAATTTTTTCTGAGCTCTCTCAATGCTTTCAATATGACATTTATATAAAGGAGACCAAATAGTGCTGGAATATTCCAGAACTGATCTAACCATAGCACAATACACAATTTTAAAACAATCCACATTATTGAATTCTGACAAGGTCCTTTTCAAAAATCCAAGTAATTTAAAAGCTTTATTACAAATAAAATTATAGTGATTTTTGAAACATAAAGTGGGATCAAAAAATAGACCTAAATCTTTGAAAGTGTTTGTTGGTTCCAGAAATATATTATTTATAGAGTAATTGAAACAGAGTTTCTAAAAAAGCGCATTATTTTACATTTATCGATATTAAGTGAAAGGTCATTCTTTGTACACCATTGTGAGAAATTGTTTACATCTTTTTGCATTTTTACACAGTCTCTAACATCCTTAATAATTCTAAAAATTTTCAAATCATCAGCATACAACAAAATAACACAATTTTCAAAGATTTCTAAAATGTCATTTATGAAACAAATAAAAAGAATAGTTGATAAATGACTACCCTGTGGGACGCCAGACCTAACCAAAATTTCTTTAGAAAGACAATTCTTGACTTTGACAACCTGAAGCCTGTCTGTCAGGTAGCTCTCCAACCACTCAAGTAGGGATCCATGAATTCCTAGTGCTTCTAGTTTTTCCATAAGAATCTTGATGTTAACCCGATCGAATGCCTTTGAGAAGTCGGTATAGATCACTTCAACCTGAGTCCCCTTCCCAAAGGCATCCAAAATGAATTCTTCTAGGATCACTAGATTTGTGGTTGTAGACCTACCTGGCATAAAGCCATGTTGTTCAGGAATTATTAAACTTTTATTTGAAAAAAATATTTTTGAAGCCATAATTGACTCAAAAATCTTTGCAAAAATAGAAATTTTGGAAATGGGTCTGTAATTTTCTATACATGTTTCACTCTATATATATATATATATATATATATATATATATATATATATATATATATATATATATATATATATATATATATATATATATATATATATATATATATATATATATATATATATATATATATATATATATATATATATATATATATATATATATATATATATATATATATATATATATATATATACATATATATGTACCATTTTTAAATATTGTAGCTTTCGTCTGATGATGCTGATGAAAATCAGCGAAATATAACGTTTTGTTAAACAGAGTACCACTTGGTTTTATTCAGCTGGATACCCAATAAACTTCAACCCCATTTTTATATATATATATATAAATATATATATATATATATATATATATATATATATATATATATATATATATTGATGCACGTTAAGTTGTGACTTCCGGTATACAGAAGAGGCTGTCCGACTTCCACCTTTTCTACTAGGAATTATTTTTTAAAAATTGTGTATTTGGTAAAAGGGGGGCTTATAAAATGGGTCTACCTATTGAGGGGAAAGGATTTACCAAAATAAATTTTGTATATATATACGTATATACCGAAGCGTACAGCATACGTTATGGCTTCCATATATAGGGTAGTTCAAGGTGCGTTGTCACTTCCAGCGGTGTTGTCATATTTTGGAAGTCACAACGACTCGTCTGCTGATTTACCTCTTACTTTAAGCGTAATATGTGATCTTTTGAAACTTTTACTGTGAATACAGTTGTGAATGCAGTTCTATGTTTTAAAGTTGTCTATTTAAATTAAAAGATTGATATTCTTTTGATTAAACAGGTTTACAAAAAAAATACATTTCGGAATATTTGACGAAACCATATGACTAAGGGGTTTTTGGGGTCGCTGGTCACGAATCCGGGGTCCGCTGACCTCTATCACGTCAGGTAATGGTAATCTCAAGGTCAAATCAAGATAAACCGACAGTCGCTCTGAAAAAGTATATTAGGGGGTTTTGTGGTCGCTGATGACGAATTTGTGTCCGCTGACCTCTATCACGTCTAGCTCAAGGTCATTTCGAGGTCAAATCAAGATAAATGGACACGATCGCTCTGAAAAAGTATATTAGGGGGTTTTTGGGGTCGCTGATCACAAAACTGGGGTCCGTTGAGCTCAACCGCGACAGGTCAAGGTCATTTCAAGGTCAAATCAGTTTTGTGGACTTGTCCTGATTAGGCCTTGAAATGACCATTACCTTACGTGGTAGAGCTCAACGGACCGCAGTTTTCATGATCAGTGACTCCAAAACCCCTATATTTTCAGAGCGATTGTGTCGATTTATGTTGATTTGACCTTGAACTAGACGTGATAGAGGTCAGCGGACTAATGATTCGTCATCAGCGACACCAAAAACGCCCTAATATACTTTCTCAGAGCGACTGTCGATTTATCTTGATTTGACCTTGAAATGACCTTTACCTGGCGTGAAAGAGGTGAGCGGACCCCGGATTCGTGATCAGCCACCCCAAAAACCCCCTTGTAACATGGTTTCGTCAAATAGTCCGAAATTTAGTTTTTTTTTGTAAACCTGTATTATTTATGATATGATTGATATTTATTTTACAAATACTAATATTTTATTATTGCTGCAAAATGGATTTTTTGGAATTAATTAAAAAAGTGTTATTAGTAAGTAATTTATTTATGAAAATTATATCAAAAATTTTAATAAATAAATTTGAACTTATAGGAAATTTTAATATTTATTATTTTTCTTGATTAAATTTTGAATTTTAGATTTTATTACAGGCAACGTCCTTTTAATTTTTGATGTACCAATAATAATGTGTAATAAGAAAATTAAATGGCTAAATACACCAGGTGGGGTTGAGCTGCTAAAAAGCTATCTAGATCCATCTTTTTAGAGCAGATTAGTCCCAGTCTGCTACTCGATACTATTGACTGTGCTTCTCCAGTTCTTTCTATCCTCTGTCTTTTTCTGCTAGTCTCTAATTCCTGCCCTATATAAATTTTCCTTTACTTCCTGTAACCATTTATTCTAGTTCCTCCGCGTCTCCTTGTAACTCCGGGTTTCCATTGTAAAATTGAGTTTATAGTTGTTACGCTACCTGCTCTCCATATATGCCCCAACCATCTAACACTGTGCTGAAATCTGAAAATCTGGAATAATATCTACCCGGGTCGAAACATTTTTTTTAATATATGAAAATAGTTATTTATGAAACAGTTCGTGAAGTATGCTTTTTACGAATGCACGTGATGTTTAGAGCACAAGCGACAACGGAGCGAGTGCTATACATCGCTTAAGTTCGCAAAAAGTACTTCACGCACAGTTTCATACAATATTTTATCTACGATAAACAAATAAAAAAACTGTAACTCTTCATCACTGGAATTCATTCCTATTCTACAATTTTTAGAACTTATTTAAACATTCTAATTTCTTTCAAACCACAAAACTGTCAAATTTTTTTTTGTAATTTATTGCTCATTATGTCATCACCATGACAACGCGAAAGTTAAGGATATTTGATTATATGAAAGTGTGTCAAAAACAGTGCGAAAAAGTAAATCCCGTTTAAAATACATTGTTACTTCACGCACACGTTATCCATTAAATAGATCGATGCAGATCGGCCTTATATCGGATCCTCTACTATTAGTCCGTTCGCTGACGGTAAAATATTGCAAAACCCATAAATTTTAAAAAAACCGCTTAGATCAGGGGTGGGCAATTACTTTTAAGCGCGGGCCAAAATGAAAGTTTCAAAATGTCTCTCGGGCCGGAGGACTATACCGGATATGTACGCTGTGCCCACGCGAATTTTTTTGGTGTAGTTTATTCCCTGCCCAAGAAATAAATACTATAAGTATTATTTTAAAGCATTTGGACAAAGAAATTTGACTGTTAATAATTAGAAAATGGTAATAATAAATTGTCCTACTTGGGAATACATGCGAAAAACTTGTGCCCAGTAAAATATGTCACGTAATTGAAAAAAAAATGGTCATTATATTAAATCATAAGAAGATCCAGAAAAAGAACCAGATAAAAAATGAAGATATTGAGCAAGTGGACAAAATGAAATACTTACTTAGGAGTCTGGATTACGGAAGATTTAAATTCGAAATCATAAATTCGATCAAGAATAGAGCAATTGAGGGTAGACTTTTTGAAGATGAGGACATTTCTGAGTCACCAAAGACTCAATCTGCAAATCTGATATTAGTTGATAAAATGTTGTATATCCACTCTATTCTTTTTTATGGTGCCGAAGCTTGGATTGTTAATGCTGACTTAATGAGAAAGCCGGAAGCTTTTGAGATGTGGCTTTTTGGGAGAATTTAGAAAATACCACGGACCGATCATATACGAACAAAATGATGTTGCACGAAATGGAAAGAGACAGAGAACTTTTGACCTCCATTAAAAGGAGACAGACAGCATATTTACGGCACATGCTCAGAAATGATATGTACGAGTTGTTCGAAGGAAAAAGGGGTCCTGGTAGACGACAAATATTCTGACTGAAAACATTTGAGACTGGACCGGGTTAAACACACAGACGCTTTTAAAAAAAGCAGAAAATAGAGACGAATTTGCAATGGTGTTTTAGCCAACCTTCATTAGTGGAGTCGGCGTTAGAAGAATAATAATAAATTAATGGTAATTAAATAAATCAGTTATTGAAAGATTTTATTTTCTGATTTATTTATATTTTAACGATACAAATTAATTTATATTGATACATATTTTGTAAATATACCTAATATTAAATAAAATTATAAAAAAAAAGACAAACATTAAACGTTAAAATTAATAGAATACTCATTATAAGTATAACTTCTATAATAGTTAATGCGAAACGTGAAATCGCGAATGTTCATGTGATATTATTTCTTCAAAATTGGGATCCAAATCACTTGTAGCAATCCTTAATACCGAGTGTAGATTTTCGTCAGTAATTTGTGATCGATATTTATTTTTCGTGGAAACCATCAACGAAAAAGTTCTTTCACAAATATATGTCGAACCAAATAAAACTAGGTATTTTTGAACATAGTTTAAAAAATGTTTAAAATGTTCTGTATTCAAAGCACCGTAGAAAGCACTCAATTCGTTTGATTGAACATTTTCTTTTAATAAATTATTTGCCTGTAAGTCAATTAATTCTAGCTGAATTTCAACAGGAGCTTCTTGCACATCAAAATTGAAAGGTTGACTAATTAATGACAAAGGTTTTTCAATAGCTTTGAAATCTTGAAATCTTCTTTGGAATTCAGTATGCAGCTCTTGTGTTACTGAACTATATTTAAGAAAATCAGAATTTTTCAATAATTCTCGTCGTGTTTGTAATGATGGGAAGTGGTTTAATATTTTTTTATTAAAGTTCTCAGCAAATAAGTTTAGTTTTATCATAAATGCTTTGACATTTGAGTGCATATTGAAAGCGAACTGGTTTTTCCCTTGTAAATTTACATTAAGTTCATTTAAATATTTTACAATATCTACAGAAAACGACAAATCGTTTAGCCATGCCTCATTTTGCAATTCAGGAAAATCATGTAGTTTTTCTTTTATCGACAAGAAGGATACTATTTCATCAAGCAAATATTGAAATCTGTCCAAAACTTTACCGATGCTAAGCCATCTCACCTCAGTGTAGTAAGGAATTTCGTAAAAGTCACTTTCAATTTCTTTCAAAAATTCAACAAACTGTCGATGATTTAAGGCACGTTCCCGGATAAAATTTACAACTTTTGTCACAACAGTAACGACGTGATTCAATTTTAAAACTTTTCTACATAACACTTCTTGATGAATAATGCAGTGTAAAAATAATATGTCTTGTTCTGGCTGCAACTGTTTTACTTTGTCGCTGATTCGTTTTAGTAAGCCCACATTTTTCCCTGTTAAACTAGGACAGCCATCCGTAGTGATGCTTACTATTTTGTTCCAAGGTAAATTTACTTTAACTAAACACTCTTCAACAGCGTTAAAGAAGTCTTCACCGGTAGTTGTATCTTTCATTGGATGCACACTAAGAAGTTCCTCGCGAATTTCACATTTTTTGTTAATGCCCCGAATAAATATTAATAATTGACTTGTGTCAGTAATATCGCAGGACTCATCCAACGCCAGAGAACAATATGTAAAATCAGCAATTATTGTTTTTAGCTGGTCGAGTAAATTTCCTGAAATATTTTCGATCCGTCGTACTATTGTTCTCCTTGACAGGCTTAAATTTTCAAAAATATGTTTTTTTTCAGGACAACATATCTCCGACACTTCTACCATGCACTGTTTAACAAATTCTGCTTCAGAAAAAGGTTTACATAACTTAGCAATTTTGTGTGCAATAACATAACTTGCTTGTGTGGTAGATTTCTCGATGTTACTTTGTTTGCTAAAAATATTTTGTTGTTTACTTAAGTTTTTTGCTAAGTTGTCTGCAGCATTTTTAAGTTCTTCTAAAGAAAACGATGCATATTTTGGATGTTTTGATGTAAAATGCCTCTTTAAATTATATTCCTTGAAAACAGCAATGGTTTAATGGCAAACTAAACAAATTGCTTTCTTACCAATGTTCGTAAAAAGGTATTTTTCTGTCCATGCTTCATTAAAATTTCTGCATTCCAAATCAACTTTTCTTTTTTTAGATTGTATCATTTTGCAAATGCTTACAAATAAATATTTTAATACAATAAAATAAAAACAATGTTTTCAAATTTTACTTACAAAATGTCCTCCACTTTTTCAATTTATTATATATTTGCAAAATAACACACACTGTATCAAAAGAAATATGAGGAGTAATAGGAAAGTAGTTGTAAAACTTCGGCAAAAATCGGTAACAATGAATTTTATGCTGAAGTAGGTATTCCAAACAACCATACTTAATTCAGATTTAATAAATAAAGAATCATATTATTGGGACCAAAGTGCTGAGGTATTTAGATCATAAACTGTCAGTGATATGGTTGAAATAGATACCCAAACACCGAGTGCTTGTCTTGAGACCTTGAGAGTTAAATACGATTATTAATACCGAATAAACAATTATGAATCTCCGGGGATTTCCCTATATTTTAAAAGAAATTTAAAGTAAATAGTTACAATTAAACAGTTTTTAAAAATATAGTTAGCTAAGGCTGTTAGTAATTATAATACTCTCTATTATTTATATATTTAATAATTTATGTGAACATTATGCAAACTATTACTGTTGATTTCAATAAAATCACATAAAAGGGATTCAAAAGATTAGGTACTTGCGGGGTTTTTCAACGGGCCGGACAAAGTAAGCGAAAGGGCCGGACCCGGCCCGCGGGCCGGCTTTTGCCCACCCCTGTGCTATAGCCTTATTCTTTAACTATATCGCTGTAATAACATTGTTTCTAGACAGGTAAATTATCATTGTATACTGGGCGTACCAATCAAACTGGTTTTTTTTTTCAATTTTCACAACACCCTGTGGAATATTCTAGCCTTTATACAATATTGAAATTAAAACCCAACTATAGCCCCAGGTTTTTTTAACGTTCTGTTTGTTATTCATTCGCTTATGTTGGATAATAAAAAAGTTAGGGACTTTAACAACTAAACATGTTCTTTATCAATACATGGTGTTTCTAAATAAGTGCGACAAACTTTAAGGGGTAATTCTGCATGAAAAAATAATGATCGTTTACTTGATAAAGCTATGTCCGCAAATGCTTGCAAATATAAAATTCTTTTGCCAAACGATCATTATTTTTTCATGCAGAAATTACCCCTTAAATTTTGTCGCACTTATATTTAGAAACACCTGTATCGATAAAGAACATGGCTAGTTGTTAAAGTCCTTAACTTTTTATTATCCAACGTAAGCGAATGAATAAAAAAACAGAATGTTAATAAAACCTGGAGCTATAGTTAGGCTTTGATTTAAATATTTTATAAAGGCTAGAATATTCCACAGGGTGTTGTGAAAATTGAGAAAAAAAACCCAGTTTGATTGGTACACCCGGTATACAATGAAAATTTACCTGTCTATCAACAATATTATCATAGCTATTTTGTTAAAGAATAAGGCTATAACATATTAAAAAAAATTACTTAAATCGGACAACAGGTTTGGGAGATACGAGACATCAAAAATTACCCATTTTTTTGGGGTGCCCGTTTTTCGTGCCGGTGAGTGTAGATTAAATTAGAAGTTCATTGTAAAAAAGGAAGTAGGTAAACAAAAACACGAGAAAAATGAATTTATATAAGTAAATAGGTAAGTAAATATTATAGATTAAAATAAGTACAGAAAATATATAATTATAGAGATATATAATCACTTATTGTACCTTCATTTAAGGCTAACTTTAAAAGTAAAGCAGATCTGCTATTATTCATGTTTAAAAACAAAAGGCACACAAAACACTAAGTACGATTAGGACCGCGAATCTACAACAGATAAATGTCTGGAAACCGTTACACAGGGTTGCCAAAAAACGGAAGTCACACCGAGCGGTGTGGTATACGGAAGACGCTACGCGTTGTGTACATAGCCTGTATAGTAGCACGGGAGCGACACTAGCGCTGGTGATATACCGTCGAACTAAAATCTGATCTTATGAGTATGTTAGATACGATATGACTTCCAGCGAAATTTTTAATATAAGCCTTCTGATACCATCTAGTAGCCAAATTCGTAAAAATATAGGCAAAACGTTGTGACTTCCGAAATCGGAAGTCATAACGGTATATATGAAGTAACAACGTATTACGAGAATCTACTTTGGAAGTCACATGGATACATGTATCAATATATATATATATATATATATATATATATATATATATATATATATATATATATATATATATATGTATCGGTTTTAGAACGTCTTTCGACGTTGTCCGATGCCTAACTTCCACATCCTTCTATCATCCCATAGGCCCTCTCTAAGATCCCTTTCACTCATTGCCTTGGTTACCCCTTCTTTCCATGTCTTCTTGGGTCTTCCTCGTTTTTTGCGGTTTGGTGGTACCCACTGCATGATCTTTTTGGGCAATCTTGTGTCTTCCATTCTTTGAACATGACCATACCAAATCAACTGTTTCCTCTCAATGTCTGTTGTTAAGTAGCCATCTATTCCAATTCGTCGTCTTACTTCCTCATTTCGAACTCTTTCCCTACGGGATATACCTAACGATCTTCTAAACACATCCATTTCTACAGCTTCTAATTTTTTTCTGTTGTTCTCAGTTATTCTCCAAGTTTCTGCTTCGTAAAGTAGGCTGCTTTTAATAAGTGTTTCATAGATGTTGTATTTTCACTGTATTCCTATTTCGGAGCTCCAAAGTATTCCATTTAGTTTTTAAATGTTTTACTACCATTCTTAAAAATAGGAGAAATATAACTTTTTTTTCCACTCTTCTGGGAAAGTGCCAGTACTTAATGATAAACGAAAAATCGTTAGTAATGCAGGAGACAGTGCAAAACGACATTTATGTACAAAATAAGATGAAATTTCATCAGGGCCACTACTAAGTTTTAGATTTAATTTTTCTAACTTATTAAAAATATCTATTAGACTAATATCACAGCTGCTTAAACTAATTGTTTTATTATAATCAAAGCTTGGAATATCACAGTTATTGTTATCTACATATGACTTAGAGAAATGCTGTTTAAAAAAATTTGAAATTTCTGATGGATTGTTTGACTCATTGTTGTCATAGGTCATGTGGTTTGGTAAGTAATAATGTTTATTTTTACTGTGTATATAACTCCAGAATTCTTTGGAATTACAGTAAAACCTCCGTTAACCGAAACCTTTTTAACCGAAACATCGTTTAACCGAAATGCCTGACAGTTTCAATAATTTCGCCAATAAAAAGTAAATTAAACAAAAAGCAATAAAAAGGAAAATGAACATGTTTAGAGTGTTTTTTTAAATAAATCTCCTGTTTTATTTTGTGTTTTCCTTTGACAACGATGTTCTGCAGCTATAGCTCTCCAATACTATGTAATTTGATAAAAGCAGAATACAAAAAAACAATGTTCTTTTTAACCGAAATTCTTGTTATCCGAAACGGCCTTTCCCCCAATTATTTCGGTTAACGGAGGTTTTACTGTAGTCATGTTTTGTTCCAAAGTTTTTATGGTTTGACTTTTACATTGCTCAGCTAAGACTTTACATTCTCTACGAATGTCTGAGAATAATTTATAGTCAGAAAAATTTATAGTCAGATAGCTACACTATCATTTGCTTAAAAAATTTAAGTTAAAAGTGAAGTTTAAAAAACGCTGGAATCATTTGTGCGGCTCATCATGTTATTGATGGACCATCTTGAAAGGGATCTTTATATAAATATCAAAATATCAGATATATACCGAATATATAACCGATAGATAATTAAGTATTAAATATAAAAACAAAAATAATTCTAAACCCAGAAAACAAATTTAATGGTTATGATAATGAACTAGATAAATCTGACGATGCAGATGACATCTCCCAGATACAGTCGAACTTAGGATATTTGGGTCCAATGTCTCGATTGAGGTATTTAAATTGGAAGACAAGCTTAGCTGTTTTTTGACACCTCAGCCTATTTCAAAGTTTTCACTGAACTAATCCAAAAGATGTAAAATATCTCTATACAGCTGCTTGACTGCATTAGAACAATTGCTCACATAACTTGACAAGTTTTTGTTTTCCTGAAGGCCAGTCATTCTCATCTATAATTAACCCTGTCAGTCACCATGTTTGTTTAAACAAACATCAACTTTTTTTAAGCGCCAACGATAGCTAATTCCCATTTTTTACATTTAATCACTGTGATCGTCTCAAAGAACATCATCTCTAAACGTTGTACTACGCATAGTGTCACGCTTGTTCCAAATAGCTCACTTTTGTTGATGAGTACTGTATGGCAACAAATGTTTTAATATTTCGTTTGTGTTTAAACTTATTAGGTAAGTTAAAATCTGACTTTAAAACTATTTTATAGGTACTTTAATGTTAGTTTTTACATGTATGTAAAAAAACATAAAAAATATTAGATACTTCATATAGATAGTTTCATACAAAAAATCATGTGTTCTTTTAAACAAACATGGTGACTCAAAGGTTATTTAATTTTCAGATTTCCTATTTCGAAAATATGTCTAGAAAGCCGCTAACTGAAGCTGAACTCCTTATATTGTCAATAATTTGTCAGATATCGAAGTTACGAACGATGATGAGGAAAGTGATGAATTACAGAACTAAAGAAGTCACAGGATACATCAGATGTTGATAATTCTGATTTAGAAGATAGCAATATTGATCAAGAATACCATGTTTAGACGATATAAATAAATTTTAGATAAAGATGAAAGATCTGAAGAACAAAAATCTCACACTGAAAAACAAAATAAAGTACCTATTCAAAGACGAAAAACGAGACTAATTGGTTGGAGGTGCTGAAGAAGAGAAAAATGGAACCTGTCTGGAAAAGACACACATTAGTTGTAGAAAATGCAAAATTCATTTATATATTGTCAGTGAACAGTGAACGCAATTGTTTCGTTAATTTTCATTCAAAATAAATGTTTTTTATGATTTTATTGGAATTTTTTTTTATGTGCGGTACCTACTCTTGAGTCACCATGGTTGTGTTAACAAACATTCATTTTTTTCAAAAAAATTTGTTTTTTTTTGGGCAAAATTTTTTGTTTATAAATCTTTAAAAAATCATATTGGGACCGTGCAAGTTCGGCAAAGCGACCTCTATTTCTACGCTCTGTACTTTTATTCGCACTTTTAATTATATTGGCAATTATATTAGTCCTGGTTGCTGGATAATTGTCAAGGCCATAGTCCAAAAATATAATCAGAAGAAAAAATAAGTTGCAGGTTATGTTATGCAAACGTAAACAATTGTATGTAGTAAATAAAATTAGTTATTAAAATGCAGTACTGCAAGCAAAATACAATTAATTAAATTTACCTTTATATAATAATTGCATATCATATCAATATTGTGGAGCAATATATAATTTTTCTGCTTCAATGACAGAAGGTATGAAATATACGTCAATTTGACAATTTCAATTGACAATATGAATTATTTAAGACAGTTGCAATATTTCTACGCGACTCGCGCACGGTCGTTTCTCGTTTCCCTTCCAAGTACTTGCACACCGCGAATACCTCAACCTCCAAGTTTTAAATTTGTATCTTTGCAAACAAAATTTCATGACTGAGAGGGTTAAAGATTTTTACCAAACTGTGGAACCATTTTCAAACTGTTTGTAATACATAGTAGCATTTACTGATTCAATATACAGTCCCTGGCCATATTATTATGACCGCCTATGGATTTTTACAAAAGTCAACTATTCCACTAGGTAAGCTTTGTTTAAAATATTGTTTTTAAATTTAGTTTTGTTATGCAATGTTAATGTTATGCATTAACTATAATATATTTAATTTTAAACAACAATAAAATATTTGAAAATATTACATATTTATATTTTTTTTAATATTTTGTTGAACTTGTTGAACCTTAATCAGATGGAAAATATTTGGGAGCTTTTAAAACGAGAAATTTCCGATGAAAAGGTCACTAGCGAAATTGTTTTGATTAAAGAACTAATATATCATTGAAACCACAATGACAAATTAAAGCAAAAAAAATTTAACGGCATTCAAAGTATGCCAAGACGGGTACTAGCGGTAATCAATTTTAGGGGGGGCTCAGCAAAATATTTAAAAAATGCAAATATGTGATATTTTCAAATGGTTTGTTGCTGATTATTATTAAATGTATTATATTTGATAATAAACACCAATAAAACATTTAAAAATATCACATATTTTTATTTTTTCAATATTTTGTTGAGCACCCTTTAACTTTGATTAGCGCTTGTATCCGGCTTGACATACTCTGAATGCAGCTAAATTTTTCTTTGCTTTAATTTGTTATTGTGATTTCAATGATATGTTAGTTCTTTAATCAAAACAATTTCGTTGGTGACCTTTTCATCGGAAAATACTCGTTTTAAAATCTCCCAAATATTTTCCATCTGATTGTCAGAAGTTCAACAAAATATTAAAAAGTATATAAATATGTAATATTTTCAAATGTTTTATTGGTGTTTATTATTAAATATAATATAGTTATTGTATAATATTAACATTACATCACAAAATTTAATTTAAAAATCATATTTTAAATAAAACGTACCTAGTGGAATAGTTGATTTTTGTAAAAATTCATAGGTGGTCATAATAATATGGCCAGGGACGTATGTATGTAATTGCAATATTTAAGATTTTTTGTTAAAAATAAACAAGCATATAAAAATTCGTAGCATTTTCCCAATTTGCTTTTTATTTTTAGCTTACAACGAAATAAAAGGTAACCCAAACATAAATATTTCATTTTAAAGGAAAAATAACATTGTAATAAGTAATTAACAAACAACAATGTTGGAAGAAAGTCCAGATAGAAAATATTGATTATCAAATTTAGTCAGCACATTCCCTACAGCATGCTGTTATACATATATACAATACACAGCCAAGACTTATAGAATTTACAAAAATATCTTGTTTTCTGCTCATATCTCTTGAGTCATCAAAACACATTTAAAACCAAAGACAGGATGGAGTGAGTAGAAGAGGCAGGAATGAGTAGGACCAGGTGATAGAGATGACTAGGTGACCAGGTGAAGGCAAAGGATAGGAAGAAATAGAAGCTGATTCTAGAACGGGCCACCCATTCGTTGTAGAGCCAATGATGATGATTATAGAGTTGCACTGGAAGAAAATGCTAAAGTGTTACTTTTGCATTTCTGTCATTTGACCATCTAGCAGTAAAAAACATTTACAAGGAATACGACAATTAAAAATACTTGTAGGGAACTATAATGATATATAATTTAAAGATGCCATTGAAGAGTAAACTCTCGCTATTTTAGACTTTCTTTCGCTAATAAACACGTTCTTAATGATTTAATCACTAGTTTTCTTGTTAAATTCGTTTTTGCTATCTATTAAATAGTTATCTCTAAATAGACAATTTTTAGTGTCTCACTCTACTCTAAGGACAACCTTATCTATCTATTCATTGTTTTAAACCAAGCAAATGCATCTTTTGAACCAGCACTATAAGTTCGCTATTAATTATCGAAGAAAAGTACGCTCGTGGATGTTGTCTTGGTCCTAAAAAATTAGCCAATGCCCAATTAGAGAAAAGAAACTAATTGTATTTTCTCAACGTTGGGGAGGGATCAAGTTAAAACCATACCTAGTGTCTAGTGTGTATTGCAGTCAGGATCTAAAAATCAAAACTACATTAACATGTTATTATCTTCTTTATGTTGCTGTTTGTAGTCCTTAGATTCTACATACATTGTAGTTGCATTGTTTATTATAAATATATAAATAAGAAATTCTGTATTTACACATATTTATAATTTATTGTAATGATATATTTATTTTTTAGACACGAATGCAGTCCCTTGCAACTTCAGGAACTGAAGGTATCAGTGAGACGCTATTAAGGATGATTCGGCATGAAGGTATTTTGAGGCCCATTCGAGGTATGTCAGCGATGGTAGTTGGAGCTGGACCTTCACACGCTTTGTATTTCAGTAGTTATGAATTTACGAAGAATATCTTTGCACAGTATTTCAACGCTTCAAGATATGACATGTTAATTTGTGGTAAGTAATTTCAGATTTCTTGTTTTTACAATTTTGAGTTTATTGATATCTTTCAAAATATGTGTTTGCAATAATTTTTTATTTGGCAACCCTTGATGCTACTACTATATGTCAGTTTATAAAGTTCTCCACCATTTTCGGACTTACAGTCTCCACTAGGTATAGTTTCTAGTTGTTCCATGAGTCGTCTTTTATGTTTTTTTCTCTCAGATCTTTGTCTATTCCTTCGCTCCAACTTTTTCTCAGTCTATGTCGCTAGCTGGCTATCTTTGATAATGTAACTTTAAAGAGTTAGGGGAGTGCAATTAGAACGAAAACATGCATTGTTTTGGAAAAATTCAAACAAGCTTATATTTTTCTAAAACTTTTTTTGTTAGTTTATATACATGTTAAAGTAAAAAGTTCTACTCGCAGATTTGGCCGCTAATTGTTTATTAATTGTTTAAACAATAACAATTGTTTTGTGTAAATAATTTTAAAAATATCGTTAAATTCATCATTTTACTTTCATCAAATATGTTTCTATTTTGTTTTTGATTATGCTGAATCCGAATATGGCATTGCAATTTGAAACTTCTTATACAGAAGCTCTTATACACTATTATACAGTGTGTCTGCGTAGCTAGGAACCACATGGAAAACTTTTTTATTATCAATTTTACGAAAAAAAGTTATTCTTAATGAATGCTCTGCATAGTCAAAAATCTAAAACTCAACCGTCAGATATCAAATTTTATCAATTTTATACGAGTTATGTCAAAAATATGAATTTCGTTAAAGAGTAAAGTACCTTTATATTTCAGAATATCAAAAATGCTATTATGAAAAGTTGTTTGAAATTAGAAACTATGTCTAAATATACAATTACATCATTCTAATCAAAAAAATGTTTTTCAATTTTTTTTCAAATTACGGATACTCATCATAATTTTATTACAATTATGATAACTATTTTATTATCACTTTTACGAAAAAAAGTTATTCTTCATAAAATGCTCTCCTTAGTCTAAAATCTAAGATACAACCATCAGATATCAAACTTTTTTAATTTTATACGAGGTATGTAAAAAATATGAATTTTTCTTGAGTTAAGTGCCTTTATTATTCACAATATTTTAATTAGAAGGATGTAATTGAACACTAAAACCAATTTTTTAATTCTAAACAACTTTTCTTAATAACAATTTTCGATATTGTGAAATGTAAAGGTACTTTACTCTTGAGTGAAATTCATATTTTTTGACATACCTCGTATAACATTAATTAAATTTGATATTTGATGATTGCATCTTAGATTATATACGATGCAGAGTATTTTATAAAGAATAACTTTTTTTCGTAAAACTGATAATAAAAAAGTTTTCAATAGGTTCCAAGTTACGCAGACATACTATATAAGAGCTAAAAAAAGTTTTTTTGCTAAACATTTATTATTGTTAAAGCTTATTATTAAATGTATTTTAGGTAAGTTTTACAGAAAAAAGTTTTGATCACTTTGTATAAACATTTTTTTAGCTGGTATTTTTCGGTTTTTGTATTACATTTTTGTTGTCTTTCTTAATTTTCTTAAAAAGAAATAGTTTTGTTTATATTTCTCCGCGACTCGCGCACGGTCGTTTCTCGTTTCCTTCCAAGTACTTGCACACCGCGAATAGTAAATATCGGTATAGCAGTCTATGTATTAATACAAACTATATTTATTTCGGAGTTCAATATTTCATTGTTTATTTGACAACTTCGTCGGGAGCTAGCTAAAATTTATAATACAAATACAAAAATTAGATAGAACAAAGAAACAAGCAACATTTTTTACTTTCGAAATCAAGAATTTTTAATTTAGGTATATTAGCATTGCTGGTTCACAAACGACTGTAGAAGACCATACATATAGAAAATAGTTCAAAATCAATGACAAAATAATGCGATACCAAGTACTTCTTTTTCTGTGAAGTTAAATTGTTAAAAATTAAAATTAAAAATACAGTATAATTATTAAAAATACAGCCAAAAACGTTTAAATTAACAGTTCTTTAAAATATTGAAATAATTTAATTAAATTTTGCAATTAACGTACTCGTATCTGATTTATAATTAATAGATCTTTTGTTTTTATTAATGACACATTTTAAGAAGTAACCTACTTTTATAGTTGCTTTCTTTATCAAGAATTTTTACTACTAAAAAAATGTATGACCTGTTCTTTTTGTGTGTTCAACCACAGCACATAAGTTTCGGAAGGAGGTTCGAAGAGTTATCGAGGGAATGGGAAATTTTTCATGATTTTCTAATTACACCCTGTATATGAGTGGTTATAATTAATGACTACATATCCTTTTCATCAAATATGTCACGTGGTCTGATGACCTGTCGCACCTGGATGGTAAAGATCAAAGGGCAAAGGGTTTGACTTATATCGCTGGTAAATATGATTAATGAGAGAGATAGAGAGAGAAAGAGAGAGAGAGAGAAAGAGAGAGAGAGAGAGAGTGTGTGTGAGAGAGAGAGAGAATTTATTGTTTCTAAAAATAAGTAAAAAAAAGCCATCAATTAGCGCAACTGTCCTCAAAAAATTCCTCGATACTATAGTAACACTTAGATAATAAAAACTTCTTGATTGCTCTTCTGAATACAAAAATATTGCTTGAGGATCTTATATTGAGTGGTAGGTGATTAAACACTTTCTTTCCAGTGTAAATAAATGATTTTTTAATTAGTGTAGAAGAGGGAATTGGAAGTGGCATAACGTAAGTTAGACGAGTGTTATAAAGGGAATCTGTCCGAATATCCTCTTTATGTTTTTTAAAAATTAAGCACGCTAATTCAACGATATATATGCAAGGAAGTGTCAAGATACCATGTTTCCGGAACCGAGGCCTGCATGATGTACCAAACTTGACCTTGCATAAATATCTATGTGCTCTCTTTTGTAGCATAAAGATTCTATTGAAATGATTAAGAGAACAGCTACCCCAAAAGGCAATACCGTATCTCAAATAGATTTAATCAGGGCCACATAAACACTTTTTGCAATCTTGAAATCCAAATGCTGTGCCACTGATTTGACGGCAAAGCAACCCGATGATATCTTTTTGCTTAAATATACAGTGTGTTGCTCAAACTTAAGTTTATTGTCAATATAGAGACCTAAAAATTTGTTAACAGTGTCAGAACAAATGCCTTCATTACCCAGAGTAATGGTGTTGAGATCATTCTTAAAAGAAATTAATTTGGTTTTTGAAAAATTAAATGTCAAATGATTAGCTTTGCACCACTCTAAGATTTTTAGCATATCACTACTAATAATCTTGTTCAGTACCTTAGAGTCCTTGTTTTGCCATAAAATTGTGGTATCATCTGCAAATATAGTAAACTGGCCATTAATATCGAGGTTAATTATGTCATTAAAATAGATCAAGAAAAAGATATGACCCAAGACAGAGCCTTGAGGTACGCCACAATTAATAAATATATTACTAGAATAGCGCTCATTGATTGATACAGACTGGCATCTGTCTTCTAAGTATGAACTGAACCACTTTAGAGTAGTGCCTCTAAAACCATATCTTTCCAGTTTATTAAGAAGTATTTTGTGATTGACACAGTCAAAGGCTTTAGATAGATCAAAGAAAACTGCAGCAGCAACATAATCGTTATTTAAGTCTAAGTATAGTTTTTCCATGAATTCGAAGATGGCATCAATGTACTTTTTAATGACTGGAAACCGAATTGGCAGGAAGAAAGCAAATCGTGTTTTTGTAAGAAAGTCATCATTCGGATTTTGACCAATTTTTCTACAACCTTTGAAAGCGATGGTAACAAAGAGATAGGATGATAATTAGCAGGTAAATCGTGGTCACCACCTTTATATAAAGGAATAACCTTAGCACATTTTAAACAATCGCTAAAGTGACCTGTTGAAAAAGATTTGTTAATTGCCTCCGCTAAAATTTTCAGAACATTATCAGGAAGATGGGATAAAACTTTAGATGGGATATCATCCCAGCCTGCAGCCATAGGAGTTTTAATGCTTTGTATAATATTTTTTATTTCAGTGATATAATATATAATGTGATTCCTAATACATTTCCATTGAAAATAATAACTCTTTGATAAGTGATGGCGATACAATTCTTTTTTATATGCATGTCCGCGAAGATTATAACTCCCAAAATATTTATAACGAAAAGATTTAGTTCATAATAGATGCCGACGAAAACAATTATTTCCCTTCCTGTTTCTGTTTCTGCCGACGAAAACAATTATTTCTGAGAACTTTTTAGTATTATAATTTTTGTGGGCCCACAAACAGAAATGATGTTTTTTGCTGATAGTCCTCAAAAAATAAATTTTTTCGCTAACACTTTATTAGGGATTATAATTTTCACAATCATATAATCGAAAATAATATTTTTCACAGCGTTCATTGAAAGTTCTACTCTTCGACGCATTTTTCGTAGGCGGTGGCGATATATTGACCAGATTGGAATTATTATATTGTTTCCAAATATTTTACCTGAGAAATTTTTAATCGAAGTGACACCAAAATATTCATTTGAGTTCAGTGTCATCACAGATTAAGAGAAATCAAAAGTCAATGATCTATCTTCAAGCATAACTACTTATAAGAAAAATATTTTTCAATCCCACTTACTATGCCCAATACTAAGTGCTACACATGTTCCTTTTTAGATAAAAGTTTCTTATCAATTTATTCTAGATTAAGACAACTGTTTTGACCAATAGAAATCCTTGGACAAATATCAATTAATTTAAACAAAAATTTAAGTGAAAGTACTAAATTTCCAAAATATTTAGTTGAGATTTGATAAGGATATCAAACTAACTTCTAGTTGGTTCAAATCGATTCTTCCGAAAAAGTACAATGTATTGCTTATCGCCAATTATTGAGATTAATCTGATACGTCATTCATGATTTGAAATTTCTTAAATTTCATGTATGAAATTTCGTAAATCTGCCAACATTGAAAGCATCAAATTTGAGAATCTCCGTATTGCAGAATAGGCAACCCACTCTGTATGTACCTAATATGTGTGTGTGCATGTGTCGATGTATTTTACTTTCTTCATTGATTGAGAACAACCTTTGAATGATTGCTATATAAAAAGTTGGTTAAATCAGCAGCAATTAATGCACCAAGACCTAATATCACCAATGAATTAAACTGAATATTTCTCGAATAATTAACAAAATTATCTTTCTAAATTTTTTATTTGGTATATTTATAACGTCAAAATAAACGTATTATCAACTTGTGGTTAATTCCCATTAAACAAACAAATATTATTGAAATATCACAAGAAAATAGCTGCAAAACAATATCACTAGATCCTGTTGACGTTAATGTCCATTGTAGAGGTTTCATACTCTATGTGTCCAAGGCAGTTTGTTTTCCTTGTGTTTATATTTTCCTTCAAACTCCACCAAAAAGTTCTGTGATGTCTCTTGCAGGGCCGTAAGTACGATGTTGGGGCTGGGGCAAACGCGATCTTCTGAGGGGTTTACCTCCAGCGGAAAGGGGGGGGGTCCGGAAAAATGTTTGATATTTAACGCATTCCACGACTGAAGTTTCTGAAGAGAAACCCATAAAACCTGAAACTGATGTTACAAATTTGTTAGAAAATGTTCTTACATCTGTTGTCAAATCTGAATCAAAAATGTTATATGAAATGGGCGATTAAATACTCCCCTGAGTCATCCCTTCCCAAAAAGATTTGCTGTGGTAGAAATTCAAAAGAAAGTTAGTCGGTATATTCGGTTTCTAAGCGTCTTTTAAGGGGTAAACCACTCGCCTACAAGGTTCGCATTTTCTTTGATTGAGGCTTGCTTGACAAACAAATCGACAATGTTCTTTCCGTATTATAGTGTGATGACCTTTACAAGTTTATTATCGTTTCCTGTAAACAATTAATATATTAAATATAAATGCCTTCAGATTATTTATTTATTGTTAATTAATAAAAAGTGTAGCGTAAGCGTTCAATCTAATCTAAAATTAATTTAATTATTATTAAATCTTGTGAATCATGAATTATATTAATTGTTAACTAATAAAATTTTGGTGTTGAATCGAATATAAAAATATTTTAATTATCATTAAATCTTGTGAATCATGCATTAATAAAAATAAAACATTGTTCTAGAATCGATAAATTTCTAAGTCAATAATCCTTTTATATAGGTAGAATGTTATCTCAAGTTTTATTATCGTTTATAACTTTTTAAATATTTCATAGGATTTATTAGCACAAAATTTAACCATAAAAATAAGAGTGGTGTATTACAAAGATATTTATTTTTCTTAATTCAATACCATTGTTATATTATATACGTGACTCCCTAGATAAAATTCTTTATATTAAATACAATATGTAGGATGAAACCCCTTCTTATGCTGACTGCTAAACAAACTCAAAGTAACTGGAAAGAAATACAAAATTAATTATAGACAGAAAAAAAAACGAAATATATGTTTACATGGAATGAATCATCAAATTATGTAGTCTCGATAAGTACAGTACTGAAAATACCTTATCTTGTACCGGATTTCATGAATGGGTACATTTTCCCCCAAATTTATTTAATTTGTTAAATTTTTCTTTTCAATGTATAAATGTACCGGGTGTCCCAATAAGAATGGCTACCGCTAGAGGGCGTAATTGAATATCAAAAATAAAAAAATCTAAATTTTACAAAATTTTCCTAATGAAGGGGCACTGGAAATCCGATTATTGTATTCTTCATCAAATTCTGCGCATATTTGATTTAACAAGTTTAACTCTACCTTTGCAAATAAGAGGTGGGGGTGAGTGGGAAACTTGTTATGAAAAAATGGCTGTAAGTCCGGTTCTGCTAAATCAAATTTTGAAAACTGGGTCTTGTTGAAGACAGATCTTTTTCTTCAATGTAAGCGTGATAATTTTGAACCATCCTAATAAGTAATAAGCCAGCTGGGAGGCGTTATTTAATTTTTTTCAGAAATCTAGTTTTCTTTGGAAAATATTAAATACAAGTATGCATTTTTAATCATACTTTATAAAATTAGATTAAATTAGCAATAGAATAGCGAAAACCGCATGTCGATACCTTTTTTCTATCTTAAGATATCTCGAGAAACGTGTAAATTTTATACATAACTGTTACTATCACCGGTAAACTAAGTTAATGAAAAGTAGTGTGCTGTGGAAAAAAACAAAATAACATTTTCCAGATGTCAACGTATAAAAATATAATTAATTAAAACAACAATATAAAGAGAAACAATACTATTAAAATTAAATATAACACAGAACAAAAAGAACTACTTATTGACGACCTAAATATTCAAATTGTTGCCCATCATACACTACTCTAGAATACATTATCCAGAGAATACTAAACGCCATTCAAAGCATATCGAGAGCAGAAATTGAGACTGCTGTTCAATCTACTCTTAAAAGAGTAAATGTTTGCAACGAAAATGATGGGCAAAAATTTGAACGTTTATGTCATCACTAAATAGTTGTTTTTATTTCTTTGTAATTGGGCTTTTCAACGCATCTTATTTGTTTCGAGCCTCTGTCATATGCCGTATAATCCGTGTATAATATTAATATACGTTCTAACAATAAAACACTGAAAACGTTTGTTTTCTATACTTCCACAAAATTTATTATAACTAAGTGACTACAGCTGTTTCGGCGGAGTGCCTTTCTCAAGTGATATAGTTTACAATGTGTTTGCCTTTTTAAGTCTTCAACTGAAGAGGTTGAGGAGTGGGGAGCTGTTTGTCTCGAGTTGGTCATTCAGAATTATATCTGTATTTTTCAGTTTATTAATTTCCATAGATTCTAAAAAAGATAGCTTAAGGCCTTTATTTTGAATATGTAGAATTTGAAACTCTTCATTGAAAGAATGATTATGATCTAGAAGGTGAAGTGCGTATGTAGAAGTGTCTGTTTTTCTATTGTTGAATGCCCTTTTGTGTTCTGCTATCCGTTTGTCAAAAGTTCTGCCAGTTTGACCGATGTACGTTTTCGGACAGTCACCACAAGTTAGTTTGTACACACCACTCTGTAGTTGCTTTCTCTTTCGACTTTTATTGTTCTTAATATATTTGCTTAAGTTGTTGTTAGTTCTGAAAGCTGGTGTTATTCCTTTCTTTTTTATGTATCTGGCTATTTTTGTTGTTATCTTGCCAGTATACGTGAGAGAGCAGAAGGTACTGGGTTCTTTCTGTGGTGGTGGATACACTAATTTCAGGGCTTTCTTATGGAGTTTTTGGTTTAAAATTTTGTTAACTGTTTGTTCGTTATAGCCGTTGTTTACTGCTATTTGTTTAATGATGTTTAGTTCTATCTCGAAGTTATTTTTTGTCATGGGAATTTCTGTCAGTCTATGTATCATGCTATGGTAGGCTGCTAATTTGTGTTGTGTAGGATGGGATGATGAATTGTGTATAGTTGTGTCAGTATGGGTAGGTTTATGATATACGGAGAACTCATGTTTGTTGTGTAGTCTGGAAATCGTTACATCTAGAAAGTTTATGGAGTTATTCTGTTCTGTTTCTATTGTAAACTCAATATTATTATGAAGTGAATTAATATATGATAGAAATTGGTCAAGTTGTCTGTTAGTTCCTGTAAAGCATACTAGTATATCATCCACGTATCTCCACCAATATAAGAACTGTTTAAATACGGGATGTTTAGAAATTGTTGTTTCAAGTTGGTTCATAAATATATCTGATAGCAATGGGCTTAGAGGATTACCCATAATAAGTCATGCACTGTTGTTTGTGTATATTTGATTATTGAATTCAGAATAGTCTTGATTTATGCAAATTTCAAGAAGGTGTAAAATTTCAGATGCAATGATCGGATTTGTACTATTATGGTCTAAAAGATTCTTAACTAAAACAAAAGTTTCTTTAGGAGGAACACTAGGAAAAAGATTTTTTACGTCAAATGAAATTAGTCTGGAGTTGTTGGGCAATTGAAAATGTTGTATTTTATTAACTAGTTCTAGTGTATTTTTTACGGTGAATTTAGGTGAAAATTTAGTGTATTCTGTAATAATATCTGACAGTTTTTTTGAAAGTTTGTATGATGGAGCTGTATAAAAAGAAACTACAGGTCTTATTGGGTGGTCAGGTTTATGTAGTTTAATAAAAGAGTATAATTTAGGAGGTTGTGGGTTCATAATATTAAGGTATTTCTGTTCTGTTGGATTTAGTATTGGCCAGATACATAAAAAAAGAAAGGAATAAAACCAGCTTTCAGAACTAACAACAACTTAAGCAAATATATTAAGAACAATAAAAGTCGAAAGAGAAAGCAACTACAGAGTGGTGTGTACAAACTAACTTGTGGTGACTGTCCGAAAACGTACATCGGTCAAACTGGCAGAACTTTTGACAAACGGATAGCAGAACACAAAAGGGCATTCAACAATAGAAAAACAGACACTTCTACATACGCACTTCACCTTCTAGATCATAATCATTCTTTCAATGAAGAGTTTCAAATTCTACATATTCAAAATAAAGGCCTTAAGCTATCTTTTTTAGAATCTATGGAAATTAATAAACTGAAAAATACAGATATAATTCTGAATGACCAACTCGAGACAAACAGCTCCCCACTCCTCAACCTCTTCAGTTGAAGACTTAAAAAGGCAAACACATTGTAAACTATATCACTTGAGAAAGGCACTCCGCCGAAACAGCTGTAGTCACTTAGTTATAATAAATTTTGTGGAAGTATAGAAAACAAACGTTTTCAGTGTTTTATTGTTAGATAAAATGAACTTCCATCAAGTAACGGTCGAATCCATCAATTATTAATATACGAGATATGAACGAGGCTCGAAACAAATGAGAAGCGTTGAAAAGACCTAATATACGTTGACAGCTGGAAAATGTTTCTTTGTTGTTTCCATAGCACACTACTTTTAATGAATTTCGTTTACCGGTGACAGTAACAGTTATGTTTTTAAATTTACACGTTTTGTAAGATATCTCGAGATAGAAAAAAGGTATTAACATGCGGTTTTCGCTATTCTGTTGCTAATTTTGTCTAATTTTGTAATATGGTATTAAAAATGCATGTTTGTATTTAATATTTTCCAAGGAACACTAGATTTCTGAAAAAATTAAATAACGCCTTCTAGCTGGCATATTACTCAGTAAGTTGGTTCGAAATCATAACTTTTACATTGACGAAAAAGATCTGTCTTCAACAAGACCAAGTTTGCAAAATTTGATTAAGCAGAACCGGACTCACAGCCAGTTTTTCATAACAAGGTTCCCACTCACCCCCACCTCTTATTTCCAAAGGTAGACCTAAACTTGTCAAATCAAATATGCGTAGAATTTTATGAAGAATACGACGATCGGATTTCCAGTGCCTTTTCATTAGGAAAATTTTGTAAAATTTAGATTTTTTAATTTTTGATATTCAATTACGCCCTCTAGCGGTGGTCCCACAATTATGAAAATAATTTCCAGGCTTTTCCTGAGGCAACTTTTGTTATAAAATTTTTTATTTCAAAGCTCTACTATAAACGGTTCCTGAGATATGGCCGAGAGCCATTCTTATTGGGACACCCGGTACATTTCAAGGGGAATCACCCTATATTAGACACACTTACAATATGTTGAATGCTCCTGTATTTTGTATTTATAGCTTTTAAGACTATTTTTTTTAAATCATCACACACAACACGCAGCAACCCACACACACACACACCACAAAGTAAATCTCAGCTGCAGGGCAGGGCCATGATAGTTCCGGAGTAAGATGTTCTCATGTTCGAAGATCAAAGAGGTCATGTCTTGTGGAGACGGTAGTACCGTCACGGTACCTCCCTGACCCCCAAGCTACGTTCACCCCTCCCCAATAGCACATTTAACATTGGGGAGTTTTTACTCGGGAGACAAATGGGGCACCCGAGATGGCGTTATGCGCCTTTCTCCCTGGTATACCTTTCTTTTTTGAACCCTCTAGAGTTCCTTCTTCTCCAGGAATCGCGGTTGCTCCATCTGGGGTACTTGTGGAAAAAATGCCGCCCTCTTTTGGATAACCTAAAATTCAGAAAATAGTGTGAAGTAGTAGTGCTGCCCTCGTATGCCTTTGTATGTATTTTTTCATTTTTTTTTCTTCTAATAGTGTAAGATCCGAATCTAGGTTGACTTTTACCCATCTGTTTACCAGATGCAAGATTTTTTTTTTAAATTAAATTTCATACATAGACAAATATGACTTGCATGGGTTGCCTGTCAAAATCTAGTTATCCTTAAGGGGGGCGTAGGGTTTGAAATCAACATTTCAAGCATGCTTTTGTGATTTTTTTTGAAAGTATGGTAGAATTTTATTTTTAAATTAATTAAGCATATTCAGGACAATTTATAGAATATTCAGAAAAAATTCAAAGAAAAATATTGAAATTTTCGATTTTTTAACCCAGATATTTTAAATAAAAGTACATACATAACTTCAAAGATACTCTTTGAAAATTTCAGATTGATTGGAGCAAAATTGCCGGAGATACCACATGTTCCATATATTCAACTCGCTTTGCAGCAGGTTCGCGCAAGCGCGCTTGAGCGTAGTGGGCAACAGTCAACAGCTGTTCCCATTCTCTTTCCGCGATTAAAAAACATATTCCGGTGTGCAACACTTTACGATTTGACAGACAAAAAAGAAATTGAAAATAAAAGTTGACAATACTTTAAACGCGTTTTTATCAAAACCGCTTTTTTCAAAGGCGGTAGACGTTGTAACTCAAAAACTACTTGACCAACCCTTCTGGAATTTTGTATATATATATTTTTTAAACATTTAGTGAGGTAAGGCTGTGGAGATATTTTTGTTTTATGCTTATTTTTTGATTAACAATAATAAATATGTTGATTTTCACCCTTTTTGCAAAAAAAATCGTTGTTTTGATTTCTGAGTGATACCAAAAAATCAAAAATCGTTAAAACTAAAAAACTCGACAGCGTTGCCTCAATAAATTCATAACCTAATAAAATCTTTTTGAATTTTTTTATTTAACATGATCCAATGATGAGTTGTTCTGATGTCCACCGCAAAATCCATTGTTTTTTGAGGTGTCTTCAAAAATTTGCCACCGTTGGCTTATTGTTCAATATTTTTCCTTGATTTTTTTTAATATTCTATAAATTGTACGAAATATGCTTATTGAATTTAAAAATAAAATAATTCTACCATATTTTCAAAAAAAATCACACAAATGTGCTTGAAATATTGATTTGTTTAATTTATTAATTTTTTGTATTTTGATCAAGATTTCCGAAGGGGAAGATGAAACGTCAAATAAATTTCATTTCAAATTATTCAAATATTTTAAAATTCTGATTTTTTTGTCCCATTAAGGTTCCGTTCCATTACGTGTGTCGCACCCTCTACATTAACCACATCATAAATAAGAGAAACATTCCTTCAAAATTACGCATAAGTTGAATCCGGTATTTCACTTTCTTCAATATTAGTTTCGCATTATTTTGTGTCGTGCATGGTATTTTCTGTATATAATGTATAATATTTACTAGAAACGTGATATTTATGCTTACTTACGAATCCATAAAACCCTTACATGGCAGCAGTTACAAAAAAAGTATGTAGTTGACAACAAACTAAAGACGTGAAAAAATTCATTTTTTAGCTTTTATAAAACATACGTTTCGAGACGACTTAACGTTTTGTTCTCATTAGACGGCGCTTTACCGTCACCCCCGTTAGCGAAATTATTCCGATTCGATTTTTTTTTTGCACAAACGTACTCAAAAAGAGGTACTTATAACAAATCGACAGGGTGCCAGGCGGTGCCGTGGTCGAAATATTGTTTATACAATTTTTTTAAACAAACTCACAAAAATAATTTTTTCATTTCGAACAAATTTTTTTAGATTGTATGGGTCATTCTGAGCAAAAAAAGGTCTCTTGTCATTTTTCTCTAAAATTGATTGTTGTCGAGTTATGCGCGATTTAAAATTTAAAAAATGCGAAAATGACCATTTTCAAGTCTTAATAACTCGATTAAAAATTATTATGAAAGTCAAAAAGTGACCAAATCAAAAATTAAAACCTTTCCTTCGAGATCCTGAAGAAATTTTTGTCATTATTTTATCACGAAGCTGTTATTTTTAATTATTAACAATTAGCGCAATAGTCGAGGCTGTTTCGTCGCCCCCGTTAGCGAAATTATTTCGATTAGATTTTTTTGCACAAACTTGCGAATTCCAGGCGGTACTTTGGTCGAAAAATTGTTTAAACAAATTCACAAACATAATTTTTTCACTTGGAACAAATTTTTTTAGATAATTTGGGTCATTCTGGGCTAAAGATCTCTTGTGATTTTTCTCTAAATTGATTGCTGTCGATTTATACGCGATTTTAAATTTGAAAAATGTGAAAATAGCTATTTTCAAGGCTTAATATTAATAACTCGATTAAAAATTATTATTATATAGCGCTAATTGTTAATAATTAAAAATAACAGCTTCGTAATAAAATAATGACAAAAATTTCTTCAGGATCTTGAAGGAGGGGTTTTAAACTTTGATTTGGTCACTTTCTGACTTTCATAATAATAATTTTTAATCAAGTTATTAAGCATTAAAAATGGCCATTTTCGCATTTTTCAAATTTTAAATCGCGTATAACTCATCAACAATCAATTTTAGAAAAAAATCACAAGAGATCTTTTTTGCTCAGAATGACCCATACAATCTAAAAAAAATTGTAAGTACGAAGTGAAAAAATTGATTTTTTTTAATTGGTTTAAAAAAAAATTGTTTAAACAATTTTCCCACCGCGGCACCTCCCGGCACCGCGTGGATTTGTTATAAGGACCTCTTTTTGAGTAAGTTTGTGCAAAAAAAAAACGAATCGGAATAATTTACCTAACGGGGGCGACGGTAAAGCTTGGACTATAGCGCTAATTGTTAATAATTAAAAATAACACCTTTGTAATAAAATAATGACAAAAATTTCTTCAGGATCTTGAAGGAGGGATTTTAAACTTTGATTTGATCACTTCCTGACTTTCATAGTAAAATTTTTAATCGAGTTATTAAGCCTTGAAATGGCCATTTTTGCATTTTAGAGAAAAATGACAAGAGACCTTTTTTGCTCAGAATGACCCAAATGATCTAAAAAAAATTGTTCGAAATAAAAATTTTTTTTGTGAAATTGTTAAAAAAAATTGTTTAAATAATTTTTCTACCACGGCACCGCCTGGTACCCTGTGAATTTGTTATAAGGACCTCTTTTTGTTTTTGTTTTTTGTTTTTTTGATTGTTTTTTTTTACAATCATAAAAAGTGAAAAAAATATACGAGAGGCACGCACCCACAAAATGACCAGGTACTGACCACGGTGTGGTGAATGGCTAATTTTGGTCATACTGTATGTTTTTGATGGTGCTGAAAACGAAAATGAGGTTTATTTTGAATTTAATTTGGGGGAACATTGTCAAAATCGCGTTTTTATCCTAAAAATAAAAAAAAAAAAGAAATCACGTTTTTTTGCGTTTAACTCGCTACAACTCTGTTCGATTTTAATATTTTTTTCTGAAATTTTTATAGTGTAGATATATTTCTCACGTTTCAGAATGACAATGGGGCCCGTTTCAAGCTTTCAGTTTTATTCTAATAGCCACTTTACACGATGCAACTAATTGCGCAATTAATTGCACAATCTCTTGCAGCAATAGAAATTGCATCGTGTCATACGCGAATTGCACAGAAAAGCTGCAACTTCTTGCTGCAAGAAGTTGCAGCTAAATAGAACATGTCCTATTTTTCATGCAATTTTTTCTGCAATTTGGTTATATTTTTAGTAACTTTTAAGGCTACAGTGTTTGTTTGTACTTTTCTGCTGTCAACAAATAAAAGATTTTGATGAAATTGACATTCTGTCATTCTAAATTTCAAACCAAACAATTTTTTATTAACAAAACTAGAGGAACTTTTTACCAATTTCACGCTTCAAGATAATATTATTCTGGTGGATAACTTTAATTGTGCAACATAGGGATTTAAAAAACTATTTTATTTCTTACAACTTGTTTCCTTTTGTAAATGAATAATATGTATTACATACTTGGATTAGGTATTAATTGATTTTGTTATACTTAATACATAATATTATAATTTTCTCAAATTATAATCTAACATCTTTAATCTAATATCTGATAACTCTACTCAAAAAATTGCATTTAATTTGTAAAAACAAACATAACCTAAAATTTATGCTATTTTGTCAAAGTTTCTGTCTATTTCATGTCAGTTTATGCAATTGTTTGCACCGTGTAATCACTTTATTGCAGAAAGTTAGTTACAACTTATTGCACAAGTTCTTGCGCAAGAAATTGTGCAATTAATTGCGCAAATACTTGCATCGTGTAAAGTGGCTATAATAAAAGTTATGATTTTTTTAAAATAAAAGGTGAAGATTCTTGAATTGCAAAGTTTAATCGCAAAAGTTGAGTGACGAAATTTTAAATTTAGCTTGTTAATCACGCTTATGTTAACATATAGAGTACAAAGAAGTGTTCTGCAAAGTTTTATATCTAAATGCTTTATAAAATGGTGCAACTTTTATTATCGACGTTATATATCTCCAAAATAACGCTTATTTTTCGAGATACTGACCATGGGTGGTGAATGGCGAATTTATTTTGAATTTTAGGTGGGGATACATTGTCAAAATCGCAATTTTACCCTAAAAATAAAAAAACATGAAATCACGTTTTTTTTGCGTTTAACTCCGTTGTGGGTTATATTACCCTTATGTACGCCAATGGTGAATATTAAATTCTTAATTTTATGTCCAAAAATGCGCAATAACTACCTCTTAAAATCCACCAAATTTCATTTGCATATCTCAACCGGTTTTCTAGCAATAAATAAATCGTCAATTCGTCATGTAGTACCCTTTAAAGTTTGTCGCATACCCTGTATTGATGAAAAACATGGCGAGTTGTTAAAAAAAGTACCTAACTTTTTTATTATCTAACATAAGCGATTGAATCAAAAAACAGAATGTTAAGAAAATCTGGGGCTCTAGTTGGATTTTAATTTCAGTATTTTATAAATGTTAGAATATTCCACAGGGTGTGGTTTGGAACAGCCACAGAAAAAACACAGTTTGGTTTGAATATCCGGTATACAATGACAATTTACCTGTCTAGCAACAATATTATTACAGCGAAATTATTAAAGAATAAGGCTATAACATATTCAAAAAATCACTTAAATCGGACAACAGGTTTAGGAAATTCGAGACATCGAAAATTACCCATTTTTAAGGTGGTGCGTAAATTTCTTGGAGTAGTGTACATATTATCCCCAAATAGTAAGATCTCCAAATTATATAATGGAATCATAATATTTATGGATGGAGTATTTATAATATGCCATCTTTCAAGTTGTTGTTGACCTTGAATAAATTCTATTTCAACAATCATGTACCCATTAGCTTGCAATTTTTAGGATATAATTTAATCATATTGGCAAAGGTTACGCTGCATGGAATCTTTTTTCAATGCTGTAGGTGCATCATATCATACTAAAATGCATACTAAACAAGTAATGTAGTAGTAATATCAAAGTTTTTCTGTTTTAAAGCATTCACGAACCAGCGACAAACATTACGAAACGTTCAAAAATAATCTAAGAATAGAAACTAATTAGGCAAGGCAAAAAGCTCTGGTTCTTAAAAAAAAATTCCCATGAAATTTTTTTGCATAATCCGTTTTGCATGAAATTGTAAAATTTTTGCATGATATTGTGATATTTTGTATAAAAATTGTAAAAATCAGCTTTTTTCGGACCAGACAATAAATTTTTTTCTATATTTTTTAGATCATTCTGAACACAAAAGGTTTATGTGTAGAAGCCTCGGAGGTGTAACCAGAGAAGGTTTCCATTGTTTTCAGTCTGGTCGGATGTAGAGTAACATTATGTTATTTTATATGCCATCAGAGTGAAAACTTAGTCTTTTTCTAGCAGTTGCCGCTAGGGCATCTATGCCATTTCGTTAGTTGCAATCCGGGACTGCACGCCGGGGTTTATTTTGGTTGGATCAGAGAGAGTAGCATATGTGCCTCCTGATGAGAGACTAATAAGTTTCGAAACCGGTAGAGGCGCTTGCTGCGCTCTCTGATTGGACTGGAATATGTTGCGACTGTATTTTCGTTTTGCAACGAAATTGAAAATGGTTATTCATTTTTAACCAAAGGTTTACTGCAAATTTTCTCTCAAGTTGATCGTTTTCGAGTTATAAATAATTTAAAACTGAAAAAACAAACGAAGAATGATGATTTTCGAAGCTCAAAAAACAAGTAAAAAATATTATTTTTGAATTCGCTAAGTGCCTGCTGTTCCCAGTCTTCAACAGCCGATAGATCAAGGGGCCATTAAGTGCTTCCAGAGGAAGTATCGCCGAAAACTGCGATGACAATGACAAATAGGGGTCATTGTGGATGCTCGAAGCATTTGAACACAAGGCGACCGTTATCATCTCTTTGCTAACGGGGGTTTTTTTTGACATGTTTTTTTCGGGGGTGCAAAGGTTTTTCTGGGCAGAAGTTTAAAATTTAACCCAGGTTCGTGGACGTTGTCTATTTGCTCTGGGCTCAAGTTTAGGTCACCGATGATTTTTTTAAATCTTGCAGAAAAATTGGTGGCTGCTACAGGCAGAGAGCCGGCCGGACTAAGCGGAGACCGAACTAACCGAGGCCGAGGCCGAACTTACGGGAGTCTACTGTAATTAATTTAATAAATAAATTATTAAAAAATATATGTTAAGAATAAATTACAAAATTTTAATAAATGCCCGGTATTTTTGTTGGGTATTTTTCACGTAGTGCCTATAATATGTGTACGTGCGACAGTGACACACCATATAGTATAGTGCGGGGGTCGCCTGCAGTCATCTGTCATTAGTACGCCTAACTTCACGCGTAACTTTGATACGAGAATTATAAAAAAAATAAGCATTGAAATCCAGATACCGTAATTTTTTGAGCATTATAAAGTGAGTACCTACAAAGACATACAAAATTGCTTTTTGTAATTACACCTTTAATTTACCGTGCACTTCTCGTGGACTCTACCCTATAGGTAGAGTCGTGTTGAGAAACTGCAGCGTGCCCATAGTGCGGGGCGCCGCGGCGGCATAAAAATCGAGTGGACGCGTATAGGAAATTAACAATTAAAATACAACAGTCTAAATGGAAATAAGCCCCGATTACTATTCAGAATTTTTAAACTTCAGTTTAGTTACTTGACAATCTCAAAAATAGTAAATAAAATAAATTTCGACCAAGAGTCAGGATTCTGTTAACCGAGATACGATAGTATCGCGCCGCTAGGAGGAGCTTCTCCAACAATGCGTCTCAGAATACCTTAAGAACACTTGGTCATTTTGTACTCTAAACCGAGTAAAGCATAAAAAAGAAAAAGAAAATAATCGTTTTCGTTTTGATTCAATTCGAGTCTCTTGCCATCCTCTGACAGTGTTTCTGGGTCTCTACCCTTTATCGAAGAGGCTATTGCAAGTAGACTGAATTGAATCAACTCGAGACGAAGAAGAACTGCATCTATTAAAATATCTGCAGTATATTGTGGTTAGACTGTCCTCTAACGGGGAATGACAAAATAAATAAAATAAATTTCGACCAAGAGTCAGGATTCTGTTAACCGATATACGATAGTATCAAGCGGCGCCGCTAGGAGGAGCTTCTCCAACAATGCGTCTCAGAATACCTTAAGAACACTTGGTCATTTTGTACTCTAAACCGAGTAAAGCATAAAAAAGAAAAAGAAAATAATCGTTTTCGTTTTGATTCAATTCGAGTCTCTTGCCATCCTCTGACACAGTGTTTCTGGGTCTCTACCCTTTATCGAAGAGGCTATTGCAAGTAGACTGAATTGAATCAACTCGAGACGAAGAAGAACTGCATCTATTAAAATATCTGCAGTATATTGTGGTTAGACTGTCCTCTAACGGGGAATGACAAAATAAATAAAATAAATTTCGACCAAGAGTCAGGATTCTGTTAACCGAGATACGATAGTATCAAGCGGCGCCGCTAGGAGGAGCTTCTCCAACAAGCCTCTTCGATAAAGGGTAGAGACCCAGAAACACTGTGTCAGAGGATGGCAAGAGACTCGAATTGAATCAAAACGAAAACGATTATTTTCTTTTTCTTTTTTATGCTTTACTCGGTTTAGAGTACAAAATGACCAAGTGTTCTTAAGGTATTCTGAGACGCATTGTTGGAGAAGGTCCTCCTAGCGGCGCCGCTTGATACTATCGTATATCGGTTAACACAATCCTGACTCTTGGTCGAAATTTATTTTATTTATTTTGTCATTCCCCGTTAGAGGACAGTCTAACCACAATATACTGCAGATATTTTAATAGATGCAGTTCTTCTTCGTCTCGAGTTGATTCAATTCAGTCTACTTGCAATAGCCTCTTCGATAAAGGGTAGAGACCCAGAAACACTGTCAGAGGATGGCAAGAGACTCGAATTGAATCAAAACGAAAACGATTATTTTCTTTTTCTTTTTTATGCTTTACTCGGTTTAGAGTACAAAATGACCAAGTGTTCTTAAGGTATTCTGAGACGCATTGTTGGAGAAGCTCCTCCTAGCGGCGCCGCTTGATACTATCGTATCTCGGTTAACAGAATCCTGACTCTTGGTCGAAATTTATTTTATTTATTTTGTCATTCCCCGTTAGAGGACAGTCTAACCACAATATACTGCAGATATTTTAATAGATGCAGTTCTTCTTCGTCTCGAGTTGATTCAATTCAGTCTACGTGCAATAGCCTCTTCGATAAAGGGTAGAGACCCAGAAACACTGTGTCAGAGGATGGCAGAGACTCGAATTGAATCAAAACGAAAACGATTATTTTCTTTTTCTTTTTTATGCTTTACTCGGTTTAGAGTACAAAATGACCAAGTGTTCTTAAGGTATTCTGAGACGCATTGTTGGAGAAGCTCCTCCTAGCGGCGCCGCTTGATACTATCGTATCTCGGTTAACAGAATCCTGACTCTTGGTCGAAATTTATTTTATTTATTTTGTCATTCCCCGTTAGAGGACAGTCTAACCACAATATACTGCAGATATTTTAATAGATGCAGTTCTTCTTCGTCTCGAGTTGATTCAATTCAGTCTACTTGCAATAGCCTCTTCGATAAAGGGTAGAGACCCAGAAACACTGTGTCAGAGGATGGCAAGAGACTCGAATTGAATCAAAACGAAAACGATTATTTTCTTTTTCAAAAATAGTAATTTACATGAGTTTTCAAGCCTAGAAAATTCGTATTTTCTGCATTTTTTAGATCTTAAATCGCTTATTACTAGAAACCTATGAACTTTCGAAAAAAAACTAAAAAGATACCTTTTAATGACCCAAAAAATGTTTCAAGGGTAAAAAAGGTGATTTTTTGGAATTTGTTTAAACAATTTCTACACAAAAATTTCCCCCCCCCCCTCTTCAGAGATTTGTTTAAACGGGATATTTTTGAATAGAAATTCGCAAAAAATCCGACTCATAAACTTATTATTTCTTTTGTATTTATTTTTTTCATAAACTAATCACTTTAAGCATCAAGTGTTATACATTTTTGAAATCAGTACAAAGAGAAGGATCCAACTATCAAATAAAAATGGTTCAAAAGTTATTTAAGGCGGATAGTTTTATCTGAAAAGCACTGTATATAGTTTCAAGATTCTGAAGAGTATTTAAATTAAGTCCGTTATTTTTTAAATGTAAGTAAATTTTAAATCGCTTATAACTCAAAAACTATCAACTTTTGAAAAAAATAAGAGTTTTTTTGTTTAAAATCGCCCAGAAAAATATTTCCTGGGGTAAAAAAGGTGATTTTTTAATTTGTTTAAAAAATACCCAAAAAGTTCGCCAGATTCGCCCCTTCAGATTTGTTTAAAGGGGACACTTTTGAAGAAGAATCCGCTAGAAACCGAATCAGATTTTTTTTTTACGGGAGGGGCCTGACACCATGGACTATAATCGCCTCTTTTAACATAAACACATTAACTATTATAAGACCAGATTGATTCAAGTTTTTTAACATACAATATTAAGTCGCTATATTATTCTTATCAAGGTCATAAACCATATAATATTGCGTAATAGTGTATAAAAATATATGTGAGTAGATTTTGGATGCTTTTGTTGTGGTTAAATACCTGGGAATTTGACAAGCAGTTTGTCAAGGGAATAATTTAGTTTACTTTTGGTATAATAGCTGAGTAGAAATGGTTTATTCATTTATCGTTTGAAGACTAATTATCTGGTAATTATATAAAATCGTGTTCGTTAACAAAAATTATGTGCACATGCACATTCAACGAAAATCAGTAACATATTATTTGATCTCTGAAAACTTCTATCAAAAATTTAATAATAACAAGTTTGATAGTAATTTAAACGTACAGAATTTCGGAAAAACGGAGATATTAATAATAGCTATCAAATTTCTGAGAAACAACAAGTCCTCGGGAATCGATAACATTGCTGCCGAAATATTAAAAACTTATCACTTATCCGTATCTAACTACTGAACTTTTGCTCCCCATAATCCGGGAGACATATTTACAGATGCTCCTATACTACGGCACCAAAGTGCTGAAATCGGTTAGCCTTTGATATACACTATTACGCTACAAACCCTCATTGATTTCGGCTTCTAATAAAATAAGACATCTATTAAATTTTGGTGTTTAAGTTTTTATTGCAATTAATATTATTGTAAGTATTGTATATTATTTTAATTTATTGCTTGAAAAATATAAATAGAAATGTCTTTTCTGAAAAATGTCTTTGGCAGATCCAATTAGCCAGACTTGTTTGTGATTAATTGCAGATTCATAGTCATACATTTCTTATTTCATAACATAAGTACTACAATATTATTTTTATAGATACATAGGTACATTTTGTTGCTTTACTTTTATTTTTTTTTATAGAAATGTCGAAATTTTTAATAGAAATGTCTAAACTGCAATAAACCTAGCATATTTAAGAATGTGTTTTTTGACCTTAACCCGAGAAACACATAAAACAAAAATTATAAAAAAACGCCATTGAATAAAAAAGTAATAAATATTTTTTTTTCTACAACCGTGTTTAAAATGCTACTTTAAGGCACTAGTGCTTTAAAATTTTTATGGCACTGCAATTCGTATTGACCGTATAGGCAATTTTGATGTAATGTCAAAAAAATATAAAAATGGAATGTCGGTCAAGTTCAAGTAAAAGTTTTTGTAGATATTCTCCTGTAATTACGTTTGTAGAAAAAATATTGTATGATATGCGTGTTAAAAAGTACATTTTTAAGGCTTTCATGTGAATTGCAGAACTCGCTATCGCTCATGCTGCAAACTTTCACATGCGTGCCTTAAACGTGTACTTTTAACACTTATATCATAAATAACTATTATTTTTATTTATTTATAGGTACAGATATAATTACTCGTATACAGTGCGTCCATAAAGTATCGCATAAATTCATTATTAGCTAAATAAACAACATTATTAGAAATTACCGAAACAGGTCGACTTTTGATTTTAATTTATGATATTTGGCATATATATCATACTAGTGACGTCATCCGTCTGGACGTGATGACGTAATCGATGATTTTTTAAAGAAAGGGGTCGTGTGCTAGCTCATTTGAAAGGCAATTCAATTATCTATTCAATAATATAAACATTACCATAATTATTTATACAGGGTCCAATTTTTTTTATATTAAAAAATTGACACAAAAAGACGAATGTGCATAATTTATTTAATTCAAAATACATTTTACTGCTGTCATAAAACAGAAATAAATATTTGGCAAATAAACATTGCTTTTCGCTTAAATTAAATGTTCAACCTGTCCCGAGGCAGGTGTGTAGCAGCTTAAACATTGAATTTAAGCAAAAAGTAATGTTTATATTTGAAATAAATATTTTATTTCTGTTTTCTGGCAGCAGTAAAATGTATTTTGAATTAAATAAACTATGCAAAGTCTTCTTTTTGTGTCAATCAATTTAATTAAAAAAATGTTTTTGGACACCCTGTATAAATAATTATGTTAATAAATTGAAGAGTCTCAGATGCAGAATCCACCAATTTAATAAAATCAAAATGGTAAATAGTCATTTAAACCTGAGACTTTTCGCGTTGAAAGTTCTTACTGGTACATCCTTTTTTTGCGACTTTTTCAATTAATAAGACAGCAGACGACGAATATAGAAAACGAAAGGGAAACGATCACATTCCGCCTTCATTCGTCTAGGAAAAAGACAGCAGAGGAACTTTCAGTACTCAAACCGAGTAAAGGAAATAAAATAATAAATGATGGTTTTGCTTGTTTTCGATTCAGAGGGTTGCACACCCGCTAGACAGGCTGTTTCTACCATTTCAAGCGTCATCAGTAGCTTTTGTAAGCGTGCACACCTCTGAATCGAAAAATAGCTCCACCATCATTTTAAAGGGAATCTGAAAAATAATTCAAATTTCCCATTAGACGCGATACAGCGACATCTCATAACAAATTGAAGAGTCTCAGATGCAGAATCCATCAATTTAATAAAATCAAAATGGTAAATAGTCATTTAAACCCGAGACTTTTCGCGTTGAAAGTTCTTACTGGTACATCCTTTTTCTGCGACTTTTTCAATTAATAAGACAGCAGACGACGAATATAGAAAACGAAAGGGAAACGATCACATTCCGCCTTCATTCGTCTAGGAAAAAGACAGCAGAGGAACTTTCAGTACTCAAACCGAGTAAAGGAAATAAAATAATAAATGATCATTTATTATTTTAATTATGTTAATGTTTATATTACTGAATAGAGAATTGAATTGCCTTTCAAATGAGCTATCACACGATCCCTATTCTTATTGAAAAAATCATCGACTACGTCATGAGGTCCAGACGGATGACGTCACTAGTCTGATATATATGCCAAAAAATCATAAATTAAAATCAAAAATCGACCTCCTTCGGTAATTTCTAAAAATGTTGTTTATTTAGTTAATAATGAATTTATGCGTTACTTTATGGACGCACTGTATACGAGTAATTATATCTGTACTTATAAATAAATAAAAATGAAAAATATTTATTTGTTTTTTATTCATTAGCGTTTTTGTTTTAATTTTTGTTTTATTATTTGTTTCTCGGGTTAGGGTCAAAAACACATTCTTAAGTATGCTAGGTTTATTGCAGTTTCGAAATTTCTATTTGCATACAATAAATTGAAATATATAATCCTTACAATAATATTAATTACAATAAAAACTTAGGCACCATAATTTAATAGATGTTTTATAATTTAATAGGTGCCGAAATCAATGAGGGTCGTTTGTATTTTATCGTAATAGTGTATTTCAAAGGCTAACCGATTTCAGCACTCTGATGCCGTAGTATAGGAGCATTTGTAAATATGCATCCGGGAGCCCGAGAGGTGTGGGAAACAAACCGCATTCCAGCGGGCTGGAAAAAAGGTAACAATATTAAGCTTCCAAAAAAGGGCAACCTCAGACTGTGCAAATGGAGGGGAATAACTTTGCTTACCGCCCTATATAAAATTTTCACGACCATCAAACTGAAAAGATTAAACAATGTTAAATTTCGGGCTAATCAAGCAGGCTTTAACCAGAATCCTCCTACATAGGCAACATTAATACTTTGAGGATAATAATGGAACAATCGGTTGAATGGAATACACTCCTATACATTGTTTTTGTCGATTTCGAGCGTGCTTTTGACAGCTTATCTCACGCCGATGTATGGAAAATTTTAGAGCTAAAAACAAAATAATTTTCATTATATAGTTACTGTTTACTGAGGCGAAATGCATCGTGACATACAATGGGATCAACAGTGACAAATTTATAGTACTTACTGGAGTGAGACAGGGATGCGTGCTTTCTCCGTTTCTTTTTAACATAGCTGTATACTAGATTCTCTGCAAACTAGATTCCGACACAAGAGGGATACGGATACAATGGACATTAACCACACGCCGAAGCGATCTAGAATACGTCGGAGATATCTGCCTATTAGGACAAAGGTTCCAAACTGTGGCTGACCAATTGGAAACACTTTCCATTGAAGCCAATAAAATAGGTTTGAAAATCAATATTAATAAAACCAAATCCTTGAGAATGAAACATTAACACGTCATATGCCAGTGAAACATTGATGGAAAATAAAATTTGACACGATATGTGACGTGCTACACAATTTAGAGAACAAGTCATCGGTTGCTAAGAATCGGAAGAGATACGGGGTTAACAAGATTAACTTGTTCTTAACAAGATGTTATTAATATACTCTTATTAGCTTAGAAATAACAAAAAATTAGAAAAATCAAAATAAGAAGTTAAATAAAAAGATATTGGGCGCCACTGGTTACCTTATGGGAACCAAAAATATACAATAAATAGAAATATTAAAAGAAAGTATGTCAATGTAAAATATATAAAATAAATTTATATGAAAGCAAATATAGCGTGAAAACAAATATAGCGTGACTTACCTTGTTGTACTTTACTCAGCTAAATCTTTGTTGGACTTACGAAACAAGAGAGAAGGAAAAGAGAAATAATAAGATTGAATTTAGCAAATAAAACATTATTTATTAAGACAAAAAGAAATTAAATTTGTGATCTCTTACGGTGTACAAATAGAGATCGTGATTACCAAAAAAAGAAAATAAAAAGTTTACAAAAAAATACCTTGTTTATCAGTACTGAATCTTCTTGGTTGTTCTTAAGTCCAAGGCACAAATTCACTCACTATAGTCACTTTACAAATGAATTGATACAATAAAAGTACATCAGGTTACTTCCCATAGTTCATAAAAAAATTCCATAGTTCATAGAAAAATTCATAGTTCATAGAAAAATTCATGGTTCGTAGAAAAATTCATAGTTCATATTCCAGAAAAATTCTAGTTCATAGAAATATTCATAGTTCATAGAAAAATTCATAGTTCATAGAAAAGTTCATAGTTCATAGAAAAATTCATAGTTCATAGAAAAATTCAGCATTGATTGTATTTCTCAAAAACAAATTAGCACTACTCGAACAAAATATTGAAGAAACTTATTATTTCTTCAGTATATTAAACTGGATAAAAAATACTAGAATAGAAGCAAACTTCATTCTTTAACTAGGGTGTTGAAGCTAGTAACACAAAAAGAAAACTTCTTTACTTCTGCTTGCATGTAGGGAAATATTAGTATACCGACATTGGTACAAAAATATTGCGTTCGCCTAAAAACAGCGGAACGCCTGCGGCTTGCTTAGACCATACTGGAACGAACACTAACTGGTAACTCAGGTGTCGCTGCAAGGCAGCGGACCCTCCGAGGCCTCCACTTCTGGACTTGTCGACAACTCTAACCAAAACTGAATGTCCCGATCAGTGTTGCCAATGTAAAAATAAAAATTATCCGAATGTTGAGAGCCAAATATCCGAAATTATCCGAATCTGACAATTGACATTGACAGTTGACATTTGTACATTGGTAGATGACCTTGATTTGACACAATGTCGTGTCCAATATGGCGACGGTCAGGTTTTTATGTTAAATTATGAAATGTTTGAAATGTTATGTTATTAATTAACTATTAAAATTATTAATTATTTATTATAATTATATATTTTATATGGAACAGAATATACTACAAAAGAGTTGTTCCGCCATATTGGATAGTGCGTTTTTGTCAGTGGAATCGAGCCCATCTACTTCACCGTATGTCATATCCCCTCTCTTCCATATCACTGTAGATGATAAATGGCAATGGCAAAAAAACTTGTATGGTTAATAGACATATATTTATTTAAATAAAAAACATAACAAATAAGAGCTTGAATTATCCGAAATTATCCAAAAAATTGTACAATCCGAAAATTATCCGATGGTCCACGAAATTATTCGAAAATCGGATAATTATCCGGACATTGGCAACACTGGTCCCGATCTTCCTAAACTCCAATCTTCTAAAATTCAACGCCCTTTCCAAAGATCATGCAATCCTCCCGTTTATCCAATAGAAAAGCAGAATTATTCTCCGCCAAACCTCTACTTCTACGCCATGCATGTTTCTCAGCCAATAAGAAAATACTCATCTGTAAGCAGTTTCCTCTAGGCTCCCATGAAAAGCCTGATTCTCACATCGTCAGCAATACTGCACGTGTGGATTGCATAAACAAATCAGAGCACTTATCGACATACCAGCTCTTAAATAAATAAAATTCCGACTTTCTTTAAGACTACTTATTAAAGAATTATGACAAAAATTCCTTTGTCGGTATAAGATAAAATAAACCTAACAAGGTCCCTCAGACGAAAACAGAATGATATTCACGCTAAAATCCGAGAACGTAAAATCGACAAAATACACAATATTTAACATCGTGAGAACGAAAAGGAATCAGGTGATGTAATTCCACACACTCACAGTACAATTTACGAAACGGATTCTGCATACAGGGTGGAACAAAAATAATACTAGGGGCGTACTTACTGTCTTAACACAAAAAATTAAGAGGTGATATATCAATGACCTTCGTACCCGTTACAAGAATAACTGAAAGAAACAACATGCAGATTGAAAATGTGGAAAATTTTACATATCTTGAAAGTGCCATAACAGAAAGCTGAGGTACAGAAGACGATATTTGTATGAGGATATGAAAAGCTCTACAAGCATTCAGCATGCTCAACCCTGTTTGGAGGTCTGGTCAGTATACTACAAACACAAAGGTCCGAATATTCCAGTAAAATTTCATGTCTTTCTACTGTGCGAATGTGAAACCTGGAAAGTGACAAAAACCCTTACAGCCAAACTGCAGTTCTTTGTTAATAAATGTCTACGAAGAATTGTTCGTATTTTTTGGCCTAAAATCACCAGAAACGAAGATCTGCTACACCTGACCGAAGAAAAGATAGTAAAAAATTAAAGTCCAGAAAGTTGGATTGAATCAGTCACACACTCCGAAAAAATAGCTGTCCTATTGCAAATACTTCCCTAAAATGGAATCCCCAAGGAACAAGCAAAAGAGGTTGCCCAGTACAAACATGGAGAAGCTCCATCATGGACGAGATAAGAGGTTAAGGAAAGTCTTGGAATGAAGTGAAGGCTTTAACGCAAAATAGAACTCGATGGTGCGTTTTCACTGAAGGTTTATGCTCCACTTAGGCGTTCAAGAACCATTTATAAATATAGATATGTATTGTATAATTCTTCTCAAGGCCAGAAACCAAATATTTCCTGTAGCTGGCTGTATACCATTAATTACAAAAATTGAAGAAAAAGATCTTCTGTGTAAGAGGTATATTTATAAAAAAATATACCTTTTACAATTTATAAATATACCTCTTACACAGAAGATCTTTTTCTTCAATTTTCATATATTATTGCGTAATAGCGTATAAATAATAAATGTGAGTAGATTTTGGATGCTTTAGTTGTGGTTAAATATCTGGGAAATTGACAAGCAGATTTTTAAGCGAATAATCTAATTTACTTTCGTTATAAGAATTGTTTTATTCGTTTATCGTTTGAAGCCTAATTATTTTCTAATTATAAATTTCGTGTTCGTTAACAAAAATTATGTTTGCATATTCAACGAAAATCCGTAACGTATTATTTGGTCTATGAAAAATTACTATCAAAAATTTGATAATAACAAGTTTGATAATAACAAGATTGATAATAATTATAGTTTAATGTAAATATTCAGAAATATATGTGTAAAACATTTTTAATTGGGTAACAATTTATAATTTTCATATAACAAACAAATTGTGTAAAATTTGTTAGAAAATGGATACGATGGATACATATCATAATATGAATATGCTAATTTCTTCCAATCTCCTATCGGAGATTGGAAATTATCAAAACTAGCATAAGGTATTGACAGTATTTTTATTACTGATATACTCGTAATTATATCATTTCTTGCGGTGGCGCCCAAAATCCCGACAGCCAAAATCCCGACAGCCAAAATCCCGACGGTCAAAACACCGACACGCCAGAATCCCGACAGGCCAAAATCCCGACATGCAACAATCCTCACATAAGCAAAAATCCCGACCACTACATTTTGAATAGTTATTGTTTCCTTTTCAAATGCAATACCAAATCATATTATAGAGTATTGAAATTGAAAAATTAATACTTACTAATAAGTACGGGTACTAATTATTATGTATTTTAAAAGAAAAAATTATTTAAACACTTCATTTTATAATATAAAAGCTATACTTACTGAAATGGAAAAAATAATTTTGATTGTCAAAAAAAATAATTTAATTCATATACCCATTACCCATGTTAGAAATTTTATTTAGAAAATTAGTTCATATTAAATGGTAAATACTTTTGTTTAGTAACAAAAAATAAAAAAAACAGATGGCCATAAACAAAAAGACAAGAAATAAATGTAATTATATGTTAACAAGAAACTTGTCAAACCTGTCGGCGTGTCGTGATTTTGGCCGTCGGGATTGTGGCTGTCGGGATTTTGGCTGTCTGGATTGTGGCTGTCGGGATTTTGGCTGTCTAGATTTTGGGGTAGACCCCATTTCTTGTGAAGCCAAACCATTCTCTCAAAGGTTGTATTCATGACGATTTTCTATGTCCAAGATTCCGGGAATCAAATGTTTTTTCTCTTATAATGTGGTCCAAATGTTTAAGACTTCTTGTTATATAGTCGACACAACTTCTGGATTCTAATACGCAAATATTTTACGGCTATCCCTATTTTTACGGCTATTCTGTCTTTATACGGCAAATTACGTGTAGTAAAGTTCTCACTGGTATGGATATGTAAATATTACTACTTGACAATGTCATCATTAACTTTAAAGAGATGGCTTTTGAATGTTCTTGGATAACTGTTACTTGTATAATTGCAAATTATTAATTCAGTTAATAAATATGATTATTTTTTCACTAATTATATATTCAGTGACTGTAATAATTTATATACTGTACAACAAAAACTAATACTCAATCGAGAAAAGAGAAAAAGTGTTAAAGTGATTTTTTAATAATATATTGTTACTATGGAACGCTTACAATTTGTGAACATCTTTAACAACAAAATACTTGGATCACAGAATATATCCTGGTCAATTCTCTGCTTAGAACGTCCATAAATAACAAATAATTCACTTTTTTTATTAAGTTCACGTCTTGAATCAATTATTTATCAAATACACTATAAATATTATTTAATCAACAACTCAAAATATTCCCGATGCCATGTCAAATATTTAAAATTGTCACTGTCTTGTCATCATTTTCTATTTGGCTCAGTGCGTTGTATGACAAAGATAGCGAATGTTCGATTTGGAAAATATCACGACGGACATGGTGTCCATTTTTTTTCAAATCCTGAAAAAACTAATAAATATTTTTAAAAAATTTAAACGCAGAATGAAAGACTAAATTATTATCGAGGGCGGAAAGTCTCTTACAAAAAATAAAAAGTTTATTTTGAACGAGATATTTGAAATTAAAAATCACACTACATTTTCTCTTAGTTTTTCACTCCTGTAACTTATTAAAATAAACATAGAAATTTTCAGGGACTTTCGGCCCTCGGTAAGAACGTAATCGTTCATTATGCGTTTAAATTTTTCAAAAATACTTATTAGTTTTCTCAGGATTTGAAAAAAATGAATCCCATTTAAATAGCATTAAAGCCGAAACTACGTACCCATCCCCTTAACGATTTGATTAAAGATTTTGCAGCTAAAAAAGCTAGAAAAGTGAGTGTTTAGAGTCTAGATATGAGATTTATTATGAGTATGGAGTGGAGTGAGTGTCAATGTTAATCACTAATCCAACTTGATCCAAATTAAGAACATGACATTGACGTTTTTCAGTAAAGAGAATAATGTGACAATTTAACGATCTAAAAGTTTATTTGTGGTATTCTTAATATTTTTATTTTTCAGTACCGTAGCCTGTTACTGTTATACAGTTCATATTATTTTGCTTGTTCTTTTACTTATAATGTCTTTTCAACTCGGCTTCTTCTTCTTCTTACTCTCTTTCTTGGCTTGCATACTTGTGCATCTGCCAGAACTCGGCTTTTTTTTAGTCTTTTGCTGCCACCTGTATCTACTTTCCCCCTGGATGAAACAAATGCTATTTAATTTTAACAATTAAGGGCAGAGGCGCAAAATGTCGCCTGTCAAAATGTTCAATGTGATTTACCAATGTACTTTTTATAGTACCAATGTTGTACCAATTTTAAAAAGTAAAATTAAAATAAACGTAATGTATTAATATTATGTGCTTTGTGCTTTAATTACATAATCGTGAAGTTATCGGGGGCCGCTCGGGGTTTTGGCCTAGGGCCGCAAGTACCCTAAATCCGGCACTGGTTACTTTTTATATAGTTTCTAACTTTTAGATTATTTTATTAGCTTTGAATTAGTCTAAATTAGTTTTGGTTCAAAAATTGATAAATTTGGGAACGTGATTGGCATTTAATGTGATGTATAAACAATCTAATAAAATCAAGGTAGAATTCCTAAATGAATTATGTAATTCTGTTAAAATATAATCTATTGGAAATACAATGAAGAGGTAACTTCTAGGAATTGATAAGTAAATTAAAAATAATCTTTATTAACTAATTAACGATTTTAAAAATACGAAAATATTTGGTACTTAAGTGAGAACATAAAAGAAAAATTTATAGTTTTACTTGTTCGAATCTTACGCAAAAAAAGAAAATTTTAAACTCTCAGGAAGGAACAGATAATGAAGGTCTAGAAATTAATGTATACAACATAAAGAATAAAAAACTGTTAAACGCCGTAAAAATGGGTGGCGCATACAATATTCCAGCTACAAAAGATCTGATATGAATATTACGTGGCACAAAAATGTATTTTCATTTTGATGCAAAACAAAATTCTAGTTTTATTTTAAAAGATTTTTTCATAATATTTGCTAAATTTGAAGCAAACGCGCCACAAAAGAGCAACTTTGATACAGTTTGAATTTTGAAACTCTTTTGTGGGGCGTTTACTTCAAATTTAGCAAATATTATGAAAAATCTTTTAAAATAAAACTAGAATTTTGTTTTGCATCATAATGAAAATACATTTTTGCGCCACGTAATATTTATATTAGATATTTTGTAGCTGGAATATTGTATGCGCCACCCATTTTTACGGCGTTTAGCGGTTTTTTATTCTTGCATCAGGAGTTTTTCAAAGTTATTTATAAATTAAATGTATGAAGTTGAATGCAATGTTTCTCGATTACACGTTAAGCTTTATAAATGGTCGCCTTTGTCGCATTATCTCCCAAATGATCTAGTGTCCATCGAATGTACACTAGATTTTTTTTCTATTCGAAATAGATTGAAAAAATATTGGGATGGCCGGTAAATATACTCGGATTGCCCGTTGCCAGATCAAATTTAGCGTCATAACCACTACAACTACATAAACCATTTCGGGAATAATCGTTAATTGGATTATACTTTTGTAGCTTAATAACTTCTAAACGGCTTAACCGATTTTGATCATCACTAAACATGAGTTTGAAACGTATTGACAAGTAGTATCTTATGTATCTAAAGCTATTACAGGAATTATTGAGCTTGAAAAACCGTTTTTTTTTTCATAGGAAATAGATTTGATCATACTTTTGAAGCCTATAACTTAAAAATTCGAATTTTCCCGAATATGAGGTATACACCGTTAAATTCATCTAGAGTCCTTTTACAAACGCTCTTTTACAAAAGTCCTTTTACAAAATTTTCAAAGTTTGTTTTTCAGTTTTTCGGCTATACTGAGCCGTGTGTATGTCTGATCCTGACGACTTAGACACCATTTGAAAGCATAACTCAACACTATTGATTTGGTGTATTTGCGGTTCTCCCGTCTCTTCTTTAACCGAAGATATCGTCGGTCGGATTCATTACTGGAACATTTCCAAAATTAGCTATTTTGAACTAAGTACGTAAAATGGTTAAAAATTGCGGACTCTTTCTGAATCACTAACGGAATAAAATATAATCGTCCTTAATAACTGTCAAAATGACAAAAACCGATATAATATTGTTCTATTTCGTGTAACATCCCCATCCACTAACAGTTTATTTCGAAATATTCCGATACGACTTTAAGATCATTACGTGAATATTATTTACAACGGTATATTTCGATAAGTTCCAGTACGCCGTTGAGAATCCAATGTTGAAAAATTATTTTCTTGTTTAAATACAAGAAATTTTGTATCAGTTGTGCTTTGAACGCGATATAGAGTGCGTTCAATTCAAATTTGTTGTCATTTATTTATTTCATTAACAGAACATTTAGAAATATACCATTAGATCCTTCACTTGCAATAGTTTTCTAATACATACTCCTAATTCATTACTGGAACATTTCACAAAATTATTTATTATTAAAAAAATAACAGGATTTTAAATTTTTTAACAATTCCTCATTAAACTGTAACCCTTGTTTAATACATTGGCGTAATAATCTTGAAAATCGGAGAAAACTGTTTTGATTAAATTGGCATTTCAAATGCTCTTCAAACTTTAACTTGCATTTTCCAACAATAACATAATTTGAAATGTTCCAATAATGAATCCGACCGACGATATATACCCTCAAAAAATATGCCATTTTGTACCTACCAAGTCCTATAGCTGGCTTATGGTTGGTCAAAATTTAAAAACAACACCGGTTCTGAATCGGCCATGACCCCCTCTTCAAACAGAGAAAAAAAATTCAGATCGGTTTAAGGTTTAACTTTTCCACACACATACATACATATCCACAAACATTTTCCCTTTTTTAAATAGAAATTGAGTCATATTTCTGAGCTCGGTAACTTTTGAATGGTATAACCGATTTTCAAAATTAGACATGCGTTGGAAAGGTAATGATCAGTACTATTAGAAGCCGCGCGGATGTGTGTGCGCCACTGACGAGAACTGCCGTTCTCTGGTAATAGTTGTATTATTATTGACAAACGGATTTAACTATACTGCTCACACTAAGCGGAAAATTCATTCATTCCAGATACCTACGGTATCAAAAGGGTTGAGCCCTGGTGGACCTTTCCATGTAATCGAGCCCTAGGTGACATGATCCGCCGGAGTATCTCCCAAAAAATTTTGTAGATACGCGTCTGGACGTCGAGAGTAGAACAGCTTTCGGCATGGTCTTATATAGATGCTCATTCAGACCCAGCTTTTTATGTTTTATAGAAGATTCTTCGGAATGATTCCAGTAATAGAATGAACAATCGTTATTGTCTGGGTACCTTTCATCTTCCATTTTCGAATTTGCAGATCTCTGTACTTGGCGATCTTTTCGTTATAAACTGCTCGTCAAAAGTTATAGATATAGGAAATTATGCTGATTTTCATAGTTGATTTTTTCGCAAACAGACGGATTCCGCATTTTTTTTTATTTTAGATTTTTCTTTAGTATTTACACAATTGTGAAAAGGTTTACTCAAACTTATTTTTTGTACTTATACCGGGTGAAAGAAAAGAAATGTTTTTCTTATGTTAAGTTTGAGACACCCTGTAGGGAGAACAAGGTACAAATGTGAGTATATGTACATCAGAATCATATTGTAGTCTTATGTTTTGTGAACAGGTTGTTGTTTGAATGTCCCTGATATCTTTACAAACAAAGACGGTTTTGTAATTTAACATGTGTTTTAACCGAAACAAAAGTTTGAGACACCTTGTAGGGAGAAAAAGGCACAAAGGTGAGTATACCTCGATATTATGTTGTAGTCTCGTATTTTGTGAATATTTTATTTTTTAAATTTCTCTGATATCTTTAATAACAAAGAAACTAGACGGTATTACTCTTTAATATGTGTTTCTATGTTTCACATGTGTGGTGTGATGCATGTCGTCAGTTAAAACACATATTAAAGAGTAATACCCTCTAGTTCTTTATTAGATATTATAGATATTATATATATTAAAAAAATAAAATATTCACAACATACGAGACTACAACATAATATCGAGGTATTCACCTTTGTGGCTTTTTCTCCCTACAAGGTGTCTCAAACTTTTGTTTCGGTTAAAACACATGTTAAATTACAAAACAGTAACCAAATATCAGCCCTGCATTCTAGATGCTTTTGATTGTTTAAGAAATGAACAGATGAAGAGCTGGAAAACACACTGGGAAAGGTACTGTATCAACAACACAATACAGTTTGATACAACCGATTATTCCGGAAAAACCTTGGTATAAGAATTTCACCCTCCCTCGCAAATACATATCCACCATCAGTAGAATTAGATTTGGACATGCATGTTATCCTGCACATTTATTTAAAATAAACATATTAGATTCGAATATTTGTCAAGAATGTGAGGTTAAAAGTGACTTGAACCACATATTTTTTGAATGCAAAAAGCATAAACACCTAACCAATCACCTAATAAAAAGAATTATAGACCAGAACATCCCACGCCCTGTAAATATTCTCTTTATTCTGTCACTGAATAAAAAGAAAATTTTTGACTGTTTGGTATCTTTCTTGTCGGATAGTAAAATATTATTGTAATTAGTTATAAGTATTTGTAAAATATTTTTAAAAAAATATAAAAAAAAATAAAAAGAAAAAAAAATAAAAACATGAAACAAAAAAAATGAATAAAAAAAAATTAATAATTAAAAAAAAATACTTAAAAAAAATAATAAAAAATTAAAGAAAAAATCACTAAGAGGATTTAAACCTCCGCAGGGATGAACTGGGTGGACATCCTATCGTAGTGACAAAAAAAAAACTAAAATAAAATAAAATACAAAAAAGAATGCATTTATTTTAATATTAAGATTAATATTTTTATTTGTAAAATGTATACACTATGTGTTCTTGATAAACATTAAGTAGTATAATATATTTATATTTATTAACATAGTATGTACATTAGCTGTAATGAGTAGGTAAATAAGAAGTAAAAAAATTGTAATAATATTATAATAACCAAGTTCCACTAATTGGCAATATCTTTAATAGATTTACTTTTGATTGAGACTTGCTGAATGACCATAGTCCAAGCCAAAAAAGAAAAAAAAAAATTACAAAACCGTCTATATTTTTATTGTTTCTAAAGATATCAGGGTCATTCAAAAAACAAAATGTTCACAACACAAGACTACAATACGATTTCGATGTATACTAACATTTGTACATCGTCCTCACTACAGGGCGTCTCAAACTTAACATAAGAAAAACATTTGAAGAGCTCAAAGCTAAAATGATGAGGGTCCATTATTTGTCATTATGGAGATAATACTTATTTCTTGTACTTTGTCTCATGTAAAATATTGCATGGTATCTAACTAAGCAAAAAAGATGAAGGCGTACAAGCCATTCAGCTTTGAAAAATACGTCTTCTAGGCTAAAAGAGTGAAGGTGCTACATATGTAGGCTAAAAGGATGACAGTCCATCTAGTTCAGATTGCTGACCACGAAGGTCTCTGCTATTAGTGCTATTTGTTGCTCAGATGTTTTGTTCCTTGCTTTGGGATTTTATTTTTAATCACCTTGACTTGCAAGTAAAATAGCTTAAAATTTTCTAGAACAAAAATTACGCCATTTTCCGTATGCTTAACTACATTGTAACTATACTATACTAAGAGACTTGATAAAAACAATGTTTTTTTTTTCAATCAGAGGTCACTTGTATTTATCTCGAGTGTGACAGGAACATCGGCAACTAAGCATCGTTTCTCATCACCCTCGAATGATGTTACATCGTCAGACTGTTAATGGCCTAAATGAAGAAAGTATTGTTACTAAGCCTAAGAGGAAACAAACTGCACTACCAGAAGGCTGTTTTCACCTGCCAGACCTTTTACCTTTACATAAAGCAAAATACGACGATATTCAGCATTTGAAAAAAACTTGCCCTGTAAAGTCTCAGTGCTCATATTTTGACGCACTGCCACATGCTTAAAGCTTTTCATTGAATCCATTACTAACAAACTTCTACTGTATTTGTAGCTTTGTGTAATCAACAGGAGCAGATCTGTATGATATTACTTTGGAAAATATAGACAACCTTATATGTATTTTCAGTTTCACTTTAAGACACGTTAGTGGACCCTCATCCATTTAGCCTGACATTTCATGACATAAAAAGATAAATCAATTTATATTTATAGTAATTTGTAAATTGGTAACCCAAAACATAACCTATACATACCCTGTAAGTTACTGCATGAATTAGTAACCAAAATTAAATGAACCTTTCTGTTAATTATTTTTATATTTAGTTTTAAAACTTAAAAACCTAATTTCTCATGGAACTTTTTGGAACCTCATCGTTTTAGCTCTGAGCTCTTCATTTCTTTTTTTCCACCCGGTATAAGTACAAAAAAAGTTTGAGTAAACCTTTGCATAACTGTGCAAATACTAAAGAAAAATCTAAAATAATAAAAAAAATTAGCGGAATCCGTGAATCTGTTCACGAAAAAATCTACTATGAAAATTCAGCAGAATTTTCTATATCCCTAACCTTTGAGGAGCAGTTTACATGACGGGAAAAATATGATTATTATTATTGGTGATTAACAAACTATAAAAAACTTTCGTACCATAAACCCTAGAATACGTATTTTAAAAATATCTAGATATTTTCGCCGGCACTGGGGATCGATCCTCGGCCTACTGCGTGATAGTCATACACTCTGCCGTCTTGAGCTATCCGCCCCTATGCAATCGTTTTTCTATTTTTCTATTTTTTAGATTGTTCAGGTTTAATTTTTCGTCCTGTGTTTGTTCTTTTTCTTTCTGTTTATGGGTTATTCCATTTCAAATCACTCAATTTTGGAGCAAAAAAAATTTTGGACCTCCGATTTGTCTAAAAATTGGTATATAGCTTCTGCGGGACGTAAAAATAAGATATTTAAGGTCAAAAAATCTTCTTCTTTTTTCTCAAAATGTTATTTTATGCGGTTTTACAGTGATTTGGTGTTTATTTATACAAATTTGCATTTTCTATCGTAAAGTATCAATGGAAAACATAATATTTTAATAGAAGGGACTCAAAAATGTCATTATATGGCATTATAACAAGTTACTTTGATTCAAAACAAGCTTTTGATCAAATTTTATAGTGTAGAAAACATTAAAATACCGTTTTTTACATTTTTCTCCATTCCCAAAATACATCATAATCGATTTGGCTGAAAATTTTCCCACAGATAGACAAAACATAGGACTTTAAGTGGTGAGAAGGATTTGAATTATATTACAATACCAAAAAAGTTACATGCAGTATTATAGTCAAAAATATAGGCGTCTACTGTAAGTACAATTAACTCAAAAATATCGACCTCACGACAAAAATTGTTAAAAAGAAATTGTAATAATTGTTAATACGATTTATTTGGAACAATTTCAGTTCCTGCCATTTTTGTCGAAAAGTTAAAAATGGCGGAGATATTGAGCAAAACAGGTTCTCCTTTAAAATCAAGATGGTGGCTAACGTAACGGAGGAATTCATTCGTGATTTTAAATTTAGGCTACTATTGACTCCCCTAAAGATCAGAAAAATGAAATTTTGGGCAGCTCGGCATTCAAGGTCAAATGATATCCTGACTGGACTAATATATACTTTTGAGTCTGATATTACTGCATGTAACTTTTTTGGTATTGTAATATAATTCAAATCCTTCTAACCACTTAAAGTCCTATCTTTTGGCTATCTGTGGGCAAATTTTCAGCCAAATCGATTATGATGTATTTTGGGAATGGAGAAAAATGTAAAAAACGGTATTTTAACGTTTTCTACACTATAAAATTTGATCAAAAACTTGTTTTGATTCAAAATAACTCGTTATAACGCCATATAATGACGTTTTTGAGTCCTTTCTATTAAAATATTATGTTTTTCATTGATACTTTACGGCAGAAAATGCAAATTTGTTTAAATAAACACCAAATCACTGTAAAATCGCATTAAATAACATTTTGAGAAAAAAAGAAGAAACAGATCTTTTGACCTTATCTTATTTTTACGTCCCGCAGAAGCTATATACCAATTTTCAGACAAATCGGAGATCCAAAATTTTTTGCCTGACTGATTTGACATGGAATGTACCTTATACAATATCTAAATTTTGTTTGTATCACGAAGTAACTCGAACTGGATACTGCTCTCTTCCTGGCTCTCACATCAATTACGTTTGTGTCTATTAACATAATAGAGAGTTATCAAGTAAAATTCTATCCATCCGTTATTTTAACACGTAAACGCTATTTTTTTACGGTATAAGTTTTAACGTATATGTAATTTTAGAGTTATCAAGTGCTTCAAGTTAAAAGTTGGTAGCTGTCAGTCAAATGTTGTATTTGACAGCAATATATAATTAAATTTGTTTAAATTTTTTTCTATTTTTGGTTTCTTTCATCGAAGATACATAATATTTTGTAATTTTGCCTGGTTTTGTACAATTTGGGTTTCAATTTTTTCTAAAGAAATATGGAAGAGATCTTAGATCTTACAACAAGCAATAAGGTACTTGAGGCCAAATGACGAAGATTTAGAAAAAAAAATTGAAAATAAAATGTTTTCCACCTACTTTCCACTAACTCCAAATGTTAGCAGATGATCAATCAACCAAGGAAACAAAGACAAAACACCGATTAATGTACAGAAATAAAATTTCATAAAGAACAGATGTCATAACCACACATAACAGAACTTAAATGTCCGAGTCTTGCCGAATTGGTGCGATGCGCTGCTAACGTTACCGTATTTCAAGCCCGCTATCCGACTTACCGTAACGTAGCCCGTAAACGTTAAAATCATTTCCGTTATTCAATCTTCATACTGCGCATGCTCCATTGCTAAAATAACGTTACCGTATTCTCCTAGAATTACTTGATAACTCTCTAATAATATGGTCTATCTGGTTAGTTATTTGATTATCTGGTGAGAGTCATGTAGGTTTGTTTTTTTTTTTGTAGAAACTATTCCTAGAACTGTATCACTCAGGTAAATTTTCCGATATTTCTCAGCACATTTTTAATACTTGAACCATACATTTATTTTTTGTAAGTGTACTACTCAGAAAACAATAATATGCGCTCAATAAATTATATGAAAGTTAACAATGTAGGTACTACAAACTGAACTTGACACATAGGGTTTGTGTAATTTTTAGAAACGTAAACATCAAAAACAGACTGTATAATATTTATGATGAAAGCATTATACTTAAAAATACAATAATTTTTGTTTAATGACGACTGATAAATATTTAAATGCGTACCAATTAAATGTAATTTACTAATAAATAATTATTTTTCAGGTAGTTCAATATCAGGTTGTATAGCGACATTAATCCATGATGGTTTTATGAATCCGGCAGAAGGTATATTTTTATTTTATTTTTTACATTAGTTCACAGTTATGTTGCTAAACAGTACATTATTATTTATTAGTGTAACATCTAACTTCATGTTGGCCATATTTATATTTTAATACAAAATTAACAAGACGGTATTTCCCGATGGGTAATATTAAATTCCCATGTAACGTTACGTAGGTTATATCTTGAGACTTTGAGACAGATAAAATTCTAATACATATAGGTACCTAATTTATTAATAACTGCAGTATCATTAAAAAGATTGTTTGAAATATTGACGAAAACAGACATAAAAAATGCATACATCAACGCTATATCGAACATGTACATAAATGCAAAAAGAGCCGTTAAATTGGAAAATAAAATTTCAGACGCATTTCCTGTCGCAAAAGGCTTCAGACAAGGATGTTTTGTGTCCCCAACTCTATTCAAAATCTATATCCAGAAACCATTAAACAACTGAAGGAGAAAATGCACAGAAACGGGAATAGAACTTTGAAACAAGTACATAACAAATTTTTTATTCGCCGACGATCAATTGATTATGTCAAATGATGAGGAGAAGACATGGACTCACAATAAATATAAATAAAACAGAATATCTTAGAATAATAGACTACAGGCCCATGTCCAAAAAGTGGATGGGTCATATGAACCACTAGGTGACGTATATAGGACGATATAAGAGCATACAATAATAAGATTCAGCACTATGCCGTCACTTGTAAGCTGTCCAACTGAGTGCTGGTGAGAATTCAAAAGTGAAGGTAGAGTGAGTACATTTTGGTCATATATTTTTGAACGGCATTTTTACCATCGATAGATCCATGAAAAATAATAAGAAAGAGCGCAGTGCCGTAAAAAATGGTGCGCCACAAAGTTGGTAAATTTTTTTTATTTTCTGACAATTTCCAAGGTAAATTTGGTCATTTCATTCTGTACGGCATCAGTTTCATACTGTTTCAATACAGCTTCTAATCCATTATTCCGCAACGCAGTACAAAAATCATGCGGTAAGGGGAAAAATCGAGGGTTGCAATCCCCTCTCTTTCCGTGGTCCGGGGGGTGATTTGAAAAAACATAAAATTAAAAAAATGAATAACCATTTTCAATTTCGTTGCAAAACGAAAACACAGCCGAACCATATTCTAGTCCAATCAGAGAGTGCATCAAGCACCTCTACCGGTTTCGAAACTTATTAGTCTCTCATCAGGAGGCACATATGCTGCTCTCCCTGATCCAACCAAAACAAAACCCCAGCGTGCAGTCCCGGATTGCAACGAACGAAATGGCATAGATGCCCTAGCGGCAACTGCTACAACAAGACTAAGTTTTCACTCTAATGGCATATAAAACAACATAATGCTATTCTACACCCCACCAGAATGAAAACAATGGGAACCTTCTCTGGTTACACCTCCGAGGCTTCTACAATATGCAAGCCATACGGATGCTGAGACTAAGGAAGATGAGGGAATTCTACAATTTACAATTCACGTCCCATCTGCTCAGCGCGGTAAAGTTCCAACGAGAATGGTTCCCTTCGTACTCCAATCAGAGTAAATGTAAATCAAAAATGAATAACCATTTTCAATTTCGTTGCAAAACGAAACCACTACTTTACTTTGTGGCGCACCATTTTTTTACGGCACTGCGCGCTTTCTTATTACTGTTCATGGATCTATCGATGGTAAAAATGCCGTACAAAAACATATGACCAAAATTTACTCACTCTACCTGCACTTTTGAATTCTCACCAGCACTCAGTTGGACAGCTTACAAGTGACGGCATAGTGCTGAATCATATTATTTTATGCTATTATATCGTCCTATATACGTCACTTGGTGGTTCATATGACCCATCCATTTTTTGGACATGGGCTTGTAGTCTATAAAGAACGAAGAAAGAGACCCACAACTCTCGATTAGAGATATAAAAAACTGCGAAGAATTTAAATAAATAGGAACAGTGATAGCGAAGGAAGGAACATCGAAACGGGACATCCAGCAGAAAATACAACAGGGCCGAAGTGTGGTACAAGCGCTAAACTCGTTACTTTGATCTAAAATTGGTTTACAAAAAAATGACAATTGTACAAGTCGGTTATAGAACCGATTTTGACGTACGGATTAGATTTGATTATTAGTCCATTCTTTCACGGTTTTTGCTCTAAATTTTAAAGAACCGCTTGGATTGACATGAAATTTGGCATACGTATAGTTTACATGTCAAAGAAAAAAAGTGATATTGTGCCGATGTGTGCTTTTGCCCTGGGGGTGACTTTCACCCCCTATTGGTGGTGAAAAAATATATGTCCAAAATAAGTCCGGAAATGGGTAAACTGACTAATTTTGAGTAACTTTTGTTCTATAGAGCTTTTTCGCCAATTCAACATTTTTCGAGTTATTTGCAAGTGAATATGTTCATTTTTCAACAAAATAACCACATTTTTAGACGGTTTTTCGCAAATAACTCAAAAAGTAAGTATTTTCTCGAAAAAACGTTTCTAGCAAAAATATAGCCCATAAAAAAGTCAAAAAAAATGGTGTACACGTTAGGTCTCTGGATCTCGTAGAACCAGAGTTATAGCCAATGAAAAATATATTCATAATCACCAAATTTCAAATAGAATATTTCGACGTGAAATATCCAAAAAATTAAGCACTTTTTGGGGAAAACCCATTATAACTTTTTTAAAGTGTTTTAAAAAAGCTTTATTTTCGTTTTTACAAGAAGTTTCTAGCATTAAATTTAAGCAAGTTACGTTCAAAATAAAGATGGTCCCTTTTGTTTTTGCAAGAAAAAAACGGGAAAACCACCCCCTAATTAGCAACTTACATGAAATTAATCGTTACCGCTCCACAAATTATTTTACTTATGTTGTGTTTATATGATCTGTAAGTTTCATCGATTCAAAGTGCTTATTTTTGAAAAAGTTTGGTTTCAAAGTAAAATTTTTAAAAATTTAAATTTTGAAAATTATGCTTTTTTCAAAATAACTTAAAAATTGTTAGAGATATCAAAAATCTTGAAAAACAAAAAAGTCAGATTTGCTTTTCTGAATATCATGTTTTTTTTTGTTTTTCTGTTTGACAAAAATTGATTAAGCTTTGGTGTTTCTGAATTTGCATACATTCGTGATCAGTGACTCGTTCAACCCATTTTAACTACAGCCTTTTCAATAATAAGGACTTTGAACCGATGAGACTTACAGATCATATAAACAATATATACAGGAGTCAAGAAACTTGTGAAGTCGTAACGATTATGTTCATTTAAGATACTAGTTAGGGGGTGATTTTCTCGATTTTTTTACCAAAACCAAAAGGGACTAACTTTATTTTGAGCGTAACTTGTTTAACTTTGATGCTAGAATTTTTTTTATAAAACAAAAATGAAGCTTTTTATAAACACTTTAAATAAGTTGAAATGAGTTTTCTCCGAAATGTGCTTCATTTTTGGTTATTTCACGTTAAAGTATTGCATTTGGAATTTGACGAATATGAACCTATTTTTCATTAGCTATAACTCTGCTTCTACTAGGTGCAGAGACGTGATATATACACCATTTTTTAAAATTTTTTACAGGCTATATTTTTGCTAAGAATGTTTTTTCGACAAAATACTTACTATTTGAGTTATTTGCGAAAAACCGTCTAAAAGCGTGGTTATTTTGTTGAAAAAATGAACATATTCACTGCCAAATAACTCGAAAAGTATTGACTTAGTGAAAAAACTCTATAGAACAAAAGTTACTTAAAATTAGCCAGTGTATCCATTTCCTGACATTCTTTGGACGAATATTTTTTCATCCACAAGAGGGGGTGAAAACTACCCCCAGGGCAAAAGCACATATCGGCACAATATCACTTTTTTTGTTTGACTTGTTAGCTATGTGTATGCCAAATTTCATGTAAATCCAAGCGGTTCTTTAAAATTTAGAGGTTTTGCAATATTTTACCGTTAAAGAACGGACTATATGCTGTGGTACGGATCTGAATGTTGGCAAATGACGATGAAAGAGAAGAAAAAACTATAATTAATAGAAATGGACTATATAAGAAAAGCGTGTCGGACAACCAGACTTGAGCACATCCCACATGAAAAAATTCTAAGAAGAACAGGAAGGATTTACAATACCGTAGATACAATAGAATCCAAACCGCTTTTATGGTACGAGCATGTAATGCGAATGAATGATGGCCAAAATGTGCCTTAAACTATGTTCCATGAAATAGAAGAAGGAGAGGAAGACATCTAATTTGAAAATATCAAGAAGAAAACGAGAGTAAAATGTTGGGGAACAGAAATAAGGGCTAGGATAAATAGCCACATTAAATAGCGAGAAATGTGTTTGTAAAAAATGAAAGCAATTCTCTGCAATAAAGACCTTAGATTAGAACTGAACGCTAGCTCATCTTTCTGTAATTTGAAACCCCTCAGGGGTGTTGTTCGGCATAAACTAATTAATATGAAGAAATTAGGAATTATTGACGAAACAAGAAGTTTAACACATATTCTTTATTCAACTAGTAGATACTTAATTACATCTTATTGCTTATATCTTACTATGTAACCAAATTAATAATTTATAACTTTGAAAATTAAAATCAGCGAATCAAGAGTCGATGCTCAAGCCAAGGAAAAAAACTGTGGACTTAACCGAACTTTCCCAGGAGTTCCTGTTGTTGTGGACTCTAGTCGACGGATGTTCGGCCGACTTCTCCTGCTTCTTTGATGTCAGTTAGCTAAGATTTCCCATGTGATATTCTCGATGTTCGGCCGGCTTTTTCTTGGTTGATCTGATTGCTGGAGCACCCTAGGGTGGTCCTCGGCTGGTGTTATGCCTTATCTTCGGAGATTGCCATGAAATTGAGTTGAAATGGTTCCAAGTGGCCCCAAATGGCCAGGTTTGCAAAAAGACCTGGCCACGAAATAATTCTAACTTAGTATATTTATTATGTATTTTCTCTATGGAGGAAGAATTGGAAAAGGATTCGTATCGATACTCATCCTATAGGAAGTCTCTCTTTTGGTGGGTCTTTCAACGCCATGTGACAGCGCCGAAGCAGATATAGTCACTGAGTAGAATACGAGGGGACTTTAGAAACTAGTCAGAGCATTTATAGGAGATAGAAATAGGAAAAATAAAAACGGAGGACTACAAGTAAAAATTAAGAAAGGAAATTATTGTAAACGAAAATTAAATACCATGGGCCGAAAATAACTGAAAGTTTATAAAAGTATATAAAAAACAACGATGTGACGTTTGAAACGTTACAAACGTAAGAACTCTGAGATGTTACTTGTTTTTGATACTCCAATATGGATTTGACAGTTGGACAATGCAGCAAGAACACATAAATAAGTTACCGTCATTTGAAATGTGGTGTTACAGAAGGATGTTTAGAATAGCATGGACACAAAAGATAACGAACATGAAAGTATTGCGAAAAATATGCAAAGGATACGAAATAATAAACACATTAAAAATAAGAAAGTTACAATATTTAGAACACGTAATAAGGGTACAGCGATATGAAATAATAAGATTCTTAATAAAATTTATTGATAATAAGATATGAAAGATAAGAGGAGGAAAGAGAGGAGGAGAAAGGATAAGAGAAGAAAATGAACAAGGAAGTATTCCTCAAATTCACACACACATACACAACAAGGAAGTATTTCGAGAAATAGGCAAAGAATACGAAATAATAAACACATACAATACCTAGGACACGTAATGAGAGGACAGCGATAAGAAATGATAAGACGGATAATATAGGGAAAAATAAGAGGAGGAAGAAAGAGAAATATGATGATGATATCCAACCTCCGATTGGGAATTAGGAGACGACATACAGGGTGTCCAGAAACTCTACCGACAAACGAAGACAGGAGATTCCTCAGATAATTTTAAGACAATTTAACCCAATTCACCTAGTTCGAAAATGCTTCTGAAGGGAGCTAGAGCTCTTTGAAGATGGCGTCATGAAATTAGTTTTTCTTAAATACCTCCAGAAGGCTTCTATTTAGAAAAACGAAAATTGGTATGCATATTTACTTTTCAGAGATGAATCGATTCCATCGATTGCAAATTTCTAGTACCGGTCATAGGCGTCCGTTTTGGGTAGAGCAACGGGTATTTTATCGTATAACTTTTTTGTCCTTAACTTTTATGCATTTTTGACACGGGATTATTAAATTGTGAGGTATTCTAGTACTAAAAGGTACTCTTGCTTTAAGTCGGTAGGATGCACCGTTTTCTAGAAAAATCAATTTGAAAGTTTTTCGTTTTTGGAATTTGAAAAAAAATTGAAAGAACTTTTCAACAAAAAACGAAGTATTTTACCAACATAAAGTAGGAGTAACTTTTTGTACTCGAATACCTCATAATTTAATAATCTAGTGTCAAAAATGCTCGAAAATTCAAGACAAAAACATTATGCTATAAAATAACTGTTGACCTACCCAAAACGGACGCCTATGACCAGTACTAGAAATTCGCAATTAATGAAATCGATTTATCTCTAGAATATAAATAAATGTACCAGTTTTCGTCTTTCTAAACAGTTTTTTTTTGAAATTTTTTTGTAATTCAGAAAGTGAAAAATTTTCAAATCGATTTTTCTAGAAAACGGTGTGTCCTACCGATTTAAAACAAGAGTACCTTTTAGTACTAGAATACTTCACAATTTAATAATCCAGTGTCAGAAATGCATAAAAGTTAAAGATAAAAAAGTTATGCGATAAAATAACCGTTGCCCTACCCAAAACGGACGCCTATGATCGGTACTAGAAATTTGCAATGTATGGATTAGATTTATATCTTGAAGATAAATACGCGTACCAATTTTTGTTTTTCTAAATAGAAGCGTTCTGGAGGTATTTAGGAAAAACTAATTACAAGACGCCATCTTCAAAGAGCTCTAGCTCCCTTAAAAAGCATTTTCGGGCTAAGTGAATTGGGTTAAATTATCTTAAATTTACCTGAGGAATCTCCTGTCTTCGTTTGTCGGTAGAGTTTCTGGACACCCTGTATATAAAAAAAAGATACTTTACGGACATAATACGTTTTGCATTCGGACACTAAAAAGTTGTAGATTTATAAGATCTACAACTTTGTAGTACCTGATTGCAATAACACTGCACTGTAGTTTATCCTTCAAGCATAATAGTATGTTGCTTTGTATGAAGCATTCCTGAGACAATTAGACGGGTGTTAGTAATTTAAAATTAGTGGGGAATGAAGATTTTACGGGTGTCCGACATGTTTAATGCCTTAATATTTCTCTAGCGTTTCGTCGTATCAAAGGTAAACGCCCCAGTTTCATATTTTCCGACCATAAACAATTTTTTTTTTATTTAGCTGATGCCTCGACAACTAATAGCCATTGGCATGGTAGGTACGGTAATTTTGAACAGTTAGGTACCTAGTGTCATGTGTAGTGTGTGTGTTGAGTAAGTGTCTTGTTACTTTGCAAAGTCGACGTCATTGTCTTTGCAAAGAGACGCTGATTGTATCCGAACGTCTGCGGTCCCTCCGGTGAGTACCGATCCCACAAGGACAGAAACTATATTCATTTATTAATTTGTAATAAATGAAAAATCTCTGACCCTTGTGAGATTCGAACCCACAACCTTTCGGATTTTTTCGATCCAAAGGCAGGCGCTCTTACCACTGAGCCACGGAGGGGGTCATAAACAATTTGTTTGTCACATTAATCTGTAATTAACTACGTTACATCTAGCTGTTTTTACTGTTACTTCTTAGGTTGTTGTACTGAAGTATTTTAAGTCCACTTTTAAATATTTTATATAACATAGATTTAGAAGACATTGTTCCAATTAACACCAAAATACTACAATTTGCAGATGATGTTGTACTCTATTCATCAGACAAATCAATTGACCTTTCGAAAAATAATTTAATAACAGCTATCTCATCAGTACATGCATATTATGAATCAAATGGATTAACATTATCAGAATCCAAGACAGAAATCTGCTTCTTTTCTAGAAAACATAGAATCCCAGAAGGATATATAGATTGTGGTCAATTCAAATTTCCAATTAAAAACTGTGTCAGATATCTGGGAACTTATTTAGACAGAAAACTTTTGTGGAAAGATCATATACAACATATCATCAAAAAAACCGAAAAAGCTATGAATATCCTAAGGGCTTTCTCTTTAACAAACTGGGTGGCAGATCCCAACATTAGTTTAATGTTTTATCGATCTATGCTACGACCACTTTTCGATTATAGCTGTCACTTGTATGGAAACGCATCGAACACACATTTAACAAAAATTGAAGTAAAGAAAAATAAGTGCCTACGCCTGTGCCTTGGTTATCTTAAATCTACACCAATAAATGTAATGGAAATTGAAGCTGTTGAACCTCCATTGAATTTGCGACGGCAGTATCTTACCGATAAATATATAGCTCGTAGCATTAGCAGGGACCAAGTATTTCTCAAAGATATACATAATCTGGCCGTTTTAGATTTGACTAAAAGTTATTGGTTTAAGAAAAAATCTCCACTTGTGGCGGAAAGCTACAGAAATCTTTCTAAATTCAAAAAGGTACTTTATAAGGGTCATCTTCCACCAGTTTATACTGAAAAGCCTCAGGTATTGTTCTCAATAAAAATCAAGACAGAATTTCTCAATGATGTCCAAGGTCCCATGTTTAACGTAGAAATTCAGAAGAGATGGCGTAATTATTATAATTTGTTTACCGACGGTTCAAAAAAAGGAAACAACACTGCTTGCGCAGTATACCAACAGTATTCTGGACAACAGTATAAATATAAGTTACCTGATGAAGCTACCATCTACACAGCCGAAATGATGGCTTTGAAGTTTGCTCTTTCTCACGCTTTGACACAGGAAATAAAGAATTCTGTAATATTTACAGACAGTAAAAGTGCAGTAGAAAGAATAGGTTTAACAAATAAATCCAAACAATTAAGTCATCTGGATATAGAGATTTTAAAGCTGTATTACGAGGTTTCAAAACTCGGAGGAGAAGTCATTATCGCTTGGATCAAAGGACATTCCGGGATAAAGGGTAACATAATAGCAGATGCCTTGGCAAAAGAAGCATTATCAAGTGGAGAAAATATAAATAACAATATTCTATCTGTAGCAGATATAGATGTTTGTAGTAAACATCAACTCAGATTAAAATGGCAAGCAAACTATACGGAATCCGAGAGAGGGTCATCGTTCAAACGTTGGCAACCCAAACTTCTTCAAAAAAACTATTAATAGGCTAAGGTCAATTCATGCTCTTACACCTTCAAGAATGTACAAAATGGATCTAGCAGACACTCTAAACTGTACTTGCGGTAAATACGGAGACTTGACACATATCCTATTAGAATGTCATAACCAACAGGGAAATATTGCAAGTTTTTATGAAGACTTACGAAAACTAAATGTCTGTTTTCGATTGCACTTAAATGAACTATTGTTCTCTGATAACGTAGAAATCTTTAATTGTATTTATAGCTTAATCAGGAAATGTAAATATAAACTTTAAACCATATGTACTAACCATAGAATTAAGACTGAACTTGTAAGCAATCTGCGAACACAAAAATATTGTAATAAACCATATAATACGAAAAAATGAAACAAAAAATAAATAAAAACAAAAAAATAATATATAAAAAAAGAATGTGTGTGTACTTTGTACGCACATAAGAAGTTATACTTCTATTATATGATTTAAACGAAATTAATATACTTTTTATTTATATTTTGTTTAAATATTAAACTAATTTATACTTACTACTTCTCAAACATTTTTATTAGAACAGTGCCAAAAATTAAAATAATAAAAGAATAAAACACACACAAACACATTAAACAAGCCACAAATGATGTCTGAACATTAATTGTCGAAAATTTTTTTAACTAAATACGTATTTTCTGAAAATACAATTATATAATAAATATACTTACAATCATAAAATGTATTAAAAAAAACAAAAAAGAAAGTTTCTATTGGGACTCGAACCAGCGCTGATAAGAGCGGTTGGTATTGGAATTCATTCGCCTTCTCCGCTTAGCCACGGACACTATGTGTCATTATTTATGAAGATCGACTAACTAAACGGATTAAACTTGTGATATTTTGATATTTTGAAAATTGATCAAATTATTTTAATTTTGAATTGAAATGATTTAGAATTGAAAAAATACAACAAAACATAGAGTAAAAAAACAATATATTAGGTGAATATTGATAGAAATTTTGATGGTAATCAAATTATATAAATAAAAGTATTACATACTATGTATTTTGGCAGATAAAATAGGTAGGTTTATACCCATGATACATTAACAATTATTACGTACCTGTGGCTTTTAAAAACTATTTAAAAGTCACTACAATATTATAAACTTTTTTGTTTCTGTCCTCACAACAATAAAACTAATATATTATACATTTGTTTACCTTTACCTCCAAACCACAGCTGCCATATCGGATAATTTTTGACATGTCATTTGAACATCCAATCAGAACAAAGTTATAATGCGCATGCGCCGGGCTGATAGGTTTTAACATATAAAAAAATCACCCTCTATCGCCGGTAAAGAAGTATAACTTCAAAAAATTAATATAACTAAGCAAAAGATGACAAAAACAAAATAAAAAATAATAAAAAAATATATACATATTATATACTCCATAAAAAAATATTATCAACGCAATGAAAAAACAAAACTAAAAAAAAGAATTGGCTAAAAATAGATAATACAATAAGTCAAAACATCTAAATTATATACTTTTAATTTACACTCACCACTAACTAACTCTGATTGTAGATCTGTGAATACAAATTATAAAATAGTCTGGTCAATTGGCTATGCCAAGCCATTAAAAAAAAGTTGTTGTACTGTACGTTATTAAGCTTGATTTAGCTTGCTTATTTCATATAATATTATCAACAAACATTACATGCATTACATTTATTTCATAAAATAAGAGTGACCTACTTTCATCAAGTATCCTGCACCACTCTGTATTTTTGTCTTAGCTGCCGATTATGTGACTTGATAATTTAAAATGGCAATAACTTATCTCTGATAGTCTTTAAGATAAGTTTGTGAATTAAAACAAATCCTATGTTCACTTCAAAAACCGTGATTTGGCGATTTTTTTTAAACCAAAGTTATTTCATAAATTCTTGTCATTTTTAAAAGCATTATTTAATCTAGTCAGCAGATGTACATAGTATTACAATTATTTTGTTAAATTTGTTTGCACAGGGTATCAAAAAGATAAGCCTACTTTTATTGACAATTCTATACAATTTAAAAATTGGTAGAAAACACAATTCGAGTCCAAACTATCACAATAATTGTCCGTGTGTTATCTAGATAATACATTACATTATTTGGAAATACTTCAAATAACACTATACAGAGTGTACCAAAAGTGTAGAAACGCTTAATGATATCTTAAATGGACGGTCCGAATTTTACCACGGGATCAAAAACAGGGATATACCTATTGTGCCATATGAAGATTTGACATTCGATGTTTATAACGTTGCCAGATTTACCAGTTTCCTGATACCATTAGTCACTTTGATTTTTTTAAATAAATCACCCCGTATATTGTACTGTTGTGATCTACTTTTTATTACTTTTATATCAATTAGTCTTTATTTGATTACTCCAATTAATTATTTAATCAATTATCCAGTTGTCGCAAATCATACAAAAAAATTAAAAAAAAAATCTCAGGGTGCCTTTTTATGATACAAAAAAATATCTAAATTATCTTATGTTATACTTATCTTCTCTCGTGTTTTCAGTATCTCTTAGTTGGTTCTTATCGGAAGAAAAATAGGAAAGGGAAATAAATAGAAATATAAAATAAGCATACAGAAATATCTTTTATTATCAAAATCAATACTCTAAAAATCGATCAATTAAAACCTGTGGACATAGCTGTCCGAATGAAATTTTTACCACTTAAATTTATTCTAGTTCAAATAAAAATTTATCGGTTTGTTCCCGATGACTTTGATAAAACAAGCTGAACAAACAAATTTAGGTATTCGCAAAATTACTTATACTTCCTATTTCATTTTTGAAATATTGGAATCTTAATTCATATGCTTTTACTCAAAATTTTAGTTTCCGAACATAAAAATATCTTTCACATAAATTGACTGACCTTTTGCTTAACTCACAATGATGTCTCCTCTTGACCCAAACAGCTCTCCCTTGTTGACTATGTTAGGCTACCCATCAAAGCCCTCTCCGTTCTCAAGCTATCCAGCAGCATACCAGCACTAATTTTCCAAAAAACAACGAGCCAGGCCTCTTAGCCAGTACTCGATTCAAACAACTCCAAAATTCTCTCCTCTCCTTCTCACAATAATACATAATCAAAGAGGTATTTCTTCTCAATTTAATCTGTCTCTCGTTCCACTTTTCAGCTCCACTCTCCACTATCAAACAACCACTGGTACTTGCTTTTTAACTATCCACGAAAACATTGACTGCTCTTCCGCGATGCCGATCACATAATAATCCCTCTTTCCAAAACTATCTGAAAATTCAACCTTCTCTCCTTCCCATTCCAAATTGCCAAACCAATCAGAGACATTTCTTCTTCCCCATTCTTTTTTTCATTCGAAAAAACCCACGCCTTCTTTCAAAAATATTCCTACCATCATAATAATTACTTTCGGGAAATTCTACAAAATTTACTCTGGGTTAAACAAAAAGAGATTAAAATTCCAAACTTTCTTTTACATTATTTTCTAAGATATCATTACCTGTGGCTTCTGGCCTCGTGCATAACAAAGCACCGTTATAATCTCCAAATACCCTGAACAATTATTGTCTATTCATATCACTTTCTTTCCTAATGTGTCTTATTTTTCAGGGAAAAAACTCGTTAACGATAACCCACTTCTTAAAAACTACTTATAATAAATGGTTACAAATCAATATACAGGGTGTATCAAATTTATGTGCCCGCGTTCTATTAAAATTAATAAAGTTTTTTATTCTATCTTTGATTGATAAATTTATACACAATAGTACATACCTTTATTGAGATCTCCACTTTAATACCAGTTCAGCCGTAAACAATATTTTCGATTTTATTTAGTTGAAAATATCTCAAAAAGCTAAAACAAAAGCCTAGAAACCCTTAACCCTCTTTTGCCCTAACGAAAAAATCCTCAACCCATGATAATTTCCTTTGCCCCCTCTAAAACATTCTAAACCCCCTCCCCAAAAATGCTGCCCAATGTGTACTGGAAGATACATTTTATAAAAGTATATTGCAAATAAACCAGGAAGTATTAGTGCCTAAAACTTGTGAATAATAAAACTTAAATAACATAATAATAAATCACTTGAATAGGTTTTCATAAAAAAAATTATATTAGAATAGAAACAGTAGGTAAACTGAATTTACCGCTTGTGTTGATGGCTTGAAAAACGCGCACACCCACAAAACAAGAAAATAAATCAACATAACTTAATACTTTGAAACCGTTTAAATCAAACAAAGATAGTCAACTGTATGGAGAGAGAACAGATAATTGTGACAACCAAGGGAACATCCATAAACTACGTCGTAAAAATTGTGGAGTTTTTAATAGCCCCCCCCTCCGTCGTAATGCGTCGTTTACAGTTGACCCCCCCCCCCCCTCATACCGACACACAGTGGTGAATTTTGCCGAAAACCTGGCCAAAATGCAAAAATTTAAGTTTATATTTTCCGAGAAATTTTTTATGAATCTTGCTCAGTGGGTTTCTGAGGATCATAAACGGCCATTGAGGGTAAAACAATACAAGCATATCAAATATTTTTATTAGTGTAAAGTTGGGATTGAACGAAAGCGGACAGAATAAAATTAAAGTGTGTTATACAATTAAGGCATTGTTAGGTTTTCGTTTAAAATTATAGACGTGTATTATTTTGTTATTTTATAGTGGATGCTATTTCTGGAGGTAAGTGGAGTATTTCAATATACTTTTGACATTATTTTTCCTAACGTAAGCTTTATTTACAACATATTTACAAAATTATGGCAAGAATGTTCAATCGTTTTCTGTTTACCAAGTTTTAAAATGGGAAAAGTAAAAAAGTCAGCTTTGGTCAGCAAAGATTTTTTGCTTAATAAATAACTCAATATGTATATAAATATTCCTTAAGAAAATATCTGCAACAAGTTGCAAACTTAGCGGAATTCTTCATTTTAAAAAACTGTAACATGCTGGAGAATTTCTACATTAAGAGACTTTAATGTTATGGTCAGTTAATAAAGTAAGAACAAAATATGAAGCAGCTGATCCAGTAAATTTACAGTTTTTTTTTACACAAGAACCGCCGTTTTTTGTTATTTTTTGCTTTCTTCTTCTTTTTATTTAATCTTTAAGTCCTTTTACCTTTATGTATTGGTATATCTTTTTGCTTTCTTATTTTTATATTTTTTAATAGTTTTGGTCGTGTGAGTCCAAAAATTTTGCCTTTTTTTTTAAATAAAATGCATAAACGATACTTTATATTAAGAAGCCGAAAATAGGTAGGTCAACTCTTAATACATTTTAATTGTTTTGTAAATGTATCCGATTAATTATAATTATTACCTACCAATGTGTGGCTTCTTAACACAAAGTTTCGTTTATGCATTTCATTTTTAAAAAGTTAAAATTTTTGGCTCACACGACCAAAATTATTAAAAAATATAAAAGTAAGGAAGCAAAAACATAGGATTATACATAAAAGTAAAAGGACTTAAAGGTTAAGAAAGAGAAGAAGAAAGCAAAAAAATAACAAAAAACGGCGGCTCTTGTGTAAAAATACTGTAAATTTACTGGATCAGATGCTTCATATTTTGTTCTTTTATTAACTGACCATATTATAACATTTAAAGTCTCTTAATGTAGAAATTCTCTAGCATGTTATATTTTTTTAAAATGAAAAATTCCGCTAAGGATGCACCTGGCTGCAAATGATTTTTTAAGGAATATTTATATACATACATACATTTTGAACTATTTATTAAGCAAAATATCTTTGCTAATCAAAGTAGACTTTTTTACTTTTCCCTTTTTAAAACTTGGAAAACTTAAAATGATTGAAGATTCTTGCCAATATTTTGCAAATATGTTGTAAATAAAGTCTATTTTACGAAAAAAAAAGTCTAAAAAGTATATTAAAATACTCCACTTACCTCCAGATATAGCATCTGCTATAAACTAACCAAATAATACACGTCTATAGTTCTAAATGAAAACCAAGGGTCTATTGAATAAAAAGAAGTATTTGCTTTTACTTCCTCATATTTAAGTATTTACTTAAGAGTAATTGAATAAAGCACTAAAGAAATGATTTTATTCAATTAGTATTAAGTAAATACTTAAATACTTGTAAGTAAAAGCAAGTACTTCTTTTTATTCAATAGACCAAATGCCCCAATATTATTGTATAACACACTTAATTTTTATTTGGTCCTCTGTCGTTCAATCACACCTTTACACTAATATAAATATATGATCTCATAGGCGCCCATATCCATGGGCACGGCCACAGTCCCCCTAGCTTTTCTGTTGCTTTAAACTACATTATATTGTCATCCAAAGTTTACAAAATGTAATGTGCAACATATTCACGTCTGGCCCCTTCCCTAAAAGTTTTTTAGATGGGCGTCCATGCATGATCTGCATGTATTGTTCTACCCTTAACGGCCGTTTATGATTCTCAAAGGCCTACAGAGCAAGGTTCATATAAAATTTCTCGGGGTATACCATTAAACTTAAATTTTTACATTTTGGCCAGGTTTTCGGAGAAATTCACCACTGTGCGACGTCGCAATTGCAACTCATGACCCCACCCCTTTTTTAGAGATTTTTTTAAAATTCAATGTTATTTCTGGATTTTTTTAAAGTTAGCTAGCTCTCCAAGTTTATTTACGAATGTATCCAAATCAATATTACTATGTAGCTCATTAATATCCGCGTACTTTTTTCTCTCTATTTACTATACAACTAATAATTAGCTTTATTGGGACAAAAGACAAAACTTTTATCGGAGTTCCTATGTTTCTTAACTGTATCATATAAATCTTAATATTTATTTTGTTTTGATTCCAATGCCATTTCTTTTATTAAGTATTAATAGATACAATGTGCTAACTTAATAGAATAGAATATTTTATTTCTATTCATTCTTGTAGAATTGTTTCACATAGAGTATTCAGTAAATAAGTGAACAGTTTAATATTTATTGCTTCCAGACGTTGCTGAAAAGAAGCGTTTGTGTAAAGACATAGAACAATGTTTTATTGTTTGTTAGTCTGTATAAAACTGCTAGCAATATTATTAAGGCTGTGAGTGATAAAAACAAAATGAAAAGTATGCGATAAAAATAATATTCTAATTTTTTTTAATTCTAAAATAGTATATATTTTTTATATTCGTGAACTCCAAACGACGTCGGATGTGCTCTCATGGCCCCCTCCCCCTGTCATATACCGTCGTAATAAGCAAAGTCCCCCTTCCCCTTTTAAACGACGTAGTTTATGGATGTTCCCCAATGTTTGAAGTATTGGAAAAGCCTGCAATATTTAAAAAATCAATTATAAAGTCATGTATCTTGTGAGACACATTGGGCAAAAGAGGGTTAATTTTCTCAATAATTTTTTTAATTCAAACTAAGTACAGTAGAACCCCGATTATCCGTGCTCATCGAGACCGGACGTTGACACGAATAATTGAAATGCACGGATAATCCAAACATTTATTTCTCATATATAATACATATGTACGTATATACATACATATGTTCCTACCATAAATGGATAACAGAAAAAATAAATCTTTCATTATGAGTCTCCTTCTCGGCGTATAGGGTTTAAGTCGAGTGATTTACGGTCATGCTACTTTGATAAAACCTCAAAAATGCAATTTGAGTAATAGAAAATCATAGCACGGATAATCCGCACACGGATAATCGGAGTTCTACTGTATGTACATACAACTAAATTTGAACATAATAATTAAAAGTTTACTACACTGCTACATTAATGTATACCTAATCACGTGTTCAAAATGTCATCCGTTGTTAATTTGACAGTATCCTAAACGATGACACAATGCGTCTATTACATTTCTCCATGTTTCTCTAGAAATTAATATGGAGTCATCGATAATTCTTTGTCTTAACTCTGTAACACTTGCTGGTATTGTTTTATAAATCCTACTTTTCAATAAAAATAATATTTAGCATTCTAATTGGATGAACGAGGAAGCCATTGAATACTATCTAATCTACCAATCCATCATTAGGGAAATGTATGATCTAAATAACGCCGAACATTTACACCAAAATGAACTGGAACTCTGTCTTGCTGAAACCATATCTCATTTAAACTTTAACTCCAAACTTGTTTTTCAGGGCACAATTTCATTTCTAAGTAGCAATTTTATTAATAATAATCGCTTGTTAAATTTCCTTCTATACAAACAGTCCAATTAACTGAGTACTCACTATACCCGACCATTTAGTTTTTGTGGTCCTTTTTAAGGGAGGCCTCGTCAGTTAAAAATTTTACTGTAACTCGTCATCATCACCTCACTAAACTGTAATCTAAGGTCGTAGTCATCTTCATTTAATTCTTGCAACAACTGGACTTTGTATGATTAGGTACAGTAGGAAAAATGAAAGAATACCCATGCGTCATCGATGATATGCATACGAATCAAATCAAAAATTTCTAGTCAAAGCAACGTCTAAACTAAGTTAATACTGTAAAAAACGGATGTGACCACTACCCCACTGTACGATTTTTCGCTACGTAAATGTGTCAAAAAATTTTTGTGATGGTATTCTTTTTCTGATAATACCTATATATTTATTGGTAACAAATGTTACTTTTACTACCGTAATTAATTATTTGATATAGATTAATAATACAAAAATAATGAGTAAGCAAATATAGTATTATAAATTTCTCCATGTTAAAGTTGCCGGACGTAAATAGTAACAGGAATTTAAAAAATGTCGTTTATGTCAGCTGCATTAAGTGACTTAAATGAAAGTAAACTTAATGAATTCAATAAAAATGTATACCATTTTGAAGGCAAAACAATCTTACTTTTCAATTAGAATACGGAGCGCAGTCCAGTCCCCTGAATCGCGATTTTCGACTCTTATTGGAGCCTCATCGGAGAGAACGTAGGCACTGTTCTCCATACCCCAATTGACCAGCACCGAGAGCTTTTCCCACCCATTGCAACTGAAGTGAAGGTACTAGGTGACTAGCGTCATCTGGCAGTTGAAAGATGAAGTTTGTTTTCAATCCTAATAGTAAAATTAATAATATTGAAAATATTAAAAATATTACTAAAAGATTTTTAAATTGAAAACTTATTGGTACACTTTCCTGGTGACAACCTCCAAGGCTTCTACAATTTGCAAGCACATGGATGCTGCAGTGAAGACAAAGGGAAGGAATTCTACACTATGCAATTATGCACTATGCTATTAAGATTGTTATGCCTTCGCATTGCAACTGAATAAAAATGGTATACATTTATATTATTAGTCGTATTACTCCGTAGAGTAACCAGGTGCATTTTCCGTTGGAACTTTACCAAGCTGCAGACGGGGGATGTGAATTGCATAGTGTAGAATTCCTTCCCTTTGTCTTCACTGCAGCATCCATGTGCTTGCAATCTTTTAGTAATATTTTTAATATTTTCAATATTATTAATGTTACTATTAGGATTGAAAACAAACTTCATCTTTTAATGAATTCAGATCATTTTGGTATCCAGATCATTTTCCAGACATTATCTGCAAATAAATGTACAGCTGGTTCCAAAAAAAAACTGATACGACTCTTATAGCGTATTTTGTAGAAAATTGAGCAATGTACTTTCTTCTTTTTTTTGTTTTTGGTCTCGCTGCAAGGCAATTACCAGCACGATTTATAGGCGATCTTGATGTAGTCTGGCTCTAAGCCATATCAAAATTGCTGACTATGTTCTTGTAAAAAGCTTTTGATGAGGTGTGTTATAATGAATATGAGTTTAATTATATTTAATTTATTATATTTTGAAGGATAAATACTTATTATTTACATACTGTTACTGTCACTTCCAAATCTTAAAATTTGTCAGATCGGATAACTTCAACCTCAAAAAATGGCTGTTTGTTTGTTTATTTTATTATTTGTCTGTCATAATAAATATAATATAATGTCAGACCAATCATACACTGCTCAAAATGATCAAATCTTACTAAGAGACGTATCAGTTTTTTTAGGAACCAGCTGTACATTCGTAAAAATATACTAATCTGTAATTTTATACACTATGATTGAAAAGTCAGAGTAATAATATGTACATGTTTGGCAAACTCATAGACAGAAGTTAACCATATTGACAGATGATTACTTACAAATTTTATTGACTTATTTTAATTAAATAAATACTTATCAAACCAAAAATACAATATACATAATATCAAAATAGCTTTTAAAAGAACTGAGTTTATTCAAGTAAATACGACTGATTATTAAAATTTATAAACTCTATTGAACCTAACCCAGTTTCACTGTCAAAGTGACAGAAATTGAATCTATCAGATTATAGTTGACCAGCACGATTACTCGAATAGTAGTTTATACAATCATTATCTCTACTGATGTTGAATGTTTTTCTAAGAATGACATTAGAAGTACAGAAATAGTCAAGTGTGAGTTTAAATTTTCTACTAAATTAATATGTTTAACTACGTTGAACAATTGTATCGCCTTCTCACTCTGTCAATTATAAATATGTAACTGTGTATGTCTTGGATAACGTTTTTGCTTAGTAGACAACACTTAATAATCTATCTCTCTCGTTAGTTATTTGTAGAAAAAGGCAGCAAATCCAAAATATGTGCTTGATATAATCGTTCATGGGTATTCTTTCATTTTTCCGACTGCACCTATATCAAATTCTTATGTACCTAATACATACACGAAAGACTGAAAAATGACCTACATCATGTATTTGTGCAGCTCTGCGCGAAGATGTATGTGGATCATTCTTTAAAAACACGGTATAGACTCGTACGTCGATCACCCCCTTTTTTAAAACAGCAAAGACTATTTCTTTTAAACTCTTAAGTCGTTAAGATTATCATTAAGTTCTTTGTGGTATTTCATTTAGATTATAGTTATTACTTACTTCCGATTATTTAATAACTCTAGTTCACAAGTTCTGTTTATAACCGATTTGTTCATAATAATAGTTTCTGCAATTAACTCAAATAAGCTCAATTGCGTTGAATTGGCAATATGTATTAAGTAGGATGTCTTAAAATTTGATGACCCACTTATAACACATTTATTTTACAGATACAGGGTGTAACAAAAATACAGGTCATAAATTAAATAAAATATTCTGTGACCAAAAATAGATCGATTGAACCTAACTTACCTTAGTCCAAATGTGCACATAAAAAAAGTTATAGCCCTTTGAAGTTACAAAATGAAAATCGATTTTTTCCTATATATCGAAAACTATTAGAGGTTTTTTATTTAAAATGGACATGTAGCATTTTTATGGCAGGAACATCTTTAAAAAAAATTATAGTGAAATTTGTGTATCCCATAAAAAATTTATGGGGGTTTTGTTCCCTTAAACCTCCCAAACTTGTGTGTATGTTGCAATTCAATTATTATTGTGGTACCATTAGTTACACACATTGTTTTTAAAACTTTTTTGCCTCTTAGTACTTTTCCGAAAAGCCAGGTTTTATCGAGATAGTTTGAATATTTGTCAAATCTACCACATATTTGTATATGGTTAAGTGAGATTATAGAGATCTGGTAATAATATGAAAATTTATTTATAATTTACCATCATCATCACATTGTTTGATTTGCTTGTCTAGATAATGCTTAGAAGAAATGCGTTCAATGTGCTTCCCCGTTTAGGATTTTGTCCTCTTCAGGGTTAATATAATTTACATTTTTAGGTATCTTCTAAAAAAGAAGCCACATCTCGATAAAATGTACCTTATCGAAAAAATACTAAGAGGCAAAAAAGTTTTAAAAACACTACCTTTAACTAATGGTGCCGCATTATTAGTGTAATTGAAACGTACACAAACATTTTAAAGGAACAAAATCCCCATAAAATTTTTATGTAAACATTTAAAAAAAAGCCGCATCTTGATAAAAACTGGCTTATTGAAAAAATACAAAGAGACAAAAAGTTTTAAAAACGTTGTGTTTAGCTAATGGTACCACAATAATAATTAAATTGGAACGTACACACAAGTTTGGGGGGTTTAAGGGAACAAAACCCCCATAAAATTTTTATGGGCTACACAAATTTCACTATATATTTTTTTAAAGATGTTCCTGCCATAAGAATGCTACATGTCCATTTTCAATAAAAAACCTCTAATAGTTTTCGATATATTGGAAAAAAATCGATTTTCATTTTTTAACTTCAAAGAGCTATAACTTTTTTTAGGTGCACATTTGGACTAAGGTAAGTTAAGTTCAATCGATCTATTTTTGGTCCCAGAATATGTGATTTAATTTATGATGTGTATTTTTGTTATACCCTGTAGTACCATGTATTGTATTTTTTTAAGTATAGAATAATTTCTACCAAAAATATCATGCGACTTTATTTCTCAGGTTCAAGAAATCTATTAGTAAAAACTACACCATAAGAAGTATCATTTATTCATTTTTCTTGGCCTTTTTTTCTTATTTTTATTCTTCCTTTTCCTCGTTTTCCATGTTATATAGGGTGTGATAAAAGAACCGGGACGGTCGAATATTTCGCGAATCAAACATCGGATTGAAAAACGAGAAAACATTTATTTAATATTTTTCAAATCTATCGAATAACATTAAACATTACTCCCAGTCACACTCCCTAGAGCGGAGAGGGGGCAACTTTAAAATATTATTTGAATTTATAAAAAAATAAAGTTTGGCAAGGAACATTTTTTTTTTTCAAATTGTTGATAGATGGCGTTATGATCGAAAAAAAACCGATTTTTGAAAATTTGTACCCGCTCAGCCCCCCCCCCCCCACTAAAATGGAAAATTTAACTTTTTATATACCCCTCATCTCCACCCCCTGGGGATGGTGTTGGGTTCCATCCGATAGATTTTTGAGAAATATGAAACATGTGTTTTTTGGTTTTTCATTTCGAGGTATTAAACCGTTTCCATAATTTTCCTAATGTATCACGATAAATCGTTTTTCCAATTATAACTTCATTTATCAACAAGTATTCGATAAAAAAATTTCTCATGAAAGTTACTTATTTCTCCCTGAGGAACACAAATCTGTAATAAAACATGCGTTTCCATTTAAGATTTCAAAGTTGTCCCCTCCCCGCTCTAGAGAGTGTGGCTAGAAAGGCGCGTTTGATGTCATTAGATAGATTTTTGAAAAATATCATCGCATCTTTTGCAATTTTCGAAAACCAACGGGACAACTAGGTACAACTTTGAAGTGGAGGGTAAGTAGAACCTACATCCAAATTTTCAAGTAAATCCGTCGTGACGCTGAAAATTACACTCCAAAACGGTCATTTACTGCACTGTAAATCGATCATTACTGAAATGAAACGTTAAAGCAAAAGTTGAGTTCACGGTTTATGACTTCATTAAAAAAATCGGCCTGTCTCCTTTTCTGATCCTCGGTCAAAAAAGGTTTTCTTGCAACTACACAATTTATCAATTCACTTGCTTTAATCCTACGTGCAGTGAGAATGCTGAACGGAAAGGCTGTCTCTTCGCCAGCTTTTCGAGCTGCGGCAAAAGGAGCTTCTCTCAGGTAATCTACTAATACCTCATCTTATTGTTCTGTGGAGATCTTCTGTCCTCTTGAACTACCCGACCATGCTATAGAGTAAAAATGATTCCATGCTTGTTTGATTTTCCATACGCACACATGGCTCACGTTTAAGTTTGCAGCAACGTGGTCTCAGTAGTCAACCTTCTTTGAGTTTGCTAATTGTTCTTGCTTTTGCACCTCATTCAAATACATTCTAAACTTTTTGGACGCATTTAATAGACGCTGCGATTTTACAGTGTTACAATGTAAAAAAGGAAGATATAAACTATTCAGTAACCGAAGCTGTACATTAGTGGAAATCCATTATAACAGAAGTTTTACGCTTCAATAAATATTTTGTGGCGATATTTTGACGCGCTTTGTATATTTCCATTCAATATTGATTGACTTTTGCCCTGTTGTATTTTTATGCTAAAGAATTTTATTTTTTGCAGTTGTGAAACAAAGGATGCAAATGATAAATTCCCCTTACACATCAGCTTTAAGGTGTGCTATAAATATATACAAATTAGAAGGACCCAGAGCATTTTACAGATCGTATACAACACAACTCACCATGAACGTACCTTTCCAGAGTATCCAATTTTCGGTATACGAATTATCACAAAGAATAATCAACAAAGAACAGGTGCACAATCCGACGGCGCATATGATAAGCGGCGCGCTGGCAGGAGGAGTCGCCGCAGCTATCACTACACCCTTAGACGTATGTAAGACACTTTTGAATACTCAGCAGATGCAAGCTACAAGTGGAATGGTCGAGGCTATGAAAGCGGTCTATCGGTACAGAGGAATTTCTGGATTTTTCAGAGGTAAATATTGAAGTTTTTCATGAAAACTTTTAAGAAATAAGTTTCTTAAGTGGTATGCCATAATTTATGTGTAACTAATTCTCATATTTGTTTAAAAGTATATCCGTTAAGATTCAGATTCTGAAGCAAAAGAACAAGCAGGATTTCGTACGGGTCGGTCCACTATCGACCACATTTTCTCCTTAACCCAGGTAATAGAAAAGAAGATGGTACGGAATCAAGAAATTCATACTATAGCAATCCACTGAAGAAGCTGTGGCAATCAATGGAAAATACGAATATTAATATAGAATTAATAAAAGCCGTCAAAGTAGAGCCTACTATTCAATAAACCGATAACAATAATAAAAACAAGTAAACAAATAACAACAGGATCACAATTTAACATCAAAGGGATTGAAGCAAGGATGTTACCTGCCCACCACTTTATTTAAAATGTACAACGAAAGTGCTTTAAAAGATGGAAACAAAAATGTAGGACAATGTGGATACTACTCACCGACACTATGGTATATTATATACTTTCAACTTTGCAGACGATCAAGTATGTAATAGTGGCTCAATATTATGACGATTTAAACCATATGGCCCGAAAATTATTGAAAAGTATGATATATGGGATCTATAAATCAATAAAAAAGGAATACTTCTGCATTAGAAGAGCACAACAAAAAAATCTCATATTAGACGACATAACCACGATAAGCTTTTGCTACGACTAACACATAACATTATACAAAGCTATAAGAGAAAGAAATACGGCAAGTAGAAAAGCCATCACGATGTTAAGCATTATTTTATAGTACCAGTCCATCAGCAAAGAAGAGGATATATGAGTCTATGTACAGTGAAAAGTATCGCTCTATACATCTGCGAATGATCAGTATTACTCTATCAGAGACAGTATCAATCTATAACACTGGCAAGGTCGAGAGTAACGGGAATGCATTTTTTGAGAAGAGCAGCAGGAAAATCTAGAAGAGAAAGGATTACCAACGAACGCATTAGAGAAATAATAGTTCAGAGAAATAAGGAAAAAAATATCATGTTGGTGACACAACCCCCTCCAGGCCGAAACTAAATTTTTTAAGTAGTGTGGACATCTATAATAATAACTTATATGTTTCCTGCGGCCGATTTTGATGATATACATAGTTATAAACAAATGAAGATAAAAAAACGCTAAATTTTTGCTTTTTTCGTCTATTGCCAAAAGGTTAAGCATTTTAAACAAATTTGGAAGTAAGAAACTCATAAATCATATAAAATACTTCAATATGGCGTTCGCTGAATATGTCTATCTTTATTGGTTGCTTAGAAAATTGCAGAATAATTAATAAATTTTGAGTTTTTATAAATATTCGTAACTTATGTAAAAATTAACTTAGAACCTTCTTATTACACGAAATGCTGGGACTTCTGGTGCTTAAATTATATACTAAATTTTATAACAATTGGTCAAATAGTTTAAAAGTTATTTAATTTGTTTATCCCAAATTAATTTTTTTTTGCAACACTATAAGTCAGAAAATGATGATATTACAGTAATACTTTGGATAGTTTATGAAAGAAGAAGATTTATGCTAATAATTTAATTTAAAAAAAAATGACAAAAAATAATTCTAAGTATCGCAAAATTATTTTACAAGAACATGTCGATTTTTTGCTATAAACAATTAGAATAACTTTTTAACCATTACCCGTAAAAAAATTATTTTTTCATATTTAGAAAGACTGAATTTTTATACAAATTTAAAAAAAGAAAAAATTGTCCTAAGATAATTAGGGACGAAGTTGCCCGCCCCCCCTTTTTTAAGTCACAGCAGCTTTATTTATAACAATTACGAAATCAAATCAGTCACATTTAAAAGAACATACTTCAGAGTTTTAATGTACCAAATATAAAAAATATATACTTTCAAACAAATTGTCCACAAGGCTTCAAAATGTGACCCTTAAAATCGGTCGGCCTTGAAACTTGGGTTAGCGATGAGAAGGGGGAAGGAACTGTTAGCTGTATCTCTTGTTCTTTTTTGTATGTACTTTTTGCGTACAGTACGTGTATGCATTATTTAAATAAATTAATTGTTATATACACCATCAAATTTGTTTAAACATTTTGTTTTTCAATTTTTTTTAATAATATTTGAAGTAATTTTAATCACAAAACTTAAATATTTATGAATAATATAATAATACATAATTGTTTATTAAACTTATAGCCAGGGAGGTAGTGTCAAATTTGACCGGAGCATTTTAGCATGGCTGGTTTCTTATTATTTAGGTAGGTGCTCCAAAGCTTATTAACAAATGATGTGTCAGCTGGCCCAAAACCGGGGATTTTAGTCAAGGAAAGGTAAAACATGAAAGTTGATGGACCAACGCTACAGCTTAAATGTCAAATATTTATATACGTTACTCAGAACATTTAATGGACTTGCTTACTTGGCGCCTACCTTTTACTCAGGAGATCGGGGTTCAAATCCTGGCGCGGAAAATTGTTTTTGTTTTTTAAAATGACATTTTATTTTGAAAAATATTTATTTTTCTAATACCACGTTTTTATTATTTATACGAGACAATATAAAAAAATCTGTATGTCTTTTATAGAATCGCAAACTATGCATTTTTGGTCATATTATGATTGATCTTAATAAGCAAATGTGTTGTACATGAACCCCTGAAGGTTCCTGAGTTGGTAAGACCAACAATCTAAGTGAAAAGGGAGATATTATTTGTTATTTTTTTGGACAAACTGTTTTTTCTTAATTTTATATGTTGTAGAACCGAAAGATACAACCCTAAATTTTCACTTTTCTATCACCAACCCCCATGTTTTAATAGCAATCTAAATATTTCCCTATTCTCTATAATATATATAAAATATAATATACAAAAAACAGTTTGTCTAAAAAGATAAAAAAATGTCAGGAGGGGGGTGGGGTGGGGAGGCCAACCCCCTTTTTCACTTAGATTGGTCGTACTAACTCAGGAAGCTTCAGGGGTTCATGTACAGTAATTTTGCTTATTAAGGTGAATCATAATATTTATGATCAAATGTATATATTATGCTACTTCATAAGTTCTATGCATAATTCTATAATGCCTGGTTGCACCAACAGATCTTAGGCTTAAGCCGAGAATATCATAAGAATTAATGTAATATAATGACAATAAAATATAATAGGAATATCATAATATAATAATAGATATACTTGATAACAAGGTAAGAATCCAAAATTATGGTGCAACGTAAGTGATACTTCCGGTGGTCCTGCCTATAAGCAGAGCTTAGCTAAGCTGGAGCTTAAAATCTGTTGGTGCAACCAGGCATAAAAGACATACAGATTTTTTTTATATTGTCTCGTATAAATAATAAAAACGTGGTATTATAAAAATAAATATTTTTCAAAATAAAATGTCAATTTAAAAAACAAAAAGAATTTTCCGCGCCAGGATTTGAACCCCGATCTCCTGAGTGAAAGGTAGGCGCCAAGTAAGCAAGTCCATTAAATGTTCTGAGTAACGTATTTAAATATTTGACATTTAAGCTGTAGCGTTGTTCCATCAACTTTCATGTTTTACCTTTTCTTGACTAAAATCCCCGGTTTTGGGCCAGCTGACACATCATTTGTTAATAAGCTTTGGAGCACCTACCTAAATAATAAGAAACCAGCCATGCTAAAATGCTCCGGTCAAATTTGACACTACCTCCCTGGCTATTAGTAATACTTTAAAGTATGAAAAAACAAATTATCCCATTCATTTGTTTCTAAAAATAGTATTGGTCTATGGAAATCAGAAAATCTCAAATGAACTAGGTTTTATTTTTTTGGTAAACATCCTATTAGATGAATGAAAAACTGAAGTTAGAGAACCACCAAACAAGAGATAAACGTAATTGATTGGGGTTGTAAATTAAGCTTAGAACCGTTAGTACCGATCCGATCAAAAGATCTTCTTTATACCAGATATTTTATTAAAATAAACTATCTGCTTTTGCAAAACTGGTTGCACCGAGTACTTGTTAGTAAAGAGATATAAATAGTTTATGGACTTCGATAACCAAAACCTCTACCTTTCACTATTATCTATTTTGGAGTTTCTTTTATTAATCTGTATGTACTCTTTGCGTACGTTACGGATATGTTTTTTGTTAATAAAGTGGTTATTTAAATAACTATGTAAATTTTTGGAAATTCTTTTACGATATTTTTATGATGACTTTGTTGGCAATCATAGGAGTGGATCATATGCACTTGACTTTACAATAACTTATAATAAATGGGTAACTGATAATTGTTACGTTTTTCATAAAAATACAAGTATGTATTCCTAAATAAATCTCCTTTAATTTCATTTTAATAGTCTTGTTATAATACCAAAATGTATGAAATATCTTAATTTTTGTTTTTTTTGCAATCTTAAAATTATAACTTTTAATCTTGTAAGATACAATTATTACAATATTGTAGAAAATTTCTGAAAATAATTTTGTCCTTTTTATCCTCTCTCTAATTTTGTTACATTTCATTTTTCGTTTATATCTAGTAGCATGTTTATCAATAAATAAAACCTAGTTTATTTGAGATTTTTTATTTCCAATTCAATATTATAAGCCAATGTTAGATTTAGGAATAATTGAATAGGTTTAGTGTATAATAATTACAGGGTGTACTAAAAATACAGGTCATAAATTTAATCGCATATTCTGGGACCAAAATAGTTCGAGTGAACCTAACTTACCTTAGTATAAATATGCACATAAAAAAAGTTACAGCCCTTTGAAGTTACAAAATGAAAATTGATTTTGTGCAATATATCGAAAATTCCGAGAGATTTTGTATTGAAAATAGACATGTGGTATTTTTATGGCAGGAGCATCTTACAAAAAAATTATAGTAAAATTTTGACACCCCATAAAACTTTTATGGGGGTTTTGTTCCTTTAAACCCCCCAAACTTTTGTGTACGTTCCAATTAAATTATTATTGTGGTACCAAAAAGGCAGAATTTACCAAACAGTCATCAGACCAATAATGGCATACGCGGTAGAAAAACGACCTGACACATAGAGGACAAAAAGATTGCTCGAAACAGCGGAGATGAAAACCCTTCGAAAAATCGATGGTAAGATACTATGGAACTGAGCTAGAAGTACAGATATACGACGGAGGTGCAAGATGGAGAATATTAGTAACTGGGTAAGAAACAGAAGATTAGAATGGAATGACCACATAAACCGAATGACAGAAAATAGAGTAGTAAGAACGGCGAGAGACGGTTCCTCAATAGGAAGACGATCTGCGAGAAGACCACGAAAACGATGGAACGACAACTTACTGAAGGCACATTGAAAAAACTGACAGAGTCATATCTATACAAAAATAAGAAGAAGAATAAGAAGAAAAAAGTCAGATGGTTTTGAATGTTTTGTTTCAATAATTTTTGTTTTAGGTATCCAAGCAAGAGTGATGTTCCAAATGCCAGCGACAGCGATATGTTGGTCGACATACGAATTTTTCAAATACACTTTAAGGAGTTCTTCCGATATCAGGTTAATACCAGGTAGTAGTGGTAAGGTCTCAGCATCATCAATTGATAAGGAAATAAAACTTGGCAGCGATAGTATTCGAATAGATTCAAATAACGAAAAATATAATTTAAAAGTTAAAGAGCTACCCGCTGTATCAGGTGCTGGTTTGTATGGCTCAATATCTTTTAATACTATGCACAAAGCAGAATACAACCAGAAAGATTCATATTTAGATGTAGCTCACACATAGTACACCAACTCTTTCTCAGACTTTTTTTTATCAATATAAAATGTATTATTTTACCAGTCAAGAGAATCGATCATTTGTTGTCTATTTTCAAGGACGTTTAAAAAATAAACCAAATCTTTTAGACATTCATTTTATAATTATGAGACTAAAACATCAACTAGAGTTCTCCATTGAAAGCGAATATATTTTTAAGACTTATTCCGTACAAATGTAGATGTATTAGAAAAATTCCTATTAGTATACCACTGTTTATTGTATATAGGTGTCTTTAAACTGAAAGGCTACTTACTTTTTGCACTTCCAATTTAACTTAGTTTACAGGCATAAGTACAATACAAGTATTTGTTATAAGCATACTTAAAAACTGAATATTTAACAAAATTATGTGTAACGTAACAAAAAAGGCTTTTCTCTAGAAAAATGTTCAGAAAATTGAATATATTCACAATATATTATGAGCTCTATGAGTACTGAAAGTATTATCTTAATACACAAATAACAAAATAAGAGGATTGACTAAGAACCCCCAACAGACCCTTCTTGTCATCATGTCGTTATTTGTTCGTTTGTCTATCTTCAGATTAACTCTTGAAAGTTCTAGAGTCGTGCCAAGGAAAAACTCTATTGGATGTGAGGTAAATAGGCTCAAGGCCACAAACGTTACAGATGGCACCACATATGTGTATCTTTTTCCTATTGCGCCATCTACTTTCGAAGGTTGGCGATCCAAATGAAATTGTAGGTGTTCGAAATGACAAATAGACATGACAGAATATATAAATCAAAATAATTAAAGTTAATAAAGAAAACCAAACAGTTGAGGTACAAAGAAGAATTAGATTGGCGTGGGCAGCGTTGGGAAAGTTGAGATGGATGCTAAAAAGCACAAAGATACTTCTTCTTCTTCAGGTTCCTTACCCTATCGGAGGTTGGAAATCATCATCGCTATTTTAATTTTATTGGCCGCACTTCTGAATAATTCTAATGAGCTGCAACCGAACCACTCTCTCAAATTTCTTAGCCAGGATATTTTGCGTCGTCCTGGGTTTCTCTTCCCTTGTATCTTCCCTTTCATAATTAAACTAAGTAATACGTACTTCTCGACACTCATTATATGACCCAGATATTGAATCTTTCTAATTTTAACAGTTTTTATGACTTCACATTCTTTCTTCATTCTTTGTAACACCTCCATATTAGTTACTTTTTCAGTCCACGATATTCTGTGGATTCTCCTGTAGCACCACATCTCAAAGGAGTTTAATTTTTTGATTACAGACTGTTTTATTGTCCACGCTTCCATGCCGTATAGTAAAGTAGAAAAAACGTAACAACGTAGCATTCTTGTGCGGATCTCTAGATTAAGGTTACGGTTGCAAAGTAAGTTCTTCAATTTTATGAACGTGTTTCTTGCCATTTCTATTCTAGATCTGATTTCTTTTGTTTGATCTCCATCTTCGGTTAACCACTTTCCTAAATATTTATAGTCCGTACCTTTCACATGCATTGTATACATGTTGTATTATGTACTGTAAATCTTCCATGTCACTTGCAAATATGACCGTATCGTCCGCATATCTAATATTATTAATGCTATTTCCGTTGACCAAAATACCTTCCACAATATCAAATAAAGCTTCTTGAAATCTCACTTCACTATAGACGTTGAATAAGAGTGGTGAAAGTATGCACCCTTGTCGAACTCCTCTAAGTATACTGACTTCCTCTGTCAGTTCTCCTTCGACTCTTGCTCTTGCTTTCTGATTACAGATTCGATATACTTTGTAGATCTCTACTATCTATGTTTTTGGTCTTAAGAATACTTAAAAGCTTTTCATGTTGAAGTCTGTCAAAAGCTTTTTTAAAATCTATGAAGCAAGCATACAACAGTACCTAAAAACCCGTGTATTTGATCAGTGCATCCTTCCTGTTCCCGCATGCTCAGAAACATGGTCATTGACAAAGGACAACATAAACAAAATATAAATAACTCAAAAAATGGAAAGATCCATGTTGGGAATAAAACTACAAGACAGAAAATCAAACAAATGGATAAGAGAGAAAACAAAAGTAAAAAATGTAACGGAACATATACAGGGATATTTGCGGGCCACAATGGGAGACAGGAAGATAAAAGATGGAATGCTGAGATACAAAACTGGAGAACGTGGACAGGAAGAATTGGAAGACCTCAGATGCGATGAAAGGACGATATTGTAAAAGCTGCAGAAACTCACTGGAAAAGCGCAGCTAAGGACAGACAGATATAGAAAGATTTGGAAAAGGCCTATGTTCAAAGTTGGATAGAGATGGGCTAAAGAAGAAGAAAAAAAGATCATAATATAGAACTGCCTGAATAACATGATTACGTAATATTAAATAGGTAGTCTAAAATGTAAACTGCATGTATATTTCCTTTTAACACCTTTCGACGAACAATAAATCAGAAGTTTCTTCATGAAAGTATTTTTAATAATTAAAATCATTATTTATGTCATAAGTATTAATTTCAAAATGCATAGGAAAACAGCCTTAGTTCTAATCGTTGATTTTACATATCTGCTCTGCATTCCGATTTCCTTAGAGAACTAATGAAAAGACAATATTTACTTAAGATTTTGTTTATTTTTTATAAGTTTGCGAATTATGTAATATATGTATTTATATAGTTTTGTACAATACTATCTAAGAAAAACTATCTGTTAAGTGTTTGTAAAAAGTACATTTACGCTACTATATTGTACATAGAAACTCATAATTTTTAGAAGTCGAGAATATTCATGAAAATTATAAGAAAAATGTGTTATTTTTTATTTAAATGTTATTTACATTCACACAACAAATTCTCAACTTTAAATCTAAGCGAGAATGTTCCATAAAACAGAGAAAAGACATAAGATTTTTTGTTATTACAAAATACGCTTTATGGTTATCAAGAGAAAAATAAAAAATAGAACTAAAAAAATAAAAGAATTGAGAAAAATAAGTGAAGTAGAAATGACGAAAAGTATGTCGATATTAACCTTTGGAAGACCAAGGTAAATCAATTTTGACCTCGACGTATAATTTCTTCAATAGACTGAGAACAATTTTTAACTCATTAATTTTTTTATCTGACTCTAATCTCATTGTAGATACCCTCATTTGTCGTAATAAAAAAATTCCCTATATTTCACGAATAAAAAATATTTTCTGAATTTGGGGTCAAAGATTTGGCCTTTCAAGTTCCAACTTTATGGTAAGAACTATACCGCCTATTATGTGAAATTCCGAGTAATTTTGAACTGCGCATTATCAAAATTTATTTACCATGTATATAGATAAATATTATTATGAAGACTACGAAAAATCTTTTCGAAGGATACTTTTTCTTCAAGATTTGACACTTGAGCTAGTTACACTCTTTATACAATCCCGACCGCGTCAAGGATTACATAAACACATTCAAACAGCCGTAGATATGGTACTAACAAAATTTTCAGAAGATTCTGAAGACGAACGGCCAACTGAAAATCCCAGGAAACGTGGGTGATGTAAAATTTGCAGTCGATCATCCGACAGAAAATTCACATCTAAATGTGACAAATGAAAACATTTTGTCTGCAAGGAACATTCCAATACCTATTTAAAAAAAATCTTTGTTATACCTCTGGCGACGTAGTCTTTTTGTTCAGTTGCAATTAAAAATTTGTTTTGCTAATGTTTATTAGTAATTTCTTGATACAATACCAACATTAAAATTATGAATACATAATTTTATTTCTTAAAACGACTTCATTTGTTTGTCAATAATTGTCATTAATGCCCGAGGGTCATTTTTGGCCACTGCTGGCCATCCGTGTAAGAAAAAAAGGTTGGTAATTGGAAGATTAAAGAAGTTTATGGGACACCGTAAATATCCGGCAATTAAGACAAATACTGTTAGGGCCCCGAGACTCGATTTATTTGAAATATTCTTGAAACTTACTCTTCATCGTAAAAAATCTTGTGCGAAAAGAAATTATGCTAACAGTTTCAAATTGCTGTAAACAAATTAAATAGCCATAAAGTTTAAATCCATTGATAAAACCACAAAATGTTTGTTAAAATATATACTTCCAGATTAATCCACCTGGGATGGGTTAAGACAGCGGGAATAACTAGACTTAGGACCAGTTTTTCAGTAAGAAGTTAAAATCTTGATTAGGTAATCTAGGTTAAATTTTTACCAATATTTTAACCCTCATAACGTTTTTCAGTGCTATTTCAGGTTAAAAAAATCTCGGTTGCTAACCACTTTTTTTTCTTCTGTTAGCTGCAGTAATTGTACTTGCGCATGTGCAATTTGGGAGGTAATCAGTTTAACAGAAAAATCATTGCCTAACCTAATTTAATAATAACTAGGTAGATTATATTTCCTGTATAATAACGATAATAATTTTTTAATTTCGATAGTAATATAATAACAAGGTCGAATAATTTCCAGAAAAAAAAACAAAATAACATAACCAAATAATTAACCTCTTCTGTCAGGCAATACTATGAAACTCTGAACTCACTCTCAACATAGACATAATATATAAGAAGATGTATAATTATATTACTCTGATGTATTCACTGTACCTCTGCGCAAGCGTAACTACAAATTTTGGAGTTAACCCATCTAACGAGTATCGGTTAAAATCTTAGTCAAATTAAACGGGTTTATGCGGTAACCTAGTACTGAAAAACTGATTTACCATAAATATTTCGGTGACCGAAAATTAAATAAGTTAATCCAGCACTGAAAAAGCAGCCCTTAAATACATATTTTTTTATTTTTTCGAGTTTTTCCTGGGTTTCTTCAACATACAAAAATGTTTTGACCTCAGATTCAGATTTTGTAGAAACTTGTAAACAAAACTAATTTTAATATTATTTTAACTCACTTGTCGGTTTTGATTTAAAAATGTGTAATTACCAGAGTAAATGGTTTTCGAAAATTTTACAATTTTCTCTATCTTCAAAGTCAAAACCAGTTTTACAGCAGAAATTTGGATTCTTTGTGGTCCAAAAATGGCCTCTGAAAATTTGCATGTATTTTTACGAAAAAAAAATAAGTTTTTCAAATTTTCGAACAAATCGAAGAGGGTCAGGTTTGCTCACTCTGCGTGGAATTACCCATTCTCGAACATGAGAACTCTTGTTGTCTTAGTCATAAGCATTATAAATAGATTCTTTGTTTATTGTTGGGAATATGTTTTGTGAATATAATCTATTTTGCACACAGGTAACAATTTTTGCGTACTACATACACTGTGGCCAAGCTTAGTTATTCTTTCTATTATATGAGTTAATTCAGCTTTATTCCAAGCTTTTCGTAAACATTTTCATGAATATTCTCATGTGTTAATTAATAATATAAAAATAAAATATTTTAAATATGTCTATGAAAAAAATGTGGGTGATAAAGATACAAGTTAAAAAACGTTTAAAAAGGTATGTTGCATAAAAAATTACTTTTATTGTCTATGCCTAGTGTAATTCAACCCATTTTAATTATAAAGACAATTAGAGCATTTGAACATGTTCGACATGTACCATGACCATGACATTTAAAACATGTTCGAATCGTTTTAAACAAATTCTGTAGAGACCAGTAGACCAGAAAAGTATTTATTTGTTCAAAAGGTAACTAAAATAAATTAATGGTCAATACGAGTAATACAGTCTGAAATTTTAAAAGTATTCATCATTTAATAAGTAAATACAAAAAATTCTGTAATGTATTTGATTGCATTACATTAAAATAAATGTTGAAAACCTAATTGTTGGCAATAACCCACTCTGTTGTAAAACACTCTCAACTTTATTTAATGTTTTAGCTGAAATTCTCTTTTTTCTATTATACAATTTACTATGTTTTATTATACAATTTATTTTGTGCATATATACATACTTTACTCTTAAGATAACTCAATATAAAAGTCCATTTGTGTAAAATCTGGTTATTTATTTGGTCAATCTTCGTATCTTTTCGACATATTAATCTATTAGGAAATATGTCAGCTAAATAATTTTTTCTAATGCCAGTACAGTACATTCCCCTGTCCTCTTAAAACCAAATGTTTTTATTCGGTTAACTCCAATCTACTGCATTTGAATCTAAGTTTGCCCAAAAAGGAACAACTTACTCTCAAATATATTCAAATGTTTTTCAGCTGTCAAATTTTGCATCTGCATCTCTCTGAACTGAACTGTACCAACCAACTGAAATTACTGTGGAAATATCCTTGTAGGATACAAGAAATATAATGTACAATTAAAATGGGTTGAAACCACACATACCTTAAATGCATCCATGTTGAAGTTTGTTTATCACAGTAACTGCACAGAAAAATGGTATCCCATATTATATGTTTATGTTAAATTTTGTTGCTTAGTATATGATCAGTTTTTGTTAACTAAAATTGGGAAATGCTACGCTGATAGAACCTTTATTTTATCTGTTGAAATACACTGAACATCACTGACGATTTATCATTTAGGGAAAATGAAATAAAAAGGAGAAAACAGTCAACTTAAATGAATATTATTATCAGTACAGTTTCATGTACGGGTTCTATCTAACATTTAAGTTTTGTTCTCATTATAATACTTTTACTACCAAAATTTAAAATAACAATTAATGTTTTTAATGTTTTTCAAAATGACAGTCTGTACATTAACGCAAGTATCAAAGAAATCAATTGCATAGCACTTGTGGAACAAGCGTGTACAATTTTACAACTTAAAAATCTGTACTAAATTGTACATCTTGTTGATTTTATAACTACGATTCTATTCCTGCTACTTTATACGTGGCTTTTAGAAATCTTGTTTCACAGGAAAAACCTTCTAAACCGTACTGTCCAATTTTCAAATTAAAGGAAGATAATCTAGAATCTAGACAAGCCGCGTCGATGAACTGCGCATTTCTTGGTCAGCAAAGAAGTATAATTGAAGTTTCTTGTTAAGCATGCTAAAAACTATTTTTTTTTTCTCTAGATATTGATTAAAAAATAGTGTTCAGCTCTTTCAAAATGTATAAGAATTCTCATTCTCTTCGCTACATTCAAATATACAGAGCTGAATACGTTTAATACTGTAAGGTTTGAATATAAAATATGTATGCGTCTGATGAATTCTTCCACCTGCAAGGCCAATTACGGAGTCAGGTCGGGAACTTTTGGTCTAGACGATTGGATACTTGCGTGTTTAAGTACACCGATGTCATTTTTGATACCTACTGTTCATAATCTTTAGGTTAATATTCAGAATTAATTGACGTTTCTCAATTTTAGTTAAAAGATATTTAGCAGCCCCGTTAAACAAGTTTGGATAGCCGTGTATAAGTGCGACACCCACAAATCATTTTGGAAAGCATTAAAGTGTAGCTGAACTACATTGGCGAAACGAACACCTGCAAAATAATTACAAGCTATCGTCTATTGACATCTATCAAATCGATTGAAAAATCATAGTTTACAGTTTGGAATGAACAATACTGGTGTACGGAGTGTATATAAATTTTTCTTGTTGGAGAAATGTTTTTCTTATTTATCTACTAGATGCGTTACTATTAATGTTTTTGTTATGTTGTTTTTTGTTCCTTTTGTATTTGCGAAACCAAATATTAGGTGGTGGTGTCAGAATATTAGGTACATGTCCGACTGCACTTTCGATGATTCTATTAAATATTTAAGATTTTTTAAGTCATCATCAAAAATGCTTTTGACTTGAAACATTGAATGCGGCAAATTAGACCATCTACTGCGCTTTTAACTCTGCCACTACGGTTTGATTCTCTTCGTCACTATGCCTCGGCTCGGATCTCTTTCATCGCGTAGTGTTCATATCCCTAACCTATAACATACATGGACCATAACCTATAACATACATAGTTGTTGTCATAACATAATATGTGGACCTATTATAACAGTAATACCGTTATAGTCCAAGAGGCGGTAAAAGTTATTATAGTCGGTCAGCTGTATGACGGAACAGAGCCGGTCGGTCGGCCCCAGTGAATGTACAGGGTTATTCACTATATTTTGACCCCCTTGTAAATTTCTTTATTTACAGAATGAGAAAAAAATGTAAAATACAAAAGTTATTCGATTTTTAATTATGATTTTTTGACATATATATCGTACTAGTGACGTCATCCATTTGGGCGTGATGACGTAATCGACTATTTTTTTAAATGGGAATAGGGTCTAGTGCTAGCTCATTTGAAAGGTTATTAAATTCCCTATTCAGTAATATAAACATTAACATGATTAATTATACAGGGTGTCCAAAAATTTTTTTAATTAAATTAATTGTTTAATTAATAATTTAAAAAAAATTTTGGACACCCTGTATAAATAATGATCTTAATGGTTATAGTACTGTATAGAGAATTGAATAACCTTTTAAATGAGCTAGCACACGACCCCTATTCTTATTTAAAAAATAGTCGATTACGTCATCACGCCCAGATGGATGACGTCACTAGTACGATATATATGTCAAAAAATCATAAATAAAAAATCGAATAACTTTTGTATTTTACATTTTTTTCTAATTCTGTAATTAAAGCAGTTTACAAGGGGGGTCAAAATATAGTGAATAACCCTGTACATTCATTGGGGCCGACCGACCGACTCTGTCCCGTCATACAGCTGACCGACTATAATAACTTTTATTTATATTCAATTTAGAATGTGTGTACTGATTTTCAGACTTAGTAAATGGATTTAATTACCTTCGTAGGAAAGCAACTGATACCCTCACAGTAATCAACTGTGAAAAATTTAGCTTTAGTAAATTAAAAGAGATTTTTCAGCGCTGCCTCTCCGTCTATAAGATCCAAGTACTGTTGAGAAATGGTCACACGATCATATTTTTGATCAATGGTCGGCAAACGCGGCACCCAATCGACAGGATAATTTTTTCATATACCAAACTTCGTTCAAAATATGACTTGTGCGCTCTTTACTAATTCTTGTGGACTCCTTCCAATTCACGCACCTTCACTTTATGATCAGAGCTAGAATCATTTCGTGCACTTCCTTCGCATTTTTCGGTGTAACTGCATCGGTGGGCCGTCCAGTACGTGGTGCATTCAGTGTTGATATACGGCCATTACGAAATTCACTGAACCAAAATTTGACACTGTATTCTAAAGGAACATTAGTCCTATAATATTTATATACAGCTTTTCTTTTGTTTCCTTCGCTATTTTATTTCTCAAATAATGTTTAATGGGAGATCAAAAGTCCTTTTTCTCTGTATGCTTCATTTTTCAAAATACGTCAACTTGATGCTGCTGTCAGAAATATACTAACAACTGTATCACACTAAAATTTGGCATGTGTGCCTAAAAAAGGTTAGAATTTTTAGAAGTAATGTTTTTTGTGTGATCAAAGCGCCCCAATCGGCAAAGGAGGTTACTTATCAGGTCACCAGATAACGCCCATTTTTTGTTCTTAAAGTTTTCCTGTATAATGTCGACCTATAGAAGAATTATGAGGGTTTCCTGGGTAGATAGTTACGAACAACGAAGTACTGAGAAGAATAGGTAAAGAGAAGGAAGTTGAACTTACCATTAAAGAAAGAAAACTACAGTATCTCGGACATGTGATGCGGGGCGAGAAGTGTGGCATCCTGCGACTCATAATGCAAGGAAAGATAGATGGCAGAAGAAGCATCGAAAGAAGACGAATTTCATGGCTGAAGAACCTGAGAGAATGGTTTGGTTGCAGCTCAAAACAACTATTTAGAGCTACTGCCTCAAAAATTAAAATAGCTATGATGATTGCCAACCTCCGTAGCGGAGATGGCCCCTGAAGAAGAAGAAGAAGAAAGTTTTCCTGAGTTTTCGGTCACTTTTTAACCTCAGAATATTCGGATCTTAGTTATAAATAACATTTCCGAAATTTCTATAAGAATCTAAGGTCAAAGACACTAAAACCGACTCAAGTTAATTTTATACAGGGCGACTGGACTCATGATCACATCAAGTAGCATTCTTAAAAACCTTTTAATGCTCTGAAAACAATTGAATATTTTCCCTCGTATATAAAACTTATTGTCTTTCTTCTTGTATATTTTTTAATCAGTAATACGTAATAACACGATTTCTATTAAATATTTAAATTAATATAATAATTTCTAGCAAGAAGAAAATCACTCAAGAGCAGTCGGACATCTAGCATATGAAATGTATACAGTGTAAATGAATAAACTAAATGTTATAGGTCGTTAGAAGTGCCATAGTTTACCATAACCTTAAGGAGAAATTCACTTCAAACTAATTTTAAGGTATAGGTTTTATTCAGAATATATTATCCGAGTTAAATTTTTCGTATTTTTGAAAAAGTTTTCGTTATCAGTGTGGTGAATAATAAAAAAAAATAATGTAGAGTATGCCATATTGGTATGAATTGAAAGCTATTTTTTGATTATTAAAATAATTAGATAACGAAATATAAAAAAAATAGTTAAAAGTGAAAAAATGTAAAATTTGAAATGAGAGTTGTTTTTTGAATAATCTGACGTTATAAGTTTTATTAGATGTGTGTTAGTAGTTAAGCTTTAAATCCATCTAGAGCAATGGTCCATATTATCTTCGAAAAGGAGCAACACAGTATTATTTTTTATTTTCTTAGGGTACTGCCATTACTAATTAATTATCAACTAAAAGGGAAGTTCCCTAGGTTGGCTGTATACCATATAGTTAAAAAACTCTAACAAGAAGTAAAACCACTTCTATGTAAATTGGTATATTTATTAAAACTTAAAAAATTCCAATGGATTGAATAAAAAATGTCCAATTCAGAACGTTTTCCGACCTATCGGTCCATCATCAGTGAATGTGCATACTTGCTAAATAGCCCCAGAACCAAACAATGGTTGAATTTAAAATTCAATCTACATTATTTAAAAAATAATATTAAACAGGCTAAACGCCGATGTTAAAGGATATCGCCTATGGGAACATGGTGAAAGTCTATAAAGGTAGAAAAAAAAAACTTTATAGTCAAAGTTGGCCTAAGATGGTTGATTGAGGTTTTGGTAGGGTTTCACCATGTTCCCATAGGCGATATCCTTTAACATCGGCGTTTAGCCTGTTTAATATTATTTTTTAAATAATGTAGATTGAATTTTAAATTCAACCATTGTTTGGTTCTGGGGCTATTTAGCAAGTATGCACATTCACTGATGATGGACCGATAGGTCTGAAAACGTTCTGAATTGGACATTTTTTATTCAATCCATTGGGATTTTTTAAGTTTTAATAAATATACCAATTTACATAGAAGTGGTTTTACTTCTTGTTAGAGTTAATTAATTATCAGTTACAAGTAAATCATTATTTCTTCATTTTTATTCATACGTTTTTTAGGGCATAAAAAATTGATAATTCTTGAGAATTATTGATCGGGTCTACCTTTCGGCGACGAGATTTTGATTTACTCATAATGCCCAAATGTCCAGCCCATATAGTAACAACTCACCTCCAGGACAATTGGATAATATCCATAATAGGGATGTTCACAAAAAATTTAATAGTCATTTTAAACATGTAACGATTAAGAAACACCCTAGGAATAATTGTCTAACATATTAAGAAAATTAAAAAAGCCTGTCTATGAAAAAACTTCATTAGAAATCTAGCATTATTTTAAATTTCAAGAAAACGCTTCTGACGTCACTAGTCGTATACCCCAGCGCGCGCGTTGTCCACAGTGTTATTCTTTAGGTACCCGTTTGACGTTAGTTCAGGTCATTTTATTTTTTATTTTGTTCCATCGATAAGACGGTGGGGTGTTTTGTTCTCTTATTGTTTTATCAGGGCTAACGTGAGTTTTATGGTGAATTTGTTTAGTTTAAAGTGGATAGACTATTTCTAAGAACATATTTTTGGTAGTAGAAATAAATAAATAAAATGAAAGGTTTTTAAATAGCTGATTCGCTTAACCTACCTGCTGTACATGTAACAATGGTGAATGGTGTCTGATTTCTTGTCATCTTGTAAAGAAATAAATCAACCACAGAGTAGCGGAATGTTTATTTTAATAAGGTACAGGGGTGAAAAAAAAGAGAAAATTCTTTTTACGATTTAAATTAGCTGGATATGTAATAAAAATCTTGTCAGAATTGTTTTTAGAGGTATTTACACACCAAGGAATAAAACATCACTTATTTGGTTTCATCTTTACTAATTAAATACGTAAAGAACTGCACACATTCAAATGCACTTCGTAAATAAGTATACAAAACTAGTCGTCGATCAAAGACGATACGACTGCTGACGTCACACACCGAAGCCTCGCTGCAGGGTACTGCTTTTCTAGCCTCCAAGAAAATCAATATTATGAACTCATTTATCTTAAAAAATATACATTTTAAACAGTTTTATGATTGCTGCGTTTTTATATACCTTATAATCTATTGAATTTAACTGTATTTAAAAATTAGTGAACATCCCTATTGGAGATTCGTCGGACTAAAGAAACGGGGCTGTAAAGGGCCTAGCCGGGTAAGATGATGAAAAGTGCCCCCAACTCGATTCGAATTCCATATAGGTCACCGTTTAGCATATATAGTGAAACTAACTTTCTGAAATTTTTAGCCCCCTAGGTGGTCATGTGACCCACCTAGAGCCTAATTAGGCTTTTTAAGTTTTTATTTTTTATCTCAGCCGCATCGAGAAATAGCAAAAAACTTTAAATAAAAAAGTTGTAAGCTTTGAAAAGTTCTATCCAAAAAAATTTATTTTTTTAAATTTTGGCGGGAAATTTAAATTTTAGGACGATTTTAAAATTTTAAATGATTATAAAAAAATAACTAAAACATTCGTTTTTACGAAAAAAATATATAACGTGTATTTTTGCATAATATTTCATCCAGAATTTTTTCAAATTTTTAAAATTGGTGAAACGCACCTTTAAAAATAAAAAACCGCATATTTTCGGTTATTTTCCGTTTTTTGATATAATTTTATACATATTTTTCAAAAAAGGTAATACCGTCACTAGAATAGATAAAAAACTGAAAAATAATTGGGGTTTGCTTAATAAAAAATTTTTGTAATGCCATCCATTTTCAAGATACAGGGCGTTGAAGAAAACAAAATTTTACACATTTTTTACGATTTTGCAGAAACTACTGGCAACATTGTAATAAAATTTGGCAAGTTTTAAGAGGTAGTTGTTCTGCACTTTTTGACATACAATTAAGAATTTTATATTTATCATTGGCGCGCATACGGGTAATGGTCTGAACTTTTTAAAGAGAAAAGATAGTACGCCACTGACATTCTTCAAATTAACAATCATTTTTGAATAGTTTAAATAAAAAATTTGTAATATTTAAAAAGTTTCGTGCGAAAATTTTTTTTTTAATTTTTGGCGGGAATTTTAAATTTTAGAACTATTTTAAAATTTTAAATGAGTATAAAAAATAACTAAGACATTCGTTTTCACGAAAAAAATATATAACGTGTATTTTTGCATAATATTTTACCCTAAATTTTTTCAAATTTTTAAAATTGGTGAAACGCACCTTTAAAAATAAAAAACCGCATTTTTTCGGTTTTTTTTTTCGTTTTTTGATACAATTTTATACATATTTTTCAAAAAAGGTAACTCCGTCACTGGAGTAGGTAAAAAATTTCAAAATAATTGGGGTTTGCAATAAAAATTTTTTGTAACGCCATCCATTTTCAAGATACAGGGCGTTGAAGAAAACAAAATTTTACACATTTTTTACGATTTTGCCGAAACTACTGGCAACATTGTAATAAAACTTAGCGGGTTTTAAGAGGTAGTTATTGTGCATGTTTTGACATACAATTAAGGATTTGATATTCATCATTGGCGCGCTTAGGGGTAATGGTCTGAATTTTTCAAAGAAAAAAAGATAGTACGCCACTGACATATTTCAAAATAACAATCATTTTTGAATTCCTCATTCAATTTGCGATAAAAAGCTATCGTATCATTTTTACGCTTCCAAAGTATTCGAATTAGTTTTTATCATAATGGATGTATGAGTTTATGTATGTAGATGTACGAGTAGAAACTATGTACTAATAGAAGTTCGAATACTTTGTAAGGGTTAAGATGTTTTATTTTTTGAATAAAAATGGCGCATCGTATGAAAAAAGCGGAAGATAGATTATTTGTCACAAATTGAACGAGGAATTGAAAAAGGATTGTTAATTTGAAATATGTCAGTGGCGTACTATTTTTTTTCTTTAAAAAGTTCAGACCATTACCCGTATACGCGCCAATGATAAATATAAAATTCTTAATTGTATGTCAAAAAGTGCAGAACAACTACCTCTTATAACTTGCCAAATTTTATTACAATGTTGCCAGTAGTTTCGGCAAAATCGTAAAAAATGTGTAAAATTTTGTTTTCTTCAACGCCCTGTATCTTGAAAATGGATGGTATTACAAAAAATTTTTATTAAGAAAAGCCCAATTATTTTTCAGTGTTTTACCTATTCTAGTGACGGTTTTACCTTTTTTGAAAAATATGTATAAAATTGTATCAAAAAACGAAAAAAAAAACCGAAAAAATGCGGTTTTTTATTTTTAAAGGTGCGTTTCACCAAATTTAAAAATTTGAAAAAATTCTGGGTGAAATATAATGCAAAAATACACGTTATATATTTTTTTCGTGAAAACGAATGTCTTAGTTATTTTTTTATAATAATTTAAAATTTTAAAATCGTCATAAAATTTAAATTTCCCGCCAAAAATTGAAAAAATAAATTTTTTTGGATAGAACTTTTTAAAGCTTACAACTTTTTTATTTAAAGTTTTTCGCTAGTTCTCGATGCGGCTGAGATAAAAAATAAAAACATAAACAGCCTAATTAGGCTCTAGGTGGGTCACATGACCACCTAGGGGGCTAAAATTTTCAGAAAGTTAGTTTCACTATATATGCTAAATGGTGACCTATATGGAATTCGAATCGCGTTGGGGGCACTTTTCATCATCTTACCCGGCTAGGCCCTTTGTCGCACAAGAGATCCACAATCTTTTGTAATTAATTATAAGTACATACTTTCAATTGAAAATTAAAAGTTTTCTTAGTAACAACACTGTACCGCGGTTGAGTGACATCTTGCGGCTGTCGGACTCGACGATCGCTCCCTCTTTTTAGTCCGACAAAAATCATTTATTTTATTTTAACGTATTATCTTTTGATTAAAATTAAAAATTATAGTTTTGTCATAACAAAACATAACCGCGCTAGAGCTATAGGTTTAGGTGTTTAGGCTAAAATTTTCAGAAAGTGGTAGACTCACTCAAAACGAAGCAGTTAAATCCAATTTTTAAGACTTTTGTAATCACTTTCAAAAAAGGACGGTGTACCTGGGACTGATATTATAACGAGTAGGATCAACACTACCACTGCTGTTGTATCCTACCACAAGAACATGGAGTATATCGCATAGAATTGATATAAAGACCTATCTAACATTAAATATTTTTTAATAAATAATGCCCTTTTCTGACATTCACTAAACAGCTCTCTGTATTTTTATTTAGATATAAACTAAGAGAAGTTTTAAATGACGAAACACCTGACAACTTTTATGTTGTTCGTAAGTTATGTTGTTACACTGCACTACACACCAGAAACCACTTATCTAGTTTGTTGAATAGGTTTTAATTAGCAAATGCGAAACAATAATTTGAATAAAACAGTGGCGTAACCAGGGGGTTTTGGGGATTATAATCTCCCCCCCCCCGTTGGGATGTACTTTGAGTTCTATACGTTCTTATCTGGGGGTATCCATACCAGGCAGAGTTGTAGTAGTAACCCCCCCCCCCCTTAGAATCATTCTGGTTACGCCGTTGAAATAAAATGGCTTAGTTCACGAAAAGAGCATTTTAAGACAACACAGTTAATCTTGCTTAAAAATTCATTTATTAAAATAAAAATACTGCGAGTTCAAGGCAGAGTGTAAGTTTTTTAGCAGTGTAAACTTTTTGTGGTTAAATAATGGTTGATTGCTTTCTTAGGCTTTGTATAAATGCAGGCGCTTTCGTCGCGTTTTACCGTTTACCTTAACGCGCGCTTGCATGCAGTGGCGTAACAAACTCCGTCGCCCCCCCCCCCCGCAGAATTGGAAATGCGGCCCTTTTAAACAATTACTAAATACCTACGACTTGTGTAACAAAAACTTATTTGTGTTAGCGTAATAAAGCACTGTTCATAACAACTTACATACATTTCTCATCTTTATTGGTATAGAATTATAGAATAAAATAGAACAAAAATTAATAAAAGATTACATTATTACATAGTAGGTATTATTCTATGAGATGAACAACTTTATGCACTGCTATCAGCGAATATATCTACAATTTTATTAATATCTATGCTGATGGACAACTTCATTTTCAATAATTATAAGCGCTAGAGAAGATAACCGTACTTCTGACATTGTACTAGGAATACTCTTTCTGAATTTCTACTGCATCTTGATTGTAACTTTAGTATAAACGTAAACGTAAAGAGGAAGCCCATTTCTAGATTTAGAAATATTGTTCTAAAATTCCCAAAATTGTAATTGTCAAATATTTCAATAAGTCACGTACAAAGCATTATATTTTATCGTCCTCACCATAAAAGTTCGGGTGACCGAAAGGGATTAAGTTTCTTTTAGAGATGAGATGATTCACTTGCCGAATATGCCTATTTTAGAAATTTACATTCTTAAATTTAAACACACAACGTAAAATAATATAACAATAACAGAATTTACATAATATCAGACGATAAGATGGGGCCCCTGATCGATGCCCCCCCCACCCCCCGAAAGTTTCATGCTGCGGAGCCTCTGTTACGCCCCTGCTTGCATGTGTACGATACCATTTTGCTTATCTGGAAGAAAAGTGTCACAACTCAAAAAACATTGTTCAGAAGAGACAAAAATAGATTTTTTAAATCTTAATTTAACTGTCAGTTACAAACGATAACTGCTAAAATTTTTAAATTAAAAACGAAGCATATGGATACGTGAAGGTTTCTAATTGTGTAGGAAGCAAAACCAAAAAACTATATCTGATTTAACAAAGAAAAAAAGATCAAATTTTGAGTTATGTCACTTTTTTAAACACTAACGAAAAATACCTAGAACACTTCTCGAAATACAACGGTTTTCAAAATAAATAAAGATACGTTCACGTCAAACGTCAGAGCACAATCTCAAAGTGTCATTGTTCCGACCATAGCCACCTTTACTTTACAAGCCATGAAGAGAAAAAGGCAACGTCGCAATTGATGACGTCGGTACTCTGACTTTCGGACTACTGCTTTCGAAACACGATTTTAAATTACAAATTCAAGTAAAATTTATAGTATTTTTTGAGTCAAAAAGGAAAATATATTAACTAGAAGCTTTTACAAAATTAAATTAAAAGTAATTCCTTGTAAGTAACGTTTATTATACAAAAAAAAAGAAACAATGACAAGAAAATGTGTAAAATACTTTATTTTAAATAAATAATATCTTATTTTAAATTATATGCAAAATATCGCTTGAAATAACTATAAAAACAATTGCTGACAATGTTTGATGTGCATTGTTGTGGTTTAGAGTAGATAACTTTCTTTTTTGTTATCGCCCTTATCGTTATTTTTCTTTTTATATTTTTTTGAAGATTCATTACTTCGATGGCTGCTATTTTTTATAATTATTTAAAACAATATTACACATAATTTTTATAACAGCAGAATAAACTTTGAAGGCATTTTCCCTACATTCACAATAAAATTCAAAATTTAAGTGAAATCCTTCATGCTGTTGTAAACTTTTCATTACCAAAGATCATAATAACATCAAGTGACAATAATTGTTTTGCAAAAATAATTTTTTAAGATTGGGATTGTTAATAATAAATTGAAATGTTAAACAAAGGTGATAATAAATATATTTTACTGAATCCGTTGATAAGCACAAACCATCCCTTTGCAAATAATCATAGTAATCTGTTCCAGTTGTCTCTCCTTTACTGCAAAAAACAAGCGGTTTGAACTAGAATCATCTTAATAACATACCTTTTAAAGCTCTTTATAATTAGTAGCACGAAACATTGTAAATTTTTTCAGTTTCTCTGTAAATATGGTGAATATTGTATACAAACAAATGAGAACTGACAGACTTAACCGGTCTACCATTAGATGTTGCCAAGTTTCAACTTCATGGCTTGTTAAGTAAAGGTGGCTATGTTCCGGCATACAATTATCCATTTTATTGCCAAAGGAATAATGACACTACCGCCATCTTTCGAAGTTGGAAGTAAACATCTATGTGACTTTTTTTCTGGTAAAAGTATAGGGTATTTGCGGTCAATTTAACAAGATAAGATATATTATGCACTTTACTTAACTTGAAACGCGGCGTTAGGGTTTATCAGGTAAAACGCGGCGAAAGCGCTCGCATATGTACAAAGTTTTAGATGATATTTACAACCTTTTGAGATTAGTATTAAAATGGTAGACAATTGAAGGAATAACTCCGTTTCTCTCCCCAGATATTTTTGGTTGTATCTTCTTTTATCAAAATTCGAAATTTTTTTAATCGATCTACATTTTGTAATCTATTACAATTACATAATAGTTGATTTTTGCTGTATGTTAAAAAAACTTCTAAGTAAGTTTATTTCTAATTAGGATACTTGTGACCAACTAGCTTGTCATATTTTGGAGATCTACAAATCCTGTTTTGTTTGGGTAAATTCATGGTAGAGACTCATCTAATACGTCATGACTCATGTCATACGATCCAGGATAGTATTGTACTACAATTTCCTAACTATAATTAGAAAGAAGCTTGTGAAACTGTTTCCAGTTATCATTTCTTTCAATTGATGACGCACCAACACACAACTGCACATATATGTGCACTCTTGCATTGTTCTGGTCCCCTTTTTCTTTGCCAAAATGCGGTCGTTTTTTTTTCAATTTTTTCATTCAATCGATCAATAAGTTGGTATAACATTCGCCATTGATTTTTCCCCTTTTGAAGGTAGTCAATGTGGATTATACCCCGTGATTCCTAAAAAACGGTCACCATGACTTTATTGGCTGACAAACCTACCTTTGCCTTCTTTGGCGACGATTCACCCCGAGAAACCCACTGTTTTGACTGCTGTTTGGTCTCTTGTGTGTTGTAGTGGATCCAAGTTTCGCCCACGGTTACGAAACGGCACAAAAACTCGTTCATATTGCGTCTGAATAACGCCAAACATTCCTGCGAAATTGTCACACGGTTGCGTTTGTGGTCGATTTTGAGCAAGTGCGGCTCACATCTTACAGAAAGCTTTCTCATAACCAAGTGATCATTCAAAATTGAAACCACTGAGCCTTGTGAGATGCCTATAGCTTCCAAAATCTCAACCACCTTTAGTCTCCGATCTTTTAAAACCATATCGTAATTTTGTTCAATTGCTTCGGATGTAGGGACCTCAACTGGGCGCCAAACACAAACTAAATGACACACTTTGTCTGTTGACAGGAGCAGTGTTGCCATTACAATTAAGAGGCGGGAAAATTAAAGAGTGACGGACTTATTGACCTCCTTCGTATTATGGTTTACAATTGGTAGAGTCAACGGTATACTAGATCTATCAACGGCATCTTATGTGCGTGTCTGGAAAATTAACAACTTTTCTAAATTTTAAATGCTGATTTCTTTGCGCCTTTCTCAGTTTATTAGATCTTTTCTTCCATCTTAAATGCATTCAAAAATATTGCTCCAGTACAAAAGTGAAAATTTTGCAACGGTTTGTTGCCGTAGTATATGTTGTTGCCTTTCGTTGTCAAACTAGTGCTATATAAATATCGCATGATAACAAAAAAATGAAACGATTTTATCTCATTAAGTCTACACATGCGTAAAAAGGGTATTAGGTATTGCTAAGCTATTGTCGTAATATGTGTATATTATAAGACGAGGAACTAATATTGGTTTCCAATATTACCAAATAAATACAATAATATACCATGAAGTACAAAACCAAGTTTAATAACTATTTTTCTACATTTCGCAAGTGCAACAGTTCTCTTAAAATGTTACTTGACAAAACAAATATTACATAAATAATTTTCATGATGCAAATAATTCGCTATAATAAATTGATTGAATACGACAAATTGAGAGATTTTGATTCGTTATAATTAAAGATTTTGATACTAGTAACGCTTGTCAAGCTGTGATAAAGTCCTTATCAACGTTTTAGGTATGATATTGACTTCGTTCAGATGGGAGTACTATCATATTGTTTTTACGTTATTTTATTATTTTTAGGAAGTAAAAATATAGATGTGTAGTCTCATCTATTGTGATAAGAGACCTTGTCACTATATAAACGTAGATTATGTTAACGTCATGTTGTTTAAAAAACTTTGAATAAAGTGTTAACATTTGAAAATGTGTTTTATTTTCCGAGAGAAACCCTCTTTAGTTTACTAGTCCTCGCCCAAAAATCAACAGTCAACAGAAATATATATTTATATTATAGTCGAGGAAATGAAGCTGGAAAAATGGCAAAACCTCGCAATTTTCTCGTCCAGCGTCGATTTGTACAAAAATTTGTGATTAGGCTAATTTCACCCTCTAGTTCATTTTCTATATTGAGCCGTTGTACGCTTTTGGTTTTTTAAGGGTGAAAACCACCCCTAATTGTAAAAAATTATAAAATAACATTTTAAACTTTAATATGGTCAACATTTGCTTCTTATTAGTTACGTAATGATTGTTTTGTGCTTTAAGTTATAATATCACAATATTTCAACCCTTAAAACCACCCTTGTTGAAGCTATATATGAAAAGTTTACTTATCCTAAAAGAATAATTTACTAGAGTCTGTAGCACGAAAAAAGAAATTTCGCAAGGCTACGATTGGCCACAAAATCCCGGCTTGCGATTGGTTAGAAAGCTGACTGTGATCATAACATAATATAACCTAGAATTTAAATTTTAGTTGACAGTTGTTTGTTGTTTTAAATGTCTGTGCAATATCCAATAAAAATAAACAAAATATAGAACAATAATGATAATAATTATAATGATTTATGATTTCCTAAAGAAATATATGCTTTAGAAAGATGTAACATATTTAAATAGAAAATGAGATGTAAAATCTTGAGAACCCAAGAGCTGCATGTCTGAAAGCAAAGTAAATGAAATGAGGGCATAGATAGATAACATTTTACTAGTAAGTAATGAAATATTTTAGAGGTATAAAGAATCTATAAAGCCTGTCACATTAAAAAATAATTGCTTGAAATACAGAAATTGCTACAGAAATGTTAATTTTCTAATCAGATATACTATTTTTAGAAAGACAATGAATAAAATATCACTGAATGAGAAGATAGTTCATCAAAAGTTGGCGATGTTTAAGAACAATTTTGCTGCATCGAACAATCTGAACAATCATAATCGCTGCTGTCAGTCATACAAAGTAAAAAGTAAACTGCGAAAGTTTAGTCCTATCAAAATTTAACTAAGGTGATGTTGTGTATAGGCCATTCCACGAATATACGTCTGTTCCAGACCATCGCGACAACGAATATTTTGGTGTGCAACATAAGAAGTACGAAAGTAAATGGCTCTAAAAATTATTCCAATAAACAAGAATGTAATTTGCAATTTAGTTTCGTACTTCTTATGTTGCACACTAACATATTCGTTGTCGCGATGGTCTGGAACAGACATATATTCGTGGAATAGCCCATATGGACATTGTATTCGATCAGATGACAGAGGAAGAATTCGGGGGGTTCAAAAGACACCAGCCTATTTATCACAAATTTAAAACATGTAAAATGGTTGAGCATGGAAAAGAGAAGATTTCTACATGCTGCTTGTCTGTTCCACAAAATTATCAAAAACTCACTACCAACATATCTTTTTAAAAAAGTTATACAGTGATGAGCGCCCTAATAACGGGCAAAATAACGCAAAGGTGGAAAACATTAAGTTGTGAGATAAACAGAAATGAAACTAGTGGAGGTGGGAGATCTAGTGATAAAAACTTATTTTACATTTTACTTATTGTTTCCCACCTTTAGATGTATCAAATGAGTATTTCAACTAGAACTGTAACAGTGGCAGTTGCCAAACTCATCCGATACATCTAAAGGTGGAAAACAATAAATATAATATAAATGTATAGGTTTGTATCGCTAAATTTTCCACCTACACTAGTTTTATTTCTTTTTATCTCACAACTTAATTTATTAGCGCACTCATCACTGTTTATAGAACTGGCATAAGAGGCACAGAGCAACAGTGGCCTACTCCAAAAAACGAAGTTTTGAGATAAATGCAATCTTTGCATTCATATTTACATTGTGGTTATGGGATGATGCAACGATATTTAGCCAAATATACAGGTAGGTTGTGTAGACCCTTGTTAATCTGAAGATTTAATGTTGCTACTTTTATTGATATATTAATCTAAAAATGCTCAATTTGTGCTTTTTTTCTCTTGCTTAAGATGAAAAGTCTAGGTGCTGATTTCTTGAAATCAGTACCAACTGATCTTCAGCATTTTTTTCTTAGTATTTTGTGCATAGAGGTATATCGTCATCGTCAGAGCCAAACCTCATATGTACATTATTGACAAAATCCACTATTTTTTTATTTATAATTAAAACACATAATACGGATATAATCTTCTTAATATTATTTCTAAATTTAAAGAGTATAGTACTTTTTAACCATTTCAGAAAATGATATTAATTCTGATAAAGATAAAAAATATATGAGTTTTTTTCATTTCCTGAAAAATCTCACAACATGCACATATGTACAAGATTTGGCACTGAGGCCGACGATATATTATATCGTCAGCCATATTATATCATGTTATATTTTGTGTATTGTTTGAATTTGAACAAAAAATGCAGACCTTTATTGTTATTATTAGATGCAGATATTTCCTCTTGTATAATATAGTAAGACAAAACATTGAATGTAACAAGTGTTACCAAATTAGTTCAATTTCAAATTTTTATTTTATTGAATCCTATGCAGGAACAATGTTGTAAATGCCAAATCAGATTTTGTCGACAACTTGAGAAAAACATGCAAGTAGTAATGATTTGAAAAAAGGAACTTTATGAGGATAACATGATAGACTGTAGATGCATCAAGTAAAGTCTTGTAATATTCCCAATGCTCGGCAGTACATTATTTTGCACATATAGAACTTTGTACCTAGAAAACCAACATACAACTATTGTGGTTACGCAAACATTGTTCCAGCATAGGATTCAATTATTTTCATAGAAGACACAATTTTTTTCAAGACATGACTACTATCTGATGTATCTCTTTTAATTGGAAAAATGCCAAATGTAATATTCAGTCAAATTCTTAGTGTTCTGCACACACATACACACACACTTTGTCTAGATCTAGAGTGACCCGTAGCTATTTTTCCACTCTATTTATGAGTTAAAGATTAAGGACAGTTTGTTCTTCCAACATGTTTATTCTTTTCTTGAACCAAACGAATTGAGGTTGTCAGGGTTGACAGCTATCTTCCACTACATAAACTTTATTAAATTAAAAGCTTCATGTAGATTTGTTGCAGTACATACTTCATTTTGTATATTTGGCAGCTATTACTGTATTTCATACATACAGAATTACAATAGTCGTGGCAGTACTAGCTGTTCTCATGTTTTGAATAAATATTATAATTTCCAACTAATAACATATTAAAATAATATAATATGACCAGAGGTTTTCTGTAGCTTGTAGATTATAATAATATGTGTATTAAAGCACTATTTTCCATAGTTAAAAATATTATTTTATGTATAAATTTTATGAAATAAAAGCACATACTTATCTAAAAACAAATTTATTTTATTTTACAAAATTTACAAAAAGGAGGTACATCTCAAGTATTTTTTGAAATATTACATAGAATGAGTAGAGAATGAAAGAGCATATCTATTGGAGAATATACAGAAATACTGAGAACAGAGGCAGGGATCTATATAAAGATGATCAACTCTAGGAACTCATTCACTAAACCCCTAACAAAACAGAAAAAAACCTGATATACTTGAAAATTAAGTCAGACTGGTGATCAAACTCAAATTTAACAAACCACCAGGTCGAACAATTAAAATACTTTGAAGATGCTATAAGACCAGATACAGAAAACATGGAAACACTCATAAAGAAACGTAACTAGAAAGCAATAGAAAATTTTAAAGATTTGTTTACGAAAACTAAAGTTTGGTTCCCACAAAATAAATTTATGTTACAATGAACAAAAGCAAATGTAATACTGTTTATAGAATAGAAATCTTTATTAATTCATTTAGATGACAGTGTGATATACCTACTGCCATGATTAGCGAAAACACTGTATCTGCATAGAGATCACATTTGAGTAAAATCGATTTTTGTTTAAGTATTTGTATACATTTACACAAGATACGGCATAAGATGCAGTGTGTTTAATGTGTTTTGGTTTAACTTATGTCATTTTTAGTAAGCAAATAAGATATATATGCACATTTGGGTTAAAAAGAAGTAAAAATTTAATTTTTGCAGATACAGTGTTTTCTCTAAGCACCAGTGGTGTCATGGTGTGGGAACGCCGTTCCCACACTGGTTAAGAAAAGAAAAAAAAATAAATAGAGAATTTAGGTTTTGTAAACAAAAATTATCAGTGCGTTCCGGCACTGTTAATTTTGCCATGACACCACTGCTAAGCAAGTGACTAGCTATATAAAACAAGCTATATAAGACAATAATTCGTCCCACAATAACATATGGAAGCGAAACATGGACTCTTGAATCAGCGGGAAACGACAAAATTACTGGTACTTGAAAGAAAGATACTGCGGACTATCTATGGGCCTTGCAGAGACGAGACAACAGGAGAATGGAGAAGAAGACACAATGATGAACTCCAGACAATATATGGAGATGAAAACATAGTACGCTACATTAAAGCAAACAGAATACGATGGGCGGGTCAGACGAAAGACTTCTGAACGCCACATTCTGGGAAAGGCCCGATGGAAAAAGGTCAGTTGGTCGCCCAAGAAAGAGATGGAAGGACGCAGTAGCCAGTGATCTACGCAAAATGGGAGTACAGCAATGGGAAATAGCTGCTCAGGACCGACAACAATGGAGGGAAATAGTAAACGCGGCCAAGACTCACATTGAGTTGTAGAGCCAAATGATGATGATGATGACCACTGCTAAGCACAGCAGTATAGGACAAGCCATATATGTAGTTACATACAACATAATCAACAAGTCATACAGGACAATTATATAAAACATAATCAACAAACTATAAATTAATAAAAAAAGATATTATGCAATATAGAGCGTCTCTGAACCCGTCGGTCCTCATTCCTTGTAGTCTTTTATTAAGTCAAAGTAATCATTTAGGTTGTAAACACATAATTCGATCAAGCATGATTTTAATTTATTTTTGAATATTATTTTCATTTCTCATATCAAGTGGCAAACAATTGTAAAATTTAGATCCTGTAAAATCAGGACTAGTATCAAAAAGAGTTGTGGAATGTTTACACACACGCTTATCAACCTCCCGTGCCTTGTCGGGTAATTATGATAGTCAGAATTGAGAGAAAAATTTTGAAATTTAGTTTTAACATGAATAATGCACTTATAAATGTATAAAGCATGGAAAGTCGGTCTTTGTTCAATAAAATATTTACGACATGGTTGTCTATTATCGATAGATATTAAATATCAATTTAAGAATGCTATTTTTAGTTACAAAAACTCTAGAAGAGTTTCCCTACAAGACAACATTATAGGCTATAATATGACTCATATATTATATGAGTAAACCAAAGTGCATAGTACACACTTATCAATTGATTGGTATTAAATAGAGTTTTCAACTGAAGGATCGCATACTAACCCTTATTCATTTTTTTGCAGACTTTAGTAATGTTTTCATCCCATGTCATATTACTTTCTAGAATGCTACCAAGAAATACTGTTGTATCACTAAAAGGTATTTCCTCAGAACTAACTGTGATCTTATAATCATGGGATGGCTTACTGCGCGAGTAGCACTGCATACAAATAGTTTTCTTTGCATATACATATACCATTAAAGAGTTCCTTTTACACCAGGTTGTAAATTCCTGTGCTACCAAGTTCATTTTGGATATGAGTTCCGACTTCAGTTGACGCGTCAACTACAATAATTGAAGCGTTCGGACGAATAACGGTCTATGTTACAAGTTGACATTTTCGAGAAAAGGTGAGTTTGAACATGTTGCTTATTTCTTGAAAGTTTGTGACTGAAAATGTAACATAGACCGTTATTCCACAAATAAAAGTAAAAATTGTTTTTGAAATAATTTTATTAACACAAATTATTACATTTATATGTATTAATATATCATGTGATATAAAATTAAATTTGTTTACTCGATTTGCGACATACGTTTACCTTCAACAAATAACATAAAATTAATAAATCTATATAGAGACGAATGGAAAATAGTATTATTTTAATAATCATTTCGAAGTAAAACGAAAAAAAAAACAGTAAAGTTTAATTTTTAATTTTATGAAAATAAAACTTTCGCTTGTATGATTTTTTTCTTATTTATACCCGTCTTAGCAGGAACTAAGATTTTTGTCTTCCTTGTTGTGTATGCCAGACCCGAATCTCTGCGATTTTTTCTAGAGACATCCTTCCAAATTTCTAGTTTTATCTGCCTGGTATTTCTTTTTGATTTGTTTAGTCTACGAATATCAGTAGGTGAAAACCGAACATTCTTGGTTTGTTCTATCTCGTTTTCGTTCATAATGTAATAAAACTACAACCACACTACAACCAAAACAATACTAGAATGTAAACAAAAGGTAACCATTCGCACGGTACCACAAAACAGACCGATTTGGTTCGGTACAGTCGAAGCACGCTTGACGTTGATGTCGCATAGACCGTTGTTCCAACTTAAAAATTTATTTTCACACTCTCCATATTGGTATACTCGCCCCATCTGTTGGTATATTAACAAACTATAATATTTAGTGGAATCTACACATTTCATAGACCGTTATTCATACCAAAACTCTATTTTTGATAATTTGTAACATAGACCGTTATTCGTCCGAACGCTTCAATTGTTGAATCATCTGCAGAGAACTGTATGATCTGCAGTTAAAAAATTTATCAAATTCATCATTCTCTTTGCCTTATCTCTATGCGGGTCGGCTTCCTTAATAATCTATATGCATTTCCACACATAAAATTAATCAAATTATTGACATATAAAAGAAACATTAAGGGTCCTAATACAGAGCCCTGTGGTACACCTTGATCAAGATTAAAAACAGATGACTTCTTATCGATTTTTACTAGGAATTTATGATATTGTAAGTATGACCTTAACCAGTTCAAGAACTGGGCCCGAAAATCAAGGGCTTCTAATTTATGCAGTATGATGTCAATGTCAACTTAGTCAAAAGCCTTAGTTAAGTCAAAAAAGAGTGCAATAAAAAAATTTCATTTTTGACTTATACATACTCTTAATACATAGCACTCTAGAAATAACTTTGATAGGAGACTTTTTTTGTATCCTTTACCTTACGGATAAAGTTGGCCTTTTATATTTTATAGTTAAACATTAAATCTGGATTACCACTAACATCTGTTAGTCAAAATAAATCTTTTAGCTTTTTACTAAGCTAAAGAATTTCAGTATTGATCCAATTTCTGTTGGTATTATTAGTTATGCGTTTTGATATTAAAGGACATGTTGTATAGTCTGTTCGCTAAACTCAGACTCAACTGGCTAGTGATTTAAGCTAGTAATTTTGCCAGTTTGATAAAATTGCCAAAAAAATAATTACTAAATAGTTAATAATTACTAAATATTTAGTAATTTTGCAAATTTTGTCAAAATTGGCAAAAAGCAAAAAAGTTACGTACTAAAATCATTAGCCATTTGCATCTGAGTTTAGCGAACCGACTATATCAATATGATAGGAGACAGAGTTCAAAAAGCTCTATATGCATCATTAACATCATTGCATCACCTTTAAACTTATTTGTAGTATCTAGTTTGCCTAATGCCGCACTAATATATACATTCATGAAAAACCACAAACTGTTGAACTAAACAATATGAACCTTGAACTAACTGATCTTATAATGTTTTTAGGTGTTCAAATTGATGAATTTTTAAGCTGGTCAAACAAATAAAAGAAACTGCAATAAAGTTTAGCACATAATATTTCTGATCCAAATTTGGGTTATTCATAAATAGGTACAAAGAAAGTTTTAATACCAATTTCACCTCAAATAATTATACATACCTACTAGTGATAGTGGAAATGAACTCATGTTCATGAGATCCACATCACCTATTATTATTACTGAAGAATCTCACAAAGATTTTCAAAAAACTTATATAAAGAATAAAAAATTTGATTTTCAAATAATAAATTTAAAGCTTACATTAAAAAACTTTTAGGAAACTTAGAACCATATTGTATTAATGATTACTTAGATACGAACTTGAATTTAGAGAGTAGATACAGTAGAACCCTGATTATCTGTGCCATAATTTGCAATTATTAGCAAACTAAAACTATGAAACTTCATATTTCAGTCTGACTATTTTAAAAACATATATGTTTCACATGACACATACCACTTTCCAATTAGTTTCTGCAATAAGATCAGAGGGCGTGCAACCTTCCAATTCATCCAGTGGTTATGATTCAAAAAAGATAACCTGAATTCTTACCATTCAAGGTGAATAGCTGTGCTGACCAAGAAGTAATGATGGGATTTTGTTATGAACTGGAGACCATGATTTTAAAAATGAATCTACATTTCTCTCAAATCGATAACGCTGATAGAACAGGGTTATACTGGCGAGAAATACCTACAAAAACCTTAATGCAAGTAATAAGATAAATTCACAGTGGTACAAAACGGTAAAAACTGGATAACATGCTGTGTTTTGTCAATGAGTTTGGTGGCCATATACTGAATCTGACTGTTATTGTAAGGTCAGTTCACTATTGTAACCAGCTACTTGCCTTTTTATAAACAGGCGCTTCTTCAGGATAATGCTGGTGCTCATCCTAATGAGTGTATACGAAATAAATGTTCCGGATTATTTGTGCTTTTCAATTATCCATGCTAGGTTCAGACATCATTTCATTCTGTGTTAGTAATTACTGTTTGTGTGCTGTGGTTATAACACATCTTTCTAAAGCATATATTTCTTTAGGAAATCATAAATCATTATAATTATCATTATTATTGTTCTATATTTTCTTTATTTTTATTGGATATTGCACAGACATTATAAAACAACAAACAACTGTCAACCTAATATTTAAATTCTAGGTTATGTTATGACATGACAGGGTTGTTAACAACGCAACTGAATATTTCCGTAGAGGGCGCTTCAAAAATCCGTAGAAATCCGTAGTGCAGAAACCTGACAGAAAATGACACTTGGCAGACCAAAAAAAGAAGAAGAATGACACTTGACAGACAAAAAAGAAGAAGAATAATGATTGACAGAACAAAAAAGGAGAAGAATGACACTTGACAGACCAAAAAGAAGAATAATGACACTTTATACACCAAAAAAGAAGAAGAATGGCACTTGACAGACCAAAAAAGAAGAAGAATGGTACTTGATAGACCAAAAAAGAAGAAGAATGACACTTTAAGAGTAAAAAAAACCTCATTTTAGCTTTTTGATGGCTGCAGCTGAAAAATCCGTAGAAATGTGGTCGATATCTGAAAATCCGAAATAATATCGAAAATCCGTAGATCTACGGAAAAATCCGTAGAGTTAACAACCCTGTGACATGATCACAGTCAGCTTTCTAACCAATCGCAAGCCGGGATTTTGTGGCCAATCATAGCCTTGCGAAATTTCTTTTTGTTGCGTGCTACAGACTCTAGTACATGATCACAGTCAGCTTTCTAACCAATCGCAAGCCGGGATTTTGTGGCCAATCATAGCCTTGCGAAATTTCTTTTTGTTGCGTGCTACAGACTCTAGTGAATAACTAGAATAATTTCGGCTTGCATCAATTTACATAAAAATTTGGGGTTAGGATCATCTTACCCTGGGGCCTGATTCTAATTCATTTCGACAGTCGCAATTTCATTTCGACACCGCGCGATTCTTGGGGATATTAACCTTATTATGTTGAGACTGCTCAGAATTTGGGTTGGCGCTTCGGTTTCTTGGATTTTGTTGATAGTCTGGGAATATTATCGAAAAATACCATTTTTGGGAAAAATTATTTACCAGCTATTTTATTGCTAAAATCGAATCTTAAGATTGCATATATTAGTAATATGGGGTATGACAAGTCCGCAGAAAGTGTGTTATTTTATTTATAAACAAATTAGCACTCCTAAATCTTCTTTTTTTTTTCAATTAGTGGTCTGTAACTCCTAATTTTTTCCTTTGAGCCAAAAACACTCAAATAAAAATTCACCGTAATTTAGTTCTGCACAAAGTTATTTTTTTTCCGATTTCCTTCAACAAAAATTTTACTCAGAAAATCCGAGTTTTCCCAAAAAATCTGCCATTTTCAATTAAAATTTTAGGGAAGTACCTAATTATTTATCAATAATTAAATAATTGAAGACATGAAAGATTTATTATAGTAGATTATACAGAGGGGCTAAATTATGGAATAAATTCATTTCTTTAAAACGGACGATTTTGGAGCAAAATCCCGAAAGAGGTCGATTTTTATTTTTAAATTACAATTTTTTGGCATATATTTCATACTAGTGACGTCATCCATCTGAGCGTGATGACGTAATCGATAATTTTGTTAATGGGAATAGGGGTCGTGTGGTAGGTCATTTGAAAGGGCGTTTAATTCTCTATTCAGTAATATAAACATTAATATCATTAGGTATTTATACATGGTTGCCAAAAAAAAATTTTGAATTAAATTAATTGGCGCAAAAAGAAGAATGTATGTAATTTATTTAACTCAAAATACATTGTACTGCTGTCAGAAAATAGAAAAAAAGGTTTATTTCACAAATAAACATTTCTTTTCGCTTAAATTAAATCACAAACAGACTCCCTCCTACCTATTGGCAGTTTGAACTTTTAATTTAAGCTAAAAGCAATGTTTATTTGCAAAATAAACATTTTTTTCTATTTTCTGATAGCAATACAATGTATTTTGAGTTAAATAAATTACATGCATTCTTCTTCTTGCGTCAATTAATTTAATTCAAAATTTTTCTTGGCCTCCCTGTATAAATAATGAAACTTATGTTTATAATACTGAATAGAGAATTGAACGCCTTTGTAAATGAGCTACAACACGAACCCATATTCCTATTTAAAAAAATAATTACGTCATCACGCTCGGATGGATGACGTCACTAGTTTGAAATATATGCCAAGAAATTTAATTTAAAAATAAAAATCGACCTGTTTCGGGATTTTTCTCTAAAATCGTCCATTTTAGAGAAAATGAATTTATTCCATAATTTAGCCCCTCTCTGTATATCAGGAGACCGGCGACAATCTAACCAATAGTTTAGCAATAATTAAAATGTTAATTAAAAAATTTCGGTCGAAATAATAACCAGAAAGATTATGATACACCAGAATAACTATGATTTTCATATAAAAAAGCACTATACCTATTCAACGTACCTTACAGGATTGAAATTGGACCATTTGAGCGGTCTCGGGAATGTTATAAAGAAACAATTTTTTGGCTTATAAACAAATAGAACCCCTCAGAAAATATTAGATTAAATTAAATTAAGTTAACGCTGTTGAAAAGAGCACGGCTTCTGTGTCCTTTTCGAAGAAAAACAAATTGAATTGCGAGGAGTGATTCCAGGTATAACCGGTCAAATTTGACCGGCATTTGCGACAGAGTTATAAACAACAGGATTTTAATCTTTGAACCATTAGATACCTTTTAATTCCGGTCTTCTTTGTACATACAAATTTTCATATCTTCAAGACACTCATAACAAAAAAGATTTATGTCACTGTCACCAAATTATTTAATTATTGATAAATAATTACTTCCCTCAAATTTTAGTTGAAAATTAAAGATTTTGTTTGGAAAACCCGAATTTTCCGAAGAAAATTTCCGTCGAAGGAAATTGGAATAAATTATTAATGTGCAGAATTAAATTACTGTCAATTTTTATGTGAGTGTTTTGGTTTAAAGTTAAAATTTTCGGAGTTTTAGAGCAATAATAAAAAAAAAGATTTCGGAGCGCTAATTTGTTTATAAACAAAATAGCACACTTTCTGTGGACTTTGCACAGCTATATTACTAATATAGGAAATCTTGAAGATTTTATTTCAGCATGTCCAGCAATAAAATAGCTGGTAATTAATTTTCCTTGTTTTTTACTAATTTTCCCAGATTATTACCTCACATCTTTCATTGAGTTGATGATTCATGTTGTGGACATTCTCAATTATTATATTTCTAATTTAATACTATTCTATCTAATTCCTCAAAACAAGCAAATTTCAATTAAACCCAGCTATATTATAATACCTTTTGATTTAGTTTTCCTTGCAAGAAATAAACAAAACACATCTAAACTAAACCTAACCTCGCTTTTGGCCATTCATTCATCTCCGTGTCAAATAATTTCGACAGTCGCCATCGCCATATTGAAAGCGACTTGTTTAGTGTCGAAATTTGATTTAGAATCAGGGCCCTCTGTACTTCATATTCTATATCATGCTCAAGGGCGTTGATTATTTTTAGGGGTGTAAACTACCCTTATTGTCAAAAATTTTATAAAAACATTGTAAACTTTAATATAGGTAAAATTTGGTTTGACTGGTTAAATAATGATTGTTTTATGCTTTAGGATATAATATCATAATATTTCAACCCTTAAAAACCATCCTTAATAACATTGCAATTTTTATAAGTAGACAATTTAATAGATCTATACAGAAAAAAAAAGTAGAAAAAAAGAATTACAAAAACATTATTTACACAAAAATACGAACTTACAAATATATAAAAAATACACATACAAATAGTTTTTTAGTCATCCAGTATACGAACTGGTTCGGTGGTAATATATAGGTACATATAATATAGGGTACATATAATATAGGTACATATTATATAGGTACAATGCTCTATAAGGGGACTATTCGAATTTTTCGAAAAAAAAATTAGTTTTATAAACATAGCTCCTTCATTTTTGGCGATAAAAAGTTTTTTCAATAATAGTTTTGTAGTACTTTTGAAGAGTAATAAGACTGTGTAAATTAAATTCCGTAAGATCCCTTAATTTTTAATTGAAGTGGGTTTAAAGGGCTCGAATAAGGGGATGTTTGCTCGTAAATAGATGTTTTAAACAGCTATATCTCGCTAACTTTTCACTGTAATGAAAATCTATGCACAAGGAAATTTTAGTTATTAAAAAAGCTACAATTTAGTAGTCCATCATTTTTTTCGTATCTCCAGTATTTTCGGAGATATTTTAAAGAAAATGATAAAAAATGCAAAATTGCAAAAAATCAATTTTTCTTTAAACTCCAATTTTTCTAAAATTATGCCTTTTAAATAGGTCAAACTTCTTGGGTGTATTGATAATATAAATATAAAAGGAATTACAGAAAGGCGAAGACCAATTTTTAGTTACAAGAGTAGTTAGGGGGTTGTTTTCACTGTTTTTTTTTCGTAGAGAAAAACAGGTACCGACTTTTTTTTGATCATAAGTTGCTCAATTTTTATGCTAGAAACTTTTTATTATTTTTTTTGAAAGATCTTATTGTATGCTTGAAAAAACATCATGTAAGTTTTCCTGGAAAAATGCAAAGTTTTCCCGTTATTTGGCTTTGATTATTTCAAATTATGCATTTGACGAAAAAGCTAACCTTTAACATGTCGTATCTCGGTTTGTATTGGTCGTAAAAATATTATAGAAAAACAGTTTCGTTTGTGTTACTAAAAGATACAATTTTGATATCTACAGTTTTTTTTATTAAATGCATATTTTTCGAGTTATCTCAAAAAACCCTCTAAAAAAGTCGATTTTTCCGTCGAAAAACTGTTACTTTCAACCACGAATAACTCGAAAAATATTAGTTTCATGAAGAAAATGACAAAAACATTTTCTTAAAATTACTTTTTACATTGATTTACGTGGTTAAAATGTATTAAAAATATCCCACCCCCGAGATGGGGTGGCAACTACCCCCAAGGTTTTAGCGTACAGCAGCATGATATAGAAAATGATCCATGGACTATTTCCTACCTTCTGTAAAAATTTCAAGTAAATCCATGCTGGACGAAAAAATTGCGAGCCAAAAATGCTTCATTTCCTCGACTATTATGCTTTATAGACTTCGAAAAAGCATGTGATAGTGTGTAACGGTCCGAAAATAAAAATCATCGCTTCACCTTGTATGCTAAATCTGTTTCAGAGAATTGTCGTTTCTCACAATATTAGATCGATTTTACGATCTCAGTTCGGTTTCTGGAGACCGAAATATGTTTTGGAGCTGGTTTGTTTACATAGCGCATACCGTTGTAGCGATAATAGCTCCGAGTTTGATCAAGAGTCCAAGTGTCTTCTTTACTGAATTTGCGTTATTCGTGGGAAGAAGTTTGTAGTATCTGCTATAATCCGTTTTGTTTATTCTCTTGATGATTGGATGAGCTGTTTTTGGTGTACGCCAGAGGGTTGAACTATGTTTGGTTATTGAGCAGTGGCGGCTCGTAACCTCAGTATGCGGGTAGGCTACACATATACTTCGGGTAGGCGACAAAAAAATATCCTACAATTTGTAATACATTTTGAGCAGTCTTGCAATACTAAATGTAATCTATGAGCGCAACAATGTGTAAAAATTGCTTTTGGAGCATTTACTTTAATTTTTGATTGTAATCCGTTTAAAGAGCCAGCCATTACACTTGCACCATCGTAAAATTGAGCAATTAATTTATTTTTGTAATCATATGGCTCAAGCACGTTTGAAATTAAACTATATAGAGCGTCTGCAGATCTATTCTCGCTAACATCAAAAAACCCCAAAAATCTTTCTGTTACCTGACCAACTTTGTTTACAAAACGGATTGTTAAAGTACACTGCGATTTTTCGGTTATATCAGTAGTATCGTCCGCTAGTATAGAAAAAAATTGACTTTCATTAATTTCTGTTGAAATTTCATTTTTTACGTAATCGGCAAGGGAATCTATTAAATCATTTTGTATTGTTTTTGACAAACCCGTGAACACCCCTTCTATTTTTTAACATGATCCTGGATTTCCTGATCGCGTTTAACTACTAAATTAAAAATTTCTTTAAAATTACCCATGTTTGAAGAATTATGGCTCTCATCACGACAGCGAAATGCAAGTTCTTGTTTTACTAACAGAATTGTAACATCAATTTCTTCAACTTCTTCAATCTTTTTCAACTTCTTCATTATATATCTTATTAGATAGAGAAATTTGTCCAGCTAAAGCACTGTCAATAGTTTGTTTATTTTTTTCTAACCGTTTTAAACCTAAGCAATTGTTTAAATGTTCTTTCGAAGATTCATGTTTTTTTACACCAGCTGATAAATTTTTCAAATCTGAATATCCCTGACTCACCCAAACATTTTGCTTCAAATTTGAGAGCAACAGACAAAGCCAACAGAAAAGTGAAATTTTAAAATAACTTCCACTTAGCCATTTATGATTTTCATACCATATTGTTTTAAACGATCTCGAAAATGGTCGATTGTCTTTTGTCTTATCTGTGGATAAAATTGTTAAATTTGGTAAAGGCCGGCCCATTGAAATAATTTCTGATCTTTCTTTGATTTTGGCGCCTTGAAAAAGGCGTCTCGATCAAACTGCATATTGCATCGTTTAAAATATTCATATTCGATGACTAAAGTTTTTCCACCAATAAAACTAACACACCTACGTTTCAACAACGTCAAATATTACTTATTTTATTTATGTATCAAATAATAATTTACTCTTCGAATAAATTGATAAGTTAACAATTAACCTCGCTTTAAATTTTTAATTATCTATATAATCTAATAACACAATTCGTCAGTTTAACTTTAAATTATCCAAATTGTATTGAAACACAATAAAAATATAATGGACTGCTGACAAATAACGATTCACAGATTTATTTGTCGTTAGTGAATTATTATTAAATTAATATAAAATTAAAATGCCCTTCAATAGACCGATCTCAAATTTACCTGTTTATTATTCAGTTTTCATAAACAAATTTAAATTGTCCTACCTAGTTTTATTCAATACTTAACCTACTAATAACAGCAAAAATCAAAAAACAATTATTTAAAACAGTTTCACAAGACACAAGAGAAGTAACTGATAAAATTTTGTAGGTCCGGCTATAAGACTCTGTGCCTATCCGCCCTTTCAAAATCGTAGAATACGGTCGCTACCAACAGACCTGCAGCAGGCCTGCTCGCGTAAACAGAGAGAGATCGCACGTCAATTCGGTGTTGGCGTCGTTCTTTTTCAGAATATAGAATCTTATACAGTACTACTGATACTACAAGGAGCGTACAATAATTATAACTACGGAGAAAATTTTTTGGATATTTTTAAAAATAATTTGGATCATTTTTGCTATTTTATTGTAGGTATTGTGTCAAAATTAGTAGGCGGCGCCTACCTTGCCTACCCCGACGGGCCGCCCCTGTTATTGAGGATTATTGATAGGGAAATGAAATGATTTTGGAAAGGCGTTTGGTTTCTGAAGATTGAGTTTGGGAGATCGAAAAAGCAGTCAAGTTGGAGCTGTAGAGGTGATCAGTTCTAGGGAGTCTAGAAGAGAAAGCTGGTGTCCTTTCCGTCAGCGGGCTCTTTTGCCTTGCTGACGGAGAAAATTGTTATAGTTCAATGGAGATAGTTGTTTGTATTTAGTACGTTTTAGTTCCAGAACCGAAGTAGGCTCAAGTGGTCGCTGTGTCTACAATCGTATGGACTGTAAATTCTCGGCCGCATTTTGTGTTTCTAGTGATGGATTAAACTGATCCATTGGTTTGATTTTGTCGAAAAGTTTTTCGTTTTTTTTCAATTAAGTTTAATCAATAACAATAATAATAATAGTATACAAGTGTTGCATATAATAAACGAACAATGGAATTTCATCTCTAATGTTGTTCTGAAGCTATTTTCTTGTGGAATTTTTATAATAAATTACTTTTAATGATTTTTTTAATGACAGATCACATTGAGTTGGGATTGATTTCATGTAACCGAATGAACTATCTTTTAGTAAAGTCGTCCCAGGAACGCAACTCATAAATATTGGCGATATCATTTTAAAGTCTTCTACTTTAAAATGTATAATATACGTCTGAATTGGCAATATAAATAAGTCAGATTAAATAAATTATTAGAAGAATTTTTTTACTTAGCAACAACATTTTTGTTTATTTTAGTAGTATTTTGTATTTTGACAACGAAACCCGATTTGGGCTTCGAAACGTTAATATTAAAATCATTTTTTTGGTAAAATTGTGGCTTATTTCCCATTAAAAGTAATTTATTTCATATCTAATATAATTAATAGCTGTACTTTATCTGTCAAAATGAGTGTCGTTATGTGCCGTAACATCAGGACAATGTTTAACACCTTAACTGCCGCATGGATGGACTATGGAACACCCAAGGATAAAGAACACAACAAGTTACTTGCGCTATTTTTAATTGTTGAACTTTTACGTTTTCTCGCCAAAAGACTTTTTTTAACAACTTTGCTAAATTTTTGTTTGTTTTCGATAAAGTAAGAATTATGTTTAATTGTTAGATTTTCTTTACCAATCTCTATCCTTCTTAGAAAGTAATCAGGCATGAAAGTAGCTTAAAGTAAGTACAGATATTTCAAGTAACCGGCATTCTTAGTTTTATATTTTTTTATAAGTAAACATATCTTATATTTTCTCTTTTTAATTATGGCTCCCCCCGAGAATTTGAGTTTTTAATTTATTTAACATCTATTAAGAATCCACACCCGTAGGTCTCTGAAGACTTAGAGCTACCTAGGTACATCAAAAAGTTACGTAGCACCAAGTATATTTTTATATTTTGTTTAATTTGGCATTTAACGTGTTAATGGTGCTAAACAAATAGCGCCCATTCGTGGAACTCTTATACAAATGGCGCCCTGGTGCCCATTCGCTAGTGTTACAAGAGTAAGACACGACCTACTATTAGAACGTTTGTATGAAGTCGGTTTAGATGAAAAAGACATCAAATTACTAAAAAACTTGTACTGGAACCAAAACGCCAGAATTACGATCGAAGGTTCCACATCCGCATAGGTAGAAATTAGGAGGGGAGTTAGACAATAATTGTATTGTCGCCTCTGCTGTTTAATCTTTAACTTGAAAATAAACATAAAAAACCAAAGCGATGTCAATCTGAAAAAACCAAAACGTACTTCAATCTTGCACAATAAATGGGCACATTTTAGAGCAGGTCAATAGATTAGGTATCTGGGATGTTGGATCGATAGCAGCCTAAATGCTGATCTAGAAATAAGATCGAGAATAGAACAGGGAACGAAAAATCGAAATTCGAATCAAAGATCGAAAAAATAAAAACACTGCTTTGTGATTCTCGAATAAAACTCGAAATTCGACTACGTTTATGAAAATGCTACGTCTGGTCGACTCTTTATGAAGTTGAGACATAGACCCTTAAAACATCAACCGTAAATAAATTGAAGGCCTTTGAAATGTGGATCTACCGGAGAATCCTTAACATTTCGTGGAAATAGCATACCTTAAACGAAGAAGTGCTGCTTAGAATAAGCAAGGAAAGAGAACTTTTTAACACAGTGAAAGTTAGAGAGACATCATATACCTAGGCCATATACTGAGAAATGATAAGTACCAACATGCTAAACTTATAGTGAAAGGAAAGATCGGGGGAAAAGAGGTCTAGGAAGGAAAAGACTATCGTGGCTCGAAAACATCCGACGATGGACTGGGCTACATTTTGAACAGCTGCATGAAAACAGAGAAGAGTTTGCAATTTAGCCCAGTCGGGATAGCATTGCACCTTGCATTACGAGCTGCCCCAAATTTTATTTTTCTAATCATTGGGGGGGGGGGGGGGTAGAGATACGAAACAATCGATAGTAGACACCAAGGATAATTATCGATGTTTTGTCTTCGACCATCGATAACTATCGATTGTTTTCGATAGTGGTTTCGTATTCACACACAGATGTCACCGATGAGTGATGATCAGTGATGATAGATATGATTTATTTTGACAAATGACATTAAATTTTTTTGTAAATATAAAAATAACCTATAAAATTCTATTTGTTGATTCAAATTAATATGAATTAAATTAAGATCATTGAAAAAAATAAAACGTTAAATTTAATTATGTTTTCATTTAAAGAACAACTTAACCCATAATATAATACTCATCGTACAATATGGAAGTGCAATTAGAAATCCTATTTTATAAGTTGTTAAAAACTTTTGCATATTATGGAATGGGGAATTTCTGGAGAATGAATTATTAGGGAATAGTGCAGTGGCGGTTCTAGACCAAAAAACTGGGGGACAAGTCACAATAGATTTTGAGTTACCGGTGGTTTCGTTTGGTTCTTAAAAACCCCAATCATTGAGATGGGATGTAAACATTCGAAAAATCAATTCTACAAAAAGATAGCTATGAATTGAATAATGTATTGTGAAATGAAAATTTAATACAGCTGGTGAATAAACAAGATAACGTGCCTTTTTAACGAAGATTATAGTACAAAAGTCCTGTAAAAACTGGGGGGCGTCTGTCCCCCCCCCGGGCTAGAACCCAGAACCGTCACGGGAATAGTGTATATCCAATCCTCAACTTCCTAATGACACATGACACCATTGCATGTAAGATGAGCGTGAGCGTAACGGAAGCACTTCACTATCGAAAACTATCGATTGTTTCACAAGACTATCGATAGTTTTCGATTATTCGAACTATCGATAGTAATCGATAGTCCCATCGATTATTTCGTATCTCTAGGGGGGGGATCAATAGTAGTATAAATATTTAAAATCTCGACTGAATTTGACTGTTGCATTAGCCGCCATCTTGATTTTAAACGAGAACCGTTTTTGCTCAATATCTCCGGCATTTTCGACAAAAAGTGTAGAAACTGACATTATTGAAAATGCAATTTTCTATAATTTCGTTTATTATAATGTTTTTCGTGCGGTTACCTCTATTGTCGGACTATTATTTATTGCATATTCATTAAGTGCAACAAGACAGTCAAATGGAAACAAACGCATTAATATATTATACACCTCAATGATATACCCTTTCTCTAAAACATTGAATTTTACTAGGTGGCTCTAATAATTTGATCACCCACTGTATGTCACTGACAGAAATATCCATGTCATAAATTGTAGAATTATTGAGACAATCTTTATTTAGCACTTTATTACAATTATATTTCCAAGCGACCATCCATATTATTAACCTAACTTCTACTACCATCTTGACATCCTGTCGTTCTCCCCAAAGAGGTTCTGTCTCAAGTACCGACTACGTTTCTGAAGGAAACGTATAAGTGGTTGCATACTGAGCTGACTCTACATTCTCCTCTTTTTAAATGAGGTAAGCCACAGAGCTCTCTATGAGAATTCCAGGACCCCAGCAAATATAGAATGAATACATAACATAACATAATATACATAACTTAACAACTATAGTCGGACAAGTAAATTGGCTTTTTAATGTTCCTTTTAGGCCTCAATAACAGATCAGGTTCCTGTACAGGTAAGTGTTCACTTTGGACATCACTTTTATTTGGTGAAGCATCGACTCCACAACTCTGACTCCCATGTATAGTCTCTAAAGTATCAGAGGAATTATTTATATTCTCATTCTCCTTTTCTTTGTGGGAGAAGCCTGGAGTTGCTAAGTCGCTGCCGTCAACAAATTTCTTAGGAACTAACTGGTTACTGGTATCAGGAGTATAGTAAGGTGCCTGGACCAAATGCCATCTGTTACGTCTGAATTGACCACTATTAGTTTGAACAACATAAGAGCGTGGTTCTTCACAAATTTCAATTACCTTTCCATATTGCCTAATATCAATAATCCAGACAGAATCGCCCACATATAAAGGTTGCATATCCTTGGCTCGGTGTCTACTATTATAATTATCTGCTTGTTTTTCCTTATTTTCCCTTTCTCTTAATGGCACTCCCCCCTTAACAACCGATTGTTCCAAATTTAATGACAACTGTGGTAGATTAGTTCTTAATTTTCTAGAGAAAAACAGCTCTGCTGGTGAAAGTCCACACCTTAAAGGTGTAGCCCTATAGGCTAAGAGCGCTAAAAATATATCTTCACTATTCTTTTTGATTAGTTCTTTAGCAGTCTTAACTGCCCGTTCAACTAATCCATTGCTCTGTGCAAAGTATGGGCTACTAGTTACATGAATAAAATTATAATTTGAAGCAAATTTCTTAAATAATGTTGAAAATTGTGGTCCATTGTCACTCCGCACAATATTGGGAATACCATATCTAGAGAATAAACCTTTCAAGTGATTTATAATAACAATTTCAGTCATGGAACTGAGCTCAAATATTTCAAAATATCTGGAGTAGTAGTCCACGACAATCAAGAACCATTTATCCAGTTTAAAAAGATCTAGCGCTATCTTTTCCCAAGGTCGGGTACATGATTCTTCTTTGTAAAAAGTTTCTTTTATATTTTCACGATTTTCCACACAATTGGGACAATTTCTAATCATTTTTTCTATTTGAGAAGACCACCACACTGTAGATTTAGCCCTGTCCCTGCACTTGACTACCCCCAGATGACCTGTGTGAATATATTCTAGACATTTAAGTTGTAAAGCTGCTGGTATAATAATTCGAGAACTTTTTAATAACAAATTTTCACAAAATGATATATCATATCTGAATTGAAAATATGGCAAAACATGCACAGGAATTTTAGACTTTTCTGGCCATGAAGTCAACGTATATTGTTTTATTATTTGTAAAACAGGGTCATTGCTTTGTTCCTCGATTATTTGCTTTATAAACCGATCTTTTATGGGTAAATTACGGATTAACGATTTAACATACCCCTCGACTTCAATACCTGTCAACTCATCATTACTAGGTACAGATTTTTTTATGGGACTTCGACTTAGTGCGTCTGACACAACCAACTGTTTTCCTGGGATGTAAACTACTTTATAATTGTAACGCATTAATCTCATCCGAAACCGCTGCAACCTAGGAGATAATTCATCCACATTTTTCGTCTGTAAAATTTGAACAAGGGGTTTTGAGTCTGTTTCAAAAATCAAATCTTTGACCCCTGTTATATAATCAGCAAACTTTTCAGCTGCCCACGTAATTGCCAGGGCTTCTTTTTCTATCTGCGCGTATCGACCCTCTACTTGACTTAATAATCGAGATGAAAATGCCACTATTTCGCGAGATTTATCTAGATTTTCTTGCATCAGACAAGTTCCTATGCCAAAACAACTAGAGTCTGAATTTACAACAATAGTTTTGTTCGCATCAAAATATGATAAATTTGGGGAACTTTCTAAACATTTTTTTAGAGTATTTAGAGCTTGAATTTGAGCAGGTCCCCATAAGAATACTGAGTCCTTTTTTAGAAGAGATGTTAAAGGTTCTAAAATTTCAGATTTGTTTTTAATATATTTAACCGCAAAATTAATCATACCTAATAATCTTAAAAGTTCTGTTTTATTTTCTGGTTCTGGGAATTCTCTAATTGCTCTGACCCGTTCAGGATCTATTTTAACCCCAGAAGTAGTGATGATATGCCCCAAGTACTTGACTGACTTAGCAGCAATGACACATTTGTTTTTATTAAGGGTTATACCTTCACTGTGTAATTTTATTAGAACTTGGTTTAAAATTTCGTCATGTTCTTTGACTGAACTAGCATGGATTAAAATATCATCCATATAAAAGACTACCCCTTTCATACCTGAAAGAATCTTAGAAAACCTAAGTGCAAAATATTCTGGAGAACATGAAATTCCAAAGGGAAGACGTGTAAAAAAGTATCGACCAAATGGTGTGATGAATGTAGTTAGCAATTGGCTTTCTGGTTTCAGTTTAATTTGGAAGTAACCACTAGTTGTGTCGAGCTTAGAAAATATTATTGAATTTTTCAGTTGAGCCAAAGTATGCTCTATTTTTGGAAGTGGGAAATAAGCTCTTAATACACTTTGGTTAAGTTTTGTGTAATCTCCGCACAACCTAACAGAGTCACCCTTTGGTACACAAACAATAGGACTTACCCACCTGGTATGTTCTTCAATTGGTTTTATTATACCCAACTGAAGTAGACGGTCTAACTCAACTTTTAACTTGGGCATGAGTGGTAATGGAACTACTCGTGGTACTGACTGAGCAAATGGCTGAACATTAGATTTTAGCTCAAGTTTCATTTCTGTTTTAAATTCCCCAATATCATCAAATATTCCTTGAAATGACTCAGCTATCGTTTCTAATGAGTACTTGCTAGCACTGTAGGTCTCTGATTCTGCCCCAAATGCATTTATATTTTTAGATACTAAGTTATTAATATAACGTGAACTATTTTTATTAATATTAAGCATTTTTAATTTTATAATTCCAGGCCGACCAAGGATAGGCACCTTTAGATTTTTTACAACATATAAAGATTCTGAACACATATTGTCATTATAAGTCAAATTAACATCAATTTTACCCTCAATTTCTAGTTTTTTATTATCAGGGCCCCCTATGGACTCCTGGCAAACATACATTTTATTTTTGTAGAAATCAGACAACATATTTCTAGAGACACAACTTACATCAGCACCTGTATCAACAAGAAAAGGCATAACATATTTATTGTCAACTAAAACTTTTGCAAACCACTGATCTTTATCATTAGTGTAAATGTGTCCTAGATGAAAATCAAAGTTATTTACCTGTAAGTTTTCCATTTCATTTTCTATTCCTACCTCACTTTCAGCACAGTTTTGACCTTCAACTACTCTTACATTCCTGCCGGATCTACATCTAGCTTGCCAATGTCCTTTCTTTCCACATAATCGACAACGACTATCTTTTGCTGGACATCTTTCTCGGCTGTTGCAGCTTGGTACACTACAGTATGTACATTTGTAGTTTTTGTTGGATTTCCCCCATGTGTTCTGTTGTCCATATTTATTTGGTTCTGCTTGTGATTGTGACCAGTAGTTACCTCTGTGTGCATTGACCGTAGCTACTTCTTGTACTCGTTCTTACCTAAGAATCCTGTTTTGAGAATTCTGCAGCTCGGCTTGACGTACTGTTAATACAGCTTCCCCTAATGTTAGGTTCTTTTGGAGTTGTAACCTCTCACTTACTTTTACATCTAAAACTCCTACTACTATGCGGTCTCTTATTAACTCATCTTTTAGAGCCCCATAACTACAATGCTCTGCCAGGCTATGAAGTGCAGTGATATATGCATCCACCGACTCCCCTGGCTGTTGACTACGTGTGTTGAACTTGAATCGTTCAAATATTACGTTCTTTTGGGGTATAAAATGAGCGTCAAACTTCTCGATAATAATACTATATACTTGCTGTGCGGGTGTTAGATTAAATTGAGTTATAATTTCCTCTGCTTCTGCCCCCATTAGATACACTAGCATATCAATTTTTTCAGCTTCTGGTTTGTTTATAAAACCACTAACCGACATATATCTTTCTAACCTCTTTTTCCACTGATTCCATGATCCTGGAAGGGAGAAATTAAACTCAGAAGGAGCTGATACTGTTGCCATGTTGGCAAGCACATGGCTTCCTGCTTGATTCTCTGCCATCCCTGGAATTATTTAACTCTATTTCTGCTCTTCGAAGAAGGTTCTACTTGCCAAATATTCCTCGGAGTATTTGCAAGTTCGCTGCCACCAAGTAGAATTATTGAGACAATCTTTATTTAGCACTTTATTACAATTATATTTCCAAGCGACGATCCATATTATTAACCTAACTTCTACTACCATCATACTACCATCTTGACATCCTGTCGTTCTCCCCAAAGAGGTTCTGTCTCAAGTACCGACTACGTTTCTGAAGGAAACGTATAAGTGGTTGCATACTGAGCTGACTCTACATAAATAACTTCGAGATAGAAGATAGAATTGTACATCATGCAACAAATATGTAGCAGTAAACAATGTGTACAAGGAACAAACAATTAACAGAATCTAAAATCAAAAACTGCATAGAAAAGCCCTGAAATTAGTCTTCCCATTACCACAGAAAAAACCCAGTATTACCTATCTTCTGCACTATCACAGGTAAGATATCAACAAATATGTAGCCAAACACATAAAAAGAAAGGAATAACACCAGCTTTCAGAACTAACAACTTAAACAAATATTTTAAATAAATCTTGTGGGAAGATTGAAAACAAAAGTTTTGTGTTTATTGTTAGACATGAATTTTCACCAAGTAACCATCGAATCCGGAGCAGGGTTACCATGTCTAGGGATTTTCCCCGAATCTAGGGATTTTTTGAAGCTTTTGGAGCTCTGGAGGGATTTTTTTTGAAATCTAGGGATTTATTAAACTGTGCTGCCGCCATTTTTTGTTGTTATTAAATATCTTTTTGTTCAAATATTATTATTATTGTCATTATTTATTTTCCCTGACATAAATATTCCTAAGTAAACATTAAAACATTACCTAATCAATGATTAAAGTGGATTAAACACAGTGTTTAATAGGTTATAAATTATATTGACAGCTGTCATCTGTCAATTTCATCTTTTTTAGGTAAAATTAATACGATTTAGGGATTTCTAGGGGAAATTGAAGCTCCCCTCTAGGGATATTCTGAAATTTCATCTGGCAACCCTGATCCGGAGTCGTCAATTAGCAGCCATAGCGAACGGTTCTACGAAAAAGTTGTGATAACCAAACCTGTTAACAAGCTATCCGAGAAAAACATGTATTTATTTTACTTGAAATCGTTCAAAAACGTGAGTTTTATTATTAATATTATCAATTTTACGAAAATGGGACGTTTATGAAAGTGCAAGGGTTGCTGTTACCGTGGTGTTTTTGTTCGGCAAAAAACATTACACATAATTAGTAAATATTAGTAATAGAATAATTAGTAATTAAGATAAAACTTAGTACTTTTGTGTCAAAACATTCTACCTTTACGTTGTAAGTGTTGGCGGAGATATAAAGGTGGGATTCAACGCTCCAAAGGAACGGTTAGTAAAATTTCAATCATTATTAGAATTTTTTTGTAAGAATACATGAGAAATATATAAAAAAAAAATTAGAGAATAGATAATACAAAAAAGAAAAATAAAAACATACTGAGAAACGATAGGGGTTAATTTTCTGAGGAGATAGTCCGAAATTATCCCTTTTCGCGGTTATTTGGTAAACTAGTAGCATTGATTATAAACTTACCCATAGATAGCTCACCTCCTGGTAACCGAAAGACGTATCGGCAACTAGATGGCGCTACTCGAAAACCGTATCGAGATTTCTCAGTCGCTGTCTGACTTGCGAGTAGTTAACAGTGGCGTCAGAGCCGAACTTACCCTATAGGTGTATTACCTTATATTAGCTGCGTATTGTGCTGTGATAAGTTAAAGCGGAATTTAAGACAACAACCACAAATTTATAAACGTGTGCTGTTACATGTGCATGTTACTGGTTATATCTCCCGTGAAAAGGAAAAACCTAGTAAAGTGACTTACTAGGTTTATGCTTAGTATCAATTGTGTGAAACCCCATGAAGCTCTTTATCGACTGGTACTTAAAACTTGTAAATACTTGCATTTTTAAGAAAGTTATTTCAGATGGAAAATCCTAGCAAAATGGTAATTTCAATAAATTTGGTTGGAAAAACCTAGCATCTTGTTATTTTTTTAGAATAAACATAGCAACTTATACAGTGAACGATACATTTCTACTTATTTCAGAAGGAAAAATATAACAAAGGCTTTTACTAAATATTTCCTTTGAAAAGTGTATATATAAATATTTTTTTTAAATTGGAAGTTCCTAATAACATACCTTACCATTTTTAAGCCGAAAGACAAAAACGTCATATTTCTAAACAAAAAACTAGCAAAGTCATTTACTAGATATATCCATATTTTTTCCGGTCATTTAAACTCGGCGAATTATTTTAAAGTGTGTATGCTAGGTATTTCCAATTTAATTCCGCTTTGGCGCGAAAACGAAGGATCTTTTACTATGTTCTTCCAATGCACTTCGTTAAATTATTCAGTCTGTCGAGCCAGTCTCAACTGTGTATACCTACATATACTCGTCTGGTGGTGAATTTGTTTTAATCTAATTATATAAAGTTTTGAAAACTATGTCTAAAAGAAAAAACATTATAATGGCTTTGGCTAAGGAAAATAAAGTAGTTTGTGTTCAGGAAGTGGGTGATCTTGAAAAGCGGTGAGTATTAGTTTTTACATTACAAACAAAGTACAATTTTGTTTGTTTGATTTTCAAAAAACAAACAATCAGTAAAATGGTAGATAATTCAAAAGAAATGCTGTAACGAATGCATTCTTTTTGTTATAGGTATAGTGAACTTGCGTCCTTTGGTCAAGATTGTTTGAAATCGATACAAGATACTGTGAAAGACGATTATTTGGTTGATAACCTGATGATGGACGGCTTACAAAATCAAAAGTAGGTTTCTAGATTTATTTATACGGACTTCTGATTATAAAATTAACATATTCTGAATAAATCAACATTTCTTGAAACAAAAAATAATATGAACCGACTTATTTATTACTGTAAAAGGTGATAGGTTACAACAAATTAATTTAGTTGATATTTAGAAAATTCGCATGTCAGCTGATTGTTAATAAATATTTAGGTTACCATTACTTATGTAACAAAAATCGTTATATTTGTGTGCAGTGGATATTCAATTACCAAAACATTTTTCTATTGACTATGTTTCGTGGAAATTATTTTAATTATCTTGCTCATATTCGTATACTAAAAAGTATTTCTTAAACACATTGTGTATTTATAGCAAATGTAGCAATTTTTAATTCTAAACTTCAGAAGTTAAAATATGTGTATTATCATTATTTTTAGAGTAATTTATAAACAAAAATCAAATAAACTAAGCATAACAGTTTATTCAGAAGAGCCTTCGAACTCAAAAGCTTTTGGTTTGGAGTATTATTACAATGATAATAATAATATGGACGTTTGTCGCTAGCATTTTTGATTTTTATTTTTTTATTTTTAGTGATAATGATAACCCCTCTACTAATGAAAACCATTTTTATGATATTCAACCAATATGTTTAGTAAGAGATATTAGGAAGGAAGAAAACACAAAAGTTTATACCGAATTAAAACCGCTACCATTAATTGATGGAACAAAGGATGGTAGTCAAAATGATACGGATGTTAATAATGAATGTCACAAAGAAAAATCGGTTGATGTTATAGACGTTTGTCAGCATAATAAAGGTTACTAAATAAAATATTAATTATTATAAACAATTAGACCAAACTTATACTTTTTAGATGACACAGTTGACGATGACTCAGATTTAGACCCTAGTTATGACCCACAAGAATCTGAAGAAATAAGTTATGAGACAAAGAAAAAAAGGAGAATAGCAAAATTTTTTCAAACTGAAAATGAAAAAAGTGTAGTTGGCACTGTTATGGAAAATGAAGGTTTAGTAGATAAACAATTGAAAGATATAAACCAGGAAACTCTGCCAGGTAAAAATGCTTTGTATTTTGTGTTTCACATGAATTAACTAATATCTACGTTTTTTATAGAAGCACAAATCAGTGATAAAACCGATGAAGGATACGAGAAAAACAGAAAAAAAAGAGCAAGAACAGCGAAAGAGCAAATTGAGAGGCATCTAGAAAAATATCAGTTATTAGAACCATGTAATTGTAAAAAAAAATGTAGAGAATTTTTATCAGAAGAAAGAAGACAAAATATTTGCCAGTCATTTTGGAAAATGAGTTTTGGCGAGAGAAGTCAATATTTTAATGCCAGTATAAAGATTGGGGGTATTAAGAGAAGAAAACGTCAACACGTCCTTACATACTCGTTGCTCAAGGATGATGGTATTGAAATGAATGTGTGTAAGCAAATGTATTTACATACACATGGAATGAAAACTGATGGTATGATAACGGACTTCAAAAACAGATATAAACAATCTATGGGGTTAGAACTGGTTAAGGATAAACGAGGCTCGTCTGTTCCATCTAACAAGAAGGATCCCATTCTAATAAGAAACCATATTGAATCTTATAATCCGCAAATATCACACTATAAATTGCAACATGCTCCCAATAGAAGATATTTATCTCAAGAGCTATCTATTACTGATATGTGGAAACATTTTTGTGAAACTCATGAAAAAATATCTTATGACAGATATAGAACTGAATTTAATTCACTTAACATTGGATTTGATCAACCAAATCAAGATGAGTGTGACATTTGCGTACATCAAAAAGAGCACAAAAAAATATGTACAATTCCAGAGACTTGTGATCAATGTAATACGTTTAATGATCACCATATGGCATATATTGCTGCCAGAAAAGCGTATGATAATGACAGACAGCACGACTATCCAGACTCATTTAAAGTTTATTGCGCGGATATGCAAAAAGTGTTACTACTTCCAAAGTTATCTTTAAAAAAATCTGTCTTTGTTAGTAAATTAGTTGTGTTCAATGAAACTTTTGCTTCGTTAACAAAAGATGAAGAAAATATTTGCGTTTTGTGGCATGAAGCTATAAGTGGTCGCTCGGCGGAAGATGTGGCATCAGCATATTGCGGGCTTATTCAAAGATCCTCAGTTAACGTAGAGCACTACGAATTTTGGTGTGACAACTGCAGTGCCCAAAATAAAAACTGGAAATTATTTACGTCATTTGTGGTAATTGTCAATTCTAACTGGGGTCCAAACAGTATTACTTTAAAATACTTTGAAGCTGGGCACTCTTTTATGAGAGCCGACAGTGTCCACGGAAACATTGGCAAGCTATGGAAAAAGAGATCCAACATTTATGAAATGAACGACTTAAATGAGCTAATATTAAAAGCCTCTAGAAAAAATAAAACCTTACTAATGAAACATGATGATTTTTATCGCTTTAAAGACGGTGTAAAACAAAGAACAAAAAAAGATGAAAATTTCCCAAAACTTAACGTGATTAAAGTAGTACAATTTAGAAAAGGGTCAAGACAAATGTTTTATAAGAAAAGTCATACTGAAAACGAATTTATTAATTTTGACTTTTTAAAACCTAAATTTAATCTGGAAATGCCTGAGAGCAAAACTGAAGATAGGGGTGTAAATGTTCAAAAAAAACAAAAAATAATTACAGAGCTTCTTCCTGCAATGCTAAGCCAAAAAAGATTCTTTTGGGAGAAACTACCTGTTTCTGAAACATCAAATGATTTACTAAATAATCGAGTTTAGTTTTTATTATTTTTGTTTGTTTTATGTAATTAAATGTTGAATTCAAAAACTTTTTGTAATTTTTCTAATAAAATATATGTAAAAATTATAACTTTACCTACTTTTTATTTTTAAAAACCAAAATGTACCTAACTACTTGATTTTACATAGTTTTAAAGCAATCATAAAGTATCATATTAGCAAGTGTAATATAGTACCTACTAGTTTTTTCCTTGGCAAAAATAGTATGAATTAGGAACTAAGTAAGCATACTAGCTTTTTCCGCAGCAAAATCAATATTTCTTTGCATTTCAAAAATAGTAAGTGACATAGAATTAAAAAAACTGCAAATATTTGGAAAAAACTAAGTTACAGTTACAGGGACATACACTTGAAATCCACTGAACGAAAAAAAAAACAAAAAATAATATAATTCTATTAAACGGCGATATACTTTTCTTTCTTTTCGTTTCCTGAAAAGTTATCAAAACTCAGTTACTAGGTTTTTCCTTTTCACGGGAGATATTTACTATAAGATTATAAAGAATTTGAATTGGATTAAATGCCATGAAGATTTGCAAGACACTAAAACTCTATTACAGAAATACGAATTAATTTCTATTTAAAAAATGCATTCTTGATAAAAACCTGCATATTTTAAAACTCAAAATGAAAGAATTAGATGTCCTCGGCTATTTATATTTTGGAAATTCCCTGTCATTTTATCAATATTATTCATTTAAACGTTGACAACTAGTGGTGTCGGAGCACACTAGTTCGCTCCCATGATCAAAAAACCCTCTTAATTACATACTAGTTCGCTCCGAAAACCATAACCTAGTTCGCTCCCGTGGTTAAGCGGATTAAGTATTTATCTATTCTATTCTAGGAAAATTAATAGGAAAATTGGTACTGTGACTTTTGTATTTTATATTAGAAATTAGGTATATAAAATATTGGTGGTTACCTATTTATATAAATGCAGTGATAAGCGCGCTAATAACCGGCAAAATAACGCAAACGATGGAAAACATAATATGAAGTTGTAAGATAAAAGAGATGAAACTAGTAGAGATGAGAAATTTAGAGGTAGAAACCTATAAATTTACATTAAAATGATTGTTTCTCATCTTTAGACGTATTGGACGAGTTTGGCAACTACCACTGTGACAGTGACAGTTTTTGTTATTAGTGATATTATCGTTATAAGTTTAATATATTTTTAAGTAAGAAGTAGTGTTATATAGTAGCATTGTTTAAAAAGACTCATTCTTTTAAACAATGATAGTATTGTCGTATTAGAAAAATACAAAGTTTGAGAAATATTTATTAAAAATTTTATTAATAAAATGTATCAAAGTACCTGCTTTATGAAGGCAACATTATCTATTTAAGCTGACCCTAGCTATTCATTATTATTCATTGTGTACCCAGTAACGACATTATTCAACTATCTTTTCTAAGAAATATATGGCCGGAGCTGTTGAATACCCAGTAAAAATAAGCAACGGCAAATCTAGGGGATTTTTGTTATTGTATGATGTAGTTGGAAACAATGTTATCTAAGTGTCAGATGTCAACTGTAAGCAAAAATAAGTGTCAAAAAAAAATAAATGTTGATTTTGATGTTTAAGTTATTTGTAGAATTATTGAGTTTTCTTTTAAAATAAAACTGACTAGAAGTACTTCGGTGTTTAATTAACATCCACGCAATTCTGCAAAACATCAGGTTATGGCCCAGATCACTTGTTTCGTGAGTATTTCGCCAGTAAAAAAGTCAGTGTTGAAGAGCCTGTGTCGGTAGTTTGCCGCGGCCAACGAAAATAAAAAAAGAAAAGCTGAAAAAAAAAGGTGAAAAAGAAGCTCGAGTATATATACATAAAAAAAGAAAAACATAAATCCGAAAAATGGAAAATTCATCGGCTGCGTTGAAACTTAGTGGTGGTGACAACTGGGTAGCCTGGAAATTTCAAACAAGGGTAGTGCTAAAAAGCCGTGGTTATTATGACATAGTAATAGGAAAGTCTGTGAGACCGAGCACTACTGGAGATGACCAAAAGAAATGGGATGCTAGTGATTCAAAAGCACAAGAATTTATAGTAACCAGAATAGAGCAAGGCCCTATGACACACATTTTATCCTGTGAGACCTCGAAAGATATGTGGACAAAGTTGAAGTCTGTCTACGACAAAGAGTCAGAGGTGAGCATTCATTTAATGCAACAAAAGTTTTTTCTCTTGGAGTTTTCATCAGGTAAAAATGTTGCCTCATTCATATCACAGCTTGAAGAGATAAAAAATAAGCTAAAGCAAGCTGGTGAAGAGCTGTCCGATAAAATGATCATGACAAAAATACTTATGGCATTGCCAGAGGAATATAAGCATTTTCGATCCGCATGGGAATCCGTACCATCTGATAAACAAACCCTAGATGAACTTACATCAAGACTACTTATCGAAGAAGAAAGAAGTAAGTCAGCACAGGGCAGCACAGCATTGGCGATGAAAAGTGATACAAGCAGAGAATTTAAAGGGCAAAAGAAAACCAGATTAAAGTGCCATTTTTGTGGCAGAGGTGGCCATATTGCGAAAAATTGCTTTTTCAAGAAGAAAGAGAGAGATAATAATAGCCAGAAAGACATAAAAGTATGCAGTCAATGTAAAAGACGAGGACACAACTTACAAGAGTGTTGGTTTAATAAAAATAAAAATGAAAAACAACAGACAAGCAGAGAAGAAAATAAAATTGACAGTAATGCATTCATGGTATATACTGGGAGTAAGAAAAATAAAAATGAATGGTGCTTGGACACAGGAGCTAGCGAACATATGTGCTGGAATCAAGATCTGTTTGAAGAATTGATAGAGATAAGCTATAAAAAACAAGTAAAAGTCGGAAATGGAGAAAAATTACCAGTTAAAGGTATTGGAAAAATAACTCTATGGGCATTTAATGGTAAGAAATTTATAAAGTCAACCCTGTCAGATGTATTATTTGTGCCAGATTTACAATTTAATTTATTCTCAGCTGGATGTGCCTTAGATAAAGGTTATAAGATGTTTTCAAACAATGAAAAATGTGAATTTTATAATGACAAAGGAGAAATAAGAGCATTGGCAACACGGGATAACAAATTATACAAAATGTTATTCTCACAAGAACAAAACACTGAAACCTTTGCAAATATTTTAATTTCGGAACGCACCCCTAACGAAAACTTGTCTGACGGTCAAGTTCAAGAAAACAGCTGTTTAGTAGATGTATTTTTATCAGAGTGTAATTCTGCAAAAACAACAGAAAGTTTGAGAGTTTGGCACTGCAGACTAGCACATCAAAATACTACATATGTGAGAAACTTTTTAAGGCAAAATAACATTGATTTTATAGACGAAAAATTCGTGTGTGAACAGTGTTTAACAGGTAAACAACACAGAATACCATTCAAGTTAAGTGAATCAAGAGCAAGTGAGCCATTACAATTAGTGCATACAGACGTATGTGGCCCTATGGAAGAAGAGTCTTTAGGGGGAAATAGGTATTTCCTGTTGTTAAAGGATGACTATACAAATTATAGGTACGCGTATTTCATGAAAAATAAATCAGAAGTTAAGAAACACCTTAAAAATTTTATATCATTAGCCGAGAGAGAGACAGGCTGCAAGATGAAAAATTTACGATCAGATAACGGTTTAGAGTTTATGAACCAAGAAATAAAGGAGATGCTTGACTATCAAGGCATAAAACATCAGAGATCAGTAGTGTATACGCCTCAGCAGAACGGTAGGGCTGAGAGGGAAAATAGAACCCTAGTTGAATCAGCCCGAACTATGATACAAGGGCAAAAGTTGAATAAAAACTTGTGGGCAGAGGCCATACATACAGCAGTGTATGTTTTAAACCGAACAGGCCCTAGTAGCATAAAAAATGTGACACCTTATGAATTATGGTACAAAAAGAAAGTCAATAATATTTCTACACTCAAGAGTTTTGGTTCTAGAGTATCAGTGCATGTCCCAAAAGAGAAGAGATTAAAATGGGATGCAAAAAATATGCTTGGTTTCTTTATTGGCTACAGTGAGGATGTAAAAGGTTACAAAATATTTGTCCCAGACAAAAATAAAGTTGAAATTCATCGAGATGTCATATTTTTGCCCGAGAAAACCATAGAAATAAAAAATGGGGAGACAGACATGAATAAAAACATACAGATGATATGTGAGGAGATAAAGTCAGAAGAAGATGACAGTGAAGCAGAAGAACCTCAAAATAATAGAGAAGAAAGCAGTGAGAGTGACCTCGAAACTGATAGCAGTGTTGAAGATGTGAATGAAATAGAGCAGGAGCATGGATATGACCTGAGAAGACATATAAAAAGACCCTCAAGATATGATGATTATGTTCTGGATGATGACGAAATGAGTTTGTTGACTTTTAGTGATGATGAAGAACCCCAGACGTATGATGATGCAGTGGCCAGTAGTGAGTGTAAAAATTGGAAGAAAGCTATGCAATCAGAAATAAATGCGTTGCTAGAAAATGAAACATGGGAGTTTGTGCAAAGTAGTGATGGTCAAAAAGTCATTGAGTGCAAGTGGGTGTTCAAGAAAAAGAAAAATGAAAATGGTAAAGTAGTGAAATATAAAGCTCGTGTGGTAGCTAGAGGTTTTCAACAAATTGGTATGTTTGTTAATGATATTTATAGTCCAGTAGCAAAATTACCATCAATAAGGATTTTCTTAGCCATGTGTAATACTTTTGATATGAAAATTCATCAAGTAGATGTTTGTAGTGCATTTCTAAATGGGGATATTAAAGAAAATGTTTTTATTTCACTCCCAAAGGGATTTAAAGAAAAAGAGGGCACTATTTGCAAATTAAGAAAATCCTTATATGGTTTGAAAAGTTCACCTAAAAATTGGAATGACAAATTTCATAATTTGATGCAAAATTTGAGTTTTTCAAGATCTGAATATGAATATTGTCTTTATATTAAAGTAAATGAAAAAGGTAGGATATACATTTTGCTGTATGTTGATGATTTGCTGTTGGCAGGTACAAATGATCAAGAAGTTGAGAAAATAAAATACATTTTAAACAAAAACTTCAAAATGAACGACTTAGGTCAAATAAAACATTTTTTGGGTATGTGCATAACTCAAAATTTGTCTGAAGGCAAAATAAAAATTAATCAAACTGTTTACTTAAAAAATGTTTTGAAGAAATTTGACATGTCAAGCTGCAAACCATCAACAACACCAATGGATAATAATTTTCACCACGATTTTCTCAAACGAAAAAAATCTGAGAGCATAGAGATAGAAAAGAAATGTAGAGTTGCTATAGGATGTTTGATGTATGCAATGTTATGCTCAAGACCAGATTTGTGTATAGCTATAGGTATATTAAGCAGGTATCAAACATGTGCAAGTAACGATTTGTGGGTAGCAATAAAAAGAGTATTGAGATATATTCAAAGCACAGTTACTATGAGTTTGATATACTATAAACATAAATATAAACAGGAAAATTTGATAGTAGGGTACTCAGATTCAGATTGGGCAGGTGACCGTACTGATAGAAAATCTACATCAGGATATGTATTCAAAGTTTTTAATTGCACGGTGTCATGGGCATCACGGAAACAGTCTACAGTCAGTTTGTCCTCTACTGAAGCTGAATATGTTGCACTAAGTGTATGTGTGAGTGAAGCATGTTGGCTAAGATACTTAATGTATGATTTAAAAATAAAACCTGATTATGTAGCGGTTCTAATTCATGCAGACAATCAAAGCGCTATAAGGGTTAGTAGAAATCCGGAATTTCATAAGAGACTAAAACATGTTGATATTAGATTTCATTTTGTACGAGATAAAATTAAGGAAAATATTGTTGTATTAAAATATCTTAATACAAGTGACCAACAGGCTGACATATGTACAAAACCATTAGGTTTAACTCTGTTTAAAAAATTTAGAGAGTTGCTAGGTTTAGAATAAAAAATTAATTTAGATCTAGGAGATTTACCGTTGAGGGGGGGTGTTGAATACCCAGTAAAAATAAGCAACGGCAAATCTAGGGGATTTTTGTTATTGTATGATGTAGTTGGAAACAATGTTATATAAGTGTCAGATGTCAACTGTAAGCAAAAATAAGTGTCAAAAAAAAATAAATGTTGATTTTGATGTTTAAGTTATTTGTAGAATTATTGAGTTTTCTTTTAAAATAAAACTGACTAGAAGTACTTCGGTGTTTAATTAACATCCACGCAATTCTGCAAAACATCAGGAGCGAACTTACCTATGCCCCTTTTCTGTGGGGTATTAAAATCTGACCGCCGGAGCGAACTAGTATACGCCCAGTGGTGTTTTGTCAAAGAAAAATATAATCCATTGTATTTGGTACACATCACTATCTGCTTTTAATAACCTCTTTGAAGTAATTCCATCAGAAAGGTCCTCAGAAATTGTTAAATGAAATAATAATAATAATATCGTAGGGCATTTTTGCCGAAGAGATCCTTTCGGATTGTTCCGGCGCCATTTACATCTTTAACCTGTTTCAAGTAACTATTGTCGATGTACATACACTAGCCCAGGGGGACCGACGGCTTAACGTGCTCTCCGAGGTACGGTGAAACGGCTCTTATCATTTTTAGAAATGAAAAATTGATTGTCGTTTGCAGGGCTTGAACCCGCGTGCTCTGGCGTATGATGCCAGTGATCATGCCGTTCACCGGCCGTATAGGTCTGGATCCCACATATGAAAAAAAAGTTGGATAATAGCAAGCTGAAAATTTGTTAATAGCTTAAGGGTGTCTAGTTGGGCAAACTTTGATATATGTGAACACTGGAACAAGGGAAGTTTTAATTGTGGGACAGGTTAAAAATTTGGAACGGTCAGACCACGAAAACGGCACATGTATTTTGTCCGACAGAACAGACTTAAACTCTCCGAACAGAGATTAAACTCTCATGCAAAAATCAGACTGCTATTTATCACCAAATGGGCGTTTTAATGAGTGGAACATGTAGAATTTGTCAAATGACAGGAATTATGACAGGTGATAAATAGCAGTCTGATTTTTGCATGAGAGTTTAATCTCTGATCGGAGAGTTTAAGTCTGTTCTGTCGGACAAAATAAATGTGCCGTTTTCGTTGTCTGACCGTTCCAAATTTTTAACCTGTTCCACAATTAAAACTGCCCCTGTTCCAGTGTTCCCATATATCAAAGTTTAACCGACTAGACACCCTTAAGCTATTAACAAATTTTCAGCTTGCTATTAATCAACTTTTTTTTCTTACGCGGCCCACATAACAATTTCATGTTCTTAGTAGATTCATAGAACATACTTTTCAGAAAAAGTATATACTTAGAATATGCGTAATTACCATTGCGAATGTGCAGAGCATATACTGAGTATATACTACATTACAGTACTTAAACGTTCTATGTATATACTTAGAATGTACTACCGCACTTCTTTTCAGTATATACCAAGAACATACTTTTTAGAAGATTCTAAGGAGGTGCTATAAACCTTCTATTTATATACTTAGAATGTACTATCGCACATATTTTTAGTATATGGGAAGAATATTCCAAGGAAGTGCTATATACTTTCTAGTTACATACTTAAAATGTACTTGGGCACATATTTTTAGTATATGGGAAGAATATTCCAAGGAAGTGCTATATACCTTCTATGTATATACTTAGAATGTACTATCGCACATATTTTTAGTATATGGGAAGAATATTCCAAGGATGTGCTATATTTCTCAGAAGTATGTTTTCAACATCACCCAATCTCATCCTAGGTTCTACTAATATATTATATTTACATATTCTAATTGCATATGAGAATGTAGTTATTACATTCTACAATATTACGTAAAAAGTAAGTATAAAATATATAAACGTTAGTTAGTTATATAGGTACCTATGTATAATAAATATTATATGGGTAAGTAGCCTATATATAAAATATAAGTAATATATTTAGTTATTATGTGCACATCAAAATAAAAATGCTGCTTATATAATTATATAATAGCCAAATATATAATATAATATGTATGTAAATTACTAAAATTTATAGGTATCTATATACATTATACATACTTTTACTTACTAGGTATTTAGGAAATATTGAAGTACCAATATGAATTTATTATTTTCAAGCTGCTTTTTATGTTCTTAAAATGTTTTATACCGGATTTATACTCAGCCCTGTTCGGCAGGGAATTGGACAGGGAAGTGGGCAGCGTGAATGTGTAAATAGCTCACTCGCGCTGCTGCTCGTCATGCTATTGCTATTGCACCTACATACCCCAAGAGTCGGTTTTCTGTGGCGGAAGTCAAAGGGAGGCAGCGCGAGGACGAGTGGGTATTCACATTCAACTACTCTCTCTCTAACTTGCCGCCGGCAAAGCGTCAAGTGAGTAAGGGAGCAAGACGATACTCTCATCACATTCCTTTCTTGTGAGTCATTCGGTAATGAGTTGTGAGGACATTGACGAGGAACGGCGAGGGACTGATGTAAACACCTCACTCGCATCGATATCGTATTTCGGGCAATATTTCCGTCAACGACAGCAGCAGTGGCAATAGCTGAGTATAAATCCGGCTTTAGTCCTTGTAGCCAGAAATACAGTCGCTTCGTCCTACTAACAGCGTAGACATAAATGCCTTAATAACTGTACTGGAAACTATTTTCATATTTTGCCTTTTTGTTACCTACCCCCTTCCCTTGTGCAGGTATAAAATATGCAATGCAAGGGTCAGAATGACAATGAATGGCCGTTTCCGGATTCCCGAAAATTGTAGGTAAAAATATTTTTATGGTATAAATTCAAATCAAAATGGTGTATTCATTTCAATTGAAAACGAAACGAGAATTTCTCAATTTCCTTCAATAGAATTAAGTTTTAAACTTTTTTACCATACAATTAAGACGGTTTAAAAAATGATGAATTAGATAGTTCAGTAGTACCTACCAAAATACCTAAATTTTATTAATTATTCTTAACGCGAAGTTGATAATCTATATAGGCTAACATTATTCTTCTTCCTATAGGTACATACAGTATATTCTTTTTAAGATATTTTAAAAGTATATACAAGTAGGGGAGACCGGGGTTAGTAGGCCCACTTTTTGGATTTTGATTTTTTACAATTACATGAAACTAGATTACTTTTTTTGAACTATTATAAAATATAATACAAGGTGTGAACACTATATTACAGTAGAAATAAATACTCAAAACAAATTTTTAAAGGGATTATACATATTTTTGTTCGGCTGGTCCAGTGGGCGAACTAACCCCTGAAGCGGGGCAAGTGAGCCACATCATTGGGGTAAGTATGCCCATACTTTTAAATGAATATACAAAACGATAATATCAATTAAAATATATTTGTAAAAATATACAATCACTAATCCGCATCGGACAAACAGTTATCGCACACAAAAAAAGGATATCTCCAGCTGTGCAAGCTTCATGAGCCCATTCTTTACATTTAGTGCACTGTACCCATTTCTCCTTACTAACACTATTAGAGAATAATTCGAGACATATTAGACAGAAGCATTCGTCCTGTTCTGAAGATGAATCTATCTCTTTAGCTTTTGTTTTTTTAGAACATATGTCTCTTTTTACATTCTTTAACCCTTAAACGCCCAGCCATTTTTAGGTTCCATGTACGCCCAAGGGTGGGTAAAAAATGTCCACCTCGAAAATAGCTAATATATTTATCGAGAGTTGTTGAAAATGGATTAAACTTAAGAATCTTATGCTTAATAAACACAGCATCTTCTAAAATATTAATATAAACAATTTACAAACCTTACAACAAAATTACAATATACATCAAAATTAACATACCAGTAAAAGCCAGTAATTCAGATTTGTCGATTTTCTCCATATTCTTTCTTTCAGCCTCCTCATTGGGGGATAATTATGTAGATTATGTAATTATACATCGATAATTATATGGATTATCTTCCTACCAACGAGAAATTATATAGAAACCTTTAGTAACAAGTTTTGCCAAGGGTGTACTTTTTATGCCCATCCATATTTAACTCAAGATGCTGCTTTTATTTTCAAAAATATTGGTAGAACCAAATTAACATTCGATAATGGGCTGTCTTTTTAACAATAAATAATTTTTTAAAAAAATTTAAACACGTAATAAATATGTTACAATGGAATACGCATTAGGTGGACATTTTTTACCCACCCTTGGGCGTTTAAGGGTTAAACCTGCTTTACTTTGCTTTGTCTTCTTCTTTTTTCTCTGCTGCTTCTCTAACTCAAGCTCATCTTTTATTGGTGTATAAATTCTTCTTATCTTCAAGATGATTGTTTATTTTTTTTTGAGTAGTTAATTTGGCTATTTGGTAGTTAATTTCTAATGTGCTATTATTCATCTAATTTGGTGCAATCACTGTATTTGGAGGCCCATCGGTTGTATACCTACGCAGGTAAGAAATCTTGCTCCCCAAAAATATTTCTATTAAAGGGGCATCCAGTACAAACAAATCTCGATTTTATATTATGGGGGGTTTCTTGGAAGTTCTTCCTGTTCAGTAGAAAACACCTACAAATTTTAATCGGCTGAAGAAAAAGAAAATAAAATTAAGTTAAAGATTACCTGTCGGCTTTTAGCGTAACCTATTTGAATATTTATCAAATTTCAATTTTGTTCCTGAACTGCCATAAATTTTTTGCAATATTTTTCTAAGGTTTTTCTTGGTATCTCAAAATTTTTTGCAGCTTTTCTGACCGAAAAATTTTCTTCAAGGACAACCTTCACTGCTCGCTTCATAATATCGTACGGGGTTTTACCCTTCTCACTTTTCCTTTTGTATGTTCTCATTTTTTTTTCTAAAAAGTAAAAGATTTCGTTTTGTATGTAAGCACAATAAAAGACCAGGGTTTAGTTCGCCATATGGCTAACTAACCCCAGCTAATATGGGCCAACTAGCCCCGACTAGAATATTTTACAAAAATGGTAGCCAGTTAACAAAATAAGCGATATTTTAAAACTACAATTCTACCAATATATTACAATAGTAGCATGTATTTGCAGATTTAAAAATAAAAACTTGTAGATTATCTATATACCTACACAAACATTAAAAATGTAACAGAGGTAAAATTTACTCACCAATTCGAAAAACACTTGAACAGCGGTATGCACGCAACGAAGTCTTATAGATAACTAAAACGGAACTCGCAGTTGCCGGGCGAGGTAACAAAGGAGTGGTCAGGCCATTGGCGCACTATCGTGATTTACATAGGAAATACGGCATGTGGGCGAACTTGCCCCTATGGCACACTAACCCCGGTCTCCCCTATGTGTTAAGCATATACTTTTGTATATACTTACGCATATACTAAGAATATTCGATTAAGGTATATTCTAAGAATAAACTTTTACGAACATTCCGAGATACTACGTACACGAATGTGCTCAGTATATTCGGTGCAAGAATATTCTTCGAAGCACATGCAAAGAACATGAAATTTAGAATGTTTTTTATGGTACATGCTATGCTTGTACTACGCATATACTAAAAAGGATATACTTCGACGAATGTTGGTAGGATATGCTTAGAACATGATGCGAACATCATTGTTATGTGGGGGGATCCAGACCTAGTAGCTCTGTTCTGTTAAATGTAAAAAGTAAGCGATCGAACAGTAGATCCTATCGATTTCATTTCACCTCTATACTATTTCTTATTTTGTACAGAATATAATTGACTTCTATTTTACCATTTCTAGACAAATTGTCAATTTTTTGTAATACAATGTTAGGTACTCTCAGAAAAAATATATAGCTAATTTTTATTTCCGGTAAATTAAAAATGCAGGTATTTGAGTACCTCTAATATACCTAGTACATATTCTAGTATTATTGTTTAGTTTTATAACATAACTGAACTTTTTTCTGAACGATGACGTTACTTTTATGTGACATTTCGAGCCATTACAAAATATGTAGGAGTAATTATTCCATTTACTCACGGGTTTTGCCCCTAATTTATATACGTTCAAAATAAGTCCGGTATTAAAATGAGTAATGCTAAGCAACTTTTGTTCTATAGAGGTTTTTCCACTAAGTCAAGAATTTTCGAATAATTTGCAAGTGAACATATTCATTTTTCAACAAAAAAAAAACACCTTTTTACACGGTTTTTCGCAAATAACTCAAAATGTAGGTAAGTATTTGATCGAAAAATTAAATATTGTTAACAAAAATATACCTTCTTATAAAAAAAGTGCAGAATGGTATGAAGTTATATATAATAAACGTATGAAGTTTGTAGACCCAGTAGAAACAGAGTTGTAGTTCAGGAAGAGTGGGTTCTAATTCGTCAAATTCCAAATCGAATATTTAAACGTGGAATAATTAAAAAATTAAGCACTTTTGGAGAAAAGTCGGTATCTTTTTAAAATGTTTAAAAAAAGCTTTATTTTTGTTTCTTTTTTAAGTTACTAGCATCAAAAGTAAGTAAGTTACGCTCAGAATAAAATGATTCTTTTTTTTTTTGTAAAAAAAGATCGTAAAAATCACCCTTTAATTAGCGTCTAAAATTAAATTAATCGTCACCGCTTGATAAATTACTTTACGTATGTTGTGTTTCTATGATCTGTAAGTTTTGGAAAAATTTTAACAGCCATATTTTAACCTATTTTTGTCTTAAAAAAAACAAAAAATATAAAATATTCAGAAAAGTAAAACCCCCTTTATAGTCTATAAAATGCTTTTTTCAGAATTTCAAAAAATTGTTTTTTACTTTAAAACCAATTTTTTCAAAAATAGGCGCTTTGATTAGATGGAACTTACAGACAATATAAAAAATAAACAAGTTAAGTAAATTGTAAGGTCGTTTCGATTCATTTAATTTCGGATGCTAATTAGGGGATGATTTTCACGACTTCTGTACCAAAAATAAAAATAGGGGCCAAATTTATTTTGACCATATCTTGCTTACTTCGATGCTAGAAACTTAAAAAAAAATAAAGATAAACTTTTTTTTAAACACTAAAAAAAGTTGTAGTTTTTCCCGAAAAGTTCTTAATTTTTTGGTTATTTCACGTTGAAATATTCGATTTGGAATTTGACGAATAAGGACCCACTTTTCAATACCTACTACTCTGTTTCTGCTGGATCTACAGACTTCATACTTATACCACTTTTTTACTTTTTTAAAAACTATAGGTATTTCTGCTACATATACCTTTTTTTCGATTAAATACTTATTGAGTAATTTGCGAAAATCATATTTACCTGAAAATAACTCGAAAAGTATTGACTTATTGAAAAAACTCTATGGACCAAAAGTTGTTAGTATTAATCAGTTTATCCAATTCTGGACTTATCTTGAACGTATATTTTTTCACTCCCGAGAAGGAGTGATACTTAACCCCAGTGCAAAAGCACACAGTGGCACAATATCACTTTTTTCTTTGATATTTTAGTTATGTGTATACCAAATTTCATGCCAATAAAATGGATTCTTTAAAATTCGGAGGTTTTGCAATATTTTACCTTGAGTGAATGGGTTAGATCTGGAAAGAAATTCTGTATATCAACTTCAAATATTTTATTTCGCCTTAGTTCTGAAAATTAATTTCTTTTACAAATTGCAAAAAATTATTTACATGTGAATTATCACTGCTAATTTTATTATGTATTTTCTATTTTGTTGTTTTTTTGTAGTGTATTAATAATTAAATCATTTTTAGGAAACCTCTTCACTATTTTTATTAATCAATATTTAGCGTTTTATCTGAAGTAAAATAGGAATTCCAAAATAGAGATTACAAGCTCGTTAAAATTATTTGTGAAAATGCTGAATACTACCCTTATATCGTTGTCTATTACGCCAGCCAAGCAACTCAAATTTATTTTTCAATCTTGGCAAAAATTTCAATAAATGTCGCCACCGTCCAGTCAGGTAGTACTTAGACTTGAGGGGCAAAGAGGTGTAAGTGGGCGGAGTTTAACACTGAATTCGGTTTTACCTTAAGGTGAGGTATCTATGTGTTTATTAATCAATGCTAGTAGTTATAAAAACTGTATACAGTGAGCACGTAAAGGTTGGAATAAATTCATATTCTCGAGAATGGACAATTCTGGAAAAAAATCCCGAAACAGGTCAATTTTTATTTTTTAATTACGACTTTTTGCCATACATATCATACTAGTGACGTGATCCATCTGGGCGTGATGACGTCATCGATGATTTTTTTAAATTGGAATAGGGGTCGTGTGATAGCTCAATTGAAAGGTAATTTAATTCTCTATTCAGTAATATAAACATTTACATAATTATTTATACAGGGTGTTCAAGAAAACATTTTTTTAATTTAATTTATTGACATAAAAAGAAGAATGCATGTAATTTATTTAATCCAAAATACATTTTACTGCTCTCAGAAAACAGAAAAAATGTTTATTTGAAAAATATTCATTGCTTTTGGCTTAAACTAAATGTTCAAACTGTCCAGAGGAAGGTGGGTGGCGGCTTTGATATTGAATTTAAGCAAAAAACAATATTTATTTGTCAAATAAACATTATTTCCTGTTTTCTGATAGCAGTAAAATGTATTGTGAATTAAATAAATTACACACATTCTTCTTTATATGTCAATAAGTTTAATTAAAAATTTTTTTTTTGGACACTCTGTATAAATAAATATGTTATTGTTTATATTACTAAGTAGAGAATTAAATTACCTTCCAAATGAGCTATCACACGACCCCTATTCTCATTTAAAAATTTTTAAGATGGCGTCTTCACGCCCAGATGGGTGACGTCACTAGTATGATACATATGCCAAAAAGTCGCAATTTAAAAATAAAAATCGACCTGTTTTGGGATTTTTTTCCAAAATCGTCCATTCTCGAGAAAATGAATTTATTCCAACCTTTACGTGCTCACTGTATATTTAAGAAATAGTACGTAATTTAAACTAGGTATATTATATTACATAGGTAAAAAAATAAAGCTGGAGCTGGATAGGGACGAGCCTCTGATCGAATATCGCAAGAGAAAAGACAGAGAATCAGTATCTCCCCCAAACCCAACAAAAAAGCTACAAATCGCAAAGGGAAAAACGGAAGACATGGAGAAAACAATGGACACAGAACAAAAAACAACAAATAGCCTACTGAAAGAAGTTTTGAATGAAATTAGACAAACGAGGGAAGAAAACAAGGTTTTTGGAGATTAAATACTAGAATTACAGAAAGAAATCAATAAGGTAAAGACAGAACTCGAGGAAACCAAGAAAAAGCTAAATATTTTGGAAATTAGGGTAGAACGGTGTGAAAAAGAAATGAAGCAAAATAACCTAGTAATAACGGGTCTAAAAATAGATACGAATGATGAAGCTGCACTAAAAGAAAAATGACAAACTTCATCAAACAGCACTTGAAGAGAACACAAAAATAGAGAAAGCAGTTAAACTGGGAGACAGAACCTGTCTATTGAAAATGGAAAGTATAGAAGAAAAAAATAAGGTGATGAAGAAGAAAAGTAAATTGAGACATATCAAAGGGGAGAAGATTTTCATAAGCCAAGATATGACAGTCTTAGAAAGAAATATTCAGAAGGAAATAGGAGCAAAGTGTAAGGAATTAAGAGACATGGGAGAAATGTTAAAAGGGACTACAATGGATTAACCGTGGATGGTAATGAAAAATGGAGATGGAGAAAAGACGGTAAAGTAGAAACATTCCCAAAAAACTAGCTGATGAAAATCAAAAGATAGTACCACTGGAAACAGACTCGGCAATGAAAACGGTTAACGAAAACAAAATAACGCACACAAAAGAAAGAAAGAATCTCAATAAGAAGAAAAGAACGAACTCCATTAGAATGGGATTTGGAATATTAGAACCATGCTAGCAGTAGGTAAGATGCAAGAAATAGCCCTTGAAATGAAAAAATACGAACTAGAAATCTTAGCCCTAAAGGAAATACGATGGAAGAAAGAAGGAAAAATTGAGAAGAAAAACTTTAGCATATACTATGCGGGAGAAAACAAAAAAAAGTTAAGGCATTTATGGTGAACAAAAAAATGAGGGAAAAAGTGATACAATTCAAAGCAGTTAATGAAAGGATATCTTACATAAGAATAGAAAATAAACAAGCCAACATCTCGATAGTCAATTGCTATGCACCCACGGAAGAAGCAAGCCAAGAAGATAAAGCAGAATTCTACGACATCCTGGAAGAAACCTGTGAAAATATTTCAAAGAATGATATATTAATATTGGGTGACTTCAATGCAAAGATCGGAAAGGAGGACTATAATCGTAATGTAGCGGGCAAAGAAACCATTCATGACACTACGAACGATAATGGGGGAAAAATCTGCAACCTAGCAGCAGCAACAAACACATATATAGTTGACACATATATAGTAAACACATATATAGCCTAGTACTAGGCATAAACATAAAAAGAACACAAAATAACATGGACGATACCAGGAAGAATGGATGGAAGCCAAATAGATCATATTCTAATTTCGAAAAAGTGGACACAAATAGTACAAGACGTAAGGTCATATAGAGGGGCAAATGCGGACACCGATCACATATTGTTGATAGCAAAACTTAAGATGAAAATAGTCAAAGCAAATAATCATAGGGAAAGAAAAAGGAGGAAATGGAATATAGCCAAACTGAAAACACTGGAACAACTGGAACAGAAACTGGGTAGGTACGAGAACATAGAAATAGAAGAGGAATGGAAAAACATTAAGAACAGCATAATAGAGACTGCAGAACAAATAATAGGATTCCAAAAAAACAAAGAATCGAAAGAATGGTTTGATAACGAATGTCACCAAAAAACTGAAACACCTCGCAAGAAACAAATGGCTACAGAGTGCCGAACAGGAACAACTGGACCAATATATAAAAGAAAAACAAGAAGCATTGAAACTCTATAGAAGAAAGAAGAACACATGGATCTCTGAACAAATGCAAGAATTAGAATCGAATAATAAAGACAACAAGAAATTGTTCGAATACATAAAACAACAATACAACACCAAAAAAACTATCACAAAAATAAACAAAAAAGATTGGGAAAACATTTCACGAACCTATACAAAAACAACAACAAGGCAGATTCAGAGGATGAGGATATAAGATAACAGAGATGAAGAGGAAGGTATACCTACTTATCAGGAATTCATGGAGGTACTAAAACAACTAAAAGTAATCAAAACGCCAGGGCCAGATGAAAGCAATAACGAACTGATCATCAACGGAGGAGAGGAGCTCACAAAGCGAATGCACAAGTTAATGATTACAATTTGGAAGGACGAAAGCAAGCCCATAGAATGAAAAAATGGACATATCGCACCAATCTTTAAGAAAGGAGATCCAACTAAGTGCTGCAACTACAGAGCAATTATGCTACTAAATACAGCGTATAAGATATTAACTACAATTATAAGAAACCGACTAAATCAATACACAGAAAAAATTATAGGACCATACCAACAGGGCTTTAGAAAAGGAAGATCAACAATAGATGCAATACACGTCCTAACACAAACAATTATGAAAAAAGCTATGAACATGACATATAATTACACATACTATTCATCGACTTCCAACAGGCCTTCGACAGCATATACAGACAACAATTATTAAAGGAAATGAAAAAAATGGAGATACCGGCAAAATTAATAAGACTAACTAGAATGACTGTAACGTCCCTGGTTTTACGGCCGTCAGCCGGGTGCCTGTATTGTTGGTCGCGGTAACAAATTCTTTCCGTGTAAAATGAGGTTTTTTTCGTCGGCGGCTGAGAATGGAAATGTTTATGACACGCGATAGGAGCAGGTGCATTTTGGAGGATAGTAAAAGGGATTTATGATTTCGTTTGTTGGGTGTTGAAACTTCTAAGAGACGAGAGAAAAAACAGATTCGAGGATTTTATGGCAGTGTTATTTTGTTCTTTGGGGAGTGCGCTGCGAAGAACGGTCAAAATAAAAGACGATTGGAATGTTTTGTTTTGCTCGGCGTGTGTGTAAGCGAACGAAGGGTAATTTTTTTTCTTGTTACGGATTAATTCCTTGAGGAAAGGGGTGCGATCGGAACTACTAGTGATCTGCGGAAAAAATACGAATTCGCGTAATACCGTACTAACTGTGTCCGAAGTTGTCGTCTAGAGTGTAGACTTGGAACACTAAATGGCGGATTAGCTGGGACCCGGGAGCAGTAAGACAGTGGCGGATACTAGAGGTGGTGTCTCATCGCCATCGCAGAGGACGTCAACCAGTTCGTGTGTTTGCTGAGACTTCGGAAGTCGTAGATTTAAGGTAATTGACTTTTCTTATTTCTTAGTAGGACCTTAGAACATTATAGACGGTTTGATACAATGGTGGCAGCGGTGGGATAGATTAGTTATTAGTTGTCGTGGACATTGGGCTGTCTACTCGGGGTATAGGTGTGACGAGAACCAAGCGAAAGGCACGGTGCCGACGGGTGTAAGACTGGGGTTTTGTTTTGTCTCTAAAAACCATGGCGGAAGTTGGTGACGAGGTAGATAGGTTGAAACAAGAGTTAGAAAAGGCGAGAGAGGAAGTATGCAAGTTACAAGATGAGAGACAGAGGGTCGCACAAAACGAACTGAACTATTTGAGGAAGGAAATGGAAGAACTGAGAATGGCCGGAAATAGGAGGGTGGAAATGATAGGTGCCAGAGAGGTGAAAGAATGGTGTGGTAGCGAAGGAGAGATGAGTGTAGAGGAGTTTGTTGAGAGAGTAGAGATGTTGCAGCAAATTAATGGGTGGACTGAGCAGAACACAGCTGATTTGGTGAGACGAAGAATGATTGGCGAGTCGGCAGAATTTTTGCGAAATGCGACGAGTCAGAAGCAAGAGGGATGGACATGGAAGGAGATAAAAGGGTTGCTATTGCAGCGGTTTGGGGTGAAAAAAGACAGAGTGGAGGAAATGGCGAAACTAATGAACATCCGACGGAAGGAGGGGGAAAATTATCGGAGATTCGCTGATAGGTGTAGAACAGCGGCGCGCTATGTTGTGAAAGAATATGAGAAAGAAGAGGAAAAGCAAGTAGCGAATGAGATTCGAGAGGAGATGATCTTGGGAGTATTCATGGAGGGTTTAAATAGCGAGGTACGACGTGTGGTGAAGGCTAGGAAGGGAGTAAATACCCTGACGGTGGTATTGGATATGTTGAAGGACATAGGAGAGGAAGGTGACCGGAAAAGAGTAAGGAAGGTGAGGAAGGAACTAGAGGAAGAAGAAGCAAACAGCAGCGGTTCTGAGGAGAGCTTTGCGACGGTAGTAAGCAATAGCAGCGAGCGAAGAGGAATTCGGCGGATCGAAGGTGAGAAGAAGGAAGGATTTGTAAAGATGAACCGCGCAGATGCTATAGTAGCGGGCGGGAGTAAATGGCATGATAGGGCGAATCCGGCTGGAGAAGTGCAAGGAGAGCGGCAGAGATCACTGCGCAGAGTACCGTACACCCCATGTAGGAGGTGTGGACAGGTTGGTCACTGGACACGGGAGTGCACGATACATCTGGGCAACCAGAAGAGTGGAGAGTCACGTTGGAAACCGGAAGAAGGAACACGGGTGGGGAAAAGGGCGAGCAACGAAGAATGCTTTCAGTGTGGGCGACCGGGGCACTTTATAAACACATGTCCACAGACCATATGCGATAATTGTGGATATGGCGGTCACGTGTGGAGACAGTGCCAAAATACTGGAACATCCGCGAGGAGGGGCCCATTTTCGCGGCGACAACGGCCATGGGAATCAGATAAGTCAGACAGGGGGGTGGAAGATTACGCGAGCCTAGCCGGAAGACGGGCTGAAAGCCGTAGCGTTTCCCCAAACTAGGTGGCCCTCCAGGTTCCCCTAGCTTGGAGATGGCCCAGAAAACTGGAGGGGGATATATTGGGAAAGCGACCGTAACCGCAGGGGGAGTAACATCCTTGATAATTACCGCCGATTTTCAAGGGGCTAATAGAAAAGTTTTAGTGGATACGGGAGCCGATGTAACCTTACTGCGAGAAGCTGTGGAGGGTGTACCAGTTATCACCGGCCGAAGCGAGACCATTACGGGGGTGACGGGGGTATGTCAGCGCATCCAGGGTAAGCAGAAGCTAAACATAACCATCGGTGATACCGCAGCCATACATGAGGTATGGATAGTCGATGTGGACTGTGGAGCTGAAGGTATATTGGGACTCGATCTGATGAAACGACTTGGACTGGTGATCGACGTTAATAGAAATGAATTGCGGACGAAGGAGGCCATGATACCTGTTATACGGAAAGTCACTCACGAGATACTGGGAGGTAAAAGGAGAAAAGTAACATTTGATTTACAGCGAAACGAAATCAAGGAGTATCATGTGGAGACAACAATGAAAAAGCTAGGAAATGACGGTAGGGGGGTTAACCGTAAGGAAACTTCTGCTCGACGAACATTAGTGATCGCAGCGGATAGTCATGGACGCTTCCTGAAACCACTTCTTCAGCGATGGATTGGAGATGAATGGGAAATCGAGGAAATGGTTTGGCCAGGTCATGGTACTGTAGATATTATTAATGGGGTACAGCAACGGACGAGTACACTTGGAACTAATGATTGCCTCGTTTTGTTAACGGGCACCAACGATATTCGGCGGAAACAACAGAGCAAGCAAATGATGCAAGAGCGAGGTTATTTGTGAAGACAGAAAAACCTAAGATTATTCTCTGTAATCTACCAAAACGATTCGACGTAGTGTCAGGTTCTACTGTTGTAGAAGACATCCGTCAACATAATTTGGACTTGTTAATGGTGATGCAGATACATATGAATGTAGACCTGGTCGATATATACAGCGGCACAAGGAGAAGCGATTATACCAAGTAGGGATTCCATTTTAACCTTAAGGGAAAGATTAAGTTAGCAGAAAGGATTCGAGAGGTCTTGCAACCCGACAAGAGATGCTGTGAGAGGCAAGCGTTGACAGAATATGTAATGCGGGATAAATATTGGGAAGTAATCAAAGGAGTGATGGAACAAAATGCACGGCAGTGTACAGCGAGCAAAAGCAAAACGAATAGGGAACGAAAGAAGACGATAAAGCGTACAGCTGATGAAAGTGGGATACGTGGTGGAATAGAATTGAAGAATCGTTTTAAGTTACTTGAGGCAGAGGAGGACAATATCCCCATTATTTCGCACCAAAGTGAAGAGCATAGAGAGAACCAGAAGAAACATGTCGAGTTTGTACGGGAATATTTCAAAGAAACAAAGGAAAATGGAAGGAGCAAGGAAGACGAATTTGTGTGTTTGCAGAGGACTCAGATTCAGGGAGATCATATGGATGAAGGAGAGTATTTTAAAGTAATAGATGGCGAGATTCAGCGGGCACCAAAGGATCGGCGAATAAGAGCAATTTGCGGCGGAGTCTGTCAGAAAAATTGGGAGCCAGCTGAAGTGGTACTAAAAAGTAGGGCCCACCTGCCAGCCTGGAGCGAAACCATACTAAAAGCCAAAATTAGAGGACCGAACCAACCAGAGGAAATAATTGTCGAGCAGTTTGGACACCTACCATCAGGTGTTAGAGTGAACCGAGTGATGGCAACGCGAATGGGAGATAATGTATGGGTGAAGTTCATAAATTGTAACCAGGAACCCGTGGAGCTAAGTTCGGGAAGAGTCGTAGGAAAGACGGCAATAATCACTCGAGATAATACCAAGATGGTGAGACAGGTGAGAGTTGAATCTCAAGGGTCCGACTTCACAGAGGAAATTCACGAGAAGTTGGCCCACTTGTCAGTTGGGCAGGAAAAAAATATAGGGGAGATATTGCTTGAATACCGCGATGTGATGGATGCAGAGACGGAGGGGGAATTCTCATGTACTAATCAGGTGCAACATAAGATCATCACGGGGGATGCTGCCCCGATAGCTAAACCGGCTTATAGAGTGCCTTTCCGCTTGCAGGACGAGATGAGACGGCAAATACAGGATCTTCTGGACAAGGGTATAATTGCACCGTCGACTTCACCATGGGCAGCGCCAGTGGTGTTGGTAAAGAAAAAGGCTCTGGAGGGGGAGGAGGCAAAGTACAGGTTTTGTACTGATTTTAGGGGGTTGAACGCGGTGACAAGGGCGGACACCTATCCCCTTCCCAACATAAATGAAACATTGGATCGGTTGGGAAAATGCCAGTGGTACACGACCATTGATCTAGCCAGCGGGTACCATCAGATTGAGATCAGACCAGAGGACCGAGAGAAGACTGGGTTCAATACGATTGATGGACACTATGAATATAACCGGATGGCGTTTGGACTGTCAGGAGCACCAGCGACGTTCCAGAGATTCATTGACGCGGTACTAATGGGAATAAAGGGGACGGAGTGCTATGTTTACTTGGACGACGTAGTGATCTTTGCAGCGGATGAGACGGAACACAATAGGCGGTTGCGAAATGTTTTACAGCGGCTACGTGAAGTAGGTGTTAAAGCGAACCTTAAGAAATGTCAGTTCATGATGAGTGAACTGATATATTTGGGTCATTTAGTCACCAGCGCAGGTGTAAAACCTGACCCACAGAAGGTTGTAGCAATACGCACATATCCGCGGCCGAAGACGTTGCGAGAAGTACGCGCCTTTCTGGGGTTGACGGGATATTATCGGCGGTTCATAAAAGGGTATGCGGAAATAGCTAAGCCGCTAACGGAACTAATAAGAGTGGAAACTACGTTTGAGTGGACCCCAACTAGAGTGGAAGCGTTCGACCGACTAAGAGAGAGTTTGTCGAAACACCCCGTATTGCGCTATCCAGATTTTGAACTGCCTTTCATCCTGGCGACTGATGCGTCGGGACTAGCTTTAGGTGCGGTTTTGTCACAGCGACTTGGAGGAGAAGAGCATCCGATAGCCTACGCTTCAAGGCAACTCAACACGGCGGAAAGAAACTACTCGGTAACGGAGAAGGAACTTTTAGCGATGGTTTGGGGAATCGGTCAGTTTAGGTGCTACTTATACGGGCGGAGGTTTAGCGTAATCACCGATCATGCGCCGTTACGTTGGACGTTGCAGGTGAAAGATCCGTCGTCTAGACTAGCGAGATGGCAAATGAAACTGGCCGAGTACGAGTATGAGGTAGTGTATAAGCCGGGAAAGAGACACGTAAACGCGGACGCTTTAAGTAGAGCCGTAGCAAATGTTAGGCGCGATGAAGATTACTCAATAGATCGGGAGTGGATCAAAAGAACTCAAGAGTCCGATAACGAGTGCCAGCGCTATGTCAACAGTGGTAGCGAGGAATATCGAAAGGATTTGGACGGCGTACTATACAAAGTGACGGGCGGTAGGTGGCGAGTCGTAGTACCCGTAAAAATGAGAAATCGGGTGTTGAAGCGGACACATGATGAACCGAGTGCGGGACATTGTGGGGTACAGCGGTCACTTCAGCGGGCGGAGTCGCAGTTTTACTGGGAAACCATGCAAAAGGACGTAAGAAAGCATGTTGAGGACTGTAGAGAATGTGGACGGACGAAAAGTGTAAATAGGGTGCCCATTTGTGGACCATACCATACGTCTAGACCTCTCGAAATGGTAGGAATGGATATAGTGGGTCCTTTGCCACAAACGCAGAGAGGTAATAAATATCTCTTGACGTACGTAGACCACTTTACGCGATATGCTGAGGCGATACCCATAAAAGACTTATCGGCCGAAACTGTGGCGCGTGTTTTTGTGAACGAGGTCGTCCTTCGGCATGGAGCGCCGGAGCGGTTACTGACGGATCAAGGGACAAATTTTGTTTCGGAGCTAATGAAAGAAGTTTGTAGACTATTGGGAATCAAGAAGATTCAAACCATGGCGTATCGGCCCCAAGTAAATGGACGGGTGGAGCGATTGCACCGAACACTTATTGGAATGGTGAAGCATTATGTGAACAGTAAGGCACGGGACTGGGACGAACATATAGGACTGGCGCTAATGGCTTACCGGAGTGCGAAACATAATGCTACGGGGTTCACCCCAAATTGGTTAACCTTTGGGAGGGAAGTACATATTCCTTTTGACTGTGACGTGGGACCGAGAATAGATGACCGAGGAGAGTTAAGCTACCCAGCGGAACTGCGAAGGCGACTGGACGAGGCTTCTATATTAGCAGCAGAACAAGCGTGGAAACTAGAACAAACTAATGCCGAGAGAATGAATCGGGGAAGGCACGAGAGAAATTTAAAGGAGGGTGATTATGTATATATTCAAAATCCGATCGTGCCCAGCGGAGTCAGTAAGAAGTTTTTCAAACCATGGAGTGGGCCATACAAAATCATAGAAAAACGCGGGGCTGTGAACTACGTGGTAGATAAGGGCGACGGTAAGACCCAAACTTACCACATAGATCGGCTAAAATATTATAAAGCCTGGGAAGATCCAGACGTATCGGAAGAACAAATCGGCAACCAAGCAAAACCTACGTTATCCCTTCCGCGAATAATAGAAGATGGAGTAGAGGAGAGACCCAGGATGACCGACGACGAGGGAAGCGACGAGGAAGGAGAGATTGTATGGGGTTATGCAAGAGAGCCAGAGGTTGACGACGATGACTTAGGGGGTACGGCAGATATTGGAGACGTTCCGGACGAATCGAGAGTGATAGCCCCAAGAACGAGAAGGCCTCCACAGCGATACACTCCAACCTCCGATGGAATTGGCGAGAGTGAGTTCTGGACAGATGACTCCGGTCTCAGTGAAGAACTGCGGGACTTGCAGCAGCTTGCGGACACCAGCAGTGAAGAAGAGCAGATGGTAGCGGCAGAAGTAGGGGAAAGTTCGGGTGACGAGGAAATCCTAGACATAATTAACGAAGCAACCGTGGAGGAACCTGGGTTATCAAGAGGAGGCCGGCCTCAGCGAGAGAGGCGAAAACCCCTTAGATATCGTATAGAGGATTGAAAAGGATTGCCCTTGGGGCAATCTTTTTATGTGGAGGGGAGTGATGTAACGTCCCTGGTTTTACGGCCGTCAGCCGGGTGCCTGTATTGTTGGTCGCGGTAACAAATTCTTTCCGTGTAAAATGAGGTTTTTTTCGTCGGCGGCTGAGAATGGAAATGTTTATGACACGCGATAGGAGCAGGTGCATTTTGGAGGATAGTAAAAGGGATTTATGATTTCGTTTGTTGGGTGTTGAAACTTCTAAGAGACGAGAGAAAAAACAGATTCGAGGATTTTATGGCAGTGTTATTTTGTTCTTTGGGGAGTGCGCTGCGAAGAACGGTCAAAATAAAAGACGATTGGAATGTTTTGTTTTGCTCGGCGTGTGTGTAAGCGAACGAAGGGTAATTTTTTTTCTTGTTACGGATTAATTCCTTGAGGAAAGGGGTGCGATCGGAACTACTAGTGATCTGCGGAAAAAAATACGAATTCGCGTAATACCGTACTAACTATGTCCGAAGTTGTCGTCTAGAGTGTAGACTTGGAACACTAAATGGCGGATTAGCTGGGACCCGGGAGCAGTAAGACAGTGGCGGATACTAGAGGTGGTGTCTCATCGCCATCGCAGAGGACGTCAACCAGTTCGTGTGTTTGCTGAGACTTCGGAAGTCGTAGATTTAAGGTAATTGACTTTTCTTATTTCTTAGTAGGACCTTAGAACATTATAGACGGTTTGATACAATGACAATGAAAGACTCAACAGCAAAAGCTAAAACAAATGAGGGAGATACAAACGACATCAAAATAGAACTTGGGGTAAGACAAAGAGACAGTCTGTCAACGACATTATTTAATATCGCTCTAGAAGGAGTAATTAGGGACACACGCCTGAAAAAGACAATTATTCAAAGCTCAACACAGATCATAGGTTATGCGGATGACCTAAGACTGGTAGCACGAGATAAAAAAGACTAAAAGAGGCACTTTTAACCCTTTTAAGAGAAGCAAAGACAAGAGGATTAATAATCAATCAGAATAAAACAAAATACCTTACAAGCACAAGAGACAATGTAAACAGAATAGGTACCAGAAATAACGATAGGTGAAAATACATTCCAGAGAGTAGATTGCTTCAAATACCTGGGGGTGATGGTGGACGGCAAAAACAGAAGGAGTATAGAGATAGAGATAAACGAAAGAATTAAAGCAGGTATAATAGAGTATATTGGAAATATCACCGACTTATGATAGTCCAGGATTACTAGGGCTATCTTCTCCCGGTAAGGGTGGTTAACCCTTATCCGAGGGGTGGAATGATTAATAGTCGTTTCACTGTTGAAGTTGTTTTATTATACTCGCATTAGTACAAGCTGGTAGCAACCTACGTAACGTCGTCTCGCGGAGTGTAGATGACACTATCTTTTAATGTGAATAATCTTACATCTAATAAAATAGAATGACGAATGTGGAATGTGTAATGAGGATTCCCTTATTATGTTTTGGTTGTATAAATATATTTAAAAGTGCAAAGTCAGCGTCGACCCTGAAAAGTGTTTATAGTGGCTGTATGTATAATTACACCTCACGATCTAGGTCAACAATGTTTATGTAACGAAAGAAGGTTGGAATTGTTTATGATGACATTTAAATAACCGAACGAAATTAGCGTAGATAATTAAAGGGTGTTTTTAAAAGATATCTAATGAGTACAGATGAATTCTTGTACACCTTTCCCTCCTAAGAATTTTCTGACTACGGGCAGAAAATTTTGCAAGTAGTGCTACCAACCCATACTGTGTTGTAATCAATACAAAAAATTTATTTTATATACAAACTTCCTAAAACTACGTAAATACATAAATAAAAATAAAAACGTTCGCTTAACAACATTGTTTCATCACACTTGTCACTCACTGTGTTTTCGGATTGTAAGCATATAATCTATTCTTATGTATTTCCTTGATTTTATTGTTTTCTATTCTGATTTTACAATTAACGTTATTTACTTCTGTTATTGTGAAAGGACCTACATAAAGACTATCAAACTTACCATTCTCTTCCCTTTTTACCAGGACTAGGTCTCCTATTTTAAAGTTTTGAGGTGTTGCTTTGAGCTTATTCTTTTCTTGCCGCTCTTTTTTGTGTTTTAATAAGAAGGTTCTGGCTCTCTAGTGTGCGCTTTGTAGTTTGTATCGTAACTCATTGTAGTAGGCATCTATATTGTAACATGGTTGAATCTCCTGTGTAAGGTCTTCCGGTAGGTTAACCTTCCTGCCATATAGCAGTTCGAACGGTGTGTATCCATGATACGCGTTAGGGGTTGTATTGTAGCAGTATGTGAACATTCTGCAACACACATCCCAATTTTCTCTGTCTTCGTCTATGAATGCTCTTACGTACTCGTTCAACGTTCTGTGTAGTTTTTCGCAACTTCCAATGGACTGTGGGTGGTATGCCGTTGAAAAGTTGTGCTCTATTTTTAATAGCTTTGTTAATTCCTGCATTACTTCGTTCTTATACTCTGTGCCTTGGTCTGTTCTTATTTGCTTCATGAGTCCGTATGTTGGTATGAAATGATCAAAGATTCCTCTTGCTATTGTCTCTGCTTCTTTATTGCACACTGGTATGCTGACCGCGTATTTTGTCAGTTCACACAACATTGTGATACAGTATCTATTACCTTCATTACTTCTAGTGAATGGACCTATTGTATCTATGTATACTATGTCCCATGGTTTGGAAGATGTGTCCGATATCACGAACTCTTCGACATGTGTTCTTTTCGGTTTGTTAATTTGACATTTGTGACATTGTTTAACGTATTTTCTTACGTCTTTTTCCAAATTTTTCCATCGGAATCTTGCCTTTAGCTTCTTTATTAGTCTATTATTCCCTACGTGTCCTCCGAACATCGGGTGATTATGGTATTCTTCTATTAATCTGTGTTTTTCTTTGTCATCTTTTATTGTTTCTGGTACTTCACATATGTATATTTCTATATTCTTCAATTTTTTATTTCCTTCTTTAATAAATTCATCAATTGTGCACAATTTAAAAATAATATCATTTACGTATATCTTTACTTTACGTACTGCATTCTCTACCGCCAGCTTATCAAGCTGTGCTAACGCTTGGTTTAAATCGAAATGATCCAATCCTGTGGCTATGCTTTTGCTGCATTTTATTTTGTTTTTGGCCCTAATGCTCAGTCTTGGTGAGATTAGTTCTGCTCCAAAGGACAAAATTGGTAGTCTATGCGCCTCTAAATTATTTAGTACCTTCCTTACTGTCTGTTTGGTGGCTTCTGGCTGTAGTGCGAGTTCACTTTCAGCCTTTGTTTGTCTTGCTTCCTTCTCCTTTTCTCTTGCTTGAGCTCTTGTTATAGCTAGTATATGGGTGTTGTCTATGTATAGGTTCTTTAGTTGATGCAATGTTATTCTTGAAAGGCTGTCTGCGTAGTTACTTTTCCCTGTTATATACTCTATTTCGAAGTCATATTCTTCTAGGTCTAATCTGATCCTCGTGAGTTTTGAGGTTGGTTCTTTCATTGCAAATAGGTGTGTCAAAGGTTTATGGTCTGTTTTTACTTTGAATGTTGGTGCTCCATATAGATAACATTTAAAATAATTAATTCCCCAATGAATCGCTAGTAATTCCTTAACGATTATAGGTTTATTACATTCTCCTTTACTAAAACTTCTTGATGCATATGCTATAGGTAGGTCTATTCCGTTGTAATCTTGACTTAGGATTGCTGAACAACTCTCATTGGATGCGTCTGTTGTTAGGATAAACTGTTTGTTGAAATCAGGATATTTTAAAATTGGTGGTTTCGACAGAGATGCTTTAAGCTTTTTGAATGCTTTTTCACACTCCTCAGACCAAAAAAATTCTACTCCTTTCCTCGATAATCTGTTGAGTGGTCTGCATATTTCCGCAAAATTTTTAATAAAACGTCTATAATAGTTGCAAAATGCTACAAATCTCTTTGTTTCTTCCGCTGTCTTAGGTGTCGGATATTGTTCAATTGCTGCATACTTCGCTTTGTCGGGTGATACTCCCTCTGGAGAAAGATCATGTCCTAAATATGTTACTTCCCTTCTAAAAAATTGACATTTTCCTGGGTTAAGTTTCAAATTGAATTTTCGACATGTCTCAAATGTCTTTTTCAGGTTGTCTAGGTGATGTTTTTCGGATATTCCAATTACTACGATATCGTCCATGTAAAGAAATGCTTTGTCTGGTGTTAATCCTGAAAATGCTATTGACATCATTCTTGAAAAGCTATTCGGGCTTACATTTAATCCAAAAGGTAATCTGGTAAATTGAAATGCTCCGTTTTCCGTGCTAAACGATGTGTATTTTCTCGATGACTTTTCTAATGGTATTTGATGAAAACCTGACATTAAGTCTATAACTGAAAACCATTTTGCTCTTCCTAGTTGATCTAATATCGAATCTATTCTTGGTAATGGGAATTTGTCTGTAACTATCTTCTTGTTCAATTGTCTAAAATCTATGCATAATCTCCATGCTTTTCCTCCATCTATAGCTTTTTTCGGTACCAGTACTACTGGGCTGTTGTACTCGGATGTAGATGGTTCTATGATTCCTTGGTCTCTTAGTTTTTGTACTTGTCGATTTAATTCCTCTGTTTGCGCATGAGGTGTCCTATAATTCTTGATATATACTGGAGTTTGGTCTTTAACTCTTAGTTTCTGTTCGTAGAAATTGTTACAGGTTAACATATCATGCCTTAGGGCGAATATGTCTGCATATTCTTCGCATAACGATACTAAGTTATCTCGTATATATTCTGGTATGTCTAATTTCAGTGATTCTCGTAATTCTTTTTTCCTATCCTTGCTGTCGTTGACTAGTCTATATATATTGAATAGTTTAATGTCCAACGTCCTGATTGTGCTTGCCTCTACATTTACTGTTTCGTATGTTGTGTTCAAAATTTTGATGTATGGATTATTACTTGAAATAATTGCTCTTGCTATGAATATTCCTGGTTGTATTTCTTGTTGCTCCACTATCCTGTCGTTCCTTAGCGTTTGAAAAATTTTGACTATTCTGTAAATTTCACATCGGGGTGGTATTATTATGGTGTCATTATCTATATTATCCAGAATTTTCGTACTAATGTAACAATCGTTGTCCTCTTTAATGTGCATTTTAAGGTTTGCGTAGTCCAGTATACATTGAAAGTTAGAAATAAAGTCTCTCCCAATGATTCCGTCTGTTGGAATTGGAAAGTTAGGTTCTACCAATTGAAAGATGTGTTCGAATCGAGTTCCTTTTACTTCTAGTGTTGTCTCAACTTCTCCCATTGTTTGCAACTCTCCTTTAGTGACTCCTTTTATTTTCGCCTTTGTGTTTGGTTTCACCTGTTTCTTCATAAAATCTTGTGAACATTTTAGTATTGAAATATCAGCTCCTGTGTCTATGATAAAGGTGCTTGTGTTTTCAAGGATTCCTGTTTTCATTCGTACAAAGTTCGTTAGGTTCAGGTCGAAGTTGTAAATGTTATATTTTATTTCTGCCTGTGTGCTTCCAACTTCTTGTTCATTCAAAACCCCAACTGCTGGTTTTCTTGTTCTTCTTGACTGTCCTCTATCTCTAGTAACCTTACGTTCCTGTTACGTCCTCCTCTCTGGTTTCCTCTGTATGTTTGATTGTTAAATTGTCTGTATCTTCTGTTCGAATAATTTCGTTGATTATCCGTTGCTTCTCCTTCGTTCCGTTGTCCGAAGTTATTTCTTCTTCCTCTGTCATATTTGTTATGGTATCCTCTTCTGTATTGCTGCTGTCCTCTCCTATTCTCGTAGTTTGTCCTATAATTTAAGACTCTTCTTTGTGCATTTTCTTCAGTCGTATCGATCGATAAAAATTTAGATACTACTTCCTGCGGTGATGTAAAGTTACCTGCTTCCAGTATTAGCTTAGCTTTCTCTGCATTAACGTTTCGTTTCATTGTTGTTACTACTGTTTCCGTCGTATATTTCTTCGCTAACTCCAGTGGCATTCCTTCCGCTATGTATGCTACTTTTAATTGTTCTGCTAACTCTTCCACTTCAGATGCGTACACTGCTGCATCTCTATGCCCTTGCCTTTTCTTGGCTAATTTGGCTATTAAATTCTTCGGATTATCACCTCTTAGTTCTTTCTTCAGTGCTTCAGCTATCCGTGGAATCGTATCTTCCGTGGTTATTAAGTTCCTAGCCTTATTGGTAAGTCGTGTTTTTATTAGCGTTACAGCTGTGTCTTCATGACCTTCTGCCAATTTTCCAAGTAGTTCTAATGCGTCCAAAAATGGTTGTAATTTCCCTGCGCTTCCATCGAACTCGTTGGGCAATATCTTGCTTGCGATATTCAAAAATTCATTGATTGTCAGAGCCATGTTTAATATTGTTATATCTTGTTTTATGTCACCTTTTTCCTCTTTTATTTCGTCGTTAATTATTTCTTCTTCTACTTCCTCGTCGCTTTTTCCTTCTTCTACTTCCTCGTCGCTTTGTTCCTCTTCAACTTCCTCGTCGATTGGTTGATGTATTGAATTTGGAACCACTGTTCTTACATTTACTGCTTGAAATGAGCGTATAACTTTGTCTCTGATTTTTCCAAAATATTTGTTGCACGCTTCCCTCTGTTTGTCCGAAAGTGCTTCCCAGTTTTTCTTAGTTAAGTGCGTGAACTTGTTATAGGATTTAATTAGCTGTGTCGTTACTTCTTCCTGTATGTCCTTAGATTTCGGTACTTTTTTCTTTAAGACCCTTCTGCTCTGTCTTCCTACTTCTAGTGCAAGTTCCTCAACTATTTTGACAAAATCTTCCCAAGTAACTTTGTTGCTACTCATTTATACATAATTTTCTATCCTCAGTTCCTGCACTTCTTAGCGAAAATATAAATTCGATAGTCTTACGGTGTATATAGATATGTGGTATATAGATATATAGTAAAAAATAACGAGATAAAATAATACGTCAATATAATGGTAAAAATATGTAAAAAAAATTGCAATAATAATAAATAATAGTTCAAAAATAAATAACGTTATATTAACCCTTGTAAATAAGTAGTTAGAATAATAATGTAAATGTATTATGCATATAGCGTATATTTGTTATATATTTATATCGTATATTTATATTGATAGTGTATATCTACGATAGCAAATATTAAAGTCATAAAAAAATTGCAAAAATGTACCCTCGTAATAAATAATATAAATAATATATACCTCAAATAATAATGGTAATATGCCATGTGAATAACTTTAATATGTGTTAAAAAAAATTCCAATAATACCCATAAAGATAATTAAAAATAAATAGATAAAAATACTAGAAATATACCTTACATTACTGCTATATCATTCATTTGTTAAGAAATATCGTGGAAATACCATAAGAACAAAATATAGACTCACCACTTTAAACGTTTGTGTTCGTATCACCAAAAGTTCTCGATCCACGTTCCCTGGCATTGTCCATTGTCCCACGATGTTCCATCTCCATACCATTGTCCATTTAGCTCCATGTCAGGCCTGCTGTCTCCATCCTTTCTACATACCACACTGTATTCTAGGGTGGTCGAGGTACCAGATCCTCAGCCATAGACGTTTTTCTTTCCATTTCTCGTTCCAGTTTACTTCAGTTTCTTCCCTGGTCTTGGATCGCCATATGATAGTCCAGGATTACTAGGGCTATCTTCTCCCGGTAAGGGTGGTTAACCCTTATCCGAGGGGTGGAATGATTAATAGTCGTTTCACTGTTGAAGTTGTTTTATTATACTCGCATGAGTACAAGCTGGTAGCAACCTACGTAACGTCGTCTCGCGGAGTGTAGATGACACTATCTTTTAATGTGAATAATCTTACATCTAATAAAATAGAATGACGAATGTGGAATGTGTAATGAGGATTCCCTTATTATGTTTTGGTTGTATAAATATATTTAAAAGTGCAAAGTCAGCGTCGACCCTGAAAAGTGTTTATAGTGGCTGTATGTATAATTACACCTCACGATCTAGGTCAACAATGTTTATGTAACGAAAGAAGGTTGGAATTGTTTATGATGACATTTAAATAACCGAAAGAAATTAGCGTAGATAATTAAAGGGTGTTTTTAAAAGATATCTAATGAGTACAGATGAATTCTTGTACAGACTACTCAAGGACAAAAACCTGAGCAAAAAACAAAATCAAAAATATATACAGCAGCAATTAGACCAATGATAGCCTATGGAGCAGAAGTAATGTGCCTTACGAAAAAAACGAAGAAAAGTTAAGAATAATTGAGAGAAAAATTTTGAGAAGAATACATGGCCCAGGTGAAGACAGAAACAGGGGAATATAGAAAGCTGATGAACCATGAAATAATAAATATAACTGAAGGAGAAGATATAGTAAAATTCATTAAAGCACAAAGACTCAGATGGTTTGGGCACACACAAAGAAGAGGGGTAGAAGAACTGATCAGGAAGATAATGAACTGGAGACCAGTAACAAATAGACCAAGAGGAAGACCAAAAATAAGATGGGAAGATCAACTGCTAGACGATATACCAAAGAAGGAAATTGCAAACTGGAGAGAAAAGATTCAGGACCGGAGTGAGTGGAAGAAGATAGTAGAGAAGGCAAAAAACATCACAACCTATGAACGATGACCTAAAGGAATACTGCGGACTAATCCACCGCGTGAAATGGATTAAAAGAGCTCACAGTATTTGAGCGACTCTTTGCGATAGTATTTGTATACTCTAGTATAAGAGTGAACGGTCCATATATATAACCATTAGTGATGTAACGAATATTCGTATTCGCATTCGCTAATATTCGCATGTTTTTGCATATTCGCATTCGCATCCGTATTCGCGAAATTTGTGCGAATGTTTTGCGAATATGAAAACCAGAAAAAAAATAATTTTAAGATAATATTAGGTTAATAAAATCAAAATCTATCCACTTCTCATCTTTTTTTATTAAGAAAAGGTAACTTAACCTCAAACATGCAGCTACTCTCAAATGGAAATATGCAGCCCAAGTAGCAATTTGTCGACGCGACTACGTTGTCTACCGCGTGGCAACGTTTTGTTACAACGTTGTTATTGCCTAGAAGACGACCCTATTCTGCACTAATTTGGTGGACGATTTTTGAGTTGTCTTGACGTTGCCTAGGCAACCTCCTATGAAGCAACATCGTTTCGTAAGCGTTGCATAAGACAACTGAAGCGACTATAAAAAGAACCTGCGCGTGCAATGGTTGCTCAAGGAGTCAGACTAGTTATGTTTTTTTACCTATATTTTTAACACCTGTATGGTGAATGCGAAAACCAAAATGGTAACTATTTTGACATCGTATTAGGTATTTAAATTTATATAAATACATAAAGGACTTAAACAAAATTACCTGATCTGAAAATTTATAAACGCATCTCAGATTACCGTCAAATATGGATATTTCACCTTTAAAAAACACACGCGCTACTTTTTTACGACATTTTTGACAAAAAATATGCAAATTTAAAAAAATCAAATTTTAATATAAAAGTTAAAATTTATGTTAAAGATGTTCTGTATAAATTTAATGTATTGATGGTGCTTTTAAAGGTATCAGAAAAAGGTATCATTTTTTATATTCTGTATTTTCATTTTCTTTACATCCCAAAAATCTCAAGTAAAACCAAAATGGTGCATTAAACAATATTACCTTATTACTAAAAAAATACCTTATTACCAACCCTAGACCGATAAGACAACTTAGAAGTCCAATCGCCAACCAAGCCCGGCCGCGCTGACTATCCCAACCATTTTAGAACGCACCCTCTTATTGGGTGACAGAGAGGTCATGTGACCAGTGTCAAAAGTGTAGCATTCTCCTTAACAGCGTTGCCACATTTTGGAGATTTCTACTTTTTTGGTAGATTTTTGATATTTTTTAAAATATTCTAGTAGGTAATATTGTTTAGTAGATTTTTGTTATATTTCAACATTTTGTTATGACTAAAATAAAATTTGCTTTTTAATAGTATTTACCCCATTTCTAAATTAATTTTCACACATTTGGTTACAATTTCCCAATCCGAAAATAAGACCGAAAATAAGATTCAGAATAATTAGGTCATTACCGAAAATAAGATTCAGGACGTAGATGATGAATATTACAGAGAAATGAAACTGGAAACTGGATTCTTGTGTAACAAACTTGCAGATTTCAAGTAACAGTGCAAGCAGTATTTCAGGTGTTATTGAAGAGTTCTGGCATTCGGTGAGCCTATTAGAAGCTAACGATGGAAAACTAAAATATCTAAACATATGTAACTTTGCAAAACACAAAATGTTGTGTTCACGTGTTTCTAATGTTAAATGCGAAACAATTGTTTGAAGAATTTGATTCAGACATGCAGCTGTTAAAATTAGTGGATGACAAAATATTCTAGTTGTTAAATGTACCTATTCATTTTTTTCGAATCATGAGGAAACTATAATAAGTATTTTTGAAAAATTTAAACGCAGAATGAAAGACTCCATTATTTAGAAAAACCAAAACGTTTCTTTTGAATGAGATATTTGGAATTAAAATGACACTACATTTTGTCTTTTTTTCACCCCTGTAACTTATTAAAATAAACATTATAGAAGTTTTCAGGGACTTTAGGTCCTCGGTAATAACGTAATCTTTCTTTCTGCGTTTAAATTTTTCAAAATACTTATTAGTTTTCTCAGGATTCGCAAAAAATGAAAACATTTAAAATACATTGAACATTTTAACGGGCGACATTTTGCGCCTATCCCGTTAAGTTAGCTGTTGTTTTTATTACCAAAAATCCCAAATATATCCCAAAAATCCTTAAGTATATTTTAGTTTTTGATTTAGTAGATTTTAGCTAAAGAATGGTAATTACCAGTTGTTGTTTTGGAATAATTAGGTTTCCAATTTTTTGGAATTCCTCTTGGACAGTTAAGACGGATATGCAGATTACTGTATAAGTATACTGTATTTACATGGCCTAAAAAGAATCTACTGATTTTGTGAAAGCAAAACTACTGAAAGAGTAAAAACTGACCTGGCAACCCCGTCTAGCAGGCAACCCCGTCTAGCAAAGCTGATACAAAGATTGAAAGATTAAGGTTATCAAATCTACTGATAAAACAGTGGACAATGGAATGGAAACCAGCTATTAAAAAAACAAACAAACAGGTTGTTAAATAAATCGAAAATTTCCAGCAAAATAAAACATATAATAATAAGAAAAAAATAAGGTTATAAAGTAAATTCTTTTTCTCCTTCTGAAGTTGCCGCAAAGGTGTCACACACCTAGAACAACACCTAGGGTCGTGACAGACAACTTCAGAGTCGGCCAGGGCGTAAATTAGTTTAGCATTATAACGTTTTTAAGTCGTTGCGATTGTTGAAAAAACTGAACTGTGATATGTAGTTGTCACAATGGTAATAAATTAGTTGCCCGTGTAACTAAAGGTATTACTTAAAGTTGTAACATCGCAATGTCAGTCGGGATAGGGGACGTTGGCCGAAACAACTTAAAATGCTCTCGGGCAACGTTATATACAGTGCATTTGTTTGTACTGACAACCAATGCGTCGAAAAATTGCTACTTGGGAGGACACAACAGCAGACAAAGAGACACAAGGTGGAGGTGGAATGAAGCGATAACTCACTGGAGACCTTGGGACTACAAAAGAGGAAGGGGCAGACCACAGACGAGATGGTCGAATGACCTAAAAAGATACGCAGGGACCAGATCGATAGCATTAGCACTGAACCAAGAAGAGTGGAAAAATAAGAGGGAGGCATATGTTCAACTTTGGACAAATGAAGGGCAATAGATAGATAATAGATAGAAGTTAACCTTGTATCCTAATCACATGATCAGCCTTCACTTTTTTTTATTATTTGGTATTATGTAATAAAGCTTAAGATTCAGATTGATTTACACTAAATATCAATTAACTTTTCATAAATTTAGGAAACATTACAAAAATTGAAACAAATAATAATAAAAACTAAATATTCGCATTCGCATCCGCATTCGCGAATGTCGGTAGCAGATATTCGCATTCGCATTCGTATTCGCGAATGTTAAAAAAATGACATTCGTTACATCACTATAACCATCGAATCCATCAATAATTGTCTTAATTACACTTTAAGCACACTACACTCTAAAATAAATGTGTAGTAAAGTGTCCAATCTGATAAAATAATTACCGTCTTTTCCGTTGGCATCAGTCCATTTTAATTCGTATCTACTTATCCAATATATTTGAAAATATTATCATTTAACCTAACCTATTTTTTATAGTTTAGACTTGCTTCATCTGTTTCTATCACATATCTAAAAGATAAATAATTTAATTAATAAAATAGTTTAAAAGCACATTTAGATAAGTATGAATACTATGAAAGTATGAAATCTAGTAGTTGAAGAAAGAATAATCTTTTTTTAGCCGTGATAGATCCACTGCACATGATTTAAATTGTGGCACGAAATTCAATATGACATTACTTGCACATGCGCAAATTAACGTCTCCTGAACATACCATACCAAACCCAAATACCCAAGGCCCAAGACCCAAATACCAAACCTATTATTATTCTATTTATGTTTATGTTCTAGTTCGTACGTTTGTAGCAAATACTATAGTCCATAGTATTAGTATTTATTTGTAGTTTGTAGTATTGTAGTGTTTCCTTAGGAAATTTGTATTTCACTTTTTGGGTATTAATGAAATACATAAACTCAAGTGTAATCAAATGGAAGTCAAACAAGAGATTAGTGATGAAACCTGCAAATTAGAAGTAGAGTATAATGACCTGGATGATGCTCTTTTGGATGGCTTTAAATGTGAAATCAAGGAGGAATCCAGTAGGCAAAGTACACATGGCACATATGATTATTTAGACTTCAAAGAACATTCCATAAATACTGAAATAAAACAACATGAGAATAAACTTAATCCATTTGAAGAAAACCAAAAAAATGAAAAAGGTTAGTAAAAATATATAAGCATTTCTCCCATATTTAGCGTTGTATTGTAAAGATGCATACATACTGACTACCCTCTGTTTTAAACGTTAGAACCAGTATGGATGTATATTGCAAGTGGGTTTGCCATTCTGTGAATTACTTACTTATTCCTCTTCACTCCATCCGGAGCATAGGGCGTCAACTGTCTGCCTCCATTCTATTCTATCCTTTGCACTGATCTTTCCACTGATTCTGTGAATTATCATAAATAAATTCTCCTTCAGTATTCCACCCTCTACAAGCGGCAACATTTTCAAGAAGAGTCTCATTTAGTTTGTATTGGGTGTATCCTTCGTACACTGAATCTCATGTCTGAAGACATAAAATTCTACGCTGTAGAGCGTTTTCTTCCGAACGGACCAAAAGAACTGAGTGCACAAACACACAAATGCAAGTTATTTGAAGTGTTCGTTCTATTTGATGCTTTCCCATGTTCTGCACATTTTATTTCAGTACTCATACGATCATGGAAGTAAAAAATCTGGTTATAGCTGCTGAAACTTTTTTCTTATTCAATTTATGACAAATACAGTAGACTCCCTCTATAACGAGAACTGAAATGGTGGACTAATTACCTCATTATAAGCGGATCTCGTTATATCAGGTTCTTCACTAAATGAGGTTCTTGACCACTGAAATGTTTTTATGCTTCTTACGTAGTTTATTAGGTGTCAATGGTCGACCTTAACAATGAGACTTTCGACATCATGAATTGTAAATTTCCTACAATATTCAATATCGGTCGATAGATAAACAGTTTATTACAGGCAGTGGAGTTTGTTACAGCACTGGCCTCGAATGGCACACAGATGCTGGGCATGTATGTGTACAGGCAGTTGGGCTATTTATAGCTATTACTGCCCTGATAGGGGCTTCACGACCTTGAGGTTGGTTCGGGGGCTTAATCTGACTGTTCAGATAGGGCTGTAGTCTGGCGCAGGAAGTGGATCAAGTATGTGTGTACGAATGCATAGGATCTCCCTAATATAGAGCTCTCCGATGAATGAAGGCACCCCCTATAAACGGGCAAGGCCTGGTGAATGGTAAGTATGAAAGGATGTGAAACAACCTCGCTAGACTGGTTCCTGTCACGACTTAGCTCTCTGGAGTATCTGGGAATCTTTCCTAGGTACTCGAGAGACTAGGAATGTATGAACTGCTTCAGCGACCAAGAAGTAGCCGGACCTAAGTTAACCCACCCCTATCTGGTTGTACCACTACCCGGGCGTAAATTTAAGTAGAAGACCCTCTGGCGTTCACTGCCACATCTCCAGTCTACGGCACTGCTCACATCGCCAATTTATTTATTTATATATATTTACGAGCAAAGCTCATTGCAATAAAACATTACAGAAGATATGAAGAATTAACAAAATATTACAAATATACGTAAAATACAATAAGATACAATAAACACTACGACAATAAAGCAAGTCAAAAAGTAAAAATAACAGGTAAAGATATATAATCACAAGTTTAAAATATTCAAGAACATAAAACTAGAGGGTGCAATCCTTTAGCATTTTTAAAAATCGCGAACTATCCACAAAGAAATCCACACAATTGGAGCAAGCATTTGCCTGTCTAGAAACCCTCGAGATGAAAGAATTTGCAGTGAAGTTAGTTCTGCTGATGGGAGTATGAAACGTAGATCTTGAACGTGTGATTCTGGAGGGAATATGTAAACCTACTTCCTCCAGGAGCTCAGGGCAGTCGTGAATTGAATTTATAATATTATACAACATGTACATGTCCTTCTTTTTCCGTCTGCTTGATAAGGTGTCAATGTTAAGTTCTAGTTCAAGATCCATATAATTCCAGTCTCTACGGTTTGTTTTGAATGCGACGAACCTAAGGAATAGGTGCTGGATCCTTTCAATCTTACAGTTGTATGTCTCATAGGTGGGTGACCAGACGCAAGATGCATATTCCACGATTGGCCTCACCATTGCACAGTACAACAGTTTAAACGATCTCAACTGCTTAAAGTCTTGGGAGCATCTTTTAATAAAACCTAACAGTTGAAGCGATTTTGAGATGATATTGCTTATATGAATATACCGAATATATGAATATACAGTTATACCAGTTTAGATACACAGTAAATGTGCTCTTAGAATTTATCAATTTTTAAGTGGTTTTAAATTAGAAAAAATACCGAAGTTTTGCATCAAAATAATCCTTAAGGATTTATCTAATTGAAAATTATAAAGTTACAATAATAAATTTAATGGTTTAGTTGTAAAATTGCATTTAACACCAAAATGAAATTAGTTGTTGACAAAAAGAGACTTTTTTCCACTTAAAAAGTTAATGTGTTTTGGTGACCAGTGGTGGAGTGTTCTTTGAATTCAACAAAGGATCTAATTGTTAAAACTTAAAAATGGCTGGAATATGTTATAAGTGTCAGACTTCATGTAATTATAAAGAAGTCAAAAATGAGATGTTTGGATGCCCATGTGATTTATGCAAAAGAGTAATTTGTAAATCTTGCTCTGGCTTATCAGCTTCTGAAGTAAGAGTTGTAGTTATGTCTAATAGAATAATGCCTTTCTTTTGCCCTTCATGTAGGGATGCTTTAAACATACCTGCCCTTATAAAAAAAGTTAATGATCTGGAATTAGAACTCCAAAATTTCTCATCAAGCCTTAATTGCAAAATCACAACTTTAGAGCAAAGGATACTAAGAATGGAGATTTACGAAGCTGATAAAGTAACTCAAAGTTCCAAATTAATTGTTTCAAATTCTGATCATGTGAAATCAACTGGCACTGGTAATCATTATGAATCGTTTATAAGTGAATATAGTGAACGTCGTAAACGTGAAAATAACCTTATGTTGTTCAATGTTCACGAATCTGCCGAAGATTTAAAAACAGTTGAAGAATTACTTTCAGGTTTTACTGAAGTATCCATAAAAAAGTTGTTTCGTGTTGGAAAGCAAGGAAATAGGCCTCGACCAATTAAAGCAATTCTGGACAGTTCTGCTAGTGTTATTCGTGTACTAAAAAACCGAAGTCAATTACCTTCAAATATTAGAGTTAGCTCCGATCTTACTATCAGCCAGCGAAATTATTTAAATGAACTTAGGAAGGAACTGGAAATAAAAAAAAGTGCTGGTGAAACAAATCTGACTATCAAGTATGTACATGGAATTCCTAAAATTTTACCTATTAAAGAAAAAAATTAATCTGTAGGGATAAATCTAATTTAAATCATTCAAAGCTATCTGTTTATTTTCATAATGTGGGAGGCATGCGTACGAAGTTGATAGATTTTAGTCTAAGTGTATTATGTTCGAGTTATGATGTTATTATACTTGTTGAAACATGGTTGACAAATAGCTATTCTGATTCAGAATTGGGCTTGGATTATAATATCTTTCGAGCAGATCGTGATAATTTTGATCATTTTAAAGATAAGGGAAGAGGTGGCGGTGTCCTTATAGCTGTTAAGAAAAAGTTTAACAGTTTTGCTCTATCTATACCTCATACTAAAGTTGAACAAATTTTTGTACTAGTTAATATTGGAACAGAGAAAGTTATTTTTGGCTCTGTGTACATACCGCCACAGTCTGATCATGAAATATACGAAGATCATTGTAATGTCCTTGATTTTATATTAATGAACAATAACTACTCTAAGGTTTTTATTTCTGGTGACTTTAATCTTCCGAATGTTACGTGGACAAATGATAATTTAGGAGTTAGTTTATTGAACTATCCACCAAATTCACCAGCTTTACATATGGTCAATTGCTATAGTTTTTACAACCTTTTTCAAAATAATTTTGTGTCCAATAGTAGAAATGTAATTTTAGACTTAATCTTTTCTAATTGTAACGAGTTGAGTGTTGTAAATGCTGCTGATTTAATTTTTCCTAACTCCCTTAACCACAATGGTGTAACATTTGATGTTAATATAATAAATAACAGTGATCCTTTAAAGTACGCAGAGTCATATTATGATTTTAAAAACGGTGATTATATTGGTATGAAATTTTACGATATTGTCAATCATGCAATAAATTCTTATGTTCCTAAAAAAGTATGTAAGACAAGTACATTTCCAATTTGGTTTAGCCCGGAGTTAAAACGACTAATAATAGAAAAGAAAAAATATCATAAAAAGTATAAGATGTTCAACAATTATGATGATTTTATTATTTTTCATAACTTACGATCTGAATGTAGTACACTGAGTATGGATTGTTATAATTTATATGTTAGAGATTCTGAATTTAGAATTAATAATGACCCAGGCACTTTTTGGAAATATATAAACAGTCGCAAAAAAAATTATGATGTACCTTGCCATTTATATTTAGGAGATGATCAAAGTAGTTCTGGGGAGGAAGCTGTGAATTTATTTGCCAAATTTTTTTCTACAGTGTTCACTGACCATAATACTACCCCCCCACAATATCAATTTGAAAATGCTGGTAACATGAGTTCATGCTCTTTTAACATAAATACTATTTTTGAGAGTATTCACAATTTGGCTCCTAAACTAAATTTTGGCCCTGATGGCATTCCTAACTATCTATTAAAACAATGTGTTTGTACTATATCTAAGCCATTGTGTATACTCTTTAATAAATCTTTGCAAGAAGGGGTTTTCCCTGATTGCTGGAAACGAAGTTACGTAAAACCTATATTTAAATCTGGTTCAAAGTCAAATGTGGAAAACTACAGAGCAGTTTGTACTATATCAGCAATTCCAAAATTATTAGATTATTTAGTTACTAAGCAGCTTACTTGTGAATTCGGCAGTATTCTGGTGAATGAACAACACGGTTTTGTACAGGGTAAATCTACAGTAACTAATTTACTTCTTTATCAGAATGACATTGTTATTGCTTTGGAGAACAAATTACAAGTAGATTCCATCTATACTGATTTTTCTAAAGCATTCGATAAGGTCAATCATAATATCTTACTTGCAAAACTTACAGCATACGGTGTTTCTGGAAGTCTCTTTGATTGGATGCAAAGTTACCTGACTAATCGAAGTTTAAGTGTAAAAATAGGATGTTTTCTTTCTAATGCTTTTACAGCTACATCTGGAGTACCGCAAGGTTCCCACTGTGGCCCCCTTCTATTTAATCTGTTCTTGAATGATGTTCACTCTATTTTTAAGGAAGTTAACTTTTTAATGTTTGCTGATGATGTTAAAATATATAAGACTGTCAATAATGAGGATAACATTTTTCAGCTTCAGTCACAAGTAAATGATTTTTATGAGTGGTGTGGTCGAAATGATATGGAACTTAATATTAATAAATGCTTTTTAATAACTTTTGCTAGATCCCATTCGCCTATTCACCATCAATATTTTATTAATAATACTCCTGTCACACGTGTGAACGAAATTCGGGATTTGGGTATAATATTTGATTGTAAATTAACATTTTACTCTCACATTGACCATACTGTTTCGAAAGCATTTAAGATCAGCGGCGGCTCGTGGGTCAATCTTCAGGGGGGTCATTTTGGTTTGAAAACTTCAAACTGTTGATTTTTTAAAGTATTTAAAAGATCTTTTAGCATTTATATTTTAGATAAAAAATACAGACTTAGATAAAACTCAATACTATTTACCCTAGTTTTCCGAAAATTAAATTTGTCTTTTTTTAGAGTAAATCTTTTAAAAAATATAGGAAAAATGGTATGAACAGGTTATTGACTGATATATAGATAGGAATATTTATAGTATAATAAATTGTAAATTTATTAAAACGAAACTTACTTTAAATATTTTTATATTTTAAGTCAATTCTTCTATCCTTTAGTTCTGCAAAATAGTCTATGACCTTCTCATTGAAATTTGGAATGCTCTTGACAAGCGTTTTCTCGATGCTCAGCATAGACAAGGCACTAAGTCTAGGTTGTCCCATCGTATTACGCAGGAATGTTTTTACTCTTTTTAAAGTAGAAAAACATCTCTCACTTTCCACGGTTGTCATAGGGAGTGTGCACAAAATATTTAATAACTTCACTGCTTCAGAAAATGTTTCAGACAAATTCATGTTAATAAAAAGCTGAAGTATGGCTACTGCACCAGCACTATTGCGAAAATCCTCACGACAATATAAGACTTCAAGTTCCGATTTTAGTTTGGAAATATTCACTGTGGGATAATTAGCCGTCACCATTTTTAAAATATTTTGCGGAAAGTTGGTAGTGTATGCTTCAAATTTCTCTATGTAGAATAACTGTGAAATCATGAGATGATCATTGAAACTAAACCTGTGATTTATTTCAGATATAATAATATCACAAATTTCAAGTGCAGTTCGTCGCTTTGGATCCTCTGCCTGCAGTAGTTTTTCTTTTTTTTGCTGTTGATGTGCTTGGTACTTCTGATTCCAAAATAGTATTTCTAATTATTTGGATATTGTTGTTAAAAGACAGGATACAATTTTTGACAGATATAACATCAATGTCTCGCATTTGCAATTGTTTAAACAATATATCAACATGGGGCATTATTTTATGGAAAAAATTTAACCAAAATAAAAAATGCTCATCTTCCAAATGTCTTTTTAAACCAGTTGCTTGATTTATATTGTTACCATCTTGCTCCTCATCAATAATTTCCTCTAAGCAAGATTTTAAATCATCTTTATAAGTGTATACAATTTCAACACATTTTGTATTGAAAGCCCATCGAGTAGGCGCAGCTTTAGGTAGCCTTACTTTAACCACTCTATCCAGAACCATCGTACGTTTTGGAGATCGGCCGAAAAAGGACGAAAATCCGTGTAAATTTGCAAAAAATATTTTTATCGGTTTGTGTTGACTCGCCGCTTTTTGGAGGATAAGATTAAATTGATGGGCATAGCAGTGAATGAAGTGTGCATTTGGGTATATTTCTTTAATTTTTGTTTGTACTCCTCCCAGTTTACCGCTCATGACTGATGCACCATCGTAACTTTGGGCAATCAATTTTTCAGGTGCTTCATTAATTTTTAATAATTGAAGTTCTTCCAATATTACATTAGTTAAATGTTGTGCTGTAGTACCTAGGGGGTTAACAAATTTCCAAAATCTTTCATGTACAATACCAGTTAATACATATCGCAATATGATAATCATCTGCGTTTTATTGGAGCTGTCTGTGGTCTCATCTACTTGAATGGCCACAAAATTTGTCTGGCCAATCTCCTTCATGATATGAGTATGCACAATGGCTAACATTGATTCTAAAATATCGTTCTGAATTGTTTTCGATGTTCCTTTAAATACTGTACTTTTTTCAATGTGTTCTTTAAACATTAAATCCAGTTCAGAAACAAAATCGATAAGGCCCAGAAAAATTCCACGATTATTGGAGCTGTCACTTTCGTCATGACCGCGCAATGCAATTTCGAAAACTCCACAAAATTTTACACAGTCGATTAGTTTGTTTAAAATATACCTATTTTTAGATACCAATTCATTAAAGTCATGCACAGATTTACGATATACACTATCAAGTTGCTGTCTTATGTTAACACGTCCTAAACTTGCGTAACTCATTGATGAATTTATATGAGTAGTTGAAGAGGCATGTTTTGTAATTTTCACTTTTAAATGCTTAATGTCAGTTACTCCATTTTTCGCCCATACAGCGTCATTCGAAAACAGTAAACACGGATAGCAAAAAAATGCATTTCTCACACTGCAGCCACAAATCCAATCACACAAATTGTACATTGATTCTTTAAAATATCTTTGAATGTCCTTACCCCTATCCTTTGTTGTTTGTTTTAAATTCATGTTTGGTTTTGGTCGACCACTTTCTTTTTTCTCAAGCCGCCGTTCATAATTTAGTGTTCCAGCAGATTTTAAGGCAATTATTTCGTCAACAACACTCATCTTGTTTTTGTTACAATCACAAAAAAATCCAACAAAACAAAATAAATTACGCAAATACGCCGCGATCGATATAGACCTGCCGTGAAGTGCGGTCAGCAGACGGTAACTAACTAAACGTGAGGCCGTCGACTCTACTAGAGGTATACGACGGAAAGGTCACTCCCACTCTCGCCCACGAAATTGCTATCTGCCGTCTCTTTTCTATTTTACATGCATTTGTCCATAAGCCATAAGAACTGTATATAGACAATTTAAAATACGGCCCAGCCACGGGCTTGTGTATAGCGCGAGGCGCGACGTTATTATATCTATTATATTTGTTTTGCCAATGCAGACTGCTGAGAGAGAATTTTATATTTCAGAGTGAAGTTTTAGATAAAAGATATTTTTAATAAAATTGGTATTTTTATGAGATTATTTTAGGGGGGTCATTGACCAATTGACCCTAAGGAGGAGCCGCGCTTGTTTAAGATGTTGGGTTTTGTATTGCGTTCATCAAAAGATTTGTCAATTCACACAATAAAAATCTTATATTGCAGTATCGTGAGATCAATTATTGAATATGGTTCTATTATCTGGTCACCTAGTTATGCATATCAAATCCTAAATATTGAAAAGGTTCAAAACAAATTTTTACGTTTCGCAGCTTTTAAGATGGGTTTAACAGTTAGAAATTATACTTATGATAATATATTAAAGAGATTAAATTTTCAAACTCTTGAACGCAGAAGAGTCATGTTGGATATTTGTTGTCTTCGCAAAATTATCTCTGGTGTTATTAACTCCGAAGAATTGATAAGTCTTGTATACTTTAATATACCTGCTAGATTGACACGAAATCCACAAATATTCAGGGAACAACGACATGCTACAAATTATGGTCAATATGCACCAATTAGTAGATTGGCCCTGTATGGAAACAAGTTTAGTCATGTAATAGATCTGTTTGGTTCTTCAGTTTCCTCTATTAAACAAGAACTCGGGCGTCTTGAATTTTGAATTTAAAAAATTAAATAGATTTAACTGTTATAGTTAATTCAGTTGTTTTCATCATTTACAAATAATTTATATTCTTTTTTATTTTTTATGTTTGTGTTTTATAGTTGTAGTTTTACATGTATCTAAATTTTATATTTTCATTATTATGACAAAAGCTCTGCTTTATTGTATTTTGTATGTATTGGGTTTATCCCGTTAATAAATAAATAAATAAATAAATAAAAAAATATTGAAAGATAGTCCAGAGTCAAGTGTAACTCCAAGATCTTTTATGGATGTGACTGTTGTGATATTTATATCACCTATTTTGTATGTGAAAGAGATAGGACTTTTCGAACGCGTGAGTGAAATGTGAAAACATTTGCAGGAGTTGAGAACCATGTCATTGTTGCTGCACCATTCATTCAACCGATTCAAATCGGACTGAAGCCTTAAACAGTCGAGTGGATTCCTAATGTGGCAGTAAAACTTAACATCGTCAGCAAATTTATAGTCAACTGATCCGATATTATCTACCAGTTGTATCTATCCTACACTCCGAGTACAACCAGAAAATGCTTTCCCTCCTTCATGCTTTTCCCACTAAACCTACACCCCCAACAGACAAGGTGAAGGTGTAAAATTGTACTTTGTACTGTGCCCAGGCATGCATGCCAGTTGTGTGTCTAAAGGGAACTGTCTCAAATGGTCGACTGGAGGAACCAGGCCACACCCCCTTTCATTTAAGGCCCTATACCGGCACAGGGAGCGCTGCTGGTATGGACAGTTTATTTAATAATAGCATTTAATAATAATAATAATAGTGTTTTTCTACGACTGTTTAATAACATGCTCATTATTCGCTATTTTTCATAGATAATAGCACCCATTACGTATGGCGCAGAAGATATAATTTTGAACTATACGCAGCATACAACGAACCCGACGTCATAACATCCATAAAGATCGGACGTCTGTGCTGGATGGGCCATGTTTTTTTTTATTTCCACGGGACAAGCCCAATAAGGTTACAATTGTTTACAAATTTTGGAACAATTTAGTATACTAAATATAAGTCATATATATATAACACATAAAATGTTGAACGAATATTGGAGACCGAAACACCAAAACACATAATGAAGCAAACACCAGTAGGAAGAAGGTCAAAGGGAAGACCCAAACTTAGATACATGGAACAAGTGGAACAAGATCTGAAAACACTTGAGATTACCCACTGGAAGAACAAAGCAAGGAACAGAACAGAATGGCGGAAAATCCTAGAACAAGCCAGGACCCAAAAAGGGTTGTCGAGCTACTGATGATGATGAATAGCACCCAGTACTGTACCCGTGAGTAGTAATTCATTACTCACGGGCTGAAGTTACTCACGGGTCATTACTCACGGGCTGAAGTTAGATTCAAGTGGCGCATGCGACTTTTAATATTAATCGTATATAAACTGCAAATAAAATTACGTAAACTTATTTATTTAATACAATAATTATTGTAATTTATATCAATAATTAACTTCGAAAAATTTTTAAAGGAATTTTAACTGTAACAATGTCAGTATATTTTTTACGTTTATATCTTGTTTACTAAAAATTTTGATGTTTATCATTTATTTTAGTGACAGTGACATTAGCGCATGTTAATTGGAATTTATAACTAATATTGTGTTTATTTTTTAAGTTATATTGTGTTAATTATGTTATAGTTATACATACTATTAGGTATAGTTATATTATTATATTATATATAGTTAAATGTAAATATACTGTTATATTTCTATTTGATATAAAAATTAAAATTTGATAATTATAAACAAAATTCACTTTAATATAAAATATTTTTAATTTTCTCAACCTCGGGCATATAAATTTAGAACAACCTGTATACAACAAATTGTTATATTTAATTTTAAGAAGTGATTAGAATAAGCGTACGAAACTCGGAACAATGTGCTTAGATAAACAAAGTGAATGACGCGTACCATTATCGTTCTTCTCGGAAGGTCGATCATTAGCCTATGCTAAATAAAACTCAGTGAAATAGATGATAGTTCATTATCGTTTTTCGCGGAAGGTTTCGATCATTAGCCTATGCTAAATAAGACTCATTTGAAAGAGAGAATAGGTCATTAAAATTTGTAAATAGTTAGAAAGTATTTTAGAATGGGAATTAAATATTTTCTTTTGAAATCCATTAAGCATAATTAGAAAGATTAAAAATTGGTTTTGAGGAATACTACGAATGAGAGTTGGTGGTGGAAGATTGATTTGTGAATCTGGAAGGGATATTTAGAAAGTAGGGGAATGGATGAGAAAGTGAGATCAGAATGTTTTGAGCTGTCGAGAAGTGAAGTCGAGTAGTAGACGGTAGTGTACGGAGAGTGAGAAAGCCGATGTAGTTCCGTGAGTGTGGAGTATCTATCGTGGAACGAGAAGTAGGCCAGGTCGAGAGTAAAAGAACCTCCTTGAGCCAAGAGTGTCCCGGTAGCTGATAGCAGTTTCGAGAAAGGTAGAACACAGCATCACGACAGACGCAGGAACGAGAGCTATACGAGCTAGTTTTTCAAAGGAGAACATTACTGGAAGCCAGGACGAGGTTTGATCGCAGCCAAGGATAGCAGGAAACGGGTTTTGTGTGAGGACATTTTCAGTTCACCAGGAAAAGGTCAGTCTCATTTGTTTGGACATGAATGTATGGGTTTTTCGTATTAAATTCCACATAAAAAATTGAATAACATAATCAATAATATCAGAAAAGCTTCATCAAACTTAAATAGAGTTGTTCCTAATAACTCCTAATAGTTAAATGTTAATAAAAACTTTCAATTGAAAACCAAAAGGAAATAAGATTCCCATTTGTAAATGTTATGTTTAAGAATAATAAGAAATAGCAAATAAAAAGCATTGATTGCCTTTTAAATAAAATAAAAAATATTTTGATTATAATTGTAACCCATATGTGTATTTTTTTTACTCTTTTCTTTTCTATCCCGATTAGGAACCATTAAGAAATATTTAGAAGCCACGAAAGTAAGTAATTAATTTATAATTCGCCCTGAGATTGAAAACATATTGATATGTGATCTGGTTAATTAATTAGATTAGTATTAATACATTGATTAAATTAAGTGACATATAAGAATATTATCTCATATCAATAATTAAAGATCACATCAATACATTATAACTATATATATGAAATACGAATACTATATACAGGGTGAGTTTTTAGTGCGGGATCGGTCGATAATTCCATTACGGTATAGAATATCGAAAAAAGTTATTTAGAAAAAATGTAGCCAATGATATTCTCCACGCTTGGAAAATATGTCCATTTCTACAGGGTGATCAATAACAGCATGGTATATCAAACATATAATTTTTTAAATGGGACACCCTATATATTTTTTCATATTTATATTCCCCTCATAATTCTTGTTCATATAATATAGGGTTTTGCATTACTATACAGAATATTTAACAAGTTATGACCATTTTTATTTCGAAATCCCTATGATATTAACACCCTGTATATAAAGAAGTAATCCATAGACAATAATTTGTTTTATGTAGTAAGATAAACAATAAACTGTAGTTTTTAAATTAAGTCCAATTGAAACCATTGACGAATGTTTGTATACAGGGTGAACTACAAAACCAAATTACGATTTTCTCTATTTTTTAAATGGATCATCCTATATTTCATTTTTCAAAAATATTGTATTTATTATACTCTTTCATTTTTATATAGACCCTATATCTAAACTTATTACTTTCGGAGATATTTTTAGTTTTCTTCAACTTTCGGGAATACATTCAATTTTTCTAGTAGAAATAAGTTGGTATTGAATGATAATTAAACAAAATTATTTTTATTCAATAAATAACTAACACAAAATATAAACCATAGCAATAAGCAATGAATGTATCAATAAATGTGATATTAAGGAATTATCATATTTCCCTAATATACAAGAATCATACAATTCCTACAAAAAAATATAGGTATCTTGTGTATAATAAAATTACAAGATTATTTTTATTTAATAAACAGCTCACACAAAACATAAATCAAAACAATATACAACTAATTTAATAGTTTTTAGATTATTATATCAACAGCATTCTAAGCCAAGAAGTTTTTAGTAACACATTCCTAATTGCAGATTGTGACCCGCAGTTATTAATAATATAATTTTCATATTAAATTTCATTATTATTTATCAAGAAATCCCTACTTTGTTAACACTCAAACTAGGTGATCTGCTATAAAAATGTTTAAGGTAATATTTTTAGAGATTATGTGATTGGTCCACATTTTTTGATGGTTGAGGTTTTTATACGACGGTGCTCCAGTTCTTCCAAAATTTATTTTTTTCAAGTGGGGCTATATAAAAACCTTGTATACCAGAAGCATCCAACAACGCATCCATTGATGATATGAAAAATAGAATAAAAGAAGCTTTTAATAATATTGACTTACAAAAATGTTAGAAATGTGGCTCGGTCATTTGAATATCGGTTACAAAATTGCATAGACGTTGAAAGTGGTCATTTTCAACATTTACTTTAGATATATCCTTAACATCACATTAATTGGTACATTCATTAAATTTTGTTATGGTTTATTATTTTTTTGTTAGTTATTTATTGAATGAAAATATTTGTTATATTATTACATAATACTTATTTGTTAAGTTATTTATATTTATAAGAATTGAATGTATTCCCGGCAAATGAAGAAAACTAAAAATATCTCAGAAACTAATAAGTTTAGGTATAGGAGATGCTATATAAAAATGAAAGAGTATCATAAATACAATATTTCAAAAAAAAAAAAATAAAATATAGGGTGATCTATTAAAAAAAAATTGAGAAAATCGCAATTTTGTTTTGTAGTTTAAAAGTGCTTATAAAAATGAATGTTCTACTAAAAAATTCTTGGCTTAGAATGCTGTTGATATACCAATCTAAAAACTGGTACATCAGTTGTATATTGTTTTGATTTATGTTTCATGTAAGTTATTTATTGAATAAAAATATTCTATTTTTTTATATACAATACAAAGTTTTTTTTGTAGGAATTTTACGATTCTTGTATATTAGGGAAATACATATGATAATTCCTTAATATCACATTTATTGGTATATTCACTGCATATTGCTATGGTTTATATTTTGTGTTAGTTATTTATCTAATAAAAATAATTTTGTTTAATTATCACTCAATACTAACTTATTTCTACTAGAAAAATTGAATGTATTCGCGAAAGTTGAAGAAAACTAAAAATATCTCGGAAAGTAATCAGTTTAGATATAGGGAATGCTATATAAAAATGAAAGAGTATATTAAATGCAATAATGTTGAAAAATAAAATATAGGGTGATCCATTTAAAAAAATTGAGAAAATCGTAATTTGGTTTTGTAGTTCACCCTATATACAAATATTCGTCAATGATGTGAATTGGACTTAATTTAAAAACTACAGTATATTGTTTATCTTATTACATAAAACAAATTATTGTCTACGAATTACTTCTTTATATACAGGGTGTTAATCTCATAGTGATTTCGAAATAAAAATGGTCATAACTTGTTAAACCCTCTGTATAGTAATGCAAAACCATATATTATATGAACAAGAATTTTGAGGGGAATATAAATATAAAAAAATATATAGGGTGCCCCATTTAAAAAATTATATCTTTGATATACCACGCAGTTACTGATCACCCTGTAGAAATGGACATATTTTCCAAGCGTGGAGAATATAATTGCCTACATTTTTTTTAAATAACTTTTCTCGATATTTTATACCATAATGGAGGTATAGACCGATCCCGCACTAAAAACTCACCCTGTATATGAAATCCACCGACAACAGCCATTTCCTATTTATTAGATTCACTGACAGTAGGTACAAATTTCTTATAATTTTGCGGAAACGAATAGAACTTATATATTACCAGGATTATATATTATTGAGGAAAGAAATAAATTATTAATCACCTAGGTAGATCTTGGCCATAGAAATAAGTTGCTTTAAACTGCAGTTAAATATATCGCAGTAAATACTTAAGGCATTATAATAGCTGCACATGACGAATAGAGGAGAATTCAACATAAGGTTAGTTCTAGCTTGTGTATTTCTGAATGTAATCTCTTAGTTTTTTGAAGTAAACTATAACATACTAAAATTTCATGCAAATCCTTAATTCTTTGCCGAAGGTGTAGAACGTCGTTAAGCTGTTATTTTTAAGTAATAATATTGAGCGCCATGCACGAGGTAGGCGGCCGTAAATGTGAGTGCAAGTAAGATGCACAATTGGGCTCTCTCTTGCACTTAGCATTTACGGCCGGCTACCACGTGCATGGCGCTCAATATTATTACTTAAATATAACAGCTTAGTAATAAAATAATGACAAAAATTTCTTTGGGATCTTGTAGGGGGGGCATTAAACTTTGATTTAGTCACTTTCTGACTTTCATAATAATAACTTTGAACCGAGTAGTCCTGGGGGGCACAACGGCCTCCTTAATTCAGATGGACTTACCTAAGTTTTTTTATGTATTTTGACCCGTCGAACACGAATTTTTTGGGTAGCAGTTGATCCGGATGTCGATAAGATTGTTATAAACAAAGATCTTGAGGAATGTTCTTACAAGTTTTCCGTAGGATTCATAGTTTTCGAGATAAACGCGGTTGAACTTTCAAAAAATCGAAAAAGTGCAATTTTTGAACCCGAATAACTTTTGATTAAAAAATAAAATAGCAATTCTGCTTACCATTTTTCGTTTTTTTTTTCAATTTTAAATTGCTTATGCTTAGAGACCTTCTTTATCCAGAATGGTCCAAAAAACCTACAAAAAAATTGTCCTGGCCAAAAATATTGATTTTTGCAATTTGATTAAAAAAAATTGTTTATTTATTTATTTATTTATTAACGGGATACCACCCAATTTAATATATACACAAAATATTATATTTATCTAGTGATACAATAAATGATATAGTAAATATGTATGACAAAAATTGGCGATGCAGCTGTATAGAAAAAACAAATATTAAAATAATACAAAGTAAATAACAAATATAAATCACATAAGATTACAAAATTTTTTTTAAACACTGTCTACAAACATTTTCCGAAGCGCACAGCAACAAATCAAGGTCTATTCCTATTCTATTTCCATTTAGAATGATTCTACTCGGCGGAGAATGCCTATCAAAGTTGCAGCGATGAAATTTAATTGCAAAATTTGGGATGTTCTAGTAACTCTAGAGGGAACATTAAAGTCAATTAGAGACAGTAGATCATTGCAATTAATTTTTGAAATCAGTAGTTTATGAAGAAACAAAACATCAGCATACATCCGTCTGGAAGATAGCCTAGGAAGGTTTAATTTATTTCTAATTTCTGAGTAGGAATGGTCACTTAAAGGTTTGTGTAATTTAAAACTTAAGTATAGTATTTTTACTACAAAAACGTTATTACGTAGGTCAAAATTTTTGACGTAAAAGAACTGTCAAAACATTAGAATGTGACTTTTCATTATTGCTATGTTTATTATAAACACGGCAATAATGAAAAGTCACATTCTAATGTTTTGACAGTTCTCTTACGTCAAAAATTTTGACCTACGTAATAACGTTTTTGTAATAAAAATACTATACCTAATGAATTTATTTTGCTTATTTATTTAATATAGCTTGGCTATATGGACTTCATAAGTGGGTGACCAAACAACTGAGCAATACTCAAGAACAGATCTAACTAGGGAAATGTAAATCAGTCTGATGGAATTAATGTTATGCAAACATCTAGAAGTTCTAATAATGAAGCCTAACATTTTAAATGCCTGGTTATTCACAAATCAAAATGAGCGCAAAAATTTAGTTTGGAATCTAATTGAACACCTAGATCTCTTACAGTTGATACAGTCTTCAGTGGTTCTTCAGCTAATTTGTAATTATAAAAGAGGTTGTTAATTCTTCTAGTGACATTTTCCAACATTAATGCTCATTTGGTTCCAATTGCACCATGCCATAATTTTGCTAATATCATTTTGAAGTTTTTCACAATCTGAGACGGATTCGATAATTCTATAGATTTTTAAATCATCAGCAAATAGCAGACATTTAGAGTTAATTTGAGATTTAATGTCATTAACAAATATATTAAAAAGGAAAGGCCCTAAGTGGCTTCCTTGTGGAACACCAGATGTTACGGAAATTTCACTAGATTGAAAGTGTTTAATTTTAACAAGTTGTATTCTGCTAGTTAGGTAACTACATAACCAGTTATACAGATTGCCCGTAAATCCAACAGCTTTAAGCTTGTTACACAACAATTTATGATTCACAGTGTCAAATGCTTTGGAGAAATCTGTATAAATAGCATCCACCTGTAGTCTCCTTTCGAAAGCATCAGATATGTATTGCGTGAAAAGTAAAAGATTTGTAGAAGTTGATCTACCTGAAAGAAAACCATGTTGCTCTTCAATTAGTACATTGCATAAAGGTGTTTTAATAGAGTCACATATTATACTCTCTAGAATTTTAGGAATAGAAGAAAGAATGCTTATTGGTCTGTAGTTAGCTATATTACTCCTGTCACCTGATTTATGAATAGGAACAATAAAACTAGATTTCCACAAACTTGGACAAATACCTGAATCAAGTGAATGAGAAAACAGAAAATATAAGGGACATCTAGGGTTAAAGTACATCTACATTTTTTTAATAGTATGGGTGGAATTCCATCTGGTCCAGAGCCTTTAAAAATGTCTAAATTGGCTAATTTTTCAAATATAATTTCAATAGATACATTACAAGAATTTAGACTCACTGTTTTTTCATATTCTAAGGTTGGCTGTATTAAATCATCATCATTTGCTCTGTAAATATTTTGAAAGCATTGCGCAAAATTATTAACGATATCCGCACCATTATTAAGCACTGTGTTTCCAAGAAACATAGTGTTTGGTAGACCATTATTTTTGAGTTTGCTGTTAACAAATTTCCAAAAGTGCTTTACGTTTGAACTAATTCTAGATTCAGTTTGACTTATATAAATATCATGACATGACCTGCTTAATTCTTTGCATTTGATTCTCAAGGAAGAGAAAAGTAGATAATCGTCCCAAGAATTTGTTTGTTTATTTATCTTATGAGCAATTTTTTTCCTAAATATTAATGATTTTAGGTCATTAGTCATAAAACGAGGAAATTTGCGATTTTTTAATCTTACACGTGGTATTGAACAATGGATACCAAACTGCAATATGGAGTAGAACAGTTCCGTGGCTTCGTAAATTCTCTGCAAATACCTAAAACATTCTCCCAGGAGATACTAGCAAGATACATATTAACAGCAACATAGTCTCCTCTCCTAAAATTGAAGACAAAACTATCATATTGAAGCTCATCCATATTATCTTTAATAGCTAAAGAAATAGATAACGCAGGATGATAACGATCACAAGGCAATAAATAATCATTAGCAATTTCAAGTGTTACATTTTCATTATCATTAGCAAAAACTAGGTCAAGTAAAACTCTGTTCCAATTTGTGATGTGATTAAGCTGAAATAGGTTATAAAATGCAAAAGTATCAACTAAAGTATCAGTAGCAGTGTTACTATTATTACTAAAGACACCTCTTTTATCATGGTACGATTCGCTATTTGGCAGATTGTAGTCTCCTATTAGAATGAACTTGTGTTCAGGAAAATTGTGAGATACAGATTCTATACTAATACAATGATTCTCATAGGATATTAAGGCTGAATTAGGAGGAAGATGAACTGTACCAAATATATAACCTTCATTCAGAGTGCAAACTTCAACAAACAGTTCTTCCAAGTGAACATGTGGTAACAGAATAGACCTCGATGAGTAACATTTTTTAACTGCAATAAGGACACCCCCTCCAATTACTTTATCACTAGTTAATGGAGGGCGGTCCTTTCGATATATATTAAAATCTAAAAGTCCCAATTCGTCATTACTGATACCATCACACAACCACGACTCAGTAAATATGAGCACATCATAGTCGGTTGTAGCAGCACTTTCTTCAAGAGCACTAAGCTTGGTTCTAATTCCTCTAACATTCTGATAATATACTGTTAGTTCATCAGACACAATGTGGGAGGTACCCCTGGAATTCAGTTTTTTTTTCTGGATTACTATTTTTGGTACGCCACGAATGTACCTAATGGTAAGATTTTCTTCACCTTTTGAAACCCTATCCGCCAAATTAGTACGAAGCTCACTTAGGTACTTTCTCTGTAGATAGGTGGAATCAGAGCTAATCTTAATATTGGATGCAGCAAGTTTATTTTTATTTTTTAAAATTGACAGTGCTACATTCTTATTTTCAAGGACTACTTTAAGCGGACGTGACATAGTATTCTTGATATTACCAAGTCTAATGACTTTTTTTAACTTGAATGTTGGGGTTAATCACGCTTAAAATTTGTTTAACTTTATTCATATCTTCTTCAATTTTTGCTGGTGCTGTGCTAGAGTTGGTTTCATGGAGGTTATAAATAATAATATTATTTTCACGAAATTTACGTTCTTCAACTTCCTGGATGATGGTATCAAGATCTGTGGCTTTATTATCTCTAGACAGCTCTAGTGAACTAAGTTTATCAATAAGTTGTTCCACCTTTTGTTCAAGAGAACTTATTTGTTTCTTCATCATAGGAATCATTTTAATTCCATCCTCACAGGATTCGTAAAAAAGCTTAAGGACTTTTCTACCCTTCAACTCCAACACCCTGATTTCTGATGCTGTCAGATTGGCACATTGATGATGAATATTTTGACTGCAACCATCACAAACCCAATATTCACCACGCTTGACATACAACAAACATTTTGTGCGTGACATATTTAAAAATTTAGATCAAGCACTGGCCTATCTTCAAAATATATTATTTGTAGAAGTACTGATAACTTTTTATGAAGAGTACTTAAGTTTTTGTTGAACTCAATTAGGAGAATATGTGCTTCTAATTGCAAATAAATGCAATTTCTGGAACATTCACTAATAAAAATGAAAGATAACTTACAGGTTAATAGGGTCTGAACTTTTACGGATTTTTTGATACAAAACAACACATTAAACACTAATAAAAATATCACTTAAATTGTACATCATTAATAGAGCAGAAAAATATGTGCTTTCGCCAGTAGGTATCACAGTTTAATCGTTAAAAAAAATTTGGCCCACTTTTCACGTGGGCGGCTTCTTGAAACTTATTCTGGGATGTCTCACGAATGTAATTATGCAAAAAAATCTCATGGGAATATTTTTCCCAACGAACCCGCCGTTTTCGCCTTGTCTAAATAAGTAGTGGATAGTCCAAGGATAAAAATCTATATGATGCCGAAAGGCGCTTTTACCATGGGGGTTGTTACCACCCCACCTCGGGGGTGGAAATTTTTTATTATATTTTGACCACAAAAGTTGGTAAAAACATTCGTTCTAAGCAAAAAACGTTCTATACATTTTTTTTGATAAAATTAATAGTTTTTGATTTATTCGAAAATATCAATGTTTTAATAAGTTTTCTGCTAATAACTCCAAAAGTTTTCGTTTTATCAAAATAACTTTACTTAACAAAAATGTACCTTTTAAAAAAATAAACAAAATCGGTTTTTTTAATTTTCTTTAAGACCAATAGTAATCGAGCTATACTTTATTATATGTTAGCTCTTCTTCGTCAAATGCTAAATATTGTTGTTTCAAAGTCAAAAGCCGGGAAAGCTATGCATTTTTCGAGGATAACTTGTTCAAACTAATTTAAAGTAGGTATTTAAAAGTATCGATCTCCAGAAATAAAAAATCTCTAGCTCAAAAATGAAGTGACTTATAATGAAAATAATGTCAGTCCATATTTTTTTCAGCGAAAAAGTGTCTCATTGACCTTATTTGGTCTTCTTTATTTATGTATTGTTAATAGGTTTTAGAAGTTTGAACGACTTAAAATGATTAGTTTAAAAAAAATGAGTTAAAAGCGAATGACGAGTTTGTGTAGATTGGAAAAAAATGGCCTTTTCTTCAGAATATGAAGATTAGCATCAGAGATACGTAAAAATGTTTAAATATGAAATTGTAGCTTATTTAATTCCCAAGAACCTGGCTTGCAAACATTTTTTTCTACGGCAAAAATTGAGTGAGCTATTGACAATTAAAACTTGTAATAACATGCAAAAACCACCTTTACCAACCATTTCAAAGTCATCTCTTTTTGCGGCTGAGGCTTTAAGAAAGATTTAATATTAATAGGCTTATATATCTTATAAAAACCTACAAAACTCTTTTTTACGAAACTTTCTAAGATAAAAAATAAAAAAGTTACGGTTAAAAAATCAATATATTTTTTGAAAAAAAAAAAGGAGCAATCCAAGTGGGAGCATAATAATGTAAGTTATCGGTGTTTTTAGTCATTGGCCTTATTCATTCGTCTTTATTTATGTATTATTAATAGATTCTAGAAGTTTGACTGGCTTAGAATGATTAGTTTTTAATAAACTGGAGTTAAAAGCGAATAACGAATTTTTGTAGTTTTGTCATACAAAAATGTATGACGAAGGACTAAACAATCCTGGTTTTTCCCCTTGCCGAAAAAGAATGCAATGCAACAAGAGATGAAAAACTTGTTGAGCCGTATAAATAAACAAGTGATTGTGGAAACAGTGCAAGAGGACATAATGGAAGATGGGTCAACTAATCCGGAGCTTGATTGAATTGAATCGAGAAAGAGAAAACTTTTATAACCAAAGAAAAACTGGTTTTCTAAAAGATTACGAAAAGATTTTGGAAAAGGAAATGGCCGTTTATGTGACAAAAGGAGTGAAAGGCGATCATTTGTCCATGGTTTATGACTATTTGATGACCTTAAAACCGACCAGCATAGAGGCCGAATGGGCTTTCTCCGCAACCGGTTATATGTACAGTTATGTGCGAATCCACAGAGAACGACAGTTCTCACCAGTGGCGCACAACACCCCTACAAGCGACACTATATATACACGAAATTTTCGATTTTCTAAACCTGACTGAATTGAAAATTGGGCCAAATCCCATCTTAAAGTTTAGGAAAAGACTCGTCCATCCATATGTTACCTCTCCATTTTGGTCCAAGGGTGTGGATTTTACGGCCCTTCCCATTTAAAGCCTGTTTTTCGTTCTCGTCCCCAAAACTCCCAAAAATTTCAAAAATTTAAGCCCGACCTTTGCGGCTTCTGATAGCACAGATCATTACCTTTCCAACGCATGTTTAATTTTGAAAATCGGTTATACCATTCAAAAGTTATCGAGCTCAGAAATATGACTCAATTTTTATTTAAAAAATGGAAAATGTTTGTGGATATGTATGTATGTATGTATGTATGTATGTATGTGTGTGGAAAAGTTACACCGATCTGAATTTTTTTTTCTGTGTTTCAAGAAGGTGTGAGGGCCGATTCAGAACCGGTCTAATTTTTGACTTCTGACTACCCGTAAGCCAGCTAGAGGACTAGGTAGATACAAAATAGCATATTTTTTGGGCGTATATATCTTAGGTTCAAGGAAAGACAGGAAAACCGCAAATACACCAAATCAATAGGGTTGAGTTAAGCTTTCAAATGGCGTTTAAGCGATCAATCTGAGACATACATACTGCTCACCAGAGCCAAAAAACTGGAAAATTAAACTTTGAAAATTTTGGCTTTTCGACAATTACTCAAAATTTCAACCTACGAATTGCGCCAATAACTGAGCGTTTGTAGAAGGACTCAGGACGCGTCTAACGGTGTATACCTCATATCTGGGAAAATTCGAATTTTTAAGTTATAGGCTTCATAAGTATAATCAAATCTATTTCTTATGGGAAAACGGTTTTTCAAGCTCAATAATTCCTGTAATACGTTCAGTTATCATACTCGATCTTGGATGCGTCAGATACTACTTGTCAATACGTTTCAAATTCATGTTTAGTGATCAACATCAGGTAAACCGTTCAGAAGTTATAGAGCTCCAAAAGTATAATTAGTCCAGGAACTGAAATTTTTCACTTCGCAATTTTTACAGAATGGATAGATTTGCTTGAAAATTTGACAAATGAAACAAGTAGTGGATAGTCCAAGGATTAAAATCTATATGATGCCGAAAGACGCTTTTACCATGGGGTGGTTGCCACCTCATCTCGAGAGTGGAAATTTTTTATTATATTTTGACCGCAAATGCTGGTAAAAATATTAATTATAAGCAAAAAATGTTCATTATACATTTTTTTGATAAAATTAATAGTTTTCGATTTATTGGTTATCGAAGCTGTTAGTTTTATATCGAAAAAATTACCAGAGAACGACAGTTCTCGCCAGTGGCGCAGAAATACACCCCCCTACACGCGACACTATTATATACACGAAATTTTCAATTTTCTAAATCTGACTGAATTGAAAATTGTGCCAACTCCCATCTTCAAGTTCAGAAAAAGACTCACCCATTCATATGTCAACCATCCATTTTGGTCCAAGGGTGTCGATTTTAAGGCCCTTCCTATTTAGGGTCTGTTTTTCGTTCTGGTCCCCAAAACTCCCAAAAACTTCGAAAATTTAAGTCCGACCTTTGCGGCTTCTAACAGTACTGATCATTACCTTTCCAACGCATGTCTAATTTTGAACATTACCAGAGAACGGCAGTTCTCGCCAGTAGCGCACACCCACACCCCCCTACACGTAACACTATATATACACGAAATTTTCGATTTTCTAAATCTGACTGAATTGAAAATTGGGCCAAGTCCCATCTTAAAGTTCAGAAAAAAAAGTCACCCATTTATATGTCAACCATCGATTTTGGTCCAAGAGTGTAGATTTTACGGCCCTTCCTATTTAGGGTCTGTTTTTCGTTCTCGTCCCCACAACTCCCAAAAACTTTAAAAATTTAAGTCCAACCTTTGCGGCTTCTAATAAAACTGATCATTACCTTTCCAACGCATGTCTAATTTTGAAAATCGGTTATACCATTCAAAAGTTATAGAGCTTAGAAATGTGACTTAATTTTTATTTAAAAAAGGGAAAATGTTTGTGGTTGTATGTATGTGTGTTTGAAAGTTAAACCGATTTGATATATTTCCTCTGTGTTTGAAGAGGGGGTCAGGGCCGATTTAGAACCGGTGTAGTTTGTGACTTTTGACCACCCATAAGCCAGCTATAGGACTTGGTAGGTACAAAACGGCATATGTTTTGGGGGTATATTTATTCGGATCAAGAAGAGCCAGGAGAACCGCAAATACATCAAATTAATAGTGTTGACTTAAGCTTTCAAATGGTGTCTAAGCCGTCAGGATCAGACATACACACGGCTCAGTATAGCCGAAAAACTGAAAAACTAAACTTTGAAAATTTTGGTTTTTCGACAATTACTCAACATTTCAACCTACGAATTGCGCCAATAACTTAGCGTTTGTAGAAGGACTCAAGACTAATTTAACGGTGTATACCTCATATCCCGGAAAATTTGAATTTTTTAGGTTATAGGCTTCATAAGTATGATAAAATCTATTTCCTGTGGGAAAAACGGTTTCTCAAGCTCAATAATTCCTGTAATAGCTTCAGTTATCATACTTGACCTTAGATCCATGAGACACTACTGGTCAATACGTTTCAAACTCATATTTACTAATCAAAATCGGTTAAGCCGTTTAGAAGTTATTAAGCTACAAAAGTATAATCCAATTAACGATTATTCCCGAAATGGTTTATGTAGTTGTAGTGGTTACGACGCTAAATTTGATCTGGCAACGGGCAATCCGACTTCATTTACCGGCCATCTGAATATTTTTTTTTCAATCTATTTCGAATAAAAAAAATCTAGTGTACATTCGATGGACACTAGATCATTTGGGAGATAATACAACAAAGGTGACCATTTATAAAGCTTGACGTGTAATAGAGGAACATTGTATTCAACTTCATACATTTAATTTATAAATAACTTTGAAAAACTCCTGATACAAGAATAAAAAACCGCTAAACGCCGTAAAAATGAGTGGCGCATAAAATATTCCAGCTACAAAAGATCTGATATGAATATTACGTGGCGCGAAAATGGATTTTCATTTGATGCAAAACAAAATTCCAGTTTTATTTTAAAAGATTTTTCCATAATATTTGCTAAATTTGAAGTAAACGCGCCACAAAAGAGTTTCAAAATTCAAACTGTATCAAAGTTACTCTTTTGTGGCGCGTTTACTTCAAATTTAGCAAATATTATGGAAAAATCTTTTAAAATAAAACTAGAATTTTGTTTTGCATCAAATGAAAATCCATTTTCGCGCCACGTAATATTCATATCAGATCTTTTGTAGCTGGAATATTTTATGCGCCACTCATTTTTACGGCGTTTAGCGGTTTTTTATTCTTGTATACAGATTACATAGTTCTGGCAAGAGACAAGGAAATATTAAATGAAGCAGTAGCAACCCTGGCAAATGACGCACCGAAAAGACGTCTGGAAATTAACGAAGGAAAAAGAAGATAATAAGACAAGAGTACGCTTTTGAAAGAATTCGGCAATTTAAATATTTGGGAGTAATTGTAAATGGCAAAAATTAGAGAAGTGAAGAAGTAACAGAGCAAATACTAGAGATATCATAGGCTAATGAAGGACCATAACTTATCCAGAAATACAAAACTGAAAATATACAAAGTTGAAATCAGACCAGTAGTTACATACGCAGCTGAGACAATGTGCCCCACAGATAAAGATTAAGAAAAATTAAGAATAGTCGAAAGAAAAAACCTCAGAAGAATTATGGCTCCTTTAAAAATGAAAATCGGAGAAATGAGAAGAAGAAGGAACCATGAACTAAGAGATATAATGATTGCAGAAGATATAGCTAGATTTATTAAAGTGTAGAGACTGAGACGGCTAGGACATAGGGTGAAGGGAAATACATTTAATTTGTATATAACTTGAAAAACTCCTGATACAAGAATAAAAAACCGCTAAACGCCGTAAAAATGAGTGGCGCATACAATATTCCAGCTACAAAAGATCTGATATGAATATTACGTGGCGCGAAAATGGATTTTCATTTGATGCAAAACAAAATTCTAGTTTTATTTTAAAAGATTTTTCCATAATATTTGCTAAATTTGAAGTAAACGCGCCACAAAAGAGTAACTTTGATACAGTTTGAATTTTGAAACTCTTTTGTGGCGCGTTTACTTCAAATTTAGCAAATATTATGGAAAAATCTTTTAAAATAAAACTGGAATTTTGTTTTGCATCAAATGAAAATCCATTTTCGCGCCACGTAATATTCATATCAGATCTTTTGTAGCTGGAATATTTTATGCGCCACTCATTTTTACGGCGTTTAGCGGTTTTTTATTCTTGTTAGGTTAGACGATAGATAAAATATGTTTTTTAACGTCTTCCAAAAACTAAATCATGTTTCTGTTGTTTAGAAATTTAGAATACAGACAAAAAACATTAAAATCGTGTTTTTATTTTGATTCCATATTTTGCTGGATCCGCGCTGCATCCAGCTGGATTTAGGCCAATCTTGCAAAAATCCAGCTGGATTGATACTGCTGCTGGATTGCAATCCCTTCCTTCAACCAGTATTCTAATAAGCAGGTTCACAACTGTATTTCAACAACAGAAACAGACAAACAAACTATCAATATTTTGCTTTACTTCTTTGGAGGTACATCCTACTTCGTCAGCTGTCAATGTCCATATATCATTTTTTCTTTTATTATAATATTGCCAGTGTTTTAGACTCCATAACACAAAAGAGCATTCATATCAATCAATCAGATCCAAACATTTTTCTCTGCCCCATTCCATTTTTTTAGTACATAACTAGTCAAAGTTCTTTTATTAGTGCATTTTGCTGTGAACACTATGAATACACCGAACACTTGTACCCACTGAGCATCAACAAGAAACCTTCATATCATCAATAACTGTTATGTTGACAACCTGACAATGTAGCATCACAAAAGTTACCAGATATGTAATCTTGAGTGAAGTACATATGAATCACTTGTTTCAGAAACCCAACATGTCCAAAAAAGCAAAGTTGTGGAAAAGGACAAACAACATCTCGGGGTTGTCGGGTTTCTCTTGATACAGAAACATTTTCTCCACGCGTTAGGTTCATTTAGAATGTTAAATTGGGTTTGGTTTTTTTTGGAAACATGTGACTCTGTATCTAAGGGTAGTAAAAATGCAAAAAAACGAAAATCTTTTTTTTAACATGTCAGGTTTCTGAAACGACCAATCGAGACCTATAGAATCAAAACCTGCTAGATCCATTTGTTGAAATTTTTTCAGGAGGCTAAAAGAACATTAAAAATGTAAATTTTTCAGAAAGCATCCGGGATTTCTCAATCAAAGGGGCATCAATAAATATCATAAAATGGCACAACAATTTATCATTTTTCTGCATGGCACTTACATCTTCAGAAATTTATACTTTAGTTTGGATTTAGCAGAACTAAAAATATAGGCTTTAGCAGGGTTTGATTCTGATGGGCATTTCTCAATCAAAGGGGCATCAATAAATATCATAAAATGGCACAACAATTTGTCATTTTTCTGCATGGCACTTACATCTTCAGAAATTTGTACTTTAGTTTGAATTTAGCAGAACGAAAAATATAGGATTTAGCAGGTTTTGATTCTGATGGGCTCAATTCATATGCTCTTTTCTATAACGGGTTTAATATAGAAAAAGTTCAGCATCAAAATTTACTTTATTTCTTTGAATTGGTTCCAATCTTACTTGGATAATAGGAAACAACTGGTTAGAGCAAATGATACTGACGCTAGTCTCAAAAACATTGTATGTGGAGTACCACAAGGTTCAGTATTGGGTCCTCTACTTTTCCTTATTTTTATAAATGGCATCATTAATTTAAAAGTCGATGGAATTTTTTTTTCTTTTTGCTGATGATACCAGTATCACTTGGAGCAACTCAACTATCGCAACTCTTCATGCAACTATAACTTCTGATGTGCTTACGATAAAATCCTGGTCTGACTATAATTTACTCTCTTTAACGTGGATAAGACAGTAGCATTATCCTACAAAGGTGCTCTTCAACTTTTGCTTCTTAACAACAGCCAGATAACTACCATTGATTCTGTAAAATTTCGTGGTATTTTTTTAGACAGTAATCTCAAATGGTCCCTTAATATCAATTTATTAAGGCTATAGGTACATAATTCGCAAATATTTTACGTGTATCCCTACTTTTTCTGTCTTTACACGCCAAATTACGTGTAGTAAAATTCACACTTGTATGGATATGTAAACATTACTAGAATGTCATTCTACTTGAAAATGTCATCATTAATTTAAAGAGATGGGTTTTGAATGTTCTTGGATAACTGTTATTTTTATAATTGAAAATTATTAATTCAGTTAATAAATGTGATAATTTTTTCACTAACTATGTATTCAGTGATTGTAATAATTTATTTGTACAACAAAGACTAATACTCAACCGAGAAAAGAGGAAAAGTGTTAAAGTGATTTTTTAATAATATATTGTTATGGAACGCTTACAATTTTGAACATCTTTAGCAACAAAATACTTGGATTACAGAATATATATTATCCTGATGTATTCTCTGCTTGGATCTTCCACAAATAATACACAGTAAATAACTTTTTATTAAGTTCACGTCTTAAATCAATTATTTATCAAATACACTATATAACAATAATATTTAATCAATAACTCAACATATTCCCGATGCAATGTCAAATATTTAACATTGTCACTGATTGTCAGTGTCTGACTGACAATATATGCTGACAATATTATATTCGGCTGAGTGCGTTGTAAGACAAAGATAGATTTGGAAAATATTACCACGGCATTGTGTTCATTTTTTTCGAATCCTGAAAAAACCAATAAATATTTTTGAAAAATTTAAACACAGAATGAAAGACTAAATTATTACCGAGGGCCGAAAGTCCCTTAGAATAAATAAAAAGTTTATTTTGAATGATATATTTGAAATTAAAAATCACTCTAAATTTTCTCTTAGTTTTTCACCCCTGTAACTTATTAAAATAAACATTATACATGTTCTCAGGGACTTTCGGCCCTCGCTAATAACGTAATCTTTCATTCTGCGTTTAAATTTTTCAAAAATACTTATTAGTTTTCTCAGAATTCGAAAAAAATGAATCCCCATTTGAATAGCATTGCAGCCGAAAATACGTTCCGATCCTCTTAAGTAAGAATCTCTAAGAAATCACTTATTATGTGCATTACGTTTCCTTATAAGTATAACGTAACTTTAATTTTACTTTTATATTGAAAAAAATTAAAAAAAAACTATTCAGTAATATAGATTTGTTTTCGTTCTTTTATTTTTTATTATACTTTGTAGAGAACAGTTTAAACTTCTTGATTGTTTTTATAAGGAGTAAATTATATAATGTAACTACTTATCAATATTTAATTAGGTTTACTCAAAAACAAATAATCAAAAATAATTTAGTATAGCTTATGTAGAACAGTTTTTTACGTTTTTCTCAAAACTTATCCAATGTAACTTGTCTCCTTTCAACAATAAACGATTCAATTATGTATAGGCAATTTGGCAATATTTGGAAAACGGGGCCCAGGAAGAAGAACATCCTGCGGATACGGTAAAAATTCCCATGATGGTCGCCAACATTCATCACGGATAGGCACATAAAAAAATAATATGCTCAAAAATATTATATGCCTAAGTGAATATATATGCCATAAATATAAGCTAGTGAAGCTACTAATATAATATAATAGTTGCTAACCTGGTGTACTAGCGCTATTGCAAAAGTAACTCCCATCCTATAGTGTCAATCTAGGAATTCTCTAAACTGCTTCCGCGAATTCCTCTTACCTGGTTGTTAATAATTCCTAAAGAGGTATTGAAGTCAGCATTCGAAGTTGAAGCAAAAGTACTGAGCATATCCGCAATCTCAACTTCATCTTCAGAATCGCTACCCGATGAATGTCCTTGATCAACTTTATCAGGCACACACTCGTCTTCTTCATTATTGGATACATTTTCATCTCATAACTCATAACTCTACTTCATATTCATTATCTGACAAATTCTGTAACCACTCCAATAGTTATTGTTCAGTCAAATATCGACGAGATGTGATAACAGCAGAAAAGAGAAAGATCACAATGAAAAATCAAAATACATATTGAGCACGCACTTGCAAAGAGTATACTCAAATTACCTAATAACAAAAAAGTTTTCGATGCATTTTATACATAAAATAAGTAAAAACTTCCCAGAAAAATAGAACAAAATGTAGAATACCTTGTTATTACTACCCAATTTTTCTAGGTAGACATTTAACTATATTCAAAATGTAATTATACTGTAAAGTACCTGTAAAAGAGAAATTATAATCCTCAAATAAATATTAAAGTCCCAAATTATAAATTTTGTAAAATAAATATGAATGAGTAATACAAAGGGGCCAAAAGAGAAAGCAGTCAAAATGACTGCTCTGGTGCTTCTAGGTAGACAATAGCATATCTTAAAAAGTAATTCCGCTAAGTAGCTGTAAAAGAGAAATTATAATCTTCAAATAGATCTAGGAAAAGTCATAAATTATCAAGTTTCTAAAATAACTATGAATGAGTAAAACAAGAGTGTCAAAAATAGAAAGCAGTCAAAATGACCGCTCTGGTGCTTCTAGTGTAAAAGTACGCGTACTTACGGTGACAAACGTGCGAAAAAGGTCGTCGAGCCATCAAGTCCCTGTACTTGCTCACGTGTCTGTCACCCTTTTAGTCCAGTTTAAAAAGGTGACTCATAAAAGTTTCGATGTCATTGTGGAACCTTTTTATTCACCACCGTCTTTGCAATACAATATTTTTGTTTTTTTCGTGTTTATATGCTTACATTTATTGAAAACATTGTGGCACAATGATTATTATCATTATAATACTATATTATCATTGCGGCACAATTAAAACACAAGAGGGCTGACTAATACCCATACAGACAACAGAAACCCAAGTTTCTTGAATATATTTGTATCCTTGAGTGTATTAACCTTTAATTGAGTATTAACCTTTAATTTGATTATTTCTTTGTTTTTACATCAATTTTCATTCATTATAGTCAGTTTAATTTTTAGATATCCTCCAAGACAACAAAGTGGAAATTATGATGGCACTAACTAAACATTCATCTCATGGAGGAAATCATATGAATGCTGAAGGAAAAACATCAACTAAAAATATGGAAGTGGTAACGGGAAAAAGACCTAACAAATGTGTAATTTGTCTTAAACGGTTTAGTGGAGCAAGTAATTTAAGAGCACATTTGAGGACCCACAGTGTTGAAAAATCTTTTAAATGTAAAATTTGTTTAAAGAAATTTAATCAAAAAGGTAATTTGAAAACACATACTGGTGAAATGCAATTTGAATGTGAAATTTGTTTTAAGCATTTTACTCTAAAATGTACTTTGAAAAATTATTTAATAGTGCAAACTGGGAAAAAACCCCATAAGTGTGAAATTTGTTTTAAGCAATTTATTCAAGCAGGTGATTTGAAAACACATTTGAGAGTGCACACTGGGGAAAAGCCCCACAAGTGTGACATTTGTTTTAAGACATTTTCTCGAGTAAATTATTTGAAAGGTCATTTAAGGATGCACTCTGGAGAAAAACCCCATAAGTGTGAAATTTGTCTTAAACAATTTTCTACAGCAGGCGATTTGAAAAGACATTTGAGAGTGCACACTGGAGAAAAACCCTACAAGTGTGAAATTTGTTTCAGGCAATTTATTCAACTAAGTAATTTGAAAACACATTTAAGAGTACATACTGGAGAAAAACCTCACAAGTGTGAAATTTGTTTTAAGCAATTTATTCAAGCAGGTGGTTTAAAAACACATTTGAGAGTGCACACTGGGGAAAAACCCCACAAGTGTGACATTTGTTTTAAGACATTTTCTCGAGTAAATATTTTGAAAGGTCATTTAAGGATGCACTCTGGAGAAAAACCACATAAGTGTGAAATTTGTCTTAAACAATTTTCTACAGCAGGCGATTTGAAAAAACATTTGAGAGTGCACACTAGGGAAAAACCTTTTAGATGTGAAATGTGTTTTAAACAATTTAATCAGAAAGGCAATTTAAAAACCCATTTGAAAATACATACTGGTGAAAAGCTCTTTGAATGTGAAATTTGTTTTAAGCAGTTTAATCAAGCGTATAATTTAAAAACACATTTGAGAGGGCACACTGGAGAAAAACCCTACAAGTGTGAAATTTGTTTCAAGCAATTTATTCAACTAAGTAATTTGAAAGCACATTTGAGAGTACACACTGGAGAAAAACCTAACAAGTGTGAAATTTGTTTTAAGCAATTTAATCAAGCGAATAATTTAAAAACACATTTGAGAGGGCACACTGGAGAAAAACCTCACAAGTGTGAAATTTGTTTTAAGCAATTTATTCAAGCAGGTGATTTGAAAAGGCATTTGAGAGCGCACACTGGAGAAAAACCCCACAAGTGTGACATTTGTTTTAAGACATTTTCTCGAGTAAATATTTTGAAAGGTCATTTAAGGATGCACTCTGGAGAAAATCCCCATAAGTGTGAAATTTGTTTTAAGCAATTTATTCAAGCAGGGGATTTGAAAACACATTTAGGAGTGCACACTGGGGAAAACCCCCACAAGTGTGACATTTGTTTTAAGACATTTTCTCGAGTAAATTATTTGAAAGGTCATTTAAGGATGCACTCTGGAGAAAATCCCCATAAGTGTGAAATTTGTCTTAAACAATTTTCTACAGCAAGCGATTTGAAAAAACATTTGAGAGTACACACTGGGGAAAAACCTTTTAGATGTGAAATTTGTTTTAAACAATTTAATCAAAAAGGTAATTTAAAAACCCATTTGAAAATACATACTGGTGAAAAGCTAAATTGAAAAGACATTTAAAAGTGCACACTAGGGAAAAACCATCATCATCATCAATGGTGCTACAGCCCTATGAAAGAGCCTCGACCTTCCCAAGTCTATTACGCCAGTCAGTCCTATCCATTGCCAACCGTTGCCAGTTTGCTGCGCCTATTTTTCTTCCATCCTCATCTACACCATCTTTCCATCTAAGTTTTGGCCTACCCCTATTTCTACTTCCCACAGGTTGTGACATAAGGATTCTTCTAGGAGGGTTGTTATGCTGTGATCTTGCTAGATGTCCTGCATATCTTAGTCGTCCTATTCTTATAAGAGATACTACGTCTTTTCCACCAAATATATGTTTATATCTGTGGTATACCTCGTAGTTGTACCTCCTCCTCCAAATACCATTTTCACAGATGCCACCGAATATGCCTCTCAGGATCCTTCGTTCAAATATAAGCAGAAGGTTTTCATCTGCCTTGGAGATGGTCCATGTCTCCGATCCATATGTCAACACTGGTTGTATAAGGGTTTTGTATATGGTTATTTTTGTTTTTTGGCTTAAGTTTCTGCTTCTCATATGTCTACTCAGTCCAAAATAGCATTTGTTCGCTAGGATTATCCTTCGCTTGATTTCTTCTGTCATGACGTTTTCTTTGGTGATCACGGAGCCTAAGTATGTGAATTTGTCCACCACTTCAAAGGTAGAGTTATCAACAGAGAATTGGTGACCGATGTTTATGGCTCTATTGTTGGGTGTTGATGCCACCATCTTAGTTTTCTCCTCGTTTACTGTCAGGCCCATATTTTTTGAGGCATTTGAGAAGGTGGTATACATTTCTTCTAGTTTGCGTGTTGTGCGGGCAACTAGGTCCACGTCATCGGCATATGCCAAAATTTGGGATGATTTATTAAAAATATTTCCTCTGTTGTCTATTCGGGCATCTCTGACCGCCTTTTCCAGAGCTATGTTGAAGAGGAGACACTCCAGCGCATCTCCCTGTCGCAGCCCAATATTCGTTTCAAACGCCTGTGATTGTTCGCCCTGTATTTCGACTTTGCAAACGACTTTACGCATTGTAGCCTTAACCAATCTTATCAGTTTGTCAGGGATGTGGAATTCATCCATGGCTTCATACAATTTATTTCTTAGGACACTATCATAGGCCGATTTAAAATCTACGAAAAGATGGTAAGTGTCGATATTGAATTCATTGGTTTTTTCCAGTATTTGTCTTAGCACAAAGATCTGGTCTGTTGTTGATCGACCAGGCCTAAAACCACTTTGATATTGTCCAAGAAGCTCCTCTGAATATGCACTTAGGCGACCATATAAGATGCTCGAAAATATTTTTCCATAGGGAAAAACCATACAAATGTGAAATTTGTTTCAAGCAGTTTACTGCATCAAGTTCTTTGAAAACACATTCGAGAGTGCACACTGGAGAAAAACCTCATAAGTGCGAAATTACAGCAAGTAATTTAAAAAAAAACATTTGAAAGTGCACACTGGGGAGAAACCATACAAATGTGAAATTTGTTTTAAACAGTTTAGTGAAGCATGTAATTTGAAAACACATTTGAGAGTGCACACTGAAGAAAGACCTTAGAAGTGAAATTTGTTTTAAGCAACAGTGGCATTATTTGACATTATCTCTAAGATCAATATTTTGACATAATACCAACGAACTGTCAATACTGATGGAATGGCCCCGTCCCATTCAAACAGTGAAGCGAGATTGCGGCCAACATACAAGAGAGAGGTCCTAGAGAGAGACAGAAAAGAGTCAGGGAAAATTTGAGCCGTGTAATTTGAGTTGCTTATATAAACTTAAATCGGGGAAAAAACCTCATATTTTTAACTTGGTACTTGATATCAGGGCTGATGTGCAGTATTTCAAAATATAAATACTTTTTTGTATTTAAATACGTCAGAATTCTCTTCTTCATTAAAAGAAGTACTCGTTTGCCTCATGCGCAAAACCGTCAAAATGACAGTGACTATTTCTCTATTTTGACTAATCAGTTATTTAGTTATAATACATTCGATTTATTCTTGGAGATAAAAAATTTTAGTAGTTCCAATATGACACAAAAATTAGGCATGGGATAAAAAAAATTTTTTTTTGAAGAAAGTATTTTTTAGTTCTAATTGATGGCGGTACAGGTTCGTTTTTTTAATATTGTATTATTGTATACAACCTGTCAACATTTGTCGGGTATACACGTTTATTAATGCTCGTCGAAAAATTTAAATTTTAACTGGTAAAAAATTCAACAATAAAACTAAAATTAGTATTAAATGAAAGCTGCTAATTCGACGAATTTTAAAATAGTGATATCTTAGAGTTTTATTAATTATTTACAGCTGAAAACTGCATTGTTTTGAAAAGTGCTTTTTTAAAACCAGTTTTTTTGTACAAAACAAATCAGGAAATTTATTCTCTTTATCTTAATTACTTGGTAGTGGCTACTGGTCGTATATCCTAGATCTTTTAAAATGGAATGTGTAACATGTAAAATTAAGACAGGAGATTCAGTCTTATTATGTGATAGCTGCCAAAGGTCACCTCATCGAGAATGCTCCGGGCTTAGTGCAAGTGAATTAAAAGTGATGGACCTCAAAGGTAAGCGGCTACTAAAATTCTATTGTGAAGACTGCCATAGTGGAATTAAGTTGATACCTAAACTACTTGTGAAAATTGATAAATTGGAGAAGAAATCACCGAGTTGAAAAATAATATCGGAAATATTAAGATACCTTCCCGGGTCCCGGTGAATTCGTAACTATTTTAATCCTCCATCCTAATTACAGGCCAATTGGTAACTCTGACCCTCAGGCAATTTTTCGGTAACAAATCAACTACCGGTGAATTCGTAACTAAATAAAGGTATAATCTTTTAGACTTGAAATAAACATATGGAAAATCTCTGCTTTTAAATTATCAGATGGATTTAAATAATTTATCATTGCTAAGCATCTAAATATTAAATTTACAATTACTTGATAAAAACCAAGCTCGTGTAGAGCTATACTTGATGGAAATAATATTTATAACACGTGTTAATGAAACACTATAATATTGTTTCAATTATTTTATTAAGATATTTCAATTTTTGCTATATTTTATAGGTACATATAATACAAATACAGTGAAACCTCCGTTAACCGAAATAATTGGGGGAAGGCCGTTTCGGATAACAAGAATCTCGGTTAAAAATATCATTGTTTTTTGTATTCTTCTTATATCAAATTACATGGTATTGGAGAGATATAGCTTGCAAAACATCTTTATAAAAAAAACACAGAAGAAAATAGCAGATTTCTTTAAAAAAACACTATAAACATGTTCATTTTCCTTAATATTATTGCTTTTTTTAAATTCACTTTTTCTTGACTAACTTTTTGTAACTGTCAGCCATTTCGGTTAAGCGATGTTTCGGTTAAAAGGGTTTCGGTTAACGGAGGTTTTACTGTATAATGTTTTTAAGCAAACCAAGAAACATTCGGTTTAGATTTAAGGTATTAGATTTAATCAATAGTTTCGAATTCACCCGAAAGAAAGTTTTGAGTTGGCAGGTCAGGTAATAGAAAAGTTACGAATTGGCCGGTGTACATTTTGATTTGAAAATTTTTGTCATTAAAAGTTACGAGTTGGCGCGTGTCCACCTTCCCAATGTCCTGATAATGAAGATTTAATTAATGAAATTATGGATAGACAAAGACGTGCTTCGAATATAATAATATTTAATGTAAATGAATCTAAAATGAAATCAAATCAAGAGAGAAATAATGAAGATAACAATGTGGTTCAAGATATATTACAGAATTTCGACATATACAAGAGCAATATCAAATCGTTTAGAGTAGGTAAATTTCAGCCAGAAAAAATAAGACCTATAAAGGTTATCTTGCCGTCAACCGAAAATGTTAAAATGGTTTTAAGGAATAAAGAGCTTATCAAAGGCCCTAGTGTTAAGATATTTTCTGATCAGACAAAAGCCCAACGTGAGTACTTAAATAAACTTAAATTAGAATTAAAAAAAAAATGAATGATTCTGGAGATAACAGTAAAACTATAAAAGTTTTTAACAATAAACCAACTATTGTAGATAAAATACATAAAAAAACTAACTTTGCAACCTAATATACTTCTAAACTCTGACATCATTTACGTAAACGCTCAAAGCATCCTATGTAACTTTGATCAAATTTATCAAAATTTAATATTTTTTAATCCTAAAATTTTATTATTGACTGAAACTCAGACAACACGTGATGTTGAAGATAACGAAATAAGGATTGAAAATTATAAATGCATAAGATGGCTCAAAACCGTCATACTGGAGGTGTTCTATATATTAAAAATTGTTACACTTGCGTAAATATTAAGTCATATGTCCTTGAAAGGAATTACTGGTGCAAACTGGTAAAAATACATTTTCCATCTTCAGTCTGGATAGTGGGGTGTCTTTACCATTCTCCCTCGAGTTCAAATGCTCAGTTTTTGGAAGATTTTGAAGATATTTGTGATGACATTGTTTGTAAAGTTGATAAATTTGTGTTGGTTGGTGATTTTAATTTAAACTTTATGACTAACGATTTTTATGTAACATAATTAAATGAGAGATTTGTTATCAAATTATGGCATTCAACAAAAAGTTATTACACTAACGCGAATAACTAATAATAGTAACTCTTTAGTTGATTTAGTATTGACAAATGAAGATAATTGTTTTGCAGAAGTCCATGATATTCCTAAAATAGGTGACCATTCAGTAGTTTCAGTTAATTTTAGCAATTTAAATAACACATCTAATATAATTAGTAAAAAATATATGAATTTCAGTACTAATACTGTTAAAACTAATCTAACTGGGATCTTAATTGTATTGATGTTGACAAAATTTATCATGAGTTATCTATAAACTGTGAGACAGAGATCAATAACTTATGTCCTATTCAAACACGCAAATATAATCCTAGGTTGCCATGGTTTGATAATGAGGTTTACTCTAAAATTAAAGTAAGGGATATAGCTTACAAATATTTTAAATCATGCACAGAACTTCAAAAGCAAGAAATGTGGGATGAGTTTAAAACATATAGAAATGATGTAGTCAACACATTAAAATCAAAGAAATCTGAATATTATTATAATAAAATTGATTGTTTCAAAAATTATCCTAAAGAAATGTGGAAAACTTTAAAAAAATTAATTAACATAAAATCGGTCGATGTGCCCGATCATGTCCAATTTGAAAATCAGAATGGTTAGGTTATTTTTCAAAATAATGAAATAGCAAACAAATGTAATTCATATTTTATTGAAAGTATTGTCGATATAGTTGGTAACATCAATAACTTATCCTTACCTTGGCAAAATTTAAACAGTAATATATAGGGTGAGGCAGATAAAGGGCCTATTAGAAATATATCGAGAACTAAAGGCAACAGAATAATGAAAATTGCAATGAAGGGGTTTTGAAGAGTGATCTATTTAATGAAAATATTTTCACCTATTTGCTACTTCCGGTTATACCGGTTGAAAGATTCAAATATCGCACAATACCATAAAAGTTATGCTAGACGTATAAAGCTACATTACAATGCATACTTTTGTTCTCATAGAAAGTATATGCTGTGGGAATACATCGCTAATGAATGCCCTTTGGTAGAAGGACCAGTAGTACAGATGGAAACAAGAATCGAAAGTGAGCAAAAAACACAAGAAAAATGAGGAGAAAGAAAAGATCCTTAATCAAAATCCAAAACAGAAGCAAAACTTATTTAAACTTAGTTTCACACGGAAATCCACAGCTAGTGAAGCAGCAACCAATGAAAATGCACGTGATGGAATAGAGATAACTGAGGGAAACATAGCTTCCCTAACTGAAGAAGATGAAAAAACATGTAACTACAGTTCTATTCCAGTTCAAGAAGTTAAAGAACCAGAAACCGAAGCTAAGTTAAAAATTGAAGTTAAAGATAAATTGGGTCCTAAATTCGGAAAACGGCATAGGATTACGGAATACAGTAACTAAAAAAGTAAGGACATTTTGGATTGGGAAAGGTCTTCAGAATGTAAAAACCTTGATGGAAGTGTTTCAGCGTAAAAAAGAAATTTTGAAGGCATTACAAGATTTTTATACAATCTATGGTTTTTCGAAAACAAATCAGTGGAGCAAAAATTAAAAGAGATTGGCTGACGTATTTTCTCTCAAATAAAATATCGTATTTTTGGTTTGTTCAGTCTATGTACAACTTTTTTTCATCCTCTACCCACCGTTGGGAAGTTATGATCAAATGCTTAAATGAAACTCCACTAAGCGATCTCATTCGCCACGATCTAGTCCTTATAAGAACAAGCAGCACATGCCATAAGACCTTTGCCTAAAGGTTAAAACGCTTTCAAATCGACTCTTCATACTCTTCAACTATTTTTAATGGGAAACAAGCCACAATTTTACCAAAAATGATTTTATTAACGTTTCGAAGCCCAAATCGGGTTTCGATTTGGGCTTCGAAACGTTAATAAAATCATTTTTGGTAAAATTGTGGCTTGTTTCCCATTAAAAATAGTTGAATGTAAAAATGTCACAAGGAAATAGCTTCAGAACTTCATACTCTTGCTGAAGACACTAATCATCAAGATGAAACAGTTCATGAGGCTAATGTTGAAAGAAATGTAAAAAAAGGAACATTCATAATGAATGAGTTTTGGGTAACAATTTTAGAACGCATCAACGCTGTCAGTAAATCATTGCAGAGAGAAGAGATTGAACTTCAAACTACAGTTCAGCTTCTAAATTCACTTTTGGAGTTCTTAAAATTCCAAAAAGATAATTTTGCTTATTACGAGCAGAGGGGCTGCGACCTACAATAGTCTAAATATTCCTACTATACTCTAATATCTGAACTGAGTCGTCGGTTGACAGTGTACGGGTCAATGAACTCAGTATTTGGTCTTTTGTGTTTTTCCAAAATTGAGTGATACTCAAAAAAAGAAGTGTGCTTCAAAACTACATGAAAACTATCCTGATGATATTGAATCTGAACTTGAAAATGAACTAAAACAGTTCAAATATTTTATAGCCCAGCTTCAAACTTGCAGGGAAAACAATTTATTCCTGCTTCACAGTCATTTTGGGTTATTTCGCAACAGGCGAACGGACAATTTCAAAAATAAAAATTATTAAAAAAGGAGAAACCTAGGTTTCTTAAGGGGCCTCAGCTTGGATTGCCTAGGGGTAATCCGGCACTGACTTAATCCCTTTACACAAAGGGGGAGAATATGATTTCAACTGCTCGGATAGATCTATGAATGACTTACATGAATAATTATAGTCAACTATAAGAGATGGGTTTTCTAGGTCTGTTCGTCTTCTTGTATATTTAGTGGTTGTGTCAGTATGAATAGTGCTTAGGCAAAGAATATTACGTTTATCCTACCATTTTAAAACACCTACTTCTGTATTACTTTGCTTTGCGTAAAGGTGTCCTTTAATTAATTTTTGGGCCTCTACATCCTTTGGATTGTTTTTTCTACTTTTCCTTAAAGTACCGACAAGTTTCAACGAATGGATTGTAGACTAAACAAAACATCTGCAATTTTAGCACATACAGACTTGTTAGAATTCGAAAAAAATGACAACCGATATTCGGGTTTCGCGGCGCTCGGTCGTCAGAGGATCTGAAACCCATAAGTAGGGTGTCATTTTCAAAATAAATTTTTAGAGATTTTTTTTAACCTATCACTTTATAACAGCCAGTACATCATATCCAATGTAAAAGCCTAATGATTTACTAGAAAAACTAAGTTGGGCCTGGGGGTGGGATATTTTTCGCTTCATTTGGGCGATTAACGTGTTAAAAACTAATCGTTATACTTCTACAGTAACTGTGTTAAAGACGCTTAAGTAGTTTTCAGTAAAACAGAGACTGTACTATTTTACAATGTTGTTATAATTTATCTTAGCTCCACCTTATTTTCACCAGTTTATTTGTTTTCATAGTGACATACATGACCATGACACAAGAAATAAAAACAATATTTATGTAAACAGAGTTAATCTAACTAACTCAATGTCATCTTTATTATTTAGGAGTTTTCAAAAATATAATGAACTACCCATGCATTTGAAAGATTGTAAGTCATTTTTAAGATTTAAAAGTGAATTAAGGAAGTATATTTATAAAAGATTTGTGAAAATATACCTGCAAATTTTAGATTTATCTTTTTTCAATGTATGTGTCTTTGATGTACCTTTTTGTTGGCTTTATGTTTTATATATATTTTTTATTTTATTATATAATATATATTACCTATAATATAGGCTATTGATTATGTATTTTATAAAGGAACTACAACGTTAACGGGGTTTTATTGTTTCATATAGTCAATGGACCTCTAAGTATGAAAAAACCGTGGAGTGCTACCATTTAAAAGGGTGCGTTTTTGAGAAAGGGGTGAATTAGTCCCAAGGCACAGGGCGAATTAGGGTGAGTTCTATGCATTTTTGGTGCAAACACGTCTACAGGAAAATTGTTCCAGGTGAAATTTACCATCAAAATATCATATTTTAGAGTCAAAAATATTTTTTTTACAAAAATATACTCGAAAGAAAAGCAAGAAAAAAACATGAAAGAAAGCAATTTTGTTTTTTGCCCCATAACTTTTTTCCACGGGGATATAGGTATAGGCATTACTCCGCAGAAAAATAACTTCCATCCGTCCTCTTTAAAATGACGTTTGGTAGAAGTCCAGTAATTTACAGTTTCCAAAATATGATTTTTCAAAATTCGCCACTCACAGCGATTTTGGGACGTTTTCCTTGTTACTTCGCAAACATTGTTCTGTAACTTTTTTTTACGCAGCTTTAGATATATCCCAATGGTACATGTAATAGGAAGAGAATACAATTACCTTTAAAATGGTCTACTGTATAACGTTCTACGACCATTTTTAAGCAAGATATTGTTTTTCAAAATGTTATACTTTTAATGATATTTGATATATTTTACGATTATTTTTAAATTTCTCATTATAACTTTTTTTATTGTATATTTAGGTATATACACTGTACAATAAAAAAGAAAGTTGATTTTCGTTGCTTTTAAAATGGTGTATAGCAAAAAATTCTAGGACTATTTTTAAACAAGATATGCTGTTTTAAAGTGTGCAATATACGCATACAATAAGTCCCAATAAGTAGGAACCATATGGAAAACTTTTTTATTATTAACTTTATGAAAAAAGGTTATTCTTTATAAAATACTCTGCATAGTCTAAAACCTAACATGCAATCATCAGATATAACATTTTATCAAAAGTGTAAGAGACATGTTAAAAAATATAAATTTCGCCCAAGAGTAAAATACCTTTATATTTCACAATATCGAAAAGTGTTATTAAGAAAAGTTATTTGGAATTAAAAATTATGTTATAATATGCAATTATATTCTTCTAATTGCAAATTTCGGACACCCTTAGATATCCATACGTATATCTTTTTTAAAAATAGTGCAATACACGTTTTTAAAGTAAAGAAAATATGCTTTTTTTCATTTGACAAAGTATATACCTAAATGTACAAGAAAAAAGTCATACTGAAAAATTTTAAAAATAATCATAAATAATATCAAAAACCATTAAAAGTATAAAACCTTGAAAAAGCATGACTTACTTAAAAGTAGTCGCACAGCCTTATACAATAGACCGTTTTAAAGGTAATTAACTTCTCTTTCCACTCAGTTTACCATTGCATATACCTAGAAATGCGTAGAAAGAAGTTACAGAACAATGTTTGCGAAATAATGGGGAAAATGGCCCAAAAATGCTGTGAGCTGCGAACTTTGAAAAATACTATTTCGGAAACTGTAAATCCCACAGAATTCTAGGAAACGTCATTTTAAAGAGAAAGGATGGAAGTTATTTTTTGCTGAAGCAATGCCTATACCTATATCCCTGTGTAAAAAAGTTATGGGGCAAAAAACAAAATTGCTTTCTTTCATGTTTTTTTCTTGCTTTTCATTCGAGTATATCTTTGTAAAAAAAAAAAATTTTACTTTAAAATGTGATATTTCGATAGCAAATTTAACCTGGAACAATTTTCCTGTAGACGTGTTTGTACCAAAAGTGCATAGAATTCACCCTAATTCACCCTGTGTCTAGGGACTAATTCACCCCTTTCCCAAAAACGCACCCATCTAAATGGTAGCACTCCGCGGTTTTTTCAAATTTAGAGGTCCATTGACCATATGAGACAATAAAATCCCGTTAACGTTGTAGTTCCTTTTAGCTCTGTTATTTTGAACATTATCAATAGCCTAATAACCTATGATTTTATTATATATTACCTATGATTTTATGTCAGATATACTTCAACATTGTGATTACCTGTAACAAATAACTTTTTATGTAGGTATAGTATAAGTTCATATTGTAATTTTTGTCTTAATTTATGTATATTAGGTTTTTCCTACTTTAAATAAAGATCCATCTATCTATTTAGTTATAGAGTAATTTCCACATACTAACATCTTTCTCAAATTGGGCTCTGTACCGCCATTCTTTACTATATTACGAATATGTTTGCCAAATATCTCGACAAAATATTCAAAATTAAAGCCGCAATCTTGGAACGCGTTTTCTGTAGCCTCTTAAGCAATTTAGTTGATCATATACAGTGAGCGCTACCCTAATAGATATATGGGTAGGTACCTAATTGCTATGCTTATGGGCTAATCCGGTCCGTTCTCAGATGTTTCATCCCTGTCACTTAGAGCAGCTGAAGATAGACACAAATGGAAAAAATTGTTAAGAATATTGGAAGAAATCACGATCCTCAGTAATGGGGAAACGACAAAAGAGAGAGAGGGAGAGAGAGGGATTGCCTTTTCTATCTCTTCTGTATAGTGCTTGAAGGACCAGTCAGCTGGTCGTCTGCATAAACTTCACTCATGGGTCTTTCGTCACGGAAGAACTCCTGGATGTAGTTTTCCCATAATAAATTTTCTCCTTTTCACTCAGCACTGTCTGGTTCTCCTGATTAACTGTGGTAGTTGGTTTTCGTTTTTTGCATATTCCAGCAGTCTCCTGCTTTTTATGTAAATTACGATCGTCGTGCAAATCTAAAATATGAAAATACACATCTTCTCACGAAATTGTTCCCTCAATAAATTGATTGTAACATGATGTATTTTCTGAAATATTGTGACTATTCAAATGAAGATCTAAAAAATCCATTGACTGTAATATTGTAGATGATATAAAAATACGAATTTTCATGTTTCTGTTTTTATTTTAGGTCTTTCCCGGAGGGAGGATAAAATTCAGAAAGATTTTCCTTATAATTGCTGCGAGCATTTTTCTCAAACAAGTGAAAAACGTTTTCAATGTGAAATTTGTTTTAAGAAATTGCCTCGTTCAGGTACTTTGAAAAGACACTTGAGAACACACACTGGAGGAAAACCTCATAAGTGTGAAATTTGTTTTAAGCTATTTATTCAAAAATGTAATTTGAAAAGCCATTTGAAAATGCACACTCGTAAAAAGCAGTTTGAATGTGAAATTTGTTTTAGGCAATTTTCTCAAACAAATGATCTAAAAGAACATTTGAAAACACACGGAGAAAAAATTTTCAAATGTGAAATTTGTTGTAACCAATTTTCACGTGCAAATAGTTTAAAAAGGCATTTGAATACACACATTGGAGAAAAAAATTTCGAATGTGAAATTTGTTTGAAGCACTTTTCTGATGCAAATGGCTTGAAAAATCATTTAATGACGCACACTGGTGAAAAACCTTTTCAATGTGAAATTTGTTTTAAACAATTTACTCAAAAATGTAATTTGAAAAGCCATTTGAAAGTACATACCGGTGAAAAGCCCTTTGAATGTGAAATTTGTTTTCGGCAATTTGCTCATGGACATATTTTAAAAAATCATTTGAGAACACATACTACTGAAGAACCTTTTAAACGTGAAATTTATTTAAAGAAATTCTCTCAAACAAATGATGTAAAAATATATTTGAAAACACAAATTGCAGAGAAAAATTTCAAATGTAAAATTTGTTGTAAGCAACTTTCCCGTGCAAGTAGTTTCAAAAGGCATTTGAATACACACATTGGTGAAAGCCGCTTCGAATGTGAATTTTGTTTCAAGCACTTTTCTGATGCAAATGCCTTGAAAAATCACTTAATGACACACACTGGTGAGAAACCTTTTAAATGTGAAATTTGTTTTAAGCAATTTATTCAAAACTCTAATTTCAAAAGACATTTGAAAGTACATACCGGTGAAAAGCCCTATGAATGTGAAATTTGTTTTCGGCAATTTGCTCATGGACATATTTTAAAAAATCATTTGAGAACACATACTACTGAAAAACCCTTTGAGTGTGAAATTTGTTTTAAACAATTTTCTCACGGAACTAACTTAAAATGCCATATGAAAATGCACACTGAAGAACGATTTTTTGAATGTAAAATTTGTTTCAAGCACTTTGCTTATGTACATAATTTGAAAAGACATTTGAAAACCTGTAGAGTAAGAGATACCAATCCTTACCCTCATTAATATGTAAAGTGTAAGATTAGCTTAATATATTTTAATTCATGTATTTACCTACATATGAACACAATAGTAGGTCGAGGTTGGAAACGTGTTCCTTAGTTAAAATATAAGTAAACTGTTATCATAAAATAAGGACACACACATTGTCTTGCATCAACGATATAAATACATAATATAAAATCGCGATCAACATTGAATTAGATGGATAGATGTATAGATTGCAGTCGGTATGATGTAGACCTCTGTGAAGGCTAGTTCAAATCGAACCTTTTGTTACTTGTTAATGTTATTCAATAAAGTATGGAAAAGTCAACTGTGGTTTTGTAAAGTGAAGTATGAGGAAGAAGTTGAGAAAACGTCCCTAATTCCCCGAACTCGATATGGTGATCCTGCCAGGATTCAGGACCACGCCGAAAAAAATCAAGTTCAAATAAACCCTCCCAACAAAAACACTCGGCAACTCATTTTTTTCATTTTTGAGTTATTACTTTTAAACACATTTCATAATATCGGAAGTGTCCAGCAGTGGACGCGATTGGCTGATTGATGATGAATGCGAATTTCGTATGTATCTCAATCTTTTCTGCACGTTGCCGCGAAGAAAGTACTTTTCTGATGCAAATGGCTTGAAAAATCATTTAATGACGCACACTAGTGAAAAACCTTTTCAATGTGCAATTTGCTTTAAGAAATTTACTCAAAAATGTAATTTGAAAAGCCATTTGAAAGTACATATCGGTGAAATGCCCTTTGTGAAATTTGATTTAGTCAATTTGCACATGGAGATATTTTAAGGGGCCTATCCTTTATTTCACGTTTAGAATAGAACGTTATAGCCACTTTACACGATGCAACTAATTGAGCAAGTAATTGCACAATTTCTTGCAGCAATAGAAATTGCATCGTGTCATACGCAAATTGCACAGAAAAGCTGCAAGAAGTTGCAGCTAAATAGAACATGTCCTATTTTTCATGCAATTTTTTCTGCAATTTGGGTATATTTTTAGTAACTTTTAAGGCTACACTGTTTGTTTTGATATTCTATCATCCGAAATTTCAAATTAAACAATTTTTGACAAAACTAGAGGAACTTTTTACCAATTTCACGCTTCACAGATAATATTATTCTGGTGTATAACTTTAATTATGCAACATAGGGAATAAAGATACTATATTCTATTTTTATTTCTTTTGTATTTAACAATGTTTAACAACTTATTTCCTTTTGTAAATGAATAATGTATTATATATAGGTATACTTGCATTAGGTATTATTTGATTTTGTTATACATAATACATATTATAATTTTCTCAAATTATAATCTAACATTTTTAATCTAATATATCGATAACTCTACTCAAAAAATTACATTTTTAATTTATAAAAACAACATAACCTAAAATTTATGGTATGTCAAAGTTTCTGTTCATTTCATGTCAGTTTATGCAATTACTTGCACCGTGTAATCACTTTATTGCAGAAAGCTAGTTGCAACTTATTGCAGAAGTTCTTGCTGCAAGAACTTGTGCAATAAATTTCGCAATTACTTGCATCGTGTAAAATGGCTATTACGCTTACGGAGATCAGTGTTGCTAAACATCTTGCTCACGAGTGGATATTCGACTGCCGATATACGATTCATTCTAGTCGGTACGACGTGGCTATCGTCCATAAGAAATACATGGGGTTTCTTAACTTGAAACGCCCTATAGTGTAAAACTATGAAATCGATATACTTTTTTGGGAATTTGTAAAATAAAAAGTACCTACTGTACCAATTGTTTTGAAATTTTGCATGAGCTTCTTTTTATATTAAATGCTCATAACCACTGGTGCAGTACTTTTTATTTTAAAAATTCCCAAAACGTAGGTTAGGTTATTCCTATATGAATTTCGTACTTGTTACACTATAGCCTCGTAAGAAAACATTTGAAAACACATACTACTAAAAAACCTTTTAAACATGAAATTTATTTAAAGAAGTTCTCTCAAACAAATGATGTAAAATATATTTAAAAACACAAATTACCGAGAAAAATTTCAAATGTGAAATTTGTAGTAAACAACTTTCACGGGCAAAGAGTTTCAAAAGGCATCTGATTACACACATTGATGAAAGACGTTTCGAATGTGAATTTTGTTTCAAGTACTTTTCTGATGCAAATAGCTTGAAAAATCATTTGAGAACGCACACAGGTGAAAAACCTTTTAAATGTGAAATTTGTTTTAAGCAATTTACTCAAAAAAGTAATTTAAAACGACATTTGAAATTACATACCGGTGAAAAGCCATTTGAATGTGAAATTTGTTTTCGGCAATTTGCTCATAGGCATATTTTAAAAAGTCATTTGAAAATACATACTACTGAAAAACCCTTTGAATGTAAAATTTGTTTTAAGAAATTTTCTCTCGGAAGTCATTTAAAATGCTATATGATAATGCACACTGAAAAACACCTTTTTGATTGTAAAATTTATTTTAAGCAATTTGCTAATGAACATAATTTGAAAAGACATTTGAAAACCCACGCCCAAGAAAATATTTTAAGTTCAAATTGACCCTCCTAACAAAAACTGTCGTTTTAACAAAAACTCTTTTAATTTTTAAGTTATTACGTTTAATACATTATAGAATAGAATAGAAATATGCTTCATTGTCATGAAAAATTTAACAATTTTATAGACAAAGCTTAAAAGAATCATAAATAAAAACAAAAACAATTTACTAAAATTATACAAATCGTCAATATAAATAAAACATAATAAAGTGAAATAAAAATCAGTAACAATCTATTGCAAAATTTAAAAAAAAATTGCAAATTACGTAATCTACCTTAAGAAATTTAATAAGTAATTTAATAAGTTATGCTGCTGCACATGACACTCAAATATAGATTAAGATTCTACTTATACATAAGAATATTGTAATTTCTTAGTTATTGGTTAAGAAACTCTGCTATTGAATAATATGGTCTTTCAGATAAATAGGCTTTTGTCATTTTACGGAACTTGGGGAAAGATATTGCAGATTTAAGTTGTAGAGGGAAATGGTTGTATAGTTTTTTTGCAGAATATAATATAGATTTCTTTACTAACTCACTGGACGGGATCTGTAAATAGATGTCAAAGGTAGAATTTCTGGTGGAATAGTCATGTCTAGGTCTTGCTGGAAAGACATGTAGATGTTTACGAATTAAGCAAACAGTTTCTAAAATATATAAAGAAGGTAATGTTAGAATCCTGTGATCTTTGAAGTAGCTTCTGCAATGTAGCTTCTGAGGCCAAACAGATATCTTATTGCTCTTTTTTGTAATTTACCATTTCCTTCGAAACAGATCTTATTGCAAAGCAAGCTGAGGATAGTTTCTTGCTTAACACATCGATATGAAGGGACCATTTAAGGTTGCTATCTAAAAAAATACCAAGAAACTTTACAGAATCAACGATACTGATCTGGCTGTTATGAAGAGGTAAGGATTGAAGAGTTCCTTTATAGGGTAATGCTACTGTTTTATCTACGTTAAAAGAGAGTAAATTAGAATCGGACCAGGATTTTATTGTGAGTGGATCAGAAGTTATAGTAGCATGAAGAGTTGCGATATTTGAGTTGCTCCAAGTGATACTGGTATCGTCAGCAAAAAGAAAAACTTTTCCATCGATTTTGAAACTAGTGATGTCATTAATAAAGATAAGGAAAAGTAGAGGACCCAATACTGAACCTTGTGGTACCCCACATACAACATTTTTGAGACTAGAGTCTGTATCACTTGCTCTAGCCAGTTGTTTCCTATTATCCAAGTAAGATTGAAACCAGTTCAAACTTACTTTTTCGTGTCTGGATCCGACTACAGTTTTTCTGCCCAATATCGGGCTACGTCTACACCCTTTGTATTTGCGAGCCATAAATCATCGAGGGTACACTGTGATGGGCAAAATCTGCATACTCTCAGATGCTCCACGCTCTGTATTTCCCCACACTCACAAAGTGCGTCGTTATCTGTCTTGATGCCCCATTTAATAAGGTTCTGTTTTACAGGGGCAACACCTGTGCGTATTCGGTTGAGTGTCCGCCAGGTTCTCCAGTCCAGGTTCATTCCATTAGGTCGTTCTGGATGTATGGGGAACAGTTCGGGTGGTTCGACGCTGACATTTCTCATAAACCTTTTCCTTGATTTAAGTCGGCTGATTCCTGGCGGTTCATCAAACCCGTATAATTGGTGCGTTTCATAGAAAGTTTGCTTGAACTTCTCCACATATTGTGAGGCGCATCTACGGTCGTCTGGTGATGCGAATCCAGCTGCCCGGTACAGTAATGGTAGAGGGGTAGGCTTCATACAACCGGTAATTATTCTACATGTTTCATTTAACGCCGTGGTGACTTGTTGGGCGTGTCTAGATCTACCCCAGACGGGACAAGCATATTCCCCTGTTGAGAAACATAAGGCCTCAGCTGTTGTCTTTAAGACCTGGGGGTTTGCACCCCACTTGCTCCCTACGAGTTTCCGGAGAAGGTTGTTTCTCGTAGAAACCTTTTGTCTTGTGCTCTGACAGTGGAATTTATACGTTAATGAACGGTCTAGTATCACTCCAAGATATTTGGGCCTATCAGTATGCGGAATGGGACGTTTCGGCGTCGCCGTTTCGGCGTGGCCATTTCGGCGTGGCCGTTTGGGCGTAGAGCCGTTTCGGCGTAGGCCGTTTCGGCGTCGGCCATTTCGGCGTCAGAAATTTTATTTTAGTTGACTAAATACCTACATTGAGGTTTATTGGTCAGGCAATTTTTTGGAAAAAAATCTTTTAATATAGTTATTTAAATACATTGGAGTTCATTGGTCACACAATTTTAACATTAATGGTCAAGTAGAAAAATAAACTAAATATATTTCTTTTATAAACATTTTGTTATATTTTATTCTGCAAATACCTATATTGGATTTTTTATTAATGCATATTAATAATAATTGCTGTTCTCTTAATTGTCCCAGAGCTAATTAGATGATAACTGACATTTTTCAACTTTAATTAGACATACATTATATGGTATATAGACGGAGAATTTTAATATTGTTAAAATATCTTTTTTAAGCAAAAATATTTGCAGAATGTATATTTTTAAAAAAAATTAAATTATACAATATTTTCTTGAAAGGAATCTGCTTTTAAAATATTTACCATTAGTTAGTATAATAATAGTTATCCCTATATTTATTGCTTTATTTTAATTAATATTTCGTGAATAAGTTTTGTAGGTTAAATATAAATGTTTTGTATGTAAATATAAATGTTTCAGGATTTTTAATTGGACTAGCACATATCTAATTATAACATGTAAATAATAACTAAAATAAAATATTCATTTTTCCAAAATCTTGTTTATTCATTTATTTATATATAATATCTACAGCTAGAAGCCAATTACAGATATTACATTAACTATGAGCTAAATAACAAGCACACACACATAAGTATAAAATTGACATATACAAATCTACCATTAATATTAAAATTTTGTGATCAATGGACTCCAATGTATCTATTTAAATAACTATATTAAAAGATTTTTTTCAAAATAATGTCTTACTAATAGACTCCAATGTAGGTATTTAGTCAACTAAAATAAAATCTCTGACGCCGAAATGGCCGACGCCGAAACGGCCTACGCCGAAACGGCTCTACGCCCAAACGGCCACGCCGAAATGGCCACGCCGAAACGGCGACGCCGAAATGTCCTAGACCCATCAGTATGTTCCAAGCGTTGTCCCTCCCAGGAAACATTCAGTTTTACATGCGCCAGATGGTTGTTGAGGTGGAATGCACATACTTGGGTTTTAGTAGGGTTTGGCTTTAATGAGTTTTGTTTGTAGTAAGTTGACATCATGTTTAAAGCAGTGGCGTGCTGGCCATACAAACGAATCGGTGCAATCACCGAGAGGCCGCGGCCTCTTGAGGCCGGTCAAATAAGTTTTTTTTCACAAAAAATTTTAGATGCAACCATTTTTTTTTAATTTCTAATTGAATGATATTAAAACATTTCAAAAATATTTTATTTCCATACATAGTGTTCGAGCCATTTGAATAATATTGCATTAATTCCAGTTGTCTGTTTTATACACCTGTATTTCAAAACGGTTAAAATATTAAGACGTTCAATTGGGTCATGAATAGGCATTATTCGGCGGATAATATAAACACAAACTTTTACACAAAATACGACTCAGCAATTGTATATATTTTGTTCAGATATGTGTTTCTGGGAAAAGTTCGTTAAGTATTTTTGGATATATTCGGTTTTGCTTCGATTTGGAGTGGACAGAACCAGACGGTGTATAACGGTTATCTTAAAATAGGCGAGGATATAATATTTTCTATAAATGGAAAAACAACTTAAATAAATCTGCTATCCAGACGATGCAATACTAATGTCTCAAAGTGAAGATGATTTACAACGTATTTCTCTCGCTTGTCGTTTCCCCATTACTTAGGATCGTGATTTCCACCAATATTCCTAACAATTTTATTCCATTGCTCTCTATATTTAGCTGCTATAAGAGCTTCGCAGAATGACTTTCCAGCTGAATTCTTAATTTGATCGGACCATCTAGTTGGTGATCGTCCTCTTGATCTTCTCCCCGGAACGTTTCCAGAAACAATTAATATCTCCAAACTATCGTCACCTATGCGAACCACGTGACCGAAGAATTGCAGAATTCGTTGCAGATATATTGTGGAGAGCCTTTTTTTAATTTCGAGTTGGTTTAGAATGGAAACGTTTATCCTATGAGCTGTCCAAGGTATGCGCAGCAACACATCTCAAAGGCATCCGCTCTCAAAAGCACCACACTTGCACTCAAAGAGTCCAAGTATCTGCCCCGTATTGAAATATTGAGAATACAATGGCATTCACCAGTCTCATCTTGATATTTTGAGAAATAAATCTGTCTTTCCAAACTTTAGTTAGGCGATTCATCGCATTTTTTGCAATACCAATACGTCTACGAACTCCTACTTCACAGTTACCATCGTCAGTTATATTAGACCCGAGATAGACAAAGATGTTTACTATCTGGTATTCCTATAACATGTTAATCAGTTGAATAGTGTCGAATCTGTCGAACATCATTATTTTTTTCTTCAAACGTCAAATAATGATGACATTACTTATCTAACTTGATCCTGTCAAAGTTTGATGTCTCCGCCGGTAGCAGTTTTTTTCCCATTTCTTTACGGCGGAGGGAAAAATGTTGTCATGGCAACAATATGAAACATGTCACAAAGCAACAATACAAATGTCATTAACAACAATTAAACATCATTTTTATTTATAGTAATATTAAAAGTACAATTAGTTAATGAGGCATTTTCAAAATTGAAACCGTGCAAAAATGTTCCCGACTCTTGATACGCATTGGTAATTGTTGATGATACTGATGGTCGAGCACAACTTTCAGCAATCATTCCCGATGTTGGCGAATCATGACTTAATTATTTTAATTTCTAACATCTAGACGACTTTGATAGTTGTCACAGTTAATTTCGAGTAAAAATAGCGTATGAATTGTACTATTTATGGTTGAAAATTGCTACGTTTGAAGAAAAAATAGTATACTTTATTCGGCAAAGAAGCGACTTTTCGTGACTTGCCCTCTATTACGCGGCTCACTTTGTTCGGCGCGTCAAGAAAAGTCATGCTTCTCCGCCTCATAAAGTAATATACTATTGTCTTAGCTTTATTGATTTTCACATCACACCAACTTTATTGCTTTCGTACTCAACTCTTCGCAGGATCAAACATTTCTAACAACGTATGCTGCACCAATTTAACATAACCGCCAGAATATTTAACATGTTAATTTCCCCCAAAAAGACAAAATTCATGGTTATAGCAGCAAATCCAATAACATGTAAATTGGAGCTGGAGGGCTAATAGAACAAGTGATGGAGTTTTAGAAAAAAGGCAGAATTTACAAAATAGTCATCAGACCAATGCAGAAACACGACCCGACACGGAGAGGACAAAAACATTGCTCGAAACAGCGGAGATGAAAACCCTTCGAAACATCGATGGTAAGACTCTATGGGACACAGAGCTAGAAGTACAGATGTACAATGGAGATTCAAGGTGGACAATATTAATAACTGAATAAGAAACAGAAGAATAGAATGGAATGACATCATACGCCAAATGACAACAAATAGAGTAGTAAGGATAGCGAGAGACAGTTCCCCAATAGCAAGACGATCAGTGGGAAGACCATGAAAACGATGGAACGACAACTTACTAGAGGCACATTTAAAAAACAGACAGTCATATTTATACAAATATAAGAAGAAGTATTTTTGTTTTATAAATAAGAAACAAAAATTCTGATAATAGAAGGTAAAATAAGGATGGGAGGCCGCTTTTCTATAAAATCACCGGGCCGCTTGAAAAGTTCCAGCACGCCACTGGTTTAAAGCCTCTTCCATTGTCGACTCTACTTATGTAAGTGTTTTCCCCTTTACGGCGATACCAAGGTCGTCAGCGTACACAAAACTCTCAGTTTGAAACTCTCTATTTTAAGATTGAAACCAGTTCAAAGAAATACCTCGAATTCCATAGAAATCTAGTTTTTTTTATCAAAATGTGATTTACACAATCAAAAGCCTTGGCATAATCACAAAAAACAGTGGCAGTGTGGAGATTATTGTTTAATGCTTGATAAACCTCATGTAGTACAGAAAACATGGCATCGGTGGTACATTTATTATTTAAAAAGCCGAACTGATTTTGTGATAAAATCTTGTTATCAACGAAAAAGGACATAAGTCGGGCTTTTATATTTCAAAATTTTGGAGAGTACCGGTAGTAATGCAATAGATCTATAATTGCAGGCAATAGATTTTTCACCACCCTTATGAAGAGGAATAATGATGGCCGTCTTTAGGCACTCTGGAAATTTACCTTTCTCAAAAGAATCATTAATTAGAGAGATGAGGACTCCCAACACATTGTCTGGGAGATTTGAGAAAATTTTTATGGATAGTCCATTGGTACTACAGGAAGATTTGATTTTGATACTATTGATTGTTTGGATCAGTTCAGATTTATTAACCGGTCTTATAAAGAATGAATTCGAAACCTTTCCTGAATTAGGGAGATAGGAAATGGGATCTTGTTGTGACACAATAGTTGATGTTATATTTTTACTCACATTAACAAAGTATTCATTTAGATTTTCTGGGTCTGGAAGGGAAAATGTTTGAGCTGTGTGAGTTTTATTTCGAAGATCGTTTATTATGGACCAAGTTTCTTTTGCAACACTTTTAGAGCTTCTAAGACGATTTTGATAGTACAATTTTTTAGCCGATTTTATAAGTTTTAAATAGATTGCCCTGTACTTGGTGATATATTCAGTAACAGAGACGTTGGTAGTAAATTTCTTGATATATGTACAGTAGTGAACGCATGTTTTTGGCTGATATGCGGACACCTTTGCCAAGGTCCTTTGGTAGTCCAGGGTTTGCGATGTTTTTGCTTAATTGTGATCAAAGGAAATGCTTTATTGAAGATACAGACCAGCTTATTCAAAAAATCACTGAAATTATAATCGATGTCCATAGAAGGAAAGTGCCACTCAGAGGTTAAGCATAAATTTTGGAATTTACGAAAGTTCCGACCGGAAAAAATCCTGAATAAACGTCGAGTTTTCGAGGAGGACTTGCTAAAGATGTTAAACTTCGTATAAACCGCTTCATGATCAGATAGTCCCGCATTAACAGTTGTAGCGCAGACATCACGGGGTGAGAAATCTGAGACAATATAATCAATTATGGTAGATGAAGTTTTTGTAATCCTTGTAAGAGAATCTATGTGCATTGATAGACCATATGATTCAAATATGTTGACCAGGGATATTTGTGTAGCACAAGCAGCAGCATAATTAATGTTGAAGTTTCCGAATAAAATTCTAAAAGTGGTTCCTGGCGACCGAAATATGTTTTGGAGCTGGTTTGTTTACGTAGCGCATACCGTTGTAGCGATAAGAGCTCCGAGTTTGATCAAGAGTCCAAGTGTCTTCTTTACTGAATTTTCGTTATTCGTGGGAAGAAGGTTGTAGTATCTGCTATAATCCGTTTTGTTTATTCTCTCGATGATTGGATGAGCTGTTTTGGTGTACGCCAGAGGGTTTAACCCAGAGCGTATTTTGCATTTCCCATTGGTCAAGATTTTGATTGAGTAAGTGTCTTAAGTCTATGATTGGTTATTGAGGATTATTGGTGGGGAAATGAAATGATTTTGGAAGGGCGTCGTTTGGTTCCTGAAGATTGAGTTTGGGAGATCGAAAAAGCAGTCAAGTTGGAGCTGTAGAGGTGATCAGTTCTAGGGAGTCTAGAAGAGAAAGCTGGTGTCCTTTCCGTCAGCGGGCTCTTTTGCCTTGCTGACGGAGAAAATTGTTTGATATAGTTCAATGGAGATAGTTGTTTGTATTTAGTACATTTCAGTTTTAGTTCCAGAGCCGAAGTAGGCTCAAGTGGTCGCTGTGTCTACAATCGTATGGACTGTAAATTCTCGGCCGCATTTTGTGTTTCTAGTGATGGATTAAACTGATTCATTGGCTTGATTTTGTCGAAAAGTTCTTCGTTTTTTTTTCAATTAAGTTTAATCAATAACAATAATAATAATAGCATTATAATAGTATAAATGAAAGCAGAATAGCAGAAAAAGATGGAAGGATGATGTTGAAACCGATCTATCTAGGATGGGGGTACAACAATGGCAAATCGAAGCGCAAGATCGCAGACGATGGAGGGCCATAGTGGATGCGGCGAAGACTCACCCCGAGTTGTAAAGCCAGTCAAGAAGAAGAAGTATAAATACAAGTGTTGCATATAATAAACGAACAATGGAATTTCATCTCTAATATAATTAATAGCTGTACTTTATCTGTCAAAATGAGTGTCGTTATGTGCCGTGACAACAGATGTGCCGTAACATCATGGACTATGGAACACCTAAAAATAAAGAACACAACAAGGTACTTGCGCTATTTTTAATTGTTGAACTTTTGCGTTTTCTCGCCAATTAGTAAAATGATTAAAAGACTTTTTTTAACAACTTTGCTAAATTTTTGTTTGTTTTCAATAAAATAAGAATTATGTTTAATTGTTAGATTTTCTTTACCAATCTCTATCCTTCTTAGAAAGTAATCAGGCATGAAAGTAGCTTAAGGTAAGTACAGATATTTCAAGTAGGTAACCGGCATTCTTAGTTTTATATTTTTTTATAAGTAAACATATTATATTTTCTCTTTTTAATTATGGCTCCCCCCGAGCATTTGAGTTTCTATTTTATTTAACATATATTAAGAATCCACACCCCTAGGTCTCTGAAGACTTGGAGCTACCTAGGTACATCAGAAAGTTAAGTAGCACCAATAGGTCTGGATCCCGCGTATGAAAAAAAAGTTGATTCAAGTATATTTTTATACTTTGTTTAATTTGGCATTTAACTTGTTAATGGTGCTAAACAAATAGCGCTCATTCATGTGACTGTTATACAAATGGCGCACATTGTTCAAAATTTGTCAAAACGTGATCGAAACTAAATAAAACTGTAAAAGTTATTTTGCTGAAAACTTGAAATGTTTAAGGTATTATACCGTATAACGAGTATATATAATGGGGGTCGTTTTTTTTAGTTTTCATCCCTTAATTAGGGGGTGAATCACTTAAAAATATCGTTATACAGGGTGTTTCATTAAGAATGTCCAATCTTTGAGTTGTAGATTCTAGACCTCAAAATATTAGGATTTAACCCAAATCATTTAAATAAAATGTGGCCCCTTACAGAGTTACAGGGTGTTTTATTTAAAACTTTAAAAACTATTTTTGCTCAGTGGTTTAAAACTTTTCGACGTATCCTTTTCATACTTCGCACAAAGTGTAGGTACTGTACACCCTATAAAATTATGTTAAACAAACGTTTCTGGCTATTACCAGAGGCGTACGACAGGGGACAGTGAATGGCTGACCCTTCCCAAATTCTACGCCACTGGCGGAAATGCCATTTTAGCACAATTTTTCGATTCTCCAATACTCTCTATACTTCAAAATAACATACCTACACTACACCTACCTAATAACCTACACTTCATTCGCAACGATAAAGTCATTAGTTTTCGAGATATTTGAAGTTAAACATGTAACGGCACAGATATTTGATTAATGTATTTTGCCGCTTAATTTAAAACTTCAAATATCTCTAAAATCAATGATTTTATCGTTAAGACTGAAGAGTATATTATTCATTCTTCATTCATAATGATAAAATCATAAGTTTTCGAGATATTTGAAATTAAAAATTCAGCAGCACAATACATTAATCAAAATATCTGTGCTGTTACCTACTTGTTTAAGTTCAAATATCTCGAAAACTAATGATTTTATCGTTAGGACTGAGGAGTGTGTTATTTACCTAGAGAGTATATTCTCTATTGAGGCATAGCACTACTTCATGAAAACTAAAATCTCTTTTCGTAACCCTAACAAATAACATGTGTTTGACATACATGTAAACAATACGTACGAGTGCAATTATTAATTTAGACCAAATGCGCGTGGCACTCGATGCAAACTTATGCGCAATGTACTCAGTTGCGCACCCTTGCGCAGTTTGTCTTATATATTTTTTTATTCCTTACATTGTAATCTTTCATTTAGTGAAGGATTTAATGTGGCACAAGATGGCACAATAAACGTAATACGCTGTCAAACATTAATTTTATCAAAAATTGTATAGGTTTTTAGACAGCCGATTATATAAATCACCTTTCTGTGAAGCTAACTATGCTATTTTAATCTTTAAAGTATGTACTTTTATCTCAAATAATTACTTTTATATTAGCTATCCACATAAATGAATTAATAATCAGAGTAAAAGGCAGCCTCTGAGGATTTAAATTTGATGTATAAAATTATATTGAATTTTGTACTTTTGATCATTAATACATCTGGCCCTAACAAACATAAAAAATCAATTTTTACTGAGAAGTTGCATCATGAGTAGTACAAACAAACCCCTTAATTTCTTTGTACTCTTAATTTTTTTTGTACTTACGATCACGTTTCCTTCAATTTTGAACACTGTGTGACGCCCTGGTGCCCATTCGCTAGTGTTACAAGAGTAAGACACTAACCTACTATTAGAACGTTTGCAAGAAGTCGGTTTAGATGGAAAAGACATCAAATTACTAAAAAACTTGTACTGGAAGCCAAACGTCAGAGTTAGGATCGAAGGTTCCACATCCGCATAAGTAGAAATTAGGAGGGGAGTTAGACAATGATTGTATTATCGCCTCTGCTGTTTAATCTTTAAGGCTATGGGTACATAATTCGCAAATATTTTACGTGTATCCCTACTTTTTCTGTCTTTACACGGCAAATTACGTGTAGTAAAATTCACACTGGTGTGGATATGTAAACATTACTAGAATGTCATTCTACTTGAAAATGTCATAATTAATTTAAAGAGATGGCTTTTGAATGTTCTTGGATAACTGTTATTGTTATAATTGCAAATTATTAATTCAGTTTATAAATGTGATAATTTTTTCACTAACTATGTTTTCAGTGATTGTAATAATTTATTTGTACAACAAAAACTAATAATCAATCGAGAAAAGAGGAAAAGTGTTAAAGTGATTTTTTAATAATATGTTGTTATTTTGGAACGCTTACAATTTTGAACATCTCTAACAACAAAACAACAAAATACTTGGATCACAGGATATATCTGATGTATTCTCTGCTTGGATCTTTCACAAATAATACACAATAAATAACTTTTTATTAAGTTCACGTCTTAAATCAATTATTTATCAAATACACTATATATAAATAATATTTAATCAATTTCTCAAAATATTCCCGATGCAATGTCAAATATTTAAAATTGTCACTGATTGTCAGTGTCTGACTGACAATATATGCTGACAATATTATATTCGGTTGAGTGCGTTGTAAGACAAAGACAGATTTGGAAAATATTACCACGGCATTGTGTTCATTTTTTTCAAATCTTGAAAAAACCAATAAATATTTTTGAAAAATTTAAACGCAGAATGAAAGACTAAATTATTACCGAGGGCCGAAAGTCCCTTAGAATAAATAAAAAGTTTATTTTGAATGAGATATTTGAATTTAAAAATCACACTAAATTTTCTCTTAGTTTTTTCACCCCTGTAACTTATTAAAATAAACATTGTAGAAGTTCTCAGGGACTTTCGGCCCTCGCTAATAACGTAATCTTTCATTCTGCGTTTAAATTTTTCCAAAATACTTATTAGTTTTCTCAGGATTTGAAAAAAATGAATCCCCATTTGAATAGCATTGCAGCCGAAAATACGTTCCGATCCTCTTAACTTGAAAATAAACAAAAAACCAAAGCGATGTCAATCCAAAAAGACCAAAACGTACCTCAACCTTGCACAATAGGGCTTTTCATCGAATGTCATTTGTTTCGAGCTTCTGTCATGTGTCACATAATATTAATATATCTACGCCATACGTCTTTGGTTTGTATCATTGGTATATATCAATAACGTATGACGTAGATAAATTAATATTATGTGACACATGACAGAAGCTCGAAACAAATGACTGTGAATGAAAAGCCCTATAAATGGGCACATTTTAGAACAGGTCAATAGATTAGGTATCTGGGATGTTGGATCGATAGCAGCCTAAATGCTGATCTAAGGAGAATACAGAACAGCAGAGGGAGATATTGGATTCCATCAAAATAAGAAAACTTCAATACTTGGGTCATATAACACGTGGTGAGATCAGATATGAACTCCTAAAATTAATTATGCAGGGAAAGATTCAAGGAAGGCGCAGCATAGGTAGGAGAAAAATGTACTGGCTGAGAAATCTCAGAGAATGGTTTGGATGCAGCTCAACTGAACTCTTTCGGGCTGTAGTGTCGAAAGTGAGAATAGCAATGATGATTGCCAACCTTCGTCACGGAGATGGCACGTAAAGAAGAAGTAAATACCAGTTCATAAATAAGCGAATCTACATAATATAATTAGTTTGGAGAATTTTAAACTGGCCGTTATTTAAAAACTGTCCGTTAGTAGAAGTGGCCGTTAACACAGGTTTTACTGTATTATAAATGGCTTAAAAAATCTACTGATGGCTACTGATTTTTTGAAAGCAAAACTACTGAAGGACTGAAGACATCAAAACTGACCTGGCAACCCTGGTTTACACACAAAAATTATACAATGACATCTGGCATGACATTTTGTTCTTACTTGTTATTTATACTATTTATATCATATTATTATTTGTTTTTGTTGTTGTAAATAATAAATGTATATTATATTAAGCAATATAAAGAGTGTTTTCCGAGTGTTTATTTAGGCAATTCTTCAAAAGTTATTTCACTTTTTGTGCAAAATTAAAATTTGAACAACTCAAATCACCTCAAGACTCAAGGGTAATTAAATGGAAGTCAAACAAGAGATTAGTGATGAAACTTATAAATTAGAAGCAGAGTATAATGATGATGCTCTTTCGGATGGGTTTAAATGTGAATTTAAGGAAGAATCCAACAGGCCTAGTACACAAGGCGAAGGCACATATGATTATTTAGACTTCAAAGAACATTCCATAAATACTGAAATAAAACAGCACGAAAATAAACTTAATCCATTTGAAGAAAACCAAAAAAATGAAAAAGGTTAGTAGTTAACAATATAATTGTTTCTCCCATATTTAAAACTGGTATAAATATAATTTTGATCTTAATTACAATTGACGGGTTTGGTGCAAAAACCTGTCAGACCATTTTTGTCAAAATTAGACAATGATATGTAGGAAAAACCCATACACACGTATTGTGTAAGAAACTCAATGTAGAACAATGTAAACAGTTATTGCACCAAAAATGTTAATAGCCCTTCACCATAGTTAACACATTCACAGGCATGACTGCATATGAAGTCACTTTCTCCATAAGAAGACTTGTCTACATTTGAAGCATGTCCGTGAATGTGTTAAGCACCAGTTGAACCTTCAAAAAGAAGTTCATCTCTGGAAAGCCTCTTTTTTACTCTTGTTCCAATAATAAATCAGTCAGTTATACAGGGTGATTGATTAGTGGGGTAAAGCTCAATAGATCCACTATAGTAATAGATAGCCATAAAAGTTAATAACAAAAATTGTAGCCAACTTTGAGCTTCACATTACAAAATTAGTTAGAACGTTACAGGGTGTTCGATAACACAGTGGCAGACCAAACTTTTTTAAGTGGGACAACCTATATTTTATTTTATATTCAAAATCCTGTTAACTTCTCCATCACAAAAATATAAAGGTTTGTTAGGTTATTGCGCATTATTATTGCGTTATTGCGCATTTTTTGACATGCAATTAAGAATTTTATATTCTCCATTGTGTGCATGCGGGCCATATCGTAATGGTTACAGGTTTTTTTTATTGAAGTTATACTTCTTTAAGATCAAGAGTGAAATTGTATAATGATGGGCGCATGCGCACTCAGAGAGTATGTAGTTCATTGCTAATGCCCAAAAACGTGCCCACTCTATGTACATGAGAAGTCAGTCTGATGCTGAATATGTTAGGTTTTCTCGCCTTAGGGCTGAGTGTAAGCGTTTGTCTGATACATGCTTTAGTGGCTATATGGGTGGAGTAGACATTAGCTTAAAAAATAACCCTAAATCATTTTGGAAGTTCATTAATGACAAGCGATCTACTCATAGCTTACCAAGCTCTTTATTTTATTTAGACCAATCAGCATCTAAAGGTCAAGATATAGCAAATTTATTTAAGAAGTTCTTTCAAACTGTTTACTTGCCTAATAATGGTCAGCTCCGGGTGCCCTGCTACCCTGAGGGTAGCAATGTAAGTACATGTATTAGACCTGCTGCGATATCCATAATTGAAATTTTTGACAGTATAAGTGATCTTCCCAATAAGCTGTCAGCTGGTCCTGATGGTGTGCCTAATTATCTTTTGAAAAAGTGTGTCTGTACTCTAGTCATACCTTTGCATTTACTGTTTAACAGGTCTTTAGCGACATCTATGTTTCCGGCTGCTTGGAAGGAGAGCTACGTTATACCTGTGTATAAAAATGGGCAAAAGGATAACATTGAAAATTATCGCAGCATATGCATTCAGTCTGCAATACCCAAGCTTTTTGACAGCCTGGTGGCCAAGCAGCTTTCTTGGTTGTGTAACGGATTAATTTCCGATTCGCAGCATGGCTTTCACATAAAAAGGTCTGCTGCGACGAACTTGGTCGAGTATCAGTCTGACTTATTGTGTCAAATGGAGGATCGTAAACAGATAGATGCCATATACACGGATTTTTCGAAAGCGTTTGATCGTGTTGATCACCAGATACTCTTGGAAAAGCTGGTGTCTGTGGGTTTTGATGTTAACTTTGTCGAGTGGATTAAGAACTCCTCATCGGGGCGTACTCAACGAGTGAAGATTGGTAGCTATTTATCTGACATTATTACAGTAAGCTCCGGAGTTGCTCAGGGTGGCCATACTTCTCCGCTTCTTTTTATCATCTTTGTTAATGATATAAATAATTGCTTTTTGAATAGTAAATGCTTAATGCTAGCTGATGATCTGAAATTCTGGAGACCTGTGGATGGTTTGTTGGACCAGGCGTTGTTGCAGGAGGATCTTGATAGACTGCAGGAGTAGTGTGTTCGAAACAAACTTTTCTTGAATGCCAGGAAATGCTGTTTTATAAGCTTCTTTCGGAAAGTCAGTAGAATTGAATCAGGTTACATCATTAATAATCAGCCACTTGAATATGTATCTTCCGTTAGGGATTTGGGTGTTGCTTTGGATGAAAAGCTTTCTTTTGTGGAGCATATAAATGCTGTATCTGTGAAGGCATCTAAACTTTTGGGATTTGTTACAAGAAATTGCAAATTCTTCTCTATTGAATCTACTAGGCTTGTTTACTGTAGCTTAGTAAGGTCCCTCTTGGAGTACAGTTCTGTGGTTTGGTCACCCTATTTCCAGACTCATATTGATACTATCGAGAGAATACAACATAGATTCTTGAGATCATGTGCTTACTATACACAAACTATCATTGTCAATCACGATTATTCTTTTCTTGAACAACAGTTGTCCCTACCTCCACTTAAGGTATGCCGTGACATAGCAGGTGCTGTTTTCATTTTTAGGATCATAAATGGACTTATAGATTCTCCCAATCTTTTAAGTCAGATTAATTTTAATGTTCCTTATCAAGCTCTCCGTTACCATAATATGTTTAAAATACCTTTCCATAGAACATTGTATGGCGTTCACAACCCACTTGATAGGTATATGGGATTGTTAAATAATTACGAACTTGATTTATTTAATATAACTCTAAATCAATTAAAAAGATCTCTTGCTCTGTGATGTTATTTTTATACTCTTAAGTGTTATGTTTGTATGTTGTATATTTTTTTTGTAGTCAATATTTATGTTATATATTAATTTTCGTGACATATGAAATTTTTCAGTGTTTTTATACTTTTATAACTCTCTATTTTTTAGATTAATTAAGTCATATTTAACACATTGAATTTATTATTACCTTTTGGAAATGTATTAATATTTAACTGTAATTTTTCTGTTAATGGGGTTATCCCGTATAATAATAAATAAATAAATAAATAAATAATCTTTCAAGATATGTATGTATCAGCGCTGTCAGCGCAAATAAGTCATTAAAAAGGATATATTAGTGTTTTTAGTAAATGTATTATTTATTATAATTTTTGTATCTTTGGATTTGTCTTCCTCGGGAATAAGATATTTTATAATAATAGTAAGTATATTTAAAGTATTTTTGTATATTTCACTTGGTCTATTAAATTTGTCAGTATGTATGAGAAATCTTGTAACCTGTCAAAGCAAAGGGAATATAGCTCAGTGGTAGAGCGTGTGATCGGAGATCAAGAGGTCCCGGGTTCAAATCCCAGACGATTCATATTCTTTTTTTTTTAATTTTTGGTATCGTTTTAATAATTTTTTTTAAAGCGGTAGGTAAGAAAGTTAGTTTAATATTTAAATAAAATACAAATAACCTGTTAAGTATATTAGTTTCGTTGAAATTATATATAGAAGTATAACTTCTTACATGCGTACAAAGTACACACACATTCTTTTTTATAAACTGGCAAAGGCCAATTACAATTTATGATAACTTTTAAACTTTTAGATAAAAAGGAATTTTGGAAATTTGTAAATAGTAAACGGAATCATTATGAATTACCTAGTACTATGAATTATGGAGATATTTCAACGGATGATCCTCAACAAATTTGTAACTATTTTGGAAGTTTTTTTGCCTCTGCATATACAATTTCGAATTCTAGTTTAGATACAGCAAAATCATTTCTATATAATAATTATGTCGATATTAATAGTTGTGATATTAGTGAAGTAGATGTATATAATAGCATAGAAAAAATAAACCTTAATCTAAAATGCGGCCCTGATAATATTTCACCCATATTTGTTTATAATTGTAGATTCATCCTTTCTCAGGTTTTATGTAAAGTTTTTAATTTGTCGTTGTCTCAAGGTGTTTTTCCTGATAAATGGAAAGATAGTTATGTTACCCCGATACACAAAAATAACGATAAGAAATCTATTGAGAACTACAGAGCAGTTTCAAAAATCTCTATTTTTGCTAAAATCTTTGAAATGTTAATAACTGAAAAATTATATCCAAAAATAAAATCCATACTAATAAATGAACAACATGGTTTTATGTCAGGTAGATCTACATCTACAAACCTACTTGTATTGGAGGAATTCATTTTAGAGGCCTTGGAGAGCCGGTGGCAGGTTGATGTGATCTACACCGATTTCTCCAAGGCATTTGACAGAGTGAATAAGGATATATTAGTTAAAAAATTATCTGCATTAGGAATTCATGGATCATTATTATCATGGCTTGAAAGTTACTTAACAAATAGAAGACAATTTGTCAAAATTCATGATTGCTTATCATCAGAAATTAAAGTCTTATCAGGAGTTCCTCAAGGAAGTCATCTCTCTCCAATGCTTTTTAATTGTTTTGTCAACGATGTTTTAAACTGTTTTTCCGATTGTAAAATATTACTGTATGCTGATGATTTAAAGATATATAGGGTAGTTAAAGATATAAATGACTGTCTTCTAATACAAGAGAATCTTGATAATTTTTTCAGGTGGTGTTGTGACAATAAACTGAATTTAAATATTGATAAATGTAAAATAATGAGATATCACAGAATCTTACAACCTACACTCTTTAACTATTCGATTGACAACAGAAACTTAGAAATTTTAACATCCATTAAAGATTTAGGCATTATTTTTGACTCATCTTTGAGTTTTACTAAGCACTTTGAGTTTGTTGTTAATAGAGCTTTGAAGATGCTTGGTTTTGTAAAACGTAGTCTTTCTGATTTTAATAATATAAATTGTCTTAAATCTGTCTATTGTGCATTAGTTAGATCAATATTAGAATATTCAAGCTGCATATGGACACCCTACTACAGATGCCACATCGATAATATAGAGAAAGTCCAAAAAAAATTTCTAAGATTCATTGCATATAAACTAAATATACCATCTGAAAAGATCAATTATAGTGAAATTCTCAACTTATTAGATTTATCATCACTGGAAAATAGAAGATCATTTCTTGATTTAGTTTTCTTATATAAGATTGCTAATGGATTGGTTGATTGCTCAACACTTCTTGAGAAGATAAAATATAGAGTTCCTCAATGTAATACTCGTAGTAAAGAACTATTTTTTGTAGACTTTCATTGCACCAATTATGCACAGAACAAAGCAATTGGAAGAATGTCTAAGGGGGCCAATAATATCGATATTGACTTTTTTGACTGTTCATTGCCTAGTTTTAAGAAAAAATTGAAAAAAAAAATGCTAAATTGTATTTAATATATGTGTGTATATATTTTTGTAAATGGTATTTTGGCCGTAAATAAACTATTTATTTATTTATTTATTTATTACAGAATAAGTCTTACTTAGTTAATGTTTACTAAAACCTGACTCAGGAACTTGCTATAAGTTTGGAAAAGGTCAATGTTAAGGTGCTGGTTGTAGTGAGGAAGGTGTTAAGACCATAGTTAGTACAGTGGATTGGGTAATGAAAACTAACTGTAGCCCTGGTTGTTCTTCGTGGGATATGAATATTAATTTTTTGAAGAAGCTCTGGAGTTCCATTTTTTCCATGTAGAATGTTGTAGAAAGTGATGAGATCCCTTCTCTTATGACGAGCAGTGATTGGTGCCATATTTAGGATATTAAGAATATCTGCATCATTGTAGTTGTCCAAGATATTAAGTCTATGCTTATGCAATTTGCTTTAAAAATTTATGTTCAACTAACTGAAGAGCATTAAGTATGTAATCCATAAAAAGGAGACCATACACAGGAAGCATACTCAATGGGGACGGACCAAGGGACAGTGGAGGGTAGGGATAGCAATCCAGCAGCATTTTCAATCCGGCTGGATTTTTGCAAGATTGGCTTGAATTCAGCTGGATCCACAGTGGATCCAGCAAAATGTGGAATCAAAATAAAAACATGATTTTAATGTTTTTTTTGTCTGTATGCTAAATTTCTAAACAACAGAAACATGAATTATTTAGTTTTATGTAAGTGATACTTTAAAAACATAGGCCTTACCTACTTTGCACACACTGTACATATAGCCAGTTGCAGAGAAAGCCCTTCCGGCCTCTGTGCTGGTCGGTTTTAAGGTCATCAAATAGTCATAGACCATTGACAAACGATCGCCTTTCACTCCTTCAGGCTCATAAACCGCCATATCCTTTTCCAAAATCTTTTCGTAATCTTTTTGAGAATCAGTTTTTTGTCTATAAATGTTTTCTCTTTCTCGTTTCAATTCAACCTCAAGTTCTTGTTCCAAAGTAAAATTCACTGGCTCCGGATTAGTTGGCCCATCTTCTTCCATTATCTCTTGCACTGGTTCCACAGATAGGTACTTGTTTACTTGTGTGAAGTTAGCAATAGATTCCAGCAATAAACTGTATTTCGAAAATTCTCGTAAACTACTTCACAAAATCAATACAAAATACTTCGTTACTTGTGTTACAACTAAAATATCATGAAAACCACCCCATAAATTAACCCCAACCCCAAAAAGTTCTACTACGTGAGTCCCATGTACAGCACGTCACAAAATTGATGTGTTCATCACGAAATTTTTGCGATTTTTGTGAATTATATAATTAATCGATGATATATCAACATAATATAAAAAAATTGGGGTGGGGTTATTTTTTATTTTTTAACTAAATCTATTGCCAGCCTACGCCGGACAGCACGAAAATGATAAAATGACGGTGTTCATCACGAAATTTTTGCGATTTTTGTGGATTATATAATTAATCGATGATACATAAACATAATATCAAAAAATTGGGGTGGGGTTATTTTTTGTTTTCACGTAATTATAATTAACTAAATCTATTGCCAGCCTATGCCGGACGGCACGAAAATGATAAAATGACGGTGTTCGTCACGAAATTTTTGCGATTTTTGTGGGTTATATAATTAATGGATGATATATAAACATCATATCAAAAAATTGGGGTGGGGTTCTTTTTTGTTTTCACGTAATTATAATTAACTAAATCTATTGCCAGTCTACGCCGGACGGCACGAAAATGATAAAATGAGGGTGTTCATCACGAATTTTTTGCGATTTTTGTGGATTATATAATTAATGGATGATATATAAACATCATATCAAAAAATTGGGGTGGGGTTATTTTTTGTTTTCACGTAATTATAATTAACTAAATCTATTGCCAGCCTACGCCGGACGGCACGAAAATGATAAAATGACGGTGTTCATCACGAAATTTTTGCGATTTTTGTGGATTATATAATTAATCGATGATACATAAACATAATATCAAAAAATTGGGGTGGGGTTATTTTTTGTTTTCACGTAATTATAATTAACTAAATCTATTGCCAGCCTATGCCGGACGGCACGAAAATGATAAAATGACGGTGTTCGTCACGAAATTTTTGCGATTTTTGTGGGTTGTATAATTAATGGATGATATATAAACATCATATCAAAAAATTGGGGTGGGGTTCTTTTTTGTTTTCACGTAATTATAATTAACTAAATCTATTGCCAGTCTACGCCGGACGGCACAAAAATGATAAAATGAGGGTGTTCATCACGAATTTTTTGCGATTTTTGTGGATTATATAATTAATGGATGATATATAAACATCATATCAAAAAATTGGGGTGGGGTTATTTTTTGTTTTTACGTAATTATAATTAACTAAATCTATTGCCAGCCTACGCCGGACGGCACGAAAATGATAAAATGACGGTGTTCATCACGAAATTTTTGCGATTTTTGTGGATTATATAATTAATCGATGATACATAAACATAATATCAAAAAATTGGGGTGGGGTTATTTTTTGTTTTCACGTAATTATAATTAACTAAATCTATTGCCAGCCTATGCCGGACGGCACGAAAATGATAAAATGACGGTGTTCGTCACGAAATTTTTGCGATTTTTGTGGGTTGTATAATTAATGGATGATATATAAACATCATATCAAAAAATTGGGGTGGGGTTCTTTTTTGTTTTCACGTAATTATAATTAACTAAATCTATTGCCAGTCTACGCCGGACGGCACAAAAATGATAAAATGAGGGTGTTCATCACGAATTTTTTGCGATTTTTGTGGATTATATAATTAATGGATGATATATAAACATCATATCAAAAAATTGGGGTGGGGTTATTTTTTGTTTTTACGTAATTATAATTAACTAAATCTATTGCCAGCCTACGCCGGACGGCACGAAAATGATAAAATGACGGTGTTCATCACGAAATTTTTGCGATTTTTGTGGATTATATAATTAATGGATGATATATAAACATCATATCAAAAAATTGGGGTGGGGTTATTTTTTGTTTTCACGTAATTATAATTAACTAAATCTATTGCCAGCCTACGCCGGACGGCACGAAAATGATAAAATGACGGTGTTCATCACGAAATTTTTGCGATTTTTGTGGATTATATAATTAATCGATGATACATAAACATAATATCAAAAAATTGGGGTGGGGTTATTTTTTGTTTTCACGTAATTATAATTAACTAAATCTATTGCCAGCCTACGCCGGACAGCACGAAAATGATAAAATGACGGTGTTCATCACGAAATTTTTGCGATTTTTGTGGATTATATAATTAATGGATGATATATAAACATAATATCAAAAAATTGGGGTGGGGTTATTTTTTGTTTTCACGTAATTATAATTAACTAAATCTATTGCCAG